>NW_026294540.1:1954818-3174818 GCF_007827085.1 Peromyscus californicus insignis | reverse complement strand
GGTCCTCTGCAAGAGCAGTCAGTGCTCTCAACCGCTGAAACCATCTCTGCAGCCCCCTCAAATTTGATTTTTTTTTTTTTTTTTAACCCTCAAGTGTCACATTGATGAGACGGGCCAGCAAGAAAGGGTCTTATGTGGGACAGTGGGCGACCAGTTGGTGTTTAAAAAATGAGAACCAAGTACTGTGGGGACTGTTTGAGTGACCCTGGCCTTCTGCCCACTGAGAGTCCCCTGGACTTGCGTGCATAGCTTAGCTTCCGTGTTTATCTGCATAGAGTAGGCACCGTGTGCCTGCTTGGAAGTGGGTAGTTTACCAGCATGTGAAGGGGCTATGGTTTGGAGCAGCTGGGAGGGAGGGTGGAGTGCAGGGTCACAGCTCCTGCTCCTGGGCGCTAAGTGTAGAGGTGGGGAAGGCATCCATGAACCGGTGTGGTGTGGCTTCTCACCTGGATGACTCCAGGGAGGAGCCGCCAGAGGCAGGCCTGAGTGAGTCCTGGGGCCAGCTGGCGTGGGATGGTTGTCAGCCCGGGACCTCCAGCTGCCTGCGAGTGGGAGTGCGGTGTCTTGAAGAGCTTTGCCGTGGGAGTCTGGGCGGGGATCTGTCACCTGGGGTGCTGCCTGCTCTGCCCTCCCGCATGAGACCGCACAAGCTTGCTGCTGGTGGGGGGAGGGTTGTTTTCTGGAAGCTGCTGCAGTCACTGCTGCCGAATGGTTCCTATAAACCCCGCCCACTTCACAGCAGCCCCGCCTCCTGCCATCCCTACCAGGAATCCCAGAGCAGCCCAGTTCCTGAAAGCTCTTACTTAGCCAATCCCTCAGTCATCCAACCTCTTAGGCTTCAGAGGCAATTCCTCTGACCCACTGAACTGAAGATCGCCGTCACCTCTGAGCATTTCCCCGTACCTCTGAGCATTTCCCGTGTGCCTGTCATAGTGCTCCACACTCCCCGTGACCCAGCAGCCTCCACACTGTGAGCCTGGACACTGGACAGTTGAGGTTCTGAGAAGTGAAGTGACTGGCCCAAGGTCACACAGCTTCTAGATCCAGGGAGCTCAGACCAAGGTCTGGGTCTGCCAGACCCCAAGGAACCTGCCTCTCGGGCCCCAGAGCCTGTGTGTCCATGCTCACCTTCGAGGCTCTCACAGGCCGCGTCCTTTACCACCTGACTCCTGGAGTTCCTGGAGAGCAGAGAGACGCTGCCCCTTCTTCTTGTCCCTGAATCCCCAGCTTCTCTCTCTTCCCTCTCTGCACTTCATCCTGTTGCCCCCAAAGTCAGACCCTGGAAGCCCCCTTCCTCCCTTCTGTGGAGCTTGGGGGGTAGTTGCCAGTTGTTGGGAGAATCCCGAGGTTGGGCTCTGCCCAGCGCCGCTCACCCCGGGGCCCTCCACCCACCCACACTCCTCACTTGGTCTGCCGTCTCCAGCTCCGGATTCTGCTCTGGCCAGGCCTGGGTTTCACACTTGGAAGGGATGATGTGCCGTCCTTACAGACAGCCAGGTCAGCGACTGCTCAGCTCGGGTGCTCTGGGGCTGGATCCCGACCCTCTGCTGGGGCTGGTCCTCAGGCCTGTGAGCACAGGCCTTGTTTGTCGGCTGCACGGGACCCACTTGTGGGTGTTACGGCTCTTTGTTCAGCCAGACCCGCTGACTTTTGGACACTCAGGCTCTTCTGTCTAACAGACAGCTTTTCTGTCTAACAAATGACACCGCAGTGAATACCAGTGGTCATCTATAACACTGCAGTGGACACCAGTGGTCATCTGTAACACTGCAGTGAACACCAGTGGTCATCTATAACACTGCAGTGAACACCAGTGGTCATCTATAGCACTGCAGTGGACACCAGTGGTCATCTATAGCACTGCAGTGAACACCAGTGATCATCTATAACACTGCAGTGAACACCAGTGGTCATCTCTAACACTGCAGTGGACACCAGTGGTCATCTGTAACACTGCAGTGGACACCAGTGATCATCTGTAACACTGCAGTGAACACCAGTGATCATCTGTAACACTGCAGTGAACACCAGTGATCATCTATAACACTGCAGTGAACACCGCAGATCATCTCTAACACTGCAGTGGACACCAGTGGTCATCTGTAACACTGCAGTGGACACCAGTGGTCTTCACAGCTGAACAGGCAGTGACTTATGTGACTCAAGGCAGTGTAGTGACAGACATGTGCAAAGAGCATGTATAGTTTCAGGGCTGCTACATGTGGCTGAGGGGACCTGAGGCCACGGCCAGGGCTGGTGAGGTAACTAAAAGCCTGCAGCATCAGCTGAACCTCAGTGAGGGCACACATGAGCACACACAGATATCCATATGCACACACACGCAGACATGCACAGAGAGACACAGTGCACACATACCACATGCATGCATACATACATTTGCATACTCAGTAGTGTACACATGGAGACACGTACTCATGTGCACAGGCTCCTGTACGTACATTTAAACATACACGTGCACACATGGACTTATATGTGCACACGTTGCATACATGTGCAGACACACACATGTGCACATGCTGACAGGTAGGGAGTAGGGAGACTCATCCCTGTGTCCTGTGGCCCAGGCCTGCTGAGGGCTGCTGAACTGTCCTGACCCACCAGCCCTATGACAAGCTCACTGAGCTCCATGGAAAACAGGCCTGAGGGTGTCCGCTGGGTGTTTCCCCCGCAGCTGCTGGCCGAGTGGAGCTGGGAGGTTCCAGCTGTGGGGTCCCAGCAGGTCTGTGAACACAGCCCGGGTAAAAGCAGGAGGAAGATGGCCGAGTGGCTGGTTCCCCGCGGCTCTGGGCTCCTGTTCATCAGCAGCAGGAAGCTTGCTGCTTCCCCCCTGGGACGGGGACTCCCTCTGAGGGGCCTTGCTCTGAGCTCAGCCCGCCTCCTGGATGCCTCACAGGCCTGTGACCAGCTGCCCACTTCCCCTCAGCCCCCACAGTGGTGAGCGCTCTTAGAGGCGAAGCATCCAGCGTCCAGGCCGTCCTTGCTCTGCCCCCCCCCGACCCCCACCCTAACCCCCTACCCCCGTCACACACAGAGCTGACCCTCTTCAAGGCCGTGTCACACGCCCTGCTCCAAGCCCTTTGTCCTGCTGCTGTGAATGTCTGTGTGTGGCCTCCCTTTCGTGAGGCCCAGGAAAGCCAGCTAGTGTGGCTCTGGGGGCCAGGGGCTCCCGGACCCCCCTTTTCTGCCCTTGCGCTGTGGACTCCCCTCTACTGACTCTGCCCGGCCACTGTCCTCTTCCCAGACCAGTTTCTCTTTTCGTTCACTTTTCTGTTCTGTATCTGTGCTGTGGTGGTGTGAGTGGGAAGGCCAGAGCACGGGCGTTTTTCCTGCCATGTGGGCACCAGAAGTTGAACTCAGGTCATCAGGCTTGGTGGCGGACGCCCTGACCTGCTGATCCATTTTGCTGGCCCTTCCTCTGTTTCCGATGGCCGCACGCTTTCGTTCCCACACAACGGTGGGCTGCTGTCTGTGAACCAGGCACACTTATGGAATAGCCACGAGGTAGTGTTTTCTGCCATTAACGATGGTTGTGCCGGTATTGTCTCTGGGGCGTGTTTATTGTGTGACTGTGGATGTGTGTTTCACGTGTATGCACTTGTGCATATTGTGTGCTCGCCTCTATATTAGTGTGTGTGAGTTGGATGCTTGAGGGTATTTGTGAGTTCTTGTGTGTGCGCATATACATGTGTGCACACAGTTTGTAGTCTGTACTTGTGCATGTGTCTTCACTTGGATATATGTATGTGCGTGTAATATGTAGGCTGTGTGTGTGTGTTTGGGGTGCACACATTGGTGTCTGCGTGTGTGGCAGGCATCTATGTTTGTGTGGATCAGTTTTGTGAATTAGGAACACTGGGGATGGAGCCGCATGGTGACCTTATAGTGTGAGCATCCCGCAAGTGTGGCTGAGCCGGTGGCCACGTCACACCCAGGAGAGGCAGCATTCTCACTTTGGGGGGCTGGAGGTTGGTCCTGAGGCTGTGGTGACACACCCAGCCTGCTGCTTTCTGGTGGGCTCACACTTCCGCGCCGGCTGCAACTCTGTCACCTGACTCGTGGTCCCTTGCCCGAAATAAATCGGGAGAGAGTTGACATGTGATGTTTGGAAAAGGAAGTCAAGTTTGGCTCACTTGGGCTGTTTTAAGAATCCCTGGGGTGGGGATGAAGAGGCACTGGGGAGGAGGGAGAGGAGGCACTGGGGGGCAGAGGAGGCCAGAGGGGGCACTGGTAGGGAGTGGATTTCACAAGAGGAGACAGTGTAGTCTCAGGCCTTTGTGTAATTATTCCCCCCTAAGCTTGGCTCCCTATCACCCGCACGTGTCACAGAATGCACAAGGAGGCAGAACAGGAGGCCATGGCTCCCTCTCCCTGCCGCTGCCCGTGGGCTCCCGTGGGCTCCCGTGGGCTTTCCCTCGTCAGCTGGGGCCAGGCTAGGCTGGGACCTACAGTGACTGAGGTGTGTTCATGGTATTTTCCACTTCAGATATTTTCTTAAGCCGCGCTTCTCAGGATGTAGCCCCCAGGGTAAGCCGAGAGAGCTTTTGGCCTCTTATCTGACGCAGCGTGTAGGCCCCGTGGGTTCTCGGGGTCCCGCGGGACCCTGCCTGCCGGCACAGCTGTCACCCCCCTTTATAGCCTTCCCGAAAGACAGGTTTGCACATTCGACCCCCGAAACCAAACCCTCCTCCCGCAGACCAGCTGCCTGGCATGACCCTGTCACTTTTGGGAAAAGCTTGTCCCACGGACACAGAGACAGAGTGTCTCTGCCGGAGCCGTCTTGCCGTAGCCCATGGGCTGTGGTGATGGTTCTGCTGTGCAGAGCCGAAGCCCAGATCGTTTTAGGACGAGGTTCCTTTCCCTGCTGCCCTCACAGGGGGGTAGCCTGGCAGTGTTGGGGACACTAAGGGATCTGTGGGTCTTGACTGAATGGGGAGTCTGTTAGCATGCTGTCACGGTGTTCGGTAAGATGCCTGGGCAGCTGGTCCGCAGACGTGGGCACCACGTCCTGTACTGGCCTCTGCTCAGCACTGTCCACATGCCAAGTATGTGCAGACTCTGGTCCGATGTTTAATAGACTCCCCCAACACCCGAAGCACCCCACATCCCATTTTCCAGATGCAGAAACTGAGGTTGCAGAGGGTCATTGCAGCTGGCAGCTGGCAGAGCTGGCTTTGTCCAGGGCTGCTGGGTCACAGGGTCTTGCTTAAAATGGTTAGCTTGCTCCACCCCTGCACGTGGGGCTGCTGGGACGAGTCCATTTCATATCTGCAGTGCAAAAGGTTGAGGTTTGGGCTGCTCACGGCCAGGCCCTATTAGCTGATCTATCGAGTGTTTGTGAAACTGGATTTGGTTCAAGCCCCCAGAGATGGGCGTCATCTCCTCATCTGAAGCCTTGGAGGGTCGCTGAGACCATCAGCCTCACACCACTGACTCACCAGGAGATGAAACAGGGCTCAGAGAAGGGCAGTGTCTGGCTGGAGGTCATCTAGGATGGGAGCCGAGTGCACACAGGTGTGAGCGCAGAACCACCGAGCTGTGGCCCGGATGGGCCCATCCGGCCCCCCTGGTTCTGAGGCACAGACACACATGCCTCTGTCCTGGGTGTGTCTCGGTGTCCCATCTGCCTGGTTGGGGCTTGTCCTCTGTGTGTCTGTCTCCTCTCTTCCTCTCTCCCTCCTGCATGTTTCCTGAGTGCTCGTTACTAAGTACTCTCGCCCTGCTTGGCTCTTAGTCTAGCTGAGAAGTAGTTACTGGGGTCCATCCGCGCCTCAGAAGCCAAAGAAGTCAGGAATGTGAGCACTCCTGGGTATCCACCAACCTCAGGGTCACGATCCAGCCCTATGGCTTTCTAGTCCATTCAGGAGATCTGGAGGTCTTGGAATCCCTTCTCTGGACCTCAGTCTCCTCCCCTGTGAAATGGTCCACACAGGGTCTTGCACCACTGTGGTGATATATTGTGTACCCTAACAAAATTTACCTGAAGATCAGAGAACAGAACAAGCCACTAGATCAAACATAGATGCCAGGCAGTGGTGGCACACACCTTTAATCCTAGCACTCAGGTGGCAGAGATCTGTCTGGATCTCTGTGAGTTCAAAGCCACCCTGGACTGTAGGAAATTGACTCAGTCTAGGGGAGAAACAGAGCCAGGCAGTGGTGGCACACGCCTTTAATCCCAGCACTTGAGATCTCATGCCTTTGCTTGGGAAACACACACACACCTTTAATCCCAGGAAGTGATGGCTGGGCGGAGAAAGATAGATAAGGTGTGAGGAGTCCTAGAGGTAAGAGGTGGCAGTAGCTTGTTCCTTTGTCTCTCTGATATTCTGGCAGATTTTATTTATAATACATCACCACACACCACAATACATCACCACACACCACAGGCTCATTGGGATGAGTAATGAGTACAACTTTGGTGTCCCAGGTCAGACCTGAGCATGGGAGGGGCAGTTGGCTTCAGAGTACAGAGACAGAGCAGGTGTCCCCATGCCAGTGGGGTCCATGACTGCACGGCTCCCCACCCAGCTGGGGTGTAGAGTGGCTGGGGGTGAGGGGCAGGCTTCTCGAATTCTCTGGAACTGCTCTGTCAGCTGTGGCCGCTTGACTCAGGGCTCTTTCTTCGGAGATGTGTCAGACACTCCAAAATACATGCAGGCATGGTGTTCTCCCTATTCCTCCCCCACAGTATCAACTTCCCTGGTTTGGGAACTCATTCCTCCTCACTTTACAACATATACATATATATATGCGTTTGCAGAGACATGTATCCCCAGTATTTATCCAACAACTACTACAGGCTGGCATTTTCCCAAGGCCTTGGGCTGCAGATCCGGAGTCAACAAAACCCTGCCTGAGGGCACGCGGTCTTGCCAGCCTCCTGCTCATAATCAAGTTTTATGGCACACGTCAGGGGCGTTTGTTTACTCTCCAGGTGTATTAGGTAGTACTCTGTTGCTGGCACAAGACACCCAACAAAAGCATCCTGAGGCTCGCAGCTGGAGTCCATCGTGGCAGGAAGGCGTGGATGGCAGCTGGGGGTGGGGGTGGGGTGGGGTGAGGTCAATGGCACCACAGTCTGGAAGTAGGGAGAGGTGAATGGATGCTGGCACTCAGCTCACCTCCTTTTTATTCAGTCTGAGACCCGGCCCGTGGGATGGTGCTGCCCTCATGTAGGGTGGGTGGGTCTCCCACCTAAGTAAACGCCCTCACGGATATGCTCAGATTCTAGACCCTGTCTCATTGACAGTTGACATTGAATGCCAAACTAGCCTTCACTGCCCTCTTAATGATGACCGAGTAGCCGTTAGCCCAGAGACCCCAAACTGTGCCATCTGTTTCTTTATAGAAGCTTGATAACCCTGGGGTGGGTCACCGAGTGAAAAGGCCCTTCTGGCTGTCCTTAGTTCAGGATTCACGAATCAGGTCAGCATGAAGGAGTAGAACCTGATTTATTCAGTTTCATCTCGGGATTCATCCAGAAGGTGGAAGGCCAAGCGTGCGTGCTGAGCAAAGTCACAGTCAGTAAGGAGTGTCTCACTCTTAGCACACCGGGGCCGACTTGCCATGGAACCTTCTAGATGTTTTCTTCGCTTACACTCACGCGTACTTGTTCGTTTACACAGAACCACTTTCCTGGCACACTGTTGTTGGGACCCTTTTTAATTGTTTTTATGTTAGCTGGTGTTCAAGACACATCTTTCTGTGATGGCAGACGTTCTGTGTGAGTGCCGTTTTTGTCTCTGGGCCTGGCCTCCGTATTTCATGGTGTCATCCCCCTCTTCACAGCTCAGGCTGTTGTTCCTGTTTGGCAGTGATGGCCAATCCTGCTGGGAGTGGCTGTGTTCTGGAACCTGAGGAGTATGTTTGCTCACCTCTCTGAGATGAACTTCGGGGACTAACCCTGCTGATTCAACTAAACCTGCAGGTTTTAAATCGGGAGACGTATGTTCTAACTTGTTCGGGCACAAACCTTAGACGTATGTGCTAGCTTGGTCTCTCCTGCACAAGCCTTGGGAGGAGCTCCCCCCGCCCACTGTGGGCCTGGGGCCTGGCGAGTAGCTGGGCCGAGCCAATGGGCTTTCAAACCCCAGATTCCTGAGTATTTCGAGGCGTGTGTCCTTATCAGAAACTCCTGGAGCATTGTGGGAAAAGTGGAGCAAGTGGGTGTTGGTTGGGGGTCTGGAGAGAGCTGTGGGTCCCACGGATGGAGACCCTGCCTCTCACCCATCTTGGAAGCCAAGAGCTACATTCTGCTCAGTTCCTGTGCCTCAGTCTCCTTCTCTGCAGGTGAAGCACAGAGTGAACGGCTTCTGAGGAGCCTCCTGGATCTGATGTCTAGGATTTGGTTCCCCTTATTTGGAACTGGCAGAACTGTGGAAGGGATCGGGGTGTTGATGGCTCCATCTGCCCTAGACCCAGCTTCTCCTTACCACTGCTCGGGTGTGCTTTTAGTGCCTACTTTTGTTTTGAAATTTTCGGGATAGGCTCTAGCAATGAAGCTCTGGCTAGCCTAGAACTCGCTATGTAACCCAGGCTAGCCCTGAACTCATGGCAATCCTCCTGCTTCAGTCCCCTAAGTGTGGGGAGGATAGATGTGAATCAACCCCACCAAGTTTGTTATGTGTTTTCAGACATGTCACCAGGGGACACAGGGACAGACAGACATGTCACCAGGGAACGTGCAGGTTCTTTGTCTCTAACATAAAAGCATTTAAGAAAGGATTCATTCTACGGGGGTTTAAAAAAGGAAATAATAGTGCAGGAGTGGTGGAGGCCTCACAGGGTGGTGGAGGCCTCACAGGGATGGTGGAGGCCTCACAGGGGTGGTGGAGGCCTCACAGCCCTCCGAGGGGAGGGAGATGGGAGAGGAGAGAGTGAAGGACCCATTTTCTCATCCAGAGGCCAGGAAAGCCGGGCTCAGCATTCAGTCACTGGAAACCCAGAGGCTTCAGAGGGAAGGAGCGGGGAAGGAGACTCTGGACAAGTGGGCTTAAGATCTGTGCTGCTGGAAAGAGGGGAGAAGCCGTTGGCTTAGCCCCTGCAGGGAGGGAGGGGCACAGCTGTCCCTCTGCCTCCTGTCCTGCCCTCAGGCTCCTCCTGTTTCTTTTACCTTCTGCTGGAAGGACATTTTCCCTCGTCACCAGAGGCCTCAGCAGCTGTCTAAGGCAGACCTGTGCCAAGGGCCACAGCGACGGTCCACTCACGCCGTCACAGGAAGGGCCACAGCGATGGTCCACTCACGCCGTCACAGGAAGGGCCACGTAGGTATTCGTGTCTCGAAAGAGGGCTGCTGGCAGGGAAGGACCCCACTGCCTACGTCAGAAAGGATGCTGTTGGCCACAAATTGTGCTCCAGAAGCACGTGACGGAGATGTGCCCTGACCCCAGTGACACCCGGGAGGCGGCTGCTACAGAGGCTTTTGCTTGCTTGTCTGTCTGCTTGCCCAGCATCACTCGCGTTTAGTGAGCTGGGGCAGAGCTGAGACAAAGCTCGGTCAGCGGAAGGTCTTGCCTTCAAGCAAACTTTGAGTTGTAAGATTTTCTACAGATTTAAGCATCGCAAGTCCTCTGGGAAAGTGGCTGGCGTAGGGCCTTGCAGCCATGAGAACTGCCAGAAGGCCTTGGCATTGAGGTGGGATGGAGTTAGGGAAGGCCCCGATCTGTGGCATCTGCTCAGGGTGGTGCCATGGCCACTCCTGAGTCCCAGGGAGGATTCAAGCGTTCCAGGCCCGGGAACGTGTCCCAAGAGCTTGGGTGTAAAAATACAAACATGGTCCCAGCTGGAGCCACCCACCACCCAGACCCAACAGTGGTCCGTCAGCCGCCATCAGCCGCCATCTGCCATCAGCCTGTTTCAGGCCACGCTGTTCTGCAGTGCCCGGGGAAGTGCTCACTGAGATGGTCTGACCGTCAGAGGATGCACACACACCCTGTGGCTGACTGTGAGCATAAAAGCCACCAGCTGCTTAGAAGTCGCCATCCTTGGGACAGGTTATGTCTCCAGCACTGCGTCCCACATGGTGGAGTGTTCTCTGGCCACAAGGAGCATGTGGAGAAACTGAGCCACAGAAGGTCCCAGACTGGAGTCAGTCAGGGTGTTTTGTTTGGGGGATGGATTATGTAAAAATGTTCATGGTGATTGTGTGTGTGTGTGTGTGTGTGTGTGTGTGTGTGTGTGTGTGTATAAATGAGTGAGTGTATGTATGTAGTCTTGACAGATGCTCTACCATTGAGCCCCCTCACCCCAAGCTCCCATTATAACTCCTTTGCAGCAGAGGTGGGCCCAGGCTTGTGTGTTCTGTTGCTGGGCTGAGATAGAGCCCTGCCAGGTCGATCTTCTCTCTCCCTCCCCCCTCCCCCGCCTCCCTAGGCCTCTTCGAAAGATGGTATCTGGGAGCATCACTGAAAGGCCAGGTTGAGAGGCCACCTGAATCACTGTGAGCAAGGCCACTCTTGGTTACTCTTGAGAGAGCTCCGGGGCCTCAGTGGCTGGTTTCCATGGTGATGATACAAGACAAGGCCTTTCATGTACCAACCCGCTGAGTAGGGGAAGTCAGGAGCACAGGTGTCATGGTGACTCATGAGCCATCCCTGATGTCAGGCACCAGACTGGGCTGGTAGCCAGCCCCGTGGTGATTTGTCCCCTCACTCCCAGCCTGCATGTCACCCCACCGGGCCAGGGCATCACTCTCTCAGCTGTAAAGTAGGATGGGACTGAGCTCCATGAGGGGGCCTCATGTCAGCAGTGACTTGCTGTGGGCTCAGGGTCACCGCTGCTCAGGTGGGTGCTGGGCTGGACCACGCTGGCATGCAGCTGGTAAACCTGGAAAGTGGGAACGGGCCTGCCTGGCTTTTGTAGAGCTTTGAGGAGGGAAGAGATGGGTTGCACTGTCTTGTTGGACAGGAACACTGACAGGCCAGGTGAGACCCAGCAGGACCCTGCGCCTGGCTGTGCATTTGTTACTTGGAGGCTCACAGAGAGAAGTTTTCTCTGATGACCGTTCCAGAGCACATAGCCCCACTGGGGAGGGAGGGCCACAGGGGCTGCGTGGTCTGCGGGAGATAGGTTTGTTCATATCATGGAGGATCTGGAAGCAGAGAGCCCCGGGCGGGAAGCCGGACAGATTCACTTCAGGGCTGCCTCCAGCACCCACACTGCCCATCTGAACCCGGAAAGTGCCACTTCCTGTCATGTCTTGGCAGACCAGGGCACTGGTGTCGTTTGCCCTGACATGGGGAGCCACGTCTGAGGGCATTGGGGAGCTGGGTGCTGTGGTGCTGTGTGATCATGCCTGAATCCCTCCTCCTCTCCTTACAGAACCAGCTGAAGCAGTGCTTCTCCAGGCGAGCCCCCGAGGCCAAGGACACTGACACCCTCGTGCACGAAGCCGACAGCCAGTATGGGACCTGGGCAGACCAGGGCCAGAATGGAGGCAGGTAGGAACACACCTGGATGGAGCTGCCAGGCACCTGGCGACGCAGTTGGGGCCGAGTCTGCCTTGGTTAGGGGTTTCTGTTGCTGTGGTGAACCACCGGGTGACCTAAAGCAGCGTGGGGAGGAAAGGGTTAATTCAGCTTCCACTTGCCCATCCCTGTTCATCACCAAAGGAAGTCAGGACAGGAACTCAAACAGGGCAGGAACCTGGAGGCAGGAGCTGATGCAGAGGTCATGGAGGGGTGCTGCTTACTGGCTTGCTCCCCATGGCTTGGTCAGCCTGCTTACTTATAGAACCCAGGGCCACCAGCCCGGGGTGGCCCCACCCACCATGGGCTGGGCCCTCCCCCATCAATCACTGATTAAGAAAACGTCTTACAGCCCATTCTTACGGAGGCATTTCCTCAATTGAGACCCCCCTCCTCTTCGATGACTCTAGCTTGTGTCAAGTTGACATAAAACTCGTCAGCACAGAATCTATGAGACTGACTCAGAGATTTCTGCATTTTTAAAGAAATTTTAGCAGGAGGAAGCCATTGTTGTAATAAAGGGCATTAGAAAGCCACAAAAAGATGGAAATAAAGTGCAAACTGTTGACGACAGGCAAGTGGCCTGGACACAGCCAGGAGCATGCAGGAACAGGCAGACCCACAGAGACAGAGACCCACAAGGACAGACATACAGACACCCACGCTGTGACAGGCTGACACACAGGGACAGACCCTTGTGAACAGGAGGCAGATGGCAGACCAGCAGTGCAGGTGATGGTCTGGGTCCCTTGTGGTGACAATATTCTCAGGCTTGACAAGCCTGAGGTTCTCCACGTGCATCCAAGGTCAACTCCACTTGGGTCTTAAAACATTTGCAGGCTGCCGGGCGGCGGCGGCGGTGGCACACCCTTTACTCCTAGCACTCGGGAGGCAGAGGCAGGCGGATCTCGGTGAGTTTGAAGCCAGCCTGGTCTACAGAGCAAGTTCAAGGACAGGCTCCAAAGCTACACAGAGAAACCCTGTCTCAAAAAAAAAAAAAAAAAAGCAAAAAAAACCCCACACAAACAAACACACAAAAACCATTTGTAGATGACTCTGTCATATCACACTGTCAAAGTCTGGTCTCCCCAACGTGAGACCCGGGCCACCTGCACAGCATTGAGTGTAGTGTATGTCACTCGGGGATTAGCCCTGTGCCCTGGGGGGGTTTTCCCACAGTGAAAACATGCTGAAGACCCACAGACAGCAGCCCTCCCAAGCCCAGGAAGCCAACATACACAACAACAACAACAAACAGTAACAATACTACCCAAGTGCAAAACCAGAGGACCCTTCGGCCCTAACGCAGGGTCACACCGGCATCTGCCGGTCTGCGTCTCTCTAGATGCTTTCAGATGTCTGTGTGTGTTTGTACCTGCTAGTGCACGAACTGGTCCGTAAGTCCTGTGTGCGTGTATATGACCTGCAGGACCTTCTTCTGCCTGGCTGGGAGGGAACTCCCGGGGCAGCGATTGCAAACTGCTGAAGGGAAGCAGCTGTGAACCCACCCCTCCCGAATGGGGGTGCAGGTTGGATGAGATGACCCTTCCCCATAGGCCCCTTCCTCCTCCATAGGAAGGGTAGGTGCTCCGGCATCTGCCACAGGCTCAGTGCATGCCTGACTGACTAGCCCTGTGGTCTGTGGACATCATGCAAGGCTGGGAAACTGAGGCTCAGAGAGAGGCAGGGGCCTGAGTCAAGAACATGTATATCAGTAGTAGCTGAGCTGGACTTGAACCTGGGACCCCATCTCTCCCGCTGCTGGGGGGCTCTGACTGCTCCTCCGCTGGGTCACTGCTAGGGTGGCGGTGGGGGTGGGGGAGCTGCTGACCGTTCTGCTGAGTCACGCTGTCAGAGCTGCATTAAAAGTGGGTGAGAGGAGAAATGGAACCACCCAGCGGGACTCTTCCCCTCTCTACCTCCCCCTCTGCTAACCTATGACTTACGTGTGTAGCGAGCTTCCTTGAGTGATTCTGTAAGTGCCCCCGCAGGAGCCCCCAACTGCCTGGGGATCTGTGCTGGAACTTGTTCCTGTCTCCTAAGGGACCCCGAGCCCCGCGGTCCCCCCAGTCCCCCAGATTCTGTCTCAAGACCTCTGACTGAGACCTTGGTTCTTCCGAGGCTATTCGCCCCCCGCTGTCCTCCAGAGGAACTGCAGCCTCCGGGACCAGGCTCTCTTGCCTTGGACAGTGGCGCCCCCTGCTGCCCGAGGGTGGCTCTTCCCTCAGCCTCTGGGTTTGCACCTTTCCTGTCTTCATACCCCAAGTATGAAAGCCCTGGAGCTGGGAGCATGGGTTCTCAGTGAGTGAGCGAGCGAGCCAGTGAGTGGGTGGCTGGCTGTCTGGCTGGCTGAGGCAGCCGTTGGCTGGAGCAGAAGGCCCAGTCTTCTCTTCTGGTGATTAGGGACCCTCTGACCCCCTTGCCTTTGCCCAGTGGAAATGCAGCCTGAGCTGCCCACAGGAGACCCCCACACGATTTCAGGTGTTGTGCAGGCCACACCAAAGGAGCCCACAGAGGCGGGTGAAGTGTGTTTTGTCTTGGGAAAGGTCTCCGTGGTCAGTGTTAGAAGTGGACTGACACATCCCAGCAAGCCTAGCTGCCTGTCTGCGCCACGCAGAAGGACCCGAGTTCTGAGGCATCTGACCTGACCCTCTTTTCTCATCAGAGCCTTGGAGGCTCACACATCCCTCCCCGCAGCCTGTGTTGCCTCTCATTTTTATTTTATTATTTCTCTTTCTTCCTTTTTTATTTTATTTATTTGTTTGTGTTTGGTTTCTGAGCACAGGTGGTTGCTGTGTAGCCCATGATAGCCTCCAACCCCTGACCCTCCCTCCTGCTTCTGCCTCCTCCTGCGGAGATTCCAGGTGCGCCGCCGTCGCTCCTGGTTCCGGCCTGGGCTCTCCCTGGCCACCTGTGCCGGTGTCCCGTGGACAATGGACCCCTGGCCGCCGTTGCCAGGAGGAAGACCCCTGTGGTCCCCTGAGTCTGAGCATGTGGAACCCCCTGTCCACGACCCCTTGTGCTTGGGGTGGAGTGTCCCAGGCCCCCCTGTGACCGCTGCCACCTTCCGCCTCTCCTTGCAGTTTCGGCCCCGAGTCCCCGTCATCTCCCGACAGCAGTGCCGCGTCTACCGGGAAGCAGCCACCAAGTAACCACTTGTCCTCGTACACGGAGTCCACGTCAGTGGATCAGCGCGACAGCTCCCGAGACCGGCGCAGCTCCAGCGCGGACCGCTCCAGTTCCGAGCTGGAGTCCACAGATGGCCCAGAAGGGCCACCTCCGTTAGACGCGTGCCCAGCAGAGAGAGAGGATGACTTTTCCTTCATCCATGTAAGCCTGAAGCTGGGGGGGTGGAAGCAGCCATTTCTTATTTTTAAAGGAAGCCGTGGCCTATGCACGATCACCACCCCACCGGGATGGGGGCCATATGCCAAGAACCCGTGTGGTGGGCACGGGACACAGCCTTAGGTAGGGACCCTCCTTTAGCATAGGACGGCCCCAGACTAGCTGTGTGGCTTGAGACCGATGTCCTCACCTCTCTGATCCTCAACTGCCTTACTCACTAGTAACTAGCACATCCGGCTCCACGGCTTCAGAGGTGATCACAGGCACCCAAGGCACAGCTTGCCGTGAGCGCTCACAGGTCTGCCTGCGGTTTGCAGTTCCTGGCTGTGCGCAGCCCGGGACAAACACAGAGAAGAGCCTCTTCAGGTCCTCACTCAGCAGAACGTGGGCACCAAACATGGAGGGCTCTCCGTGACAGCTGTTCCAGGCGCAGGTCCCCTTCTGGGGGTTCCCCCAGAACCGAGCTTGCTTAGGCTCCACACACAGTCACCCCTCAGGTGCCCACTGTCCTGAGCCACAGTGTCCTGCTGGTTCTGCTGTGGGTTCTTCAGGACCAGAACTGGACTCCACCCTGCTGCGGAAGCCCTAACCTCCAAGGAGGATAGGAACCATCACTGTAGCCTACAAGGGCCCCTCACTCCTCATGGCCAAGCCCCTGACCTCACTCTTGGGAAGCTGGTGCCCCTGAGGGGCTTCTAATAGGCCTCCCAGGGGACCCACAGCCTACACACAGCCAAGGTCTTTCCTCTGGCATCTCTAGATCAGAGGTGAGACAAAAAGACCTCAGATGAGTCTTCCAGGACACTGCCATGTGAACAGGCATGGCGCCCATCTCTCTGGGTGTTGTAAGGATGTCAGTAGGTGATGCGATATGCCATTCACTCAGCAATCATGCACCGAGGTCTCACTATTGCCGAGCCTTGCTGCAGCTCATGTGTGTGTATATGGTATGTGTCACATGACACAGATGTCTCGCTGGACATTCCTTTTTGAACCCCGAGCATTTCCTCTTAGAACCCATCCTAAGCAACAATGTCGACATCAGCAGCCCCCGGTCCCTGGTAGCTGGCTCCATCTCATGCCCATACTGATAACCAAGGGGTAACATCCCCTGCCTGCCTTTTAGATTAGCAAGTTGACATGGCTGCTGAGTCTGCCCGTACACAGGCTGGTGGCCCTAAGTATGAGGTAAACTGAGGTCTTTGTGGGATGCCACCATGACTTGGGTATCCTGTGGGGACCATTTGGAAGCTGATCAGAGAGATGTCCCAGGGTGGCCCTGTGAACATGGAAGTTCACCCTTACTGGTGCTCTGTAGGTGGTCCCTCCCCTGCCACCTGCACTCTGGATTATCATGGGGGTCCCAGTGAGTACCTCTCGGCTCAGGGACTCCATGAATATGGTTGTCATAAAGACAGATGCACTCAGCAATGCATTCAACAGACAGAAACCAGGCATGGATTATGCTCCTGGTATATACTTGCCCCCATGCCTGGGTGATGTCACAGGCTGTGTGCCATTTGTCCCGTGTGTCAGTGCCATTCTTGGGCACTTCCTGCATGATTTCCATGGGGAAGTTGAGGCTAACGGCGTCGAGGGTGCCATTGGAGCATGGCACACCAGCCCATGCATGTGGTGACATTGTGTTCCCCAAAATATTGTGCACCCTAATAAACTTATCTGGGGTCAGAGAACAGAACAGCCACTAGATACAGAGGCCAGAAAATGGTGGCACTCACACCTTTAATCCTATCACTTAGGAGGCAGAGATCCCTCTGTGAGTTCAAGGCCACACTGGAAACAGCCAGGCATGGTGACTCATGCCTTTAATCCCAGGAAGTGAGGGCAGGAAGCAGAAAGGTATATAAGGCGTGAAAACCAGGCACTAGAGCTGGTTAAGCTTTTAGGCTTTTGAGCAGCAGTTCAGCTGAGATCCATTCTGGATGAGGACACAGAGGCTTCCAGTCTGAGGAAACAGAATCAGCTGAGGAACTGGTGAGGCGAGGAAGCTGTAGCTTGTTCTGTTTCTCTGATCTTCCAGTGTTCACCCCAATAACTAGCACCAGTTTGATTTTATTAATAAGAACTTTTAAGATTCCTGCTACACATGCACCCCTGAGAATACTCTGTGTATGAACAAGACTGCACACAGTCCGTGGGTGGTGCTTTGCACTGACGGTTTCCTCCCCACCTCCTCCTCGCCACCCCCAAAGCAAACCTCCGTCCTCGACTCCAGTGCCCTGAAGACCCGGGTGCAGCTGAGTAAGCGAAGCCGTCGCCGGGCTCCCATCTCCCACTCGCTCCGGCGCAGTCAGTTCAGTGAGTCTGAGAGCCGGTCCCCTTTGGAAGAGGAGTCGCACAGCACATGGATGTTCAAGGACTCAACAGGTACGACCACGCCTTCCCCTCGACCTGCATACCGGTAGCTCTGGGCGGGCAGGCTTCAGGTTAGACCCTGGGAAGAATGACCCATTCGGAACGCTGGGGCACAGTGACCCAGGAAGCTTGTTCTGTAGAACTGGTTTCTTGTTCTGTAGAACTTGCCATAAGTGGGGTTTTAAATGTGTTCTGAATCCGTGTGGGGTAGTGCCTTTCTGTAATCCTAGCGGTTCGGGAACAGAAGCAGCGAGATCTTCATGGTGCAAAGCCAGCCTGGTCTACAGAGTGAGTTCCAGGCCAGCTGTGATAACGTGACTCTCTTTAAAAAACCAAAGGGCAGCCGGGCGGTGGTGGCCCACGTCTTTAATCCCAGCACTCGGGAGGTAGAGGCAGGCGGATCTCTGTGAGTTCGAGGCCAGCCTGGTCTACAGAGCGAGATCTAGGACAGGCACCAAAACTACACAGAGAAACTCTGTCTCAAAAAACAAAACAAACAAACAAACAAACAAACAAAACAAAAAATTAAAAAACCCCCAAAACAAAGGGCAGACAGTAGTGTGACCAAGTGTGGCCTCTGACCAGATGCCTGAATGAATACTTGGGCTGGGGTCATTGCATCTCATGGTCCAGCCGTGTTAGCGAATGAAGGTTAAGTGTCTGTTAAGGGCTGGGGAGGTGTGTAAAGAGCTTGTTTGACAAGCACCAGAACTCAAGTTCAAATCCCCAGCACCCCTGTACTCGGGTAACCCCAGCCTTGAGTAAGCAGAGGCAAAAGCATCTTGAGGGTTGCTGGCCAGCTCTTCAACTGACTTGGTGAACTCCAGATCCAGTGAGAGAGACTGTCTCAAAGAATAGCATGAGGAGAGATTGATGCAGATGTCCACCCTCAGTCTCTGACCTCCATGTGCATGCACACACACACACACACACACACACACACACACCTCCACCCCCCAACACACACACATACCTCCACCCCCCCCCACACACACACTGGTACCTACACATGAACACATGCACATGTACACAAACTCAATCAGTAATAAATAGGTGAGTGTCTGCAGGGCCAGAACTATGCCGAGCCACCTGGAGCAAATGCAGCCCACCATAGGAACACGCAGGTTCCCTCACAGGGACCTGTCAGCAGAACCTGTGGCTTCCAGAGCCCCGAACACATGGCCAGGGGATACAAACGGCTGGGGCTGACCTTTCTGGGCATGCCCAGTGTCCAGCTGAGTCTGGGGCTCCAGAGGACGTGCTGTGCTCTACCGATGACCAGTTCTTAGGAAGCCAGAAACTCCTTATCTACCACCCCATCACCAGGAAGCCTCTAGCCCAGCCCCTGACTTGGGTAGTTCTCTGAAGAGACCCTGGAGCACTCCACATTGCTCCTGTTGGTGGGACATGTCTCTGTCACCCGTTCTGCCTCTGTCAAGGATGTCTTATTATTCCTCCAAAGTGGCAGGAGCCAGAGGAGCCTATGCCCTCCCCGAAAGGAGGTGATCTGCTTGTGGCCGTGTTTCCAGGCAGGTGGCGGTGTCTGAAGAAGAGAGTGGGAAGCCCCTGCCCAAGTACAGATGGACCAGGGGTAACCTGGTCCTCATGCATGACCCAGAGCCCTTCTCTTAATAGAAGAGAAGTCGCCCAGGAGGGACGAGTCGGATGAAGAGCCGCCCAAGGTGGAGAGGACCCCTGTCAGCCATCCGCAGAGGATGCCTGTGTTCCCAGGCATGGACCCAGCTGTGTTGAAGGTACTGGGGTTTCCCGGGGGCAGCCTGCTGAGTGAACACCTGTACCCCTCTCCCCCTTCCTGTCCACCCTCGCTTCTGTCTGTCCCTCATGACCCAGCCAACGCCTTTTCTCCTCACTCCCTCCATCTGTCCATTATTTGGCCTCCCTCCCTCCCTTCCTGTCTATTGATCATTATTGAACGGCCTCCCTCCTTCCCTTCTGCCCACTCCCCCTTCCACGGCACATCCGTTTAACATCCTCCTGCCTCCATCTGCCATCGGAATGCTGGGCTGACAGGATGTGACACTGCCCAGCTTCCCCCAGAGGAATCCTGTCCACACGGTCTTCAGTCACCCCTTTCCAGCCCGTTCCCCAAAGTCGGGGTGGGGGGCAGTCGCCCCTGCCGCGTGCTTGTGGGACTCGGGTGTCACAGGCTTCGTGTCACTATATAGATGCGGGAGTGATTTTGTTGGAGCCTCCCCTGGGACGAGGCTGTCGACCTCTCAGTCCCCATACTTCCCACCTGGGTCACTCTGTAGCTCCGATTCCCCACTGCTCTGTGAGGTGTCGCCGTGGGACCGCTGCTAGATGGGACTTGTCCCCAGACAGCTACACTGGGCCCTCCTCTCTCCCCAGGCTCAGCTCCACAAGAGGCCGGAAGTGGACAGTCCTGGCGAGTCTCTCAGCTGGGCACCCCAGCCCAAGACCCCGAAGTCGCCCTTCCAGCCTGGGGTGCTGGGCAGTCGGGTGCTGCCTTCCAGCACAGACAGAGACGAGAGGTGAGGACGGGGATGCTTCCGAGTGCTGTGTGCTGTGTGTGGGTTTCAGATGGGGGTGCACTCTGTACTCAGCTACAACTGCAGCCCGGGGGGGGAGACAGCAGGAATCTCAAGGCCTCTCTTCTCCCTCCTCCCACACCTGACCCAAAACTCCAGGCCACATTTCCAGGAACCCGTGCCGGGTACAGCCCTCTGTAGATAGTTGGACACGGAGGCACCTTGCCTCCTCTTATGTTTGGGGAGCACCTGTATCTTGGGAGAGTCAGGAGGCCTAACCAGTCCGCTGCCCTTCATGGAGGAGGCAGCTGCTCCACCCCCGTCAGGCTGATTCTGTGCACAGATGAGACCCATGTAGCCCAGTTTCAGCTCTCAGGCCGGAGCTGATGGTGGCCCTGCTGTGAAGTGCCCTGTGAGCTGAAAAAGCCACGTGACCATGGCATGCCTTACTTTCTTCATCTGTGAAATTGGTTTGGTGACCCTGTGACCTCCAGGGGTAGCCATGAAGTTGAAGCGGTAACTGTGTAAGAAGCCCTTTCCTTGGCCCAGTGTATAAAAGTCTCATCTTGGAGATAGGTTGTGCTAAGTTAGGGCATAAAAATCAGGACTCCTGATGTAGGGGTGTAGGGCAGTCATGCTGCAGGAGAGCAAAAGTCAGCAGACTGCAACCCACAGGCTCTTTCCGGCCCTCTGTCTGCTCTAGTCAATAAAGCTTTATTGACATTAGCCATGGCCATTCTGTTATCCTCTGTCTGTGGCTGTTGCCATGTTAAAACCTAAGACAGTCTGTAGCTCCCAGCTGGCCACATTTACTCCCTGGCTCTGTGACCCCTGCAGGCAGAAGGGGCTGACAGCACATACCTGAGGAGGAGGGTGCCCAGAAAGGCCTCCCTCCAGGAGATATACTTTTCCTGAGTCTTGATGATTAGTTGGGCCTCACGGTATGATGAGAGAATTCCAGGTACAGCTCTGCTGTGTGCTCAGGGCCTGCTAGCAGGGCATGTGACCAAGGCACAGAGACGGTCTTGTGGGGGGAGAAAGGCAAAGTCAGAGCAAGGCAGCTCTCACAGAGGTGTGCTCACTGTCCTGGGAATGGAGGGGGGGTCCTAGAGGCATCTGTGGACCTGGGCTTGGGCCTCCTTCTCTGCCATCAGGCAAGGCTGGGCCTGAAGTCTGGGGACCCTGAGCAGTCTGTCTCATTTCAAGGCCAAGGGACAGATCATGCTGAGGGATCATGCTGACTTCACACCTCCAAGTCACCTCATCCATTATCCCTGCACTGCCCAACCATGTCAGCAACTTCCCTAAGCCCTGCCTGGGCCAGGGGCTCTCTCTGTGGGACTGTAAAATAAGTCAGCTGCACACATAGACAGACAGATAGACAGACAGACAGACTCACACAGAGGCAGGGCAGCATGGCAGACGGAGGGCTGGAGGCCGTGTTGCCCTGCCCTGGAGGAACCAGGGTGTGGTTCTCCCTGGACTTAGACAGGCGTTGTGGCTTCAGGTCAGAAGAGGCCTCACCCCAGTGGCTGAAGGAGCTGAAATCCAAGAAGAGACAGAGCTTGTATGACAGACAGAGCCTGTATGACGACAATCAAGCTTGACCAGGTAGGACCCTGGGGATGGAGTGGGGGGGGGCGGGCGTGCTGAGGCCCCTGGGGTCTGGGAGCCTCAGGAGGGAGGCGGTCACAGAAAGGTGGGTGTTCTAGATTCCTGTAAAGAGCCTGGCGAAGGGCATTTGTAGTTGGAGTTTTCTCTCCGGGGCCCGCCAAGCCCTGGCAATCCGACAGCCCACTTATAAAATAAACACACAGACACTTATATTATTTACAAACTGTATGGCCATGGCAGGCTTCTCGTTAACTGTTTTTATATCTTAAATTAATCCATTTCTATAAATCTGTACCTTGCCACGTGGCTCATGGCTTACCGGCATCTTCACATGTTGCTTGTCATGGCGGCGGCTGGCAGTGTCTCCCTCCGCCTTCCTGTTCTCTCAGTTCTCCTCTCTGTTAGTCCCGCCTATACTTCCTGCCTGGCTACTGGCCAGTCAGTGTTGTATTTGTTGACCAATCAGAGCAACACACTTGACATACAGCCCATCCCACAGCAGACATCAGGTAACCGGGGCTCTGACCTCAAGACCTTGACTTCCCTGTTGCCCTCCAAGCCCCTGGGAAAGGCAGGGACATGAAAGGCCGGCTTAGCCGGAGAAGTTTCAGAGGTTTGCATAGGGAAGTCTGTAGTGTGCAAGCTGTGTGATTAAACTTTAATTGGAGACTGTTATATAATCCGTCCCTTGGTATCCACCTGAGATCCATTCGAAGGCTCCACTGCACCAAGATCTGAGGACCCTAAAGTGCTGGGTGTGAAATGTCTGTGGTCTGCGTAGAACCCCCACATCCTCCTGAGCACTTAAGTCGTATTTATTGTTATATAAGCACGTGGTGTGTGAGGGCACGTGTGTCATGGTGCATGTGCAGAGAACAGTTCTGCGGAGTCAGTTCTCTCCTTCCACATGTATGTGGGACCCAGGGATTTGAACTCAGGTCTTCAGGCTTGCCTAGCAAGCCTCTTTACCCCCTGAGCCATCTCGCCGGCAGCCCTTGAAGTCACCTGGATGACTTCTGACACCTCATACAGTGTGTGCCGGTGGGGTGGTCTTGTCAACCTTGCTGTTGTCTAGGCGATGCTGTCACATCTGCACATGCTCAGTAGAGGTGCATCATCACTGTGGGGTTGGCTGACCGTGCAGATTGGGGGTGGCCAGGCAGGTAGGGCTGAGTTTACTTAGAAGTCATGCACTCAGATTGCTGCGTGCTCTGCTGTCTTCACCTGCAGAGGTGGGGTCCCTCGGCTTACCTGAGAATGTAAGAGATGGGGGGAGTACTACTGTGCCCCCACATGGAGAGTGGGGTGTGTACTGTAGAAGCTGGCCTGGGTGTGCTCAGGAGAGGCCTAACCCCTGAATCACAAAAAGCAAAGCCCGGCCTGAGTGGACGTGGTACTGTTTGGACTCTGCAGGCCCCACCCTGTTGGTCTGTTTTGGGGTGTTTCTGGGGTGGGGTGGGGGGCACTCCCTGGAGCTCAGAGTCTCATGCTAGGCCAGTGCCCTGCAGATGCTTCTCAGGGCTCCCCCGCTCCAGCACTGTCTGTCGAACTCTAGATGAGGCTAGACCATTCCCAGCAGACTGTGCGTTTGACTGCGGGGGCCAGAGGGGGAGTTGCAGATATGTATACAGCATGCGCCACATGTTTACATATATGGATGGACAATGTGTATATATATGGTATATATATATATATATATATATATATATATATATATATATATATATATATATATATATATAAAATCATAAATCCAAAGGACGAATAAATTCCCAAGCAAGGCTACTCCAGGGTGGTGGTGGAGGGTTTGGACGGGGTCTTGTCTGGATTCCATGTTGCTCAGTGCTGGCATGGAGTTCAGCATACGTGCAAGCACACACAGGGTGCTGTTCTGGTCCCCACGTGCCCTGTGCTTATGACCCATCCTCCCGAACAGTCCTTGCTTCGTGGTGAGTGTCCAGAGCCGTCTGTTGTGATTTTGAAATCGGTGATACAATCTCCAGCAACCCCACTGGAGGAAGTTAAGGCTCAGGAGGTGATATTGCAATTGGCTCATTGCAGCTGGTCAGAATGTCTGCCCCGTGCCTCACTAAGCCCCTCCAAATCCTTCCCTGGGGGTGGTGACACTCAGGAGGTGCAACCCAGGGCCTCCTGCACCATCGGGGTGCACCTGAGCCCCAGCATAGACCAAATGCCCTGCTAACCAAGGACTGTCCTCTCTCTGCAGACGGGACATCACTACACCCATAAACTCAAGCCTTAACCGCCGGACGTCAGAACCCGAGGCCAAGCCACCCGCTCCTCCCTGGCCAAGCTCACGTGCCTGGGCCTTTCCGCCCTGAAGACACTGTGCTGAGCCCCATGTGGGTCCCCACAGGAAGACCCTGCCCCAGGACCCGCTCCAATCCCCAGAAGGATCTTCCAGCTCTCCTTGCAGAAGTGGATTGGCCTTTGGTGTGACAGTATGGCCTCTGCATACACCTCACAGGACCCTCTCAGCTGGAGAAGAGACCCTCCCTGGGCAGCCCTTCTGGAAGGACTTGGACAAGCAAGCTTGAAAGGCTCTCAGATGGCCAGGGTCACTGTCCAAGCATTACACCGGTGTCTCCCGGGTTTTGATTTTTTTTTTTTCTTCTTTTTGACGGGCTCCTCTTACCCCACTTAGAGCCTGTGTTCATATTTATAAGCACACACCCAACACCCCCGCCCCGTTCTGTCCGTACACTTACTCTCCCTGTGGGGCCGTGTGCATAGTTGGCCCGTGTCTCGCAGCTTCCGTGGTTGCTTTAGAGGGGGATAAAGCAATAATGCAGCCAATCTTCTTTGAAACTTGACGTGCGCCTGTATCTCGGCATGGACAGACAGCGGGAAGGGACGGACAGTGTCCAGTTGCCTCAGGTCGTCTGACCCCTGTCCACGCCTGTGAACGCGTGTGAGTCTCACCCTTGTCCAGGTCTGGGTGGCTCTCCTGATTTTTCCTGATTTCCTCCCCCTCAGTCCCCAGTGTTACGAACCTCAGTCTGAATGGTCCGTGCCTTGGCTGCTCGCATACCAGACCTGATCCGGGCGTCTTTCCTTCTGATCTTTTCTGAACACCTGTGTCCTGCTGGAGTGAAGCCCCAACTAAGTCAGCTCAGACCGGACGCAGCCCCACCCCTGCCATCCGTGACCTGCCTGGCCAAGGGATGGTCCAGGCCCATCTGGATGCTGATCTAACTGAAAGGCTCCTGCAGTGGGAGCCTAAGGCCGGATCCTGGGCCACAAGGTCTACGATGCCCTCCTTCGCATTCTGCTAGCTGAATGCTCACTCCCGGGAGTCTCAATCCTTCTGTTCTCTGGACACCCACTCGGTCTCCTTTCCTTTTGGAAGTCCTCAAGGCCACATCAGAAGCTCCAGCCCCAGCGGTCACCCCAGACATGCCAGGCCAGCCGCCCACTGTGCCAGCAGCTTCCAGAGACCTTTCTCCAACCTTGCCTTGGTGACATGCTTGTGCAGTCCCAAGGTGGTCCGTGGCTGTGGAGGGCCCTGGGTCGGGTGTTCTGATAGATGCCTGCCTGGCACTTGTGCCCACCACTGCCCTGACGTTCTCAGCGGCAAAAGTCGCTCTCTGTAAATCCGTTACTTGCCAATGGTGTCAAGACCTGTTCTCTCTGTCTTCCCACCTCAGCTCCTCTCTTATCCACCCTCTCTGCTGGCTTTCCTGTTGGAAGGGTGTGGTGGGAAAGGGTGGCAGTATTTGATATCATTGGGTTAGGACAGTCACCTGTGCCTGGGGGCTGAGGTGTTCAACACCAAGGAGACTGCAGGCCCCACCTGCACCCTATCTGCAATCCCGTCTGCACCCCCCTGCACCTACCTGCACCCCCATCTGTACCCCCCTGCACCCATCTGCACCCACTTGCACCTCCACCTGCACCCCCCTCCACCCATCTGCACCTACCTGCATCCCCACCTGCACCTCCACCTGCACCCATCTGCACCCAACCCTGTGCTCTGGCTACTGACAAGAGCATAATGTTCACATTTTCTGCATTCTCTACCTTCCCTGAGCTAGTGGTGAGTGGCATCCCTGAAATCACTTGGGGCTCAGCCTCCCTGCAGACGCTTCCATAGTTCCGTTTTCTGTGTTATGTTTTTGGATCCGTTTTGTACGCTGCAGCACTTTTGATCTGGTAGTGGCTTGCCCGGGAGTCCCTTTAAAACACACTAGCAGGCCTGAGGGGGTGGATCAGTGGGTGGAGTGTGTGCCCAGCACACAGGAGGTCCTGGGTTCTGTCCCCAGTACCACATAAATCGAGTGCGGTGGTACATACCTGTGATTCTAGCACTTGGTTGAAAGGAGGAGGGTTGGAAGTTCAAGGCCACATAAGAGAGTTGGAGGCCAGCCTGGGCTGTAAATCTGCTCATACAACAACAACCAAAAACCCTGCAACATTCTCCTCATGCTTTGACCCTAACTTCTCCTGACTCCTTCCTTTGTCCTGGGCGTAAAGAAGCCCACGGTGACAGGAAGTGTTCTGTCTTGAGTATCGAAAGGCGGTAGTGGAATCAAAGTGACCTTCCCTGTGTGTCATTACCTAACTTCCCGTGCTTGATTGATGAGAAATCAGTGTGATTCCACAGGAAGACCCACGCACTGACCCCCCAGAACCCAAAATCTGACAATCTCGCTGGGTCGGGAGTGACCCGTCTGGTGCCAGTTGGCCACGCCCCCTGTTTAGAGTTGACACAGTGCAGGGAGCAGAGGTCCGAGCAGCTGGACCCTTGAGTGAGTGACCCATTTAGTTTCCTTTTCTAAACCAGGTAACGACTCTGGGTGACTCAGTGTGCTGTATGCTACTCCTTGGGTTTCTCTAGGACCCTCCTCTTAAAGGAACCTAAGATGCCTTAAGCGTGTGCAGTTTAGACATCTGCATCTCCCCAAGCCCCCGCTTCCTGGTAACTCTGGCCGTGTGCACAGTCCCACGCATGCTCCATATGACCTCCTCTTTGCCCATTATCATGTTGACATTCGGCCTTTGGAAACCACCCCCACTCCCATAGGTAGGTGGTCTCCCACATTGTCTCTGGCCTCACACGCAGAGGCCTTTGTCCTGTGAAGTCATATGGCACTGTGGGGAGTCCTCAGCTCCCGCAGAGAACCAGGTGGTCCTGGGGACTTGGGAGCCTAGTGTGAAATTTATCTGATGGCCTCATGTTGGGTGGAATGCAGGGACAGACAGGACCAGAGGGGTTTGTCTTGGAGAGGAGCAAGCCAGATTTCTGCCTAGATGCACATTTTCCTCCTTCAGTGAGACCACCCCTAGGAATAGGCCCAGGTCCTCAACCTTAGCTGCTGAGCAGAGATTGGAAAAATCCTAGTGTGGTTTCCCTTAGGGAAACCCAGCCAGTCGTGGGGGGCGGGGGCAGGGGGTTGGGGGCAAGACCTGCTCTGTCAATCCTGGCTTTAACAGGCACCTCCTGGATCTAGGCTTGATTGAAAATTGAAAAGCCACGCCTACCCATGTTAATATTCAGGCCCCGGAAAGTCATTTTCACAACAGAGATGTTGTGCCCTCCAAATGTGCCTTTGCCCCACCATGTGTTGATAGGGAGCTGATCTCCAAATATCTGGGTTTCCGACCTTGCTGGGGATAGTCTTGAGGTGGAGGGAGCCCCAGGAGACTAGCAGGGCCCACTCCACACCTCTGAGTTTGCCTTGGCCTCAAGCCCCTCAGCGATAGAGGACACCATTGACATTTCAGGGAGGTCACGTTCAGGAAGGCTGAAGCCATGTCAGAAGGCAGCAGGAAGGATGAGGCTTCACTTGTCCCTGTCCCGTGGCCCCCATTACACCTCAGAGCATCCTTTTGTCTCTGTAGCTCCCACAGGAAAAGACACTTCACAGCCTGCATCCTTTACCCTCCAAGAGTCTCCTTAAACTGTTCATGTCACCTGTGCCCTGACAATCGCTGGCAGTACCGAGCCAGCTAGAATCTCTGCTGTCCTCTAAAGGACAATCCACTCTTTTTAATGTTCTGGTCCCGTGTCGCCTTACAGATCTTGTTATATGGGGCTCACAGAGGTAATATATTGATATACGGAAGGCATTTGTACCAAGTTGTTTCTTATTCTGTTCAAAGAGTGATCGTGGTCCTCAAACATGCTTTGTATGCTGGGGCGGGAGAGTGGAATGATATATGTGACTATAGGGTATATTTTCCTAACTGTTCTTCTGGGTCCCGCCTGGGATGTTGGCGACATGGTCGGGAAGGACTCGCAAGATGCACGTCCTGTCTGTGGCAATTCTGACAGCTGCCTTACCAAGCCACAAGCTGCAAGACTTCTGGAATGACGGCGGCGGCGGCGGCGGCGGCGGGCAGGGCGCTGCGGCCAGTCCCAGGAAGGACCTAACTGCGTGACTGAGAATTCATCTATAAAAACCTATATTTTTACTGTCAAAACAAATGGGGTTTCCCGGACTCCGCAGTGGCCGGATGCCCCCCACCCCCCCGTGCTTTTATATTTTGTCACCGTAGGAGGTTTTCTGGCACAGACAAGCAGTCAGGAATCCAGCTGACTGCATCAAATGGGGTGAACTCTGCATGTGCAAACGGGGCACACCCAGACTCCAAAAATAGTAAATAAAGCCCTCACAGCGGTTGTGCTGTCAAAGCCGCGTGTCCTCGAGTGAGCGACGGGGTGGGGGTGGGGGGCTCCTGGGTTGACAGGGTCTTCCACACGGAGTCAGGCTGACTTTTGTACCGAGCTGTGTCCAGGCAGCAGGAGGGAGCCGCAGACAGGTGGCCGCCCATCATGGGAGACATGGACACGAGACCGTGACCACTGAGGCCCCAGAGAGTGGAATCCTCACCCCGCCCCCTCCCAGCTGCAGGCGCGCTCTCTCTCTGTTGTTTCTTCTTAGCAATGAAATGAGGGCTGGTGATGGCAGCGTCTGTGGCAAGAGTTACGGTGGGGTGATAGCCAAGAGCATTGCCCACAGAGGCCTTCGGCAATGGTGGAAACACTCTTGGTTATTACAGGAGGTAGGAGATTCTGGGGCCTTTGGTGAGTAGAGACCAGGAGTGCTAATCAGCAGCCTACCCAATGATCATCAGTAATGTACCCTAGATGGCAAGTGCTAGATAACCCAGGGAAGTTAATCAGCAACCCACTCAATGATGCCTAGTTGATAACTTACCCAGGGATGGCAAGTGCTAGCCTATTCAGGGAAATTAATCAACAGCCTATTGCATGATGCTAGTCAATAACCTACCCAGGGATGGAGTTGATAGCCAACCTAGATATGCAACAACCACCTACCCAAGGATATTAATGAACAGCCTACTCAAGGATGTTAATGAATAGCCTACCCAAGGATGGTAATATCAATAACCTAGCCAGGGATGGTAATAACTCAGCTGTTTCAGTTTCCTCTCTGTTGCTGTGAAGAGCCCCACCCCCAAAAGCAACGTAAGGGAAGAAATGTCTATTTGGCTAACACTTCCACATCACCATCCTTCAGTTGAGGGACGCCAAGGCAGGAACTCAGGCAGGAATTTGAAGTAGAAACCATGGAGGATGCTGCTTGCTCATTTGTTTTCAGGCTCATGCTCAGTTAGTCGGGACTACCTGACCAGGAATTGGTGCTGCCCACAGTGAGCCAGGGCCTCCTGTGTCAATTAATACTCAATTAACAATTAATACAGTTCCCTACAGAGATGGCCATAGGCCATCCTGGCCTGGACCATCCCTCAAATGAGACTCCCTTCTCAGATGGCTCTATGTTGTCTCAAGCTGACTAATTAGGACACCATCCAAGGATGCTAATCAACAGCCTACCCAGGGATGCTAATAGATAACACATCTTGGAGGCTGATCGACCGTCTTCTCAGGAATACTACATTAGTCAGTGTTTCCTAGAGGATGGAACTGATAGAATGAAAATATACTCAAAAGTCATGTGTAAGGTTGCCTATCACAATATGACCTGGGCAACCCAACATTAGGTGTCTTCACGCTGGAGAAGCTGAAGATGGGTACTCAGTCTGCAAAGCTGGACACCGCAGTGATCCCTGTCTGGAGCCGAAGGCCTGGAGGATTGCTGGAAATTCGCCAGTCTTCGGTGAGGAACGGTGATGGCTGTGCCACAGAGCAGCCGGCAGGTGGATGCACAAGCTCGTCCCTTAGACATACTTCTGTGCAGGCAGCTCATTTTGAAGGTGGGTGTCCTAATCTCATCTCTGTTGATGTGGTAAAACACCCTGATGAGAAGAGGCTTGGAGAGAAAAGGTTTGACTTACAATCCCGGGGTCAGTCCATCAATGGGACAGCCTTACAATCCCGGGGTCAGTCCATCAATGGGACATCCTTACAATCCCGGGGTCAGTCCATCAATGGGAATGTCCTTACAATCCCAGAGTCAGTCCATCAATGGGAATATCCTTACAATCCCAGAGTCAGTCCATCAATGGGACAGCCTTACAATCCCAGAGTCAGTCCATCAATGGGACAGCCTTACAATCCCAGGGTCAGTCCATCAATAGGACATCCTTACAATCCCAGGGTCAGTCCATCAATGGGACTGTCCTTATAATCCCAGAGTCAGTCCATCAATGGGACATCCTTACAATCCCGGGGTCAGTCCATCAATGGGACATCCTTACAATCCCAGAGTCAGTCCATCAATGGGAATATCCTTACAATCCCAGAGTCAGTCCATCATGGCAATGTCCTTACAATCCCGGGGTCAGTCCTTCAATGGGACAGCCTTACAATCCCGGGGTCAGTCCATCAATGGGACAGCCTTACAATCCCGGGGTCAGTCCATCAATGGGACATCCTTACAATCCCAGGGTCAGTCCATCAATGGGACAGCCTTACAATCCCGGGGTCAGTCCATCAATGGGAATGTCCTTACATTCCCGGGGTCAGTCCATCAATGGGACTGTCCTTACAATCCCAGGGTCAGTCCATCAATGGGACATCCTTACAATCCCGGGATCAGTCCATCATGGGAATATCCTTACAATCCCAGAGTCAGTCCATCATGGGACATCCTTACATTCCCGGGGTCAGTCCATCAATGGGACAGCCTTACAATCCCGGGGTCAGTCCATCAATGGGACAGCCTTACAATCCCAGAGTCAGTCCATCAATGGGACATCCTTACAATCCCGGGGTCAGTCCATCAATGGGACATCCTTACAATCCCAGAGTCAGTCCATCATGGGAATATCCTTACAATCCCAGAGTCAGTCCATCATGGCAATGTCCTTACAATCCCGGGGTCAGTCCATCAATGGGACATCCTTACATTCCCAGGGTCAGTCCATCAATGGGACATCCTTACAATCCCAGGGTCAGTCCATCAATGGGACATCCTTACAATCCTGGGGTCAGTCCATCATGGGACATCCTTACATTCCCAGGGTCAGTCCATCAATGGGACATCCTTACAATCCCAGAGTCAGTCCATCATGGTAATGTCCTTACAATCCCGGGGTCAGTCCATCAATAGGACATCCTTACAATCCCAGAGTCAGTCCATCAATGGGACTGTCCTTACAATCCCGGGGTCAGTCCATCAATGGGAATGTCCTTACAATCCCAGACTCAGTCCATCAATGGGAATATCCTTACAATCCCAGAGTCAGTCCATCAATGGGACATCCTTACAATCCCAGAGTTAGTCCATCAATGGGACATCCTTACAATCCCGGGGTCAGTCCATCAATGGGACATCCTTACAATCCCGGGGTCAGTCCATCAATGGGAATGTCCTTACAATCCCAGGGTCAGTCCGTCTACTGAGATGTCAGAACTTTGGCTGCTCACAGTCACAGTCAAGAGCAGAGAGAGATGGATGCACAAGTCTTTCTTGCTCCTGCTCAGCTCAGATTCAACTTTTATGTAGTTCAAGAAACCTTGCCTGGGGAATGGTACCACCTATACTTAGGGTAGGTTTCCCACATCAATAAACTTAATTAAGACAATTCCCACAGATGTGTCCATGGGCAACCCAGAGTAGACAATCCCTCACTGAGACTCTAGGTTTTGTCAAGTTTAAAATTAAAGCTAATCATTGCAATGGATTTTCCCACTTCAATTAACCTTATCTGGGAAATCCCTCACAGACATGCCCAGGGCTGACTTAATCTATATAAACCCTCACAGGTGTGCCCAGGGCTGACCTAATCTATATAACCCCCCACAGGTGTGCCTAGAGACTGACCTAGTCTATATAACCTCTCACAGGTGTGCCCAGGGCTGACCTAGTCTATATAACCCCTCACAGATGTGCCCAGGGCTGACGTAATCTATATAACCCCTCACAGGTGTGCCCAGGGCTGACCTAATCTATATAACACCTCATAGATGTGCCTAGAGACTGACCTAGTCTATATAACCCCTCACAGGTGTGCCCAGGGCTGACCTAATCTATATAACCCCTCACAGGTGTGCCCAGGGCTGACCTAGTCTATATAATCCCTCACAGGTGTGCCCACAGACTGACCTAATTTATGTAAGCCCTCACAGGTGTGCCCAGAGAGTGACAGTATAATCACAGGTATGCCCAGAGAGTGACAGTATAATCACAGGTGTGCCCAGAGGCTTGTCTTGTGACTGATTCTAGATCCTGTCAAGTTGACAATATTAACTAACCCTCATAGACGCTAATCAATAGCCTACCCAGGCATAGTGGTTATCTTAGGGTTACTATCACTGTGAAAAATCACCATGATCAAAAGCAAACGAGGGGGGGGGTGTTATTTCACTCACAGTTCCACAGAACAGTTCATCATCAAAAGCAGTGAGGGCAGGAACTCAGGCAGGGCAGGAACCTGGAGGCAGGAGCTGATGCAGAAGTCATGGAGGGCTGCTGCTCACTGACTTGTTCCTCGTGACTTCTCAGCCTGCTTTCTTGTAGAACCCAGGACCACCAGCCCAGGGATGACTCCACCCACCATGGGCTGGGCCCTCCCTTATCAATCATTAATTAAGAAAATGCCCACAGCCTCATCTTAGGGAGCCATTTTCTCAGTTGAGGCTCCCTCCTCTCTGATGACCAGCCAGCACCGTGGTGACCAGCTTTGGTAGAGATCCTGATCAGCAGGTTCCCACCCACCGACAGGGCCCCATGCTACCCTGGCTAAGAGCAGCGTGGCCCTGATGGCCGCAGTGCCGATGTTCAGAACTCTGGGTTAGGGAATGGCGGATGGAAGTGCGGAGACAGCAGAGAGCTTGGGACCCTGGAGGATCCAGGGGAGGGTGCCATGCTGTCCCCAGCACTGTCCTTTTCTTTGTATCCCAGCCAGTATTCTGGCTTCATCACCTGTGGCACAAAGTGGCCATTGGTGTGAACTATCATTGGTAGTCAGGGTCCTGGGGAGATGGAGTAAGGCAACGGCCACGTGGTGGCTGCTGGTCTTCACCCACTTGTAGAGAGCATCATGGTGCCGGAGTGTGTGGTGGTCTCAAACTGTCCGCCAGAATAAACTGTCCACCCTTGTTTCCGTCGGATACTTTGATCACAGTGTCAGTAGTAACTCACACATTCGTTTCCGGGGCCGGGGAGATGGCTAGGTACTCCGTGGGAAGCCAGTGGTGGCCGTGTGAGCCCCCGTAACCTCAGTGGTGTTGGGGGTGGAGACAGGAGGATTGCTGGGACTCAGTGAGGGACCCTGTCTCAAAGGAATAAGGCAGAGAGCGCCACAGCAGGACACCAGGCCCACTCAGCTACACGTGTACCAACTTGTACAGTACATACTCACACAGCAAAAACCCCAATCCTTTTGTGGCTATGACTGAGAACTCAGCGACTCACCCCTGGGGGGTCATGGGATCTGCAAAGTTCAGAGTTCAGGGGTCACCAACAACATCCCCAGGATCCAGTGATCAGGTCTTAGGCTGACTGGAGGACTTGAGACTGTAGCAAACAGCTCTGTGACCCTACGTAACTGGGGTGGCCTCTCTGAGCTCAGCTTCTTCACCGTCTTTAATATGGAGATGAAAATTCCTCCCCTAAAGACCAACATACCAGTCACAAAACCAAAAGTACGTAATAGGTCTACAATGGCAGCTATCACTCATACATGCTGCCCTCGTGAGGAACATGTCTTCACTGACGTCATAGCCTTTGGAAATGGCCGCATGGGTTTACAGGGGAATTTAGAAAATACATTTGTGGTAATCTGACTTCAATCCATTGGCCCAGCCCTTGGATTCAGGGGTGCCCTGATTCAAGGTCTGGAGCCTGTCTGGGATATTTTGAGAACTCTAGTAGGAAAACGGCGTCGAGAAGCCAAAGGGGAATCGAGGGTCACTAGAGGGATTTGTGCTCTGGGCCTCCCGTCTAGCCTGTTGGCCTCCCACCAAGTCAGCAAAGACCGTGGGTCCCTAGGGAGTCATCAGGGTTTCATCAGAGGTGACTGGTGTTGGGGGCCTCCCCAGGCTTACCATTAGGGTGAAATGACCCGGACAGGATCGGGTGGACAGGGTGCTTTCTCAGCAGGCCATGATGTGCTGGGCCAACAGAATACACCCATAAATAGGCCAGCCTTGGAGGCAGGCCAGTCTGGGGACAGCAGGTCCTGGAGGCAGGTTTGTTCCAGACTGGGTGAGGCAGGGGGATGTGCAACACGGTGCAGGGCGGGCCTAACCTCGTGTCTCTCTGGGTGTGCGTGGCTGGTGCGTGGCTCATTCGAGGGTAGGGGCTGACCTCCAGGACCCACAGCTGCCACTAAGCCTGGCCACAGATGGAGCTGATGACCTGTAGTGTCTGTGGGTCCCAGCTCTGTGTGTGGGGGCCGGGCCTGGGCTGCCAAGGACTGGGTGGCTTTGAGAAAGGGAAGAGACCCTCTGCATATACTGGGGCATCCCTATGAGGTGGGCCAAGCCCGTGCCCTGCTGATGCTAGTTAGATGTGTAGCAGAAGCCACTGGACATCATGGGCCTCAGGCAGGTCGTAAGGGAGGTGAAGGTCGGGGGCAGGTGTGTGTGTGTAAGACAGCGTATGTGCACATGTCCATACATCCATGCTGGTGAGTAGAAGTCTGCAGAGCCTAGGTCCTGAGTCTCTGCACCCTGAGGCTAAGAGAGACCATCGGGGTCCACTATTCAAATGCCTGGAACACAGAGAGCATGCAATAAGTTTGTGGAGTGAGTAGCCAGCTTCGTGGCCTGGGATGATTTCACGGACCTGGCCCATTTCACAGCTGCTTGGTCTGTCACTGTCTGTTTCTCCTGTCTGCTGTTCACCCTGTCTGTGGTGTCCAGACCTGGGCACCGAGGCTGCAGAGAGCCCACAGAGATGTCCAGCCCTGGGAAGGGAGCATTTTGGTGTGTGGGGAAAGGCGCCGATCCAATCCGAGTCCTTTCTTCCTTGTGGCCTCAGTAGAGTGGTCTTGCTTTCCTGGGCCCCCGAGACTCCCCAATCCCACTAACTAGCCCAGATGCATGACCCAACGCAGGTGCTCAGGGGGCGTTTGCTGAATGACTGAGTGACTGACTTGTGATCTTGATTTGTGGTCATGAGACGTGGGCAGAAAGGGCCTCACTGCTGTTTGGTTCCAGCCACATCAGCGCCTGTTATTGCTGCGTGGAGCTGGTGACACCATTCCCCTCCAGTCTGAGGCAGAAGTGTCCCTGGAAAGATGGCAGAGCAGCATAGTACGCCTGAGCAGGCTGCAGCTGGCAAAAGCCACGGAGGCCTTGGGGGCAGCTACAAGGTACCAGGGTCTTGACGGGACCTAGAGCCCAGGGCTGAGGGCAGCGACGGACTCACTGGACTACAGGGGCACCAGGCTTCAAGGGATGTAGCTTCAAGCTCTGTCTTTCCTGTGTGACTTGGCTTGAGTGTCTTGATGTCTCCGGACGTTAACATCTTTAAAATGGAAGGGATGCCTGCTGCTGTGCTTGGCCCCAGAATTGTCATGAGATAAAACAGGTTGGAGTTTTCCATGACTGGAAGATGGGGGAAGTGTGACAGAGTTGCCTCCGTCCCTTCCAAAACCTGTTGGGGCTTCAGAGGGGACATCCCACGTGGATGGGGTGGGCATTTCTGAGGCTGCCCTGGCGTTATTGTAATTGCTCATGGTGGCCACCGGGGGGCGGTGTGGACCCGTGTGTGGACTCCCTGCCGTTCTGAGGAAGCTCCCGGCTTTTGGAGCTCCGCAGGGGACGAGGCTTTCACCTCTGTTCTTCCAGGTGATTGTGTATGAGTTAGAAAACTTCCAGGGCAAGCGATGTGAGCTCTCGGCCGAGTGCCCCAACCTCACCGACAGCCTGCTGGAGAAGGTGGGCTCCATCCAGGTGGAGTCTGGACCGTGAGTACCCGGGCAGTGCCCACTGCCCCAACCTCCTGCAATCTGAGGCCCCAGATCCGCCCTGGGCCCTGGGGCAACTCCCTGCCCTGCTGGGCCACGGTTTCCCCATCCATAAAATGACAGAATCCTGGCTTTCGATTCCTGTAATGTATGGCAGGAACAGGAAGGAGGCGCTAGCCGAGGAACCACCAAGTTAACACCAGCTGTATACAGTCATATAGATTAGGGGCTGGAAAGACGGCTCAGCAGTAAGAGCACTGACTGTTCTTGCAGAGGATCCGGGTTCGATTCCCAGCACCCACATGGCTACTCACAATTGTCTGTCTCTCCAGTTCCAGGGGACCCGACACCCTCTTCTGGTCCCTGCAGGCACCTTGCACGCAGGAGGGGCACAGATATGCATGCAGGCAAAACACCCACACAGATAAAAGTTTTGTTTTTTTGTTTTTCAAGACAAGGTTTCTCTGTGTAGCCCTGGTCATCCTGGAACTCACTCTGTAGACCAGGCTGGCCTGGAACTCACAGAGATCCACCTGCCTCTGCCTCCTGAGTGCTGGGATTAAAGGCATGTGCCACCATTACCACCCCATGAAAGTTTAAAAAAAAAATAGAAATGGTACCTACCATTAAATAGCTTTAGGAATTATTACCCTGTCAAGCTTCATATGAGTTTTATCACGAGGCCTCATCCTGTGAGAGCTGCACTCTTTTCTATAACTGGATAGCATCTCTGAGGAAACCGGCCAGGAAAACTAGGTGTCTGGAGCCTGCGCTCAAGGCAAGCAGGCCCCTCGCTGCCCACACTGAGCTCTGGCCTTCAGACTGAGTCCAGAGCTGGGACTTCCCGTTTGTGATCTCAGGCGGCATGTCTGCCAGCTCTGTCTCCTCATCTGAGGACAGAGATGTGGATTTCGGAGAGTGTAGGGGATGAGGTAGTTGATACTTACAAGGACAGAGAGAAGGGGGGGCAGGGAGGAGGGAGGAAGGGACAGGGCGAGGGGGATGAGGAGGAGAACAGCAGGACTCACCCGCGGATCATTTTTAAAGTTTTATTTAATTTGATATATATGAATGTTTTGCCTGCATGCATGTCTGTGCACCCAGTGTATGCAGTACCCTTGGTGGCCAGAAGAGGTCAGTGGATCCCCTAGAACTGGAGTTCAGATGCTCATGAGCTGTCATGTGTGTGCTGGGAGTTGAACCCAGGTCCTCTGTTACAGCAGCCAGTGCTCTTAACAGCGGAGCTATTGCTCCAGCCCCTCACCCAGGATCTTTTGCTCAGCCTGTGGCAGGCACTGCGGGGGACTTTACCTCCTCCCCCCACACACACCCAAACTTGGCCGCAGTGGATTCTCCCCGTGTCCTAGGATGGGTTTCTGGGCATCAGTCCCAAGCAAGTCCCCGCAGGCCCCTCACAGCAGCACAGGGGTCTGGACTGGGTTAGGGGTGAGGAAGGTCTTCTATTCCCATTCTTCCCCCTGCGTGTGGGTCCCTGCTCAGCCACACCAGAGGCGACCCTGTTCCTTCCCCCCTCAGGTGGCTGGCGTTCGAGCGCAGGGCCTTCCGTGGGGAACAGTTTGTCCTGGAGAAAGGGGACTACCCTCGATGGGATGCCTGGTCCAGCAGCCGACGCAGCGACATTCTCCTGTCCCTCAGGCCTTTGCACATTGTGAGTCGGGACCCGTTGCTACCCAAGTGTACGTGCGTGTGTGTGTGTGTGTGTGTGTGTGTGTGTGTGTGTGTGTGTGTTCGAGTGTATGTGTGTGCACCTAGCTTTGGCCAGTTTGGCCACTGTGATCCCTCCTGGACAGGCCTCGGATTTTTTTTTTTTTTTTTACCTCAACAATGGTGTGGGGTGAGAAGAAGCCGGCTCCCGAGTGGGCACGGGGGCAGGACACGAGGGTCCTTGTCCTGAACTGGCAGACATGACCCTGAACTCCTTCGTAGTACCCCAGTTAACCTGAGAAACCTCAAGGTCCAAGCTCAGATCAATGCTGTTCAAAGAAACACAGAACTTAGAAACCCAGAAAGTCACTCCAAGGCTGTTTTCTCTCTTCCCTGGTACTTCCCGACATGGTCCACGGGGACACTAAATCACCGGTGTCCCCAGCTCCTCCATCAACACAGAAGCCACCCAAGCCCTTCCTCCCGATGTCTGAACAGAGTTCTCAGACAACAGAGGAGGAGAAACCCGGAAGATGAGGCCAGAGTCAGCCTAGGAGAGGGGAGGCTGGGGCATGAGTCATTGGGGCCCCTCTGGGCCTCAGTTTCCCTTTCTGGTGGTGATGGCTGGTGGGAGGAGATCTGTTCAGCCCCCCTTCCTCCGCCTTGCTCAGCTCTGGGGTGTCTCTTGAGTTCCTCTCTCTTGCAGGGGGTTGGGGTGACTTGGTTCTTCCTGTTGTAGGTGTGTGTGTTGGGGGGGCTCCACTCACCCTTGACCTTTGCCCCCAGGATGGCCCAGACCACAAGCTGCACCTGTTTGAGAACCCAGCCTTCAGTGGGCGAAAGATGGAGATCGTGGATGATGACGTGCCCAGCCTGTGGGCCCATGGCTTCCAGGACCGTGTGGCCAGCATCCGGGTCATCAACGGGACGTAAGGGAACCCCCAGCCCCCTCTGCTCCAGCTCTACCCGCTGGCGGCCGCTCCTTTAGCACCAGCTCCACACACACGAGGGACTCAGCCCGCACTCTGAACCCATCCTCACTCAAAGCCCATGGGGTGGGGCATGATGGCCCAGTCCAGGATCCTACCATTCTGGAGGCAAGGCAGGAGGAGAGTTTGAAGGTGGCCTGGACTCCAGAGTCAGGTCCTGCCTCAAAAATCCAAGAACTGCATCACCAGCAAGGTGGCGCACACCTTTAATCCCAGCACTCGGGAGGCAGAGGCAGGTGGATCTCTGAGTTCAAGGCCAGCCTGGGCTACAGAGTGAGTTCCAGGACAGCCAGGGGTACACAGAGAAAACCTATCTTAAAAAACAAACAAACAGCCGGGCGGTGGTGGCGCACACCTTTAATCCCAGCACTTGGGAGGCAGAGCCAGGCGGATCTCTGTGAGTTCGAGGCCAGCCTGGGCTACCAAGTGAGTTCCAGGAAAGGCGCAAAGCTACACAGAGAAACCCTGTCTCGAAAAACCAAAAAAAAAAAAAAAAAAAAAAAAAAAAAAAAAACCAAAAAACAAAAAACAAAACAAACAGACTCCCAAGTCCAGGACAGCACTGTGCAATGTTCATAGTCTCCCTCCCTCTCTGTCTCTCTGTCTCTCTCTGTCTCTCCCTTCTCCTCCCTCTTCCTTTTGCCCCCTCTCTCCCACCCTTCCCCAATCTCTCTTTACTCCCTCCCTGCTCTTTGCCCCTCTCTCCCCCCCACCCCCGTCCCCTTCTCCTTACTCTCTGTCTCTCTCTCCCGCTTCCCTCCATGGGAATGCTCTCGCACCCCTCTGCTCCATTGACGGTTCTAGACAGCCTAGGCTCCCAGACAGTCTGGCTCTACTTCAGTCCAGTGACTCGACCCCACCGCATGGTCCCCACCCAGGTCTCCATGGCTATCCTAACTCCCCAGGCCTGGAACCGATTCTCAGAGTGACCTTGACCTCACGTTCTCTGTTATTATCAGGGGCCTGAGTGAGTGTAGTTATGAGCAGCCTTGCTATGTCAGCTGCTAATGTGACCTCGGGGCCACCGCAACCTCAGGGTCACCGCAACCTCGGGGTCACCTTGCCTTTCTTCTCCACCTGGGTTTGAACCTGCGACTGAGCCTGGAAAGATGACAGTGAGACCGTAGTCTGTGCCTTTCCCCTGAGCGTCAGGGATGGGGGTCCTGTGGTCAGTTAGAGTTGGCAGCCCTTCTGCTCAGGTGTGCCAGTCTGAGGGTGAGTGTGATGGGCACACTGGGGGAAGGTGTCTCTGTGAGTCCCAGGGGTATGTGTGACATTCCCCTCCACACACTCCAGGAGACAGGAGGTCAGGTAAGGAAGGACCCTGCAGTCAGAAGGAGCCGAGGTGCCGAGGCTCAGACTCAGCCTGGCGTGGGAGGTTGGAACGGTGCCGAGAGGTGGTGCAAGGGACGCTTTGAGAAAAGTAGATGGTTAGCCGCTCAGGAGCGCTGGGGAGCCAAGAGGGACTTGAGGCGGGTGGAGAGCATGGCAAAGGCAGGCTTTAAAAGGGCTGGGCCTGGCCCGAGTGGGGAGACAGGAGGAACATGCCTCACGTGTGATCCTCCGCAGGTGGGTGGGCTACGAGTTCCCCGGCTACCGCGGGCGCCAGTACGTGTTCGAGCGGGGCGAGTTCCGCCACTGGAACGAGTGGGACGCCAACCAGCCGCAGCTGCAGTCGGTGCGCCGCATCCGCGACCAGAAGTGGCACAAGCGTGGCTGCTTCCTGAGCAGCTGAGGACACGGACCCCAGGGCCCAGCGCCTGTGTCCCCCTCCCGCACCTACTCAATAAAGCCCACCAGCCACGCCGCTCTGTCTGCGTCACTTCCTGTGGTGGGGCTGTGGAGGCCAGTCTGGAGGGGCCCAGACCCGCAAGGAGGGGAGGAGGGTGTGCCTGGACCGCAGGTCCAGTCCTCTCAGCTGAGTCCACGGCCCCCTCTGCCACAGGTTGACTTCCACTACTAGTGCCTACATCTGAATAGCCGTCCATCTGTCCATTCATCCACTCACCCATCCATCCTTTCATATGATCATCTACCCACCCACCCACCCACCCACTTACCCACCCATCTACCCATCCACCACCCACCCACTCACCCACTCACCCACTCACCCACCCACCCATCCACCCATCCACCACCCATCCACCCACCCACCCATCCATCCACCCATCCACTCATCTGTCCATCCACTCAGCTAGCCAGCCAGCCACCCATTCATTCATCCACACATTTATCCATCTATTGACCCATTTATTTATTCATCCATCTACCCACCTACTCATGTATCCATTTACCCTCCCTTCCATCCATCTTCCTGTCTGTCTGCCCACCCATTCATCTGTCTATCATCCATCCATCTTTCCTCCCTTCTTCCCTTCTATATGTTCTTCTTTCCATCAATTCATGCATCCCTGTGACCACCCACCCACCCACCCACACATCCATCCATCCATCCGTCCGTCCGTTAGCTATCCACCCCCCCCACCCGTCAGTCAGTTCGTCTGTCCTTCCACCCTTCCTTCCTTTCTCCCACCCTTCGAAGCCTGGGTCATTTCTCTCTCCCCCATCAGGCAGTTAGCCCCATTGCCGCTCATTCTGAGGGAAGCAAGCCGCCTGAGTGCAGGGCTGCCCCAGCTGAAGCCATGTGCATTTGTAGAGACACAGAGGCGCAGAGATCTGGCCCGCACACCCCTGAGCAGACAGCTTTCAAGGGGGAAGACCGGGGCCCCTTGGCTGCTCTAACATCCACCATCCTGACACAGCGGGCCGCCGATGCTGTACCCCTGAGGCAGCCACGCCTGCACTCCCTGTGTGGCGGCGAGGATTCACTGTGCCCCAGGAATGGAGCCCCAAAGCTCTCTGCAACCATGGCAGCTGGCTCTGGCGTCTCCTGTTGAGGAGCTCATCAATAAACCTCACCCTAGCTGGTGCTTGAACAGCTGGGGGGTCCCTACCCCTTGGGTAGAACCTCCTTACCACCCTGGCAAATCCTGGCATCCACCAGGCAATTTCTCTCGTGGTGTTTGAACAAGTGCTTCTGGCTAGGGTAAGAAGAGGCCAACGTCCATTCACTCAGTAGTAACCGCCTAGCCAATGCTGAGCCAGTTAAAAATAGAAACTTAGGTCGGCCTCTGCACCCTGCCCCAGCCCTGTCAAGCCCTTGTGTTGCATCATTCTTTACACTATCTTCAAGGGAAGGCCTTTTGTATGTCTCACGCCTCTTCCCCAGCCCTGTGGAAGCCCTTAGCTACTGCAACATTGTATCACACGGTTCTTTACGCTGTAGTTCAGGGAAGGTCTTCTTACTGATTTAATTTGAAAATTTGTATGCAAGTGGGTTATAGTGGATTTTATTTCAAGAGACCAAGGGGTGTCACGAATGACAGGCACAGATAACAGTCCCTTTGGATAGATTTGAAAATTCCTCCCAACTGGATGATCTGAGAGGCCCTTTGACTCCTGACTGCTTTGCATCCAAGGACTACATTGTGTTTGTCCAAAAGGGGCACCAAGGTCTGCTGTCTTCACGGCCATGGGCATTGGTCAAGCTCGCTGCAATGATGGGCATCCTTGTCTCTCCCTCATACCACTGTCCTGGTCAGCAGGAGCTTGGCCACACGTGGTGTTCAGGGTGGATAAAGACTGTCACCCCACCCTGCCACCATCTCAGGAACACGCAGGAGAAGAGAGCTTTTAAAGGGTCTGTGGTTATTATTTGGCTAGAAGGAGTCACGTGGCCTAACATGCCCGTGCACAATGTCAGGAAGCCCCAATGACAATCTGCTCTCAAGTGTTGTACCTGTGTTCCACCAGTGGCATCCCCAAGTCCCCAATAAAGGGTCCAGCCTGGAGCTCTGGTCTTGAAACCTCCTTCTGGTAGAGACTTCTCTCTCTTTAAGTCAGTCAACACACATTTTCTGAGGACCTACTATGGGCTGAGCGTGTCCAGAGGATGCAGAAGTGGCTCAGCTGTGGCTCCTTGCACTGAAGCCCATTGTCCACACAAGGGTCACGCCACAGCAGAGGGCTTTGCAAGCTTGTGAACCTGTCAACTGTCAGCTGCACCCAGATGGTGTGTGTGTGTGTGAGTTCATTCCCACCGAGTCCTCCGTAGACTCTGGGGAAAAAATGGATGATGATGGAGTGTGTGGCCGACCAAATACAGAGAAAGGTTCAGGCTGCTGGACAACCCTGTCCCAGCATGCCCTCCTTTGATGGGCTGAAAGAATGGAAACACCCCACCCCACCCTGGTTTGAAGGAAGCCTGCAGCAGGGGGAGCGAGAGGAAGCCTGTGAAGCCGGCCAAGGCTTCTGAGATAGTTGAGAATTCTTTTGTGTGGTGGATAACGGTGGGTCTAAAGGTACATAAAATAGTCAAATATTTCCTGATAATGAATCATAAAGAAATTTAACACAGTACTTTCTATGCACATGAATTTGAGATTTATTATAAATAAAAGCAAATTTAAAAACTAAGGGGATGGTGTGTTTGCCTATTTTTGTTGTTGTTTATTTATTTTTGTTTGTTTTGACACCCCAGTCAAAGTTTTCCATCCCTCTCCTCTTCCCAGTCCCTCTCCCATCTCCTCCCTCCCCCTCCCCCCTCCGCCCCTCCTCCACTGTTCCTCTTCAGATATGGGCAGGCCTCCCACCGATATCAGCCAGCCATGGTACATCAAGTTGTGTTTGTCTTTTGTTTTGTTTTTTTGTTTTTTTGGTTTTTCGAGACAGGGTTTCTCTGTGTAGCTTTGCGCCTTTCCTGGAACTCACTTGGTAGCCCAGGCTGGCCTCGAACTCACAGAGATCCGCCTGGCTCTGCCTCCCGAGTGCTGGGATTAAAGGCATGCGCCACCACCGCCCGGCTTGTTTTGTTTTTGAGACAGGGTTTCTCCGTGTAGCCTTAGCTGTCCCGGAACTGGCTCTGTAGACCAGGGCTGGCTTTGAACTCACAGAGATCCTCCTGCCTCTGCCTTCTGGGTGCTGGGATTTTTAAAGGTGTGCGCCAGCACGCCTGGCCATGTCTGTCCATGTTTACGTGGATGTCCTAGCGCGCTTTTCTGTTGCTGTGGTGAAACACTCGGACTCAGGGAAGGAGAGCATTTATTTCATCTCGTGCTTCGAGGCCGCAGTTCATCATGGAGTCAGTCAGGGCAGGAACTCAGAGCAGAGCCCACCCGTGGAGGAACGCTGCTTGATGGCTGATCTCTGACGTTCTCAGCTACCTTCCCTAGACAGCTCAGGCCACTTGCCTGGGGACAGCACCACCACAGTGGGCCTTGTCCTCCTACATCAAACAGCTCCTCATGTCGTGGTGACCCCCCAACCATAAAGTTATTTTCACTGCTACTTCATAACTGTAATATTTTTTTTGCTGCTAATAGGAATCGTAATAGAAATAGTTTTGGAGATAGGGGCTTGCCAGAGGGGTCGTGACCCACAGGTTGAGAACCACTGTTCTAGATTGTGTTGAGTTGACAATAAAAAGTCACCAGGACACTGGGCGACCCACCGGTAGCCACACAATAAAAGCAAAATGACTCCCCTTCTCTAGCATCCATCAAAATGCCACTCTCTCCTTAGCTAAGGGTGGTGCTTCTTCCATCCCTTTCTAAACCGTACTGAAATGTGGGGTGGCTTGATCTTATGTGCTGTGGGTTCGTGTGTGCAGTAGACCTGTGTTGTCCACAAGACAGCATTCTGCGGCTCTCCTCCATCCTCAGACTCACGTTCTCTCCATCCCCCTTCCCTGATGTTTCCTGAGCCTTGAGTGGGGGTAGATAGCGATGTTCTTCCATTCCAGGCTGAGCACTCAGCCGATTTCTTAGCACTTTGACCAGTTACAGGTCTCTGCATCGACTTCTGCTGGCTCCGGGGAGAAGCTTCTTTGAGGTTGAGAGTTCAGGTCTGTGGCTGTAAATAGAAACATTTAGGCAGTTTGACTATGTCCATTTAGCAAAACAGTAAGTTCCTCCCCAGGGCCCATGACCCTCCCAGCCATGGGCTTTTGACCAGGTTTACAGTACTGGGCATGAACTTCCTTCTGTGGAGCAAACCTTGAACTCGGTTGGAGAGCAGTTGGTTATCCCACAATGGCCAGGCCCCCATTGCACCTGCGGACAGATCATATTGTACTAAGGGTCTACCGATAGGTGAGTTCACCAGTCACTTTTCCCTGCAGTGGCCCTTCGTGACGTCTTCAACACGCCAGCCAGGATGGAGTTTCCCAGTGAGTTCCAACTTCGTTTCTCTACTGCAACCAAAATAAATAGCTTTTAAAGACAGAGTCTTAGGTAGCCCAGGCTGGCCTCAAACTCGCTATGTGGCTGAGGATGACCTTGAACTTCGGATCCTCCTGCCTCTACCCTCTCTGTTACTGGGATTACACGTGTGTATTCCTTTGGTGCCACAGAGTGAACTCCGTGCATGTAGGTAAGTGTGGGTCCCCAAATTCTTCTCGGCTTTTGTCGAGGAATGAAGAGAAGCTGGAGGGCAGGGTCTCAGGCAGCAGGGAGTACGTCAGGTATGAACAACCTATGGGAGACCCTTGCGGATGACAACTCATTTATTGAAATGGGGGGGGGCGAGCTTAAGTGGGGGGAGGGGAGGAAAGAGGTCAAGGGGGGGGAAGTGCTGTAGGAGGGAGGGGGCGACTCTTCCAGCCTATCAGTCAGATTAGCAGATGTCACGTGATTTCTGGGAAGCCATTTCCCTGGGGAGGAACAGAATCGTGACGTGACGTGACGTGACGTGGCCTTTGTCTCTGTGGAGCTAGCAGGCCCAAGCCTGATTTGGGTCGGGAGCGGCCCCACTCCTGCTGTGCTCTCTTGTCCGAGAGATGTTGGGGGTATGGGCAACGCTCCACCGTCCTCCTCTGGCTGGGGAGCCCACAGGCAAGCACTCTGCCAACCGAGCCTACCCCATCACCACCCCCATGCAGTTTTTGAGGGACCGCCATGTTGATTCCCTTTCACATGCCAAGTGCCTGCAGCTTTCAAGCTGCCCAGCTTTTTCTTGCTTGGTCTGTGTCGGGCTCCAGGCTTTGAAGATGCCACAGAAGGCAAGCTGGGCAGATGGCACCTCTGCCCTTGTGATGACTGACAGGCGGGAAAGGCTTGAGCAGCAGTGTTGGGACAAGTGAGAAATAGTGTGGGCCAAGGTGTGTGTGTGTGTGTGTGTGTGTGTGTGTGTGTGTGTGTGTGCAAGTATGTGTACACTGTGTGGTGTATGTGCATGTGTGTTTGTGTACTATGTGGTGTGTATGTGTGTGATTGTGTGTGTGTGTGTGTGTACTACATGGTGTTATGTGTATGTGTGTATGTTTGTGTACTGTGTACATGTGGTTTGTGTGTGTGTAGATGTGTGTGTTTGTGTTGTACGTGTACAACTATGTGTTGCATGTGTGCGTGTGTGTGGTGTGTTACGTGCATGTGTATTGTGTACTACGTGGTGTGTATGTGTGTGTGCATCTGTGGCTGTTGAGAGGGTGGAAAATGGGTGAGACAGGGGGTCTGCTATCTTGGCCTCAGCACATCCCCTCTCTCTTGCTTGACCTTGGATTGAAGGTCAAGACAGAGGCTGGACTGCACAAAGACATGCACTCTGGAGGACACGCATCCAGGGCAGTGACAGGCCAGGGGTGGAGCTCTGAGAGACTTCTCTCACATGGGGACACAGGTTCCTAGGCACACAGTAGGTGTGGGCAGCCAGGGCACCTTGGAAGTTCAATCTCCTCAGCCAGCCTCCTGGTCTGCCTTGTCCCTGCAGGACAGGAACTCAAGCAAGGCAAGAACCCGGAGGCAGGAGCTGATGCAGAGGCCATGGAGGGGTGCTGCTTACTGGCTTGCTCCCCATGGCTTGCTCAGCCTGCTTTCTTATAGAACCCAGGACCACCAGCCCGGGGATGGTACTGCCCACCATGGGCTGGGCCCTCCCCCATCAGTCACTAATTGAGAAAATGCCTTACGGTTAGATATTATAGAGGCATTTGTGGTGATATTGTGTCCCCCAATATATTGTACACCTTAATACACTTATCTGAGGTCAGAGAACAGAATAGTCACTAGATAGACATAGAGGCCAGAAAATGGTGGCACTCACACCTTTAATCCTAGCATTCTGGAGGCAAAGATCCATCCGGATCTCTGTGAGTTCAAAGCCACACTGGAAACAGCCAGGCATGGTGACTCACGCCTTTAATCCCAGGAAGTGATGGCAGGAAGTAGAAAGGTATATAAGGTGTGAGGACCAGGAACTAGAGCCTGGTTAAGCTTTTAGGCTTATAGCAGCAGTTCAGCTGAGATCCATTCAGATGAGGACTCAGAGGCTTCCAGTCTGAGGAATCAAGATCAGCTGAGGAACTGGCGAGGTGAGGTTGGCTGTGGCTTGTTCTGTTTCTCTGATCATTCAGCGTTCACCCCAGTATCTGGCTCCTTTGTTTTTTTATTAATGAGACCTTTTAAGATTCGTGCTACAGGCATTTTCTCAATGGAGTTCCCTCCTTTCAGGTGACTCTAGCTTGTGTCAAGCTGACATAAAACTAGTCAGGAAAGTGCATGATGGGTGGATGGGTGGATGGGTGGATTGGCACGGGAGTATATGGATGGGTGGATGGGTGGATGGATGAATGAATGTTGGCCTCTCCCTGAAGTGCCTCTTCGCTTGCTTCCCCCAGTAACACTGAGAAGGCCTCTGACTGCTGTGCCCTCGGGCCTGGTGACTGCACCCGTGAACCTGGCATGGCCCCGTCCTGGCAGCGGGATGGCTGATGCATGCAAAGTGGGCATCTTCTTGCCCGGCCGCCTGACACACTGGCGCAGCCGAATCTGAAAGCTAATGACATTATTGTGTGGAGACACAATGTCTGTGGGCATTTGCTGACCCGGGCTTTGGTGTGGGCTTAGCCTGCATTCTCACCCCGCTTTTCGCAGGGCCACAGCAGTCACCCATCTTGGCACCAGCTCCCCTGGGGAAGGTATAAATACCACCTCCCACCAGCCGGGCTTCACGGCACTCGCGGGGGCTGGCGATCTGGTAAGAAGGCTTTTGCTGCTTGCTCGGCCCTTTGCTCTTCTTTCCTCCTTATGGCAAAGTGTGGCGCGGAGACCAGCACCTGGCCTCAGTTTTCCCTTCTGTTAAGTGGGGAGAGGGGGTAATCTAAGCCCCTCTGCCGTGGGTTAGGAAACAACACAGTAGACTGACCCGGTGCACAGTCAGAGCCTGGACAAAGTTCCTCCTTTCTTCTGCTTGGAGACGGGAAGGAAGATGCGTTTGTGAACCAGAGGTGGCCCTACCTTGACCGTGTCTAGGTGGCTGAGCCAGCTTTCTCCTGCCTGGTCGTTGTGGCTTCACTGGGCCAGCCTTGGGGGAAAACTTGTGTGCTGAACTCAGCTGCACCCGCTCTTTGGCGCAGTGATTTCAGTGGCACTAAGTCCCACTGGAAATGTCCCTAATCATGCCACCCTGGCTGTCCCTTCCTGGGTGCAGAGTGTGTTCCAGGGCCCTGTCAGAGGCACACAGTTGTACGGAGTCCTAGTTCACAGAGAGGGTGAGGGACCACTGCTGCTTTCCTGGTGTACTGAGTGGGAAACTGAGGCACAGGGAGAGGGCGGGGCTTAGGGGTGGCTGTTCAGCTGCCAGATGGCAGAGCAAACATTTAGACCAGCTCAACTGAGTTCAACATTTGAAGGTAGAAAATTCGGTGAGCTGGTAGTGGACGTGGGCAAGTCTCCCAACATAACGCCATAGCTCAGGAGCCCAGCAGCGGGGAGGAACCGAGGGGGAGGGGGTCCTTCCATTTAGCGTGGGGCTGGATCATAGTGAAGGGGGGGACAGAGGCCAGGTGGCTGCTTCTGGAACAATCTGAAACCAGGCAAAAGCAAAGCCTGAGTGCCGAGGGCCGGGCCGGGATTGACCCAGCGCTCCCATAGCAGCTTGAAGCCGAGGACCAGCAAGGTCCTCATGCGGCTTCCTCATTTTTTTCAGGTCACCTCGACGCCAGAGAGTCCACCATGGCCTCAGACCACCAGACGCAGGCGGGCAAGCCCCAGCCCCTCAACCCCAAGGTGGGTACCCTGCTGGAGGGAGGCGCAGGCGGCCTCCACACACCTAGTTCTCTCTGCAGAGTGGGAACAGTGGGAAGAGCATTGTGCAAAGGCCCTGAGGTTGCCAACTCCTCCCTTCCTGGTGCCCTTTCTGCACCCTGCCCTCCGGGGACTCAGTCTCCCCCAGCTGCCCACCTGGGGCCGATTCCCTGCGCCCCACCCCACCCTCGTGCCCAGCATCCGCTTCCAATTTTAGAGTTAAATTCCTCTGCTTATCTGCTGTCCCACGAGCTATTGCCCACGGGACTCCCTAAGCCTGGGGAAGAGACTCAGTCCCAACTGAAGAGGATTCCCAGCCCCACTCCTGCTGTGTGGCCTAGGCCAGTGGCTCGACTTCTCTGAACGTCAGCCTGTAGAAGGGGGAGCATCAGTTACACACAGAACAATTGTGCAGGCCCAGACACCAGGCCCAGCTTACACACACACACACACACACACACACACACACACACACACACACACACACACACACACCCCGCTGCCAGCTCTGACTTCCCACACTCCTCAGGGGGTGGAGCTTATTCCCACCTCTCAGAGGCTGGCCACACCCAATCTGGCCCAGCCCCATCTCCTCATTTCCGGCTCCTTGAGCTGCATGTTCCCTGAGTGACCGTCGGCAGGCTGTCTTAAGGCGGACCGTAGCCTCCAGGAGTGAAAAGCATCGAGCATGAAGTAGGTTAAAGGGATTTTGAGGTGGAGTACACAGCAAACAGTGTGTCAGCTTGATGCTTACGGTGGGGCCTCCCTGAGGAGGTGCCTGGGGTCCAGTGAGGGAGCCACCACGTGGAGAGAGGGAACCGTGAGGACACCAGGGCAGTGGGAACAGCATGTGCAAAGGCCCTGAGGTTGTCGACGAGTTGGGTGAGTTGGAAGAGAAATGAGGTGGCTGGGTGCAGGGTCCAGCTCGTCAGTACTGTGATGTCATGCACAGATGCTGTGATGTCACATAGGCGCTGATGTCATGCATATACGGTGCCCTCACATACACATACAGTGATGTCACACACGTTTTAGGGTGTCACAGATGTACAGAGATGTTGCATATATTGTAGGAATCACACACGTTATTTAAGATCTTCCGACAGTCATAGCGGGAACTGTGAAAAGCAACCGGTGATTAATGTTCATATTCCCCTTGTTACACAGTTCATTCCCACTCTGCCTTGATTCAAATCTGTGTTTCCGATGAACAGCGCACATGAGCGCTGAGTGCATGTCCGGGGCCATGCAGCTAGGGGCTTCTGAACTGGGTAGTGCGTGGTTAAAGGTTGGTTAACAGGAAAGAATCTAGACTCTATAACAGCTATTATTATTATTATTATGTTGTTGTTGTTATTGTTATTATCCTCTTCACACCAGCAGCAGGGTGCAGCACCCCTGGGACCCAGGGCTTCTCAAGTGTACAGGAAGCCTGACCCTTCCCCACTGGCCCTTATATCCCAGGCCAGGTAATGGCCACTGAGCCCCGACTTCCATATCCTAGAGCCTTCTCAACGCCCCTGTGAACAGGTTTCCTGGCCTGCCAAGCAGAGAGCTTGAAAGCCCAGTTCCTTCTCAGGCCACACAGAGCCGGGGACCAGAGCCTGTCCCCCGCTGCTGTCCCTGGAGGGGTCAGTGACCATGACTGCTGAACTGAGCCCGTGGAATCTGCCCCGGAGCCCTCCTGGCCACTCCCTTCGCTCTCTTGATCTCACTAATCCCCAGCCTGGGAAACAGAGGTGCTTGCTCCAGCCAGTGCTGACCTCACAGACCCTGCACCCACCCCTCACCCCTCTCCTGTCCACTTCTTCATCCAGAGGTGGCTGCAGGCTCCCATCTCCGGGGGACAGAGAGGAGTGTCTAGAAAGGCTCCATGTTCTCAGTTGTGAATGTGGACTCTGTCCGTGTTTAGCTCACGGCTGCGGGCCTTGCGTGGGTCCCTTCACTCTGCAGAGTCTCGGGATCCTGATTGGGGTTTCTGCAGGACCCCTGCCAAGGGCGATGAGGAGACAGAGCCGAGACAAGGGGGAGGATTTCTAATAAGATCCGTCTCATATGGGTGGCCACTGGGAGACCTGGAGACCTCCAGGGGTAGAGGCTTGGGGGAAAGGACCCAGGAAAGTGTGGGTTCACAGGAGACACATGCGTGTGTCTGTAGAGGGGCATCTTGGACCTCCTGATGTGACACCTCCTGGGAGCTGAGTGGCATCTGGAATATGGGGTGTGGCACCCCAGAATCAGTGCCATGAGACTACCTTTTGTCAAGATCCCAGGTTTGGTGTGTGTGTTCAGCTTGCATACTCCCCACGGATTTCTGCTACATCACACAAGTCCGGGCCACGGACCCAGCCCTGCTCCGTAGCGGGTGCCCTAGTTGGTGCATTTGTGGGAAGCCGGGTTATTGCTTAGGAGGAGAGTGACTGCTGGGCGTGTGGAGCGGCCCTGGTTCATCTCTAGCACTCCATGGACTTAAATGGGAGGACACCATGTTGTCCTCTCTCGTGACTGAGCTGACCTTTGCACCCATCATCCTGACAGCTTCCCTGCTCCTGGTTGGCTCTGCCACTCATCTTACTGGCAGAGGAACTGAGGCTCGGAGAGCAGCACCTTCAGGCTCCAAGTCTCCGGCCCTCACTTCACGCTTTATGCCTGTTCTGAATCGGAGGGGTGGAGGCCTGCAGCCCCGAGGCTCTCTGAGCTGACTGCTCACCTCCTGTTCCTCCCATGGTCTGACTCTTTCCCATTCCCTCCAGATCATCATCTTTGAGCAGGAGAACTTCCAGGGTCACTCCCATGAGCTCAGCGGGCCCTGCCCCAACCTGAAGGAGACTGGCATGGAGAAGGCGGGCTCTGTCCTGGTGCAGGCTGGACCGTGAGTATCTGGGCGGTCTTACCGAGTCGGAGACTGTCAGTCTGGTGATCGGATGTTGAATTAGGGGTGTCTGGCCTTTCTGGGCTCCTAGGTTGTGCGTGATGGCGCAAGACTTGGGGTCTGGCAGCCCAGAGGGAGTTTGTGCTGAGGAGGCTGGGGTCGCATCCCGGTTTGGGGACTTCTAGGTTGTGTGGTGTCTGACCATGGACTGCCCTCTCTGTTATTCCATCCCCTTTCTGTAGCTGACAACTCCGCTGTCACACTTCAGGCCCTGTCTCTACTCAGGAGAAAAGGGACGCAGTCATGGGGCCGCCTCTCCCCTCACCACGCAGCGAGGTGCATGAGGGCCGTGTGTGTGTGTGTGTGTGTGTGTGTGTGTGTGTGTGTGTGTGTGTGTGTGTCTCTCATCTCCCTCCTTTGTAAATGTCTTGTGAGTTTGGGGGCACAGTGACCCCCGAAAGTCAGTAGACCAGTATGCCTGGTGGTTCAGGAGTCCTGCACCAGCAGGTGCCGAGTGTGGCGGCCCACTCATGCCCGAGTCTAACGGAGCTGCACACGTGCAGTTATTAGCATGCACAGGGGACCGGGCTCTGCCTCTGTGGAACACACGTCTTCACCCTTTGAGCATGTCTGGCCTCCTCTGCTTTGGCCATTTTGATGGGAGAATTTCCCAAACATGCTTTTAATATTGAAAATAAGTTTTAGTGTGTTTGGTGAGTTGTGTGTGTTGGGAGGGGGTGGTTACTGAGGGTGGAATCCATGGCTTCGCCTATACAAGGCAATCTCCCACCCCTGAGCTCCTCCTCACCCTTCAAAACTGTTCTATAGACATTAACGCTCTTTCTCAGAATGTCTTGATTTTTAAAACTAACTTTTAAAATTGTTTTCTGTTTTGTTTTGAGGATCTCACTACTTAGCCCAGGTGGGTTTTGAACTCCCTGGTGCTGGAATTCTAGAAAAAAAAACTTGTTTATTGCTTAAAATATGTGCTCAATTTTAAGAAAGAAAAACCTTAGCAAAGAGTCATGTCCCCCTGCTCTCAATTTTGACTTTAGCTTACCCTTCAGAAATATTCATCATTAAGATTTTGGTATAAATGTAGATTTTTTTCTTGTGCATGTATTTGTGGGGTTTTTTAAAGATTATATTTGGATGGAATTATGCAGTGTTTTGTGAAATGTTAGAAGGCACCACAATGTTCTCTCTGTCGTAAGTCACACTTCACATTGGCATCTTTCAGAGCAATTTGAGGTCCCTATGCATCAAAACCACAGAAGGGAGACTCTTTAGATGCAGATCCGGGGCCCCACCTCAGACTCCTGGGCTTAGAGCTCAGGAAGCCACCTCAAGCCAGATCTCCTGGTCGTATATTTATGTCCAGCTGAGCTTGTGAACCTGTATCATCTGTCATTATGTATGGTGGCGTTGTATGTGTTCCCCAATCTGCCCACTCTCTCGGCTGTTGGGTGTTGTAAACACCACTGTGATGAACAGCTTTGTTCAGTCACGCCTAAGCTCTGACTGTTGTGCTCAAGAACACAGTGCCTGAAGCAGGCTCGCAGGATGTACTTACTGTACATCGTCCTTTAAATGCTTGTGACAGACGCAGTTGCCTCTCTCACGGACAACCTAGATCTGAACAGACACTGTTGTCACGCAGGGGGAGAGTGTCTGTCTTTGCCCTGGAAAGCCCCAGAAACTTGGCATTTGAAGTTCCCACTTCCTCTTTCCTACTTCTCTGTCCTCTACGGGCCACACCCTCCCAAGAGAGTGCTGTTGATTATAGTCAACCCTGTCACATCCATGGGTGTCACATTCCTGGGTTCAGACAATGAGCAGCAGAAAGTATCTGGGTTGTGTGTGTGTGTCGGGGGGGGGGGGGATCGCCTCTAAGCAAATACACACTCACTTCTGCTCCCTAAAGTGCGATAGATCGTCCCTTGCACAGTGACCCCAAGGCATCTGATGTCCTGAGTCACCTGCAGGTGATTAGGGTGCACAGGAGGCTGTTGCCATTGTAGAGACGTGACCTAAACCTCTTTAGATTCCAGCCCAGTTTCTCACCAGCACAGAGCAGCCGCTGGACATCTCTCTACCATGAATCTAGGAGCTAGAGTCTTGTGTCAAGGCAAGTAGAGAGACATTGGGAGAATTGAGTCTGCAGCCTGCTGAGGAAGAAGCCGTGACCTGCATGACCTTGAGTCCAGAGCTGTGCTCAGTGGCCAGCTGATAGTGCTCTCCTCTCTCCAGGCTGAGGTCACCCCGTCCTCTCATGGTCTCCAGGCCGAGGCATGAACACTGTGGACGCCAGCCAGCAGCGCTAGATAGATAGGGTCATGGGGTTCTTGTTCTGCATTTGGAACGGGTTATGACTTTCCCAGCATCCTCTTGGCCTTAGGACACTGGGGGTAGGCACTGTCATCTGTGGCCAAGCTGTCCTTCAGCCTCATTGTTTAGTTCTCCTGTGTGCTGCAGGAGGTGGAAGGCAGTGAGGCCTGGGTTCTGGATAACCGAGGTCACCTTGTACTTATCTCCTCTGTATTTGGGTTGAGATGGGGCCAGTGCAGCGGGGTGGAGTGCCAGGACCCTGCCGGCCGCAGGATGCCCGGCAAGAGACCCACTAGCCCTTTCTTTTGTCTTGCAGCTGGGTGGGCTATGAGCAGGCCAATTGCAAGGGTGAGCAGTTTGTGTTTGAGAAGGGTGAATACCCACGCTGGGACTCCTGGACCAGCAGCCGGAGGACAGACTCCCTGAGCTCTCTGAGGCCCATCAAAGTGGTAAGCCAGAGGGGCAGGGCCCAGGAGACTCCCCACCCACACTGTGCTCTGGCCGAGGACCTCCATTGCAGGGTGTGGCCAAAGGCATTTGGCCTCCTAAGCCTCTGTTTGATTTTAGTTCTGCTGCTGGCAGAGACTCCCTCATTCCTAGCCCATTCCCAGGACAGCTGTCTTGTCCTGTGGGTCGTGTCCTTTAGGGTCAGGCTCAGTTAGCAATCATGAGTATTAAAGACATCCTGGGGTTATGCGGGGGAGGTGCTTTAGTCCAGACTCAGGCAATGAGCTTCTGGTCTGTTTCTGACCCTGATTCTTACTAGCATGTGGACGGTTGGGTAGAGAAAGGACTCAGCCACGCTCACTTATGTGCCCCAACCTTCCAAAGCCAGACTTGCACCTCCCAGACCTCTGTCTAAGACTGGATCTCCCCAAGATCTGAGCTCTTGTGTGGACTCTGCTCCTCTCAGCTGGGTGACTTTGGGCAAGTCACTTGACCTCTCTGAGTCTCAGTTGTCTCATACATTGTAAGAACTGCTGAAAGGGTGGATAATAATTGAGGAAAACCTCTTCACTGGGACGGTAGATCTGGAGATGGTAGGTGACCCTGCACCTGCTGAGGCCACCAGAAGCCTGCACGCTGTCTGTGTGCAGGCAGGTGCTGTATCACAGCTGCTGTTTATGAAACAGGAAGTGGAAGTGAAGGGAGGGAACCTGGATTCTCAGGACCAAATGCTCTCTGAGCGCAGGATCTGAGGTGGTCTGTCCCATGCCAGTCGCTCCGTGGGCATCCGGTTACCAGCCAAGGTGCTTGTCCCACCTCCTCCCATGAGGTGGGCTGTTGGCAGAGGTGGGTAGAGGGTTGGCTTCACCCACCCCCTCTGTCTGCAGGACAGCCAAGAGCACAAGATCATCCTGTATGAGAACCCCAATTTTACCGGTAAGAAGATGGAGATCGTAGATGACGATGTGCCCAGCTTCCACGCCCACGGGTACCAGGAGAAGGTGTCTTCCGTGCGGGTGCAGAGCGGCACGTGAGTGTGACCCCAGACCTCAGCATCTGGGAACCTGCGTCCTGATCTGCCCTGAGCTCACTGGTTTTTTTTGGGGGGTGTCATTGCTCTGTCTTCCACCCACTCTCACATCACCGGGTGGGAATCACCAGCCTGTAGGCTGTGGGAAGTTCCGTCCTGGGCTGTGCTCCCCTCCCCTCCCCCGGCGTCTACCTGGGCAGGTGGAGGCAGCAGGTGCCATGAATGGAATGATCTTAGCTCAGAGGGAGGAAGTGGAGCTTCTGCCCTGCGGACCCCTGAGCCTGTGAACAGACACAAGGAGAAATTCCACTTGGACACGTGATCTTGGCCTCCGGCCTGTGGAATTCTCACTGTGAGCCGTGGCACCCATGAGGTCCTAGGTGGATCCTCAGGCAATGTGTGTTGGGGTGGTGCATACAGTAGGCATTCTACACCCACAGCTCAGTTGCTGAGCTTTTTAGCCAACCGTGAGTGGGACATTCTGGAAACACACACACATGCATGCGCATACACCCAACACATGCACATGCACACACTTTTGCACACATACACATGCACACACACCCGCACACACACATGCACACACACTCTGGAACACACACGTACATGCACACACACATGCATTCACACACACACACACACACATTTTTGCACACATACCCACACACATGCACACACACACCCATGCACACACGTGCACCCACACTAAACACAGATGTGTTTTTCTGTCACTGCCCTGAACAGTAATGACTATTCTCATGACATTGTGATGGCAGTAGGGTAGTCACCTGGAGGGCTTTGCGGCTCAGACCACTTGCTGCATAAGCACAAGGACTTGAGTTCGAATCCCTAACACCTATGTAAAGGCCACGTGTGGCCCACATCACACCTGTCACCCCAGAGCTGTGGGAGGTGGAGACAGGGGGATGACTGGGGCTTGCTGGATGCCAGTGAGAGACCCTGTATCGAGGGAATAAAAAGGACCGTGACAGAGCAGGTCACCTAATGTCCTTCTGTGGCTTCATACAGAGAGCATGCAGGCATGCTCACCCCTCCCCATCCGCACATGCGTGAATACTCACCCCCTACCACACACACACACACACACACACACACACACACACACACTGTCACTGTTGTATATGTAGGTCATGCTCATAGACACCGGGAAACATAAACACACCTGTGAAGTTGACTTACTCATGGCGAAAACAGGCAGTTTATCAAGAAAGAACAGGACACTCTGAAAATGGGGGTGGGCTGGGTGGGATGGGGGAGGTCTGGTTGTTCATCCCACATCCCGAGGTGTTCAGCGAGTGCCAGGCTCTCCCCATGGGCTCTGCTCCACGCAGCCTGAGCTCTCAGGGAATCACCAGGCTGCCGCCAGCCTTTCTTCATGTTACCCTCAGTGCTTCCCTCCTCATGCCCTGCCCCGTGGCCGCCACAGCTGCTGAGTGCTGTGGTCCCAGAAGCCTTTGGGGGAGCAGCAAGGCAGTGATCAGTCACTGTGGACTCAGGTTCCCTCACCAGTGGCATCTTGCAGTCAGACCCACTGGCTTTTGTTCACACCCCAGAGATAGGTGGACCCTTTAAATCCCAGTGTTGGTGCCCCTGACAAAGCAAGCCTGTGTGCCCTGGTTTCCTGGGATTCATCAAGCCCCACCAGCGTAAACCTCTGTGCACAGCCAGGCATCTGTCCCTGGCTGATTTAATTTGCCCGTCGCTGCCAAGTGCCGTGAATTGTGCCGGGGACTCCAGATTCGAAGGCAGATGAGGACCTAGTGCCTGCTTGGTGTGGCCGACCCTCCAGAGGGACAACTGCCAATCATTTAAGGGTCCACACAGATCTAAGGGGCTTCCCCGAGGCTCTTGAGCCGAGATCTGAAGGCAAGAGTAGGAACTGAAGGCCAGAAAGGCATCTAAAGGAAGCTGCGGCACCGCGGCCCTGCGGTGAGAGGAGACCGTCGGGGGGCGCTCTTGCTCTCCGTGGTTGATGGAGGTGATGGCGTGCAGGGCTGCTGAGCAGGGATGGAAGTGTCTAGAGTCCACTGGACAGGTCCCTCAGCTTGGGCTGGGGAAGATTTGACATTTCATCAAATGGTACCCTGCCTGGCGAAGGCTCTAAAGGTGGGTGGGTGATAGACGGTTCCTGTTGTCTCTCCCCATCCCCGGGCCTCGCTGCTAGGCACCGGGCCAAGATGGGACTGTCCTGAGCAGGTGCAGGAGCCCGTGTGAAATACAAGGTTTGGGTTGGGAGGTAGTGAGCTCCCCATCAGGAGAGGGAAGTAAGCACCGGTTCAGAGTCAGAGGGGTGGGTGGAAAGTGGCGTCCTGGTCTTTCCCCCTCCTCCTCCTGGTGTCAGGACGCCCCCACCCACCTCTCCCTCCAGCTCACCCGCCCCTCCCCCGCCTCTGCCCGCAGGTGGGTCGGGTACCAGTACCCCGGCTACCGTGGCCTGCAGTACCTGCTGGAGAAGGGGGACTACAAGGACAACAGTGACTTCGGGGCCCCTCACCCCCAGGTGCAGTCTGTGCGCCGCATCCGTGACATGCAGTGGCACCAGCGAGGCACCTTCCACCCCTCCAGCTAGAGCCCCGACCTTCCCCTCCCCAGGGGCCAGGCCCACCACCCCGGGGCCTCCTGACACCAGAGTGAATAAAGTGTGGCTTGCAACATGTCTGCCGTGGGTCTTCTATCTGTGGTGTGCCTGGGGGGCACATGTGTGTGCACGTGTGTGTGTGTGTGTGTGTGTGTGTGTGTGTGTGAGAGAGAGAGAGAGAGAGAGAGAGAGAGAGAGAGAGAGAGAGAGAGAGGTGGAGGGGGGAGAGGAGGATAGAAAGGAGGGAGGGAGGAAGGAAGGAAAAAGGGCCCTTAATGAACATCTGGGCTAACTGCAGCAAGGCTCCATTGAATCTTACATCTCCGCCACTGCATAGCTGTGTGACCTAGAACACACAGGCAACCTCTCTGATCCTCTGTCTATCTGATTTACCCACCCCCTGCCTTGCACATGGCCAGCGTGGCTGACCTTCTGGTCCTTGCCCAACATAATGCCAACAGTCATTCTTAGGGTGGGTGACAGGTTGGTTATCTGTCGCCCTCACTGCTCCGTCGTGGCTTCTTGGTTTACTTTGCTTCTGCCAGAGGATCCAAGGCCCTGCAGCGTCCTCTGCGTCCAGGGAGAAGCCTTAGCCACGTGTCTGCGTGTGTCCCTTGCTCCCACCTCTGTCCCTGGGTTGGTTTGGTCTCTTGTGTGGCCGTCCTAGAGCACAGCTAGGAGGTCACATCACAGGAGAGGGAAGGCCTTGTTCACGGGCCTCACCTCAGGTGACCTCTCAGAACTGTGCTGTTCCCGTGAGGGGGTAAGCAGGCATGGAAAAAACAGGCACGGGCAGGCGGTGCCGCCTTCTTCTCAAGGTGGATGCTGGGGTCGCTCTTCGCCTCTCTCCCGGTAGCTCTGAATATCGTTTTAAAATGTAACATACTCAGATTTCAAGCTCCCACCCCCACCACGGTTTTCACAGTCCTTAAAAGGTTCATTCGAACCCCAGGACTCAAATCCAGTCTCCAACACCCCCGATGTTTGAGAGTTTTGGTCTCAGTGCTCACTTTCTTACTTTTTCTGGAGGCGATTTCTGTGCCTTGAATGCAGTAAGACCCGGTTTCTCCTTTGATTTTTTTTTTTTTCACTCTGGGCAGCCGCTGGCCTGCGGGCCACTGAAGAACCCCACTCAGAGTCTGTCCGTGGACTGTCGGCTCTGTCTGTCATCTCCTGTGTATTCTGACCCTGCAAACCTCTGCTTTGCGGGGGTGGGTTGGGGTGGTGGTGGTGGTGGTGGTGGCAGCCGCCAAGGCTTTAGTCCGCAGGAACGCTTGGACATGCTTGTCCATCTAGACACTCTTTAGAAGGACCCCCTCCAACATGGACACGTGGGAAACCATGGAGGCTTATCAGTCTGTGATCTGTTGCTATAACAAAATACCAGAGGCGACTTACTCATGAAGCCAGAGGTTGGTTCCACAGGCTGGAAGTTCAAGACCAGGCAGCCACCTCTGGACACAGGGGTCCTTTTGGAAGGGTGACAGGGTCAAGCAATGGAAGAGAACCAACTGTGTACAGAAGGGCCAAGCTCACTCTGGCAAGGATGTCCCTCACCCCACCAGACCAGGTTCATGACTTCCAAGGATGGAGTTCCAAGGACTTTAGCACCCTGCCCTTAGACCATGCCTCTTTTCTTTTTCTTTTTTAATTAAAAATGTTTTTAGATTGATTTCACCTTATGTGTGTTAGTATTTTGTCTGCATGTACATTTGTGCACCTTGTGTGTGCTTGGTACCCGAAGAGGGCCCTGAGTCCCCCAAAACTGGAATTACAGATGGTTGGGAACCATCATGTGGGTGTTGGGAGCCAAACCCAGGTCCTCTGCAAAACCAGACAGTGAGTGCTTTCAGCCACTGAGCCTCTCGAGTCCCTCGGCCCTGATTCCCCTGAAAGGTCTCAGCACCACCACGCCGGAGGGTTCGTTTGCAGCACCTGAGCTGTGGGAGACCCACTCAACCCACCCCAGGAGGGGATCAATACATGGTAATAACTTCCGTTTCCCTGTTCATTCTTCAGCCTCCTCTACGAAGGGGCTACTTCCTTCCTGGGACTAAACAAGAGGGAAGTTGAGCCCCGGTGAATATTACGGATGGAGTTGCATCATTCATGAGTTGCAAACCCGGCCCCAGGGGCTCAGAATAGGGGGCATTCTTTGGATGTCAGTTGCTGCAGATGTAATAAAATGGTACCTGACAAGGGAGCCCCTAACCCAGCGTGAGGGTGTCCTTACGCAAAGGGGAAACACAGAGACAAACACGCGAAGTCACAGAGGGTTATGTGTGATCGCTGGTCTCCACGGTCAGCCTGATGGGACTGGAATCACCCGTGGGACACACTCCGAGTGAGTCTGTGAGGGGGTGTCCAGGAAGGAGCAATGGAGGGTGATGATCGCCCTCCAAAGGGAGGCAGCTCCTTCCAATCGGAGGTCCACTGAGGGAAGCGGGGTGGGTCCACCTGCTTTCGCTTCTGTCTGAGTGAGTGTCTGTTGCTGCCGCTGTTGCCCTGCGTGGACACCAGACTCCAGCGGCCTCAGCCTTCCTGTATGGACTCCACACCAGCTTCTCTGCAGGAACCTCCCGGATTGTAGCACTGTACTTAGGCTTCCCTGGCATCTAGCCGTGTGGACTGAGCGGCTTCTGGGTTCTCTGTATGTCTGGGGTGTGAGGCGTCATTGTTGGACTCCCTAACCCGGCTGTAAGCCAACAGGAATACATCTCTTTTATTGTGTCTTTTGCTACGTCATTATGTTATTGGTTGTTTCTTTTCTTTTTCTTTTGGTTTTTTGAGACAGGGTTTCTCTGTATAGTTTTTGGTGCCTGTCCTGGATCTCGCTCTGTAGACCAGGCTGGCCTCGAACTCACAGAGATCTGCCTGGCTCTGGCTCCCGAGCGCTGGGATTAAAGGTGTGCGCCACCGCCACCCGGCTGGTTCTGTTTCTTTAGGGAAACCTGACTAACACACCACACTAAGAAGAGTGCGTTGCTTCTATCTCCCAAGGAAGTCCTAAGAATGCTGGGGGCAGGCTCCCTGCAGCCCGCAGGTGTGGTGGTATTGTGTTCCCCAAAATATTGTGCATGCTAATAAACTTATCTGGGGTCAGAGAAGAGAACATCCACAATATTAAACATGAGGACAGGCAGTGGTAGCACAGGCCTTTAATCCTAGCATTCCAGAGGCAGAAATCCATCTGGATCTTTGTGAGTTCAAGGCCACATTGGAAACAGCCAGGCATGGTGACACATGCCTTTAATCCCAGGGGTGATGGTAGTAAGCAGAAAGATATATAAGGTGTGAAGACCAGAAACTAGAAGCTTTTGGCTGGTTAAGCTTTCAGGCTTTTGAGCAGCAGTTCAGCTGAGACTCATTCTGAATGAGGACTCAGAGGCTTCCAGTCTGAGGAAACAAGATCAGCTGAGGAACTGGCAAGGTGAGGTAGCTGTGGCTTGTTCTGCTTCTCTGATCTTTCAGCATTGACCCCAATACCTGGCTTCAGGTTTGATCTTATTAATAAGAACTTTTAAGATTCATGCTACACGCAGGAGGAGCAGATTTGCCCTGGCTGGCACTCAGTCATCGATGCTCAGCCACCAGGAACAACACCCGCCCGCCCGCCTAGTTCTCTGTCCCAGAAAACTCACATGGTAGTGGTAAGAGGAAGGAGACATCCCTGGGCCAGGTGAGGGCTTCCCCAGAGGCGAAGTGTTTGAAAAGACATGGAATTTTCCAGGTGAAGTTGAGGTAAGAAACGGTCTCGGAACAGATGTGCAAAGTGGGACAAACCAGTCACGTGGTGATTCTCCCCGCCCCCGCACGTGGGAAGCTTGAGAGGCCTGGTTGAGCAGGGTCCTGAGAGATTAGGGATGTGTGTGTGTGTGTTGACTGTGATACGTGGGTGTGCAGGAGGGGTGGGGTACCAGGGAAGGCACAGCCAGATCCTCATCGTTGAATGATCAGCCTCTCTTAAGGTAAGTGGTAAAACTTTAACAGTCGTTTCTTTTGCTCAAAGATCCGCAATTTTGGGAGCGCCCAGTGGGTCAGCTCGTCCCAGATGGGTTGTCCAGGGTGGCTCTCGGCCACCGGGAAGGGCTCACCCGGCTGAATGCCGCTGCCGGGTGGGCAGCTGTCCTCTTGGACATCCCCAAGTGGGTGCTGGCATACCCACCCCATGGTGATGGGTTTCCAGGAGCTGGTACCTCAGGAGGAAGACGCAGCTTTGGGACTGGCTGCTCATTCTCTAAGAGGCATCCGGGTCATGTGGGGTTGCCCAGGGTTGGGAGGAAGAGACGAAGTTCCCACCAGCCGATAGGACATCTGGTGATGGCCATCTTCAGAAAACACAGTCTTCCCCCGAGGCACTGGGGATACAGGGAGTGGGCTTCCACGGGGCAGGGCGGGAACCCGGTGTGTGAACTCCAGCAGGACACGGACTCCCTTGAGCCCGTACTCAGGACTTGGTGGCTGGTCCTGAGTCCCTGCCCCACCCCCCGCTTTGTCTGTCATGGTAGAGTGTGATCACACCCTTGCCCTCCTCACTTCCATCCCCCACTTGTCCTGGAAGCCCACCTACAGCCTCTTCTAGTCCCCAAGGACCCACCTGCCCCCTTCCCCAGCCCCTCTGGGAGTCACTTCCCCTGCTGGCCACCAGGTGTCAGCAAAGCGCCATCCTCAGCGCGCCGTCAGTCACCGAAGTGGGCGGGGCCCGGTGCCCCCCAGGTTGCAGATCCAGTGCACCGCTGAGTTCCCCGGTTCCCCGACGCGGGATGCGGGACACGCACGGACTCTGGAAACACAGGGTGCCTGCATGGAAAGATCAGCGTTTTGTCTCATGCTTCCAACCCCTGGAACGAAAATTGGAACACAAACCACCGCGGAGACAAAAATGGAAAACGTTTTATTCTTGTCTTCCACGCGGCCCGAGCGCTCGGGGTTGCTCTGGGTGTCTGCGCGGGCCGCCTCGCGTGGGCGCCCACGAGCCTTTCTAGCAAAGAGCTGGGTGAGTGGGCGGTGTCTTCCGCAGGGAGGGCCCTGCGCATGTGTAAACCACAGCACCCGACCCGCTTCCACGAAACTTCAGGAATCCAAAATTTTAATTTCATTCTCGTTTATACAAAAAAAAAATAAATAAAATAAATAAAAATAAAAAAGATGACTCTTTGGTTTCTTCCTCTCCCCCAAACATTTAAAATACAAAAACATTGTTCAAAAGAAGCCGATGTGTGGCCTGGGAAACGCACTCCTGTCGCCCCAAACACCACGTTCCCGCACGGCCAGTGTTTCATAAAAGTTCTGCTGCCACAGAACAAAAGAGAGCCACAAGTCAAGGCGCTTTTTAAACAGTGGTGGTGACATCCGGGAAGAGGGTTACCGCAAAGCCAGGACATCGCAGCTACATCTCAGATGCTGTCTGTCTCTCGGCTTTCTCAGCCTGGTGGTCGGTGGACAGTGCGGGGGGGCGGGGGGGGGTGTTCCTACAGCACAAAGGAATTACCTAAGGGTCACAAAAGCTGCCGGATCAGGCACAGAGAAAGGCACTAACTGAACATGGCTATCGAGAGGCTAAACAGGCCCCAAGATGACTTGGCTCGGGACTTGCAACGTTCCAACCTGTCCACATCGCTGCATTTCTGGTCAGCCGACACATCCCCACCCCAACCTTTGTACAGTTTCTGTTGCTGTGGTAAACACCGTGACCAAAGCAACTTGGGAACGAGAGGATTTATTTGGCTTATGCTTCCACATCATTAGATGAAGTCAGGGCAGGAACCTGGAAGCAGGAGTTGATGCAGAGGCCATGGAGGGGTGCTGCTTACTGGCTTGCTCAGCCTGCCTTCTTATAGAACCCAGGACCTCCAGCCCAGCGATGGCCCCACCCACCGTGGCTGGACCCTCCCCCATCAATCACTAATTTAAGAAAATGCCTTACAGCTTTTCTCAATTGAGGCTCCCCGCTCTCACATCAACTCCAGCGTGTGTCAAGTCGCCGTAAAACCAACCAGTGCACGGACGCGGCTTCTTTCCAGAAATTCTCCTTCACAACATGGACCGGGGACAGTTCTGCTACAGGCCTCAGGTGATACCTGGTGACATTCTTAGCTCTCAGGCTGGCTAGAGGTTTGTTACCGTCTTCCAAAATGTTTCCCTTGGAAGTCAGAAGTTCGGGAGAACTGAACTGGGGTCCGTCACTCAGCCATCTTCTCAGGGCCCCTCAATCTTTCCCTCCTCCAGACTCTGGGTAGCTGCTTTCTATTCATCCTTATTAACCCCAGCTCACCCACCCTCACTAGACCCGCAACAGTTCATCAACCCCTCATCTCCCTCCCCCTGCACCTGTATTGGTGCAGAGTGGGCCTCCCCACTGGACTGTGAACTAACTTCACCTGGGCAGGGCCCAGGTCAGCTCATCCCAGGGTCCCCAGGGTGTCACACAGTCCCCGATACAGAGCAGCTGTGTGGCAGGCAGCTGCTGACTGGGCAAAGGTGTGAAGATGGACCTCCCCTTCTCCTGGGCGGAGCCCTCTAGGCTTCAACCGCTGCTGACATTCTCGGTGGGAAGGTGCCATTGGGGGTGGACGGTGGGGTGTGCCTTCACTCACACCCCAGGGACCTCTCCCTGCCCTGGCTCGTCAGAGTCTCCCCTTTTCTCTCCTTCCCACTTGCACCTGCCCCTGAAGTGCAGAGGCCAATCGCCAGGAGCTGGTGGCTTTGATGGGAAGCTGGTTCCGCTCAGCAGCTGCCTTTACACCCTCTGCCACACTTGCAGGCTCCCAGCAAGGCACCGAAGAAGCCACCGGAGCCTTCTCACGGATGTGGATGCCTCACACCTCACACAGGAGCCATAGACTTAGAGCTGGGAGAGAGCTTGCTTTCCCAGCTGCCCGTGGGCGGGAGCTCTGCAGCCTCCACCCTGTGGGCATCTCTGGTGTGGGGCAGGGTACTGGGTGAAGGACATGGATCGTGGGGATCAAAGCCTTTAGAGATTCCTTGTCATAGAGATGTTGGTGGCCTGACACAATGACCCCCCCAAAAAAAACCCACTTTTAAATTATTTCATTATTTCAAGTATACCAGTGTTTTGCCTACGTGCATGCTTGGTGCATCACATATAAGCCTGGTGCCTTCAGAGGCCAGAAGAGGGCATCAGGTCCCCTGGAAGTGGAGTTACAGATGGTTGTGAGCTGCCATGTGGGTGCTGGGAACCAAACCCAGGTCCTCCACAAGAGCAGCTGATGCTCTTAACCCCCGACCGAGTCCTCTTTTCCAAACCTACACAGGTAGTTTTACAGCATCTTGTCTGATTCCTTGGCCATGTCCTTCTCCTTCCCGGGTGGAAGTCTCTATGCAGGCAGAGACCTGGGTTCTTCATTTCATGTCCTCAGAGCGTGGTTCACAGGTTGAGTTTGCTGGCTGGTGAATAGGCAAATGCACGAGAGACCTTAGCGTCAGTCACGTGAGGCAGGAGGCTATGGAGGAACCAGACAGCTGGGATACTGAAGTCAGATGATGTACCAGTGTTCTCCACTGACCAGTTGCTGGATAGTTGCTAGTCTCTTCCAGAGCAGGGACTCTGGCATGTGTTATGGGACTCAGCAGGACTGTGTGTGTGTGTGTGTGTGTGTGTGTGTGTGTGTGTGTGTGTCCATGTGTATGTGTGTGTGTTTGGTTCTCGTCTCTGGAAACAGGATGTGTGTGTGTGTGGTCTGCTCAGCTCGGTGGAGGGAGGGGTGTGAAGCAGGAGTCCCCAGCTCAGGGTCCAGCAGCAGGGGTGAGGGAATGAGGCCCTGGCTATCTGGGATGCTGTGCCTTTCATACCGGCTGTGGATACCGTGGCAAACCAGGCATGTAGAGAGAGGCATCCTCCACTCCAGGACCTCTCTGTGTGACATGGGCCTGTCCCCTGCATTGCAACATGAGGGTGATAAACAGGAATGTCTCCACACCTGACCCTAGACAAGTGGCCCTGGTGAGAACCGTCTGCGTTAGGAGTAGTTAGGACAGATGGGTAAATACTTAAGCATGATACTGGGGGAGGGGGGATGGGATACTTCAGGACCTGTCCAAGGAGGCACACACTTGTCTCCACCTCCTATATGTATCCACTGTTTGGAATAGCAGGGTCAGGAGTCAAGCCTATCAATGCTAAGATGGGGAAACTGAGGCCCAGAGCTTTGCTACTTTGTGAGCTGTGGGAACTGAGTACCTGAAAACAGTCTGGACAGGGCTGCAGGGTGGCTTCCTGGAAGAGTGCCTGCCTGTCATCAGCAAGTCCCCTGGTCTGACGTTCTGTTCTCCCACAGTCCAAAACACGCATTTAGTGTGTACGTGTGTGTTTGGTGGGCACCTACACAATCACTCTTACAAGTGGACGAGGGTGGGGCTTCCAGGTAGAGAAGGAGTTTGGGGGACAAGCTCGCGTGAGGGGAGCCAGGGGTTCCATCCACATTAATCCGTTCGCTCACCAACCTTGTATGGTCACGCATGTCTGGAATCCCGGAACTTCTCCAAAGGCAGAAGGGTCAGAAGCTCAAGGCCATCGTTGGCCACGGAGGTAGCTCAAGCCCAGCCTGAACTGCTTGAGATCCTGTCTCAATAAAGGTAAACAGAGAAAAGGAAGGGGGCTCCATAGTGTTCTCTTACCCACCGATCCACACGAGGCTACTCACGGGCACACACGCTCCCCCACCAGCACCCAACCCCTCATCCCTCCCCTTTGTTCACGGGTTCATCTGGGCACTGCCCACATGATTTGGGGCTGTGGGGAGCAGGGTGAGCCGCTGTGGAGCAGGAACCTTCGTCAGCCAGGGAACACTTGTGAGTTACTGATGACATCCCCATCTGGCCTCTGAATTGTTTCCTCGGCATCAGTGTTTTTATTTTGTTTTGTGGAAAGAACTGGATTTGAGCCTTGATTTATGCGGGAAGTTGTTAAAAAGCAACAAACAAGCAAACCAGCACACACACATAGACACACATACATACACACACACACACATACACACATACACACACATACACACACATACACATACATACACATACATACACACATACACACATATATACACATACACACATATGAACACATACACACACATATACATATACATACACACACATACACATACATACACACATATACACACATATGCACACATACACACATACACACACACACACACACACACACACACACACACACACACACACACACACACATGGCTCCAGGAAGGTGCTGGGGGACAAAGACAACATCCACCCCTGCCTGTCTTTGACACCACCTTCCCCAGGCTGCTGTGCCCTGGGGGAGGGGGACAAATCTAGAGTGATGACGTCCCCTGGTGCCACAACCTTGAGGACAGTGCATCTGACTGGTGTGGTGGGGTTGAGGCCGGACGGCCCCCACTGTGTGAAAAATACCAACAGACTTCACCATGGTGTCCAGGGACGCTAGGGTGTAGAATGAGACCTCCAATGGCTCGTGTGGGAGATCCGACAGCTTCCTGTGTGAGCGTGCCATGCCCTGTGGTCCTGTCCTGCACATGTACCGATGAGTAAGATGCATTCTTCCGTTTTCTGCCTCAGATATTTTAGTTACAAAGTCCCCACAGATCCTGGGTTTCTGTTATAACCGGTTTTGTTCATTCAGAGGAACGTGGAGTGTGTGTGTGTGTGTGTGTGTGTGTGTGTGTGTGTGTGTGTGTGTGTGTGTTAACTGGCATATAAAAACAGGCTCAGATGTGATGTATGGGAAACTATATGATGCTTCAATCCACACAGCTTTCTTCTTTTTTAATAAGCATACATTTTAATTAATTTATTTTTGATTTTATGTACATTGGTGTTTTGACTGCATGTATATTTGTGTGAGGGTGTTGGATTCCCTGGAATTGGAGTTACAGACAGTTGTTGTAAGCTGCCATGTGGGTGCTGGGAATTGAACCCCGGTCCTCTGGAAGAGCAGTCAATGCTCTTAACCACTGAACCATCTCTCCAGCCCCCAACCAAACAGCTTTCTTGTCTGTCTATCTATCTATCTATCTATCTATCTATCTATCTATCTATCTATCTATCTATCTATCTATCTATGATCTATCTATCTATTTATCTATCTATCAGGGCTAGGGATTGAATCCAGAGCCTTGCACATGCCAGGCAAGCCCTCGAGCACTGACTTATATCCCCAGTCAGATTTCTAACCCCCCCTTTCTACTCTTTCAAAAACTCATTTGCCAACAGGGCTTCAGAAAGCTGTGCAGGCTGTCCTTGAACTTGCACTCCTCCGGCGAGTGCTATGGGCATCTTGGAGGAAGGAGACAGGCTCGGAGGGGCCGAGAGGACTCTCACAGCGTGTTGACTGGGTGAGCCCTGCTGGTGGGCTCAACACTTGGGGGACCTGCGCGCCTCATCCCGTAGTCTTCACCGTACACACCCTGTCCCCCTCTCCTCGGCCCTGGCCCGAACCCCAATCTTGGCCCCCCCACTGTGTTTTCGCAGGGAGGGGGTGGACCTCATACAAACTGGACCACATGACTTCTCAGAAAGCTGCCACCAAGTGCTGGTATCCTGGCAACCACAGGATCAAAACAAGCTTGGAATAAAAGATGGAAAAGGAGGGGAGGGAAGAACTCACGGGACCCCCGTCACCCTCACAGCGACCCTCTGTGGGGGCCCGAGCACCTGAGTCTGTGGTCTGCAGCCTGTTTGAGGAATTCCCACCCTAAACTTGTGTACTGTCTCAGACTGCCCGGAGCAGAGAAGCATACTTGAAAATGCTCGGGAGACAGTGTCCCTGTGGGAATGAGTTCTGGGGATAGCAAGGCAGGCAGGCAGCTGGATACCCCAGGGGCCAGGAGCACCTCGGGTGGGGGAACATCTGGGTGGTGACATCTCAGTGGGGAGCACTCCGAGTGGGGACCTTAACAATGGGGAGCACCTGGAGGTGGTAGGGAGCACCTGTGGTGGGGAGCTCCTCGGTGGAGGCATCTAGGAAGGACTGGACAGTCTCTGAACTATAAACCCTAGCCTCAGGAGCCTCGGAGTCTTAGCCTGGTGGTTCTGTAGGCCCCACTGATGGAACCCCAGAAGGCAGAGCTGTGGAAGACTGTTCCCACCCAATGGTCTCTCAGGACTTCATTGGAGTAAGAGGTTGCCCACCTGAAGTAATGTGTGAAGCAGCCAAGCATGCATGAGGTAAGCTGGAGCCTGGAGCACTGCCTGTGGGCCTGGAGCACTGCCCGTGGGCCCGGAACACAGCCCTCTAGCTGTGGGGGTCTCAGCATCCATGACCCATGGTTGGCATGAAGGGTGGCTGAGGGGGAAGTGGGGCCCTACCGCTCCAGGGGAGCCCAGCCATCCACAGCGCATGTGAGGCCTCCTGTGTCTGAGACCCCAACACCCTCTGGACCAACTACAGCTGACTCAAAGCCACCCAGAAAGCGTCACGTCTGTATTGAACATTGCGGTGGCTTGAAGGAAATGTCCCCCGCAGTCCTGCGCATTTGAAGACTTGGTTTCCCAGTCGGGGCTGTTTTGAGAGTTTTGGGTGGCACAGCCTTGCTGGGGGGAGGTCCGTCACTGGGGGCGGTCTTTGAGAGCTTAAGACTTTGCTCGACTTCTCGGTGGCTCTCACGGCTTCCTGCACGGCAACCATGTTTTCCCGACATGAGGGCCTTGTCAGCCCAAATAAACCCTCCCTCCTCTAAATTGCCATGGTCATGGTGCTTTACCATGGCAACAGAAAAACAATGGAAACAAACATTTTGGACTCCTTTTCCCTGAAGTTGGTCCCTGAACCGGGCAGGTGACAAGGACCACGGCACTCCAGCCTAGGGTCCCAGTCTCAGTCCTCTGAGATGACTGTGCGGAGAGCATGCTGGGAGACGGCAGGGACTTGTAGGGATAGGACATTTTGCCAGGCAACTCTCTACCACCGTGACAAAATACCCCTGAGACAGAGAGATTTTAAGAGGGAAAAGGTCTGTTTAGGCTCAAGGTTTTGTAGGTTTGTATCCATGCTTCTTCTTTTTTTTTTTTTTTTTTTTTTTTCCGAGACAGGGTTTCTCTGTGTAGCTTTGAGCCTTTCTTGGATCTCACTCTGTAGACCAGGCTGGCTTTGAACTCACAAAGATCCGCCTGGCTCTGCCTCCCGAGTGCTGGGATTAAAGGCGTGCGCCACCGCCGCCCGGCTTCTATCCATGCTTCTTAAGCTTTTCACTTTGGGCCTGTGGTGCAAAGTACATGGATGAAGGAGCCAGGAAGTAAGTGTGTGTGTGTGTGTGTGTGTGTGTGTGTGTGTGTATGTGTGTGTGTATGATTGTGTGTTCATGTTCATGCCCTCCCGTGTGTCCCAATATCCCCACCTCAATGACCTCAATGGCATTGCCCCAATGACCCAACTTCTTCACACTAGGCCCTGCCTCCTAAGGCTCCACAGGCTGCAGCCCATAGGAGATGCCCTGTGGCTTCCGCCTGTCTCCCTGCGGAGGACTGGCTACCCCCCTGTGAGAACACTCAAGCACCCGTGGAGAGGCTATGAAGTGAGGACCCGGAGCCTGCAGCCATAGACAGCTGTATGTGAACCCCTGTGAAGGTGCGAGCCCTTGACTACACCCTCAGAGGAGCCCCCAGATCAGAACCCCGGGCCGGAGAGCCACTTCTCAGTCTCTATGGACAGTTCTCAGCTGCGATCTGCAGGCGTCTCACGGGCAGCGGCCAACAAGGAGTCCGGTTCCTTCACTGCCATTCGGGGTGCATGCTGGCAAGGGACTGAGGGGGAGGAGGGGACTGTTCTGTCTCCTTGTCAGGCTGCCAGCATTGTCCCTGCAATTTCCTAAGATTGGGGGGGACCAAAAATACCCTTGGTAAGCTGCAGTTGTGAGGGGAACACCTGCTCCTCAGAGGCACAGAGTGGATAGATCTCAGAGGGAGAGAGAAGGATCAGCAGATAGGGACAGCTGTGTGGGGAGCAAGCCAGAACCAAGGCAGACTCAGCTCATCCCTGGGGTCCCTCCACGGAGCTGAAGGGGGTGAAGAGTCTGAGCACAGACAGAGGATGGAGTGAACCAGAAGGAGCTACTGCTGCTGTAAGTGCCGAGGCTCTGCTGGGGATCCTGGGGTGCTTACGCTCAGTGCACCCCGGTGGACATCCACCTCATCGACTGGACTGGGATAGAGTCACCCGGAAGACACGGCTCTGAGCGTGTCTATGAAGATGTTCCCAGAGAGGTTCAGACTTAATCTGAATGTGGGTGGCACCATCCCATGGGATGGGGACCTGGATGGAAGAGAACCAGCCTGGATCTCTCTCTGTCTCCCGACTGCAGACGCAATGTGGCAGCTGCCTGGCACCCTGTCACCATGCCTTCCCACCGTGATGGGCTGCCCCTCACCTGTGAGCTGCAGTAAGCCCGCCCTTCCTGAAGTTGCTTCTGTCCTGTTCTGTGCAGCAACAAGAAGCAGCAGGTTCTGGAGACCTGGGGCTCGGGCTTCTGAGACTTGGGCTTGTGGCCAGGTCTACAGGGTTAGAGACAGCGTGGCGTTCACAGGCCACAGCAGACCTCACATGATGCTTGCTACCTGCCCTCATTTGGATCTGGAGTGTTCTTCCCCCAGAGTCCCTCATGTTGAAGTCAGGGTATGGGCTTACCATACCTCCACCCCGCTCACAGCCAGGGACCTCACCGTCCCTCTAGGATGAGGCAAATGGTTCTGGGCCATCTGCTGCAGTGTGTGATGAGGTTAAAAGGCAGGGACCATCCTCAGCTTGGCTCAGCTGCCCCGTCTCATTTTCTTGTTAAAAGCCAAACACGGGCCGGGCGGTGGTGGCGCACGCCTTTAATCCCAGCACTCGGGAGGCAGAGCCAGGCGGATCTCTGTGAGTTCGAGGTCAGCCTGGACTACCAAGTGAGTCCCAGGAAAGGCGCAAAGCTACACAGAGAAACCCTGTCTCGAAAAACCAAAAAAAAAAAAAAAAAAGCCAAACACGGTCTCTTTTCTCATTGTGTGTTCTGAAATAAATCCTGATGTCCCAAGTCTAAGTGGATATCCTGGGCTACACAGGTCAAGGGTTATGTTCAGGAAGCAAAGCATGCTGGGAGCCTTCCCATTCTGTCCTTGATCTATACTGTCCTGGGCCCAGTGGGGGCACTGGCTTAGACAGCAACATCTCTTCCTTGGTGTCCCCGTCACCAATGACACATTGCCAATCCAAACCTCTCTTTGTATTCCTATGTAGATGCTGAGAGGGGAAGAGAAAAGTACATAGGGGGAATATGGAGGTGGGGAGGGGAGAGGGAAGGGGGAGAGGGAGCTCCTGAGCACACCATTTTGGATCCAGTCACCTGTTACTGTTCCTGCTGCCTTAAAGATGGGGTCTCACAGAGGTTGAAGAGGAAGAGAGAGCTGAAAGGATAGTGTATCAGCCTGGCGGTGGTGGCGCACGCCTTTAATCCCAGCACTCGGGAGGCAGAGCCAGGCGGATCTCTGAGAGTTCGAGGCCAGCCTGGTCTACAGAGCGAGATCCAGGACAGGCTCCAAAACTACACAAAGAAACCCTGTCTCAAAAAACCAAAACAAAACAAAACATAAGAACAACAACAACAACAAAAGAATATTGTATCAACGCCTGGACCCAGCCATACCTGAAGCAAGTAACATTTTTTTCCATCTTACTCGAAACCCTTTGCATTGAAGCTCACGATCTCTGGCTGTTCTCATTGCTTAATCTCACTTAAAAACTGGCAAGTAGGGGGAGGGGAGATGGCTCAGCAGTTAAGAGCACTGGCTGCTTTTCCAGAGGACCTAGGTTCGACTCCCAGCACCCATATGGCAGCTCACAACTGTCTGTAACTCCAGATCTGACACCCTCACACCAATGCACATAAAATAAAAAATCAAATCAATTATTTTTTTTTTAAAGCGGCAAAGGAAGTCGCAGACACGTTTGTGTTTGGGCCCTCAGGTTTGGGTTGGCCTGGGCTGGGCGTCAAGATGCCAGATGGCCAAGTGATCTGCTGCCGTGGTGTCGCCTGGAAGTCTGCTCTGCCGGCTCCAAGTTCAGGCTTTGGATCCGGGGGAAGCCCTGCATCCTGACTCAAGCCTCAGTTTCCCCCTGTGTAATTTGTAGATCCCAATGCTTTCGTTCTAGGGCAGCGTGGGGACTCAGGGAGGTCACAAATACTGAATGTGCAGCCCGGTGCCCAGCACAGAGGAAGCGGGGTCAGCTGGAGCTGTCTGTCTGCCCATTCCTGCAGCGTCCTGCCCGCCTTCTCTCCAGCCTGACCCACTTTAACCCACGCTTGGCCGGAGGCCCAGGCCCTGGCCTATTTTAGATACACCTCTTTTTGTCAGAGGAAAAAGAGCCTTGCGCAGGCCACCTCCAAACAGGGAGGCTCTTGTGGGGATGAGATGGCGCAGGAGCATGAGCTCGGGCAGGGACAGCCTGGGGCTGGATTCTTGTGGCGCTTGTCCTCTGCTCCGACCACTTGCCCCTGAGGGAAGGGCTCTGACCATGCCCAGAATCACGTTTTAAGGCATGATGGGAGGAGATGCCCGCTCTGTCCCTGTAGGGAAGGGATGAATGGGTCGGTTTGGGCTGAGAGTTCGGGTTCTCGGTCTAATAGCTGTGCAGTTCTCCGTGGCCACCGCGAGAGAGGAATCGGCTGGGATGTTTGCGTGGAGCGATGTGTGGGTGACTGTGACTTGCCCTCCAACCGTGGACACTGAGAGAGAAAACAGGCACCCAGGGAGCAGAGTCCAGCCAGGACTACGTATGTTGTCTGCCTCGTGACAAAAGACTTTCAGGTGTGGCTTGACCCAGGGGCTTAGACGATGTCATGAGGATCCTGTTTCTTTCTTTCTCTGGGTTTAAGGAACATTGCTGTATCTGTAACATGGGCATTTGGCTCTCAGAGGTCTTGGAGTATGCACACCCTGGGATGTTTGTAAGAGGTCCCGTGCGCACACATGTGTTTCCGGCATGCTTATTCATGCTATCTTTTTTTATGTAGAAACAGAGCCCCTGATTCATGAGGGTGCAGACCCTCTCATTCATACCCATTTTCCAAACCTCCAGGAAGCTGGCTCCACGCCCAGGATGCAGAGTGGAATGTTGTGATCACCTGGTGTAGTTGGCACAGACACCAGCCCGGCCACTCGCAGGCCTAGGTGTGGGGTGACGTGGGTGTGCCAGGCCTAGATCCCTGAGAACGATCAGGGCTTCCTCCCCGTGCTGGGGGGAGGGAGGGATGCATGAGGCAGGGGTGGATATAGAGATGGAGCTGCTGCTGCTGTTGCTGCTGCTGGGGTGTGGACATGACTCCAAGCTGCAGATTAGGAATGAGATAGGGTCCTGGGAACATCCCTGGAGCCCCTGGTCCAAGCTACACCTGAGATCTGCCCTTGGGCCGTTCAAATGCAGAAGCTCACACGACCCCTTCCTCAGGTCAAGTTCTCTGCCACCTGCAATTGACGACATTCTAGCTGCATATCAGGGTCCAGGGCGTTTTGTTCTGAGGGGATTGTTGATTGGGTAGAGTTGTTGGCTGGCTAAATCGGAACTCTAGTGGACTCCACTGTCTGCAAGGTCCAGCTTCAGAAGGAGTGGGGCTCACTCGTGGTCCCCGGCTTCTGGGCTGGGTTCGGCCACTTTATCTTGTGTAATTATTTTTTATATTGAGGCGCTCTGTGAATGCTACACAAACCTGTACCCCGAGCCACACCCCTGCCATGGCCACTTTAATATTATTCTTCACGGTCCCCAAAGGCTCCGGAGTCCAGTCACCCCCTTGGAAGTGGAGCGGACAACTTCTAGACGTAGGGACTAACTGACAAAGACAAATGGTATCAGGTCGCAGCTGAGCCGGCCCCGGTTCACTCCCTTTTATGGTAACGGCCAGCGTGTGGCCGCCCTGTCTCTAAGTGCCACCCATGTCACCGAGCCCCTGCGAGAACCTGGCCCTTGCCAAGTCGGTGGCAGATGGTTCTGTGGAAACCGGGGCAGGGGTGGGCCTTTGTCCAGGCTGCTCACCGCGGCGGCGGCAGCGGCAGGGCCCGGTGCTATCATGGCAAGTCACTTCTCCACTGGCCAGCTGGCTCCAGGCCCTGCGAGCCGTGGGGCCTCCGTGCTTTGAAGTAATTAATTATGCAGCATGGCAAGGAGACAGCAAGATTTAGAGCAGAGGCAGCGACAGATGGCCCCGGGAGGAAACCAGATCTTCCGGGAGACAGGATGGTTGTGGAGAGAGGCGGGCCTGTGTGCCTGTGTGTGTGCCCATGTATGTGCTGTGTGCCTGTGCGTACACTGTGTGCACATGTGTGCATGTGTGTGTATGCCTGTGTGTGCATCTGGGTGAATGAGCGTGCCTGTGTTTACATGTGTGCTTGCATATGCATGTGCATTCGTGTGCATGTGTATGTGTGTGCATGTATATATGCCTGTGTGTGCACCTATGTGTGCATGTATATGCCTGTGTATGTGTATAGCCTGTGTGTACCTGTGTGTGGGGGAGGATGTGTGCTTGTGTGTGTGAGGAAGGCTGTGTGTACAAGTGTGTGCCTGTGGAGGGTGTTGTGTGTCTCTGTGTGTGTGTGTATGAGGGGTTCTATGTGCCGGGGGTGGGGTGGGGCTGTATGCCTGTGTGCCCTGTGTGTGCATGTGTGTGCCTGTGTGTGTGTGTGGGTGCTGTGCCTGTGTTGACGGGGGAGGCTGTGTGCTTGTGTGTGAACAGCTGTGTGCTCTTCTCCTTCCCCCGCAGCTCCTTCTTCCCCTGGGGAATTCTGAATGTCCCACTTCTCAGTGGCTTCCAGGGTGTCTGTGCTGGAGGAGAAGGTGTCAGTGGGGAGAAACAGGGAAGTGATAAAACCATAGACAGGGTGGGCTTGGCTCCACGCCTGTGTGAGCTCTGAGCGGCTGCGCATTGGGCTGGAGTTTCTGGATCAGAGGAGCGATCCTGCCCGGGTGCCACCATTGCCCTGAGGTACCACCAACACCTCAGCACCGTCCTCACCAGGCCCCTCAGTCCCTGGAACCTTCACCATCAAAGTCTGCCTCTACTTCATCAAGACCTAGAACACTCACCTGGGGGCCACCAGCCTGCACCTAACAGTCCCCTGGGGGCCACCAGCCTGCACCTAACAGTCCCCTGGGGGCCACCAGCCTGCACCTAACAGTCCCCTGGGGGCCACCAGCCTGCACCTAACTGTCCCCTGGGGGCCACCAGCCTGCACCTAACTGTCCCCTGGGGGGCCATCAGCCTCCACCTAACTGTCCCCTGGGGGCCACCAGCCTGCACCTAACTGTCCCCTGGGGGGCCATCAGCCTCCACCTAACTGTCCCCTGGGGGCCACCAGCCTGCACCTAACTGTCCCCTGGGGGGCCATCAGCCTCCACCTAACTGTCCCCTGGGGGCCACCAGCCTGCACCTAACTGTCCCCTGGGGGCCACCAGCCTCCACCTAGCATCTTCCAGACTTTCCTTAGCCCTCAGAAACAGGTGAACATGTCTGTGGGACACCTGAGACCCCTTACAATCCTGGCCTTAGGTCCATCTCCCCATCCCTCCCTGGTGCCCTCTGGTGTCAGCTCTGCAGTTTCTGACCCTGTGCCCTTGGGAAGGCTGTTCCCTCTGTTTGGCTTGCCCCTTCCTTCCCTTGGTTTGCCCAGGAAGCCCTGGCCAGGCTCACGGTTTCCTCCACAGCCCTCTCTGGTGCCTGCCTCAAGCGTGTGGCCTGTTTTTTTTTTTTTTTTTTTCTCGAGACAGGGTTTCTCTGTGTAGCTTTGCGCCTTTTCCTGGAACTCACTTGGTAGCCCAGGCTGGCCTCGAACTCACAGAGATCCACCTGGCTCTGCCTCCCGAGTGCTGGGATTAAAGGCGTGCGCCACCACCGCCCGGCGTGGCCTGGTTTTTAACTGGCCTGAGTTGGAGATGCCATCAAAGTCCTGGTGAGTGCGCATGCTCCATAGAGCCCAGAAGGGGCGCTTCCAAGCCCTAGGCCAAGGGCGGAGCTGGGGAGGAGCTTGCTGTAGCCCCGCCCTCTTTGTCATTCCAGGGTACCAGCCTAGCTGAGCCTCCCCTCCACAAAGGGGCTGCAAAGCACCAGCCAACAGCAGGTGGAGCCTCTGGTCCCAGGCTGTGTTCTGAGACTCAGTGGACCCAAACAACAAAGGTGGAAGTGATTGTGGACCTAGCTGACTTCCGGAACTCCGCCTTAGCACCCTGCCCGGCTGCCATGGGAACACAGGAGTCCCCCATACACAAGGGGTGTGTTCAGATTCCCTCTATGGAGGCCTGAAAGTGGCGATACTGGCCTTGTGTGCACAGCGATGGTTAGTCATCATAGTAACCGGGCTGGATTTGGAGTCACCTAGGAGACACTGTGGATGCCTGTGGGTGGGTTCCCGGGACGGGAGATCTGCCCTTACTGTGGGCTGCACCATCCCTGGGCGTGGGTCCTGGGCCGGGTCAACAGGAAAATCAAACAGAGCGAACATCAGCATCATCTCCCTCTGCTTTCCTGGCTGTGATGCCACGTGGGCAGCCGCCTCGTGCCCTCCCTCCCACGTCACTCTGTGCCTCGGAAGTGCAAGCCACAGCCACAACAAGCCACCTTCCTTCAGCTTCCTTTGACAAAGTGTTTTGTGTCAGCAATGAAACAAGTGGGGAGGGGCCTAGACGCTCGCCGGGACCGTGGGTCGGTCTCACAGCGTAGGGCTCTGAGCGCCAGGTTTTTGCTTTTTTGTTGTGTTTCTGGAACTTTGTTTTCCAGGGAGCTCTTCCGACGGACGTGAAGATGCTGTCTTCCTGGAGGGCCACAAGGCTTTTGTGCGGTAACTGCTCTGTGTGGAGCCCGAGAAGGCGGCCAGGGTTTGATGAGTCGAACATGTTTTATCCTTTTACTCTAGAGTTGAACCGGATGCAGAGCTGGCTAATTTTATGTCAACTCCACACCAGTTGGAGTCATCAAAGAGGAGGGAACCGCAACTGAGAAAATGCCTCCATGAGATCCAGCTGTAAGGCATTTTCTTAATTACTGATTGATGGGGGAGGGCCCAGCTTATGGCGGGTGACGCCATCCCTGGGCTGGTTGGTGGTCCTGGGTTCTCAAGAGAGCAGGCTGAGCAAGCCATGGGGAGCAAGCCAGTAAGCAGCACCCCTCCATGGCCTCTGCATCAGCTCCTGCCTCCAGGATCCTGCCCTGTGTGAGTTCCTGTCCTGACTGCTTCTGATGATGAACTGTGAGTGAAATAAACCTTTTCCTCTCCGAGTTGCTTCTGGCCATGTTTTCATCACAGCTATAGTGACCCCGACGGGGACAGATGTACTTTGGAGAAGGCTGCACTTCTATAAGCGTCCTTCGGGAATGTGGGCTCATCTGTATCATTCTTGGAAGAGGTCGGGCCACCCTGACTCAGCAGGGAGTCATCGAGTCATCTACAACTGGTGGGACCCTCCTTAATGCAGCCAACACTGGACCCCTAAATCACCGGGCATTTCAAAAATGTCACATACTTTTTACCGTGGGTGTGTTTTGCCTGGCTGGCTGGCTGTGTACTGCACGTGTGTGCAGCACCCTCAGGGGCCAGAAGAGGGTGTCAGATCCTCTGGAACTGGAGTTATAGGTGGTTGTAAGTTGTCCTGTGGGTGCTGGGAATTGAACCCTGTTCCTCTGGAAGAGCTGTCAGTGCTCTTAACTGCTGAGACATCTCTCCAGCTCCCACATTCTCTCTGTGGATCTGACGACAGTCTTTTATCTCCTGCTTCACAGGCTCCACGCTCCAAGCATCTCTTTCATGAGCAAAACATGTCAGATTCCTCAACTACACCTCACAGCCTGTCTCCAGCTCCTCCTACCTCTGACCTGGACACACCCCTTGGCAGCGGGAAGACAAAGCTAAGTCCAGCACCCAGGTCTGACAGTGTTAATTCTTTCACCTGGACACCCTCCCTGTCAGTATGGTTTGAACAAGAATTGGGGTGTTCTCTTCTGATTCACATTTAGTTTTCTTACAACAGGAATCCGTTCCTTTTATCTCTGTGTGCTTTTTTTTTTTTTTAAAATTCTGTAGATGTAAATCCATCTACACTGTGTGCCATTTAAAAGGCCTAAACACAAGATTATACTTATCCCTTGTAAATGTCACCGCCTTGGATTTGCCTCCTGACTTCTTCTGTGTTCCTGTTCTGCTGTCTTTCATATGTTCAGCTCCTAAATGGACTCTGCCTACACCACACAGTGTAGCATGCGACCTTTGGCGTGGTAGTGTGTGTTCATGCACATGGGGTAACTCCCCCACTAACCAGAATTTTCTCTTGTAAATCCCCCTCTTCAGTCCTCAGGAAATGTTACTAGACTTGACTCTACCTCCCTTCCATGATGAGCACGTGACCAAGGTCTGGCCAATGGGATATGGTACCCACTTCCCATCCCTAATCGGAGAGATACCTATAGACATCCCTGGGACTTGTCCCCTGGGGGAATCTGGGAGTCTCCAGGAGAGAAGCACTGCTGTTCTGTCCAAGTGTGCTGCAGAGAGGGTGGAAGTGTGGCCCCACTCCTGGTGGGGTCACACCCAGGAGTCCTGGGGTGGGCAGGGGTATCCCAAGGGAGGTAGAAGTCCCTTAGCCAGTCTGTGGAGGCTCTTAGGTGATTGTGCCCCCCCCCCAGCACTGTGTAAGTGGGGTATGGTGGTGCTGAGATCTCACTGTTGGAGAAAAATGCAGTTGGTTTCAATGCATTTGTACAATAAACTCAAGAGTCACCAATAATGTTAAGGGAAGACATCAAAGCACTTCCTCCTGGGGTCATTTGACCGAGATTGAGCTCAGATTGTGGAATTATCTACCTCCCTCTCCCTGGGTTTTCCTTCTGTCCCCTGCCTGCCCTGTGAATCTGTCCCTGTCCCTGTGTGTCTGCAAATCTGTCTGTGTGTCTGTCCCTCAGGCTGTCTTGTGAATCTGTCTCTGGGTCTGTGTCTGTGTGTATGCAAATCTGTGTGTCTGTCCCTCACGAAGGGATTCGCTCTGTCTTTATCGAACAGCAAAGCAAGCATCACATGGTGAAGGAATGGGATGCTTTACAGAAATCTTCAGCAGAGTTTTACAAGGGATTAAGTCACTGGGTCCAACAGATCCCAACTGACCCAGATAGCAAATATCACTGTTTATCAACTGATAATCCAAGTGTTGTGTTTAACGTTTATGGCGGATATTCATTTTAGGAGGTTTCTTTCAGCCTCTATTTTTGCCGCTTTCAGCAAATTGCTTCTTAGAACTTGGATGCATTACTCTGGGTCAGGGCCACGGAAAGAGCGCATAATTTAAGATTACAGCTTCCCATTAGCTCAGGCTGTAAAAGTTGATTACATGGGAAATCCAAGGCAAGTAAGGTTGGCTGTTCCAGTGTTCTCATAAAGGCAGATTAAAAAGACAGGCTGCAGACACAGTAGGGCAGTGGTCTTAAGTCTTACATGACCTCCGGGTGTCACACTAACTCGGCTGTGAGGCCCAGCAAAAGTTCCAGCCTCTTAGCATGTAAGAGATATAGATTTTTTTTTATTATAATGAAGCTGCCACAGAAAAACTGGAGAGGTTGAGACAGAGGGGTCAGAAGGTCAAGGTCATCGGGCTACGTGGTGACTCTAAGACACCGGAGAAGAAAACAATCAAGCTCACTCTCCCTCCTTTCTGAAATTTTTCTTTTTGGATCTTTTGATTCCTTTGCTTCCGAAGATTGAGGGGTCCGTTTCCAGGGCACTTGTGGCTATTCCATTTGGATTCTAAAGTTTAAATTTGAAGCTAACATTTGCCTCCTTAGGTGGGGGTGGGGGGTGGGGGGGTGGGAGGGGAAAAGCCCTTCAGCTCAAGTTCTGGATCCTGAACATGGAGGCATGTGGCAGGAGCTCGTTAAGTAAAGCCCTGGCCCCAAGACTTGAGTTAAAGTTTCCAGAGCCCATGGAAAAGTTGTCTGTGGTGACAAGCACCTGTACTCCTGGTGATCCTCCTGTGAGGTGGGATCAGGAGGGAGGAGAGGAGACAGGGGCGTCCCCAGAAACTCTGGGCCGGCTAGCCTGGCAGAGATCCTGTTTGAACCAAGGTGGAAGGTGAAGACTGACACCCAATGTCACCCTCTGTCCCTTACACACCTGCTCTGACACACCCGTACCCACACCTGTGAACAGACAGACGCAGATTTCTTTTTAAGTTGGTATGTGGCTCTTCATGCTTTTTGGGTGGTCCATGATCCCTTGAGAATTTGCTAGAATCTATGTGTGACCTCTCTCCAGAAAAGCAGACCCAGCACTATGCATGAGACCCGGGGCCTTGCACACGCTAGGCCAGTGCTACCCCGCTGTACACAGCGGTCGTTTCCCTCAATTCCAGGTCCTGCCTTGTGAATTCACTGACTCTCCTCTCCTGGCTTCTGATAGCATCTGACTTTCCCACCTATGGCTAAATCCAAGCACGACACATGTTTATAAACAGAATATCCGCGAAGGAAGATCAGAATGAAACTGGGCAAGACGGCGCGTGTCTTTCATCCCAGGGCCCGGCAACAGAGACTGGAGGATGGCTTTGAGTTTTAGGCTAGCCTGGGCTATGACTGGGAGATCTTGTTTCCAAAATGAAAAAAAAAAAAAAAAAAGAATAGCCATCTGGAGGGATAGCTTAGTGGGTAGGAGCACTTGCTGCCCTTACAGAGGACCTCGTGGCAGAGGATCCACACCCTCTTTTGTCCTCCGTGGGCACCTGCTCTCAGGTGGTACACACACACACACACACACACACACACACACACGCTTAAGATAAAATAAATATTTTTTAAATGCAAAACCAAAACAAAACTTACCAAACAATCAGAAAACTTTGGACAGAATGGAAATGGTTTGTCTAAACTCATCAGGTTAAAGAGAAAAGCCTTTTAGTTCCCTGGGTGTGGCTGCTCTTAGCCACAAACCACGTACCTTCCAAGCTGAGACACTTGCCTGGGTCTTCCCACACTGGGAAGTGCCTTCCCACACTCACCAAAGTGCCAGAGCCTCCTCCCTTTGGAACTCTCCGCTCAGCGCCATGGGCCGCTACACTGGCTCCAGCCTATCCTGCCCATGATGTGCAAAGCTTAATGGAATGCACTCGAGTGTGGGGAGTCAGTCTAGGGAGAGAAGGTCCTCATTTTCAGGAAAGGTCTGGGAAGACCCAGAGAGAGGTGACCGATGGCTGAGTCATTGGACACTGCAGTGGACAAAAAGCAGAACTGAAGCCATGCTTAGGCAACACTTGTGGCCATAGGAAGCTGCTGTCCACCTCAACTTGGTCTTGAATAGTTGAAAGATGCATTAGCTGTCTGAGGCCCACGGGGGCCATTAAAACTGCCACCAGGGCCTGGGGAGAAGATTCTGGGGGTTAGGTGCTTCCGGCTGGGCAAGTGTGAGGGTCCTGAGTTCAGATCCCCAGCACCCACCTACAAGCTGGGTGTCCTGTACCCTGGCATTCCCAACACTGGGGAGGCTGGGACTCACTGGCCAGGCAGCCTAGCCTCCTCAGTGAGTGCCAGGTTCAGTGAGAGACCCTGTCTTAAAAACCAAAATGGATGTCATCCGGTACACACACACACACACACACACACACACACACACACACAAAAGCCGGCCACCGCTCCAGGGCTGACCTTGCTCATAGTCCTCTTGCGGCTTTTCCTTGCATCTGTGACGGTGACTACCACCCCTGGTTGTGCCAGGCAGCTGTCGGACTTGGCCGAGATTGTCTAAAAGTCAGGTGTTGGGGGTGGAAAGCCACTCACAGTGGGAGATTCGGGTGCACGGGCACAAAGTCACGTGTCTCCCCTAAAGAGCTGAGGCTCCTTCGACAGCAGCACCCAGGACAGACGCTGCAGTCTGCTGTGCTCAGCTGGGCAGGCCCTTGCACTGGCTCCAGGCACCAGCTTTCCCAGCAGGGATTCCCACACCTTGATCTTCTGCATCAGGAGGATGCCTCCCAGGCTGCAAGTTGCCAGAGGCCTTGGAAAGCCTGGCTGAGGGTCTTGGAATGGCAGCCTCCCAGGAGAGTAGGGTGGGCTCTGAGGGGATCCCTCTCACTCCCTGGTGCTGGGACCACAAGGCAGTGCCACCACGCCTGGCTTTTCATGTGGGATCAAACTCAGGTCCCCGTGCGTATATGGAAAGCACCTTTCCATTGAGCTGTCTGCCAGACCATTGTTACGTTTGCAGACCACACTTAGCAAAGCAGGATGGAGTCTGGGAGGGTAGCTTGGCAGTGAATGGTGCTTGCTGCTCTCCCAGAGGACCTGAACTCAGTTTCCAGGGCCCGCATCAGACAGCTCACAACGACCTGTAACTCCAGCTCCAGGAGTTCTGGCCTCCGAGTTCGCTTCACTTGTGTGCACAAATGCACACGCACACACATCACTGAAAATAGAAATAAAATCTTTCAATGAACAATCGTGAACAAGAGGGTGACAGGTATATGATCCAAACACAGCACTGCGGACCTGAGTGTAGGTCAGACGCGTCTGTGTTCCTATCCCGGCTGAGTGACCTTGGGCAAGTTTCTTGATGTCTCTGGGCCTGAGTCCCCATCTGTGAAGCACAAATTAAAAATAATAGTATCTATATTATGGGAGCGTGAAAATGAAATGACACCATAGGTAGCACAGAGCCTGACAGGGGGTTTTTTTTCTTTCTTTGTTTGTTTGTTTGTTTGGTTTTTTTTTTTTTTTTTTTTTTTTGGTTTATCTAGACAGGGTTTCTCTGCGTAGCTTTGAGCCTTTCCTGGAACTCACTCTGTAGCCCAGGCTGGCCTTGAACTCACAGAGATTCGCCTGCCTCTGCCTCCCGAGTGCTGGGATTAAAGGCGTGCGCCACCACCGCCTGGCTGAGCCTGGCAGATTTATTTTACATTCACAAATATTTATTTATTGAGCAATACTGTATGCAGATGGTATTCTAAGTGCTGAAGGTGTAACCAGGGGTAAAACTGACACAAAGTCGTGTCTTCTTAGCCCGGACATCAGCTGGATTTATCCAGGAACTGGGAGCTCAAGGTGACTGCTTCCCCAGTGTACGGTGACAGGAAGCCCCAGTGCAGAGCAGGAACACTGAGGTGGGGAGAAGAGGGCAGCCCATGCGGGTAGCCATGGTGCCTCTCTTAGGGACTGTCTTTGGCGAGGGCATGTGAGCCACAGAACGAACATCCCTAATCCAGAAACCTAAAATCCAAAATGTTCTGAACTTGGAAGCTTTCTGAGCACATGCATGATGTCACACACCACGCGTTTCCGCACCCGACCTTGTAATGGGCCAGCAGACAGGTGCACCTCAGCTCCTGGGACCAGTCCATCCATTTCGGTAGCCGGCTTACCGATTGGGTCGCTTGATTTCTTGGTATTTAGTCTTCTGAGTTGTTTGTATGTTCTAGATATCAATCTTCTTTTAGATTGCAGCTGGCAAAGACTCTCTCCCATCCCGTGGGTTGCCTCTTCACTCAGCTGTTTCCTTTGCTGGTTGGAAGCTTTTGAATTTCATGAAAGCCCACTCATTGGCTCTTGTCTCTGTTTCCTATCCGAATCTTCTGCAGAAAGACCCTGCATGTGTCTATATCTTGAAGTGGTTTCTGTGGTTTTTCCCTTGACAGTTTTAGAATTTTAGGTCTGCCATCGAGGCCTTTGATGCATTTAGAATTGCCAGTAGACATGTGAAAATGTTCAACACTACTAGCCATCAGGGAAATGCAAATTGAGACCACATTGAGATTCCCTCCGGCTCCAGCCAGAACGGCTGTCATCAAGAAAACAAAGAGCAGCGAATGTTGGCTGGCGAGGATGCGGAGAGAACGGAGCCCTTAGATACGGCTGGCGGGAATGTGAGTCACTGCAGCCACCGTGGAAATCAGGATAGAGGTTCCTCAAAAGGCTGGGAACAGAACTTCCCCGAGACCCAGCTACACCACTCCGATGTATTTGTTCAAAGGAATCCAAATTAACACCCCAGAGATACCTATGAATGTGTGATAGTTTTAGCTGTCAACTTGATACAGAGGAGGAGCCTCAATGAGGGGTTGTCTGCATCGTGTGAGCCTGTGGGAATGTCTGTGGGGATCGTCTTCATGCGGTTGACTGATACAGGAAGACGCTGTCACTGAGGGTGGAACCACTCCCTAGGCAGGGGGACCGGAACTGTGTAAGAGAGGAGCGATGGAGCTGAGCACAAGCCAGGGAGCGTGCGTCCACTCATCTCTCTCTGCTCTTGGCTGTGGATGCAATGTGTCCACCTGTTGGGAGTACCTATCATTGCGATACTCCCCGCTATGACAGACTACAACCTGGAACTACACCCTGAAACAAGCCCCCTTCGTCCCTAAGTGTTTTTTTTTTTTTTTTTTTTTTTTCAGGATGTTTTTTCACAACAGCAGGAACGAAACCAGGCCACCACCCGCGTTTACTGTAGAGCTGCTCCTAAGAGGCGAGTTGTGGAACCAGCCCAGGCATCACCCACAGGAAGCACAGTGAAGAAAATACAGTCTCTAGACACAAAGGAAAACGGAGTTATGTCATTTGCAGGAAAATGGTACAACTGAGGACGGCCACGTTTAGCAAATTAAGTCAAACTCAGAAAGACAAATATTGAATGTTTCTCTCGTTGGTGGGTCCTATATTTAATATAGGAACATAAATTCATGTGTGTTTGTGTAACATGAAAGGAGACTGAGAAGGAGGGAAGAAGGGAGGGGAAGGGAAGGGAGGGCCAAGGTGTGTGTGTGTGTGTGTGTGTGTGTGTGTGTGTGTGTGTGTGTGTGTTTAAATGCATTACATACTCGCATGGAAACGTCTATGAAATGCCGTGCTGTGCACACAGGATACCCACAAGCTCCAACAGCCCCCGACACAGTGAGCCACAAGCAGGCCATGTGAACACGGTGTCTGTATAAGTGGATTTGGGGTTTGGACTTGCTCCCAACCCCAAGGTATCTATCAAGTATTCCAAGATGAAAGGGAAATGAAGCCCCCACATTTCTGGTCTCTAGCGTGTCCTTGTCCTCTCTTTCTGATGTCTCTGTCCAGCTTTGGAATCAGAGCAATGCTGGCCTCAAAGAATGGTGAGGACCTGGTCCCTCTTCTACCTCTAGAAGAGCTGGGGGATCACTGCTCAGCCCTTCACACGGTTAGCAGAACTCACAGTACCGTCTCTGGGGCCCTGGCTTTTCTTCCTGGGGTCTTGGGTGACTGATTCCATCCCTAGCCATATTCTGGGGCCACATAGACGTTCTATGTCAGTGCTCCTCAACTGGTGGGTCAGGACTCCTTTGGGGGTTGAACGACCCTTTCCCAGGGGTCACATATCAGATATGCTGTCTATCATCAGATATTTACACTACGATCCGTAACCATAGCGAAATTACAGTTATGAAGCAGCAGTGAAGATAATTTTATGCTTGGGGGGTCACCACAACATGAGGAGCTCTATTAAAGAGTTTCAGCATCATGAAGGCTGAGAACCGCTAGGTCCTCTTGGGTTTGTTTTCGTGGCTTCTGTGCTTCTCATTTTCTGCTTCCTATAGGCGGTCACAGTTGGAGACCATCTCTGTTACAGAGCACCAGGTGAAAGCCGACAACAGTGTGTCGGGAGCCTGGAGGGGAAAACATCTGATGAAGCAGCCTGGGAGGGAGGTTCAAAGCTTCAAGAGATCTCAGTGTATCTCAGCTGGAGCCCCGGTAGAGTTTTGGGGTGGGGCCAGGAGAATGCAAGTGGGTCGGGAAGCAGAGAGCAAGGCAGAGCCAGAGAGACTCCATCTAAAGGTTTCACACCCTTCCTCCAAAGGGCACCTCCCTCAACACTCAACTCTTGAGCCTTTGGGCACATTTCAGGTTCAAACAATAGAATGGTTAGTTTAGGGTTAGTGGCAGAGAGAGGAGAGGGGGTGGGTAGGAGGAGCTGGTCATGTGGAGGGGAGTTGAAAATTCCAGTTAGGTAAACTGAGTAAAGGCAGGGTAAATAAACAAAACAAAACAATGAGAGATGCTGTGGTCGGGGAGAGTGAACAGGCTTGCTGGACCACAAGAGGTGAGATTGGAGCCGGATTATGGAAATACTTTGCTAAGAACTTCGGATTTTGTTCCTTGATTGACAGGCGGTCACTTGCATTTTCTAAGCCCGACCTGAAGGCCATTGGCTCAGTGACTATCTAGGAAGACGGTTTCAGTGGTTGCATGGAGAGACTAGCAGCATACAAGCCAGGCTGCTACTTCTGTCCGTTGGGAAGGAGATGCTGAGGATGGGTGGAGGCAGGCAGGAGGGAGCTGGAGGCTGACCCTCTGAGAGCCCAAGCAGTAGCATCAATGAGCCAGAGGGTGAGTTATCAGTGAGGGAGGGGAGTGATGGAGGAATAGCTGAGGCAGGTCATTTGCTGGGGCCTTGCTCTCAGGGGTCATGGCCGCATCGCCCTCGGAAGCTGAGTGCCAGATCTGTGCACCCCTGGAAGCAGGCTGCAGACACGGTCTGACTGAAGCTGTCATATTAATTCCAAAAAGCTTCAAGGAAAGAAATACGGACGGGAATGAAGAGCTTCCAGAAAGCGTGCTTGCCTCCTGGAACCAGCGCGCTGGCAGGAAAACCTTGACATTGAACTGATTTCACTAATCACCAGGACAGCATGCATGCTTTCAGGCTTCGCAGCAGGCTTTGGAACTGTGGAGGGCCGGCGTGCGGGCTCAGGCAGGTGAAATAAAATGCCTAGTTTCAGAGTAGAATTTTTTTTCTTTTTCTCTTTTCATAGGAAAAACAAAAACCGTAGAGAGAAACAAACGCCACCCTTCGTTGGCAGCCTGAGTACACTGACCTTGCTTCTCCTGGAAGACAGAAGCTTTTACAGGTGAGGCCATCTGTGGAGGGACGGCGTGTGTAAACACTGAGGTGAGCAGCAGCTTTCTTCGTGGCTAAGCCTCGGGGTTTTCCTTAGAACCGTGGAAAGGCAGGAGAAGCAGTTCTACAGAAGTGAGTGGACACTTGGTGACCTAGCTCCCCCAAGTGACTCCAGCTGCACGCCCTCAGCCAGAGACGCTCCAAGGACAGAGGCAAGCGAAACTCAAACCTAGGTTGGTTTTGTGAAGCTTGAACAGTTCTGCGCTGGGGGAGAAGGCTCCATGTGTCAAGGGCTTACCACGCATGTGTGAGGACCTGGGTTTTTGTCCCCAGCACCCGTGTGAAAGCCAGGTGTGGTGGCGCATGTCTGCACTCCAGAGCTGGGGAGCTGGAGACATGAGGGTCGTGGGGGTTTTCCACTGGCCAGTCTAGCTGAATTAGTGGGCTTTAGGTTCAGGGAGAGCCCCTGTCTCACTAGTAAGGGGGTGAGTGATGGAGGATGACATATGGTGTGGACCTCTGTTGTACACACACACACACACACACACACACACACACACACACACACACACACACACGGGCACGCTCGTAAACTTGTACACATACATGTGTGTACATTCATGCGAGTGCATCCGTGAGCATGCTCGCACACACATGCATGCACACATGATACACACATGATGCACACTCGCAAATGCATGCTCACAGACACGCATGCACGCACACACGCACACACACACAATGCATCGTATTGCAATGCGTATTTCTAGGTTCAGCCTTGTGAATTTTTGCAAACAACAGTCAACTCAACAAGAACCCAGCTTCTGTTCTGTAAAATTTTTCTTGGTAAAAGGAGCCAGTGATCCTTGGAGACGAGGTTGATTTTAGGAGCTTGCCAGAAATTCGAGAGATGACCCAGGTATCCTGCTGTATCAAAATCCAGGAAGCCAGCTAAGCCTGCCTTGGCTGTCTGGAAAGTTCTCAGGTCCAACCTGCTGGCTTCCTCTGTGTGAAGTCAAGACTCTGGGAAGCAGCAAAAAGCATGACTGTAGGGCTGGGGAGAGCCTCAGTGGCTTGCAGCACAAGGCTTGAGGGCCTGAGTTCGAATCCCCACAAGGCACGTGAAGCCAGGTACAGTAGCGTGTCTATAACCTTGGTGCCTTATGAGATGGGAGTTAAAGAAGAATCTCCCAGAATCCTCTGGGCCTCCTGCCTGGCTTACACCGTGGCAGAGGCCAGGGTGGAAGATAAGGAAGAGAAGTTTGTCCGAATGACCTTTATCTTACTGTGACAAAATGCCTGCAGAAATGGTTCCTGGAAGAGTTGGCTCTGACTTGTGGTTTCAGAGCCTCTCGGTCCACCACGTTGGGGGAGGCGTGTAAGTGCCGAGGTGTGAGCGTGTATTGCTGAGGAACACACACGGAGGACCAGGAAGCAGAGGCCAGTGATCACTCCCTCCATCCTAAAGGGTCCTCCGCCTCTCAGACAGCACCACCAGCTGGGGACACTTGTCTGGGGACGCTTGTCAAAACAGGAGGTTAAAGGGGGCATTTCAGATCCCAATCACCAATCAGGGCATCGTTCCTGTGAAAACACCTGGAGAGAGGAGCCCTGTCCCGCATGGACGTCACTCAGGTGACAAGTGATGGGCAGGATGGTAGGCACAGGGTGGGTGGGCAGTCCTGGCTGTTGTCTGGCTCTGTGTGGCCAGTAGACCTGACATGCTGTCTAACAGAATGAGGTAGCCCCGACTCCTGTGAGGTGCCTCCATGCATCCCTCCTAGTCCTTTGGGAGCACACCGAGGTGGTCTTGGTGATCTTGTGTCGTAGACAAAAACCTTGTACTGTTGGGTTGTAACTTGGTTCTAGTATTATCTCACTGTGTAGCCCTGACTGGTCTAGAACTCTCTATGAAGACCCTTTGAGGCTCTGGCCTCAACCTCACAGAGATCCTCCTGCCTCTGCTTCCAGAGTCCTGGGATTAAATGTGTCCCCCTCTATGCTGGTGTTGATTTTAGTCTTTTTAATCAATTTTTATGCTGGGGAGAGAATGTGATTCCAGACAAGCTCTTTGCACCCAGAGCCTCCCAGAGTCTATGTGGCTAGGGCCTCCTCCTCGGTGTGGCACCTTTGGTAGTGGGAGCCTTGATGGGGAAGGACCTTGTAGAAAGTCTTCAGGTTATTAGGGGTGAGATCTCGAAGGGACTGTGTGACCTCAGCCCTTCCCCCCCTTTCCATTGCCGGCATGAGGCAAGTAGTTCACTCCACCTTGCAATCCTGCCCGTGACGCACTGCCTCGCCCAAGGCAACAGGACCAGTCGGCCACAGACCAAGATCTCCAAAAGTGAGAGCCAACACCCTTCCTCTGAGTAGGTCAGTGATCTCAGACACTTGGTGCAGCAGCGGGAAGTGGCTTTGTCAAAAGACTAGAGAAGCAGCCACCGTGTGACCGAATACAAAGGAGAACACTGCTGTGGGATGGTCTGTATGTCAAATGTGTTGCTGATTGGTCAATGAATAAATCACTGATTGGTCAGTGGCCAGGCAGGAAGTATAGGCGGGACTAACAGAGAGGAGAATGGAGAGAACAGGAAGCTGGGTGAGAGAGACACTGCCAGCCGCCATCAGGACAAGCCGCATGTGAAGATGCCGGTAAGCCACGAGCTATGTGGCAAGGTATAAATTTATAGAAATGGATTAATTTAAGCTGTAAGAACAGCAAGAAGCCTGCCACGGCCATACAGTTTGTAACCAATATAAGTCTCTGTGTTTACTTGGTTGAGTCTGACGGCTGTGGGACTGGCAGGTGAGAGAGATTTGTCCTGACTGTGGGCCAGGCAGGAAAACTCTAGCTACAGAACACTGGATATTAAGTGACAATAAGACAGATGATTTCCAGGGACTATTCTTAGTTCTAAGATTCATGAGGCTCAGTGAGACTCCCCAACATTTAAGGCGTTCACAGGAGTCTAGGCACAGAGATGCCACTTAGGAGATGGTGGCTACTCATCAAACAAATCCAGACATCGCCCACACCAGGGAGCGCCACTCCAGGGCTGCACTGCTCTTCCTGGGTTGACCCTGTGTGACCCGGCCTGTCCTCTCTAACCTGAGCAGATGGACAGTCACCAACCCCCCAGTTCACCAGGGGCCAAGTCCTCAGAGTTTGTTTCAGTCCCAGGACCTTTTTGCCTAGCCCAGTGGTTCTCAGCCTTCCTAATGCGGCGACCCTTTAATACAGTTCCTCGTGTTGTGGTGTCCCTCAACCATAACATTATTTTTTGCTACTTCATAACTGTGATGTTGCTACTATTATGAATCATAATGTAGAGGCCTGATATGCAGGATGGCCTTAGGCGACCCCTGTGAGAGGGTCATTAGATCCCTCCCCGCCAAAGGGGTTGTGACCCACAGGCTGAGAACCACTGTCCCAGACTGTCTTTGTCTTGACATCTGTTATCCACCCAGTTATCAGTCTCTGCTCAGAGACCCTCCCCGCCCCCCGACCACCTGAAATCCCTGCTGTGTTTCCTGGAAGCGTCTTTTACAAGCGTACAGTGTTCCATTTGTTTGTTACCCCATCCTCTGAGCAGATAACATGCTGTTCTGTGTCCCCAGAGTCCCCAGCATCTGGCCTAGTCCTTGACATAGAACTGGATGGGAATGCAAAGGGCAAGGCCTGACCCTTTGGGATCCAAGTACACCCACTGTGGGTGGGGACAGAGGGACACACTCAGGCTGCTAACTCCCTGAGTATTGTCAGAAAGCCCTTCTCTTGTTTTTTTTTCCTTTTCTTTTTTTTTTTTTTTTTTTTTTTTTTTTTTTAGAAATTCATGTGCATGTACACGTTTGCACATGCATGTGTGGAGGCTAGAGGTCAACCTTGGACATCATTCCTCAGGCGCTGTCTGCTACCTTTTTTAAAAAATTTATTTATTTATTACGTATACAGAAGAGGGCACCAGATCTCATTACAGATGGTTGTGAGCCACCATGTGGTTTCTGGGAATTGAACTCAGGACCTTTTTTTAAAAGCCAAGATCTCTCACCGGGAGATCCTGAGATCGTCCAATAGGTGAGACTGGCCGGCCGGCGGCGACTCTCCAGAATCCACTTGTCCCTGCCTCCCCCGCGCTGGGATGACAGAAGTGCGAGCCACACCTGGCTTTCCACATTGGTTCTGAGCTGACCCCCAGCCTCAGAGAAAGCCTGTGGTTCTCAAGCAGCTGTTGTTCCTGAACACAAGGCTCACAGGAGATGTCAAAGGAGGGAGCTCCCGGCACCTGTGGCCCTCCCTTCGGTCTCTAACCCAGCCTGCAGCCAGGTCTCTCCTTCCTCATGTTCCTCCTCCTTTTCCTGGTCATGAGGGAGACCCGAACTGCTTCTCTGAAGACTCCCTTTGCAGAAGAATGAATGCACTCTGTGTGGCTGTCCCCGGAAACTGAGGCACCATAGGGGCTGGTGCTGTTGAGGAGCCAAACAAGGCGTGTGTGTGTGTGTGTGTGTGTGTGTGTGTAGGATGCCAGTGGCCAGATGGCAAGGGGGGTGGAGGAGGGGACCGGGGGATGAGGACACAGGGCCTTGCTCCCTTCTTGGCTCCATGGCACATGGGTGGTCACTGGCTCCTCCCCTTCCTTTTTGTGACTTTCCCTTCTCGCTGGTCTCTTTGGTCGTTTTGATTCATGGTGACACTCTTTTCTTTTTCTGTTTTTAAAAAAGAATTTATTTCATTTGTCGTGGACTGTATATGTGTGTGTGTGTCTGTGTGTACACATGAGTGTGGGGCCCACAGAGGTCAGAAGGGAATGTGAGATCCTCTGGGACAGGGGCTACAGGTGCTTGTGAGCCATCCATCATGGGTGCCGGGAACTGAATTCAGGTCCTCTAAAAGAACAGTACATGTTCATAACTGCCAAGACATCTCTTTTCTCTTTGTGACCTACCTGTATGTGTGTATCTATAATCATATGGGTGTGTGGTGCGTGCGTGTGTGTGTGTGTGTGTGTGTGTGTGTGTGTGTGTGTGTGTCTGTGTGTGTGTGTCATAGGTCAGCCTTGGGCATTCCTCAGGATGCTGTCTGCCTTGATGTCTGAAAATGGCCTGGAATGAACTGATTTGGCTGAGTAACCTGGCTGGCCAGCAAACGCCAGGGATCCTCCTGTCTCTACCTCCTCAGTCCTGAGATTTTAGGAGCAAGTCTCCACACCTGGCTTTTCTAGGGATGGGGTGGGGGGTGAGGAGGTGGGGAGTGGGGTGGGGGTGGGGGTGAACTCAGGTCCTCATGCTTAAATGGTGAGCACTTTCCTGGCTGAGGCAGCTCCCCAGCCTCTCTGTTTTGGATTTCTGAAGTTCTCGTTTTTTGGTGCTTTGGGAAAGAGGAGACACCACAATTCCCAGAGGCCCTGTGGTTCAGAAATCTGAAATGTTTGCTCATTGCAAATCTTACCACCATCTGCACCACCACTGAAGTTTAACTTGCAATGGAGGGAGCTGGAAGTAAGTCCCTCGGAATATGTGAGCACTGTTTCCTGGCCCACCTGGAGTCCCTCTGGACACCCGTGAGCCTGTCCTGCCCAATGCCGTTTTGTTTGTTTGTTTGGTTTTTGTTTTTGATGTAAAAGCATAGTCCTGCCCAGCGCCTGCTCAGGGCACCCAGTGGCTCCCTGTCACCCCAGGGTTCAGCCCACACCCCCTCCTTGAGCTTTATGGGGTGAGACTAGGGTCAGCCTTGGAAGCTGAGCCACAAGGCAGCGTACTATGGAACAAGCCCATGTTGTAGAGATGAGAACAGTGTACCTGCCGTGGGAGAAGCGGGGGCACTAAGGTCTAGATGAGGCACTGAGGATCAAGAGTCTGGATGGCTTGAGTGAATGAGTCTGGGCTGGTTGGCATCTGGCAGCGCACTGTTCCCTGCAGGACAGGGCTTCCCCGAGACACGTGTGTGTGTGTGTGTGTGTGTGTGTGTGTGTGTGTGTGTGTGTGCAGGTGTTAGTGCTCCACAACCGCTGCTCCTGTGGACTCAAGTGCAGGGTCTGGATGTAACATGGCTTGATGCTGATGGAGTCTGGGCAGAGCCGGGCACATGCAGGAGGATGGAGGGTGACCACCCTGCACGGCTGCCTGCCTCTCTGCTCTGACCAGTGTACCTTTCAGTTGGGGGCAGCTGGTTCTGTTTGGGTGAGAATGCCTGTACACACACACACACACAACCTCAGAGGGAGAGCAGAGAGGTCTAAAGAACCACAGGGCAGATTTACTGTGTCCTGTGTGATAGGTGGTCTGACAAGCCCTTCTAGAAAGGTCTGTAGGCTTGGCCATGCCGTTAGTTTACATCCTCCTTTTCCTTCTCCTGCTCTCCCCATCCTTGTCTCCCTCCCTCTCTTCTTCCTTCCCCACCCCGCTCCATTCTGCATTAGCGTTCATCTCATTCCTGTAACACACTATCCCACAAGAAGCAACTTAAGGCAGGGCGGGTCTGTCTGGCTCCCAGTTGGAGGGTACAGTCCATCGTGGTGGGAAGCGGGAGGCTTCCCGTCACATGTCGGGAAGAAGAGAGAGAGATGGAGGCTGGTTCTCGGCTCACTTTCTCCATCCAGGACCCCAGCTCATGGGATTGTGATGCCGCACTCAGGGTGGTTCCCCCCACCTTGACAAACATAGAAACGCCCTCACAGACAGACTCTGAAGTTTATTCCCTAGGTGGGCTCTAGACTCTTCCAAGTTGACAATCACAATTAAAATTAACGTGAGTCATCTCCCTTCCAGAAGTGTCCAGTCTGGCTGGAAGTGAGCATGGCCCAAGCGTACAGCTCCTACTTTTTCTCCAGAAGCCCTAAGAACCCCTGCTGAGACCCCTAACTGGCTGGTGGGGACTGGTCTGAGCTTTGGGAACGCCATCCTGTGGACCGTGGCGTGAGGGTGACATAGACCTGTACTCGAGTGACTGCGGCTTCCTTATCAAGTGCAGGGGCCCTGGGCACCTTTGAGCACAGCAGAAGGCAGGACATACAGTCTACAAGCACACCTGCAGTTCCAGACACACAGGGAGCTGAGGCAGGGGGATGGCAAGGGTCATGGTCTGCCAAGGGCAGCAGAGTGAATACATGAGTAGTGAGATCCTGCCCCTCCTCAATGTAAAATAAGACAGAAAAGCTCAATGGTGGGGTGCTTGCCTTGCATGCTGGAGACCCTGGGTTCAATTCCCAGCATCATTAAACAAAGAAAAAGTATGTATGCACAGTATTCTAGCACATACATGTTCACATACACACATATGCATGTTCACACACACATACACACCCACATGCATGTGCACACACAGATGTGGAAAGCACACACACAAATACACACCATACACACCACACTACACACACAGACCACACACACATACAAACCACACACACACGCCCCACACTTCATACCACATACACCACAAAGCACACACACACACACACACACACACACACACACACACACACACACACACACACAGCTTACACATCTCCTGAAATCATAAACACCCCTGTGTTTGTGGTTCCCTCTAGAATTTGACTCCATTCTCTGTCACTTAGTTATTTCACAAAGCAGCCTACAGTTTCTTTTCCAGGCTCTACCAAATGACCCGGGGGCTCAGGGTGAAATGTACCAACTCCCGAAAGCCAGGAGTCCCCGGGGTGACTGAATTGAGCTAAGAAATCCGAGTGTTGCTTGTGATGCCCCAGTCCACAGGGAGGCAGCTGGTGGGGCCACTTCAAGGTTGAATTCCACGTTCTTAGGCAGACCTGCGTGGGTCCTGTTGGCTTCCCTGGGAAGGGCTGGCCTTCCTGGAGCCCAAGTGAGCCTGCTAAGCTGGGTAATTGCTGCAGTTTACCACACACTGGCAGTGTGCTCGGCTGTGGAGAGGCTGAGAAAATGTCAAAGAGGTCTAATCATGTGGTGAAAATGAGAAGATGGAGGAGGGAGGGAGGTGGCTGGGGGGGGGGGGGTGGCTCTCCGCAGAGTGCCTCAAGAGAAACCAGGTCACCTTAACTCAGGCCGCTGTCAACGAAACAGGTGGGGTGCCTCCAAAGTCCTTGGAAGAAAACCCAGCCTTCAGGGGTTCGGAATGATTATTTGGGTTCTAAACATGGGGACTGAGGGGGATCTAACCTCCCCTGAGCCGATGTCGGAAGGCAGAGGAAGAACCAGATGTGCAGGTGGCCTAGAGTCCCACGAGGGATCCTGGCTGTGGGAAGAAGGAGTACAGGACAGAGTGCTTTAGGGTAGCGCTGAGAACTCCAGGAGCCACCTGAAATGTGGTGCCAACCTGCCTCGGCCACGTTTGAGTGGATTTGATGGCATGGCTGCATTTGGTCCTTGCTGCTTCCAGCTGAGGTCCCTTGAGGACAAAGGGACCAGGTTGGGGAGGTCCTTGTGGGCAAGGAACAGAGTTGAGCCTCTAGGAACAGAGAATATACAAGACCCAGAACCCAATATTCCAAAGCCAACGCATGGACCTGGAAGAGGATTCCTGCCCAGTTAAGCCTCCCTTGACACCACAGCATTGAACGACTCTAGATGACACCCGTGTGAGATGATGATGGGAAGTAGGCCCTGCAGAGCTACACTTAAACTCCTAACTCAGAGACAGGGGGACAGCCAGTGTGAGCTCTGTGGAGCTGTGAAGAAGGTTGCCATTCTGCCACACAGCAGCAATTAACCCGGGGCAAACAGATCAGGAGCCAAGTGGCCAAGCGAGGTCTCCTCCAGAACCTTCCCTCCACCAGGTCAGGGCGGAACCTCTGGGAACTGGCGAGCTGCAGATGAGCCTCTGAGCGCAGCCACCGCTCACAAATCTGAGTGGCAGTTCCACGTCTCAGGAAACCGATTTCTCACTTGCTTGTCGGGTGCCGAGCGTGATCGCAGGAGTCCTGGCTCCGACTCCCAAGTGGGTGGGTTATAGCTGTTAGCAATGCTTCTAGAACAAGGGTTCAGCTTGGGAAAGTCCTGATCGTGTGCCCACACGGCAGTAACAGGGCTGGTGGAGCCACGGGAGTGGAGCAGGCAAGCCAAGGCAAGAGGCCAGTGCTGTCTCTGCCCTCCCTGCTCCGCAGCAGCGACCTGGAGAACTTTGGCCCTGGGCCAATCGGCTCAAGGTCTGGTTTGCATGTGGCTGTATTTGCATAGTACACATGGGTCCCGCAGCCACTTCGGTTGAGAGGAGGCCTAGCCAACTCCTCTCTCTTTCCAAGGACTACTTCCTGGGTGGAATTGCTTTCCCAGGATGGGCTCAGCCTGCTTGCTGCTGCTTGTTTAGAGAAATGAAGGCTGATGGACAGAGCTGTCTTGTTTGCTTCCTGGGTTCCCTTTAAAGCAGTTTATGGGGTAGAGCCCTGCAGAAAGGTCTGGCTCCCCCAACCCCCTCTCTGGCCTCATTTGGGGCCATGTTAAAGGTGTGGAAGGAAACCAGTTCTTTTCACAGGGTGATGGAATGGCATTGCGTCCCTCCCTATGCTCTCTGGGCCTTGAAGGCCTCCAGGCCTGTGTCTCATCCCTTCCCTGCACCTGTTCATGTCCCTGTTCCCTGCTCCACTGTCCCCTTGGAAGGGTCCCAGACCATTTCCTGGCATCTTTTACTTCATTTTGCTCTTTGAGAGATGATCTTGTGTAGCCCAGGCTGGCTTCAAATATACTATATAGCCAGAAAGACCTTTAACTTTGGGCCCTCCTGCCTCCACCACCCAAATGCTGGGATTTCAGATATGCACCATCATGCCTGGTTTAGATGATTTTGGGGATCGAACCCAGGGCTTTGTATATGGAGGTGGATCAGGGTAAACACTACCCACTGAGCTACATTCTACCCTCTCTTCATCCTTTAATTCTGGGCTTAAGTGGCATCTACTCAGAGATGACCCCACCAAACACACACCCACACACACTGTGAATAGCCTTATTACAGGACGTCTGTGCCCTTTGGCCATGTAATACCCTTTCATCAAACAATCAATTGACTTTAACGTCCTGGCTAGAAAGTTATTTCGTGACAATGGGGGTGGGGGTAAGGCTGTGCTCCCTATAAATTAGGACATTTCCCTAAATGAGTGATGGCCAGAGCACAGGGATTTGTGGATGGATGGATGGATGGATGGATGGATGGATGGATGGCCGTTGGTGTCACTATCATACCCAAGTCCTTACTTGCCCTTTGAGGGACTCAAGGGGAGATTTCTTGACTTAATTACCATGTCAGCGCCTGACTTTCTGGTGAATGGAGTGTGACTCCCTGGCATGTGGTAGGCCTCCCAAAATTTATGAGAATAGTGAGTTGAAGGTTGACAGTGGCTGTCGGCAGGGTCAAGAGGGAAGGCTTTGGGGCTGGGGCTTTGGGGCTGGAGCAGGTCCAAACGCATCATATCTTCCCAGTGAGCACAAGGTCCTTTGGAATTGACAGGGCTATACTTCAGAACCACTAGGTTCCGAGAGTCTGGACGGCTACTGCAAAATTCTGCGCTCGGCTGATTCCAGAAATGATTATGTACAAGGGACCCTCGGGTAAGCCTGTGTGCCCAGCCATGAGGCCTGACCTCACTGGTTCACATCTCTGGCAGCTCTTCCCACCTCTCAGCCCAGCCCTTACCCCATCCTCCCAGTAGCCTTGTGTGTTTGTGTTTTGAGGCAGGGTCTAGCTTCGTAGCTCAGGCTGGCCCCAAACTCAAAGCCCGCCCTCCCGCATTGGCCTCTGGAGAGCATGCATGCATCCCACACCCAGCAAAACCCGTTTGGATTAAGGAGGATGTAGAGAAGGAGAAAGTGTTGAGGCTAGAAGGGCCAGAGAGAGGAAGAGAGCAGGGGCAGAGCTCAGGGAAGGACTCCTAACAGGCCTGCAAGCTTGCTTCCCAGAGGCTTCTGTTAGAGGAACGGCAGCCAGCATGCACACAGACAGATACGCGCACATGCACGCATGCATGCACACACCCCACAGCAGAGAGCTGTGCAGTGAGAAGCCAAGCAAAGATAGGCGTCCAGAGGGCGGCGGTGGCCCACGCCTTTGATCCCAGCACTCGGGAGGCAGAGCCAGGTGGATCTCTGTGAGTTCGAGGCCAGCCTGGTCTACAGAGCGAGATCCAGGACAGGCACCAAAGCTACACAGAGAAACTCTGTCACAAACAAACAAACAAACAAACAAACAAACAAACAAAAAAAGAATTCTCCCAGAGATTTGTTTGGGGTTGAGGATTTAGCTCAGTGGTAGAGCGCTTTTAGCAAGTGCAAGGCCCTGGGTTCGGTCCTCAGCTGGGGTGGGGGGGCAGGCGGGGTAGGGGGAGAAGATAGGCGTCTAGGATGGAAGATGGACGAAACTCCCACGCCTGGCATTGGCTGCTGAGACCCAGGCTGAGAAGGGGCTGGGGGAGCGGGCCGCAGGCTGATACCTTAATTACCGTTTTCATCACTGACAATACCTGGCAATAACGGGAGGAATGACTTATTTTCGCTTTTCCTTCTGCCCCTAGAGGAGCTTCAGCCACCCACCAGGTGGTCCACCTTTCTCCTCACTGGCCACTCAGGACCTCCGGCCTCTGGGGTCAGCTGATTTGACCTGTCTTCCATTCCCTTTCCATCCAGAGCTCTGCTCCGGGTTCCCAGGGGATCCAGGGCCATCCACACTTCCTGGGAAGGGACCTCAAGTCTCTACTTAGAAGGCAGAGTGAGTCATTGTTAACTGCTGGCCAGGGATAGAGCAGGTGGCCTCTCAGTGATGGGGCAGTCAGTCCAGCGGCCCCCAAATGCCTGATGCTTATTAGAGGGTGGCGTGGATGTCTCTCAAGGCGGTGCTTAGCAGGCTGGGGGCTGAGCGGGTTGTTGTAGGATTGATTTTGGTCTCATTTCTCAGGGGAATGTCACGTGGGCCTTCAGGGGGAATGGGCAGAGAAGGAAGGGCCAGAGGCCAGCCTGTCACTCAGGTCCTATGGAAAGGCTCAGACCACCCCTTACCCAGCACTGAGTATCTAATTACCCTATAGGCTTTCTCCTTTGTGCCCCATGTACTTCTGCCCAGGTCCTGCTCTCTGGCACGTACCCTGATCCTTCATGCCCTCCTGTCCTGGGTGGATCTCGGTGTGGACCCTGACTCTCCACCTTCCCTGGGGTCAGCACACTCCCAATTCCAATCTTGTCATGAGGGCACGGGAAAGGCTCAGTATTGCTGTATATATCAGCCAACAAAACCACACAGAAAGTAGGACAGACTTCCCTCTGGAATGTTCTCTAGGCTATCCCATCTCTGGGGGTTCTTGGCCTCGGACATTGAGTTCTTTCTCTCTCTAGCATCTCTTCTGAGTGCTTCTTGTATAGGAAGGATTACACCCACTCTGTTCACAGCGTGGAAGCTCCCAGATCCCGTTAAGCCGAGGATGAGCAGGGCAGGACTCAGCTGTGGCAGGGACCCGGTGCTCAGGGCTTAGCCACTAAAATCCTTTTAGTGGCTGTTAAGGTTTGCTTTTGTTTGTTTGCTTATTTGCTTTTTTTTTTTTTTCTCCCTTTGAGACAGGGTTTCTCTGTGTAGCCCTGACTGTCCTGGAACTCACTCTGTAGTCCAGACTGGGCTTGAACTCACGGAGATCCGCCTGCCTCTGCCTCCCGAGAGCTGGGATTAAAGGCGTGCGCCACCATGCCCTGTTCTGTCCATTTATGGTTTTTTTTTTTTTTTTTTTTTTTTTTTTTTTTTTTGGTTTTTTCGAGACAGGGTTTCTCTGTGTAGCTTTGCGCCTTTTCCTGGAACTCACTTGGTAGTCCAGGCTGGCCTCGAACTCACAGAGATCCACCTGGCTCTGCCTCCCGAGTGCTGGGATTAAAGGCGTGCGCCACCACTGCCCGGCCATTTATGTTTTAAGTAAAATTTTTTCTTCTTTTATGTATGTTCTTTGGCAATGCTGGGCCTTAAACCCAGGGCCCTGGGGTTCACCTCTGAGCTGCATCTCCAGGCCTCTGTCACCTCCTAGGTAATCTTCAGAGAGCGCATCTCTGAGGCAAGAATCAGTCTTTAAGGCACTCAGCCATCAGCAACTGTATAGGCAGTGTTGTGGCGCAGGCACTGGAGTACAGGATTAGGTGTGTTCAGCTGAAAACCTGCTGATGGAGAGAGCCTGTTTCCCTCGTGGACCAGTGACAGTGAGAATCGTGAATGTCCTGGGTACTGAGGAGCCTGAGTTCCTGATGCCCAGAGCTGGTGTTACAAGGGGCTGTGAGGAGCCGCTCAATGTGTGCACTGGGAACTGAAGTTGGGAGAAGCAGGAGATATTAACTGCTGAGCTGTGCCATGGTCTCTGTCTCTCTCTCTGTCTCTGTCTCTCTGTCTCTCTGTCTCTCTGTCTCTGTCTCTCTGTCTCTCTCTGTCTCTGTCTCTCTGTCTCTCTGTCTCTGTCTCTCTGTCTCTGTCTCTCTGTCTCTGTCTCTCTGTCTCTCTGTCTCTGTCTCTCTGTCTCTGTCTCTCTGTCTCTCTCTCTGTCTCTCTGTCTCTGTCTCTCTGTCTCTCTCTCTCTGTCTCTCTGTCTCTGTCTCTCTGTCTCTCTCTCTGTCTCTCTGTCTGTCTCTCTGTCTCTCTGTCTCTGTCTCTCTGTCTCTCTGTCTCTGTCTCTCTGTCTCTGTGTGTGTGTGTGTGTGTGTGTGTGTGTGTGTGTGTAGGCCAGTGGTTGACATTAGTGTCCTCTTCAGTTACTCTCCACCTTGGATTCTGAGAAAAATAACTGAACCTGACATTCACCGAAGGGCTTAAACAGACCTGTCAGCCAACCCTGTATCCGCCTCCCAGGGCTGTATTAAGACAGATGCCGCCATCCATGTGTGGCGTTTCTTCATGAATTTGGGGACCTGAATTCCAGTCTTTGAACTTGTTCTTTACCTACCATCTCCTGTATTCTGTGTTCTGAAATAGAGCATTGCTATGTAGCCCAGGCTGGCCTCACACTGTGTAGCCCAGGCTGGCCTCACACTCACTGTGTAGCCCAGGCTGGCCTCAAACCTGCCCCATCATCCTCCTGCTCTGCCTCTCTAATGCTAGAATTACAGGTAGGGACCTGCTGTTGGAGAGATTTCTCCAGCCAGCGGCGTCAGTGGAAGCGGTATGATTTTAGTGTGTGTGTGTGTGTGTGTCACATCTACTGCGTCCAAACTCTTCCGATTGGAGTTGACTCCCATTTGTGACTAATTTTTCTTTTTTTTCTTTTTTCTTTTTGGTTTTTCGAGACAGGGTTTCTCTGTGTAGCTTTGCGCCTTTCCTGGAACTCGCTTTGGAGACCAGGCTGGCCTCGAACTCGATCCGCCTGCCTCTGCCTCCCGAGTGCTGGGATTAAAGGTGTGCCCCACCACAGCCCGGCTATGTGACTAATTTTTCATTCTGCATCACCCCCTCTTCATTTCATCGCCCAGAGATCATGTGTAGTCTCAGCAAGCTCCGACCATGAGGTGAGTGAGACCAGCTTGTCCCTCCTTAGCTCTTCCCGTCAGAGGCTGCTAGAATCTGGTGGGTCCAAAGTACGTTTTCACACTTACTAATCTCTCCTGTGTGTACATGTGTGAGCGCCAAGGAACACGTGCAGCGGTTTCTCCACTCCCACCATGTCGGTCTCAGGAACGGAACTTAGGTTTGACAGAGTGTCTTTACCCACGGAGACTTCTCGCCACTGTCGGAGGAGCCGTGACTGGAGTGTGCCATTCTCAGCCACACCCCCCTCTCCCCACCAATGATGCAATGTGGTGGAAAAGAGAGAGAGAGCACACCGCGAACTGTGTGGGAACCCTGGAGTTCTGTCAATTCTCTGAAGCAGCTTGCCATCTGAGCGCTTCAGCCCTTTGGGGGTGGAGGGGGCGGGGCCATGATCGTTTGCCAGGGAGTCCTGCCCACCCAGCTCACACGTGGGTGGCCATTTGTTTTCTGCATCCTTCTAGTGACTGCAGGCTGGCGATGCTGGTGTTTAATGACAGGACTCAGAGGCTCAGTTATGACAACCATGTCGCTGTCATCAACGCCCTTTGTTTTCGGGGAACAGGAAAAGCTGCTTCACATCGAAAGGTTCCCGCTACGAGAAGGAGGGAGGTGGAGTCGGTCAGTCGAGGGAAGCCAGAGTGGGCCACCTAATACTATTTCCAGAAGTGGTACCTGGGCATGAGGTCAGCTGACTTACATGATGAGGGGCCTCAGAAAAAGGGACACGTCTTTTTGGACATGCTGTTCCTTCTGTTGGAAAAGCAATTGCTTGTGTTTATAAATGGACATCACTTTTGCCATTTTTGGTTCCTTTGAAATGCCCCAGGGAGATGTTATTTTTGGTAAGGGGGGTCTTCCTGCTTCAGCCTGTAACTGTGAGTCGCTGGTTTGGAATCTTCTCTAGTAAGGGAGAGTGAGCAGAGCAGGAGGTGATCTTGATGGAGGGCCAGCTAGGTGTCAGGCAAGGGGCTTGCCCAATGTGTGTGCTCACTTGTGTGTGTGTGTGTGTGTGTGTGTGTGTGTGTGTGTGTGTGTGTGCTCAAAAGGGCAGCCAGATGACAAACTTGGGTGTTGTTCCCAATTGGCACTTTTTAAAAAAATTACACTTACTTATTGTGTATGTACACACCCATGCAGAGGTCAGAGGTCACCTTTCAGGTGTCAGCTCTCTTCTTCCACCAGGGGATCTGGGGACTGAACTCGGGTCATCACGCTTAGCGGCAAGTACCCTCACTTGCTGAGCTCATCTTGTTTCCTGAGGCTTGGCCCCTTGATGGTCTGGAATCCACGAACTCGGCTAGGCTGGCTGGCCAGTGAGCCCTCCCCCCAGCTCTGCCTGCCCCGCCTCCCCAGTGCTGGGATTCCAAGCATGGACCCACCACGCATCCTATGTGGGGTCCGGGGATCGGACACAGGTCCTCCTCATGTTTGTGTGGCAGGCTCTTTCCAGGCTGAGCCCTCTCCCCAGCCCAAAGGAACATTTCCAAGTGCTGTCTGTCCCCCTTCTGTGGACTCAAAAGATCTGGTTGTAACTGGTCTCCTTGCCAGGTCGTCACGAGAAAACACAGCCACGAGAGAGAGCCGAGATGCTGCTGCTGATGTCTCTCAGCCGTTGAGTGGAGACCAAGGCTCTGAATGCAGGCGTCTTCCTAGCTTACACTACAACTGGGAAAAAGAACTCAGCAAAAACAAGCATCTCGGGTCAAAAAAGGTCAAGAAAATGAGTGAGGCCGGAGGGTGGTTTATTTGTAAAACCCCCGGGATGACTTTAAAAACACAACCTTTTGGGGAGAAACTATAGTGATTCAGACCAAAAAAAAAAAAAAAAAAAAAAAAAGGCAGCATGCTTTTTGGGAACTTACCCCTCCCTCCACTTCGGGTGGACAAGACATTCTGTGTTCCTATTTTTGGGTGAAAAAGAGGTGGACGTGGAAAGTCCAAGGTGAAGATGGGTTCGGCCTGTCTCTGCCTGGTTTACATGTACAGTGGGCGCTATGGGGTGATACCCGTGCTGTGTGCCAGGCAGACCCAGTTCCTCCTCAGGGCCTTCCCATCCCTCTCCACCTTTTCTGCTCCCCCTTGTGCCTCGGAGCTGGAGAAACTTCTGGTCAAACTGGTCAGTTGGCAAACAGAGAGGTCAGAAAACAAAAGCTGGGTCATGTGACAGCAGACCCAAGCCACTTCTGCCAGGACAGCCCCAGAACTAGCCAAAACTTGACCGTAACCACCCCCTCGACTAAGGGACAGAATGTTGACACCAGTTCTCGCCAAACCGGGGGGCTCACTGTGCTGTGTGAGTGACCGCTTGGGTAAAGACACTTCAAGCTGAGGACGTATTCAGATCTTCTGGGCCCTTAATGGGTGCCGGGTGGATTCTGAATGTGGACCTGTGTGCCTGGCGGCGGCAGAAAAATAAGTAGTGACCCAGGCAGGGTTGCGGGGGAGGGGGTAGTGAAAAGGTCACCACCATGGAAGGCGCAGGCCCCTGGAAATTCCCTACTGTCCAGGGTCTACTTCAGTTCTTCGGCCTCAGTTCTACTTCCCTGCAAACTCAGGAGGCTGAGCAGAGCTCTCAAGGAGGTGCTTCCTCTTGTGCCCCTTGAGTTGGTAGTCAGCCGGCAAGAGCCAGAATGCCCTAAGGCCCCCCCGCCCCGCATTGGACACACACCCTGAGGCCTTTCACCTGAGTGCAAGCCGGCTGTGACCTTGAACCCAGAGTGCTTCATCAGCTGGGCCCCCAGGGACAGCTCTGCTCCAGGGCGGGACTCTTCACCCGGCTTCACCCTTGCGCAGCAGTAGCCAAGCAACTTTCTCCACTATTTCGGGTTTCTCTTGGCTTGGTTCACAGAGGGAGGTCGAGGGTGGGGCTAGTGGCTGGGGACACCCCCCCTGGGAGTAGCTCTGACCTCCATCAGGTTTTGGCAATCACCTGAATGCACAGGTGAGGCCGCTCCAGGGTAACTCCTGGAAGTGCCTGGTTGACAGGGTGCTATTGGAGCCCTCCTGGCATGGTCCCCCGCGTCCTGGGCAATCTGGGCTGCGCCCCGGGGAGCTAAGGGTGAGGAGAAGGAGAGGGAGGAAAGGGAGGAGGGAGAGGGAGGGGAGGAGGGAGAGGAAGTCCCTGGTGCCTGAGAGGCTGGGTCAGGAGCGCGTGGCCGCGGACGGTTGGGGGCGCGCCGCCGGGCTTGGGGCGCGGAGCCGCGGAAGGGGCGGTGCGTTCGGGGTCCGCGTCGGGGTCGCGCGTCGGGCGCGCCGTGGCCCCGTCGGGGCGGCGGGAGCTGCGGAGCCGCCATGGCGGACCTGGAGGCCGTGCTGGCCGACGTCAGCTACCTGATGGCCATGGAGAAGAGCAAGGCGGCGCCGGCGGCGCGCGCCAGCAAGAAGGTCGTCCTACCGGAGCCCAGGTACGGGTCTGGCCCTCCGCGCCCTCTCCGGTCCCCTCCCGTGCCCTCCCGTCCCCTCCCGTCCCCTCCGGTCCTCTCCCGCCTTCTCCGATCCCTCCAGTCCCCTCCCTTCCCCTCTGCCCCGCTGTCCCGGGCTGGTTGCAGGACCCCCTTTCCCCCCTGTCCTCCCCCCACCACCCCACCGCTCCGCAGCAGTAAGACAGACCTCCCGTTCCCAGCTCTGTCACCCGCTCCCTCACCTGAGCCGCTTAACTCAACTTGGACCCCTGGCGGCCTGCCCTCTCTGGAAAGGATGACAGAAGTGCTTGAGTCCAGCCCGGTCTTGCAAGACTGTATAGGTTCCCGCTGAACTGGCCCTGGCTGGCGACTCCCTGCCAAGTTGCCCTTTTACCCCCCGCCGATTGATTATTGATTTTACCGGGGTGTGATGGCTTCTTAGGGCTGGACTTGTCCCAGGGCGTTCCCACCGGTGTTCCAGAGCAGGGCTGAGGGCTCCCTTCTTAACTGACCCCACGGCCGGTTAGTTGCAGAGATGGTGTGGTTCCCCACCCCCCCTGCACAACAACAGTCCCCCGGAGTTGACAGTAAAATTGGCTCTGACTTTATGGCCACCCCTGAACCATGCAATTCTGTAAGGATCCAAACCAAAGTTGCTCCCCCGTTGAAACAGCCAAGTGTGACACACCCATGGGGCACCAATGTTACCTGGATGTAAAGGAAAATAGACATATTTATTCTTTCCGTATTTTGAGGTGCTGGGGATGGGACCCAGGGTTTCACATGTGCGAGGTAGGCAGTCTACATGCACAGCCCCCAAAGAACCGCTCACTGCTGAGCGATGGTCAGATTATTTTTTTCCAAGTGTGTGTTTGTGAGCCCCGTGATCCAGGGAGCATCAAATCCCTGTGCTGTGTTTGCTGGGAAGATTCATACTGTACACACAGCTGCGCTGCCTGGGTATTTTTGGCTTGCCTTCCCTTCCAAGCCTTGGCCCCTTGCTGTTTTTGGGGGGTATGTTGCTCCCTGACAGAGCAAACCATCCACGAGGGGGGACCTCAGTGGACTGTGGTCAGTCCACGCCCTCCTGGAGTTTAACCTGTCTGAAGCTCACTGGAAATGGGACTTGATTGGAATCCCTAGTAAGTGGGAAGGGGGAAGACCCGGGACTCCCCAAGTCAGATTCAAACTTCAGTAGAAAACTCCCCCTGTGGGGGACAAGAAAAAGCTCCTCTTCACCCTCTCCTCCCTTTCCTCTGCCCCCACCCTGTTGAGGGGCAGGGAATCTTAAATATGTATGGTTTCTATATATAAAACCAATAAATCACAACTCATGGGGAGTTCTGTGGGGGAGGGGGATAGACGATGACTAAATTTAGGAAGGTCCTTCTGCTCATCTCTTTTTTTTTTTCTTGGTATTTTGAACCCTAGCTGGGCTTCTGCTCTGCACTCTCACCCCGGGGCGTACACCACAGTGCCTGGGGCCTTCACTTTCCTGTACCGACACCTCTGTTTTCCCACGGTCTTCGTTGTTGGTCATGCTTCCTTTCGAAGGAGAAGTGGTGGTGTATGCAGTTGAGCTGACAAAGCCCCGGCATTCTAAGGCTGAGGGACGTCAACAGGAGAATCAGGTTAGGGAGAGGCGCTCGAGGACCGCTCTTCTGCGGCCAGTTTTCAGGCAGACTCTTGAATCAGGCCGTCGGTCCCCCTCTTGTCCTCTGTCTGTCTGTCTTAGTGACTTCAGCCCTTAAGAGTAACGACCACCCGATGACAGTCCCTCCCGGTGCCTTGTGAGGGTTTGGCTGCTGGAAGACATTGTTTAGAGACGTGTTTGCCTAACGAGGAACATGTATTTGAACTTGCCTGTTGGTCTGTCACTATCGATTTTTTTTTTTTTTATTTCCAACTAATTATCTGGTCACCGTCCGAATTCTTCCTGCTTCCTGATCTCAAGCGACTCTGCCTCTTCCCAGTTTTCAACCGAACCAGACAGTAGTATCGTGTTAACGATAACGAAACTGGTCTGCAGGGCCCAGCCTCCTTTGCTTGTTATAAGGAATCTGGGAAAACGGAACACTGAGCCCAGGGGAGAGTTGGCCTCCCCCCCACCCCCCCCAGAAGGCAAGAGGCAAACATTTTGCTATGTTGACATATTATTCAATTAACGGGCCGACGGGTGTAAATCCTCTGAAGACTGACTATCTGTTCAAATCACATCTCTGCTTTAGTTCACCCAAACATTTGTTGAGCTAATGGAGCTGATAATGGGGCCTTTTGGAGGTGGTGCCTGTGACTCTTGCAGCCCTGCTAACCAGTGCGTTTATCTACTGTGTCCATTGTATGCCTCAGTGACAAGAAATGATCCAATTGAATTGAATCTAACTCACAGGCAAGGCCCCGAGAGTCAGGGCTCTTAGTCACTTAGCCGTTAACTAAGACAGCTCTTCACACTGGGTCCGCTTCTCTGTTAACCTTTTCCAAACAGAATGTTATTGAGTTGACCTGGAGTCACATGTGGCTGAAGGAAATTGAGTAATGAGGCTTAGTCTTCCCCTGAGAAACCCTTTCTGTTTCCTCGATGTTGACGATGTTGGGCCCTGCATTAGGAAGCCCCTCTTGTCAATCACTCATGCAGAATAACCGGGAGAGCAGAAAGAACATGGCTGAGACCGTGGGTCAGAGGGCAACCTCAGCTACCAGTCCACACGCTCCGCCCTGTCAGCCAGGTCTTGCTCGCTGCTGCATAGGCCGGGACAGCTGACCCCCACACTTCCAGTCTCTATCTCCCATCTTGCTGTAACAGCAACACTGAAAGTACAGATGTGTGCCACCTTGTCCCTCTTTATGTGGGTTCTGGGGATCCGAACTCAGGTCCTCACGCTCTTGATTTTCTGAGCTATCTCCCCGGCCCTGTTTGTTGTTTCTTCTCCTGAGTTGGTAGCAGTGGTGGACCCGTTTCTCAGAAGGCCGGTGTGGGGATGTTCTGACACGCCACACAGCCCTCCCCACTAGGCCTCTAATAGTCAAGACACAGTGGGTCGACCTGGGCAAGAGCTTTGCTTTCAAGTGTGGGTGCCCCACTGTTCTGTTCTACCCCGGACCGGCGGCGTCTGGATTCTGTGGTTCTGCGTTTGTGGAACACATTGTGCTCTCGAAGCGCTTTCTCATGACTGGTGAAGAGCTGTCCGCGCTTGGCAACACGTAAGTGCCATGGCTGTTTGCGTCTCCTGTCTGTCACACAAACGTGGAAAGGGTGTGGCTCTTTGCCGTTACACGTTGTGATGCTCCTGGTTTTGTTCTGTGCCCACAGTCTAACCTGGAAAATGTGATGAGTACTGATAGGGGTGGGAAGTGTCCGGGTGGCGGCTTTCTGCAAAGCTCCCATCCCCAGCACCACAAACAAACAAACAAACAAACAAACAAACAAACAAACCCATAGAGCCTTCGGGAATAAAGTATTTCGTCTTCAATAGGAGTCATTCCAAGAGAGGAAGCACTTCTTCCCAACAGGCACAAATTCAAAAGGCAATTTGTCGTGACCTTTCCACTCTTATTTCATTCTTGGTCAAAGTTAATTTGTGCCAGGGACTTGGAGAGGCACGGGATGCTCACAGCTGCCGGTCCTTGGTAACAGATGTTCTGGAGCAATCAATTTGGGACCTGCCCAGTGCAACACTGTAAAATGCTTGAAATCCAGGGCCCCGTGCGTCCCTCTGAGGTACAGGCAGTCCTTGTTTTGATGATCTGTTCTTAGAGACAATCTTTGGAAGCACTTGCCCAGAACTTGGCTCGGCCAGACCCCCAGGAAGACAAGGATGAGACTCGGGGAAGGGTGTCGGGGTTGGAGGAGACGCTGTGAAAGTCTTCCTCAGCAGGTGGACGGATGGACGGCAAAGGGGAGAAGTGAGATTGGGAACAATAGGGGGCTTTTCTCCTTGGGGCCCCCAACACCCTGACAAAGGAACGGTGTCTGCTAGGTAATGGCACAGGAAATAACGTCACTGGCAACATCTCCTCCTCCAGCCTTGGCGCCTCAAGTGTCGCTGTGGTAGCCACAGCAGGTGCACACCATTCTCCTGTTTCACACATGCTCAAGAATACCAGGGACGGGAAGGCAGGGGATCCAGGGTACGGGATACAGGATGTGAATCCGGGCTCCCCAATCTACCCACTGCACGGCTGAACCTCCCCCAGCTGAACAGACTAGCCAACACTCTCACCTCTTACTGTACAGGGAGTGGATGAAACCTTTTGTTTTTAGTTTGGAGAAAGGTCGTGTTAGGAGATCTTAGTCACTGGTGCAGCTCTGGGATATCAGGACTGTCCTCAGAGGCTGTGAGAGAGCAGTAATTCCTCTGGGGCCTCTGAGGAGGGTAATTATGATCAAGTAAATCTGCAGGTGAAGCCTTGTTCCCCAGAAGGAGGTCGAGGTTCGATAACACAGGGAAAGAGCGTGGCGGTCGTCCTTGCTGGAGTAGTAAGGAGTTGTGGTCAGCATCGCCTCATCCCAGCTTCCAGACAGGGTTTCCACCTGAGCGTTTGCTCAGAAAAAGTCGGTGCTGACCCCCCCCCCCCCCCAACTTCCATTTCTAGGAAAAGATAATGTATTTAGCTTTATTCTTAATAAAAATCACTATTTCAAAAAACCTCTTATTAGAGAATGATAGGTGTGAAAGGCTCCCGGTGGGAAAGGAGGTGAGCATGGCCGTCTCCTTGTCACTGTGTCCCTCTGTAGACACCGGCCGGCAGTAGGAACAGAAGTGACGAACTCCGTGCCCTGGATAGTCTTATGTCAGCTTGGCACAGCTGGAGTCACTGGAGAGGAGGGAGCCTCGACTGAGAAAATGCCTCCATAAGATCAGGTTGTAGGCAAGCCTGTGGGGCATTTTCTTAATTAAGGATTGATGGGGGAGGGCTCAGCCCATGGTGGGCGGTGCCATCTATGGGCTGGTGTTTCTAAGAAAGCAGGCTGAGCAAGCCATGGGGGCAAGCCAGTAAGCAGCACCCCTCCATGACCTCTGCATCAGCTCCTGCCTCCAGGCTCCTGCCCTGACTTACTTTGGTGATGAACAGTGATTTGGAAGCATACGCCAAATAAACCCTTTCCTCCCCAAGTTGCTTTTGGTCACGGTGTTTCATCACAGTAATAGTCACCCTGACTAAGACACTGGGCATGTATGTGTGGCCTGGAACTCACTATGTAGACCAGGTTTGGCTTCAGACTTAGAGATCCACCTGCCTCTACCTCCCAAGTGCTGGGATTAAAGGCGTGTGCCATCACGCCTGGCTTTTCCACCTTATTTTTTGAGGTAGGGTTTCTTGCTGAACCTGAGACTCATTGGTTCAGATGGACTGGTTGGCCAGCAATCTGCAGGGTTCCACCTGTCTCTACCTTCATTTCAGATCTGGGGTTAGACATGCGCTATCACACGTGGCTTTTATGTGGTGTTGGGGGTCCAAACTCAGGGCCTTCTGTGTGCCGGGCTGAGGCGGCTCTTCCTGTGCCACTGGTGTCTGGGGGAGCTGGGTGTCCTCCTGCCTCTGCCTCTCCAGTCTCTCACATCTTCCTTCTTCCTTTCTAGTCTCATCATGCAGAAGTGGAATTCCCAGGCCTTCTGATTGCTCTGTGGGTCGGTCTTCATATCCTGTAAATGTCTCTTCTAATTGTAGAAATCATCTTTCGGGTCCTCTGTGCTTTGACCAAATCATGCACATATTTAAATACTTTCTGTGTGTGGCATTACAGGAGAAGAGTTCTGCCATCCGGGTATCTGGTAGTCAGTGAAGGCCATCTGGATACCTGGTAGCTGGTGAAGGCCATCTGGATACTTGGTAGCTGGTAAAGGCCATCTGGATACCTGGTAGCTGGTGAAGGCCATCTGGATACCTGGTAGCTGGTGAAGGCCATCTGGATACCTGGTAGCTGGTGAAGGCCATCTGGATACTTGGTAGCTGGTGAAGGCCATCTGGATACCTGGTAGCTGGTGAAGGCCATCTGGATACTTGGTAGCTGGTGAAGGCCATCTGGATACTTGGTAGCTGGTGAAGGCCATCCAGATACCTGGTAGCTGGTGAAGGCCATCTGGATACTTGGTAGCTGGTAAAGGCCATCTGGATACCTGGTAGTTGGTGAAGGCCATCTGGATGCCTGGTAGTCGGTGAAGGTCAGCTTGGACTCTGCCTTGGGTCTATGAACTAGTCTGATACTGCTCCATCCTACCATGGTGTTGGGAACAGGAAGTGGGGATCATATGAGAGGAGGTGGCCAAGCCCTCCATGCAGAGTGACCTGAGAGCCCTCTGCCATCAAGGGCCATCAGCCTCCTGGGCCCTCTCTCCTATCGGCGATGAATGTAGTAGAATGGAAGGTTCTAGGGGAGCCTTGGGAAGTCTCCGATCCCTGTATTCAGTTTCCCCACCTCTCACACACCATACCGACTCATTTCTGACCTTAAACTGCTCCCACAGAAACCCCTGTCCTAAGTATTTTTATTCATTCATTAGTAGAGCGTGGAACAAACGGGAAGTCTCCTGACCAGTCAGACACAGGAGAAGGCGGTTTTCCATCATACTGTCTGGTTGTTGGGGTTGTGCGCAGCACAGGGCGTCGCTACACTTTCAAAAAGCGCATGACAGTGGCCGGGAGTGTGGATCAGCTGGCAGAAGCATGTGATGGCAGAAACATGTGCCCAGCATGCATGGAAACCTCAGTTTGATTCCCCAGCACCTTGTACGCAAGGTGTGGTGGTCCACACCTGTAATCCCAGTACTTGGGAGGTGGAGGCAGGGAGGGTCAGGAGTTCAAGGCCTTCTTTTGCTACATAGTGAGTTAGAGGCTAGCCTGGGCTACATGAGAACCTGTCTCAAAACTCAAAAAAAGGAGGAGCAATGGAAGAGTGTGTGTGTATGTGTGTGTGTGTGTGTGTGTGTGTGTGCGCGTGTGTAGTTCAAACTAGACTGCTTTAGATGTGAAGCAGCGTATTGGGGGCTTGGTGCCAGACTGCTTGGAGGAGATGGAGGCAGAACCCTGGAGAGTTGGGGGGATGAAAAAGTTAGGCCAGGGAAGAACAGCTGCTGAGCCCTAGAACCAGAAGTGTGTGTGCATCCCAGATGCCTCCTTGGCTTTTTTCTTTGAGCTGCCTAGTGTGGCCTTGTGTGTCTAGAACCTTCTACATAGCATTTCCCTCCTTTCTCTCTCCCCCTGCACCCCTCCATCCCTCCGGGTGAGATCTGGGGTCTCCACAGGTCTTCTGCTCTTGACTTGGTGCCCTTCCTTCCCTGACATGAGCCAGGAGTGATGGTGTGATGCTCTGGGTGGCTCCGGAGAGTGAGCAGAGGGCAGTTCCCCCCACTCTTTCTTAGACCTGAGCAGACTGAGAAACCCACAGGGTCTGACTCTCTCGTGTTTGAAGGGCTCTTGGAGCGCGACCAGTCCAGTCTAGTCACACATCTCTGACACCTTTGGAATGTCTGTAATGTCACAGGGCTGTCCTGTAGTACAGTCCGAATGCTGGGTTCTTCCTGCCCCTCTGGGGTTCTCCAGAACACAGCTTCCCAAGTATGGCAGCTCCCCAGCCTGCCTTGGCTTTCATGGGAAGGTCTCTGGTTCCTTGTCATCTTGTGTACAATGAGGTGTGCACGTCACCTTGTAATCCATAAAGTACAGGAGTGGCTCCGTTAAATGAGAATCCTAAAATTCACAAAGATGTCAAGAAGACAGACATAAAATCCCCATGACTACTTTAGGTACGGTATCTTGGGTGTTGAATGTGGGGCCAGCTTACTTCTAAGTTCTGTTTTTAGGAAGAGGTTTTTAGGCCCTGTGAATGCTTTAAAATCTGTGGTTGTCAGTTTTCTGACCAAGGTTCGAATTAGAATGTGGAGTGAGGTGTGGGTTCCACACACACGTTGCATTAAGCGGGTGCCCTGTGAGGTAGAAGGCTTTCCGTGTTTAATGAGGAAGGTGGGCCCTAATTGTACTGATGAGCTACCTTGCCTCGTGAGGACAGTAAGAGGAGCATTTCAGGGATTCAGAAACACACATCCCATTAGCCAGGGCGGGTTCTACTCTCCTGAATCCTTGCAGCCAAGCTCTGCTGTCTCCAGAGCTGGGTGTGACCCGGACCTCAGGAACTAGGCAAGTGCTGACGCTCTCTCTCCCATCCAGTGCAGCATCCTGAATCATATTCCCGAGCAACACACCCTCGTGTGTGCTGCCGTGTGATCTGCCAGCTGGGGGTCTAGTATTTCACATAGAAGAAATCCTTGCAAGAAGACTTTACACGGTTTGCAGTTGTTTCGTCCAGGGTTTCTACCTGTATCTCCATGGCTCTTGATAGGGATTTAAGTTAAAATTAGACGAAGAGTTCCATGAATCAACCTTCTTCATGTGGCTGCTAAATACCGAAGTCTGTGTTTTAGGTTCAGAGACATCGAAGGCTGTGATATTCTGCCTGTATCCTCTTTGTGAAGTATGGGTGTCTGGCGGGTCTGGGGGCGGCAGAGCGCTTGCCTAGCTGTATGAGAGAGAGAGAGAGAGAGAGAGAGAGAGAGAGAGAGAGAGAGAGAGAGAGAGAGAGAGAGAGAGCCTCACTTGCCTGCCTGAGGGACTTGGTGGTGAGTCACAGGTCCACTCAACCCTGGACTCCTGTGACAGCAAGCCGAGGGAGGGGCTGCACACCCGAAATGTGGCCTCACTATTTCTGACTAAATTTGTGGTGTGGGTTGCACATCTTGTCACACATGTATGAGTTGCATGCCTGTGTGTGTGTGTGTGTGTGTGTGTGTGTGTGTGTGTGTGCAGGTGCAGGTGCACATGGAACTGCATGTATGTGTATGTGGAGGCCGGAGGTCCACCAAAGATTTTGTCCCCCGGAAGCCGCCCACCTTGGTTTGTTGAGACAAAGTCACTCACTGATGCAGAGCTCACCCATGAGGGGGGCTGGCCAGGGCTCGCCTCTCCAGTGCTGGGACCGGAACTCAAGTCCTCACTCTGGCAAGGCAGGTGAGTGCGTTCCCGAGTGATCTCCAGCCCTCCAGTCTGTTTCTTCTGTTACAAAGACACCCTGACTGGAAAAAGAGCAGTGCAGTGGGTCTCGTCAGTACGACCTGAAGTGTAGATCAGGGCACGCCCTGGCTGGTGTCCTGGGCACTGCAGTCTGGACCCTCGGGTGGGAAGGAGTTAGTGTTGATGTGTAGAGTGGGGCCCTGCCTCCCCTCCCCCCCAGCAGACACATCCAGGGTCTGATCAGCGTCTGGCTGGCATGCTTGGATCCACGTGAAAACAGATGCCTGCCTGTGTTTCTGTGCTGTAGACTGACGGCCGCTGCACAGACCTGGGGCGGCTCCCTTTGGCGGCTTCTCCTCAGCGCCCGGCTTGTGGCCCTCTCCCATCTGTCTGGGGCAGTCAGTGCACATGACGGCAGAGCCCACTGAGGAGGAGGTGACGGAGTCCTGTGGTTTCATAGTCCCCTCCACTTTCCTGCAACAGTTTGGACCTGACGTGTAGACTGGCCTGCAGGAAAGCAACCACCACAACACCGACTTCTCACTTCCCTTTGTACATGCGTGCACATGAGACCCTCAGAGACTCGCTCGCTGGTGGCTGTTGGTCACTCATTCCATGCTGTGTCGTAGACTTGAATTTAACGTTTTCTTTAACTGCTCTGGGTCAGGGCAGAGCCACAGCATTGGGTGACAATCAGGGACAGGTGGGTTTGACCAGATCGTGAGTCAAGCCCCACAACCATGGGAAGGCTGGCCCTGAAGAGGGAGAGGGTTGTGCACCTTCAGGAGTCACAGTTACTTCTGGGATGGAGGGGTTGGGGCGGGGCGGGGCACAGTGCACCATGTCCGTGTGAGGAAATGCCCACAGTTTTGAGAAACACAAACAACGGAGTGTAGATTTGATTTAAAATACCTTAAGAAATGGAGGGAACGTGGGAAGCCCCCAAGCCTGGTAATTGCTAAGGATGGACTCTGGGTGTCTTTATACTCCACTCTTGCTGGCTGAGAATAATAATAATAATAATAATAATAATAATAATTATTATTATTATTATTTGAGACAGGATCTCATGTAGTACAGGCTGGCTTCAAACTCACTGTGTAGCCAAGGATGACCTTGAATATCTGGTATTCTGACTTCTGCCTCTGGAGTGCTGAGGTTACAGAATGCACCACCGTGCCCTGTTTGTGTGGTGCTGGGGTGGAACCCAGGGCTTGGTGCATGCTGGGCAAGCAGCCTGGTTTGGGGATTTTTGTGGTGATGGCGAGGTGTGAAGGTGCTAGCTGTATTCTTTCAAGGGGGAGGGCCTCGGTTGTCACACACAAGGGGACGGTGACAGTGTCATACAGATGCAGTGTTCTGCATTGACAACTTCCTGGTGCAAAGAGCTTTGCTGAAGTTCCTTGAGGTCTAGGGTTGCAGTGCCAATGAAGAAAACCTGGTGTGTGTGTGTGTGGGGGGGGGGGGTTAGGAAGAGCCTGGCTGGGTCAGACAAGCCTCACTCCAAGCACACTGTCACCCCCCCCATCTTCTTATTAAGATGCCCCCAAGCAACTGCTTTCTATTTTAAAATCATTCGAAGGCCTATGAGCTGGCTCAGCAGGTAAAGGGGCTTGTGGCTGAGCCTGGTGAACCGAGTTCGATCCCCAGGACTCCCATGGTGGGAGGAGAGAACCAACTTCGGCAAGCTGCCTGTCCTCTGACTTCCACATGCTCACTGTGACATGTACACAACCTCCCCACATCCCCCACCATGCCACAGCGATGAACGTGTTTCCAGATGGGTTGCTAAGACCAGTAGGAGGAGAAGCAAAGTTTTCCTAAAGAGACCCTGGATAATCGAGAGCGACAGCTTCCAGAGCAGGTGCAGCAGTGTGCAGATGTCAGTCCAGAGAGCTTGTTCATTCCAGAAAACACAGGGGCTGGGGACCTCATGGGTGGTAGAGCGTTCGCCCAACGGGGGACTAGGCCCTCAGTTCCGTCCCCACCACTGAACAAAGTCAGTGAAGACTGTAAAGTCAGTGGATCCTCACTGACTCAGAAGAGACAAAGTAACCAGCCCGAGATTGCAAAAGTAGACAAACCCAGGGAGCCGCATCCACAGTCCACAGATTAGATTTATGAACAAGTAACTGAGCTGTCGGGGAAGGGGGGGGGGGGGCTCTGACAGTCGCTATCACGCAAGATTCTCATCCCTCTACGTGGTGTGCAGAAACAAGTTCCAGAGCATTTAATGATGCTGTCCTAGAAGCGTTATATCAGAATGCAAGGGAACTTACGTCTGCGAGCCTGGGGGACACATGGGGCTCTCCTAAGCAAACCCTGAGACTGCAGACTGTGACGGGGAGACTGAGGGATGTGAAGACCCCAACCTGAAGTTCTCATGTGACCCAAGTTGTCAAACGCTAGCCTAAAAGACTGAGTGCCCTTAGGAGAGGCGCCTGGCCCAGAGGTGTCCCCGGATTGGGGATTTATCTTTTTAGATTTCGGAATATTTGCAGGTACATAATGAGATAGGACACGAGTCTAATCGCAGAGCTCTCTGGGTCATGCCCATTACCCACCCGTGGCCCTAAAGGGCATCTTGTTACTGAGGCCTCGTATCAAAACAAACAGTGCTTTCAGATTCAGGAGTATTTTGCATTCTGGGTCTTCAGATTAGGGGTGCATGGGGTGACTGTCCTCGGATGGGGTGACTTAGCTTCTCACTTCTCTGCTGGGCGATACTCATTTAATGATGTGTCTGCCAGGCTCACAATGCTTCAGGGAGGAGGCGGCCCGGCCAGTGCTGAGGGTGCAGGCCCTTTCTGTCAGTGACTCAGTGTTTGCTGGGCAGTTTCTCCTCACAGACTCGGGAGGGAGGTGCTTCTTTCCAGCAGACGCATCGGCCCTGATGCTGTGGTGGGCATTCAGGAGTCTTCACAGTGCCGTGGAGGCGAGCGAGTCCCACTGTGGCGTCTGTCTCCCTGCATTTAAAGGAAAATTACTGGCCTTTTGCGCGTTTATTTGCTGTGTTCTCCTGGCCTGGAAAAGCCAGCGCCTCCTGTCCCTGCTTCTCTCTTTGTCCTCACGGTGGAACCGGTCAGTAGCTGCAGTCCTGCACAGTACGGGAACAGCCACTGTCCTGGCCGAGTTCTCCAGGCCTCCTCTAGATGAGGCCCTGCAGGGCAGGAGACTTTGAGCACATGAATGGCTATCGGCTGAATATTCCTCATCCTCCCAAGGGGAGCATATGTTTTTAAAAAAGCAAGGCCTGGTGGTGCAGGCCTGGAATCCCAGCTACCTCGGAGGCTGAGGCTGGAGGCTCACAGGTCGAAGGCCCGTGACTTACCTTGACAAAGTTCAGAGCAGGCAGCCTAGTGGAGAGTGCTGGGGATATAGCTCAGCAGGAGAGCCCTTGTCTGACACATACTAGGTCCTGTTCAATCCCCACCCAGCCCCCCAAAGAGAGAGAGTTTGCTATCCTGTATACGGTATGGTCGATATCCAAAGCGCTGAACTTTAAGACAAGGTTCTTTATGCTCGTGATATCAGGAACCCCTGGATTCATTTGTTTGGGCAAAAAACACAGGTCCAGGACAGTGGTTCTCAACCTGTGGGTCGCGACCCCTTCAGGGGGGTCGAATGGTCCTTTCACAGGGGTCGCCTAAGACCATTGGAAAACACAGGTATTTACGTTATGATTCATAACAGTAGCAAGGTTACAGTTATGAAGTTACAAGGAAAATAATTTTGTGGATGGGGGTCACCACATCACGAGGAACTGTACTAAAAGGTTGTGGGAAGGTTGAGAACCATTGTCCTAGGAGATGACATTATTTTAAACTGCAGACTTGGATACATTGGGTTCAGTAGCTTTCCTTAATCTGTGAGACTCTTGGTCTTTTTTTTTTTTGGCTTTGGTGTTTGTTTTTCGAGACAGGGTTTCTCTGTGTAGCCCTGGCTGTCCTGGAACTCACTCTGTAGACCAGGCTGGCTGAGAACTCAGAGATCCGCCTGCCTCTGCCTCCCGAGTGCTGGGATTAAAGGTGTGCACCACTATATCTGACTCAAGAATCATTTTCTCTAAACAATTCTGGGGAACCTTACGTGAGAAAAATACTAGCTGAGGAACCGAACCATTTCTTGGTGACTAATGAGACAGGAGGCTAGAACCCACTGGGCTCAGGGCAAGGCAGTAGGGGTTGGACTCCTGGAGTCTTGGGAGGACATTTCCTGGGAGGCTCATTTTGTTTTGAAAAGTAACTTGAAGGCTCCGGTCAGTGTCAGTACAGGATGTCACACTTGGCTGCTGGCCTGGCCTCACTGGTGTCAGTTGTCTGAGAAACTGAGATAAAGGGAAGCTGAGGGCCCTCAGGGTTTACTGAAGGTCAGTGCTGTTGGGCAGGGTGTGGTTTAAGATCGTGTTACATCAGGATCACTGTGGAAGGGCCCAGGGTGTGTGTGTGTGTGTGTGTGTGTGTGTGTGTGTGTGTGTGTGTGTGTGTGTGTATGCTTGTGTGTGTGGAGTGTGTACGTGTGTGTATGTCTGTATGCTTGCGTGTGTGGTGGAGTATGCACGTGTGTGTATGTGTGTGTGTATGCATTCATATGTAGGGGAGCATGCACATGTGTGTGTGTATACATCTGTGGAGGTCAGAGGTCACTGTTGCTGGTCTCCTTCAGCTGCTCTTCACATTCACTTTTTTCATTTCTTGGCCTGAGTCTCTCCCCGAGCTCCCTGATTAGGCTGAGCTGGGTGGCTCTGGAGCACGGGAACTCCTGTCTCCTTCCCATTCTGGGATTGCCGGTGTGTGCCCTGGTGCCCGGCTTCTCATGACCCTGGGTTTGGCAAGGACAAGAAGCCAGTGAGCAGCTGGCTCTGCTTCCATGGCTGCTCCCTGCCCCTGCCGTCCTCCCTGCCCTTCCTGTGGGCTTCTGCTCCAGGTCGGACCCCAGCCTGGGATGCATCCCCAGCAGGAGCAGGGGAGGAGCCAGGGCAAACCAACCTCATTTTAAGGAAGTGATGTGGAAGAGCTGTCCCTTCTGGTAAAGCTTCCACTGTTGAGACCCCACTAATTCTTGAGGTGCATTGTCTATTGGCTGTCTGGGTTCTTCTCTGTTCAGATGGAGGTGGAGGATGGTGAGGAACAGCCCCCTCAGCATGAAGGGTCCTGGATGCCAGAGGCTCATTCATAGGCTGCATTTGGCCAGTTGGGATTGGCGGGTTTCAGATCTCAGTCTCCAGCTACTCTTCTGGCACTGTCCTGTCAGAGAGTTGTTTATTTGGGCCCCCTTAGGGTAAGCTGTGCAGAGATGCAGGGGGACAGCGTTGGACAAGGTGCAGTCCGGTGCTGCCCCTTGGAACCCTGGGTAATGAAGTTCAAGTATGTTTGATGTAGTGCAAAGAGGGGACTGGGACAGTGGGTTTGCGGTGCAACTAGGAGGACCAGAGTTTGTGTCGTCAGCACTCAGGCACCCAGTGGCTCCTGTCTGTAGCCCTGGTGCATGGGGTGGAGACAGGAGGATACCTGTGGATGGCCGGCCAGCTGACCTCATGGAATCTGTGAGCTCCAGGCTCAGGGAGAGACTCAGTCTCAAAAAAGGTGTTACGTGCGGGGTGTGGGCATGTCAGTGCACATCTTCCATTGCTTGGGAAGCAAAGCCTGGCGGTTCTGGGCCAGCCAAGGTCACATAGTGAGACCCTGTTGCAATCAATCAATCAATCAATCAATCAATCAATCAGTAGATAAATGGGATAACAAATGAATGAGAAGAAAAATAGAAAAACAGTAGCACATGATAGAGGAAGAAACTCATTGACCTCTTACCTCCATGTGCTGGAACACACATGTGGGCATACATTCGCATCACACTACACACACACACACAGAGCACAACATGGCATTGATTGTCCAGCTCTTGCTGGAGTAGCACAAGGAGCTTTAAGGTCACACAGCTTCACTGGCCTGTGAGCTTTCAGGGACAAAGACTGTGGGTGCTGAATTGTTCACGACTGTGGGATTTATATGGGAGACTGAGTGCTGGGGAGATGGAGGAGGTAGGGGAGGAGCTGGGGGATGGAGGAGGCTGCGGAGGAGCTGGGGGGTGGAGGAGGCTGGGGAGGAGCTGGGGGTGGAGGAGGTGAGAGAAGAGCTGGGGATGGAGGAGGCTGGGGAGGAGCTGGGGGATGGAGGAGGCTGGGGAGGAGCTGGGGGTGGAGGAGGTGAGAGAAGAGCTGGGGATGGAGGAGGCTGGGGAGGAGTTGGGGGATGGAGGAGGCTGGGGAGGAGCTGGGGGATGGAGGAGGCTGGGGAGGAGCTGGTCCCCATCTGCATGGTGAGACACTCACACAGCCTACGGTTGCAGCCTGTGTGGTCTGGTGGCTTACACAGCGAGGCAAAGTTTCCATGGTGACTTTGGATATTTGGTCCTGGGTTGTGTGCCTAATGAGTTGTTTGTGGAAAATCTCTAGCAACTGCACAGTAGAAAACAAAACACCCAAGTCTTGCGGTTTCGCTTTTTGAGGGACTTAAAGTTTGGAGTGACGGCTGAGCCATTTTTTCTTAGAGACGCTGGCCTGTGGTTTGTGGCCCTGATGAATGGTGACAACTGCCGTCTGGGTATGCGTGGTTTGCAGAACACTCGCACACACCAGCTGGCCTGGTCTCCCCACCTGTTTCCTGTGCAACTAGACTTTTACGGGAATGTGATGCCTACCGGGCAAAATATTTATGCACTAGAGTAAAACAGCCAGGTCTCAGGCGGAGCTTGGTGGATTTTAACTGTGGAAGCTGCGCAGTCAGGTTAGCCGCTGAGTCTAACGGGGACATGCTGGGGCTCCGCCTCTCTTCCCCTGGCTTGAGGAGATCAGGTGGCCGGTCCTTCCATTAATTAATTGTGTGTGTGTGGGGGTGTGCATTGAAGTCGGAGGACAGCTTGTGGGAGTCCCTTCTCTCCTTTCACTGTGTGAGTCCTGGGTGTTGAACCCAGGTTGTCAGCTTGGCCACAAGCATCTTTCTCTGCTGAGCCGTAGTGCCAGCCCTTTCATGTGATAGTAGCAGAGGCATTTTAGCCGTGGAGCTGTCTGGTTCATGTACTCAGCAGGGTCTCCACGGCACTACTGTCTCTCTGCCCAGCTGCTGTCCAACTTTAAGTAATAAAATACCAGTCCTCCTCAAAGTCGGCAAAGTATCTGAAGAGCTGTTCTCCCACAGAAGACACACCGGTGACAGATAAGGGACTTAGCACGTTTATCATCTGCTCTGGCTAATTTGCCATCCAGGCCCATGCAGAGGCCAGAAGGCAGACACTGTCCACAGAGTATTTGTGGTATTAGCTCCATGTGGAGAATAGTGCATGTGTTCCTGGAATCAGGAATCGGTGAGTCACGTGGTCTGTGCAGTCCACAGGATTCCCCTCAGCAATGCTGAAGAAAGGGACCCACAGGCCGCCTCTACAACAGCAGCAGCCAGACACAAAGACCATACTCTACATGGAATTTCTAGGGGTCACAAGGTACAAAGATACATGGCCTGTGGATGGCTGGCCTCTGGTGGGAGCAGACGTAGATCACCAGTGGATCCGGGGATCCCCTGGGCACACTGGAAGTGTTTTGGGATGGATCGAGGTAACAGACCGTGTGATTATGCAACGCCGTACAAGTCAGGCGGGTGAGATGGCTCAGCAGGTACAGGTGCTTGCTGCCAAGCTCGGTGACCTGAGCCCTGGGACCCACATGGTGGAAGGAGAGAACTGACTCCCGTGGGCTGTCCTCCGACCCCCACATACACGCTGTGGCATGTGCATGTGTGTGCACGCACAAAATAAATAAAACATTAAAACAAAAAAAAAAACCCAAAAAACAAACCTTTCCACCTGCATTTCCGTGGCTAAGAAACTAGCTCAAAACAAACAAACAAACGAACAAAAAAAAAAAAAAAAAAAAAAAAAAAAACCTGTGAGGAAAAGGAGCTGATGAGAAACACAAATACAAGAGCAGGACAATCTTCTTAAATTGACCCCCACACATAGTTACATTCCATGCAAATTGTCCACATACTTCAAAAGACAGAGACTGTCAAAAAGAACAGGGAAGCAAGGCCCAACTGTGAGCTGCAAGCCAGAAACTCACCCAGGTGGGAAAACATGAGATGCTTAGGCAGCGGACCCCAGACAGACACCAGCTGAGAGAAACTTGCAGCAGTCTGGTCAGGCTTTAAGGAAAGAGGCAGGAGAACCAAGGCTGTGACATGCATCAAGAAGAGATGTTTCTAGATGACGGGTCCCCTCATCACTGAGGCGCGGGAACCCCCTCCCCCGTGTGTCTAATTGAGCTACAAAACAGACAGGGCAGGTGTCATCAAAAGCACACATGGACAGAGTCAGGATTAAAGTTTGAGAGTTCTGTGAGTTCTGCATCCCCACCCCAGCAACTTACAGAAAAAAAATAAGAGAGGAACTTGGTAACACTGAATCTGGAATATCTAAGTGGCACCGTCCGTTACTCATCCCGACCCAAGGAGCATTTGTCAATCAGTTCTTCCAGTAGCAACACCCATGCATTCTGCTCCCACGTGCACAAAAGACTCAAAAATAGATTATAGGCCGGGCAGTCAGGCACAGATCAACAAATCCAGAGAGAACAGAGCCATTTGGTATGCGCTTTCTAGCCACCAAAGAATTAAGCCAGGATCAATACCTGGCGGGCACCTGACATCTCCAAGAACTCAGAAATAAGCAACGTGAACGTAAATAAATTGCAGCGCACAAAACAGGTGTCAGGGGAAATCAAAAAGCCATCTGAATGGGGAGAAAATGAAGGCAGGTATGTCAGGAGCTGTGAGATGCAGTTACGTCAGTGCCCAGAGGGAGCTCAGGAACTGCCAAGCTACCTCAGAAAGAATTAAGATCACCCGTGAAACTCCCCAAGCTAGCAAAGGAACAAGGAAGACCAGACCCCATGGTGCTTCTGTGAGGGGTCGCGCGTGGGGCAGACACAGGCCTGTGGGTGTGTGGTATTTTCTCCACAGAGGGTCCAGGATGACTCAGTGAGGGTCAGATGGTCTTGTCACACAACAGTGAACCATTAGGGACAATATGGGGAACAAGACCTTTGCCTTTTACCCTATCAGTGCAGAGATCAGCCTGAAATGAACACTGGACCTGATGGGAGCTACAGCTAAGGCTTATTTTGTTATTTTAATTGTGTGTGTCTGTACATGGGTCTAAAAGAGGACCTTGGATCCCCTGGAACTGGAGTCACAGGAGTTTGTGAGTGCTGGCAATCGAACCCTGGTCCTCTGTTCTCTTAGCCACTGAGCCATCTCTCCAGCTCTAAAAACCCTGAAACTTCTAAAGGAAAAATATAGATGGCCTTGGCAGTATGAATACTGCAAAGCACAGATTGTCCATCAAGGAAATGATCCATAACATGGAAGTCATCAGCTAAACCAGTGTCAGAAAGACCCCATGATAAACCAAGAAGACCTGAGAGGGTCCAATTCGGGGAGACAACTGGAGTCATATAGACTTCTGTTCTTCCAGGCTACGTTAAAAAGCCTTACAGTCGATAACCAGGCAAACAGCCCAGTGAAAAGCTGGACTGTGTGATGAGGCTCCTCACAAAAGCAGATGTATTGATCCCAGTCAGCAGGTACGGACGTGTTCAACATCACTGCTCACGAGGGAAGTAAGGGCAAGTTAAAATACAAGATCTGCCCCACACGGCAAGGCGTCTAAAAGTTAGAATAGCCAAAGCGTGGACGGGGTGGAGGAGCAGCTTGAAACATCACACACTGTCAGTGGGAATGTGAGATGACCGGAGCGCTTGGAACTGTGGCGTGCACCGTTTCCCTGGCTGGGTGACAGAGTTCTCCAGGCGACCGGCGCTCTCAACTCCCCGTAAGAGATGACAACGCGTGTCCTTAAAATGTCCTGGGCGTGGATATTTAAGGTATCTATCATTCATAACAGTCCCAAACTGGTGGCAACACAGATGTCCACAAACAAATGATCAGCAAACCCGGGGCTATTCCTGCAGCCACAGAAGCTTGGCTGGGGAAAGGCGGAGGACCCACAATGTGGAGTGTGGGAGCAGCCACTGGGCTAAAGAAAAAAGCAAACTCCTGAGATGAGACAGCCCGACTTGGAGGTCAGGGCAGGTCACTGTCTTGACCTGTGTCACGTGGCCTGTATGGAAGACCCCTAGCTGCCTGGACTCCAGAATCTATGGATATATTTCTACCTTCTGGGGCTGACGGAAACTTTTGATATCTATTGTTAGGACAAGGAGTGACAGGCTGTGTGGACTTGCGTCAGGCTCACCTGCCAGTGCTACCAAGATATGCGTTTAATTATGACTTGTGGTGGTTTGAATAGGTATGGCTCCCATAGACTCGTGTGTTTGTGTCTTAGTTAGGGTTTCTATCGCTGTGAAAGAGACACCATGACCACGGCAACTCTTATAAAGGAAATACATTGCATCGGGGCTGGCTTACGGTGTCAGAGGTTTAGTCCACTATCGCCATGGGAGGGACACGGCAGCATGTCTCTTCACAGCAATAGAAACCCTAAGACATGACATACATCAGAAATGAAAAATGAATTATACCTTGGTTTGTCTTTAAATGGTTATAAAAAAAGGAATTCTGGGCCAGGAAGGAGCCCAGGGGGTAAGGGTCCTTGCTGACAGTCGCCAGTAGGAGTTCCGTGTCCCAAACCCACAGGTAGAAGAGAATTAAACCCCACACACGTCCTGCGACCTCCACACGGGCACTCTGCAGACTGACACACACACACACACACACACACACACACACACACACACGGAGTAAATGTAAACCGTGGAGGTAGCTTGTTCGCTCGCCGGCTGCCGTCAGTGACTGGCGGGCTGGATTTCATTCCGTCTGAACCAGCGCTCTGGGGCTCACCTGCTGAAAAGTTCCCCCTTCTCCATTTCCTGTCTGGGTCACACGTCACAGTTCAGGGTGTGTGGGGCTCGCTCTCTGAGCTCCCGGCTCCTTCTGCGGGGAGCGCGTCATTGTGTCCTGATTATGCTTCTTTCGTAATGAGCCCCGATCTCTTACTTCTCCTCCTTCAGAAATGGACTGGCTGCCCTAGATTCTGTGTTGTTTTGTATAGTTTGTTTCTTGTTTCTACATCCTGTGAAAGTCCCCTCGGGGTCCTAATGGGCTCAGACCGACTTTATAATGAAATTTGGCAGATCTTTGAATGTTCTTAATGTTCATTCTTTCTGTTCATAACCACGGGACATATCCTCACTCTGTCATTTCTCTCTCTGTGTGTGATTTATAATTTTCCCCATAAATGTCTTGTGTGTGTTTTGGAAGATTTTAATTTCAAAGTATTTCAGGTTTTTTATTTTAGTGCGACTAGACTTGTCCCTTTTAATCACTTTTAAAATTGGTGGTGTGTGGAAATGATTTCAAAACACTAATCCTGTACCTGGGGGTGGGTTTGGGGGAGAGTCTTTTGCTTTTGTTTTAAGAAAGAGATTGATAGCAGGATTTCTGTGTGTGCCTGTCTGGGGCTGTGTGGGAGTGTGCGTATGGTATGTGTGCATGTGGATAGGGCTGTGTGCTCAGTGTACGCGAGGCATTTATGTGCATATCTGGGGCTGTGTGCAGGGGATGTGTGCATGCATGGGACTGTGTGGGGAGTATGTGTGTGCATGCCTCGGGCTGTGTAGGGAGTATGTATGCATGCATGAGGCTGTGGGGGGGGGGTATATGTGCATACATGGGGGCTGTGTGAGGAATATGTGTGTGCATGCATGGGACTATGTGAAGAGCATGTGTGTGCATGAATAGGGTGTGTAGGTGGTGTGTATGTGCATGCTCATATACTCATGCATACTTTAGAGAGAGGTGAATACTGAGGGTAAGTTTTGGCATCTTCTGAAATGGATTCTCCACATACAGAGTTGGCCCCGGGTCCCGGGAAAGGGTGGTGACTGGAGTCTTGGCTGCTATCAGTCCCTGGATGGTTCCTGTAGTCCTGGATAGCAGTGGGAGGAATCTCTCATACAGCTGATGTCCTTGAGGGACAGTGACCCCCTCTTCCTCCCTCTGTGGATCAGGGTCACTCACGCTACACTTTCAATGTCGTCTTTAAAATACACCACTGTATCGACGCCTCTTCCCGTTGCTGTAACCAAATGTCTGACAGAACCTGCTCAAGGGAGGCAGGGTTTGCTCCACCCCACCGTCTGAGGGTTCAATCTATTATGGTGGGGGTGGCATGGTGGCAGGAAGCTTCTGGATGTGGCTGCAGGACCATGAAACTGCTTGCCTACATCTGGATGGATCAGGAAGTAAATACGGGGCAGGAAGTGGGTTCTGACTATGAACCTCACGACCCATACCCCAATGGCCACTTCCTTCAGCTGCGCCCCACCTCCTAAAGTACCCACACAGCACCCAAAGAGCACTGCCCGCTGCAACCGAGAGCTCAAAGACATGATCCTGGGGGGGACATTTCACACCAAAGCATAACATTCTCCCTGGGCCCCCCGTAGGCTCACGGCCATCCCATGATGCCGCTGTGTCCAGTCTCACTTCAAAAGTCTTCTTGTTCCCACGCTGTTTTCAGAAGTCCAAAGTCTCAGCCTGGCCTGGGTGGCACACACCTTCAACCAAAGTACTTGGGAGGCAGAGGCAGGGGGATCTCTGTGAGTTCAGGGCCAGCCTGATGTACACAGAGAATTCCAGGACCCTGTCACAAAAACACACAAACAAACAAAACCCCCAAAACTCCAAAGTCCCTTCCTGGACCAAAGACAAACTCTTAACTGTAAGTCCATGTAACATTAAAAATATGTTTCTTACTTCCAACATACGTGTGTGGAGTAAATATTCCCATTCCCAAAGTGGGTGGGGGTGATCACGATTACAAGGCCCTGACTTTTCAACACCCCCTGAGCAACTTTTTTTTTTATTTAAAAATTTTGTTTATTCATTTTACATACCAACCACAGATCCCCCTCTCATCCCTCCTCCTGCTCCCTCCCAGCCTCCCCCCATCCCCCATCCCCTCCTCCAAAAGGTAAAGCCTCCCATGGGGAGTCAGCACAGCCTGGTCCATTCAGCTGAGGCAGGACCGAGCCCCTCCCCTTGCATCAGGGGTGAGCAAGGCGTCCAACCAGTAACCGCAGCTTTACTCACATGCCTGCCCGTTCCTTGGTGGACTGCACATCTCTCACATGCTCATCTTTCTGCTCTCTGTCACTAAGCTGAAAAGCTCGAGCAGTAGCCGTACCCTGGCCTGGATGCCATGCTACCCTGAGGTGGCCTCTTCTCCTCACCCCATCTCATTTCAGCCTCCCTCAGGTTTTAGGGACACAGGAAGAAGACAGCCACACTGTTTGCCAGAATGTAATGCTAATGGTTCCTAGCCTGGCCCCCCAAGGCGGCTCTTGTCCGGGTGGACATGCTGGGTGTGGCCACTGTCTTTGTGTTTTGGAGCATTCCGGCCTTGTGAACATCTCCTGGAATGGCCCGTTAAGTTCTGCTAATAGCATTTTAGGGCTTCCCTAGTCCCTAGGTCCAAACTTTTCCAAATTCCTCTACAAACATCAGGCCTAAGAGCCGCATGGTCAGGTGGTCACAGCCATGACGTCCATCTCCAGCAGCGGTCCTCCACCTTAGTTACTCTGCTGGGTCTCTGTGACCAAATGCACTGCAAGAGAGGGGAAGGGTTTATGTTGATTTATAGTTTGAGGGTTGTGCTGGCCAGTTTTATGTCAACTTGACACAAGCTAGGAGGGAAACTCCGTCTGGAAAACGCCTCCATAAGATCCAGCTGCAGGACATTTTCTTAATCAGTGATTGATGGGGGAGGGCGCAGCCCACGGTGGGCGGTGCCATCCCCGGGCTGGTGGCCCTGGGTTCTATAAGAAAACAGGCTGAGCAAGCCATGGGGAGCAAGCCAGTAAGCAGCACCCCTCCAGGGCCTCTGCATCAGCTCCTGCCTCCAGGTTCCTGCCCTGGCTGGCTTACAGGTTCAGAGGTTTAGCCCATTATTGTCATGGAGGGAAACATGGTATACAGGCAGACATGGTGCTGGAGAAGGAGCTGAGAGTTCTACATCTGGATCCTCAGGCAGCAGGGAGAGAGAGAGAGAGAGAGAGAGAGAGAGAGAGAGAGAGAGAGAGAGAGAGAGAGAGGAGGAAGAGAGATGCAGAGAGACAGAGACAGAGACTAGGCCTGGCCTGAGCTCCTGAAACCTCAAAGCCCACTCCCAGTGACACACTTCCTCCAGAAAGGCCACACCTCATAGCGCCCCCCCCCCCCAATCACTCAAACACGAGTCTGTGGGGATCCATTCTTACTCAAACCACCACACCTGTGATGTGGAAGCCTAGGCCAGATCAGTCCTTTCCTTCCCAACTTGCTCTTGATGATCATGGTGTTTCATCATAGCCAGAGTAACCCGGACTCAGACAGGGGTTCAGTCTACCGTGGCCAGGAGGACGCAGCATCAAGAGAGCCTTGTAGCTGTGGTGGTTAGGGTCCGAGGCTGCTTGCTCACATCTGGGTCCAAACAAACAAACAAACAAAACAAAAACCATACAAACAAAAAAATCCGAGATCAGGCAGTACGTGACGCTCCTAGCAACCCACTTCCTCCAGCCAGGTCCCATCTCCAGAATGTCCCTAAGCTTCCTCGAACAGTGCCACTGGTGCGGGAACATTGGAGCGTCTGCAGGGCACTGTGCACCCATTGCCCTAACAGCTACTCTTTTCTTGCAGTATCCGGAGCGTGATGCAGAAGTATCTTGCAGAAAGAAACGAAATAACCTTTGACAAGATTTTCAATCAGAAAATCGGTGAGTTCTGCTTCTTCGTCTGGTTACTGTCATGGCGGCGGCGGTGGCGAGGTCTGGTGATGTCACGGTTTGACCTCTGCATAGAGCCCTTGGTGCTGTGTACCGTGTAGAGCTGAAGAGGGGACCGAGGGAGCCCAGGGGGTTAGCAGTTCGCTTCACCTCTGCATCCCCCCCCCCCCGCCCCCGAAACGCGTCGTGGGAATGAGTTATTTGGAAACAGACAGTTTAAGCTTTAAGGTCGTTGGTGGGTGTTTGTCCCGAGTCAGAGTGTAACACTGTAGATGTAACCAACGGTCTTATTAAATAAGAAACACAGAGCCGATTCAGAGAAGAAAGCCAAGAGGTCAGAGCTAAGAGCCTCACCCTGATTTAGGGATCCTCTTCAGCCAAGAGAGCTCTCCGAAAAGTCTCAATATGTAATACTACTCTTTCAGCATACTGAGAGTCAGTTACTATGTTGAGAGGTTCTGAAAAATCCATTAATACCAACATAACACCACAACCAGGAGGGGAGAGTGAGGACCGCTCAGCTCCTCCCCGGCAGGTAAAGAACAGCAGGGACGGTTCCCAGAGCTGCCTCTCTCAAACAGAGCGAGGGAGACGATGATGTCACTCAGGAGGTTTCTCCTGCTCACACTGGACGGACACGTCTGTGCCTCAGGAAGACCCCTCCACCCTCACTCGTAGCCACTCCCGTTCTCGAGAACGCATCCAGAAGCATCAGGCTTGCTTTCTGTGTCTGAGCTTTTTAGACTCTCTCCTCGAGGGAGGCTCGCCCTGCATGGAGCCTGTGGTCTCTCTGGTCTGGCCACTTTCACTGACTGTGAGGCTCGCATTTACTGCGTTTATTTCGTCCACTGTTGCATATGTTAGCGTTTCGTTCTCTTCGGTGGTACGCATGGACTTTACCACACTTTGTTTATCCATTTATTTGGGAGTTGGTAGACCGTTGGATTGTCTCTACTTTTCGTCCTTTCTGAACAAAGTTGCTGTGACCTGTGAATATTTGCAAATCTCTCTCTCTCTGTCTTTGTCTCTGTCTGTCTGTCTGTCTCTCTATCTCTCTGTGTGTGATAGCCATTCATTTTCCTTAGATGTACACCCAAGAGTAGAGTTGCTAGGCTGTGTGGTACATTCACCTTAAACTTTTAAAGAAAGCACCGGACTCCCTTCTAACGCGGCTGCCCTGATGCCCAGACCTGATGGGGGGCTCCAGTTCCCCGAGTCCTCAGCGCCTGCCCCTGGCTGCTCTCCGTCTGCCGCCCCCGCCGTCCTGTTGTGGGTTCTATTCCTCATTTCCCTCACAGTTAACGGTACTGAGGGCGTTGGTATAAGTCAGCCGTTTCTAGATGGTCTTTGGAGAGATGTCCATTTAAATATCTTCCCCTTTAGAATCGGGTGACCTTTGTCATTGTCGAAGACATGTTTGGGAATGTGCTCTCGTAGTCAATGCCTTGTTTCCCATTTCACTGGTGGCATTTGAAACCAAGGGGTTTTAATATTAACGAGGTCCAGTTTGTACATGTCAGAGCTAAGATGTGTTTGCCCAGTGGGTTCATAATAACTTTCTTCTAAAAGTTTCAGTTTTTTTCTCCTCCTATGTTTAGCATTTGGCTTTGTGGGGTAAGTTTTTTAATCTGTGGTATGCAGCTCTAAATTAGTGAGGTTGTTTTACTTGTATAAGTTATTTTACATTTATTTATTTGTGTGGGGGGTGCACATGACTCACATGAGAGGTCAAAGGACAACTTTTGTTCAGGAGTCGGTTCTCTCCTACAGTGTGGGTTCTGGGGATTGAACTTGGGCGGTCAGGCTTGGCTGCAGTCCCGTTTTATCAGCTGAGCCCTCTCACCTGCCTCTTCCCCTCTTTCATGCATGACATTTTATTTTCCCCACTGGATTTTCTCTGATAATCTCTGCTGAACATTAGCTGTGGAATTGGCTTAGTGTGGCTTCTGACTTTGTTTACCCCTGCGTCGGCTTAGGCCAGCAGCGTTCATGCCCCTGGCTTTAGAGCAAGGTTTGGAACCGGGAAATAAAAGTCTCCACCATTTTCTGTCTGATTGTTTTAGGGTTGCTTGGGGGCTATTCTGGACCCTTTACGCTTCTGTGGGAGGTTTTTTAATAATACCTTTCCAGTTGCCTCTGGGTCTGGGATAGAGAGCCTTGAATCTGCGCTGCTGGGAGCCACTGTTCTGACCCTGTGAGTGAACAGCCTCTGCTGCTTCCGCTGCTTAGGGCAGCGCTGTCTTTTCCAGTCTGGCGCCTCTCAGTGAGTTGATTCCTCAGCCAGGAAACCCTCTTCCACAGCGGGGAGTTGGAGCCAGTGGTCTCCCTTTTGATGGCTCGCTGTGGGATTTGGAAAAACAATGTGTTCTACAGCTAACTCCTGGGGTCCAAACTAGGTTAGTAGTTCTTGTAAGGTGGGTGCGTGTCTGTGTGTGCAACTGTGTGTGTGTCTCTGTGTATGTGTGTGCCTGTGTGTGCCTCTGTGTGTGTGTGTGTGTGTGTGTGCATGCATCTGTGGTTCATGTGTGTGTGTTTTTTGTATGTGTCTCTCTGTGTGTCTGTGTAGTGTGTGTGTGCACCGATGTGTGTATTTGTGTACCTGTGTGTGCCTGTGTGTGTGTGTTCATGCTCCGATGTGTGTGTGAATGTGTGTCTGTGGTTCATGTGTGGTTGTTGTGTGTGTGTGGCACATTTGTGATATGCGCGTGTATGTGTGTGTGCATGTAAAGGTGTATATGTGAACCCCTTAGGCTAGTCTATAACCTGTCTGAATAATGGGTTTTACTTCTTTCTTTCTAATCCTGTCTTTATTGTTTTTATTTTTCATTTTGGTTCTTAATTGTTTTTTAGTGTTTCTCTCAATTGTTTTTAGCATGATTTAAAGTAACATTTATTTTTAGCATGGTTTAAAGTAGCATTTATCTAGAATGAATTCACAAATTGTATTTGATTCTCGGGGCCCAGGTCTAAGAATCAGGCTCCCCATAAGCTTTGATAACAAGAGGGTCTATCTCCTGATTGGCGGGGGGTGGGGGGCGGGGGGGGGAGAACACGTGGGCAAAACAGAGACCACCATCCCATCCCAGCCTTTGAAAGAGAGAACGTTTCACAGGGCTTGTCCTAGAGACGGAGATGAACTTGGTTCACCCTGGGTCTTACTCTACAAAGTGTGGTGACCACACAGAAACACTGGGGCACTAAAAGCTGTAGATAACACCAGTAAGACATCCTCGGGACTGGCGATGTGGTTCGGTGGGTAGGATGCTTGCCTCTAATGCACGAAGCCCTGGGTTCAATCCTCAGCACGGCACAAACCGGGTGAGGTGGTGAACTCCTGTAATCTCAGCACTTGGCGCAGAAGTTCAAGGATATCCTTGACTGTGTAATGAGTTTGAGGCTAGCTTGGGCTACTCGGACCCTGTCTACCAACAGACAAAACAGTGTATAGGATTCACTGTCGTCAATCTCCATGAGCAAAGCTATCAGTCTGTTTTACGGCCCACCAAATGGTGGTTTTTGAAGTTTTGTGCCTTAAAGCCAAATAGATAAGTAGAATCTTCAGACACTGACAGCTGGGTGGCCTCTGCCTGGTGGCAACCCAGCATTCGGCATGTGGCCCTAGAGTGGGATCTCTACCTGTGACCACCCTGCACCCCCATTCTCCCTGGACTGACCCTGATGGACATCCTAGGTCCCCTCCCCATTCCATCGGCACAGCATACTGTAGCTCAGAGTCGACTTCCACCGCAGGAGAGGGAAGACTTAGGGTCCCACTTTGGTTCGGCATCAATGGTACTGGCCTTGTGCGGCTTCCACTGAGGGGAGCATTAAGGGCCCCTTTGATTTTCCTGATAGTGGAGATGAACACTCAGCTAAGCTCTGCTAATTGAATTTCCAGTAGAAAGGGCTAGAGGGCAGCAGGCAGGCGAGCCCTGGGGAGCCTGGGTCATTTTCTGCCTCCAATAAGGAAGCTGTGCAGAGGGAGACACTGAGGAGAGAGGAGAGCCATCGTTTAGATACTGGCAAGGTGGTCTTGGTAGCTACTCTGTCAGCTTGGGTCACATAGGGGATCTGCTCCATCCCACAGCCTCCGCACCCTGGGAACTGGGGATAGACCAGAGGGCTGAGGTGAAAGCCGATGGACGGAAGGTCGTATCTGTCTCCCAAGGAAACTTGCTTGTCTTCCTGTTAAGCTATTACGCAAATTCTAGAAGCAACCATCGTCATCACTGCTCAGAAGAAGATTCGAGGAAGGTCCATTTTAGTGTGTCATGCATCTGCTACCCTGTGCCTTCTTATTCTTGGACCTGATGCAACACTTGGACACCTGGGCTCCTGATCCATGATTCACAGGCTGGAAAAGCTACTTACATTTTTTTTTTTTTTAATTTAGCTATTTATTATATATACATATTCTGCCTGCATGTATACCTGCAGGCCAGAAGAGGGCGCCAGATCTCATTACAGATGGTTGTGAGCCACCATGTGGTTGCTGGGAATTGAACTCAGGACCTCTGGAAGAACAGTCAGTGCTCTTAACCACTGAGCCATCTCTCCAGCCCCGCATTTTTTTTTTTTTTCAAGACAGGGTTTCTCTGTGTAGTTTTGGTGCCTGTCCTGGTCTTACTCTGTAGACCAGGTTGGCCTCGAACTCACAGAGATCCACCTGGCTCTGCCTCCCGAGTGCTGGGATTAAAGGCATGCGCCACCACCACCTGGCCCTGCATTTTTTTTTAAAAGGTAGACTTCCCCCTCCCATAAGCAACACTGTCCAGGCTCGGGATGTAGCCTGGTCCTCAGATCTCGCTGTGGCTCTACTTGTGGTTCACTCCCTAGGGAGCCATGCTATTTATGTTGCCCCTGCTGCCACTGAGCTAACCTCAGCTATCACCTCCTCTCTCCATATACAGCCAAACTAGGAAACAGCACACCCGTCTGCAGGGGCTGAGGCGGAGGCTCATTTGGAAGAGTGCTGGCCTCCAATGCACGAAGTCCTGCGTGAACCTCCACATGCACACCCAGCCATCAGAACACACAGGGCACCCACCCACGCACTCAGTACTGGTAAAACATGCACACGTACAGGAAAGTGTGCGCACATGTACGCAGCACAACAACACGCTTCCACTCAGAGACTGCACAGCACTCACCAGTGATTGTACATATAATACGTGTACATGTACGCAGTGTAGTGCGCACACACACACATACACACACACACACACAGGTGTATGTGCACACATGGCTCACTCCTCTGGTTCCTTGCTCTCCACTGTTCTCCACTCAGGACCCCACATTCTGGCAGGTGATTGACACATCTGTCCTCGCCACCTGCCTATCACTGTCCTCGTGCTACTGCTGTAGCCTACACCATTATCCCCTCCCCAAGACATCTCAGCACCTTCCTCACTGGTGGTCCTGTTTTTACTTTTATTCCTAACTGTCCAGACACGCCACGCCACACCAGGCTCATGCCCTGGCTCACCAGGGCAGAGGTCTGCTGGACTGGGTGACTCAGGCCAGCCAAACGGCCTCCATGGGTTTGCTCCCCTTGATTTCGCTGTTCACCTCTGCTCCCTCCTCGTCCCCATCCCCCCCTCCTCCTTTCTCCCGCCTCCTGAGAAACGTCCCCACCTCCATCCTCAGGAGCACTCAGCTCCCAACCTCACTTCTGTGTTTAAAAAAACAGCTATTGCCCCCAACAGCGGCTTCTTCACGTGTGGACAGGGAAGCTGCAGATTGACAACATGCCTAAGTGAGTCACACCTGTGCCACCCTCACGCTGCAGCACTTTCCGTGGTCCACAGTCTCCAGACACGACCGTGGAACTGCCGTTTTTCACAGCGTTTCACGCTGGGAATGATGAGGGGTGGGAAGATGGGATAGCCATGCGATGATGGGAGGGTGGGGGGTATGGGATGGTGGGGGGATGGGAGGGTGGGGGGATGGGATAGCTATGGGATAATGGGAGGGTGGGAAGATGGGATGGTGGGAGGATGGGAGAATGGGATGGTGGGGGGGATGGGATGGTGGGGAATGGGAGGATGGGAGGATAAGAGAAGTGTGGACAGAAAGATCCTCACTGTATAAAAATAAATTCAAGAGATAGTGGTCACTGTATAAAAATAAATTCAAGAGATAGTGGCTGCAAAGCAGTCTTCGCCAAGCCATTCTGCAGATAGTGCCGTCAGGGCTGGCATGCTGATTTGGCCCAAGATGGTGGTTTTTAAAGTATTCCCCGCCCCCAACCAGTCTCAAAAAAAAATCTTGTTCTCTCTCCTCGTATGCTGGGACTTGACTGCCACTCAAATTCCCATCCTATTGGCCTAGGATGCAAAGCCTGATCTAATGAATAATTTGGGGCTTGAGACTGCCCTTTTTTTCCCCTCTGGGCTCAGTCATGCAGCCAACTGCCTGTGATGTTCTAGCTTTCGGGGATTCTGAGATAAGGGGCGGGAGGGACTCAGCACTCTTGCTTACCAGTCACCCTAAAGAACTCTAAGCACATCTCACGCTGAAAAGGGACACACAACCCATTTCTTTCTTTTCTATTTGAGACAGGGTTTCTCTGTGTCACAGCCCTGGCTGTCCTGGAACTCACTCTGTAGACCAGGCTGTCCTCAGACTTCCAGAGATCTGTCTCTGCCACCTGAGTTCAGGGATTAAAGGTGTGCACCATCACAGACCTCCAGGCTCACAATCTATTTCTTATAGTGGGAAGATGGGAACTGTGTGGGTGCATGGGTCCAGGTTCCACACAGGTAGGACATCTTATATGAGGGCCTTGGACACCTCAGGATTTGGGTACCTGGAGTTTTTTCAAATCTAAGGGACAGTGCCAGTCACTTTGTTGAATTGCCTACAACCCTTGTTTTCTGAAGCATCCATTGGTGCTCACGTGGAGAATGTGGGTTTTGTTTATTTGTGTGTGTGTGTGTGTGTGTGTGTGTGTGTGTGTGTGTGTGTGTGTGTGTGTGTGTATGTGTGTGTGTGTTGTTCCTTGAGACTACTGGTGAAGGATTTGAATTCCCAATGTGGAATTTCAGCTTAGCTCAGTGTTCAGGAGGTGTCTTGGCTCAAATATCCTCAGCTCTGGACTTGCAAGCTGAAATTTTCATGTCTTCTAAAACAATTGCCCACTTTATTAAAATGATTCCCCACAGGCCTTTTGGCAGTTGGAAGCTTCCAGCAAACACGATGCCGTCCAGCTGATAAATATCGAATGTGGGTTTCTTGCAAATGGGTCCCTGGGCCACTGGATGAAGCAGCCTTAACAGCCCATTCGAGACCCTGCGGTGTAGTGGATCATCCCTGCCACCCTCCACGCCTCTGCAGGGACTTGCCCTCCCTGAGCTGAAGTCACAGGGTCATCTCAGTGGAAAGTCCCTGCGTCAGGGCCTTCCAGATTCTTTCTGTGGCCCACATACACCGCCGTATTTCCTTTCCTCTAGAACTCACCACGGCTTCCCAGTCGGCCCTAGCCAGGGGGCACAGAGGAAAAGAAGGGTGAATCCCTGTCCTCATATGAGTCTGGCCTGGTTGGTGAGAGGGAGACAGAATCAGAAAAGCTACTTACCCAAGGGGGTGGGGCGACTCCCTGAACATGGTCCTAGCTGTCAGTTCCAAAGGCTGTGCCATGTGGACAAGGAGACATGAGAGGTCTGCCCACCACTCCAGGAAGTGTTGTGTTGGCCAGGGCTCACACAGCAGTCACCTCAGTCATGGTGCCCCAGGGGACAGTCTGCCAGGCTGCTGTGAGGGGCACCCATGTAGATTTTCATGGCTGGCATGAAGACTTCCAACCCTGAGTGGTGATGTATGCCCACAGTCCCTGCACTCAGGAGGTGGAATCAGACATGAGTTTGAAGGCAGCCTGGGTCTTTGTTCCTTTCCTGGTGACAGTGATAAAATACTCTAACAAAAGCACTCAGGGGAGTATGGTAGTTGGAATGTGACTGGCCTCTATAAGCTCACTGGGAGTGGCGCTATTAGGAGGCGTGGCTTTGTTGGAGGAAGTGTGTCATGGGGGTGGGTGAGGGACTTTGGGGTTTCTTATGCTCAAGCTACACCTAGTTCAGTTACTTCCAGCTGCCTGCCTGCAGATCAGTATGTAGAACTCTCATCTCCTTCTCCAGCACCATGTCTAACCTGCACACCACCATGCATCCCGCCATGATGATAATGGACTAAACCTCTGAAACTGTAAGTCAGCCCCAATGAAGTATTCTCCTTTATAAGAGTTGCCGTGGTCATGGTGTCTCTCCACAGCAATAGAAACCCTAAGACAGGGAGAGAGGGTTGACTCTGCATGGTCCATCATGGTGGGGAAGTCAATGCAGGGGGGGCGCCTGAAGCTGATCACATGACAGCTGATCACGTGACATCCTCAAGTGATGAATGCAGGCTGCCTCTCCTCTCCTACAACCCAGGACCCTAATGTAGGGAATGGAGCCACCTGCAGTGGGCAGGTCTTCTCCGTTAACCCAATCAAGATAACCTCTCACAGATGTGCCTGGAGCCGTGCCTCCTTGGTGATTCCAGGTCCTGAAACGATGCCTTGGGAAAGTTAAGAACCTAATGCAGGGAGATAAGAGGGCATGGAGGGTTCCCTGGGCCTCTGAGGGGGTCACTGACGGGGGTTACTGCTTCCTGTAAGACTTGCTTGAAGTCCTGAAGGCACAGCAAGGTCCAGCCAGCTGAAGTTGGAGGGCAGGTGGCCGAGGCATGTCCTGTGGAGAATCGGCAAGTGGGAGAAGAGTGTGCTGAGGTCTTAGTGTGTGGAGGCGGTGAATGTGTGTAGATGTGTGGTGAATGCGGTGTGTAAATACAGTGTGCAGATATGGTGCATGGAGCCTATCTGCTGGCCCCTGGGCTGGCCTGGGTAGGTAGGATGTGGAGACTGCCCTTTGTGGGGCAAAACAGGTGTGGGGAAATGTGTGTTTTCTAATGTCTGCAGCAGCATCTGTGGACGTTGGGAAGTGCTGGGATGGTGCTAGGGAAGGACTGGTGGGAAAAGACACTGGATATTGGAGGAGCTACAGCCTCCTAGGGTGCGGGATGCTTGTGTGGTGTAAGGAAGCTGTGGTGAGCCCTTAGCGCCTGTCCCTCCACAGGCCAATCTGCTCCTGTCTTCAAGGCGGCTGTTGGCTTTCTGGGTTTCTCTAGTCAGTGCCTGATAGTTCCGAGGGCTCCTGGTGTCTTATGTGTAACGTGTGACACACATGTGAAGTGCAAGAGTCTCTTTCGTTTTCAGGAAACTTGTTTGAAACCTGGTACCCCTGGGAAGACGGTCCCCTGGGACTCAGTCAGCCCGGAACACAGGGCGGATGTACCTTGCCCAGTAGCTGCTCTTGGCTACCTCATTTCCTCATTGTGGGTCTGGACATGCTGGGCCCGTGGGGTCTGTGACACCCTCCTGCCTGACATCCACAGAGCCAGTGCGGGTGGATGTTTCTACACAGCTCTTTGGGTAGTATTTGGTGGTTTATTAGACTATCTTGATTTCCTCGTAAATCATTTGAAATCTGCCTAATTGTCAGGGTTTGTGCTGGAGAAGAATGTCACGGTTAGTTTTCTGTCACCTTGACACACGCCGGAGTCATTTGGAAAGAGGGACCATCAACTGAGAAAACTCTTCCATCAGATTCTCTATAGGCAAGCCTGTGGGGGCATTTTCTTGATTAGTGATACATGGAGGAGGGCCCAGCCCACGGTGGGTGGTGCCATCCCCAGGCTGGTGGTCCTGGGTTCTATAAGAAAGCAGGCTGAGCAAGTCATGGAGAGCAAGCCAGTAAGCAGCACCCCTCGATGGCCTCTGCATCAGCTCCTGCCTCCGGGATCCTGCCCTGGTTGAGTTCCTGTCCTGACTTCCTCCAACGATGGACTGTGCTGTGGGACTGTAAGCTGAATTAACCCTTTCCCCCCATGTTGCTTTTTTTCAGTCATTGTGTTTCCAGCTATTGGAAGGGTTGGGTACAGTTTTCCTGCCCCAGTGTTCTAGAATTTTCCTTCTGTTCCACTTCCTTTGTTTCATTTTCCCATCAAGAACGTCCTGTGGATTTTCCTTCGGCCTCAGACACATCCCTTTGCCCTCTTGTTCACAGGACTCAAGACAGTTTGTAAATAAAGGATCCCATAACTCCTCTGAGAGTGTGTTGGGTTTCCTGGGAACAGCCAGGGCCTGGATTTCAACTCGGGCAGCATGGCCGCTCTTGGGTTCAATGGCAGTGCACGCAACGTGGCTTCTTTCTGTGAAGGTTTAAGTCCACGTGCAAAAGCTCCCATCACCATGCACAGTTATGGCGGTGCACACCTTTAATCCCAGCACTCTGGAGGCAGAGGCAGGCGGATCTCTGAGTCTGAGGCCAGCCTGGTCTACAGAGTGAGTTCCAGGACAGCCAAAGCTACACAGAGAAACCCTGTCTCAAAAAAATCGAGCAAAATAAAATAATAATAAGAACAAAAAGTTTAACAAGGGGGCCAGCGAGATGGTTCAGTCGATAGGTGCTTGCCACCAAACTGACAACCCAGGTTCTTTCCACAGGGTCCTCTTGCGTGAAGGAGGGAACTGACCCCCACAAAGGGGCTGACTCCTCTGACCTCAACATGCTTGCTAGTATACACACACACACACACACACACACGCACGCACGCACGCACGCACGCACACACACACACTATTACACATGGAAATGAATGGATAAATAAAATAAACGTGACTAAAACTTTTAAACTTAAAAAGACGTGGAAGTGCATCAGGGAGGCAGTGAGCTGTGTGTTCATTTTATTATATTTATTGACTCCTGTTGGAACGGAGATGAATCGAGAGGGGAGCACTGAGGACTGGTAACGTGGGCTAGCCAGATCAGCCCGGGGCAGCCGGGCCTGCTGTGCGGTATCTGTTTTGCTGTGTGCCTCTGTCCGCCCCCCCGCCCCCTTGAATTTGCTTCTCCACTTACTGTTCAAGGTTCCCTTTATCATCCTGTGTGTGGGACACTTGAGAGTCTGACCTCTCATTCCGGTGGCTGAGGATGCTGGACATGGCTCCACGCACCGGTATTACGTGCCCAGAGTGGAGTTTCCGGAGTTCTTCCCAGGGTCTCCGAATTCAGGCTTCTTTTGCAGCTTCTAACACAGAAACTGTAATGCATACCAATGTGCGCTTTGCTGAGTTTTTCTTCGAGTAGATGGGTAGGGCTATTAGTGACCTTTGCTAAGTTCGAAGTTGCAAAAGCCTTTCTCCTTGGTTCTCTCTACGGCGTTTAGCGTCTGGAGTCACATTCTTCTTAGGGTCCATTCGGCAGTAACGTCCCTAGCGATTCCAACTGTTGCTCAGGCTGAGCAGTCACGGTCGCACAGAGGCTCAGGAGTCCCTCGAAGGTCTTCTCTATGCACTGAGTTGCATCTTGTTTTAAAGGGCCCTGGCTGTGTCCGTGCATGCCCGTCTTCTGTTCGGCCCACTGCTCTGTTGCGTGCACAGAGTGTAGAAGGCGGGAGTTGAATACGTTCCCAGAGAGTCCCAGCCGCTACCTTTTCTGTCTGCCTTCTTTCACATGAATGTTAAGAGTTTGCTGATTGGCTTTTTACAAAGTTTCCTCCTGAGCCTTGCCCTGGGGTCACGCGAAGACAAAGGGGGACCTAATTCTTCCTGTCCACCAACATGGTGTTTCTCTCTGCTTATCTGTATTTTCTCAGCTTTATTCATTATCTTAGGAGTCATGCATGTATCTAGCTAGACTTGCTCCCGGATGTCACACCGTTTGGTGTCATGATGAGCTGCTGCCCTGCTGTGCACGGTGTCCTGTGCTGCTCTACACCAAAGCTCGAAGTAAATCTATTGAGTTAGTTGATCTCATCGCGTGACCTTGAAGTCTTTTATTGCATTGCAGCTCCGTTTCTAGACAGACACTGCTCTTCTCAAGATAGTATTTTAGGTTGTGCATTTTTCATGTTGAATCTGGAGCTGCTTGGCTTAACCTTGGTAACTTTGTGAGAAGATGCAATGCAGATGATTGCATTACCAGGGCTTTTTGCTATCCTACACAACACGATTATGGCGGGTGTTCACTGTCTGCCCTTTGGATAATTTTATTTTTATTCTTGGGCCATTGAGTTTCTGGCATCTCCTGTCTGGGTGCTCCAAGCTTGCTTGCGGGGGTCCCCACAGCCGACCTCTGTTTCACTGTCCCCTGGTCTTTACAGCATGAGTCCTACTTCAGCTGATGTCTGACCGATTGTCCCAGGATGTGATTGTTCAATTCACTTTGTTGTATTTAGAAAAAAATAGAATCTTAGAGCTGAAGACCCTCTGGAGACTGATGCAAGACCTTTTTCTTTTTAAAACTTCACTGTTTATTTGTGTGTGTGTGTGTGTGTGTGTGTGTGTGTGTGTGTGTGTGTGTGTGTGTGTATGCATGTGTGTGAGAAGCTGCAGCTGTAGAGGTCAGAGGACAAGTCACTTCCCTCCTATCACATGAGTCCTGGGGATCAAACTCAAGTTGTCAGTTTGGTGGCAGGCTGCTTTCCTCACTGAGCCATCTCACTGGTCAAAAAAAAAATTTTTTTTTAAAGTTGAAATATATACAAGTGCTAGAGGAACACGGCACAAGTTTTGTGAGCTTGTTCATCTGAGTGAAACAGGCCCGCGACACACATGCCGTGTCTCCGAGTAATCCACGCGATCCATTCATGATACCAGCATAAAGAAATCTGTTTGGAGGCACTTGATGAGGTGGAAGAACAGAGCGCGAGGGGTGCTCGCTCGCTCCGTGGTTTCTGAAAGGTGCTAGGGGGGGAAATGTGGGAGGTGGAAAGAGGCCCCTGAAGGCATTGCGGAGAACTCTTGGAGCGTGTGGTCGTGGTTGACTAGGTGACTCCGCTCCCGCCTCTCGGCATCAGGTTCATTGCGGTGGATCTTGGAAAAACGCACTCCAGGTAAATTATATTAGCATCTCCATCCTTTCATGTTTGCTCAAGGATAGAATGTACTCGAGGTTTGCTTTTTTCTTTAGTGCCAAACTCAACAATCTCAAGTGGTTAGGAAATTGCTAATTATAAAGGGGATGCATATTTGAAAGCCACACTGATAGCATTTGTGTCTATTATTGGCCCCATAAAAATTTTAATTTTTGAAGGCAAGAGTTTGGCTGTCTCTCCAGCATAATAAAATACCTCCTCCAGGAAATTATAGAACCATAAATAGCGACTGCTTGGCTATTGTTTGTTTTATTTTTATTTTTTTTATTTTTTTTTTTTTTTGGTTTTTTCGAGACAGGGTTTCTCTGTGTCGCTTTGCGCCTTTCCTGGAACTCACTTGGTAGTCCAGGCTGGCCTCGAACTCACAGAGATCCTCCTGGCTCTGCCTCCCGAGTGCTGGGATTAAAGGCGTGCGCCACCACCGCCCGGCTGTTTGTTTTATTTTTAAGACACGGTCTCACCTTCTAGGCCACTGTATAGCCCAGGCTGGTCTAGAACTTTAGCAGTCCTCCTGCCTCAGCCTCCTGGGTGCTGAATTGTATGTGGGTACCACTTGGCTCTATATTGTCTTTTTAAAAATATAATTTTGTATTTTTCTGTCATTTTAAGTGTCCTCAGTCCCAAAAGCAGGTTAAGGAGCCTGATTCTAGAAGCCCTGTGCTTTTTCTTTCCCTCACTTTCTTCTTGTATTCTCTCTCTCTCTCTCTCTCTCTCTCTCTCTCTGTGTGTGTGTGTGTGTGTGTGTGTGTGTGTGTGTGTGTGTGTGTGCGCGCGCGCCAGGCGCGCCTGCCTTCAGTGGCTCTTCTGTCTTGTCCAAGCAGCTTGGACAACTGAAAACACAGTAACTGTTTTTCCATGAGGATACAAAGACCTGGGGTAACGGCTACTCTTCTCCCCCCGTCCTTCAAGGTACATCCCATGAGGTGCATAGAGTTAACAGTGCTCACACGCTAAGGGGAAGTGGGTCCATCCCGTGAGAGGATAGAAGGGGGAAGAAATACGAGATATTGGCTTAGCGTCCTCACAGACTCATACCCAAAATACGGAGGAAGTCTTCATACAGCTTATCACTTCTGAGCCTGGCCACTTGGTTCTGGCTGATCATCACAGCTGCCTTCCATCCCCTGGGACCTCTGCTGCCCTGAGGTCTTTACCTGTGGGTCGACCCACACCTTCACTCCTGAAGGGTCTGGACTCTGAGCTGCCCATTCTGAGTTGGGCCGCAGTTCCCACTGGCTTTAATTCCATGGCCATGCTCATTGGTGCTGAGTGGAGGCTCTCCTTCCTTCATGGCACATGCGCCCTTTCTCATCCTCCTGGTGAGTCCCCATCCATGTACACTTGGTCTCCAGTCACTGGGCAGCAGGGTCCCTCCTGTGCCTATGGATTCAGAGGTGGGAGGAGCCCCGGTACTAACAGCCCTCCCCAGCAATGGGGGAGGCCCACACTGAGCGCAGTCTTTGTGACCTGGCTATCCTAGGGGTTGGGAAGGGGAGTCTCAAGAGTACATAGTTTACATTGAGAGAATGGTAGGCACATGGAGACCCTTCTGGGTGTCTTTACCCAAAGTGTTCAACCTTCATGCCCAGACATGTGCCCACTCTTTTATTGAGGTGTTTCTATTTAAAAAATTGCCTTACAAGAGTTTCATCTGGGAGCTGGGGATGTGGCTCAGTGGTTAGGAGTACTCCCTGCTCTTCCCGAGGCCGGGATGTTCAGATACCAGAACTCACCCCTGGCAGCTCACATCTACCTCGCATCCAGCTCCAGGGGATCTAACACCCTCTTCTGGCTTGGCCGGCAGACACCTTTGGTGGCTGAGCCATCTTCTTGGCCCCCAACCTTCTGGAGTTTTTTTAATTCTTCCATCTCTACCCTCAGCGTGCTTGGCTTGTTCAGGCTTGACCGTGAGGCTTCTGCTAGGTGTCATGGTTGTGAAGGATGGGAGGCTTCAGACTCAGAAAACTAACTAGAGTGGTGGGTGTCTCCATGGAAGCCTGTGGGGGAAGAAGCTGTGGGAGGAGGTGCGCTCTCCTGGGCCAGGGGGTGCTCAGGGCAGTTTCGTGAGATAAGCTTGCCATGGGAGCTTGAGGAATCTGATTTTATTAATAAAATCAAACCTGAGGCCAATTATTGGGGTGAATGCTGGAAGGTCAGAGAGACAGAACAGGCCACAGCCAACCTCACCTTGCCAGTTCCTCAGCTGATCCTGTTTCCTCAGACTGGAAGCCTCTCAGTCCTCATCCAGAGTGGATCTCAGCTGAACTGCTTCTCGTGAATGCTTAACCAGCCAAATGTTTAACCAGGCCAAAAGCTTCTAGTTTCTGGTCCTCACGCCTTATATACTTTTCTGCTTTCTACCACCACTCCCTGGGATTAAAGGCTCGCATTCTGGGATTAAAGGCGTGAGTGACCGTGCTTGGCTGTATCCTTGAACACATGGATTTCTGCCTCTGGAGTGCTAGGATTAAAGGCGTGAGTGCCACCATTTTCTAGCCTCTGTATCTAGTGGCTGTTCTGTTCTCTGACCCCAGGTAAATTTATTAGGGTACACAATATTTTGGGGAACATAATACCACCACACACCAGGAGACACCTGATGGTGACATCTAGCCTGCACCTGTGCACACGCTTACCTTTGAGCAATCGTGCACAGACCGAGACCCCCCCCCCCCATGGACTGTAGTGTTGTGTCTCACCCAGGGCAGACCTCGGAGCAAGGGTGACTCTTGGGGAGACTTTGGAGGGAGTAGAGAGTCTTGGAAATGTTGGTGCGGGGGGCGGGCGGGAAGTTGGGGTGTTCCAGGCATGAGGCACGGCTTGCTTCAAGGCGGTCCTGGCGTCCTGAGCAAGGAATTCCTTGGGAATGGGTGGCTGGCTGTGGCCCACGGATTCGCTAGGATGTGAGGCAGTGAGTGAGGGCTGAGGGAAGGGCCTCGAAGGGCCATATAAGCTCCACTAGCCCCGGGCATCTGGCCCTGTTTCCACAGGTACCCCATGGTGGTCACACAAACCCTCTGTGCTCCGTATCTCTGTCCTCTTGGACTGTGAACTCGCTCTAGTGACCTGTGTGTGACCTCAGGTGGAGGTGACAATGTGCATTTAAACAATGGGAGAGGGGCCATAAGCAGAGAAAAAATGCCAAGCCAGACATGGGTATGGTACAGTCATCGGGGGGTCCATCCCTCCAAGGTGTCCTTGGTTTCTTGAATTCCCCCGCCCTTTTTTTTTTCCCCGAAGTGTGTGTGTGTGTGTGGGGGGCGGAGATGCTGAGTTATGAACACATTATTTGGAAGAAGCCCCCGGGATAGAATTTCCTCGTTTCCCCCGCTGATGTTTCCCCGTCTCTCCCTTCAGGCTTCCTGCTATTTAAAGACTTCTGTTTGAACGAGATCGATGAAGCCGTGCCTCAGGTGAAGTTTTATGAAGAGGTAAGGCTCAGCCCTCTCGTGCAATTCTCTTCCAAAGTGTGTTCAGCCAGGCATTGGGAAAAACCCAAAGATCGTAAACACCTCACGGAATTCAGATGTTCATCGAAATAACTTCGTGGCGGCAGATGTGTTAGCAGCGCTGACCCTGCCCACAAGCCAGAGCTGATGTACATATGGCTCAGGCTCTAGAGCAGAGGTTCTCAACCTGTGGGTTGTGACGCTTTGGGAGGGGGGCGGTCCAGCGACCCTTTCACAGGGGTCACATACCAGATATCCTGCCTATCGGATATTTACATTACAGCTCCTAACAGGAGCACATTTACAGTGAAGAAGTAGCAACAACAATAATTTTATGGTGGTGGTGGTGGGGGTCACCACGACATGAGGAACTGCATTAAGGGTCGCAGCGTCAGGAAGGTTGAGAACTGCTGCTCCAGAGGTTTTGGAGTATGAGTGAGAAAGAGTGTAGCTGACTACAGGCTCCAGAGTCCTTCGGAGGTCACAGGCAGCACCTGGCTTTTTGGGCCATCTATAGATGTTGGTTGTGTCCATGAGAGCTGAGGCTGGGTGCTGCTGGCTTTGAAAGGGAGCCTGCCGCCTGAGGTTTCCCGGCCATCTTGGAGGGCTAGAGCGGGGACTTTGTGGGGCTGGGGCTCCCAGGCAGACGTCTGCTTTCCCCAAGACATTGGGTGACGCTTGAGATTGCAGGGGCCGAAAGAGTTAGTGCAGAAGTTTCTGGAAGGTCCATTGAACTCCAACTTAGCCTTACGGGGGTTAGAGAATGCAGACCTCCTGGGAGCCAAGCGAGAAGGCGAGGGACACCCTGGTGGGAGTGATCTGTCCAACCGCTAAGGTACAGCCACTCCTTTTGGGGGGAACTGGGGAACTGGGAATTCAGCTGGGGAGCTCCCCACTGGCCAGAGAGATGCTTCAGGGACAGAAAGAAAGGAGAGGTTTCAGGGTTTCAACTAAAACCACGTGAGCTGGGAAGGACCCCGTCCCTCAAGACGTATGCCAAACACCGAAGCCAAGGAGGGTAGAATGTCACCAGGCTGAGCGCTCCTTGTTCTCTAGAATAAAGACCATCCCTGAGCTCCACGGAAGGCCACACTCAGGAAGGGATCAAACCCAGGTGCCCTAGACGTGGCTCACTGTGCCGTGAGGTACCCAGCCCCCTCTACCTGCCCAGCAGGGCACAGGGAGAGCCTGTCCTTGATGGATGCAGGAAAACAAATGAGAAGACTTTCATTGTTGGGTAAACAGCACGGAAGGAGCCTGGAAGCAAGGTCACAGGACACAAAGGCAGGGTGGATGAATGCACGGATCATCAAATCCACAAATCAAATAGTGGAGTAATTGGCAAATACTTTAAATAACTGCGGTAGAAGCCAGGGTGGGGTGGAAGTGGGTGGGTGGGGGGTTGTTGGCACAGGGCTGTGATCCCACACTCAGAAGGCAGAGGAGGTAGGGTCCCAACTCCATCCTGCCCCTTCCTGGACTCACACACGAAAGTCTGCCTGCAGCCATGCCCTCCAGGTGCTGTGAGATGTGAGACAAATCACGTGGCCGTCTCCAGTGTGTAAGACGCCAAGCTCCCTGCACTCAAGGGACTGACCTCATGGGGACTTAAGACTGAGGTCCAGCGAGCTGGGTGGTCATTCCTGCCCGATTCTCAGGACACCTGTCATGACACAGACCATCTTAGAGGAGAGAACATAACAGCGGAGGGTCAGTTCCTAAGATTGTTTCGCCCCCACTTATTCAACCATATTCACTGAGCACCAGCCTCGTGTCTCTGGCCTTGTGCCGTGACCAACGGACAGAGTCCTGGCTGTCTCTGAGCTTACGCTCTGGGAGAGAAAGCCAACAGCCGACTGACCAAGTGTCCCCAGGCAGAAGAACTCCTCGGGTGGCTCAGCCAGACTCAGTGTGGTGCATTGTGGTTGGCGGCCACTGGACATGGATGGTCTCAAGGTCATCTCAGCAAGGTGGCATTTAAACAAGATCGTGGATGGCAAGAAGACCAGCCTCGTGGAGGTGGAGTCAGGAGAGAACAGGAGGCCACACGGTGGCTACCATGGTGGGGGGAGCTTGGCATGTGAGGAACTGACATGGAGAAGGGCAGCGTGGAAGTGGGGGGATGGACAGGGCAGGGCAGGCGAGTGAAACCACAGACGCCGCAGTGACAGATTCTAGTGTGGAAAAGCGTACAGCAGGCATGTTGGGTGTGCTGATCTGGGGCCTCTGCCATGTGTTGGATGCTCTTCATCCTGACTCAGTTTATCTCAGGTCTTTGTCACCTGGCATGAGAGAGTTGTTAAAATCTCCCACTCCCCTTGTGGAAGGTCTTTTTGATTTCTGTTGTCACTTTCCCTGTATGTTGTAGCTCTGTGGTCAGGCTCACACATAATGTCACTGTATGAGGTGCCCCGTCCTCATCCAAGCCCTCTTTTGTCCTAAACTGGCTTCTTTCACCCTGTGCCGTGGCCACAGCCACACCGTCTCCTTGTGGTCCTGGGGAGGTCCCTTTCAGGCTTGCCTATACAACATTTCTCCGTATGTACAAGACTCCTGCTGTTCATCCTCGTCTACTCTCCAGGGAGTGATTTTTAGATATCATATTCATTTTGCAGAGTTTGCTGAAATTCTTCAGCCTATACATTTACATCTCTAACCCAATCTGAAGCGATTGGGATGATTATTTCTTAGAGTACACCCTCTCCTCTCTTCCTGGACTCTGGTCATAGTTTCATGATTGATGGATACTGTTGGCCTCAACACACTGCTCAGTTTTTCTTTCTCTTCTAGAAATTGGATAATGTCTTTGGTCTGTCTTCAAATCCACACGCCCCTTTTCTTAGCTTCAACAGCCTGCTCTCCCATCCATCCGCTGAACGTTTTTGTTCAGCTTCCAGAATTGCACTTCTGGAAATTCCAGTTGATTATTTTTTTAATAGTTGCCATTCTGTCTTCATTTCTGTTGCTGTGATAAAATACCCGGATGAGAAAGTTAGGGAAGGAAGGCATTATTCTGCTTCAAATCCTGGGTCACCATTTGTCACCGAAGTCAAGGCAGGAGCTTGAAGCAGGTCACAGCACAGTTAAGAGTAGAAAGCCCCTCGGGCTGTTCCTTGCTGGCTTGCTCTGGGCTAACTTTCTCCTCTCAGACAGTTCAGGACCCTCCTTCCCTACCCAGGGAACAGTGCCACCCACGATGGACTGGGCCTTCTCAAGTCAATTAACAATCGAGACAATGGTCCATAGATTTGCCCAGAGGCCACCTGCGGTCGAAAATCCCAGCATTCCTGTCTTCCTAGGTGATTCTAGGCCGTAGCAAGTGGATGCTAAGACAAAGAAGCACAGCTGTTCCCCTCTGCTGCCTCCCATCTCCCCCTGCATCACACAGCTGTTCTGTTACATCTAACTGTGATCACGGATGTGTGGTCCTCGCCCCGAGCATTCCAGCCCTGATCTTGCTGGATCTCGCGGCTGACCTGCTGCTTCCTGTGTGGGTCCGTCTCCTCCACAGGTGAACAACAGAAGCACATACAGAGCGGTGTGGCTGACAATCAAAGATGCCCCAAACTCCCGAAAGGGTGCGGGTTGTTCAGCGCCAGCAGACGCCGAACCTGGCTCTCCCACACCCCTGTGCGATGTGCCACCACTGAGTCGTGGTCAGCTCCTCAGCCTTTGTGGGCCACGGAGGTTGGCTGTGCCCAGATGCCCGCATGTCATCACATACCCAGCAAGTTTGAGAGAATATCTGTGTGGAGTTCAGAGCCCGCCTTTGCGGCTCTCCATCTCCAGGATGCCCTTCTCTCTTAGCTTCTGTTTGCGGTCTCTTCTCCATTATCCGTGTCTGTCAGGCCGCTCTCCAGTGCTTCCTCGAATTGACAGTCGTGCTCTCAGGGGGACCATTCCGCTCTCAGCTACCTGACGGGGTTTGTGATGGATTTTGAATGAAGCACCAGTGTGAGGGGCTGATGGACTAGAAGACATGAGGGTGCGGCATGGAGGCAAAGGGTGGAGTCAGTGATGACCCTCACGGTCACCAGGGTGGGACATGGCGGCGGTGATCCGTCGTAAGTGGAGACAGGGCTCCTTCAGATGAACCCAAATGGAGATGCGGCGTAGACACTGAGCAGGAAAGGTCGCAAGTGCGGTTGTTGTTGCTGCTCTCTGTGGGTCTGATAGCTTTCCCTAAGGTGTGCGTGGCTCGTGACAAAAGCCTTCCAGAGCGCCCAGTGTTCTGAAGCCAGTGGGAGAGGGAGAGGAATGGAGGCAAGGCCCCGGAGATGCAGAACTCCGATGCCAGAGAGGAGGAGATGGGACACGGCCGTGGCCTGGGCAGTGACATGCTCAGCCGTGTGTGTGTGTGTGTGCGCCCAAGCAGAGAGTGACTGCATGCATGATAGGGGCATGCTGTCACCCCTGGTGGTGCTTCTCCTCAGCACGGAGACACCTCTACATGATCCCACTCTCTTAAGTGCCTGGTCAGCCCTCCCGCCAGAATCAGAGGTAGCGTTACTAAATCAAGAATCCCTGTGGCCAGCGGAGCCACGGCTGATGGCCTGCTTTTTAATTAGTGAGCCTTCTGAAAGCAAGCGAGATGTGAGTTTCGGTGCTGGCCCCATACTCTGTCTGGTGTTCACATAGGGCTAATCAGATTCGGAGCACAGACACAGTGCTGTGCCCCATGTGTTCACAACGCCAGGAGTGCCTGTGTAGCTGCAGGAGACAAATCATAGAAACTTCCAGGGAATGAGTATGTATTGGTAGAGTATGAACAAGCTCTATCTCAGAGCTGAAGCACAGCCAGGCTGGAAGATCTGTGCTTTGGAGAGAACTGGCCGGGCACATGGCCCCTGGCTTCTGTGCTGTGGGATAACTGTGGCCACGGTAGTCTTTATTTCCATATTAAAATGCTCAGGGTCCATTTGTGTTTCTAGCTGGGCCTGATTTGGTGGCCTCATTATCCTCTCGTGCTAGGTCATCATTTCAGGGGAATCACTGCCTCGGTCATCTGTCTTATCTCTCGTGGGGAAGGGTTGCTGGCCGGGTCAGTCATGGTTCTAAATAAAGCTGGTTTCTAGGAAGCTGAAAGCTAATGTTGACAACCTCCGGAAATCTAGATAAAAGAATACGAGAAACTGGACAACGAAGAGGAACGACTGCGCCGGAGCCGGCAGATGTACGACGCCTACATCATGAGGGAGCTCCTGTCCTGCACACACGTGAGTGTCCCACCCCACTCCCCAGACAGCGCCGTGTGTGTGTGTGTGTGTGTGGGGGGGGTCACACTGCCCGCGTTTCCAGAAGGGAGCACGGCTGTATGGCTGCACTCCTGGGATGGGGTCCAGGTCTTCTTTTCTCCCATAACTGTTGGTTTCTGACTCGGTGTCTCCTGCTGCACATACGCTTGCTCTATTTCCTGAAGCCGGTGCTGGCTCCTCCAGAAGCTGATGCTGTGAGAGGGCTCGTTTGGATCATTGAAGAAAACTCTCTGTTCTAGACTTGACGAAGGAAGTGAGGATTTATTCTCATGCTTGGCCTCATTATTATTTGACAGGGTCTCTCTGCGTAGCCCAGGCTGAACTTCAGCTCCTGATCCTTTTACCTCAGCGTCCTAAGTGCTAAGACTACAAGCACACACTGCTACACCTAGTCAAGGATGATGTTGGATGATGGTGATACTGATGATGATGGTGATGATGATGATGATAATGTGATGATGATGATGATGGTGATGATGCGATGATGATGATGATGGTGGTGGTGGTGGTGGTAATGATGTGATGATGATGATGGTGGTGGTGATGATGGTGATGATGATGATGATGATGATGATGATGATGGTGATGATGATGTGATGATGATGATGGTGGTGGTGATGATGGTGATGATGATGATGATGATGACGACGATGGTGATGATGATAATGTGATGATGATGATGATGGTGATGATGCGATGATGATGATGATGATGATGATGGTGATGGTGATGATGTGATGATGATGATGATGATGGTGATGATGATGATGATGGTGATGATGACGACGATGATGGTGATGATGATAATGATGATATTATGATGATGGTGATGATGATGATGATGGTGATGGTGTGATGTGATGTGATGTGATGATGATGTGGTGATTAGTGTTGCTGTATTGTTTGGGAATCTAGAATTGAACCAAGGGCCTTATGCTTGATAGGCAAATACCACTGAGCCATTTGCCTAGTCTTGCTTTATTAGTTTTAATTTAGCTGTACCTTAACAATTAGGTGAACCAGAATTTAATTAATATAAATCTTCAGTGATGTCTTGGGATTAATAAGGACTATAATTATTATGCTAATTTTATTCATAAATAGTTAAGTCAATTTTATTCATGAATAGTTAAGTAATGGTTGAAATTATTGTCTTCCTTAGAAGTCAAATAAACAATCTAATTGGGATAAACTAGATTCTTAGGAACTCACTTCATTAGAAGTGGACCAGGCATCAATGTAGAAATTTCCATGTGGATGCCTCTGTCCCAATGAGGGACATTTTATAAAGGACACACAGTCTTCACCTACTCCATCCAGGGCCATGGTCACTAGCCACATAGGCTATTTGAGTTTATTTAAAGCAATTAAAGTTACATGAGGTCGCTTCCGGGCTCCCTGTCAGTCCTGTCTCAAGTGTCCTGGAGCTTCGTGTGGCCAGAGGCAACACAAAGGCACAACAACATTGTACTGCGGCCGGAAGGTTGAGTGGATGGTCCCGTCATGCCTTAGCACGTAGGGTATGGTTACAGTTCTCAGTGACGTGAGTGGCTGTGCACAAGCTGGCCCCTCTCAGTGCTTCTATTGCTTCACTGAGCTGTGCAGAGGGAATTGGAGCTGGGCAGATGCTCACCGCTTCGTGCCCTGGTGCCTTGGCTGAGCCCTAGAGGATGCATGTGCTCCATGGAAGCTGTGTGATCTGGGTTTTCCTCAGCTGAGCTATTGGGGTGGGGAGAGCTTTGGAAGAGTGGGTGTTATTCAAATGACTTGTGGTGATTATCCTCCAGATTAAGTGAGATTTATGTTCAAGAGTTAGAATGAGGCTCTGAGAACCGTCCACACGCCATGAGTGGCATGCCGCTTGACTGCCTCTATCCTGAACACTACAGAGATATAAATGACCAGACTCAGAAAGCTGGCCTCTCCGATGACAGGCCTGTGTGTGTGTGCTTGCGGCTGCTTAGGGTGAAAGGCTTCTCCCCGAAAGCCTTGTCCAGTGTAGGTTTTCTGTCGAGGTGGCCATGGTAGTGAGGGCAGTCTCAGATGGGTAGCATACTTTCACGATTCTATGAACTGTAAGAAATGTAGGCATCCCATTAATCAGTGATAAACAATCTGAATAAAGCAGACTACCGTTGAAAGGTTTCTGGAAGATCGACTTTGTAACCCGCATGGAAGTTCCACTCTGTCTGCCCCAGCTGCCCTCTGCTGGGGCAGCAGTGAGACCTCCTGGACCCAGAGCCAGCTGCCACTGTGGCCTGGCTTTGTAATGCTTGTACTGAATTCCTACATGCATGCTCCTGCATCCGTTTCCTCCGACACAGCTGACAGCTTACCTCTACAGAACTGTCGTCGAGGAAGGAAGAGGTTACGTAGTCAGGCAGTGGTGGGATTCCTTACACTCTGTTGCCATGGGAACCTTGACCTACTGAGGGTTCTATTCTGGGCACCTAAAGAAGGATTCTGGATACCCAGAAGACAGTATGTGCTTGGACTGCCTGCAGAGAGCCCACAGGTTACTCTTACAGGATTGCTGTGTCAAGCCATCTGTTGAAATGTGTGATCTTTAGATAAGCCACCTCCTTATTAAAAACATGCTGTCTTTCTTTCTTCCTTCCTTCCTTTCCTTTTTTTTTTTAAAGACTTTCTCCAAGCAAGCTGTGGAACATGTCCAGAGCCATCTCTCCAAGAAACAGGTGACCGCTACCCTTTTTCAGGTAAGATGGTTTCAAAACAAACGTCTCTGGCCCACCTCCCACGCAGACCTGATAACGTCTCCTAGGCTAGCAGAAGTGATGCCGTGGCGGTCTGCTCAGAGCGCCTGGGTTCTCTTGCCGCATCCTGCTGCCTTGCCGACAGGCTTCGCAGATGTTCCCGGGAAGGGGCTGATGCAGCCTTCCTGTAACTGTATGTTCTGGGAATCCATTGAGCTAAGACAGGACCGAGTCTTCCTCCTGTTTGGCGTTTGGTGTCTATGAAGAACAGGGTGATATGGCTTCTGGTGATTATCCACCGGATTAAGTGAGATTTATGTTTCGAGAGTTAGAAGCCATGCTCCGAGAACCCTCGGGGTCCCATGTCACTCGACGGCTTCTACCCTGAACACTATAAAGATTTAACATGAGACTTGGAAAGCTGGCTTCTCCACTGACAGGCCTGTATGTGTTTGCTGCCGTCCGGGCCGAACAACATCTCTCCCAAGAGCCTTTTCCAGCATGGGTTTTCTGTAGAGGTGGCGGTGGTTGTGAGGGCAGTCGGAGTCTCAGGTAGTGTGTGTTCATGTTTGTGTGAGTGATGGAGAACTGAAGGAACCTCATTAATCATTAGTTTTCAAAAGTGAAGTGAATGAATTCCTCCTTTATTGCATTACCAGGTTCTTTACAGTGAGATACACTGGCAAAGCCCAGGCTAGCCCCTGGACCCTCTACCTCCCCAGGGCCATTACAGGTGCATGTGACTATACCCACTGGTTTGGAACTCGGTGTCTTAGAACGTTACAAACTTCTGCAAAACAAAGTCAATAATTCTCAGATTCAGAGCACCTGTCTAATGGCATATCGGGCATGGCTTACCCCCTTGAAGTGAGGTGGACCTGTCTGCACAGCCTGGAATGTTCCCAGAGTGAAGGGTCAGAGCCCATGTCCCTGACAACACCGACAAACTAGGCTTGGCTACTGGTCATTAATAAGAAATATAGCTGAGCCCAGTTAATAGTGAGACACAGAGGAAGGGAAGTTCTGAAGCAGGGTCAATGGGGAGAAGGACCAAGAGATCCACCCTTCCCCCTAAGTCCATCATCTGGGTCCCAACATGAGGATGAGTTTTAGGTAGAGGGCTGTATGCATAGCTGAGCAGACCTGGTCACACTCTGGCATTGTCCTGTCTATTAACTTTGTCCAGGCTGTAGTGTCTCCTGCAAGGTGTTCCAATGAGTTCACAGAACCACATAACATTCCCTCCTCTGGCTGGCACCATGTTTCAGCCTCTCCCTCCCTTGAGCAGAGATTCCTGGGGGAATTCTAGTTCTCCGGCACCTTGTTTCATCGTCTGGTGGCTGACAGGAGGGGACACAAGTGTCTTTTTAGATGGTCATCATCCCTGCCGGGCCAATTACAGGAGGAGCCCATGCTCCAGCTCCGGACGGCTGCAGCTTCTGAACCCATTTTGCTCGTCAGTGAAAGGGACCCTTGGAGGTTTGGTGGAGTAGGTACACACAGGATGCTTTCCAAGGGGCCTGCCCTTCTCAACATCCCTCAAATGAAAGCTGTGCTTAGATATCTTACAGTCAGTGTGGTGCTAATGTCTGCATTGACATCTCCATGGTATTTGTAGTGTGAGAACTTTGGCTTTCAGCTGATTTTCACAGACAGCCCATAGCGAGTCACGTGTGACATTGCTGAACTGTGCCATCAACTGCATGGCATGTAGATAGCCCATAGCGAGTCACGTCTGACATTGCTGGACTGTATGGTATATTGCTTGTCATGTGTCTCTTGAGGTTCCCACAAGGGAGATGAAATACAGCATTAAGTAAGATTTATCTTCAAGAACCAAGTGACTGCTTGCAGTAAAGAGTTTTACTTAACGTTTAGCCAGTTGGGATACTGTGTCCAAGATCAGGAGTAGAGCCCACCCCCCCCCACCCCCCGGAGTCCAGCTACCCTCTAGACTACCTCTTCTCATGGTGGGTGGCTTGAGGCCAGAGAGATGGGGGATGTGGCACAAGACTTGTTCTTTCATAACTATCCTCTCATGAGAACTGACCAAAGTCCCAGGAGAACTGTATTAATCCCTTCTGAGCACCTCAGTGCCCTGTCCACCTCCTGCCTGGAGATGGAGAGGGGCCTGGCTGGAGATGGAGAGGGGCCTGGCTGGAGATGATGGAGAGGGGCCTGGCTGGCCAGTGACTAAAAGGTGCTAGGCCCTGTGCTCTGCCGGCGACATTCTTAAATTTCATTTATTTGGTTGTCATTTATTAGATGCAACGGTCCTCTCTTATAGACTGAGGTTAACTGAGGACCCTAGAGGGGATGTGTGCCCTCACCCCACCCCCCACCCCCACCCTCACTGACCACTGGGCTTTGTCTCCCCTCACCCGTGTGCCTGGGTGTGGGGGGGGTTCTGTAAAACGCCTGAAGAAAGCCGCCTCAGGATAGAAGGGTTTGTTGGGGCTCACAGCCCTCGGGGACGCAGCTCTCATGGTGGGGAAGGGGTGGTGGCGTGAGTCCGCAGTCAGGAAGATGCCCGCTCATGGGATGCAAGGTGGCTCTCCCTTCACAGACGTGCCGAGAGATCTGTCTCCATGGTGATTCTGGATCCTGGCGGGCTGGCAATCAGCAGCTATCAGCACAGGTTTGGTTTGTTAAAATGCGGCCAGATGGTGGTAGAGTTGTCCTAGAGAGGTTTGGCTGCTGCCCGATTAATAGGAAGAACGGGGTGTTCGATAAAACGGAAAAGTAAACCGTGGATGAGCCCACCTCATTTCTCCCCGTGGAGAAAGTCTATTTGATGGACATGGGGACCTCGCTCTGGAGTCCCTGCCCGAGCTCCCTGCTGCCCCGACACCGTCCGCTTCTGCAGACCCCCTTCTCTACATATTTTTCTCTACATATTTTGGCAAACTTTTAGTGAAGAGACAGAAAAGGTTAAAATTTTCCATCGTCCAACTCGTCAAGCGTTATCAAGATATTTTTCCCCAAAAGATCTCGTGGACTCTGGTGAGCTCTGAAGCATGGCTGTCCGCCAGCGTTTTGTTCTCAGCTCAAGTGTGTGGAGCAGAAAATGGGGCTGTTTGTTCAGAACGAGGAAGCACAGCCAAGGTAGAAAGTAGTTGGTGCCCCGGGTGAGGAACCTGCAGCCCTCGGCGCCTCCCCAGGGAACTCCCTAGAAGCCCCGACTGCACCGGCTCCACCCCGCAGCCTCCTTTCTCTTCTCCTGAGTACCTTTAGCTCCGAGTCTAAAAAAAAGGTATAACATTAATTAATAACACAGCCGATTACGACAGTGGTCTGTAGGTCTGTCAGCTTCCAGTCTTTAAAACTCAACCCACATGGGAAAGGCTCGTAGCAGGTCACAAAGCATGCTGGGAAACTCACTCACAGGGCCCCCGTGTCAAGTGAAAACAGGCGATCCCCCTTTTCAGAAATTAGAATTTCAAGATGACGGCAGAGGCCCACATAGCTAAGGGCTGGGACCCTCTACGTGGCTCACGAAGCCAACTCGGATCACTGAAGAAGTGTCCCTAGCTCGTGAAGAGCTGTCCATGTCCCTGACTATGTGGAATGTAGCGGGAGCTGACTGTCATGAGAAACCCACAGAGTCTGTTTAACAGGTAAAGGAATTTATTAGGGGGAAGACTCACCGTACATAACAGAATCGTCGCAGGTTCTGGAAACGCTGTTCCAGCCGCCTGACTCAGTCCCGTCTCCAAAAACCATGAGTGAGGGAAGAGAGCTGCCTATGTGCACCTCAGGTCTTAAGGGTGCCGGAGAGGCCACGCCCCGGGGACATGGACTTCAAGGTCATAGGCAGGTGGAGCAGTTACCTGCTGCATCTCTGGGGTCGGTGCTTCAAGGTCATAGAACAGCAACCCACTACGGCTGGCTGAGATACTAACCCTGTGATGAGCCTGTTCCTCATGAGGGGGACAGCCACATCGGCAAACACAGCGGCAGCCAACGTCCCCGTGGGAATCCGAGTCGCTGACCTCGGGCCAGAGTCCACTGGCACGTGGGCTTCCTTTGGTTCATTCCTACTGACATAGTGTTGTTTCTTCTCCATCCTTTCCAGCCATACATTGAAGAAATCTGTGAGAGCCTCCGAGGGGATATTTTCCAGAAGTTTATGGAAAGGTATGCAGCCTGCTGTGTGCCCAGAAGCCCCACGTGTGTGGATGCCTGGCATTCCCCCCAGGGTGTGCTGCCCTTCCAACATGCATCAGTTTATCCTCCCACAGGCCCTTAGTGGCCGTGACCAACAGCCAGCCTTCCGGCATACTGCTTCCTTGACACTTTGACACTTCTTTGTCACTTCTGTGACAGCTCTGGGGTGTGTGGCTTGCCGCGCCCTGGACCCCCTGCTTTCTCCTGCAACAGGGTCTAAAATGGAGACAGTCTGGGGAGCTTCCATTTTACAGAGATCATAGGGAGGCCTCTGTTGACGCGGTGTGGTGGCCGCGTTTCAGCTGATGTCACATCTTGGGACCTTGAGGCGTGTCTCCCAAAGCGGCGGCACAAGCCTGGGAAGGGATAGACTGTGTGCTCACAGGCATCCTTTGCACGCTTAATGAATTCGTCCCCCTGGGTTTCCATGCTGCAGAGTGGTGTGCAATCTGATACCCTGAAGCTGGTCAGTGCCCCTTGAGCTGTCTGTACTTCCCAGTCACTTCTCTGGGCTCCGAGCCCCCGAGAGGCAGTCCCCTGTGTGTGTTTACCGTGAATCTGCTAGAATCAAGAGTTCATTTATCCTGGAGTGTGCTCAGTATCTTGGGGGAACTGACATTCATTTATATGTTCACAGGCCTCTGGTCCTGGGACTAGCAGAAACCTCTAGAAAGGGGCTCAGTGAAGCCAGACAGGAGCCCAGGCTCAGAGCTGAGCTTCAGCCTTGATTTCTCAATCTGGCTCCCACCTCTGAGTCCATCTTGCTCTTGTGTGATGGGGGTTCCCCTTGCTCCAGGCCTTGGGCCCGTTCTCTTCTTTACCCCAAGAGTTAGTGATCCCTCATCGTTGGAATGCCAGGGAAAATCATCGCCTCATTGGGAGTGTGGAGTTTGGGTTTGGAAAGCACGGGCGTTGAGCATCCCCAGCGATGGGCAGGCAGGTGGGTGGGTGGGTGCGTTAAGAGGCTAGATGGGATTTCCTGTGAGCTCTGCCATCTGTCTGGAAGAGGGGGAAACCTCAGCAGTGTGGCTGTGGCTCTCTGCTGTTGCTTCCAGGGAACACTGAAGCCGGGGGTGGGGGGGGTGGGGGTGGGGGGGTGGGGGGGGGAGAGGGTGGGAGCCCAGCTGACTCAATGAACCTCTTGTACTGAGCAGAAGAGCAGGCACTGGAGTCGCCCAAGCCCCTCCCACATCCAGGTTTCACCCTCTTTACCCTCCAGCCTCCTGAGGTCCTTCGGCTCTGGCTGCCGAAGGCTCCCCGTCCCTAGAGATTTGCACCCTGCCCCAGGTGTTAATGAGGAACTGTGCCCATGTAACCCTGCGGCAGACACTCTGCTACCCACCCGGGGGACATCTGTGCCTCCTGAAGAGGAACTTGTCACAGCAAGTAAATGCTTCGCAGACAAAGGGTACTGGTTTATTATTCCTCTTCCTGAGCCGGCCAGCACTCTAAGGCTGATCGTAAATGTGTCCGATCCTGTCAAACCCAGACTCTGAGACGGAAGAGTGGTTCGGAAAGGCTGATGCTTCTGCATGAACCAATGCACATCTGAAACGTAATTCTAAACTTAGCCTCGGAGAGACGTTAGGAGGGTCAGCGAGAGAGACTCTGAAGGCCATTTTAGGTTCATGAGGAAAGATGCTGTGTATTTGCGAAGACCACAGGGATTTGGGTGGTTGGCATCAGAAGCCTTTTATTCAGGGCCAGTGTAGTGATGATCCCTGGGGGCTGTGGCAGTTGGCATCTTAAGCTTTCCCTGAGGATGCTGGTACCTGTGACATCACAAGAACCCCGTCTTCCCTTCCTCTTCCCTGCTTTATTCAAAGAGCCTTGAGTTCTGTGCCTGAGGAGGAATCACTCGGGGGCTGGGTGAGATGCAGCCCTCAGGTCCTCATCACCCCTCCGTTCCCTTCTCTCTCTGATTCTTTTCTTTCTTCCCCCTCTCTCCTTTTTCTGGCTCTAGGGATTGAATCCAGGGCCCCATTCCTGTTCAATAGACATTCTCCCTCCACACTACACTGCCCAAGCCCACACCCTGCATTTCTTCTGAACCTTTTATAACAATATCACATGAAATCCTGCTCACGAATGAACAAGCAGACATGATATCGCCTGCATTAAGAAGACGGAGGGTAGACATTTCTCTCCTGCTTGGCAGGTAGTGGGGAAGGCATCTGGAGTATCAGTGTGAGGGGCTCTCTGCTGCACCCCATGGGCCTTTGAGAAGTCAGGAGCCTGTTGGTCTGTGTCCACCTGTTCACCCACGTATGACCTTTGCCCAGTACCATTTGCTGGCCTTGGTATTGGCTGCCGTAGAGTGGGGTCAGGATGTCCCGGTTCATAGGGCCATTGAAAGGGATCAATGAGCCGTGTGGATTGGGCATGGGGCAAACACGGGCTCTGTGTGGTACTCTTAGAATTGTTTGTGAGCATTGCTTGTCCTTGTCTTTTTTTTTAAAGATTTATTTATTTATTTATTATGTATACAGTGTTCTGCTGCATGTATGCCTGCACGCTAGAAGAGGGCACCAGATCTCATTACAGATGGTTGTGAGCCACCATGTGGTTGCTGGGAATTGAACTCAGGACTTCTGGAAGAGCAGTCAGTGCTCTTAACCTCTGAGCCATCTCTCCAGCCCGCTTGTCCTTGTCTTTTTGGTCGTTTAGAGCAGAGGGTCTAACATAGTAGCTATTTGATAATCTATAATCTGCTTATAATCTATAATTTATAGCTACCAAACCCATGAAGTGAGACTCCTCCACATTGAAATGCCCCTCGTGTACAAAAGAAGCCGGGTCTCGGAGGCCTCGTTTGGAAAGAGAAACATAGAAAATCACAGTGGTGACTCACACTGATCTCCAAGTGGTAACTTGGGTGCATTAGTTTGCATCGATACACTATCAAATTATACACGTGGCATGTGACAGCTGAGGAGAGACACCGAGTCTTTCATTTAAACAGCAAAGTGAATCCATGAAAGCTGGGTGAAAAAAAAATTGTTTTAATATATTTTTTTGAGGTCATATGTCGTCCCTCTCCCCTCTCCCCACCTCCAACTCCTCTTATATTTCTAAGTCCATGGTCTCGTCTATAGTTGCTCTTTGCTACAGACATATATGTGCATGTGTACAAATAGTCACACAAGTAAATAACCTGAGTCCACTTAGCTTTGCTCACGTGTACATGTGTGCATGGGGCTGACCACTTGGGGGTTGTACAAGCGATGTGGGTGCTCATCCTTGGAGGAGACTGATCTTCCTTTAGGGGTGGCACCGTGTGGGGTGTCTCCTGTCCCTGTTAGCAGGTCAACTGGTATTGTCCCTGTGCTGGTCTCGTTGGGGCAGCTGTATTGCTGAGAATTCATGGGTACAGCTTCTCTGTTGTATGTCCTGGCCCTCCGGCTCTTACAATCTTTCTGCCCATCTTCCAAGATCTTCCCCGAGCAGAAGGTGCAGGGCTTGTGTGCGAGGCAGCAGGTGTGGTGTTAGAGGATACTTTCCTGTGTGAGAGGCAACACAGGAGTTCAATTCCATCCCATCCCATAAGGCTCTTCCAGAACTCCATTAAGTGTTCCATAACTCTTTACTAATTATTTATATTCTCTTTTAGTGATAAATTCACCAGGTTCTGTCAGTGGAAGAATGTGGAATTAAATATTCATGTGAGTACTTTTTTTTTTTTTTTAAATAAAAACTTCCTCTGCCCTAATGTCATGAGAAAGTACTTTGTTCTGGAACGTTCTCCCCAAGGGTTTTCAGCACAGATGTCCGTGTACAACTCCGTGCACTGGAAGGCAGGCCCCGTGTTCACGGAGAAGCAGTCGGGACCTTAACTTTCTTTTCTCACGTTTGTGGGAGAATGAGTTTATACGCGCAAGAAGGGCTATTTTAAGCTGGAATTGATTGACCCCCAAAATAACAGTGTCAACGCGAGCTTTCCACTTAATATAACGTCTGTGCAGCCCAGGCTCTTGCCACGTTGTGACGTTTCCTTCCCCGGTCTTACTGTAGGATGTAATAAAAGGAGCAGAATCTTTTGCTAGAATAAAGTTTCAGGATTATTTTATAACCTTTTCCTTATTTTGAAATGGGCAGAAGTAGGGGTTGGGGTATTTAGCTCAATGGTAGGACATTGGCCCAGTAATGGTTCAGGCCTCAGCATGAGGGACAAATTTCTCTGTCTGTCTGTCTCTCTCTGTCTCTGTCTCTATCTCCCTGTGTGTGTCTCTCTCTGTCTCTGTCTCTCTCTCTCTTGCTCTCTCACACACACAGATACACAGGCATACAACACAGACACAGACATAGACACACACATGCATATATACATAGACACGCACATAAACACATATCTACACAGATACACACACATATACTCACACACAGACAGACACAGGCATACACACACAGACACACAGACGCACATGTACACACATGTATATACAGATATACACACACATATACACACACATATACACACACACACACATACAGACACACACATATATACACAGATACACACACACACACACACACACACGCACACACACACATACTTCTTTCTTTCCTGGCCCCTGAGCTCTGTTGATGGAGGGAGCACATGTGTAAATGAAGTCTCTTTCTATGGCTCTCTGTTACACTCCTCTGAGGAGGCCTGCTTCCCACAGCCGGCCTCTCAGCATTTCCAGTTAGAAAGACATTTGGCCTGAAACAGCTGCTCTTGACACGAACTTTTGTCTTACCCCCAGACAGTGCCTGGAACGGTCTGATTGTCCCCAAACTCTAGGCTGCCTGGTGCCTGAGATCACTTTTCATTTTGTCTAGGAATGCTACACTCGCTTGGCCTGAACGAGTTAGGGTCACGGCTTGCAGAACCCCCAAGGTTTTCAAGAGTGGAGGGACCATCCCCTCCCACACTGCGGCCCCACACCTGTCCCCATGTTGGGCCTGTGTGTCATGGTGGCTGGGGGTGGGGGGGAGAAGGCGGGTCATCGTTACACCATCCTGTGAGGCTCATCTTTCAGCTTAAGCAATCTGTCCTGGAAGGGGAAGGTGACACCAGGCTGTCTGCGCTTTGCCCCGGCATGACGTCATGTGATTTTGTGTCTTCATTTTGTCTTATGCTTCCACAGCTGACCATGAATGACTTCAGCGTGCACAGGATTATCGGCCGAGGAGGGTTTGGGGAAGTTTACGGCTGCAGGAAAGCAGACACCGGGAAAATGTGAGCCTCTGTCTTGTCTCACCAGGACCGTTAAGAATGCTTTATGGAGGCCTCAGTCCCACAGAAAGAAATTGATGCTTGAATTTGGACAGTAAGCCCGGCCCTCTACTTCTTAGGGCTGCTGTGAAGCCAACAGGAGCCGCATGTGGAGCTCCCACACCAGGGAGCCATCCTGGAATTGCACACATGAGAGCGTCTGTGCAAGCAGAGGGAACACTAAGCTTGAGCACTGATCTGCTTTTCCCTTAGGTCATGTGATAGGGTCTCACTGTGTAGCCCTGGCTGGCCTCAAGCTCTTAGAGACCCGCCTGCCTCTGCCTCAAGGCATTCCCCAACAAGCCTGGGGTAACGGGGTGAAGCAAATGTGCCAGTCACACAGACTTTAGAATTCTCTTTCAGTTTCCCGCTGTTTTACTGAAAGCGTTTTCCCGCTTTCTCCATCTGTGATGGTTCTTGGAAAATTTAAGTTGTCAGCCGCCCCCCTTGGCTTATCAGCCGCAGACGTGAAAGACCACAGGACATGGACGAGGGTGGGAGAATCCAGTCAGGGTCTTACAGTGAAGAGCTCATAGAGCTAAATCTGATCCACACCTTCCCCTGCCCCGCCACCCGCCTCAGAAGCTCCGGGGCAGGAGCACACGTTACATATTTATTTATTTGTTTGTTTCTGCTCCATACGTTATCTGAGCAGCATCTCTACCCACGCGAGGAGAGACATCCCTCTCGTGTTGCCTGATTGCTTTCTTCCCTTAGTGCCGGCAGAGTGGAGATTCCCTGCGGGCCCCCCCACCCCCCGGGGCGATCGTCTTGCTTTCTCTCAATGCGGTAGAAATACCCCCAGCAGTTTGTGTAGCCTGGCGCGGGTTCCCGGCCTAGACTGCACCCACCCTCACCCTTCACCGTGTTCTCAGGTACGCCATGAAATGCTTAGACAAGAAGAGGGTGAAGATGAAGCAGGGAGAGACGCTGGCCTTGAACGAAAGGATCATGCTGTCCCTCGTCAGCACTGGGGTGAGTGGCTGCCCCCCACCCCACCCCTACCCCCACCCCCCACCCCCGGGGTCTGAACTCTTGGTGGTTGGTTTTTTTTTTTTGGTTTTTCGAGACAGCGTTTCTCTGTGTAGCTTTGCGCCTTTCCTGGAACTCACTTGGTAGCCCAGGCTGGCCCTGAACTCACAGAGATCCGCCTGCCTCTGCCTCCCGAGTGCTGGGATTAAAGGCGTGCGCCACCAACGCCTGGCGGTGGTTGGTTTTGTTTGTCCCAGCTGATGGTGAAGCAGGTTGGACTAGGGTGGGTGAGGGCGTGGACACAGAGAGGGCCGTGCTGGGTGGTGGTGGGTGGAGCGTGAGGCCAGCGCAGCCCCTTGTTCCGCAGACCCAGCCCCTCCCTCCCTCGGAGCTGCCTTTCCCTTCCCCTGGCTTCCTTCTTTGCAGAGTGTAGTGCCAGATAGTGGACCTCATGAGGAGAAGAACATTTGAACCTGACTTTAAAAATTGCCTATGCGATGGAAAGGTAACCAGAGGAAGAAAGGCTGCCCCCTGCCCGTCATGAGCCAGGCAGAGGGTGGGACTTCCACTCTGACTTACCTGTCTGGCTGTGTGGCTTGGGGAATGAGCACTCTTGGGGGACAGGCATGAGCCCTGGGTTCAATCACTGTACCACCACCACCACCACCACCACCACCACCACCACCACCACCACCACCACTACCACCAAAAACCCCAGAGATCCAACCAAGACAGCTTCCCTTGTCAAAATCTATGCGGGCATGTGGACACCAGAAGGCTATGGGCCAGCACTCTGAGCAGGGCAGGGGCGTGGGACCAAGGGCTTAGGATGGAGTTGTACCCTGGTGCAGTATCCCTGTCATAATCGGAGGGTGACTGTCACTGTCCAGGCCATAGGTGGGCAATTTCTAATTGTCACCTCCAGCCATGTGTGGGGCCCTTCTGACAGTCCTCCCTGCCTGCAGGGTTTGAAAGCACCAGACCTTAACGGCTAGTCAAAGAACCCCCTTCAGCTGGTGAGAGGGCTGCGGAGACGCAGAACGGATCCACCCCTTCCAGGTCTTGGCCGCAGGGACCCAGGCTCACTTGCGGATCATCCCTTTGGAAGCAGAGTGGTTTTTTACAGCCAGCTTTTATTGAGTTGATGCCGATAACGATGCTAAGCACTTCTTTTCAGAGCCTCTAGAAGGAATGTTTGCGAACGAAGCAAAATAACCGTGTTGTTTAGGTGAACTGTAAAATGAGAACGGGGCTCTAAATAATCCCTCGTTATGCACCCCTGCCGTCCAACTCTGGACATTTAGCCTCATTTTTTAATGAATTGTTTCAGAGCCCCATTGGTTTTCAAGAAGTCACATGGAGAATGTATTTTTTTTTTGATGTTGGAAATGTACAAAGCCATTTTGCTTTATTTTTTAAATTTTTTTTTTTAGTATTTCCTTTTTTCAGACAAGGGTGTGTGGGTGATCTTTGGTCTGACCTGAAGAGGATAAATTTGAAAATGATGTTACATTGGGCCGCTAACTTGAGCTAACTGAAGAGAACCCAAGTCGTGTTCAGATATTAATCCTGAGGCCATTTTGTTAATGCGGACGCAAGTGCATCAGTCTAGAGAGCTATAGTAAAGGGGCTTGGGATGGTCAGCATCTGGTCCTGCATATCCTGGATGCATGTGACACTCCTCCTGGTGTCCGCTTGGCCCTTGGATCAAGGATACTTGCAGGCTGCAGGTTCTGAGGCAGTACCCAGCATCCCCCCATTTCCGTTACGCTACCACCTTTGGTCTGTTTCATACCTTATCTGTGATAAGCACTATGGGGCTTGAACTAAAGCCATGAAAACTGTCACCACTTACCCTGGGGGAGCAACTGAGCTAATGTAATGTAATGTCTGGGGGGTTTCTCAGGTGTGGCGGGGGAGGGGCTGGCCACAGGTGTCTGTACAGTCTCACATAAGTTTGGTCAGATGCCCAATGAGGGCATATTTGAGGTCGCCATAGTCACCTGCTGCTGTTAGGCGCTTGACCCTGCCGCAGAGACCGGAGAAAGCTCTGGTGGCAGGTGTGACCAGGCCAGGTGAAGTCGCTTTGGGTTTTCCCAGGCATGAACATGAAGGCAGGCAGAGATCATCACAGGGCTGTGGTCTGAGGCCGTGAGAAACAAGGCTTGCCTAAAGGATTTGAAGGACTCATACCTGAATGGCTTGTATGTTCAGAACTTGATGGTCATGGCTGGGGCTGGTTAAAAAAAAGACGGTGTAGATCCACCCATCTGGAACTGGGTTGAGGGGAGCCTGTAGCTGGCACTGGGTGAAACCACCTTATAGGGAGCTATGGGGATGCTCAGGGGACCAGGGGATGTGGGGCTTCCATCGTGGCTGGCTACCCATTTCTTTGTGGCCTTTGGCAAGCAGTTCCCTATTCAACGGACTTGACTTTCTGGTCTTTGAATGAAGGAAGTGAGACCTGCTGGGTTTTTTTTTTTTTTTTTTAATTTTTTTAGAACCTCTGATTCTAAGTCTAAAACTCATTCATTATGTTACTAAAGACGCTCGCTCTCTCAGGGAGACACAGCCAGCCCCTTTGCAGGTTTCTCAGGGCTGTTGTTAGAAGGACTACAAGCCATGGTGTCCCAGACTCTCCCCTGTAAGGTCCTCTGGTGTCCTGGGTACAGTTCCCTACCACAGCTGGGAAAGACCCTGGCCTTACTGAGTTTTGGGTCCGCCCACTTCTCTATTCCACTGAGCTGCCCATTAGATCACAGGGAAATTGCTCGGGGAGTCCCCTGATGAAGAAGAGGGAACTGGGAAGCAGAATAAAATGATGTCCCCAGAAGGTCATGGGGAGATCTGGAGAAGTATGCGGGGCCTGTGCTGGCTAGTTTTCTGTCAACTTGACACAAGCTGGAGTCACTGCAGAGGAGGGAGCCTCAATTGAGAAAATGCTTCCATAAGATCTGGCTGTAGGCAAGCCTGTAAGGCATTTTCTTAATTAGTGATCGGTTCTACAAGAAAGCAGGCTGAGCAAGCCATGGGGAGCAAGCCAGTAAGCATCACCCCTCCATGGCCTCTGCATCAGCTCCTGCCTCTAGGTTCCTGCCCTGTTCCTGTCTTGGATTCCCTCAGTGGATATGTAAATCAAATAAACCCTTTCCTCCCCAACTAAGTTTTGGTCATGGTGTTTCATCGCAGCAAGAGGAACCCTAAGACAGGGCCCCAGAAGGCCACTGGCTCACAGGAGGATAGCTCTGTGCTTCTTGTACTTGAGGGTACATAACCTTTGGTGTCAGTAAATTCACCATCTCAACAGAGGACCAAAGAGGAAACTTGTTCATCTTGACCCAGTTTTCTCCAGAACTTATGGAAGTGAGCCCAAGTTTGTACCTCTCTCTGCCTCCGTGGTGTTGGGATTGCAAGCTCTTTAATGTGGGTTCTGGAGATCAAACTCAGACCCTCTTTCTTGCATGGCAAGAGCCTTACAGACTAGTGTCTCCCTAACACCAAGGTCTTAAGTTGTACTGTGGAAACCTCAACATCTTTTTTTTGGATTTTAATAATTCACGGTGTTGAGAAAGTCTATATTGTATGGATAGGCCAAGTTGTTGTTGAGACCTTTTAGTGGTGAGATGTAGTTGGAATTTTCTTTGGGCCATCAACCAGCTCCCAAATAAGGACACAGAGACTTATTAATTATGAATGCTTGGCTTTAGTTTAGGCTTGTCCTACTAGCTATTTTAACCTAATTTAATCTGTTTCTATTCATCTACATTTTGCCTCAGGGCTTCTTACCTTTCTTTCATTCTGTATGTTCTATTTTCCTGCTTCCTCTGTGTCTGGCTGGCATATCCCTGGCATCTCTTTTTCTTTCTCCTTTCCAGCCTAAATTCCTCCCCCTACTTACTCTCCCTGCCCAGAAGTCCCAGCTATACCTCCTCCCTTGCTATTGGCTGTTCAACTTTTTATCAGACTACTTAGGTGCCTTAGGCAGGCAAGGTAAAACAGCAACACACCTTTACATAGTTAAACAAATGCAATACATCTTTGCACAGTTAAATATTCCACAACATAAACAAATACAATACATCTTTACATAGTTAAATATTCCACAACTTAAACAAATACAACACATCTTTGCATAGTTAACAAATATTCCGCAACATAAACAACAGTGAGGCCGTGTGAAGAACCTGGACTGGTGAGTCCTTGTATGAGTCCAGCAGAGATCTGAAGAGTGATCATCAGGAGATATAGGTTTGTCAGAAGTCCTGAAGTCACCCAAGGCTTGGGACACCAGCTCCCTGCCCAGGCCATTCCTCTCCTGAGCTTTCACAAGGTGGCTAGCTCTGCTGTTAGCCTGACCTGTGTGTGGCCGGCTCTGCTTCTCGCTCCCTGAGAGCCTGAGGTGGCCTGTGTTGCCTGCACATGGCAGTGGCTTGATGTGTAGCTGGACGGCGGGGGTTGGCAAGAGCTGCGTGGCTCGGGGACCAAATCCAGCTTGAGGCCGTCTTCTAGACAGCCCGTGAGCCAAGAACGGTTCTTCCATTTCTAGATGGAAGGACAGGAGACAGGGGCTAGATGGAGACACTGGGCGTGGTCTGGGGGCCTGAGGGACTGTTTAGCTCCAGGAACTCCTGGGTTCGTAGTGTGCCTTCGCCCTGACTCTTCTCTGAGGCCTTTCCTGGGCGAGGCCAATCCAAGCAGAGCTGTGAGGTAGTTCCGGGAGGTACTCCTGCACCCACGGCACAGATGGGCCCCGACTGTCTACCTGGTGTGGAGTGGCCAGGTCATGGGGTCGGCAGGTGATGCGCAACCCGGGTAACGGCTCCAGACAGCTGGTCACAGCTTGGCAGCAAGATGTCTAAATGGTGGCGTTCATGTAGAGTGTGAGCTGAGGCCACGCCTGGGCTGTGTTGTATAGATGCTCAGCTGTTCAGCACAGCTAGAAAACACTGACCCTGCCTGTGGCCCTTTATGTCACATTTATTGCACACAAGAGACCATCTACATGTGTGCCCATTGGAGGGTTCTTCCTTGGCTGTACTGTTTGGGCATGAGCTTAGACCATGCTGTCTGAAATACATTTACCTTATAGGCAGTATTCTCTGTGTGTGTGTGTGTGTGTGTGTGTGTGTGTGTGTGTGTGTGTGTGTGTGTACATAACTGTGTGTATGCATGTATATGCACCTGTGTGTATATGTGTATGAATGATATGCACTTGTGTATTTGTGTATACGTATTTGTATGTATGAGTGTATGTGTGTGTGCATATGTGTTTTTCCATGCATATATGTATATATGCATATTTGCATCTGTGTGTGTGTGTGTGTGTGTGCGCGCGCGCGTGTGTGTGTGTGTGTGTGTGTGTGTGTGTGTGTGTATGAGTGTGGGGATGCTTGTCCACGTGTGTGCCTGTGGAGGTCAGAGTAGATGCAGGCTTCCTCTGTCACTCTGTACCCTGTGTTTTGAGACAGGGTCTCACCCTGAACCTGGAGCTCACTGACTTGGCTAGACAGACAGCCGGCGAGCTCCAGGGAATCCCTATCTCTGCCTCCCCAGTGCCAGCATTCCAGCGTGTGCTCAGCGTGTGGGGGCATCTGAACGCAGGTCCTCATGCTGTGCAGCACCAATGTTCCCAGCAAGCCCCGTAAGACGTCATCACATCTACCTGTGACTTCCTCGCTTATTTCTCCGCAAAGCGTGTCTATGCTTTTTGACTATTTGTGGTCCCGCCCGTTAACCCACCTCTCAGCATTCGGTTCTGTGAGGCTTCTGTGGAGTCCACAGCTGATCTAAGGGGCACGGACCCCCGTTTACTGTTGAGTGTTTCTGTTAGTCACTCGACAGCCTGTTTTCCACCTTCAGAGGCGAATTTCATCCTGATAACACGGATGCTAACCACCTTCTCTCGTTCGGCTCTTCTGAGTCCAAAGCAGAGATTCAAATACATAGTTGACTGGCCAGGACCCAAACCGTGGCCAGCAGAGACCAGCGGGGCAGGCTTTGGTCTTTTGAAGGGGCTGTGATCAGAGCAATGCCAGGTTGAATCAGGCTGAGAGAATGCAAGTCCAGCTGCTCCCATGGTGGCCCGTGTCTCCGTGTCTTTGTCATCCACGGGATCTGCTGCTCCATGGCTTCTGAAGTGACCAGTGCATGTCGCACTCAGTGCCAAGGAGAAGGCTCAGCGGGAGTCCGCAGTGGGGTGTTGGGTGGGGGACGTGCTTTCTGGGGCAGCTTCTCACAGGCTTGTGTTCACCCGCTCTAGGACTGTCCCTTCATTGTCTGCATGACCTACGCCTTCCACACGCCAGACAAACTCTGCTTCATCCTGGACCTGATGAACGGTAAGCAGGCCCCAGGTGTCTGGCTGCCGTGGAGAGCCCTGCGTGGCGTTCATTCTGAGCTGGTGGCACCCAGGCATGCTGGGGCTCCGTGAATCTCTCCCATAATTGGAGTCTCTTTGTAGTTGGAGGGCGTCTTTGCCCTTTGGTATTTGGTAGATTGGTCTTGCGACACTGGCTGTGATTTTTCTCTCAGTCTGCCACGCTCTCCCTGGGAAGCCGGGTCTCGAAACATCTCATAAAATAAAGACGGGCCTTGAAGTTTTACCTTCTGGACGGCAGCTGGCTTCAGCCTTTAATTAGCTTATTTGCTGGGCTCAACTCTTAGGAATGAAATATCTCCTAAGAACATAGGCCAAAGATAGACATGCGTTGAGAAGCTGGCTTTCAAGGGCCCATTTGTGTGGGTTCCGCCTTGATCTTCTGTGCCTCCCAAGTCCTCAGGACTCGGTGTTCGTCTTTGAAACCATGAACAGCCACCCCAAAAATGCACAGACACAAAATGTTCAGCTGGAAAAAAAGTGCTTTCAGCGTGAGAATGTGATATTGGAGCACTTGGGGTATTTTTAGGAAACGCTGAAATAAAAGATGAACCAGTCATTCAGCCATTCAGATGCACTTCTTTTTTTTTTTTTTGGTTCACTTGAAGTTTTATTATGTTTCGAGGGTTTGATTTGAGATCAGATCTACCCTCAAAATAGGAAGGACAAAAGATCAGTCATGAGTCAAAGACGCCAGAGCCAACAGCGCATGCCCTGCAGATCCTGTGTGTGGATGGGCAGAGGGCTGAGGGCAGAGTGGCCCCTTCCCTGCCAGGGACAGGCTGGCGGAGGCTGAGCTGGCCCACTGGAGAGAGCTTGGAGCCCCTTTCTTTAGTGTCTCAGTGTGTGCCCAAGGAGGGAAGAGGTGTGTGGAGTCCAGGGCAGCAAAGTCAGACACATGCCAGACTTTACCATACACCTCCTCCCTGCCCTGGGCCCTATGGATTGTCCTCGAAGCCACACAGCTCTTTCCTTTTCCCAACATTGTACTTTGAACAACTCTGAGCTCGCGGCCAGGGCGACTGTTTTATGAAGGCGCTTGGATACCCTTCGCCTGGGTTTTGTCCGTTATACTTCACTGTTTTGACAGCATCAAATCTCCCTCCACGGGACCAATGTTTAAAGTTTCTCTGGTTTAGTTTTTTTTTTTTTTTAAACTGTGGACTATTGAGGCAGTCACTGCTCTGGCTGGAACACTACACAGGTGGGTTCAGTTACTGGGCAGGTTTAAATCATCAGTGGTTCAGCTGGGCCCATGTAACTGGCAGCAGAGCCACCAAGCCCCAGATGGTGGCTCTGTCTCATCCATGAGACACTGTCTCACCCACCATCCCCTTGAAGTTGTCTCTGTAATGATCGACACCTTTGGCCGAGTTACAGGACTCAAAGACAGATACCAAGTCAAAAAGGAAGGGTCATCCCCCTTTCCTCCAGCACCCTTATTTAGGGTGACCCCCGTCTACTCTCAGTGGACACTCTGTGACCTGCCCCCTGGGTCTCCGGTTGCAGGGGGCGACATGCACTACCACCTCTCCCAGCATGGGGTGTTTTCTGAGAAGGAGATGCGCTTTTATGCCAGCGAGATCATCCTGGGTCTCGAGCACATGCATAACCGCTTCGTCGTCTACAGAGACCTGAAGGTGAGGAGGGGTCGGGTGGTGCCCAAGGCCCCTTGGGGTCCCCCTTCCCTGCCCTAAGGCCCTGTCCCTTTCCTCCTGGTCCTGTCTCGGCCCTGGCTGCATTGTTCACTGTGTGGCCACAGCAGGGGTGGTACCTATGGCCAGTCCCTGTTGTCATGACCGCCTCAGTGCCTGCTAAGGCGCTGGGTGAAGAAGTTCTCCTACACGGTCCAGGAGTTACACAACAAAGGAGATGCTGGTCAGCACATTCGGGGCATTTCTCTTTTGTATATTATCATGGTTCAGTTGATGCTCACCAAGGAACAGCTCTTGCCCTGCTGGTTGGTCAGGGTTTGAGAGGGATAAAGGCGAACCGTGTGCCAAGATAAAGGATGATGGCATCCTGACTCCCGTGGGACAAGGCCGGTTGGATGGGAGAGGGGTGGGTTGTGGATTGCAGTTCGGCCCGTAGAACTTGCCGGAAACTCCTCGCTGGGCTGACTGGCAATGAAACTGAGCTGTGGCTTCTTGCTCTGGAGCTGTGCTTGGTGCTGGGGTCTCCACGAAGGAGGGATGGTGGGTGTGTCCATGGTGACACCATCTGTGTGTGATGCAGACGGAGAAGACAAAAGGGATGGCCGTAGCTAGGGATTCTGTTTCTGTGGTAAAACCACCATGACCAAAACAACGCAGGGAGAAAAGGGTTAATTTGTCTTACACTTCTAGATCATAATCCATCATGAAAGGAAATCAGGACAAAAACTCAACCAGGGCAGGAACCTGGAGGCAGGAGCTGATGCAGAGGCCAGGGAGGGGTGCTGCTTACTGGCTTGCTCCTCATGGCTTGCCCAGCCTGCTTTCTTATAGAACCCAGGACCACCAGCCTGTGGATGGCCCCACCCACCATGGGCTGGGCCCTCCCCCATCGATCACTAATTAAGGCCCTACAGGCCTGCCCACAGCCTGATCTTACGAAGGCATTTTTCTCGATGATTGTTCTCCCTTCTCAGATGACTCTGGCTTGTGTCAAGCTGACAAAACCAAACAAACAAACAAAATCGTTAAGGACGGAGACCCTAACAGACTATAGACATGGGTGCGATGTGTAAGTAGCGAGGAGAGGGAAATCAGTAGGGCTGACAGTTTACTGATAGGATAAGAAAACGCCGAGAGAAAGTGTTTGCCTCGCACTTCCGTCCAGAATGATCTGAGCACGCGGTGGTCTGGGATGAAGTCCTGTACCTCTCCTCTAGGTTCTGTGAGTGGGACATTGTGTTGCTTGTTTGAGGCAGGCGCCTCCCTGTGTAACCCAGGGCAGCATGGAACTTGAGGTCCTCCTGTCTCGACCTTCCAAGTGGCCGGAATAAGGACGTGCCAACCCGTCCTACTAATGATTGATCTAGGAAGCAAAAATGCTGTATTTTGGTTTTGAGTGTGCGTGCACGTACACACACATACACATACACACACACACACACACACACACACACACACACACACACACACACATACATATTTTTTTTTTCTCCAGAATACTTCTGTGAAATCGAAAGTGATCTTTGGGTTAAAGAATTACTCTCTTAGCTTTTATGTGCACATACAGAAGAAAAGATTTTTTTTTTTTTTTGGTTTTTCGAGACAGGGTTTCTCTTTGTAGCTTTGCGCCTTTCCTGGAACTCACTTGGTAGTCCAGGCTGGCCTCGAACTCACAGAGATCCGCCTGGCTCTGCCTCCCGAGTGCTGGGATTAAAGGCGTGCGCCACCACCGCCCGGCTGATATTTTTTTTATTGAGCTAGAAATAACCAGATGCTGGTGGGCTCATGGCGTGGTAGTTGTTCATGAATTTTATGAGGAACCAGATACACGCTGACAGCTCATGGAGCTGCTGCCCTTGTGTCTTGAACCCTCGAAGGGCTTCCACCCATCTCTCTGCTGCTTTTGTTTTCTAAGCTGTTTAGTAGGCAATGCTGTTGATTTAATTCCTATTAGAGTTTAATCCTAGTCACTCATGACTATTCATGTTTCAGTGTGGTAAGAGCTTGCCATTATTCTTATTTTAGGCGAGACAATAGGTGCTTCAGGGCAGAAAGATATTCCTGAGGTGACTGTAGTTGGGTGCGTTGAGGGGGAGGTCTTTGCTTCTGTGACTGCTCTGTCCAAATCTAATCTGGATGGAAACATCCCAGTCACATCAGAGTCAGGGCCAGACTCCAGTTCGGCCGTTTGGTAAGGCCCTCGTCAGTGATGGCTGTTCATCAGAACTGTCACGGTGCTTTGGGATGTCAGCAGTTACACATCTCTGCAAGATGCCTTCCTGTCTGTACCCTTGTGGTCCACAGATGGTGGCCCTGCTCCCCAGGGCTAGGATGCCCATGCTGGCTACACCGAAGCTCTTGGAGTAATGGGGAGGACATGCTTTCAATTCCGTGGTGGGGACCTTCCTGCCCGCCCCAACCTTGGGTGTCACTCTCTGGTGGTGGCGGGGCTTTGCCCCTCCCACAGCCCCTTCCCACTGAAGTTAGCAGAGTGTTGGTATGTTCATTGCCCTGCTGCCTTGATTTGAGAACACAGAGTTCCCAGTGATGACACAGGATGCACCCTGTGAGGTCATGTTGGCCATGATGAGATGATGACAGAGTTCACCCTGTGAGGTCATGTCAGCCATGACGAGATGATGACATAGGATCCACCCTGTGAGGTCATGTCGGCCATGATGAGATGAAGACATAGGATGCACCCTGTGAGGTCATGTCAGCCATGATGAGATGATGACATAGGATCCACCCTGTGAGGTCATGTCAGCCATGATGAGATGATGACATAGGATCCACCCTGTGAGGTCATGTCGGCCATGATGAAATGATGACATAGGATGCACCCTGTGAGGTCATGTCGGCCATGATGAGATGATGACAGAGGGTACGCCCTGTGGAGCTCCGGTGATCTCTTGGGGGCTCTTGAACTTCTTTTTCTTTCAGCCTGCGAACATCCTCCTGGATGAATACGGGCACGTGAGGATATCCGATCTTGGCCTCGCCTGTGATTTCTCCAAAAAGAAGCCTCACGCCAGCGTGTAAGTAGCTTGTCTGCTGTATTTGCTGTGTTTCTGCACCATGGCACCTGGGTTCAGGCAACAGCACCGGGGTGCTGGTGCCCCTCATCTCCCTCATCAGCTGGGAGTGCTCCCTGTGTGACAGGCGTGCTCCCTGTCACTGTTTGTGAGGACAGGCATGGCGCTGGGGGCCTGACCCTGCTTGGGAATCAGCTGGTGCGTAGGAAGCTGAGGTCACACTGCCCGTGAAACTCTGGGCCAGTTGGCTTCACCGCTTTATTCTCTTCTGTAAAGCAGAGCTAATAAATTCTTTTACCCCCATCGCCAGAATACGTTACAGAGCCCATGCCCTAGAGAGGCCTGGGATGGCTGCCCAGAATGCCCCCGGGGAGGGTTCAGGGCGGACTTCTCATCTCCATCTCCTGTACTTCCGAGAAATCAGGAACTGCTGGGAACCATCCATCTACTTCCTTACAGTTCCGGCGTCTAATAGGGGTCACGTCCTTAGACTCAGGAGGTGAGCTGGTTGCCACAGAGAAGTGCCTCTTGAGCCCGTGGCCCTTAGCCGCCTCTGAGGACTCAGAGCTGCATTTAGTGGGGTCAGTGCTAAGTGCAGGTGACTTGGCCTGAGGCCGCCTCTAGGTAAAAGCCTTGCCCCAGCTCCGGAGAAGCAGTGAGAAGAGTGTCCCAGTGAGCCGCACCCCCAAACCCCACTTTGCCTTCTAGACTGTCTCCTTCTGGGTCCGGGAATGGCTCAGCAGATAAAGCTGTTGCTGCACTGCCTGACTAACTGAGTTCAATCCCCAGGACCCACATGATGGGAGGAGAGAACTGAAAACTCCCATAAGTTTTCCTGTGACCTCCACGCGTGAGCCGGGGCCTGAGTATGGCCCCTATACACACACGCACACATGGACACTAAAATTTCTCATTCTTAGCACCGAATCTTTTACAGTTACATTTTACTGTCCCTCTGAGCAAGTGTTCTCTCTGCTGAGTGGTCCTGGAGATAAGCACCCTGAGTCTCGTCCCATGTGTCTGTGTGGAAAATGAACTACAGACTCTTCTTGTGTGTGTAACGAGAACCACAGGGGTGGATTTGCGGCGCTCTGTGAGGGCCTACATTCAATCAAAACTGCCTTTGAAAGCCCCAGTCCCGCATTGAAATGTGGGCCGTACACTGCACAGTTTCTATAAGTAGACTGCTCTTTGCTCGGAGGGTGGAGCGGGACCCTGAGGCATCCATGTTCTGCTGGAGTGTGGGCTACCCGCACTTCTCCCAGGCCGCTCCTCGGCCATTTTCAAGAGACGCTCTTGAATTTTTAATGCCACCCCACTCTGGTGTGCTCACGTCTTCAGTTTACCGAAGTCATAACTAAACAAGAATAGGAGCATTCGTAAGAATTCATCTTCCCAGAACCTTCGCTCTGTGGCGTGGCTTGGTTTATCCCACTAGCCTGGCCGCCTTGGTCCTGAGAGTCGCATCACCTCCACATGGAGGACTCTTCTGCCTGTCTTGGGAAGAACTGTATTTTGAACGGTGTCTTAGCTTCCTTTTCCATCGCTGTGCTAAAACGCCCTGACAATAGCAAGGTAAGGGAGGAAGGGCTTATTTGGTTCGTAATCCCAGGTTATAAAGCATCGTGGCAGGGACGTCCTAGCTGTGGGACCTGAGACAGCTGGGCACATCACATCCAGTCAGAGGAACAGCCCATGCTCAGCTCACTTTATCCTTCTTGTGCAGCCCGGGACCCGAGCGTAGGGAATGGTGCTGCCCACTTTTAGCGTGGGTTTTCCCACCCCAATGAACCTAATCAGTTCAGTCACAGGTGTGCCCAGAGGCTTGCCTCCCAGGTGTTCCAGATCCACGTGGACAGTTGATACTGGCTAAGAGATTGGGCTGAGAAGTCGGGCGGGCTCCTGGTTTAAATGCTGGCACCACCTTACGCAGAAAAATGCGCAGAGTGTATGCAGTGGCGGTCCTGGGCAGCTCCCGTGCATGCCAGAGAACACCTGCAGAGCTGTCTACATCAGCTTGTTTCATTTCTCCTGGAGGATGTCCCTCCACTCCCAGATTGTGGTTCAGTCGTGGAGATCACCCAACAGTCACCTCAAAGGGCTTCCAGGCAAGGCCCTCTCCTCCAGCCAGTCAGAAGCTGCTGTCCACGCAATGCCCAGCATTTTTTTTTTTTTTTTTTGGTCTTTCGAGACAGGGTTTCTCTGTGTAGCTTTGGAGCCTGTCCTGGATCTCACTCTGTAGCCTAGGCTGGCCTCGAACTCACAGAGATCCACCTGCCTCTGCCTCCCGAGTGCTGGGATTAAAGGCGTGTGCCACCACCACCCGACTTGTCCGAATCTTAGAAGGTCTTTTAATAAAAAGACTCAGAGCCAGATATTGGGGTGAAAGCTGAAAGATTGGAGGGGCAAAACAGCCAGCCACAAGCTTACCTCTACAAAATCCTCAGCCTCAAGAGAGTGAGTTCCTGTTTCCTCACACCTTACATACCTTTCTCTGCCCTGCCATCACTTCCCGGGATTAAAGGTGCATGTGCTTCCCAAGCAAAGGCATGAGATCTCAAGTGCTGGGATTAAAGTTGTGTGCTACCACTGCCTGGCTCTGTTTCTCTCATGTAGCCCAGTGTGGCCTTGAACTCACAGAGATCCAGATGGATCTCTGCCTCCTGAGTGATAGGATTAAGGGTGTGTGCCACCACTGCCTGACCTCTACATCTAATCTAGTGGCTGGGTCTGTCCTCTGATTCTGGTAAGCTTTATTGGGGTACACAATGTATCGCCACAAGCTTTCTTAGGAGTAAGTTAGGATAGAAACCAGCCATCCTTGTGATGGTTACATTTGAGTATCACCACGACTGTACTGAGATTGGGAAAGCCCAGCAGGTGTGTCTGCGAGGGTGTTTCCAGAGGGTTAATTAGGTGAGCCGAGTCACTCTGAAGATGGTAGCCGAAATCCATATGCTAGGGACCTGGGCGGGATAGAGAGAGAACACAGGAATGTGGCGTTTCCTGCTTCCTGCTGTCAGCTGCGAGCCGAGTGGTCTCTGCCGCCTGTTCCTGCCTCCATGCTCTACCTCACCATGGGCTCCCAACCCATGGGCCCAAGGACTACGGACTGAAACTTTCCAGACTATGTCACAAATGGAATAAGTCTTCCCGGTAGGCTGTTACGTCAGGCATTTTCTCACCCCAACAAGAGAAAGATAACATAAGGCTGGCGTCCTCAGCCTGTGCCATCCCAGCCATTTGGCCGGCAGTGCCATTTAAATAAAGTGAAACATTTTCCTCCAGGCCTTGAGTGACGGGTAAGCACCGCTCCTGCTCTGGTCCACACAGTGCATCTGGGGGGGGGGGGGGGGTCCTTAGTTCCTCTCCTAACTGTCCCTGGTGTTGCATTAGCCTGCAGTGTAGATCATCTCTCCCTGGAGTTCAGTCTTCCTATAGGGAGTATTTTGGAAGCCCTGGCAGAGGTCTCCTTGAGCCATCAAGCATGGCTCTCTTGATCTTATGCTGGCACCTTGCAGAAAGCCAGGCCTGCCACTATCTACCAGCACCCATATCACGTGTTGTGCGGCTCCTTTAAGCCTCCTCCGTGGGCTCCAGTGATCACCCATGATCCTTAGGTACCAGGGGTTTCTGAGTAGATCCTCAGTGTATGTCAGCAAGTCAGCAGCACTTACCCTAACTAAGGAAGGCATGATTTGAATCCCACCTCCTGCCCTGTGTTGGTTCAGCTCAACTCTTGGGCCTCCGTGGGGCTGAGCCGTGGCCACACCTGCTTTCCCTTCAGCCCCTCTTCATCCTCTCATTGACAGAAGCCAGTGAGAGACAGAAAGGCTGCAGATGAAGCCTTTCCCAAGGCTCTTTTTGATGGTGTCGTAGAAAATCCCCCCGGGTCCCTCAGGCTCATCTTGGGGCATAGTGTGTATGTACCCTTGTGCCTTCACAGACACCCACCTAGCCAGCCAGACCAGTGGAATCAACCCTGGACTGGAGGTCAGTGGGGTGACAGACACCTCCGCCATGCCCCCACCCTCCTTCCCTTCCCGTGTGACCTCAGTGATGTGAATTCATGACCGTCTTCCTCGGGGTGCTCGGCACAAGGCGTACGCTCGGGCCCTGGTGCATGCTCTCTCCTCCGTGCTCAGCCACTGCCCGCTCAGCGTGGGGGCACCCCCCTCACTCCAGAGCGAGCACACTCCTGTGACCATCTCCTTTGCCTCCCCAGGGGCACCCATGGGTACATGGCTCCCGAGGTGTTACAGAAGGGCATATCTTACGACAGCAGTGCGGACTGGTTTTCCCTGGGCTGTATGCTCTTCAAGCTCCTGCGGGGGTGAGTGGAACTCTGTCCTGTCCTGGGAGTCCTTGGGTCAAATGGGACGTCCTGGTCTGAGGTGCGTTCAGCGGCGGCGGCGGGGGACTCGTCTCCTGTATAGGAGGCCCTGGGTTCCATCCTCAGCACGGGGGTGGGGGTGGGTGGGGGGTGGGGTGGGGTGGGAAGAATACTTACACCTTACTACCTTGATGTCATGTTAAATCACACAGTGGCCTTTAAGCCACACTGCTGCAGATGACTGCCACTGTGGCTCCACCTGTGTCCCTCAGGCCAGCGTCTGTCCTGAGGGCTCAGAGATGAAAGCTTTGTGGTTCTGTATTTCCGTCCCACATCATAGGTCCCGTGAACCTTAACCTAGGACTAAGGTAAAAATAAGACTAAATATAGCAAACCAAGAGGGCATGTTCTGGGACTAGGCAAAAGTATTAAAATGTGGATGATTGGAGAAGGTGGTGCCCGCCCCCTTTACAGATGCCTTCTCATGATTCCTTAGCATCAAATATCTGGAGAATTCTGGGGTGTATGTGTGTGTGGGGGGCAAAGTAACCCCACCTGAAAAGTTGGCCTTTCTCTGTGAGCCTGCTAAAGCTGTGTCTCTGAAGGTGACCTTTCTCTTTGACTGTATGCTAAGCTACAGGGATGCTGAGTTGGTCAGCAAGGGAGTGTGCCCCAAGATGTGTTCTCACACTGGATTGTGGACAGATGACGCCTTCCGTGACTTTCTAGATGTTTCCGCTGGTTTTAACCAGGAGCTTGACTCTAGGGGAATCCAGCTGTGTCCTTCCTTCTCACTGCAAAGCTCTAAGAAAGACCCCTGTCCCCACTTCCTTTCCCTAGATTTCCCTCTTACCAGTTGCCCAGTAGCCTGTGCCCACAGCCTGCTGAGGGTTCACCGCACCCCTGGGAAAACTCATACATTCTGTTTAGTGCGTTTGAAGAGCCGTTGAACTCCACAGTGCCCCCAAACGTGGCTCCAAGTGCAACTCACTACATCCTTGATGCTTCTGTAAATCCAATTCTGCTGGGCCCATTGTATTCCCCGGGGATCTAAAATGATATTACCGCTAAGAAAGTCGGGTCTGTTATTCCGTAATCGCATTACCAGTACCATGTTGGCGGAGCCCAGGCGCCCTTCATTCCTGTTGGCAGACTAGTTGACCTGATTATAGAGTTTATGCCGGGCGAGCCAGAAGAAGCCATTTCCTAGGGAGACTCCCTTCTGTCCCCCACAGCAGTCATTGAAGGTCCAGGGGGACACCCAGGAGTCCCTCCGGTCCCTGGAGGCAACAGTCAAACTGTCTGAGACAAGAGACGTTAATAAAGTACCCCCCAGGAAACGGTGCAAGCCTGGGAAGGCGCAATTTGCCTCTTCCTTGTCATCCCTAGCTGTTGGTAAAAAACGGTCCGTGCTCGATGTCTGGAGAGGGTCTGCAGTCACATGACTGTGCGTTTGAAGAATCAGGAAGAGCTTGTCTAATTATCACTTCGGTCCTCTGCAGCTGTGACTTGGCCCTCACGGAGTGAGTTCAGTTTCACACAGCTGCAGCTCACCCTCCGCGTCCTTCCGAATGGGAAAAATAGAAAGTCCTTGGCGAAGTCCTTCATCTCCTGTGGCAAGAGGGTTTTTGTCACAGACCTGAAGGCCCCTGAGGATGGTCCCAGGGACCACTGTGGAGAGAGAGGGGAGAGAGATGGAAGCCAGAGAGTAGACACAGCCCAGGTGACCAAAATGCCTGACCGCAGCCCTTAAAAAGTGGGGGGGGGGGGGTGTCTCGTGGAAGGGCTGCTTCAGGGAGGGAAGAGATCGGCCTGGTGAGAGGGCTTAGCGGGTAAAGACCCCTGTCACCAAGCCTGAGGACCTGAGTTCAATCCCTGGGCCCAACACGGTGGAAGGAGAGAACCAGCTCCTGCAAGCTGTCCTCTGACCTCTGCACACCTCCCCACATGCATGTATCTGCGTGTACGCACACACACACACACACACACACACACACGAGAGAGAGAGAGAGAGAGAGAGAGAGAGAGAGAGAGAGAGAGAGAGAACACACATGTCACCTAAGAGTCTTTTATATGTGTGGCCATATGTAAACCTCTAGCTGTCAAAAGGAGTGTTAGACCTTCTCCAGGGCCAGTTCCCAGTCACTGTCTGCTGACTGCCTGAGCCCAGGAGAAGGCGTCTTGGCCTGTGTGGCAGACGGACTTGGATGCATCCTCCTCACTGAGGTCCAGGTCTCTCTCCCGTGCTTACTCAAAAGTCCGTCCAGGGAGCAGCACAGCACCAGGGAGCAAAGAACAGGAAATGAGTTCCGACTCCGGTGATTTGAGCTCGATAAACATTTATTGAGTACTTAAAGCACATGAGGGCCTTGGCATGAGAGGAGGAGGGGGAGGAGGAGGAGGAGGAGGAGGAGGAGGAGGAGGAGGAGGAGAGGGGAGAAGGAAGGCAGGAGAGGGGCAGGCTCCCCAGAGGACCGACCGGGAGCTGGAGTAGAGACATGGAAGACCCACTTCTGGCTTGGCTGGGTTGGGGTGACTGTGTGGGAGACAGAGCTCTCAGGATGGAGAAGATGTGGGGACAGGTGGCAGCTCACCATGGGGGCCCGTGAGTGGTAATTAGTGTCTCAGATACAGTGTGTTAGAGGAAGCAATGGAGACCTGGGAGGGTCTCCTCCGTGTGTGCTGTGGAGCGTGGCCTTGTTTCCTGGTGTCCGGGACTGAGGGCTTTTAAACAAAGGGATGACAGGGCCATGTAACCTGCAGTTAGATGGTTTTAGAAGCGGCGGGCGTATACAGAGTCAGAGGGACAGAGACGTGCCTGAGCTGCAGCTGGAGAGGATGTGGGGACTCAGCGGAGACAGACAGGGACATCCCGTGCGTGCACCTGGACGCGGAAGGGCAGGGTTTCCCTCTTGGGAGGGTGTAGTCAGAAGTTCTTCGGGTGGAACCAAGGGTCACAGAGACCTTTCATGAGCGAGGCCCCAAGGCGGGTCTTCAGAAGGAGGAACTGAGACAGGAGAGATGCCTCAGGGATGAAGGGCACTCTCTGCTCTCCAGAAGACCCGGGTTCGATTCCCAGCACCCACACAGCAGCTCACAGCCATCTGTAACTCCAGTTCCAGGGACTCCGGCTCCTGCTTTGGCCTCTGCTGGCCAGAGTGCACATGGTGCACAGAAACATGCAGGCAAACACCTATACACATAAAATAAAAATAAGGGGATTTTTTTTTTTTTTTTTTTTTTTTTTTTGTAAATGAGGAGGAACTAGGCAGGGGACCTTTCTTCCCAAGCTGTAGACAGTAGTAAATGCCACTCAGGAAGCTGCACCCGGGGAGACTCAGGATTGCTTTGTGTCTTGTGAACATGTCACATGTGGTCCAGAGGCCCCGGAAGCTGCTCTTCTTTGGCCCCGAGACATGGGAGGGGAGTGAAGCAGGACACTGGGTGGGCAGAGCTTGGGCCTGGAGGCATGCTGCATTCCTGGGGGTAGCCCATTCCTGCCCCATCTCATTCTAGGGCAGCTGCAGCCTCACAGCCCGCAACTTCAATTTCCAGAGGCACTCAGCGCTCCCTGGGGACAGTTTTGGTTGTCATAGCTTAGGGTTGCATGGGCATGACTCAAGTATCTAAGTGCAGAGGAGAGTCCCTGGCCCCCCAAACGAACAATTATGGGAATCAAGAACTCTCGCTCTGGGGATGGCCCCTCCCCCACATACGTCTTCCATCTGGATAGCACCTGGCCAGAGGCCTGGGGGCGGCAGGGTTAAGCGCCCCTGGGGTTTGTTCCACAGAGGGAAAGGGGGCCTTTTATAGATATTTCGCCGTTACTGGCTCACACTCCAAAGGCATATTTGACGTGACACACAATCTTTCCTGCCTTCTAAAATTAAGCTGTGAGAGGGTTTAATCGGATGTCGTAGTGGTTTGGGCTCCGTGTCAGCCCTGTGGATTTGAAGCATTTAACGTCGGAGTGTGTGGGCTTCCTCAGTTTCCTAGCAGGTGTAGGGGGATGTGCTCGGCCTGGCACTCTCTAATTAAGAGCGCCGTGCTTTCGCCCAAGATGTGGACTCGCTGTAGTCAAAAGCCACCCAGTGCTGGCGATTGTATCTCTGCACTCTGTGCTGGTGACAAGCCGGGACCTGGGCACCTATTTACGGAGCCTGCATCGGGGACAGCTGCCATCACATGGGCTGTGAGTGCCACTTGTCCTGCTCAAAATGGAGATGTTACTATCTGAGGGTTGTTTTTTTTTTTTTTTTTTTTTTTTTAAAAAAAAAAACATTTTCCAAAATAGAAAGCCAAATCCCAGACTCGGTTCACAAAGAGTAATCAAGGCTCCATTTGGCAGCACGTGTGTGGAGCTGAACGCTCAAGTGTTCCCAACGAGATGGCCCAGGGTGGCAGAGCTGGAAAATCATTTCCCATGATGCCTTGCTGAGTCAGCTATGGACTCACTGGGCTTGTGAAAGGGGCCTATGGCCCTAGGAATGGATGGAGGGGTGGTGTAGGGAGGACTCGGGGCTCTTTCCCATTCTGACTTTTGTTTGTTTGTTTTTGTTTTTGTTTTTCGAGACAGGGTTTCTCTGTGTAGCTTTGGAGCCTTTCCTGGATGTCACTCTGTAGACCAGGCTGGCCTCGAACTCACAGAGATCTGCTTGGCTCTGCCTCCCGAGTGCTGGGATTAAAGGCATGTGCCACCGCCGTCTGGCTGTCTCTGACTATTTTGTACAGCTGAAACAGAATCGCGCCAACCAGGTGGTTTATAACGGGCAGAATTTTATTGAGCTCATGGTCCTGGAAGCCAGGCATTCAGTCAGCAGCTTGAGGGACTTCCTACAGTGTCGTTAGAGGACATGGCCAGGGGACTATGAGAGTAGGAGAGGGAACATGTAGAACTCGGGAGGCCGGACTCACCTTTCTGACCCTCCCCTCCCACATAGCAGCCTTAATCCCTTCCTGGGTTGGAGCCCTCCTGACCTCACCCTTAGAAGCCCCACCTCCTGCACACACCACAGTTATGTTTCAGCAGGGCTTTGGGGGATGACCTTCACACTATGTCAGAGGTCAAGGACGGAATGGAGTCCGCTGGCTTTGCACTCACACGCGTGAGCACACACTCAAGTCCAAAGTCCTCTCCAACCGTAAGAAACACAGGAGGGTGGAGGCAGCAGCAGGGTGGGAAACAGAGAGACTGATGGTGACTTGACATCCATCCGTCCTGACTTCAGCGTGCGGATACTTCTGTGGATGTGAACACAGAGGACTGTCCAAGCAGAAGCGTGCAGTGCTTTGGGTTTCTATTACTTTATGTATTTATTTGATGGTGTCTCATGTAGTCTGTGCTTGCCTGCCTAGCTGAGGATGGCGGTGAACCCTGGATCCTCTGCTCTTCCGTCTCCCTTGCTGGCACACCACCCTGCCTGGCTTCGGTTCCCTCTTGGAGCGCAGTAATCGCACGCTCCTTCTCCTTGGAAACAAGGTGAAAAGAATATTTCCCGTCAAACCTATTTAAAGACTATCGCCCATCCTTGGTTAGTGCCAGTTTGCCTTGTGTGAATTTTTTGTTCAGATTAGTTGCTTTTTAGGAGATGGTGATTGTCACCACGACGCTGGGGCGCCCTCTCTTGTGTGGACGGAGAAGGAAGGAGTCTTAAAAAAAAAAGTTCCCTGCAGCAGGAAGGGGCAGCCCAGGACAGGTGGGATCCTTTAGCGTTGCCTTGATCATGTCTCTGTAATCGGCAGAGTTGGCCTCGGAAAGTTTCCCAGAGTGTCTTGTTTCAGCTTCTGTCTCTCATGCCTTGTGAACAGGCTTGGTCATCTTAAAGACATGCCTCCCTGAAAGGAAACCCCAGTCCTAGCCAGCCCTTCATCAAACTCAAATTACATCGATATGCCACGAGTTCTAATTTGCATATACAAAATGTCACTTAATGATAAAGTTTCCTTTGAAAGCTAGCTTCTGCAGACTTTCCAAAGACGCAAAAAAAAAAAAAAAAAAAAAAAAAAAATGTGGCTCACACGTGAAATCCCAGCACACTGGAAACTAAGACGGAGGACGGAAGTGAGTTTGAGGACAGCCTGGGCTATATAGTGAGTTCAGGGCTAGCCTGGGCTACATAGACTCCCTCCGCCCATGTGTGTATGTGTGTGTGTGTGTGTGTGTGTGTGTGTGTGTGAGAGAGAGAGAGAGAGAGAGAGAGAGAGGAGAGAGAGAGAGAGAGATACTGTATAGCACTCCTGGGTGTTTATGTAAAACTTTACATGAACAGACATTTGCCGACCCAAGCTCACCCCAGCAGAGCTCACAGCAGCTAGGCTACGGAAGTAGCCTGGGAGGCATGGATGAAGACCACGCAGAATTATTTGCAGCCATAAAGGAAATGAAGTTAAGCTGTTTGTAGTAAAATGGCTGTTCTGGAGCTAATCATATAAAGCAAACTGATGAGTCCCGGGAAGACAAACATCACGTGTGCCCTGTCCCTTGTGGTTCCAGACTTTAGAGAGACATAAAATCATATGTGTGTGGATTATAGGAGAGTATGGAAACTGTGGAGCAGAAGGAAGAAGAGCGGGAAGCAGGGGGAGAGAGGAGGGGGAGCAGGGAGAGAGAGGGAGAGCAGGGAGAGAGAGGGAGAGCAGGGAGAGGGAGAGCAGGGAGAGAGAGGGAGAACAGGGGGAGAGAAGGGGGAGCAGGGGGAGAGAGAAGGAACTGGGAGAGAGAAGGGGAGCAGGGAGAGAGAAGGGGGAGAGAGAGAGAGAGGAGGGGAGGAGAACACGGTAACGTTACATACGTGGCTGGAAGTGGCCTGGTGTAACTCTATTTGAGAATCATAGCTTGGAGAGTAAGAAGGAGAAATATATGAACTAAACGAGTGTCACAGCAAGAGGAGTCCTTCTCAGGGCTCACCAAGCGTGGCCGGGCTCTGGATCTTTACAACTGGCTGCGCTGGTCGCGCCTACGCCTTCCGTCGGCCGCCGCCGCCGTCTGTTGTCTGGATGTGGACACCGAAGGTTTGCGTGAACAGCCAGGTCACAGGGACCCCAGCTTTCCCGACTCCTCCTGGTGCAGTCCTTGCCACCAAGGCAGTGTCAGGCTGGGCACCCTGGCTTCTAGGCTGATCGGCGGTCACCACCACGGGGACGCGTCGCTGCGACACAGGCCATCGGGCTGTTTTAGGAGCTGGATCCGGAGCGTGGCTGCCTGATGCCTGTGCCCTGCAGGGGACTTTTGACTGGAGACGCTTGTCACTGTGTCGCGGATCAAGTGAGATGTGTCTGGCTCATTTAGGATCCCGTCTGTTCTGTGGCTAGGCTTGGTTGCCAGAAATGGCGAGTGTTGATGATCTTTGAACGTCTGTGTATTAAATTTTACCCAGATATTAGCACCTGTACTGAGTTAGCCAATGCCACGCTTTGACAGAACTTTGTTTTCTGCCCGCAGCCACAGCCCTTTCCGACAGCACAAAACCAAAGACAAGCATGAGATAGACCGCATGACCCTAACCGTGGTAAGATGATGAAGGACCATTTCCCTGTCACGTTCTGTTACTTGGTGCCACAGGGCTGGGGAGATGGAGCTTGTGGATAGAGAGCTTGGCCCACAGACCTGAGGGCCGGAGTCCTGAGCCCCGGAAGCCACAGGAAAGCCGGGTACAGTTACTGCATTTGTCATAGCGGTATAGCTAGGAGATGACTGGCGAAGACAGGCAAGTCCCCAGACGGCCATTGCCCTGGTGTGCACAGCAAAAAGAAAAACAAAGACACCAGGCGGTCGGCAAGGACTATCACCTAAGGCTGACCTCCGACCTCCACATGGGCCCTGTGGCTCACATGCACTGACATCCATTTGAACAATCACGTGTTCTTGATATATAGATAGGGATACAAAAAACATAGAGACAGGTCAAAACCACAAAATATTATATATAACATATATAAAATATTATACATATATATATCATGAAATGTGCATAGTTGAAATAAATACATGAAGATAAAACCATTCCTAGGGGAAATTTTGAAAGGAAAAAAAGATGAGTGGAAGCGGACTCCAGGGCAAATGACGAGGTTTGCAAATGAACAGAATAAGAGGGATGTGGCCAGTGGGGAGCAGACACGGCCATCAGAGACGTGGACAGATGATCTCCTGTAGAAGAGGTGAGGGCCGCTAGCTCTTCGGACCTGCCAGCCTGCTGCAGGATTCCGAAACCAGTCAGTCACCGGTGTAGGGTTAATGTCAACCTGTTACGAATTCAGTTTTCGATCTTCTCTGCCCCAAGGAGCAGCCTCGGCCTCTGCTCGGGGGCGAGGCCACCCTCTTGGGATGGGCCTTTGAAATCCGCCTCTTCTCTTCCCAGAACGTGCAGCTTCCGGACGCCTTCTCCCCGGAGCTGAGGTCCCTCTTGGAGGGTTTGCTCCAGCGGGACGTGAGCCGGCGGCTGGGCTGCGGCGGAGGCGGGTAGGCCGTCTTGCGTGTCTCCACTCCAAAGAAAAGGCTGGTCTCACGGATCCAGTCCCTGGGAGCCCTCGGCATCCACTGGGGCGGGGTCCCACGGGGCGGGGTCACAGGGGGCGGAGTCACAGGGGCGGAGTCAGTCCCACGGGGCATGGTCAGTCCCACGGGGCGGAGTCACAGGGGGCGGAGTCAGTCCCACGGGGGCAGGGTCACATGGGGCCCAGTCAGTCCCACGGGGTGGAGTCACAGGGGCAGAGTCAGTCACACAGGGTGGAGTCAGTCCCACGAGGCAGGGTCATGTGGGGCGAAGTCAGTCCCATGGGGTGGAGTCACAAGGGCGGAGTCAGTCCCATGGGGCGGGGGTGAGCCACACGGGGCTGAGTCAGTCACACGGGGCGGGGTCACACAGGGCGGAGTTGGTCACACGGGGCGGGGGTCAGTCACACGGGGCGGGGTCACACAGGGCGGAGTTGGTCACACGGGGCGGAGTCAGTCACACGGGGCGGGGTCACACAGGGCGGAGTTGGTCACACGGGGCGGGGTCAGTCACATGGGGCGGGGGTCCCACAGGGCATTGGTTACCCATACTGCTGCCAGACAGAAATGCCGGGGAAGGAGCTGTCTGCTTCTGCTCCTGGCATCGGAGGGGTCAGTCAGCCTGTCCTCGCTGGAAGCCAAAGCAGAGCGTGCCAGCTCTCAGTGAGGACGTGTGTGTGTGTGTGTGTGTGTGTGTGTGTGTGTGTGTGTATAGAGGGGGAACTGGAGGGTTTTCTTCAGAGTGAATCCCTTCTTAGAGCCAAGCCGTATTGGTTAAAGACTCCGGCCTTCCGACATAGTCTTGCCATCTGGGAAAACAGTGTTCAAACTGGAGCTCGTAAGAGGAGGGGAGGGAGAGGGGGGAGGGAGAGGGGGGAGGGGAGATACTACCGGTTTTCATTTTTCCTACCAAGTCCCGAGAGTACCGGCTGTGGCCTCTGTTTCTCCCTTTCTCTATCTATCCCCTTGGCACCTGAATTTCCTGGGTCGTTATTTACCTGCCCCGAGCCCTCCGCTTTCCTGGGTCCCGTCTTTTAGCTGCATTATTATGCTCCCAAGGAGCACCTTAGAGAGGGGCTGAGGGGTGCACACTGCCCCCTCAAACTGGCCGATGCCTCAGCTGGACGGAGGTGGCTTTCCGGTGTCAGAGCTTCGCACTGTGTTGTCCTGTTGCTGGCTGCACATGGGTGTGTCTGTGGGAACTGCCAGGCTGTCTTAAGCGGCAGCGTCTGTCTGGGCAAAGGGGACATCTTCCCAGGTCCAGTGTTGATGCCTCTAGTCCCTGCTACAGCATTTTCTGTCCTCTCCAAAAGTAACGTCTTGCTTTTTTTCTAACACGTGCGTGCATGCAAGTGTGTGTGTGTATGTGTGTGTGTGTGTGCGCGCGCGCACGCACGCACGCATGCTTGTGCACATGTGTCTGTGTATGCACGTGTATGTGTGTGCACTAGAGTGTGGAGTATGTGTGGACCCAAAAGTGATGGGTGTCTTCCTTGATGGCTCTCGACCTCAGATACTGAGGCAGGTCCCTCCCCAGAGCTTCCTGATTGGGCAAGTCTAGCTAACTGCATGCCCAGGGTGTCCCCTGTCTCTGCCTCTTGCTACCATGCCAGTCCGGCATTTACATGGGAACCAGGGACCCAAACTCAGGTTCTCGTATTCACACAGCAAGCCCTTTCTTGCCTGAGCCATCCTCCAGCCTGCGATTGCTTTCTTGAGGAGCTGGAACGTACTGGGAGACAGTTTAGCATGGCACCTGTCACATTTCCCATCTGACCTCTGCAGGACTCTCTCCTCTTCCTCAGGGCGCAAGAGGTGAAGGAGCACATCTTCTTCAAGGGCATTGACTGGCAGCATGTGTACTTACGGAAGGTAACCCGCTGGGCCCCCTGAGCTCTCTCTGTCTGTCTCTCTGCTACTGGCTTCCTGATTCTGTCCCTCCAGGGTCCCCACCCCAGCCCACCATGTCTGAATGTTCTGCCTGGACTTGTCGCCATTCAGGGGATTCCCGTTGGGGAGGATCTTCTTCCTCATTTTCCTCACACAGGCCAGATGTACCTGAGTTTTGCCTCTGTGGTTCAGCCAACCACGGATGGAAAATATTCAGGAAAAACAAAAAACAAAAACAAAGCACTAGTGTCCCAAGCACATGTGGACTCATAGTGTCCGCCGTCTGCAGAGCATTTACGCTGTCACCTAGAGATTAAAGTCTGCAGAGGATGTCGGTAGGTTCTCTGCAAACCCTTGCTGTCTGTTCTGTATGAGGGACCTGCTCCTCGGTGGGTCCTCTAGCCAAGCGGTGGCCTGGAAAGGTCCTCTGCAGGTGCTGAGGGGCGACTGTATAAAGATTTTGGAGATGGCATCTCAGCAAATGAACAGAAGGCACCTACAGCAGTTATCTGACTAATTGAGATGTGTGTGGAGTCGGACTTCAATACGCAAGGAGCGTCTGACTTGAACGGAGATGTTTCCTAGCCCCATACTGCCCTTTCCTGATTTTTAATTTTTTTTTTAAACTTTTTTGTTTTGTTTGTTTTGTTTTGTGCTAGAGCTGGACCAGGCCTCTTTCCCACTAAGTCCATCCTTTCCCATGGAGCTGCACCCTACCCCTTCCCCTCATTTTAAGCTTGGTTGTATTCTCTTTGGAACAGGAAACACCCTGGTTGAATTTTTAATAATGCATTTCTGAGTGAAGCCCAGCTGCAGAGTGGTAGCAGTTTCCATAGGGAGGGGGGATTTGCCTGCCCACCCTGCCATGCTCAGGTCACCCAGGCAGCCAGCACCAATCAGGGTTTGCAGTGTGAGGCTCGGGGTGGGCTGTGCTCTCTGGACACGCACTTTCTGAAGGCCGGGCTGTGTTCTTTTTATAGACGGTTATCTTGGGCTGGGGGCATACAGGGCAGCTGATAACTGGGCCCTACCTACTTGTTGGATCTTCTAGTACCCGCCACCGCTAATCCCTCCTCGGGGAGAGGTCAACGCTGCCGACGCCTTTGATATCGGCTCATTTGATGAAGAGGACACCAAAGGCATTAAGGTATGCCCCCTTCCGGGGGTGGGGCTTCTGCTAAGATTCACTGTGTGTGGAGGGGGGTAGGGAATCTACTGGAGCCCTTGCACAAGCTAGAGAAACACGCTACCACTGAGCTACACCCCCAGCCCCTGTACTCACTCTTCAGCCCAGCAGGCCTGGAACCCACGGTCCTCCTCAGCCTCCCCAATGCTGGGGTGACAGGCCACCCCACCCTTCCTGACTTGAGGAGAGGAGAATCCATTATACTTGGTGATAGTTTTAGTATTAAGCACCTACATGCAGCAGCAGTAGCAGCTGAAGCTCCCACCCCCACCCTCCCACCCACCCCGATCATTTCACTTTGATGAGTGGCAGGGTGCTCACATTGTTATGACGTGAGGCATTTGCTGTTGAACTCCAACTTGGATCTGAGGCAGGAGTAACAACCAATTCAAACACGTTCCACTCAGAGCGGAAGAATCCATGGTTTTCATGCTTCTAAGTCTAGGGCTGTGGTTCTCAACCTGTGGGTCACAACCCCTTTTGGGAGTCAAATGACCCTTTCGCAGGGGTCCCTTAAGACCATCTGCATATCAGAGATTTGCATTATGATTTATAACAGTAGCAAAATTACGGCTATGAAGTAGTAATGAAAATAATATTGTGGTTGGGGGGGTCACCACAGCGTGAGGAACTGTATGAAAGGGTCCCAGCCTTGGGAAGGTTGAGAACTGCTGGTCTAGGGTCTGCTTGTGTCAGAAGGGAGCAGACGGCACGGATCTCTTTGCACTTATCCATCAAGGGTGCATTGATCGCGGTCTTAGCGTCCTCTGCATTTCTCAGACTTTGGTGCGTGACTCTGTTTTTTTCCAAGTGGAGATGAGACATGCTCACAGGGAGTGAGTGAGTCATGGGGAAAATTACTGTCTTTAAAACGCTAAGTCAGCAGGCCACCGCCTGCCTGCCAGCCCCAGTCATCCGGCCCTGACTCTGGTGGCTTGTCCCAGCCCTGGCTTTTCTCTGCTGCTTGAGTTTATCTCTGCAAATGCAGCTGCTCACCTTCTCACCTGCATGCTTCCCCCGCAGCAGCAGCAGCAGGCCATGGTTCTGCATGTCAGACCCACCCCCGCTGCCTGGAGAGAGCAGGGCAGGTTCTGTGGCAGAGTCCGGCAGGAACTGTCACGGGGACACTCAGTGGGAGTGAGGGCAGAGGCGGGGGTAGATGAGGCAGGGAGGGGAGGCAGCTGTGAGGTAGAGACAGCGGTGGGCAGGGGCAATTGGGCAGAGGCAGCGGCTCCTGGACAAGAGGGATGCACCTCCCACTACCTGGGTCTGAATCACTGTGGCAAAATCACCACCGCTCCTGGGTTCCTGGGGCAGCCTGCCCTAGAGGGTGGGGCAAAGACATTCAAGTAAAAGAAAAATGCTGTTGTGAAGTGTGCACCCTGCTACTGCAGCTCTCGGCAGAGGCGGGGGTGTCTGCACCCCTTGCCATTCACATTTAAACACCAGTCCGTTCACGGTGGTGGATGAGTCGGGAGTTTGTGAGATGCCGGTGAGCCAGCCTGCAGCGACCTTCCCCACTCTTTGTTTTTCAAGACAGGGTTTGTGTGTGTAGCCCTGGCTGTCCTGGAACTTGCTCTGCAGACCAGGCTGGCCTCGAACTCACAGAGATCTGCCTGGCTCTGCCTCCCGAGTGCTGGGATTAAAGGCGTGTGCCACCACCACCCTGCCTAGCTTTCCCACTCTTGCAGATCGTTTTTTGGGGGGTTGGTCAGCTAGCCTGGCTTTTCTCTCTTATCAGGTTTTAGACACTATGCAGACCCTTGTCCCCATTTCTATAAATACGGCACCCACAGCTGAAACTCACTTGACTGTCAGAGTCTCTTACTATTCCTAAAATAAAGCCCAGTATGTGGGGTTGGGGAGACACACAGTTGAGTGTTTGCTGTACACGAGCGCCTGAGTTCAGAGCCCTAGCTCGTGAGTAAAAATTAGGCACTGGTGGTGCATGTTCGTAACCCAGCACCGGGAAGCGAAGGGGAGCCAGAGACAAGAGGAAGCCTGGTCTTGTCCGTCAGTAAGCTCCAGGTTCAGAGAGAGACTGTCTCCCACATATAAATATATAAATATGATGTGATAGAGAAAGACACTAATACCAGCCTCTGGCCTACACACACACACACACACACACACACACACACACACACACACACACTCATCTACACACATGCAGCGCCACACACATGTGCACACACAGGAACACATACAGCACATACTCATACACACAAACAAAATTTTAAAAAGTCAACACATGCTCATTGTCATTGGTAAAAATACCCTAGTGTTACTGAAGACCAGGCCCAGGCTGCCTGGCCTGGGGCCGAGGTGATCCCTGGTGTGGCCGTGTGAAAGGACTCAGACTTATACTGACAGAGCCTCTAAGGTGGATATTAAAGACCCTATGAGCGTGGGACGCTACCGCGTGGCTCTTCTCCTGAATGTGGTCATGGTGCTGGCTGCTTTGCATCTGGGAAGGCATTAGAGCGTGTGCCCCTTCTGTCCTTACACACCCAGCTGCTGGACTGCGACCAGGACCTCTATAAGAACTTCCCACTGGTGATCTCTGAACGCTGGCAGCAGGAAGTGGTGGAGACCATCTACGACGCCGTCAATGCTGATACGGATAAAATCGAGGCCAGGAAGAGGGCTAAAAATAAGCAGCTTGGTCAGGAGGAAGGTAAAAGGCCATGTGGCTCGGTGCTCGGTATCATCAAGTGCTTCCCAGCCTAGGAAAGAGCATGCTAGACTTGGGTTTCATGTGGATCGGAAGGGCTGGGTGGAGTCTCTGGGAGCCTCCGGTCACCAGGTAGATGGACGTGCACATAGAGGCGGGCAGTGCCATCCGAGTTCTGAGGTTTCCCTGTCCCTGGAACTTTGGGGTGGGGGCAGCCTTGAAAATTCAGTCCTTGGAGATGGAGCATTACAGAGTCAGGAGCAGGCCCAGGGAGCTTCCAGATGTCTCCGTGACAGAAATGTACCATGCACATGCCCGTGTCTGGGACAAAAGCAGTAACAAATGTGTTTTAACTCTGCCCAGGAATGCAAGCCCACATCAGAGGGCCCCACCCCTGCCCCCCTCCACTGTCCTTTGCTTTTTCTCCATCATAGGGGACATGTGGGTCTCACCCTTTCCAGGCTGGTCTGACCTTCTCCAGATTTTACATTCCCAAGGGCAGGCAGACTTTTCTCTTTTTTATTGTTGTTCCTCACTGGACCCACCAAACACAGACATCCCCTCCTCCCTCTGCCGCCCCGTGCCTAGCCCCCGTGGCATCGTAAGTAGATTGATGGAGAGTGGGTGTGATTTTATCACAACCTCCAAAGCCTTTCATGAGTGTTGTGGAACGTCACCACCTTAGAGACTCCGTCAGTGTGAGTATGAGTCCTTGCACTCCGCTCTCTTTGTGGGCGGTGAGCTGAGGAAGAGCCCGCCGTGACGTGACTGCCCGCCACCTTGGAGGGGAAGAGGCCGGCTTCAGAGTGATTCACAGGGTGGAAGTGGATTAGTGGACAGTTCCCTCCAGTGGCAGTGGGACTTTGGAGAGAATTCATGATTAACCAGTCTCTTACTTAGTAGTTTGTGAATAAAATTTTGCCCAATCAGAGGTGCCGGTAGGCTCTGCAGGTTCAAATACCAAGAAGCAAGGATTGAACACAGAGCCTGGGACCCTCTGAGCTCCCATGTCCCAGTCCCCTGGGTTCAAAAACTGGGATAACGGTGTTTAGTTGTGTTGGCCCAGGACCTGAGTGACACTGTGTCTCCACCCTCAGATTATGCCCTGGGGAAGGACTGCATCTTGCATGGGTTCATGCTGAAGCTGGGGAACCCCTTTCTCACGCAATGGCAGAGGCGCTACTTTTACCTGTTCCCCAACAGACTAGAGTGGAGAGGAGAAGGCGAGTCTCGGGTGAGTCTGTGCAGCAGCTCCTTCACGCTGCGCTGCCTCATATCCTGTGCCTCTTGTGTCACAGAAACAAGGGTTGCTGTGGCCTGACTTTTAAGCGTCCGTGTCAAGTCCCTTCCTGGAATAAGACGCAGGTGTCACTTGAAAGATGGAGTCCCAAGTCCCGGCAGCCTCAGGGGGTCCATGGAGGCTGGAGAGGAGAATGGGTGGGATGGGAGGAGAGCGAAGCAGGAGAGGGGGATCCTAACTCATCGCTCTCAGGACTCAGGACAGCCCAAGGTGCCTCTCTGGGCCTCAGTTTGCTCATCTGTGAAGTGGGAGGTACAGAAAGCCTCAGCTCCCGTGACTATGGCACGCTAACCTGAGGCCAGACATTGTAAACAAACTCAAAGGTTTAGCAGCTTCCAGGGTCCAACCCTGGAGTTACAGAGAGGAATCCAGGGCAGCAAGAGCATAACCAGCCCGTTGTGGGTGGGGAGGGCCGTTGACCGAGGTATGTCTGTGCTCCCTTGGTCTCTTCCCCAAGTCAGATCAGGTGAAATGTCTCCCGTGGGATTTGCTTAGGGTGGCTAGCACACCAACCCCGGCTGTCTGCACTCTGCTGGGAATCTGTAGGTGTGTCTCACAATCACAACCACTCAGACCCTTTCTCCAGCTAAGGTTAGCGAAGGGACAAGGCGGGCTGCTTCCCTTAAACACCCTCCGTGTGAGAGGCCCAGGGAAGAGCCCATCTGGGTGGACGGTGTATGGTCGGCAGTGAGGCGGGGCAGGGGTCATCACTGTGAGTGTGGCCACGGGCCCTGGGGTCAGGACATAGTTTGTGTATTGGGAGGCAGGAATGAGGATCAGCAGCCTCCCAGGGCTCTTCTGTCTTGACTTTGAATCATGGTTTTTTGGTAACTGCCGGTGAACTCTGTGGCAATGCTGAGTGGTGGCTGTAGGCTTTAGTGCTGTGCCACCAAGGCTCTTTGAAATTAAAACCTCTAAGATTGGACCCACTAAACAGGTGTTCTGTGGGTTCCGGGCCGTTCCGGGCTGGCAGGTATTGAAGCGTCTCTCTGGGGCCTGGGCAGGCAATTCTCATGAGCCTCGTTGGGTTAGGCCAGAGCAAACTGTTGCAGTTGCAACAATGTATCTTTTATCATTGTTTTTCTTTTGACATTCAGCATTTTGTGTGGAGCGAGGCAGTCCCCGAGACAGATCCGTAAAGAGTGAACAGAGGGACAGGGAGCGTGGGAGTTTCTCAGGATGTTTTTTTCACTCCAGATTTCTGTAGAATTTATCTGAAATATAAACAAACAAACACCACCCCCGTATAACCATGCTGTGACCTCCTGCCGAGCCTTCACACTAGATCTGCCGACCCTGTAAGAATGCCACCTGTATTTAGGTCTTTTTGATACGGATCTAGTGTCTTGGCCCATCCATGCCTTAGCTGTCTGTCATCCACTGTTCTCCTGCTGACTAGGGGGCAGCAGACGTTCCTGTGGTGTGGTCCTGCACGTCCACAGCTGCCCAGACTAACATTTTGACTTTGATCTTCTTTTTGTGTCCTTTGTAGCCATTCTCCTTATTTCTAGAACATCAGCCAAGAAAGAAACAAAAAAAGTCATTTGCTTTTGAAAATGGGCTCTTTACCCTAAGAGATCACAAAGTAGCAAAGTCATTGTTAACCTTTCCGTTTGTATTTTAGCAAAATTTACTGACCATGGATCAGATCCTGTCTGTGGAGGAGACCCAGATTAAAGACAGAAAATGCATTTTATTCAGAATAAAAGGAGGGAAGCAGTTTGTCCTGCAGTGCGAGGTGAGTTTTATTGACATTCTCTGGAATAAAAGCAGACAGGGATGGGCCAGTTCTACCAGGGCTCTCACCAGGTCCCCAGGCTTCTCCTTGCCTCCCACGCACTTAGCAAGTGTGAGGTTTAGGTCAAGCCCCACGTTAGCAGAGGATAGAGTGCAGCGAAGTGATAGTTTAGTCTGGAGACTGCCTGGGGGCCAATGGGGGCTGGAGTCCGATCTTCCAGCTATCTGTTTTTTCTTATCTCTGAGATTCCAAAAGGACTTTTCCTGGGCGGGGGCTGGGGGTGGGGTGGGGGACGGTCTTTGTTTCTCTCTGAGTTGTACTGTAGCTCAAGTTTCATCATGGAACACTTTCCCTTGGTGTACCGAGGTGTGTGTGTTTTCACAGGACGAGGGGAGAGAAACCAGGAGAATCAGGATACCCTTTAGCTTATCATTGAGACAGGGTCTTGCTATGTAGTCCAGGCTGGCCGGGAAGTCGGGACTCTCCTGACTCAGCTCCCCCAGTGCTGAGATTACAGGTGGACACCGGAACTTCAAAACTAGCTTAGACATGTGAGAGGATGTTTTACAGCATCAGAACTCCCCCCCCCCCCATTTATTATTCTATAGACTGTGGTTTTAGGACCAGAGAAAATCCCCAACTAGATTAAGGTGGTTGACAGGGTTCAGGAGATCCACTGGAAGAGCCCAGAACTGCCTTTCCCTCTGTCTGGAGTTTCTCACCAGGTTCCAGGGGACCTGAAGGTTGAAGCAAGGTTTCAGAGTAGGCAGGCAGGATGTGTCCTCTGTCAGGCTCCACTGACCTTTGTCATTTGTAGATACTGTGGGCAGATGTGTAGACAGGTCCCAATTCCTGCCTGTGTCTCTGTGCAGAGTGACCCCGAGTTTGCACAGTGGCTGAAGGAGCTGACCTGCACCTTCACGGAGGCCCAGAGGCTGCTACGCCGCGCCCCCAAGTTCCTCAACAAACCTCGCACCACCATCCTGGAGTTCTCCAAGCCACCACTGTGCCACAGAAATAGCAGCGGCCTCTGAAGCACGGAGCAACAGGGCCTGCAGTAGGGGCCTCGGCTCTTCAGCCCAGGAGTGGATATGGAGCCACGGGGAGCCGTGTGGGGCTAAGACACAGCGGTTCTGAGCACAGGGCTGCTCCAGCCTGGGGATGCCCACGACAATGAGATGGCCCTGCAGGAGTTGGGACATCCTCTGGGCTGGCCTGTCTGCACTCGAAATTACTGAAGAGGCAGAAGGCATTTTTCCGTGCACCCACTTACCTTGGTATCCATGGCCTCAGAACGTGAAATGGCCCTTACCGCTGCAGCTGGCATCGAGCGTACCCAGGGTGGGACCACAGTGTCTGGGGCTGCGGGTAGCCTGTCCTAGGCACTGAAGTATCCGAGTGCCTGCCCAAAGTTTGGGGCTTGTGGCTCCAAATCCTGGAGGAGAAGGCACAGTAGCCTCGGGTCTCTGTAGGTCAGGGATAGCCTCCTGGCTGTCCCTAGGTGATGAGGTAACACGGAACACCACATGCACCGCCTTCCTCCGATGGCTCTGCTCTAGGGATGCCAGTCCGAGAGCAGAGGTAGGAATGTCCCCTTGTGGAATTACCATGGCATCCATCATGGCTACTTCTGGTCAGCCTGACCGGAGGAGATGCCCCAGGACTTCAAGTCAAGCCAGGATGTAGGTAACCCACCAGGCAGTCCGTGCACGAGCTTGGGGTCTCCAGGATGGGCGGGTCTACGACAGAGTCCTGCTCCCTCCGCCTGGCCTGGGAAGCATAGCCAAGGATGTGCCCAAGGCAGAAAGGAGTTGCTGCCTCTCCCTTCAGTATAATTTATAATGAACTCACGCTGATGGGTGACAGTGTCCAGCGGTCTCCTGTGCACCCTGGCATGCCCCACATCCTTCTGCCATTAATGTGCTGTGCACTGGGTTATTCTGACGGGGGCGGCAGTACCCTTTCCCTAAAGGTTACTTCTTCTACTGCTGCCCTGAGTCAACGCTGGGTCCCCATGTCACCACACTGAAACAGACGTCCTCGAAAGTCTCTGCGGTCTTGTCCCGTTCCTGGGGGCTGTGTTACAGAGTTTCTAGATAAACTGCTGAGCGCATAAAGAAACCTGGCATTGAAATTCTTTGCATTCTGTCCTGGATCTTTCTAACAGTTCCCGGTATGTGTATCCTTGTGTGTATGTGCTGGGGAAAATAAGGTGTTTATTTATTATTTATTTATTTTTTAAATCGCAGTTACCTTTTGAGGGTTTGGAAGGTAATTTACCTGTTACTGTGCAGGTAATTTACCTGGGTGGGGGAGCTGTGGGGCTTGGTGCCCTCTCACTGCCCATTCGGGGTTTTGAGTTCACACACATGTGCCACGGTTCGCTGCCTCCAGTGTGGAGACACGGCTACAACCTGGCACGGGCACCCTGTTTGCTTAAAGAGCATGGCATTCCGATTCATTGCACACGTAGTTAAGTATTGATGTTACCGTGTGGGCATGGCTGGAATGGGCAGCTCACACAAGCTCAATCAGACCTGCAGGGGTGAGGGCTGCATCTCCGGCCTCTTCAGGGAATATACAGGACCCTCCGCCAATCGGGAGGGAGGCTTGACCCCAGCAGGCGTTGGGCTAGCCCGACTAAATCTTGTATTGGGGTTATACCTTCACCAAAGGGTTTTTTAAGATGACACAGGATCATGAGTCCTGCCTGTACCTGCAGAACATTGAGCCAGACTCTCACAGACATCATGTGTTACCATTTTAACTGAGGCCATTTTAAGGTTCCTTCCCTTTTAGAAAGGAGTTGTGTGTGTGTTGGGGGGCGTTTCCTAAGAATCTCCCTGCCTCAGACTTACTCTAAGTAAACCATTTTATCCCATCAACCCTGTTTCCCTCATGAGGACACAGTTGAGAGGGAGGGCAGATGGCCCTTGCCGCAGTCCTCAAGATTCACATGGGCAGGTGATGGGTCATCAGAGGCTGTCTTTTTACCCAAGCACGTGGTGAGGTGTGTCCTGGGTCCCCCAGGGTGGAAGGAGAACCCAGCTGAGTTTGCAATGCATGGCCGTTTGAGAGATCCTGTCATATCGGTGGGTCCCTAGATGCCAGATGCTTCTGGTACCATTAACGGAAAGAGCCCACGTGTTCCTCCTTATTCCAGTTTTGGGGAAGAGTACTTAACGTGATCGAAGATGTTCCAGGTGTTGCTGTTTTTAATGCAGTTACGTACTAAGAAGCCTTGGCTTCATAAAACAAGAATAGTAGATCATTTTAAGGCAGTTGTGTGACGCACGCTAAATTAAAACCTTTGGCAAACCCCAGTTTATTTATTTTTTAACCTAAAATACCCTCTTGTCCTTGGGACTCCCCGCTCCTGCCTCCAGGCTGTGGTTAAGTGTGATTTCTTTCAGCAAAGCCTGTAGAAATTGTCTCACTGTAGTGGTTTGCGGGGGACCTGTCTCACTGCTGATACAGAGGCCTGCACACGGGCGGAGCCCCTGGCTGACGTCACGAACTGTAAAACCAGCAGTGAAGTGTGGATGGCGGCCTGCTGGGGAAGAGATGACATCCTTTCGAGGAAGACATTATCGGACAGATTTAATGCAGCAGGCTCACGAGCCCAGCCTCATCTGGCAGAGGCAGGAGGCTTATGAGTTTGGGGCTAGCCTGGGCTACATAGCAAGGCCTTGCCTTCAGAACACCAAGGACTGTGGCAGTAGCTGTGGGGCCAAGCTCTTGCCTCACATGTCTACAGTTCTGGGTCTAATCCCCCCGCGTGGGCGGAGGGTGGGCAGCCAACTGTGAGCCAGTTAATACGGCTTAGCGCGAGTGACCCCTCGGTCTTGACCACGTGCCTGTTAGAAGCAGCTGTTCCGAGGCCCCGTGAGCCATGATCATTCACCAGTGGACAGTGTGGCGGAGGGTCAGAGCTCCCCAGGGCAGGGACTGGGCCATTTCAGATTCCCGACTGTCCAGTGGATGTCATGGAGAATTATGTGGTAGGGCCAGGGCAGGTGGAGAAGGTTTGCCGGGTTGGCCGATGGAAGCCACCACATCCTCCTGACAGAGCACCAAGGAAAGAATGATGGAAGCTGGTGGGAGGCCCCCCTCGGAGTTCCAAAGTTACTACTGCGAGGCCTGCTTGCTTTGCTTCCGAGGCTGAGTGGCTCCCCTCATGACGGCACCCTGTGTTCCTCACTGGACGTTCCCAGGAAGGTACATCCCTGGCCACTGAATCTGTCACCTGACATTGTGAGCTTTGTAGACCAGGTGGAGAGAGACAGTGTCCTGGCCACTGTTACTGACTGTGCTGCTGGGTTGGGGGCAGGTATCCAGCTGACCGCTAGGGAACCCCAGAATGACACCTTTCTGCACATTTAACTCCATTTCCTCTTTGAACTTTTATAACTTAAATTTTCAAAAATAAAAAAAAAAAAAACAACTTTCCTTTTCCTGAGTGAGGTTACTTGAAAGTTTTAATTGCTTCCACTTGTGTTAATGGGATTGCTTTATCCAAGCCTCCTTTTCATTTGTTGTTGCTATGGAGTAGAGAAAGCTGAGCTGTAAGCTTTGTCTCCTTGGTCATGATGGAGTTTTCTCTGTTGATTTGCTTTTGTTTGCCTAAAGAATATGGGAGAATAGGGCACGGCATCTCATATCCTGCAGTCTCAGTAATCAGGACGCTGAGACAGGGGGATGGCAAGCCTGGGCCATGTCGTGAAACCCTGCCTTAGAAATAAGTAACTAACAGACTAAGAGTTGTTGCTTTTATGACACACAACAGGTGCGACCACTCCTACCAGCCACGGGGAGGTGCTGTGTTCCTGAGATGTGCGGAACCCACACATTTCAAATGGCCTTTATTAAAAACAGAGAGCTCCAGAGAGTGGGTTCAAAGTGTGCATCGTTCACAAAGAACGAAGACTTTCTCACAGTTAACTCAAACCCCTGAGCTCCCCAGCACCAGAGTCCCGTCTGGAAACCAATACCTATGCCTCCTCCTCTTTTTATTTTGTCCTGGAGGTAAAATGTCTTTGATGGTAGGGTGGGGGTGGAGCAGTCATTCCAATCGTCAACTGTGATTTTTTGTTTGTTTGTTTGTTTGGTTATTTACCTGCCCATTGGTTGTATGTATTGCACGTGGATTATAAACTCAACACTGGCCTTTTTTTTTTTTTTTTAGTTCTTTTATTAAATTATATTTTTCTATGTTCTAAGTAATAGCAGACCTGGCTTTTTTTTCTGGGTAACAGAGATGGATGGACCTGTAACTATTGAGACAAGAGTTCTATTTTAGCACAAAAGCATTTTATATTATTTATTGAATCCGTATGTGTGTTCCCATGGAAACCATCTGTATTTCTGCTCTTTGTGATCTGTATAGTTTGTTATTTAAAGAGACGGCAGCCTTCGTGTTGTTGAAACAATAAAACCGAGCTCCTACAAGCAGCAGCGTGAGGCTGATGTCTCATTTCTGTGGCTTGGGTTGTCCTCAAGCGAGACATGCACGTGGGTTTTATAATGCATCACGGTGGCTTGCCGGAGATTGATCTCCTACACCTCCTCCAAAGGCATTGAGAGTGCCGGGTCCCAGACTGAAACCAAACATTTCAAAAAATGACCTCCCGTCGCTCCCTCAAGATGCTGATCTGGTTTTAAAGCCAGCCTTGTCCACCCTGTCAGCTGGGCAAATAGATTTCTTATCTTGCCAGCATGGCCTCCCGGGAGCCAGGGTACCCAGCACATTTCAGCCTTCTTGCTCTGTGCCCTCCCTCTTCAGTCTTAGTGGCCTCCGTGTACAGCAGTCACACCAGCACAGACCTCTTCCCCACTCTTTTACACACGGCAAGTTGTGGTTTAAAACTACTTTGGGGAGAAGCTGATTTGCCTGGGCTTTCTTCTCCCTTTCTATTCAAAGCATTTCAGAAAACAGGGTCATACAGGCCAACACGGGCACCTAGGAATGACCTTCGAGGGAGCTGTGTATTCTCTGGGTGGTATGGGATGAAGAGCTGACCCTGGGAGAAGTCCCTTCCTCTTCAGAGCTGCATATTGACTGCATTCTTGGCTAAGTATGACAGACCTTCAAAGACGTTCATCGGCTTCCTGCTATGCACAGCTATACAAAATGAAGCCAGTGAACTACCTGGACACTTCATAGAACACGAGCATTTGCTTTGTCTCTTTTCATACTCACTGCGATAGTGAGAGTTTGCAGTGCTGAATAGAGCCCTCGGGGTGACATCTCCTCAGGAGCAGTTGAGGAAGTCTCCCACGGGAGATGTTATGTTGCTCAAAGTCTCTGTTCGTTGGCCCTGGGTGTGGGATCACAGTGAGTCCATACCACCAGTCACCAGCCCGAGTGTGGTATGTCACAGTGAGTCCTGTGGTGATATATTGTGTATCAAATGAAGCTTGCCTGAGGATCGGAGAACAGAGCCAGCCACTAGATTAAACATAGAGACCAGGCAGTGGTGGCACACACCTTTAATCCTAGCACTCTGGAGGCAGAGATCTGTCTGGATCTCTGTGAGTTCAAAGTCACACTGGACTACATGAGATTGATTCAGCCTAGGAGAGAAACAGAGCCAGGAAGTGGTGGCACACACCTTTAATCTTAGTACTTGGGAGTCACATGCCTTTAATCCCAGCACTTGAGATCTCATGCCTTTGCTACCAGTATTTGGGAAGTACACACACCATTAATCCCAGCACTAGGAAGGAAGTGATGGATGGCTGGGCGGAGAAAGGTATATAAGGCATGAGGAGACAGGAACTAGGGCTTTTTTGACTGAGGAAGCTTCTCAGCTGAGGGTTCAGAGGCTTTCAGTCAGAAGATTCTTGGAGATAAGATCTCGTCTTCCATTCAGCCTGAGGATTCGGTAGAGGTGAGAAGTTTCTCTAGTGGCTTGTTCCTTTGTCTCTCTGATCTTTCAGCATTTACCCCAATATCTGGCTCTGGGTTTTTATTGTAAGACCATTTATAATTCATGCAACAGAGTCCGTATCCCAAATCACCAGCCCGGGGTGAGGTGTTACAGTTACTCCATATGACGAACCACTGGCTGTGGGTGAGGTATACCACAGTCACTCCGTATCACCAATCACTGGCCCTGGGCATGGTGTTCCACAGTCTCTCCATATCACCAGTCACTGGCCTGGGTGTGGTGTGCTGAAGTTGGTACATATCATCCTGCTGTATAGTTCTGGAGCAGCCCATCTGGTTTTCTATGCTGGAAAATTGCTCATGTCGACCCCACTTAGAAGGATCCGTATAAAAGAACTAATCTGATGTGTGATCCCTGTCTGCCATGCAAGACTGCGTTTCTTCCCCAAGTTGCTACAGTACTGACGACTCACTCTAAAGAGTCTTGACTGTGGATAAAATGGGTGTAGAATTTTATGACGAGGAAGGGCAGCCAGCAGGGTTTGGGGCTGATTTTAGGGGTCTCCCAGCACAGCTTCCTTCCCAAGCTCAGGGTTTTGGAGTCTCCCAAACCTTTCAAGATGGGGTCTAGAAATCCCACATGAAGAAGTCCATCCAGCCCGCAGCATGTGGAAAACCATGACATGCCACCAATCTGCCTACAAGATAACTTGGGTTCCCTTCCTGGAAAGGTGACTTCCTCCTTACACCCCGCCCCTGTTCCGTGGAGATGTGCTGGCAGGCCCTTGCGGTGCATGGCACTTTAAACTAGAACCTCAAGCCATGACTGCCTGGGTAGGACAGACTGTCTGCTGGCAGGTCCATGTCAGGGATCGGCTAGGTACCTCCTGTCTTTGAGCTGGACAGGAAATGCCCTGTCTCTTGCTAAGTTGGGCAGAAAGGAAGTCACTCTTGGCCTGGCCAGGTCACCGCGGAGACTCCCTATAGTGTCTTAGTGCCGACTTTAAAACTCATCCTCTAAACAGCTGTCAGGAGACCCTAGCCCGGTCCGTGTAACCAGCCTGTGGGCAGAAGGCGCTGCCTTGTGTGAACTGTAGATGTGACTGACACATCTGTGACCAAGACTGAAGAGCTCCCGGCCCTCTGGGATGCCACGAAAATGCCATTACCCCCTAGGTAATGGCATGAAAGAGAACTGGCTTCACTCCAAGGACACTTGACCCTCAGCCAGTTACCTTGTGTGTGTGTGTGTGTGTGTGTGTGTGTGTGTGTGTGTGTGTGTGTGTGATCTCCTCGACTTTGTTTTTACTGTGAGAGAACTGTAGCTTCCGGGGAATATATTCATCAGGCTGTTTTAAGACAGCCTCGATGTGGTGAGACACTCACAAGATGTATCATCGTATGGGATGGAGTATCAGGTCATGGGGCTTCCAGCCTAGAAAACACGCACACGTATCAGGCACAACTGTGGAGGGGCCGGTCACCCACAGCAGTGGTCACATAACCTGAGCAATCATGTGTGTTTGCTCCCCTCCAGCTGTCTACTGTGCATTTGTGTTACTCATGTGAGACCCAAGAACCTCCTCCATGGCTGGACCCTCAGGCTGGCTAATGTCTGACTTGGGACCAGCTCAGAAAGGGGGTCCACTCAGGCGGCTGTTGGGTAGGAGAAGAAGGAAGTTGGCTGGCGTATTTTCTCCTCCCCACAGCAGCTTTGGGTCAGCTGTCCCCTCAGCTGCCAACCTCAATCCCCCACCCCACCCCACGGCTTCCCTGCCTTCCCCACTCCAGCCTGGGAGGCTTGCCCTACCTCTGGCTCCTCAGGTCTCCACTCTCCTAGGTGCTGCTATGACTGTCCAGGGACCCTTTTATCCTCTGCGCAGGGCGGACAGTTGAAGAATCCCTCCAACTTCCGGTGCCATGCATCCAGCGTCTGTCCTCGTCTGCTTCCGGTTGCTCTGATAAACGTCGTGACCGAAAGCCGCTTGGGGAGGAAAGGGCTTATTTCATCAGACAGTTCTCAGGTCACAATGCCTTACTGAGGGACCTCAGGGCGGGACTCAGAGGCAGGCACTGAAGCAGAGACAATAGGGGAACATATTGCTTACTGGCGTGATCCCCATGGCCTCCTCAACCTGCTTTCCTATACACCCAGGACCACCTGCCTAGGTGGTGACATTACCATGGTACAACCCACGGTGGGCGGGGCCCTCCCATATCAATTGCTAATCAAGAAAATGCCACATGCATATCGTGTCTACAGGCCAGTGTGATGGGGGCATTTTCTCAATTGTGGTTCCTTCTTCCCAGATGACGCTTGCTTGTGTCAAGTTGACAAAAACCCAACCAGCATGGGCCCCTTGCTGCGAAGGGAGTGCACACCGTTGAGCTCGTGACAATATGACATAACGTGCTATGACAAGGTGGGGCTCCCCCAAAGCCCTCCCCTTCCCCAGGCCCGAGACGGGAACTTTGAAGAGGCAGCTTCTGAGACTTGACACTATGGGACCTAAGGGACCAAGTGACTCACTGAGGGAACCCTCAAGTGTGGTGGTATTGTGTTCCCCAGAATATTGTACACCCTAATAAACTTATCTGGGATCAGAGACAAAACAGCCACTAGATACAAAGGCCAGAAAATGGTGGCACTCACACCTTTAATCCTAGCATTCCAGAGGTAGAAATCCCTCCGGATCTCTGTGAGTTCAAGGCCACATTGGAAATGGCCAGGCATGGTGACTCACGCCTTTAATCCCAAGAAGTGAGCCTTTAATCCCAGGAAGTGATGGCAGAAAGCAGAAAGATATATAAGTTGTGAAGACCAGAAACTAGAAGCATTTGGCCTGGTTAAGCTTTTAGGCTTTGGAGCACAGTTCAGCTGAGAACCATTTGGATATGAGGACACACAGGCCTCCAGTCTGAAGAAACAAGACCAGCTGAGGATCCGGCGAGGTGAGGTAGCTGTGGCTTGTTCTGGTTCTCTGATCTTTCAGTTCACCCCAATACCTGGCTCAGGTTTGATCTTATTAATAAGAACTTTTAAGATTCCTGCTATACTCAAGTGTTGTAGGAAGTTTAATTATGCTCCTGTTTTCTCCACGGATGCCGGGACTCAAACCTCCACAATCCAGGGTCCCCAGACACTGCCACAGGTCCCTTAGGGACAAAAGGGGACAAAATCACCCCCAGCTGAAAACCACAGGTTTACAAGAGGGTGGTTTTTGCCATGTTGGGGTTAAGACTGGGCGGGACTCCATGGGTGAGTGTTGAGGTCAGGTTTAGTGTCCGGAGTCCTGGGCTTCCCTGAGACGGCATGAGCCCACGTGGTTGCAGTGGCCAAATCATCAGGCCAGGGAGTCAGCATGGCACCTGACTACTGGAGGCCACCCCACCCCGAGCCAAAACTAAAGGAGCTGTGGCCGTTAGAGGGTGGGAGGGGACCTGCAGAGTGTTTCTGACACAGTGAGGCAGGGGCAGGCCACTCCACGCCTCTCCTTCAGTACAGGGTGAACTCACAGCTTTTACCGTCCCCGTAGGTGCTGGGGAGAGTGAGCAGAGTCAAGCTTGCCAGGCCACAGTTTACCAGGGTCATTCATGGCCAGCTGGGCACTGGGCAGAAGCAGCGGTGTAGATAGTAGACGTGCATACACCACCCACCTTGGCAAAACCATCATGGGTGACCTTGACCGCTGCCGTGGGCCAATCAGATCTTCCTTCTCAAGAAAGACTTACTGGCCCAGTGGCTTGGGGTGCTGTCATCAAATGTTCTCAGCTGTCATCTCCTTTGGGGATGCCTGGGCCACACAGGGCCACTTGTTCAGTGTTGTGCCCTTCCTCCAGGCTCTGTCTGGCACTGGTAGGAAAGGGCTGGTTTTTCCTAAAGACTGTAAGCAAAAGCAGATCTCGAAAATGCACTGGGGTTGGACGAGGTGGTCCTGGTACTTTCTCCGTGCCCGTTCCCAATGCCATTCCCAGGATCCAGACACCTGCTCACTGTATCCTTCTCTCAGGGCTACGTTTCCAGGAAGCTGGTTTGCAGCTGTAGTGCTGGACTGCATGGACCCCCTCAGAGACCTATGGGATAGGTGTGACCGGTCCCATCCCTGAAAGGATGGCAAGGGACGGGTGGGAATGGGACTCAGACAACTGAATGGTGAGGACACCCCACCAAAGAGCACTATGACCTTCTCTCCTGGTGACAGTGGCTTGTGGAACCCACTGAGCCCAGCATGGCAGCTTCTGAGTATTTGTTTTTCCCCCTCTCCTCCCACCTGGGGAAGGAAGCCTGGAGTCTGGAGTAGGGATAGGTGGGATGCTTGGTGGATGTCACATCCTACTTACCAGCTCCAGGCTGAGTCACAGTGTGACTTGTCATCCCAGGAGCTGCACATCCACCCTCCCCAGACACCAGGGAATAAAATAGATACGCGTTGGAACTTGCTTGGGGTGGATCGTGGCCTTCACGTGAACACAACTACCCAGGAAGCTACCAGCCTGGAGCCCGGAGAATCACTTCTGCACCCCAGCCCGCTGCTTAAGACCCACCTCCAGGCTAAGGTGGGAGGTCAGAAAAGGCCTGGGTAGTTCATGCGAATATGGTGGGGTCCTCACTGGCTTGGAAACACAACTTGAAGAGCTGCCCATAGCAGCCCATGTCACCCACACCAGGACCCCTGGGTGCCCACAACCCCATGTTCGTTATCAAGGTAGTCATTCCCAAAGAGGGCCTACTTGTGCCCTAGGGAACCTGTGAGTGATTGCCAGTTCTGCATGCTCAGGGGTACACTGGCTTGTTTTATGTCAACTCGACACAAGCTAGAGTCGTTTGAAAGGAGGGAACCTCAACTGAGAAAATGTCTCCATAAGATCCAGCTGGAGGGCATTTTCTTAAACAGTGATTGATCAGGGAGGATCCAACCTATTATGAGTGAGGCCACCCCTGGGCTGGTGGTCCTGGGTTCTGTAAGAAAGCAGGCTAAGCCAGGTGGTGGTGGCGCTCACCTTTAATCCCAGCACTGTAGAGGCAGGGCCAGGTGGATCTCTGTGAGTTTGAGGCCAGCCTGGTCTACAGAGCGAGATCCAGGACAGACACCAAAACAATACAGAGAAACCCTGTCTCAAAAAAAAACAGAAAGAAAGAAAGAAAGAAAGAAAGAAAGAAAGAAAGAAAGAAAGAAAGAAAGAAAGAAAGAAAGAAAGAAAGAAAGAAAAAAGAAAGGCTGAGCAAGCCATGGGGAGCAAGCCATTAAGCAGCACCCCTCCATGGCCTCTGCATCAGCTCCTGCCTCCAGGATCCTGCCCTGACTTCCTTCAGTGATGGACTACAAAGTGTAAGTGTAAACAAATAAGCCCTTTTCTCCCCAAGTTGCTTTGGTCATGGTGTTTCATCACAGCAACAGAAACCCTAACTAAGACAAGTTGGTACCAGGATATTACCTGGTATTGCTGTGACAGACTTGGCCACGCTGCTTTGGGGAGGATTGTGGAAGGACTTTGGAACTTTGGGCTGGAAAAGCCACTGAGTGTTGAGAGCTCAGTGAGCTGTCCTGAGGAGCTTGGAAGATAAGAATGTTGAGAGCAGTGCAGATGATGGAGGCCTGGCTTGTGAAGTTTCTGAGGCAAGCAAAGACTCTACAGGGGCATTTGTGTGAAGCATCTGTGGTATCTGGTCAGCTGGGGCTGGAGAATCAGCTGTGATTATCAGGAGACCAGAACCACTGAAGTGAAACCTTTGCTTTGCTGGGACCATGGATGCTGCTCAGCTGGGGCTGAAAAATCAGCAGTGATTGAGAAAAGACCAGCATCGTTGAGGTGAAGTCTTCTGGGAAGAGTTTCCTCAGGGTCAGCACACTGAAGCTATGTTCCAGAGGCAGCCAAGGTTGCTCCTCGTGCTGGTAGCTGAACTTGTAAGAGTTCCCCAGGTGGTGCTGGTTTTGAAGGCTTGAAGGGGTCATGGAGAGCAAATGAGGCTTGGCACTGTGCAGCAGGGCTCGAGTCCCTGAAGAGAGCCCAGGAGAGGCTATTGGTGAAAGTGCAGCCCAGTTGCAGCAGAGACCCCAGTGTTTGGAGATGCCAGTACCATGCGATGACCACCAAGGACAGCAGCAGCTGTGGAGTGGAGCCAGCCGGAGCCTAGAAGACAAGCTGTGTGTGCTTCAGAGGGCGGAGCCGGAGAAGTGACCCAGGCCCTTGGGAGGAGCCCAGAAGATGGTGAGTGAATCCCAGACATTGGACACTGAGTTATTTACACAGTTCAAGTTTGGTTTTGCTTTGTTTGGGTTGTGACTGTGCCCCCTTGGAGTAAGAAAGTGCTTGTTTTTGATTTGACAAGAGTCCACAGTTGAGAAACTTTGAACTTTTAAAAGAGACTTTGGTTTTTAAAAGAGATTGGATGTTTTTTAAAGACTGAACTTTTAATGTGTTTGAATTTGTAAAGACTGTGGGATTCTGAAAGCCACTTATGTTTTATATTGGATATTAATATTAACATGCCATCTCGGGGCTAAATGAGAAAGGAAAGGTTCTAATTGAAAAGTGATGTGTTTGTGTGACAAGCTGACAAGTTGTTCTAGCTTATTTTATGTCAACTTGACACAAACTAGAGTCATCGGAGAGAAGGGAACCTCAACTGAGAAAATGACTCCATGAGATCCAGCTGTAGGACATTGTCTTAATTAGTGATTGATATGGGAGGTTCTAGCCTATTGTTGGAGGGGGGCATCCCTGGGCTGGTGGTCCTGGGTTCTATAAGAAAGCAGGCTGAGCAAGCCATGGGGAACAAGCCAGTAAGCAGCACCCCTCCATGGCCTCTGCATCAGCTCCTGCCTCCAGGTTCCTGCCCTGATTGAGTTCCTGTCCTGACTTCCTCCAATGATGGACTATGATCTGGAAGTGTACACAAATAAACCCTTTCTCCCCACCTGGCTTTTGGTCATGGTGTCTCATCACAGCAATAGTAACCCAGACTGAGAAGGGGAAATGTGCCCTTTGTGAGGTTAATGCCTCATTGAGACGGGGAGTGGAGGGAAGGTGATATACTGCCGTGCAGGCACCCGGACCCAGGGAATATGTGAGTTCCAGGCCAGTCAGAGACCTTGTCTCAAAAATAATGTGGGCGGCATCCTGAAGCATGGCACCCCAAAGGTAACCTTTGCCCTCCATACACAACAGCATGCACCCACACATGTACGTGCACCTGCAGGCATGTGAACACCCCCCTACACACACACACACACACACACACACACACACACACACACACATACTCTCTGTCACACACACACACACACACACACTCGCACATACTTTCTCTCTCTCACACACACACTCGCACACACTTGCACACACTCTCACACACATACGGAGTGTGGAAATACGCTTGGGAGAGCCTGCTGTGTTTGCATGATTAGAGTCCTGGACTTGAGTTCTGACGGGATCCCTCCTATCGTGTGGACCTGTGCCCCTGCAGACATGCTAAGGACCGAAGGCTTAACCTTCTGTCACGCTCTGGAGCTGACACCCAGGGCCACATGCAGGCTAAGCGCTGACTCTACACAGTGCCCCACCCAGCTCAGGACAAAGCCCTTCGGGCAGAGGCTGGGTTAGCACGCGTTGTGTTTAGGACTGCTTCTGGAGTAAGTACTACCTGGGTGAAGTATTGGCTTTCCAGTGCCTTGGACCAGCTGGGTAACCTAAAATGCTCTAAATTACACGTCTTTATTTCCGTGTGTGTGTGTGTGTGTGTGTGTGTGCGCGCGCGCGCGCGCGCGCGCGCGCGCGCACTAGGGACATGGTGGAGGTCAGAGGTCAGGCCTCAGAAGCCCTGGGGATTGAACGCAGAGCTTCGGCAGCTCAGCAGCAAGCACCTTGACTCACTCACTCAGCCTTATCGCCAGCCCCAAGTGTTCAGGCTGGTGCCTCAGTTTCCACCTGTAGAATGGGGGGGTTGAGAGAACCCCTTCCGCAGCAGGGCTGTTGGGAATACTGCCTGAATTAGAGCAGGAAGCTCGCTGGCTGTGGGAGATAGTGCCCGCTCAGCCTGTTTACTCCTTCCCCTTCACAGGGAGCCACCAGAGGGGTTCCGGCACCTTCTGCCCAGCCCGGTGGGGTAGAGGGGTCACTGTCCTCCTCTCTCCCGGGGGGCACAAGCTGCAGCTCGGGTGTGTGATAAGATGAAGGCTGGGAACATGCTTGTCCAGTGCGTCCCCTCCCCGTCACCATATATGTCCATGCTGTCCACAGCTGGTTCAGCGGCCACCACCCCGGCTGTGTCTCCTGGCCAGACCTGGGGCTCACAGGCTAATTTTGGAAATGACTGTGGCCCAGCTGCTGCTATCTTGCCGGCTGGGGGAGGAGGCACAGGGAGGGATGTGAGTCTGTGCAGCGGGCGCCCGACACTGTTCCCGGCCGCCCCGGCTCTCCACGCTCGCTGGGGTCCCTGCGTGACCACTCGGGAGACTCCGTGGACAGGAGTGGGTTCCAGAAGCCCAAGGCCATCAGGTATGGTCGGGCTGGGGTCTGTGCTGGCACGCTGTGGCGGGTGTGAGGCCTTGGGACACTGGGTCTATTTTAGGCCTTCCCGATGGCGAGCGCTTCTCGGGCCTGTGGTGTTTGCTCCAACAACGGGTTCTGTGGTGTGAGAACACCGGTTAAGGGTCCGAGTTTTGTGTCTGCGTTGCCAAGCATTAAAAAACATGTATTTTGACATTGATTTATTTATCTGGAGGGAGGCATGCCACACAGCACACGTGTGGAAGTCAGAGAATGACTTTGGGGAGCAGACTCTCTCTCTGTCTACCTTCTGGGTCCCTGGGGTAGAACTCCGGGCTGCCAGGCTTGGCTGCAATCTCCTGCTGAGCTCTCTCGCCAGACCACGGCTCGCCGCCGCAGATCTTCATTTTAAAAAATGTGTTGAGTTCTGAGTTAACATCCACCGTGCGTGTGTGTGTGTGTGTGTGTGTGATATGTATGTGTATGTGTTGTAGCTATGTCTATGTGAGTGTGCATATAGTACGTGTGTGTGGTATGTATGTGCATATATGTATGTTTGTGGTATATATGTATATGTGTAGGTATGTGGGTTATGTACATATATATGTATCTGTTTATGTGTGGCATGTGTATCTATGTATGTGTGTATATATGTTGTGTGTATGTGTATAGATGTGTTGTGTATATATATATGTATGTGGTGTATGTATATGTATGTTTATGTGTGGTATGTATGTATATGTATGTTTATGTATGTGTGTGTGATATGTGTGTATATGGACATATGTGACCGTATGTGTTTAGTTTCATCGATTTAAGCTGGTTTTCTGTTTGTTCAGAGGCCTCCGTTTTCCCCTCCTGGGTGTTCAGACCTGCTGAACATGAGCCTGAGCTTCCGTGGGATTTTGTTTCAAATGAAGCCTGTGTGTGTGTGGTGGGGGAGGGGCCGGTGGCCCAAGGCTGGAGGATTCGGTATTCCGTATTATTGAAGGAGGTGTTCGCTGTGGCACACTGGCATCCACTTCCTGTGGAGGAGACCCACAGGCCCCAGTGGCCCTGGGGACAGGGAAACTTCACCACAATCTGTCGGTAGCTCAGAGGCCTCCAAGCTGCAGACCTCAGGGGAGCAGCAGGGAAGAGTCCCGGCCTCCCCAGGACGTCCCAGTGCCAGGCTGGCATCGACCTCGTTCGGGGCTGGGAACTCCAGGCTGCTGACTGTCTCTTTGACCCTCGTGGACGGTTCCTGTCAGGGCACCTGCTCCTGCAGCTGAGTCTGAGCTGCAGCGATGTGGACAGTGGCAGGTGGAGCACCAGGAGAGGGATGTTCTGGGGAACAGGAGGCTGGAGGGGAGAAAGAAAGGGGCAGGGGGAGGGGAGGGAAAGAGGGGCAGGAAGAGGGGAGGGGGGAGAGCAGAGGCAGCTGCAGGAAGGAGGAAGAAGGAAAAAGGGGGGGGGAGCCATAGAAGGATGACAGGAGTCGGTGGCTGGCCCTCTTGTTGAGGGGCCTTTGGGCGACAATTCCGTTCTTCCTGCATATGGTCCTGGTCACCTTGAGTCACAGGGCCTTATGCTACTGACCTGTGACCTTGGCTATGACCTTCCCGGTGGAGATTTTGGATTTTCTTCTAATAAACATCTGAGGGCCGAGGCCCCAACCACCCCCTGACCTCTCCTCCAGGACTTAGATACCAGCGGGGTCTGTCCCACCTTGGACATTGGTGCCTCCCTCACAGTGGCCTGGGAAGGGCCCTGGAATGCATGGTCCAGGCTTATCTCAGACTCTGTGAGCAGTCTTTGGGATCAGCCAGGGACTGAAGCTCCGGCTGGTGCCCACCCAGATCCGGTTTCATAGCCTTCTCTTTGATGTGTGGTGTGTGCATGTGTGTGTGTGTGTGTGTGTGTGTGTGTGTGTGCTGTGCATGTGTGTGCTGTGCATGTGTGGGGTGTGCATGTATGTGGTGTGCATGTGTGGAGTGTGCCTGTGTGGGGTGTATGTGTGGGCTGCACAAGTGGTGTGCACGTGTGGTGTGGTGGGGGCCTGCTCACCACAAGTGTCATCTGTCATAAGTACGGAAGATACACCACACTTTATTCGGCTCCGGTTGTCCCCAAGGTCTGGGTAGACTGTGTGTAGAATGGCGTCCCCTTCAGTGCCACTTAGAGATGAGATCCAGACACTGGAAAGACTCCCCCACAGCTTCTACCTAAAAGCAAGACCTCAGACTGCATCTCTACCAGGCCTCTAGGAGGGAGGGGGCCGCCCTCCTGATACATACGGTCCTTGGAAGACGAGGACATGTTCGGAGGGTCTGTGCTAAGTCGGTGGCCCATTCCTCAGATGCATTGGGCACAATCAAGGCATCTGAAAGCTGGAGAGGATCGTTTGGGGTAAATGGAGTCTGTGGGGTGCTGTCCGGTACTCCCTCTATGCTAAGGCACAGAGAGGAGAGGCCACTTGCCTAGGGACACACAGCTCTGCGGTGACAGGATTGGGCTTGTATCTGTCTGTCTTTCATGGAGGCATTTCAACAGCCCTGTTAGAAGCCCCATCTACTGTTTCCTCCCCCAAACCTTCCACATCATTGTCATCCAAGACTGGAAAGAAAACATGCAATCTCAGATTTAAAAAAAACAAACAAACTGTGTGTCTGTGGGCATCTCTCTCAGCAGAGGCCAGAGCCTGGTGATCGGCCAGGACTGGACATGTTTACCACACAGCTGGCCCTTAGCTGGGGTAGGGATGTCGGGGCTCAGGGTCCTGGGAGTTCCTCTTCGCCCACCAACCTGAGCTCATTTTCAGCTGTCTTTGGGAACCAGCTGGTGTTGGGGCTCTGGTTTCAGAGAGGGCAGCTGGGAGAGCCACAGCGTTGAGACGCTGCTCCTCGGGATCAAGCATTTCACTCGCCCTTGACAGTCCTGCGGCTCTGGCAGGAGGGATGAGCCCATTTCACAGCTCAGGAAGGCGGGGCTTCGGAAACCCAAGGTCACACAGGCAAACAGGACTAGGTGTTTTCCTGGTGGACATCTGTGAAATGACTTAGGGTAAGGTATCAGATCCCATGACGCTCCACTGGGGCGGATACATGACAAAGGCCGTTCCAGGTCATCTTGCTGAAATTGGATGTCTGTTGAGGGCAACTCGGTCCATTTTGCAGAGGAGAGAAACCAGCACCACAGACACAGAGGGTGGCCAGCTCTTCCTCCCCTGTTTCCGCCATCAGTGTTCAGCACACTTCCTCATTTCTGTACCATGTCGCATCTATTTCCTGTTCAAAACAAAGACACATCTACCTCCTTTTCTGCTCATGCTCTGTTCTTGCCATTATCCTGGCCCTGGTCGGGTGCTAGTCTGGACTGCATTGAGTTTGGGGCTTGGTAACTCCATCTCTGGCTGTTGGATTCTACAGGGTGGCTAGTGGCATCTTTGGCTCTGACCCAAGAGACTCACGCAGTACCATCTTCCCGTGCGGCATCCACAGCTGTCCCCAGGCATCACTAATATCCATGGGCGGTCACACTCACCACTTGATGAGACTCACTGGTACAGCCTAAGACCCATTTCTACACCCATGGCAGACATGACTAGTCAATCCCAGCACACCACCCTCTCAAATCAGACATAGCCCAGGCAGCTGCCTAGCTAAGAGCCACACTTCATTGTAGGCCGCCTCTTAGTAGGGCATCAGGCCCACCTGCAAGGTCCATCACGTCATTAGGGGCATGGCGGCTGTTAAGGACACGTGACCCACTGTGTAATTTGGAGACAGAGGAGAGGAGGGGCCATTGGCTTAGCCGCTGATCGTGCTGTGTGGTTGGGACTTTTAATCACCTGAGAATTTACAAGACATAGCTGATACAAACATACTCAGAGTACAAGAGGCCAGTGCCTGGGTCTGACAGAAGTGGAACTACATCCCCCGCCCCCAGCATGGGTTCAGGTGGGGCCTGAGGCTTCCAGGGTGGTTGATATCAGTGTCCCCAGGGAAAGGAAGGACAGCCTTGGCCCTGGCCCACCTCGTGTACAGGGAGATGCTCACATGGGCACAGCCACTTTCTTCTAAAGAGTGGTGAGAGATGTCAGATGAAGACCTGGTGTGTGTGTGTGTGTGTGTGTGTGTGTGTGTGTGTGTATGTGCGTGTGTGTATGTGTGTGCGTGTGTGTATGTGTGTGTGCGCGTGTGTGCCTGTGTGCATGTGAGTGTGTATGTGTGTGTGCGTGTATGTGTGTGTGCGTGTGTGTGTGCGCGTGTATATGTGTGTGCGCGCGCGTGTGCATGTGAGTGTGTATGTGTGTGTATGTGTGTGCGCGTGTGTGTATGCGTGTGTGTGTGTGTGTGTGTGTGTGTGTGTGTGTGTGTGTGTGCGCGCACGCGCGCGCACCACATGGGGAAGGGGCTTGCTCAAGAGAGCAGTGCAGGCGGTGTCGTTGTGTGGCTGCTTTGGTAACACATGAAGAAGAAGCATACATGTGGAACCCAGGCCTGGGAAACCAGAACATGGGTTCTGTGGGCATCCAGACCTCTGCTCTTTCCCAAAACATAGAGGCGAGAGCAGGATAAGGGGCCATGACTCTTGAGGGCCTCTTAGCATTCTTTCCAAAGAAAGACACTGGCTTCTTGCTTCAGAGTAAGCTCCCAGGCAATGGATGAGACCAAGAGGGATGCTGGCTAAGAGGGATGAAACCAGGTGTGATGTCTAAGATGTTACAGTGACAGGCGGGCACCGGGGGCCGGCAGCTCTGTGCTGTGGTCGGGCCTTCTGGCTGCCTTTCCTTTTCGACCCTCCCTCCCCCCTGGCCCTCCTTCCCCCCCCGACCCTCCCTCCCACATGGCCCTCCCTCCCCCACGATACTTTCCTTATGACACCCCTTCTTCCATGACCTTCCCTTCCCTATGTGACATTCTTTTCCTGTGGCCCTCCCTCACCTGTGACATTCTCACCCATGTGGCCTCCCTCCTTTGGGACATTTCTCTCCTGTCACTCTCCCTCCTGTTACCTCCCATCCCCATGATCCTCTTCTCCATGACAGTCTCTTCCTCTGCCAGCCTCATCCATGTGGCCCCCCCCACTCCCCCTGCTTCTTTTTTTTTTTTTTTTTTTTTTTTTTTTTTTTTTTTTTTTTGGTTTTTCGAGACAGGGTTTCTCTGTGTAGCTTTGCGCCTTCCTGGAACTCACTTGGTAGCCCAGGCTGGCCTCGAACTCACAGCGATCCGCCTGGCTCTGCCTCCCGAGTGTCCCCCTGCTTCTTGCCTTAGCTGCTTTTGTCTCCTCCCAGCTTCTCCTCTCTCCCTCTCTTCTCCTCTCTCCCTCCCTTCTCCTCTCCACGCTCCCTTCTCCTCTTCCCCCCTTCCTTCTCTGCCCACACCCCCCCCCCCACCATCTGCCTTAAGGATTCTCATACTGTGATAAACACCACAACCAAATGCAACTTGGGGATGAAATGGTTTATTTCATTTTATACTTCCGGATAACAGTTCATCACTGGGGGAAGTCAGGGCAGGAACCTGAAGATAGGAGCTGATGCAGAGGCCATGGAGGGGTGCTGCTTACAGGCTTATTCCCTATGGCTTGCTCAGCCTGCTTTTTATAGGACCAGGACCTCCAGCCCAGGAATGGCATCACCCTCAATGGGCTGGGTTCTCCCCTGTGAATCATTAGTTAAGAAAATGCCCCCACAGGCTTCCCTACAGGCCAGTTTGATTGAGGCATTTTTTCTCTGTCAAGATTTCCTCTTCCTGGATACACACCACCCAGCACAGCATGTCATCATCCCTCCATCACTCAGCACAGCATGCCATCATCCCTCCATCACCCAGCACAACATGCCATCATCCCTCCATCACCCAGCACAACATGCCATCATCCCTCCATCACCCAGCACAGCATGCCATCATCTCTCCATCACCCAGCACAGCATGCCATCATGTCTCCATCACCACCCAGCACAGCATGCCATCATCTCTCCATCACCCAGCACAGCATGCCATCATCTCTCCATCACCCAGCACAGCATGCCATCATGTCTCCATCACCACCCAGCACAGCATGCCATCATCTCTCCATCACCCAGCACAGCATGCCATCATCTCTCCATCACCCAACCCAACATGCCATCATCACTCCATCACCCAGCACAACATGCCATCATCACTCCATCACCCAGCACAGCATGCCATCATCTCTCCATCACCCAGGACAGCATGCCATCATCCCTCCATCACCCAGCACAACATGCCATCATCTCTCCATCTCCCAGCACAGCATGCCATCATCTCTCCATCACCCAGCACAGCATGCCATCATCTCTCCATTACCCAGCACAACATGCCATCATCTCTCCATCACCCAGCACAGCATGCCATCATCCCTCCATCACCACTCAGCACAGCATGCCATCATCTCTCCATCACCCAGGACAGCATGCCATCATCTCTCCATCACCCAGCACAGCATGCATTATCATCCCTCCATCAACCTTCGACCCCTATCTTCACTCACCTTCTCTGTGCTTTTTAAGGGTTTTATGAAATAGGGTCTCACTATGTAGCCCAGGCTAGCCTTGAGCTCCAGATCCTTCTGCCTCAGCTTCCCACATCTGGGATTCCAGATGTGCATCACCACACCCGGCTCATTCCTTGTACTCTTTTCAGTTCTAAGTAAGATGCACTACTGTAGGTATAGTGAAATTCCTGGCTGTGGGATTTCCTACCTCTAATGAAAAGAGGGGTTTTATTCCTTTCCATCATGGTTTGGCTCAAGGCCAGAGTGAGCTAGCCTGAACCATGAAAGAACCACAACTGAGGTCAGAGTGAATGAACTACAACTGTCTCCTTTGGTCACTTAACCAACAGACACAGGTGCTTCACCCACTCCTCCCATGTTCAGGGCAGACATTAATCATCAACCAGAGGTCTCTTTTGCCCCCAAGTCCAGGCACAGCTCAGAGTTCTTCCTGTGTAATACTCTAAGTGGCCACTTCCCACTTTTCAGAGCCAGTCTGGGTATTAGAACCAATTTGCCCCTGGCTATCACAGTCAAATCTTTCTGGGAAGTGGTGCATTCAATGGGATTTTGGAAAGACTAATAAATAAAGGGACCTCCCTAAGACATGAGCGCTGGGGTGAAGGACATAAAGACCAGTGAAGCCCTGGGGGTGCAGGGCTTCCTTCCTTGCTGGGGCCTCATGGGGCTGGGTACAGAGGGAAGAGAACAGAAAGGGGAAGGGACTGAGGGGCAGAGAGATGGAAGGATGGAGGGATGGGGAGATGGAGGGATGGAGGGATGGATGGGGAGAGAGAGAGATGGATGGGGAGATGGAAGGGACAGAGGGATGGGGAGATGGAGGGTGGAGAGATGGGGGAAATGGGAAGTGCTGCTCAGGGGGCTGAGCCTGCACACGAGCAGCATGGTCTTTGCCCAGACTCAAGCCTGTGGTCCACTTGGACGCTGGAGCCACAGCCCTTTCCTATCTGGCTCTCCTCTTTCAGGGACTCTGTGCTCAGGGCAGGGTTGCTGCACAGCCTGGGCCTTTGCAAGATGCAGGTGGGTCATTGTGAGTGTTTGTATGAGGAAAATGGGAGCAGGATATGAAGTGACCGTATCCTGACGTGACAAGGTCAAAAAATGACATTCACAGGCCCTATTGACCCTCCGACTCACTACCTGGTCTAAAACGCTCCATTTAAGCAGGGCACAGTGGCACACACTTTTGATCCCACCACTTGGGAGGCAGAGGCAGGTGGATCTCTGTGAGCTAGAGGCCAGCCTGGTCGACAGAGCGAGTTCCGGGACAGCCAGGGTTCATAGTAAGACCCCCATCTCAAAAACAAAAACAAAACAAAAACAGAAAAGAATCAACAAAAACAAACAAACTAAAAAAAAAATCCCCCAAACCTTTAAAATCAGGCTCACTCATTTGCGTATGCACAAAGCAGGGTTTGGACATGTGCCAAGCTGCCTACCTGACCCCATAGCAGAGATAGACTGCCCGCCCTTCCCTCAAGGGATTGTGCTTCACTGGGGAGCTAACAAGAGCAACCACCCACGTGTCTTCTGGATCCAGTGTGAACCAGGATGCAATCCAGAAGCAGGGAGAGTGACTGGTCTGAGGAAGGAGCCTTTGGTGGAGGGCAGCAGGGATCCGCACTCTCTGGGCAGGGGGAGATGCCCCTTGACACCTGCCACTGGGCCAGGGGGACTCTAGCTGGCTTGGGCCTTTGCAGGGTGGAACACAAAGGCCCAAGTCACACAAGCCCGCAGCCCCGTTAGGAGAGAAAAGGGAGGCTGCTATTGCATGATGCAAAGACCATGATGGGGGCCGAAGGGGGCGCTTCCGTTCTCCCAGCCTCCCTGATTTCCTGAGTGCCTGGCTTCTGTATGACCCTCAGCGGGTGGGGTGGCAGGATACCCGGTCTTGGTTCTGCAGAAGAGCTCACACGGTGAACCCTCTGCCTGCGTGCGTGCGGGAGGAAGGAGGCCCAGAGTTCAGGATCAAGTAAGAGGCAGGACCAGCATAGCTGTGGGGGACGCTGACATGTGCCATGCAGAGGTGGGCCACGGGTAGGGGGACCGCCAAGTTCTGGGGACCATTGAGCCATCTGAGTTCAGAACCCGCTCCACTGCCTAGCTGGGTCCTGGAGCTAGCTCCCTATTCCCTTACCAGCGGTGGGTGATATCCCAGGCTGGAGTTACTCCCTAAGACACCTGGCCCAGGCACTGGAAACTAAATGCAATGTCTCTCAAAGGTGATGTCGTCAAAGCTGTGTTGTTCCCACGAGGAGGAAGGGCAGAGAGTTCAGAATATGAGCTCGGTGACCATAGATACAGGTTTCCAGGCCATCCCCGTTCCCTGCTGTGTGACCATGTGCTCATAGTCAACCTCTCTGATCCCCAGACACCAGCTCTTCCAGTCCCATTTGACAGGCACCCCTCCCCGACACTCCCAGCCTTCCCCCTCAATAGACACACTTTGGCCAACTTCTTGGGGTTCCAGACATGGGCACCTCAGCCTCGATCTGGCACCCCCGGGTTGGCCTTCCCATTACTGGAGTGGACTGTGGTAGGGGACAGCATGAGTGGGCAGAGCCGGACGTGCTTGGGGCAGGATTTTCCTCAGACTTTTGCTGGGTGACCTCAGGCAAGGGCCTCGCCTTCTCTGTGCAGCTGTCAGCCCTGTTGGGGAGCGACTCCAGTCATCGGTACTGGCTCAGATTTTAATGTCATCCCGTTTCAGATCCAGCAGGGTTGGGGCAGCTTCACGGCGAGGACCTCAGGGCCAGGCACGCGGTCACTTTTAACTGTGGGAGGAGACGGCTCTGGCCCCTGAGTCTCCTGGGTTTGAGTGGCAGACCAGATAGCTTTAAATGTGGCTCCTCCCGCTTTACCGCGAGGGACTCACACCCGGGTCTCCTAGGGTGTGAGCAGCGGCCGGGATAACACGCAGTCCCCCTGCGAATGGGACACCAGGGCTCCCGTCAGGGGCTCAGCCCTTGTCCCTTCTCCACGCCTTCTTCCTTCTCCCATTCATTCAACAAACATTCGTCACTCGTGGAGAGGAACCGTGTCACAAGGAGGCAGAATGGGGCGAGCCTGTCCTGTTACTCCACTGAGAATGTGACCCTCAGCTGAGATCTCAGGCGAGTGACGACGGTGTAAGGTGTGTAGGTGGAACAGTGTCTGAGGCAGGTGGAACAGCATTGCAAAGGGCCTGAGGTGAGACCAGACCGTGCCTGGAGGGGTACACCCAGGGCTTAGTTTAGCTGCCTTGCGGGGAGGCGCTGTTAGGCAGGTGGTCAGGAGGGACTCTTTGGTCCCCAGGAGGACTTGGGCATTTATTCTAGGAGGCGGATAAACTCAGTGGCGACACTGTGGAGACTGGACACCATGGGTGGTGGGGGAAGCGCAGAGGGCCATGGTGGGCCCCTCAGGTCCTGCCTGAGCGTGGAAAATGTTCCAGTTCACTTACAGATCTGGGGATTGGGCCCCTCTCACCAGCCCCTCCCCGACAGAGGAGTCTGGAGAGGGCGCAGGATTCCAGAGTCAGCATCTCGGGAGCTGCTTAAATTGGCATCTGACTGCATGTGTGGGTCAGGCCTGGAAGGGACGGTGACATGGGAACACCGTGTAGATTAAGGCGAGCCGGGTCCTTGGAGCACAATGGACTCCTGGCCCCAGTCAGTGAGGCTGGCCCAGAGCCTGCGGGTGGGGTTGGGGGCTGGGCACAGGGACACCAGCTGAGACCTGGGGGAGAGCTGTCACAGCCAGTGTTCCTTGAGCCTCTGGAGGGAGAGTGATTTCATCTCAGGGCCCTGGCCAGAGTTGGAGAGGGCACTGTGGCCAGGACAGCCAGTGTCACGTCAGACCTATTCATACCCTGGGCTCAGCTCCTGAGTTCAGAGCCTGTGAGTCACCAGGACACTCTCCAGTGTCTCCCAAGGGACCCAGTGTGGGGAAGGGGGTGGCCTCGTGCTAGCTGCACACTGAGCTCACACCGTGGAGATTTTTTCCGTAGGCAAAGACCGGGCTGCTCCAGCCACCTGCACGTGGTCATTTCCCAGCCTCCCTTCTGGCACGTGGTCTCATCAAGCCTGAATGTTCCTTCTTAGTTTCTTGAAACTTGAGTTTTTGCCTTGCCCAGCTATGGAGGGAGCTGGGAGCCCAGCCAGAGACTCCCTGGTGACTGCTGGGCAGCCAGCTCCCTGCACCCAAGCCCTGTGTGTGGCAGCTGCCAAGGTCTGGGGCCAGGCTGTCTGAGAACGAGGTCAGACCCCTCACCAGACATCGCTGGGGGCTGAGTCAGAAAGAGATGTGAGGGGAGAGTGGGGTCCCAGTGTTCCGCAGTGCCCATGGCTGTGGGTTGCAGATGCCTGCGCAGTGTCCTTAGAGCCAAGCTCCAGGCCCATGAGGCTGTAGGAAGCCATAAACCAAGAAGAGAGAGAGAGAGAGAGAGAGAGAGAGAGAGTGTGTGTGAGAGAGAGAGAGAGAGAGAGAGAGAGAGAGAGAGAGAGAGAGAGAGATTTGTCCTCTTCGCTTTTTAAATTATTGTACAAACACAACACTCTGAACAAATTTTCCTAACTTACAGAGCTGAGAAAAGAAGAGATATTGAGTCCTGGCATAAGTGAAAAATTAAAAAAAAAAAAAGGAAACAGAAAAAAAAAAGGACGAAACAACGAAAAATCTCTAGGATACATGTCCACACACATGAGCACGCACCTCCGTTCTTCCTTCCACTTTCAAATCCTATACACGTGCATGATCTTACATGTCAATAGAAAGTACAGGATCCGGAAATGAGAGCAAATCCGAGCTGTCTCTTTCCGAGCCTTCCACGCGCCGATCTCCAGATGTGTCCTTTCTCCTGCAAATGACATAATCCCGTCCTTCTGCACGGCGGCATGAAATGGCCCTGTGCATAGGGACCACATTTCTTTACCCGTCCCTCCCCTGATGGGCATCTGGGGCCCGTGCAGCGGTAAACCTGGAGGCGCGGGCCTCTCTGATCTGTTGATGTAAGCCCTGCAGACACAGTTCCAGGAGACGTGGCTGGCTGGTGTGGCCGTCCCATTTTCAGGGTTTAGAGGACCCTGCACACTGATCTCCACAGCGTCTGTACATTCCCACCATCCTAGCTGAGGTCTGATTTACCTACAGCCAAATGCCTTGTCTTTTATTTTAATGAAAAGTTTTTCATGTATTTTGATCGAATTTCCCCTCCCCAAACTCCTCCCAGATCTCCCTACCTCCCATCCCACCCACCTTTATGTTCTCTTTCCCTCTCTTTCTCTCTCAAAAATAAGAAAACAAAACAAACAAGAAACAACAATAACAAATTAACCCCCTCCAAAACCCCCAAATCAAAACAAACAAGGAAAAGACCAATAATACAAAAAAAAAAAAAAAATACCAGTTAAAGCAAAATGAAGCAAGTCAACAAAAATAGCCCTGAGTTCCTTTTGTCTTGGCCAACTATCCCTGGGCACGGGGCCTGCCCTGGAGACTGGGTGATGTGCTCACAGAGACTCCATTGGAGAAAACTGAGTCTTCCTTTGTCGGTGGGTGTTGAGTACAAAGAGCTTCTTGGTTAGGGGTGGGAGCCCGTGTCCTCTTCTCCATCTCAGTGTGGGGACCCCCGCTGCGCCTTCACCGTTTCTGTGAGTTCGTGTGCCATCGTCCTGCTGTATCTGGGAGATGCTGTTCCTCCATGTCATTGGTGTCATCCATCACCGCTGGCTCTGGCCATCTTTCCCTTTCCTCTTCCACACGGGTCCCTGAGCCCCGAGGGGTTGGATGGAGACGTCATCCCACGTAGCACTGAGCTCTCCAAAGTCTCTCGCTCTCTGCACATTGTCCAGTCGTGGGTCTCTCTGTGTTAGTGCCCATCTACCGCAAGAAGAAGCTTCTCTGATGATGGCTGAGCAAGACAACCGAGCTCTGGGTGTGACAGAAGGTCATTGCGAGTCATTTCATGGTTATGCTCATTTATCAGGGTAACAGAATGAAGGTTTCGCCCCCAGGCCCATGGCCCATTTAGTCTCAGGTTCTCAGCTACTTTATTAGTGTCAGCTACGGGCTCCATTTCGTGGAGCGGGCCTGAAACCCAGCAAAAATGTGGTTGGTGACTCCGGTCACATTCGCGCCCCTATTACACCAGTGTATCTTACAGGCAGGCCACTACTAGAGGTCTCAGGGTTTATGGCTGGGTTGTGTTGATGAGTACCCTTCTCCGGTAGGGTGCAGAGTCCCTTCCAGCACCGTGACCTCTGGTCGGTAGCAGTGAAGCTTCTAGCTAGGCACCAGTTTGATGTCTCTGTGTTTGGGGACGTCAGTGTTGACATCAGCAACAGGGTCTCAGCAATAGCCTGGGATGTTTGGAGGAGTCCCTGGGACCCCTTTGGCCAACAGCTCCACAAGATGTAACCCATTCCTAGCAATGGCGGTTTGACTTGGTAGCATAAGGTGGATAGTTGGGGCTCCATTTAGATTCTTTTCATTTACATATGTATTTTAGGAGGTTTTTACAGTAGTAGGTTCCCATATGGATTTTCAAAAGGCCGTTAGTGTTAGTTGCCCCTCCCCATATTCCCTCCTTTACCCTGCTCTCCCCATTTAATCCCCCTGTTTTGACTCCCCTTTTTCTCTTCAGAACACTGTGTTCTATTTCCCCTTCCTTGGGATACCCTCTCTTCCCCCTAGACCCTTACTAGGTATCCAACCTCTGTGGGTTTTTTTTTTTTTTTATTATAGCAGGCATATTGAAAGCTTAAAAGCCAGCGTCCACATATGAGAGAAAACATACTATGTTTGTCTTTTCGGATCTGTGTTACCTCACTCAGGATGATTGTTTCTAGATCTATTCATTTGCTTGAAAATTTCATAGTTTCGTTTTCTTGTTAGCTGAATAACATTCCATTGTGTAAATGTACCACATTTTCATTTATCCATTCATCAGTTGATGGACATCTGGGCTGTTTCCGATTTCTGGCTGTTATGAATAGAGCCGCAATGGACATGGATGAACAAGTGTCTCTGTAGTACGATGTAGAGTCCTCTGGGTTATGCCCAAGAGTGGGAGAGCTAGATTCTGAGGTAGATGTATTCCCAGCTTCCTGAGGAACTGTCACACTGATTTCCACAGTGGCTGTACCAGTTTGCACACCCACCAGCAATGAATAAGTATGCCCCTCCCCCACATCCTCACCAGCATTTGCTCATCTGTTTTATTGATCGTGGCCATTCTGACAGGTGTAAGATGAAATCTCAAAGTGGTTTTGATTTGCGTTTCCTTGATGACTGAGGATGTTGAACATTTCTTTAGTTCTCGGCCATTTGGAGCTGAGTTTTGTGCAGGGTGATAGGTATGGATCTATTTGCAATCTTCCATAAGCAGCCATCCAGTTTGACCAGCGTTTCCTGAAGATGCTGTCTTTTTTCCCAGTGTGTATTTTTTTATTATTTATGAAAAATCAGGTATACATAGGAGTGTGGACCTCTGTCTGAATCTTCCATTTGATTCCACAGACCAGCATGTCTGCTTTGTGCCAATATCATGCTGTTTTCATTACTATAGTTCTGTAGTAACACTTGAGGTTGGGGATGGTGATGCCCCCCACAATTCTTTTATTATTTAGGATTGTTTTAGCTATCCTTTTTTTTTTTTTTTTTTTTTTTTTTTTTTTTTTTTTTTTGTGTGTGTGTGTGTGTGTGTGTGTGTGTGTGTGTGTGTGTGTCCCTATGAACACTGACCTTTTTTTCAACGCCTATGAAGAACTGTGCTGGGATTTTGATGCAAATGGCCATCTTAATGGTTCTGTGAGATGGAGTTCATGTATAACTCACTTGGGTCAGGATATGGGATGGTCCATGCCTTCCAGAAAGCTCCTTTGCACCACCCTACAGCCGAAACTCCTCTCCTCTCCACCACCCTGAGCTGAGTTCTCTTCTGGAACTCGGTCACCCTGCTGCTTAGGCAGGCACGGTCTCTGCAAATGCTTGGGAGCCACACGCACACAAGATCATGTGTGTGTCTCCCTCCATATGAAGCTACGATGTGGAGTCGAGAGGAAGAGAATCTCATACGCTGTCCTGTCCGGCCTCACTGCTGGGCACACCCTCACGGGAATGGATGGCTGTCCTAGGAGAGGATGGGACAACGTTGTTCATTCCCCGTGTGGTGCCGGCAGTAGCGGGAACAGAGCCGAGCCGGTTCTAACCAGTCTCTCTTCTCCCCTCTCTGTGTCAGGGTGTCAGCCCGGTGTCCACTCGTCCCATGCTCTCCAGGAGCCTGTGAAGCTTCACTCTGTGCCAGCCTCAGGAGCACAACCTCATCTCGTCACCTGCAGTCCAGGCAGCTCTGCCGCCATGGCCATATCATCACGCCTCGCCCTGTGGGAGCAGAAGGTGGGAAAGTGGTGTTTGGGGGGCTGTGTCCACAGGGCCGGACTCTACCCTGGCTAGATGGGTCACGGCCTGGGTGGCCCAAATCACACCTTCCCACCTCAGGCAGAGTGACAGCCTGGCCTGGTGACTCCTTCTGCACCTGGCACCTGCCTTGCCCCATCTCATTCCTTAGCAGGAGGCTGGGGTGACGGTGGCACAGCCTCCCATCTCCACGCCATGGCAGCCGGATGGGCACTGGGGTGGGTGGGGGGAGACAGGGAGCAGAGGTGGGCTGTTGGCTGCCAGCCTAATGCTGGAGGGTTTCTGTGGACCTTCTCTGCTGAGACCTGGAAAAGGGCTCTTACTCTGGCCATCCATTTCTTCCCATTTACACTTTTTAAAGGCTGCCCGGAGGGCTCCTTTGTCTCTGTGCCCCCTTCTCCTCTCTTTCCCACCCTTCTCTTCTCCTCCCTACCCCCTTCTCTCCTACCCTTTTTCTTCCCTTTGTATAGATGTTTTTATTTTTCTCTCAAACATTTTTTTTTTTTGGGGGGCCAGGAGCACTAGAGCCCAGGAGTCTGGTGTGTGACCCACCCCTCTTGACATCCCAAATGCTGCTTTGAGAGCAGGAAGGAACCCCCGTGGCTTTGAAGGTTTGAGTTCCTCTCAGGAGGAGATTCTCCAGGCCACGTAGCTGCTGCTGTCACGGGCCCATCCATTCTCTCTCCCCAGGCTGTCTCAGCCTCCTGGGGTCCCTCAGAGCCCTTCCGCTTTCCTCCCGTGCTGTCCCCTAGGCAACCCCCAGGCTGTATCACAGACTGTCCGGAGGGGGCCCTGGCCCTGCAGACTCACTCTCTGCCCTCCCCACACTCAGATTCGAGAAGAGGACAAGAGCCCCCCTCCGTCCTCCCCACCTCCCCTGTTCTCTGTCATCCCTGGGGGCTTCATCAAGCAGCTGGTTCGAGAGACAGAGAAGGAGTCCAAAGAGGCCAGACGGAGGAAAGAGGCAACATTCGCCTCCCCAGAAGGAGAAGTAGGTGGTGGTGTGTGTGTGTGTGCCAGGGGGGTGGGGGGATGGGGGAGAGGGGGTGGGGGTGGGGGGTGGCGGCACTGGGTTCCCTCCCTCCTGTCCCGAGTCAGTCATTCCATCTTCGGTCCTGCTGTCCCACTGTTTTCCCCCAACAAATGGGCTCCTCTGTAAGCTGAGAAACCCATCTCCAATTGCCCACCCCTGGAGGCGCTCACATTGCTGTACTCGCCCTGAATCACCCACGCTCCCTTTCCTTGAAACCACACGGCACTCGTTCGAGCCCACGTTTTATTGGGAGTCCCCTGACAGCAGCCACCGCCTCTCACTCAGCTCTGTACCCCGAGTAGCTCTCGGGCCTTGAACTTGCTCCTTGTCCCAGGCAGGCCTGGAACTTCTCCCATATCAGCCTCCTGAGTAGACATGGTTCTAGGCCTGGCCGTGGAGCCTGGCTCAGTTGATTCTTTAAAGCAGACAAGATGCAGGCCTAGCACTTATTGGGATAGCCTGAGGCCGAAGCATCAGCACCCTCCTGGGTCAGGCACAGGTGCCGGCGGTCCCACGCACTAGTGACCTCTGGCCTCAGGTCTCTCAGCCCCTCCCAAGTCTCTTGGAACATCCATCACCCAATAAGTAAAGGGTTAATCCCAGCCAGGTTGGCGAGCCTGGGCGCTGCCTCCATATGCTCTTCCTTCTGATTGGCGGCGTGTGCACCACAGAACTTTCGTTGTTCTGAACGGTACCAATGGGCATCGTCAGCCAAAACCAGCCCGTGGAAGGGACCAGTGTCACCTCCCCACTGTCCATATCCAGGGACCCCCAAAGCCTGGACAGGATCCCAAGGTTGGACACCACACCGGGAGGCAGGCTTGGAGTACAGTGCCCCCTGGGAGTACCCCTGTGTTAGGCTGACAGGGCACCCGATCCTGGCGCCTCTAGAGTGCCCTCTTGAGGCGAACAGAGTGATGGCGGGATTGGGCTGGGAGGATCAGGGATTACAAAACCAGGCCTGAGTCCAGAGAGCCATCCTGGGCGCCTCCTCAGTTCATCTATGCTACATGTGCTTACACCTGTCTAATGACAGAGGTTTCTCTGTGTCTGCAAGCTACTCACGACCACCTAACAGCAGCTGTGGGGACAGTGGTTGGTCTCATGGAAGAGGATGACAGGATAGCTGGGCTCTGTGCCTGCCCCTGCCTGACTTAAAGCATACACAGAGGCCACGGCACACCCGGTGGATAGGGAAGTGGTCATGAAGAATGTTGCTGTCTATCACCAAACAAGGCTCGCTTTGTGCTCATGGCCCTGTTTAAAACTCAGTGCGCTAGTGGGGATGGGAGTGATACCCATTTATCAGAGGTGGAGACCGAGGCCCAGAGAGGGCAAGACCCTTTCCCCAAGGTCACAAGAGGTAGAGCCAGGCCAGGCAAAGCCCCATCTCTGGAGCTCCCCGGGGGTTTGGGGTGGGGTGGGGGTGGTAGGGGGGAACAGGTCATGCGGGTGAGGTACAGGAAACAGAACAGACAGGGAGGGAGGAGAAAGGGCATGCCTGCTGGGCATCAGGATCAGCATGAGCAAGCCTGAGGGTGCAGGGAAGGGGTGGGCGGGCCAGGGACCAGAAGGTATCAGTGTGGCCAGAATGTCGGGTGAGTGGAGACAAACGGACCCTGAAGAAGATTGGAGGAACCTCACTGAGAGCGTGTTGGTGAACTTCCTGAAGACTTGGGGTGGCCCTCAATGTCCTGATCGGTTGTAAAATGACAATTAGCTGATGGGTGGGAGGTTGGATGGAGTGGACAGCGGGTGTGAGAACCCAGGATGGCTGGAGTGGGCGCTGCCTCCTGTTTCCCGCTCTGAGATTCCAGAAGGCCTTTCCAGGGTCACCCTGCAACCATCTAAACAGCATGCTTGCGGGGGGGGGGGGGGACCAAAGTTCATAGAAGATAGAAAATGGGCCACAGCTGCCCAACATCAGGGCCATGATGAGAACATGTCCCCTACCGATGGTCTCATCAGGAGGCTTGATATAGAAATAACAACTGCTACATCCCCAACAGCTCCCGAGGACTGACTGTGTGCTGGGCCACCACCAGTCCTAACACCCACCCTGCAAGGCAGGTCTTTATGATCCCCACGTTATTGATAAGAAATTGGCTCAGAGAGGGGAGGGAACTTACCTGACGACACACAGTGGAGAGAGGCAGAGGTGGAGTTGAACTTGTTCTGTTGGATTCCCGAGCCCACCTTCCTTCCCCTGATTCTGTTGGTCCTCAGCCTCTGTCTAGGCTGAAGTTCACTGCCAAGCACAGATTCTGCCTTGTCAGAAGGGTTTGGGCATCTTTGGGTGGGTGAACCTGGGAATGAATGGCCTCTGTGGGGTCATCCTACGTATATGTCGTGGTCTCTTTTCCTAGACCCCAGAAGTTCCCACTAACCAAGCCAACAAGACCAACCCAGTCCCCAAGCCTGGAAGCCGGCAGACTTCCCAGGACAGCCCATCAGCCACCACGAAGAGTGCGGACATTCCAGGCAGGGAGCCCCCAGGGGCTGAAGACAAGAACGCCGCCGCGTCCGCGTCCGTGACCAGCACTACTGGGGAGCGGCCGCAGGAGTCGGGTCCCGCGGGAGCACCAGCCAAAAGGACACTGCCCTTCAAGAGGGGCGTGAGGAGGGGTGATGTGCTGCTGATGGTGGCCAAGCTAGATCCGGAGTTGGCCAAGCCAGAGCAGAAGACTCAACCTCGTGACACCCCCTCGGACAAGACCCCAGCTCCAGACACAGACCCTGGAGGGACAAAGAAGGAGACAACCACGGGGACTCCCTGTGGCCCCCGGGCACCCATACCAGAGAAGACCAGGACTAGGGGTGACGGAGACACAGGCCAGGGCACGAAAGGTGGGAAGTGTCAGGGCACAGAGGGAAAGGGGAGCCGGGACCCCCAGACCAAAGGGCAAAAAGAATGTGAGTCCCAGAGCACGGAGGGGCAGGGGACCGGGTCCCCAGCCCAGGGGGCAGGAAACAAGGGGCAAGAGGGGACAGCAGAGAAAGAAGGAGGGGGTGCTCCAAAGAAGATGGAAAAGGGGGGTGGACCCAAGGATGCAGGCACTGAAGTGAGACCCATGGAGCCCCCAGTCCCCACGAGGAAGTGGGGAGGTCCCCTGGGCCCAAGGAGCAAGTGGGGCAGTCCTCAGAGTAAGAACAGAGAGCGTGAACCTCGACGTAGGGACGAGAAGATGGGTGACCTCCAAGGCACAGCAGAGCCCAGGGGGCAGCAGCGGGAGGCTCCAGGAAGGAAGGAAGAGGCAGGGAAACCCCAGAAGAAGCCGGTGACACCAGAGGAACACCGGGAGCAGCCCGGGGTGGCAGCTGCGACTCAGAGTCCTGAGGAAAGCCGCGAGGCCCCAGCTACGGAAGGGACATTGGCAGGCGCTGCAAGGAAGGAGGACCAGCCAGAAAGCAGGGTGCGGGGAGCCGAGGAGCCCTGTGCGCGTGCAGAGGAAGATGTGGACATTGTGGAGCCTCAGGCAGAAGGTCATGTAGCGTCTGCCCCCAAGATCCGAGTGGAAAAGCCTTCTATGCAGAAGCCTGTGGAGGAGGAGACGGGCCCGCAGGACCCAGGCCATGGGGGCCAGAGTGGAGACTCTGACCAGGTGAGGGGTCGTGGACTGTGGAGCATGAAGAATGGGAAGGATGTGCCCTAGGGGAGGCCACAGGGTGGGCAGAGGGCTGGCCAGAGCCCAGCATGTCAGGAGGTCGGAAGAGCTCCTCTCTGAAAAGTGAGGCCCCTAGGCTCCAAGTAGCCCATGCCTGGGCTAGACTTCTCCCGTGATCCCCGCACACCCCAATGCTACTAGTGCTGGCCATGTCCCACGCCACCCACAATTCTCTCAGGCCCCATGCCTGAGGTTCCCTTAGAAGGTTGAGATCTCTGGCAGCTCCGTGAGAAGCTCCCGGTTTGGGGTCCCCACATCGAGCCCGGGGCTGGTGATGGTTGCCGGTTACGTGACGCTCTTTTTGCTCCCAGGGTCTGGAGGAGAGTTGGTACGAGGCACAGAAAGTGTGGCTGGTGCAGAAGGACGGGTTCACACTTGGTAAGTGGGTTCCCTGCCCTGCTTGGGGTCGGGTGTGTGTGTGTGTGTGTCCCACTCTGTTCTTCTCATGTCTCTCCTGCCATCAGTTCTCAGCCGGTTTTATTTCACTCTCGGGGCGAGGCGGTAGAGGAGGAGACACTGGGGTGAGAGTGGGGCATTCCAAGGCATCAGAGCCTTGGGAGTGAAAAGGCAGCTGCTCATGGCGTGGATTCTAAAACGCTGCCAGGACCAGGGTCCAGAGCTGGTGGGCAGAGAGATCCCTCGCTCCCGAGCGCATGCTTGTTGACCAGCTGAGGCTGGAGGCTGCACTCTAAGTCATTCTGTGCTCCGGAGAAGAGGGACCCATTTGTCCTGTCCTGACCTAGGTGTGGGGCAGGTCAGTGGGCAGCACCCTCTGAGGGGCCCGCTCAGTGCTCCGCCCCGTCAGTCAGACTCAGCCTTTGTCCCTAAAGGGCTCAGTGCAGTGGTTCTCAACCTTCCTAACGCTGTGACCCTTTAATACAGTTCCTCATGTTGTGGTGACCCCCAACCATAAAACGATTTTCATTGCTACCTCATAACTGTAGTTTTGCTACTGTTATGAATCATGTTTTCTGATGGTTTTAGGTGACCCCTGTGAAAGGGTCGTTCGACACTGCCCCCCAAGAGGTTGCAACCCACATGATAACTGTTAGCTTAGGGGGTCACAGCTGAGGCCCTTTATGTGGACAGAAACCAACAGAATCTTTGAGCCTGTCCCAAGTTCTGTCTTCAGCTCCTTGGCCTGACTCAGAGACCTTTCCCTCCCCTTCTCCCCTCCCCTTCTCCCCTCCCCCTTCTCCCCTCCCCTTCCCTCTCCCCCTCTGTTCCCTCCTCTTTCCCACCTGTCTCTGGTTGCCCACACAGCGACAGTGCTCAAACCAGACGAGGGGACGGCTGACCTGCCGCCCGGAAGGGTGCGGCTTTGTATTGATGCCGACAAGACTGTCACAGAGGTGGATGAGGAGCAGGTTCACCGAGTGAGTTGCCCTTCCTTCCCATCACGGCTCTGTACCTTCCATCCCTACCCTGCAACGGGCTCCCCTGACCCTGCCTACAGGTGTCTAGAGGGGCTGTGGGAAAACTATGGGAGTCATGCTCTGCTGGTGGTATTCCATGACAGGTCACTCACTGTGTCCTCTCGATTCTGTGAAGACAGGCTTGTCAGCCTGCCACTGTAGTTCTGGCTAACCCAAGCAACCAACGACTCTTCATTTTGTGAAAATCGTTCCACAGACATGCCTCCCTTTTCAGCCTGGATGCTAGGGAACTCAGTTAAATGGGTAGCTTGCCTTTGTAGCATAGGTTCCAATGGTTTGTACTTTGGGGATCAACCTTTCTCGTAGAGGGTTGTACGTATCTTCAAGGGAGCCTTGGTGAAGGAGATAGTTGGCCATTGGCTTCTACCCCTGGGTGTCACAGGGCATGTCTGGCACTCCTCTCTGAGACCTAGAAAAGCAGATAATAGTAAGGGACATGTGCCCATCCGAAGCCACTGCATGATGAGCTCAGGGCTTTCCTTGGTCTGTCTTGGAGACATCGGCCTCACCGGGCAGTACATCCAAGAAGGGGGTCAAGAGCAAAGGAGATAGACAGGGCAAGGGAAAGGGCTTCCACTTCCCCTCCTGTGTGCTGGCCTTTGTCATGAGGCTTTGAAATGACAAGACCAAGCCGTGTGTGGGCACAAACATGCATGCAGGTATTTATGCAGGCATCCTGCACATACATGTCTGCATGCATGGCGGTGTGGATGGGGTGGGGGATGAGGAAGCCAGATGAGATCCTATGTGATGTCTACAGGCCAACCCCTCTGAGCTGGACCAGGCCGAGGACCTGGCTTCTCTGGTCAGCGTTAACGAGTCAAGCGTCCTGAACACGCTTCTACAGCGCTACCGGGCTCAGCTGCCACACACCCGTTCAGGCCCTGATCTGATCGCCATGCAGCCCCAGACGACCACAGTGTCCTCTGCAGGGAAGGTGAGGTGGGACCACGGCAAGGGAGCATGTGGAAGACTCCTTTCCTGGGCATTGGGACATCTCGGGGGAGGGGGCAGAGTGCCAGCACCCCGGGAAACCCTCAGCTCTGCTCAAGATGAGGATCTGGGACTTGGCAGGCACTGAGGACCATGTGACCCCCTGCTCCCTAGAGGGGAAAGGGAGCTCTCTGGTCCGAAGCCCAGATGGCTGTAAACACTAGCTGTGACACCCACCTGGAAAGCCATTTCACAGACACGCTAGCAGAGGAGCCCAAAGGCCAGGCTGCGGCTCCTCTGAGCTCCTGACACATGCTAGACTCTCTGAAGCCCCACATAGCCACATTTGTGCGAGACAGAAGCCCCGTCTACCCTGATATTCACTTATTAGCTGTTCAGTGGAGGAAAGGGCATTTTTTGGTTAGGATTCATCCTGAAAGCAAAGGCTCATGGCGCCACCTGGTGGAGAGGCCTGGACCACAGCCGTGTCCTCCGAGCCCAAGCCTGTTACAGGAAGCAGTTTGCTGGTGGGTGTTGGGCTCTGAGGAGCACCAACCCTGCTGCCCTGTGGGCGTTGAGGGAGAGAAACAGGCCACAGATGGTAGAGTCCACGGTGGCCAGAGTGGACTGGACACATGTGGATAGGGGTGGGACCTGAAGAAGCCAGTGGGCGAGGGGCACACGTCACAGGTCCCGGGTGTGACTGGTATGGTGGGTGACAGAATCACATGGGCCCAACTGAGGTTGCACAAGACCCTGGGCTGCAGACAGATCTGGCCACGTCCTCTGTGCGCTATTCCCGCCTTGTGGAGACGGGGGGGGGGGGGGGTGGGCGGCTGGGAAGGCCATGATGCTCCCAAACCTTGGCTCTTGGCGGTCACTCAGGGCTGCGAAGCCACACTTGGCTCACTAGAGTCCCATGGGGCAATGCCCACCCCGGGTCTCTAATCTCAGACTGGACGTCGTAAATTGGGCAAGAGCACCTGAAAATACAGGCACAGGGGGAGCTCTGAGTGGCACTGCCCCGGCCTCCCTGTGGAGGGTCCTGGGCTTCCGCTCCTTCCCTCCCCTGGTCTGCTCGCCTCTCAAGCCTCGTAGGAAGTTGGCCCAGTCAGCCTCTGGTTCCCCAAACAGCCACCAGCTGGGGGACAGGCCTGCAGTGGCCCGGGACTAGGGACAGCTTGAGTCTGGGCTAGGTGGCTTCAGGACATGGCAAGAGGCTCCCTCGGGGTTGGAGCCTGTTGAAGTGTCCGTGGATGTGAAGACATGTGTGAACATGGGGATGCAGCTGGGAGGGGGGTCTCTGGAGGGGGGCTGCTGTGCACTCTGCAGGAGGCCCAAGGTGTCACATGTAGGCCTGTGGGTGCCCATGGGTGTAAGTCCCGCACCATCTGTTCCCCACACAGTGTGGGCTTGCTCATGACCTGGAGTTCCCAGGCGCTGAGACTGTGTCCAGTAGGGCAGGCCTTGTCCCATGGCTCCTGATTTAAGAACCTACTGAGTGCTGGTGTCTAGCAGTTTAGAATAAAAGGTTTAAAGCAGGGTGAGGCCACTCCAGCCCTGATTCTCCAAACAGCCACCTGCTAGAGGTCTGAGCTATGAGGAGGGCCTTTTGGGTATGTGCCCTGGGTCCTCCAAGTCTCAGGGAGGGGACAAGGCTAGGCTGGGCCCAGTGGTCACTGTGGGGCCTGGGGGGCTTGGACTTCCATCCTTCTAGGTCTCCCACATGCCAGGGCCTCCTAAGCCTCTCCTGTCTCCAAGGGTATTTCTATGTAGACTCTGTCAGGGTCACATGACAAAACCAAGCAGCTTCACCAGCCACCTTCTCCTTGACCCTGGGCAGCATGGAGGAGGCTGCTCACCTCCTTCTGGGTTCCAGGGTCACCCTCATGTTTTCTCTGGTCCTTAGCCTCCGGGCTATTCTGGGGCTTTGAAATAATTGTTTACACCAGAATGCAGTGTGTGTGTGTGTGTGTGTGTGTGTGTGTGTGTGTGTGTGTGTGTGTGTATGTCTCTGTCTGTTTGTCTCATTATGGTTACGAGTACTAAGGATGGAACCCAGGGTCTCTCACATACTAGGCAAGTGCTGTTCCGTTGAGTCACACCTCTGTTTTAAAATTCTGGGATGGCCTCTCTGGCTTGTCCAGGCTGGCTATGAACTCCTCTGTAGCCCAGGCAGGCCTTGAATTTGCAGTCCTCCTGCCTCGGCCTCTTGAGCAGCTGTGATCACAGGCTTGCGCCTCTATACCCAGCTCCTTGTCTCTTTAAAACTGGGTTTGATGAAACCCAACTTGTACCTAGTTCAATCCAGGTTTCTCTGGAACACTTTCCTGCGATTGTGCAGCGCCTGCTACAGCCCTCCACAGGACAGCCATTACCTGGAGAGGGCTCTGGGCTCTCAGTGATCAATCTGAACCCACCAAGTTCCCTCAGAACCCTTAGATCTGCTATCTGGCGTTTGCCATATCCAAAGGATCTGACCTCCTAGGCTTTCCCTGCAGTTTCCTCCTTGTATTTGCTGTCAAGGGTGTCAGCTTGGTGACTCATTCATACTGTATCTGTCTTCCTGAGCTTGAGGTGTTTTCTGGGACCTGGGACATGCTGTACAAAGCCCAGGATGGCTGGTGCCTCCATGCACTTGCTGGAGCATGCTCTGGTGCTGAGGGCCGGGTTGCTGTTATGTTCAGCATGACCCATGACATCAGGGTCTATGGGGGCACACCTTCCTATCTCTTGAACATGTCCCTGGCACGGTGGTGTGGGCTGGGTGGTGAATGCTCCCATGTCTGTGGGGGAAGCTCCAGCCGGCACTCTGCAGCGACGGCACCACGCAGTACCCTCCCGCTTTGTCCCAGGGTCTTGCTTGTTCCCTGTCTTCATCAGAATCCAGCGGTGACTGCTTGTGACTAGTTTCTTGGCCAGGGGGATGGCTCGGTTTGTTTTCGCGGCAGACATTGCAAATTGATAGCCATCCTCTGTTTCCATACTCAATATTGCTCATCAATTGTGTCCGTTCCCCCAGCTCCCTCACTTCAGGCAGATCCTGCCCGACGATCTGGCTAGCAAGCGCAGCGAACCCCTCCTGGGGGGAGCTGTTGATGGTCTCATAGGTTCTCCAGGACTCCCGGTGAGCCAGCGATGGGTGACACCTGCAGGCTGGTGGGAGGGCTGATGCCTGTCCTCTTCCAGCAGGTACTCCGAGGCCGCCAGGATGGCCTGCCCGCCCATGTCACGTCCCTGGCCCAGCGTGCCTACTGGGCACTGCTGAGGCAGAGGAGAGACCAGAGCATCGTGGCTCTGGGCCGGAGTGGGGCTGGGAAGACCACCTGCTGTGAGCAGGTGCTGGAGCACCTGGTGGGCATGGCAGGCAGCGTGGATGGCAGGGTGTCAGGTATGGTGGTTTCCAGGTGACAGGTGGATGGGAATAGGGAGGGGGAGGATTGGGGGGTCCTGGGTGGCTCCTGTGGGGGTGGCCTAGGTGGCTCTTCTTTACTTCTGCTCAGCTGCCATTCATTGAGCACAGACAGGTGAGGGCCCTGTGTTGGCTACTCACCCAGGAAGCTGCTGTGCCATCGTGCACCTCTGCCGGGATAACAATGCACATGTCTCTTGTGACATTGGTGGCTATTGTAGCCATCATCACAGCTGGGACAATTAGAAGCAGAAGATTGGCTGCCACCTGCTGGGAATGTCTGTCCCTGAGCAGCACACAGCCTACTGCAGTCTAGAGGGCATGAGAAGCGAAGACAGCCTGCTGGAGGGGCGCGGCAGTGGGCGGGCCTTAAAGACCTTCAGTTAGCAGCAACAATAATGATAAGGACCGCAGTCTCAGCCATCGGGGTGGGTACCTCCAGGGACCCTATGCCAGCTCTCTTCCAAGTACAAAAGTTCTGTGGTTTTTGAACAGGACTGGGAGGTAGCTATTATTATCTGAATTTTATAGGCAAAGGCCTTGAGAGTCAGAGAGGTTAACTAGCTTGCCCAAGGCCACAGAGCAAGCGAGTGGGAGAGCTGAGAGTGGATGCACCCCAGGCCAGGGTTCTCAATTATGTTTTTAATGTCCCCATGGAGCCATCATAGACATGTCTCGCCTCATCATGCCCCAGGTATGAAAGTTCAGTGCCTGAGCTAAACCACACACACACACACGCACGCACGCACACACGCACACACACACGCACGCACGCACACACACACAGTTTATCTAGAAAGTATACAATGAGCTCGTGTGTGTGTGTGTGTGTGTGTGTGTGTGTGTGTGTGTGTGTGTGCGCCTGTGTACACTAGATGAACAGTAGCATTTTTACTTCCTCCCAGAACGGTGTCTTCTCACCCTGGAGGCATTGCCCCCCAGGACCCACATGGTGCTGCACCCTGAAGGCAGCGGCTGTGTGGCCACCATTGCTGCCTACAGGTGCTTTCCAAGCACCATGAATCGTTGAGTCAGTCAGTGTTTCAGGGCTATGCCAGGGACACGCTGTCACCACCCCAGAGACGGGCCACCTGAAGCAGAAAGAAGGTGACACCTTGCAGGACAGAGCCCCCTTGGGTCTCTCTTAGGTGCTCTGTCTGCTGCCCCCTTCTGTGGGCGCTCAGCACTTAGCTGACTGGGCTGCGGACAAGGGTGGGGCTGGCCCAGACGCTCTCACTGATTGGTTCTGCTGTGCATGTGAAGGTGTCCGGTACAGCACGCAGGGCATTGTGGGTACTCAGAGAATAGCCATAACAGGGCATTGTGGATGCTCAGAATACCATAGGGAGATTCCAGGTGCCTGGTACAGTACGCAGGGCATTGTGGGTACTCAGAGAATAGCCATGATAGGGCATTATGGGTCCTCAGAATACCCGTGGGGAGATTCCAGGACTCTTGGGTCCTCTGCTGGCTGTCGGGTGTTAATAGGGAGTTAGGAGGACCCTGGCACTACACCCTACCACTCAGATTGTCTCTGTCCTACTCATGGCTCTAGGACTCCAGCCCAGGGTGGCCACTTGAGGCACAAGTGACATCTCCCCTCTGTCTCCCAACAGTGGAGAAGCTCCGGGCTGCCTTCACTGTCCTCCGGGCCTTTGGCTGTGTGTCCACCGGCCACAGCCGCAGGGCCACCCGCTTTGCCGTGGTGACATCCTTGGACTTCAATGCCACGGGCCGAGTCACAGCCGCTCAGCTCCAGGTGAGGCACACGTTGAAATGTAACAGATCACACAGAAGCCTGTGCCTGTGTGCCAGATATGTGGTCTGCTCCCCTCTCCAACATTCCTGATGAACAGGCGTTAGAAGGGATGTCCAGGCAGCACCTGGTGACAGCCCAGCTCGTGGAGAGCTGGCTCCTCAGCACCCACGAAGGCCTTTGTTCAGCCAGCACCCTTGGTTACAGGCTGGCAGGCTTTGATGAGGGTGACTCTCTTGCCTTTCATAGAAGCTAGAGGACTCCATAGCTTGACTGATTGCCTGTGGGGCTCCGAATCTGGGGTGAGGTCACACCCCCACCCCGTGAGGCCTCAGGGAGTGTGGGGGTGGGGCTCTCTGGTGGGGCCTTTGGGGACCAAGTCCTGGCAGAAGGACCTGGCATCACACTGCCCGTCTGGCCCTCACAGACAATGCTTCTGGAGAACAGCCGTGTGGCCCGGCAGCCCCAAGGGGAAGGCAACTTTGAAGTTTTCTCTCAGCTGCTCGCTGGGCTGGATGCAGATCTCAGGTGAGTCCTTGGGACAGGCTGGGGCAGCTGAGATAGCAGGATGGAGAGGACCCGGTGTGAAGCTCCAGCCAGAGCCGAGAGGCTGGGTTACCGGGTGCGGAGGACCCCAGTTGCCTGGGCTCTGCACAGGGCTGAGGGACATTGCTCATGCTTTATCAGCTCTGGATCCCAGTCTCTTTCTTGGGAACGCCACATGAGACTGGAACACGGGGTCATCAGGGAGGGAGGTCCTGGCAGAAGCAGTAATGGAAGGCTGGTACAGTCTGGCGTGTCCTGGGGCAGCCAGGATGTGGTGTGGCCTTGCAGAGGGACACCCCCTGCTCTGTGCTCCCGGCATGGGCAGACCCCTCACTTCCAATCCTCTCTTCCAGGACGGAGCTGAACCTGCACCAGATGGCTGAGAGCAGTGCCTTCGGCATGGGGGTGTGGTCCCAGGTAAGTGACGGACCTCTTAGGTGCATCCTAGTCCCAGGGCCAGGGTGGAGGTTGTGGAGGGTCCCGAGACCCACTGTCTCCTTTTGCTCTGGGTCTGTGGTTGGTAAGGGGAGTCATGTGGGAGAGGCAGGGGGCTGCCTTTGTAGGGTCTGGGCTGGTTGAGGAAGTGAGACTTGTTTCTGAAGAGGCAGGGGTGTGGTGGGAGAGGCCCGAGGCACAGCGTCTCCCTTCAACCCTGGCTCCGACTGTCTCCAAACATCTGTATCTTCTTCCATCTAAACCTCCCTCTCCAGGGCTTTCTGGACCTCCTTTTGCCCTCACTCAACTATGATGGCACTGGGGTTAAAGGTCAGGACTCTGGCATTGTGGTAGGAAAGACAGGCGTGGGAATTAATGCAGCTGGGAGAGAAGAACACGGAGGAGGATGTGGGGCTGTGAGCACCGGAGGGTGATTGAAAGAGGTGCTCGGCCTCAGTCAGGGAAGGCTTTGTAGCCAGGGACATCGGGCCCGGCTGACATTGGGTTCTGAAGGATGAGTAGGAGTTCACCAGGTTGAGAGGAGTCAAACTAGATCAAGGTACAAGGACCAGTTCCCCTCTGAGCATAGATGAAAAAAAAAAACCCTCAATAAAATACTTGCAAATTAAATCCAAGAGCACATTAAAAAGATCATTCATCACAAGAAGTTGGCTTCATCCCAGGGGTGCAGGGATGGTTCCGTGGGTGCAGATCAATAAACACAATGCATCACATAATGGAATCCAGGACACAGGTCACAAGGTCTTCTCAACAGACGGAGAAAAGCCTGTTGACAACAATCGAATGCCCCTTCGTGATAAAAGTCCCGAGGAGCCCGGGGCCAGAAGTGCGGCTCAGCAGCACAAACGCTGTGAGAGAACCCACAGCTTCCCACAGAAATGAAGAAGGTGAGGAGTCCACGCTCCCCTCCTACTCAGTGCAGCAGTGGAGTCTTCGCCAGGACAGACGGACAGAGAAGCTGACAAGGGCACAGACAGAAAGGAAGGGGTCACGGTATCGTTACCTGCGGACGACGTGATCCTGTGACCCTCAGGATTCCACCGGGAATCTCGGAGCAGCCGACAGATACCCTCATCGGAGTGGGGGGACACAAACTTAGCAGCAGCCCTCCTGTGCGCCACGGACAGACGTCTGGGGAAGAAATCAAGGAGTCGATCCCATTCTCGATGGCCGCAGCAAGCATCGTACAATAAACATAACCCGGGCATCCAAAGCCCTGTGGCGAGAACCTTAAAACACCGAGGGAAGGAACCGAAGGGGAGACTAGAAGATGGAAAGACTCCCACGCTCATGGCGGAGTCAGTGTTGTAAGCGGCTGTCCGACCAAGGCCACCTACAGACTCAGCATCCCCACCCAGGTTCCGATGCCGTTCCTCAGGGATGTAGAAAACCAACCCTGAGACCCACATAGAAGCAGAAGAGACCTGAGGCAGCCAGAGCGACCCTGAGCAAAAGCAAGGCTGTGGGAGGCGTCACCATGCCTGATTTCTAGTTAACCCACAGAGATGGAGCAGTGTGAGCACCACGGGACAGACACGGGGCAGACGTGTTGATCAATGGGACAGAACTGAGGACCCAGACATGAGACCGTGTCCCCACAACCAAAAGTACACCCTGGGGAAGAGACAAGCATCTTCAACAAACAGTGCTGGGAAAACTGGGTGTCCGGGTACAGAACAAAGCCCAACTCCTCACCCCTCAAAAATCAGCTTCAAATGGACCACAGAAGCTGCTGCTGCAGGAGAGAACACGGCAGGATGCGGGATAGACGAGGCTTCCTCAGCGGGACTCCAGTCACCCAGGGAACAACACCAGCACTGCGAAGGGGACACCATGGGATTAAAAAAACCAAACTTGTGTACAGCAAAGGACGCCACAGAAAGAGACCGCCTAGGGAGTGTCAAAGGCTGGCAGAGGATTATCTGGAATTTGTATCCAGAAGACACAAAGAACTCCAGAAATAATGAAGCAACGAGAAACCCAAACCCCCGTTAACAGTGAACTAAGGAAGTGAACAGACGCTTCCCAGAACACAAAACACAACCGGCCCAGTCAGAATGGCCACCATTAAGAAATGACAACCAGCCGGGCGGTGGTGGCGCACGCCTTTATTTCCAGCACTTGGGAGGCAGAGGCAGGTGGATCTTTGTGAGTTCGAGGCCAGCCTGGGCTATAGAGCGAGGTCGAGGGAAGGCGCAAAGCTACACAAAGAAACCCTGTCTTGAAAAACCAAAAAAAAAAAAAAAAAAAAGAAAGAAATGACAGCCGCTGGGGAGGGGCCACTCACGCGCTGTAGCGGGAGGGAGTGTGAATGAGTCCAGTCTCCACGGAAGCCCAAGTGGAGGCTCCTCAGGAAGCTAAAGTCCACGTGACCCAGCAGTGCAGCTGGGCGCTGACACAAATGTCCCTGTGTCAACACACCACAGGGCACTGACACCCCAACATTGACCACAGGACATCGGTAATTTCTGGAACCAGCCCGGGTTGTCCACCACCACAGAGAATGTGGGGTTTGTAACAGAGTCACACGCTGCTGTGAGGGGGAAGGGAGTTACGGCTTCTGCCAGGTCAGGGTGCAGCCCGAGGTCCCCGCCAGAGGCAGTGAGTGCCCGCTTTCCCAGGCAGCCATCCCACGGGAAGACCCCGCCTCAGACACGTTACAGCTGGCGGCAGAGGAAGAGCAACCCTCTGGATCTGACGTCTTTGCTCAGCACTGGGTTAGGAAGCCTCACACACGCGTGGCTATGCCATTGGCTTGTTCTTTTTCTCTGCTGTGTAGTACTCCCACCCAGTCTGCATTCATCACTTCCTGCTGAGCTTCACTCCTGGTACCCAGCTCGCTGGGGGTGGGGGTGGGGGGGTGGGGGCGTGGGAAGGGCGACATATCCGCTCATCTGACTCACTTCTGGTTTCATGGTTTTTTTTTACCCAAGGGCAGACTGGTTGGGGTGTTGTGTAATTGCGTAAAGAACAACCGGCTCTCTGGCGGTTGCCCCGAGCCTTTGGACGGGAAAACATCTGCTTGCTAACTCACGTTCTGTTTCCAAAGAGACCTGGGGTGCAGAGGAGAGAGGGGTGGGGCTTCCCGGGAGTCTCCCACCCTCTCAGGACAGCGAAGTGCTGGGTGACGGGGTTCTACCTGTCGTTCAAAACCAAGTGCTCCTTGCTGACCTCGGGAGCCGCGGTCATCTCGCGTCCCTTCCCCGCCACTTTGAAATCTCATAAATAACCGGGCGGGGGGCGCTTGTCCTGAGAATCCTCCCTTCCCCGTCCTCGGGGGAGGAGCATCTGCGGTTGCTAGGCTGAGCCCCTGGTTGCTAGGGACTTGGTGGTTCCGTGGTGGCCCGGAGACATGATGGAGCGCTGGGACTCGCGTCGGCTGTTAATTGAAACACTTCCAAGGCGAATCTCTCAATGTCACCGCCCGCTTTGATGTCTGATGTCGGAAGAGCTGTCTCTCTCCGTTTTCTGCGGGGGCTGGAGGAGAAAGGAAGCGGCGTGGGCGGGACTCGGGGGAAGCCTCTGCTCTGATGTCTGCAGTTAATTTGCTGTGTGACCTTTGGCACATGCCGTGCCCTCTCTGGGCCTGGGACTCTATGAAATTCAAGGACCTGTCATCGCTAACAGGCTGCCCTGCCCTGTGTCACCCAGATTCTTTACTTGGATCAGGTGCAAATTGGTCTCCCATTATGCGCTGTGGAGGTTACTGATAAAGGATTCCTGTTCCTGCCTCATTTTCTCTGCCTTCCAGGCTTCCGGGATGTGTGTCCTCAGCCAGATGGCTCGTACACGGGACTACTTTCAGATTAATTTTAATATTCAGTCAAATATAATTAGAGCTATAAATCTAACAAAAAGAGGGGAAAAATGACACTTGAAGCTCAATCACCCATAAACATCTCACTGGGCCATTCTTCCCGGCTTCAAATTCTTTGTCAACTTTCCTTCATCCCACGGGGGTGGGGGTGGGGGTGGGGGTGGGGGTGGCGAGCAAACACTGTGCCAGCTTCCGAGGCAGACCTTGGGGTTTGGTGGCACAAGGTGGTGCTGTGAAATGAATCTGGGTCCACGGGCTTGCCGTGGGATCTTGATGGATCGGTGGTGTCTGCTTCGGGTGCAGAAATGGAAGTGGGGTCAGGTCTCAGTACTTAACCATCTCGGCTGGAAACTTTCGCTCCTTGGAACTGTGTCTGTGGCCTTCGTGGCCGACCGAGGACAGTCTCAGGCCTTGTCCACCTTCCTCCTTTGCCTCACGCACCTCCACTAATAACCAGTTCTGGGTCCCCTTTGGTCAGCCACCTGCCACCATCTCCTTCCTCCAGTCCGTTATTTGGTTATTTGGTCAGTTCCCCACACCCACCTTTCGAGCTCCCGCAGTTCCTGCCCCTCCTCCGTGACCTTCGACGTCCCTGCTGAGGCCTGGGATCCGCCCTGCAGCCCATTTCCCAACACACCATCGCTTTTATGTTGTTCGGAGTTGAGCTCAGGCTCCTTTATCCCGGCATCCAGACCAGAGCTCGGCGCAAATCGGAGCCCCGATAAATCCTTCCAGAATGAATAAAACCTACCCTGCTCCCCAAAGCAGACACACATGGCATTTACAACCCTCCCAGAAGTCTGAACGTGGCTGCCAAGCCCATGCTGGTTTAACCGTGGGTAATTTACCGCCGTCGTAAACCGACCCTGCGCCCTGCAGCCTGACCTCATCTCTGAGCTGTGAATTCCAGTCTCTCCACCACGACGGCCTTTTCCTCTTCTCCCCTCCCCTCAGCCTGAAGACAAGCAGAAGGCCGCGGCCGCGTTTTCCCAGCTCCGGGGCGCCATGGAGCTGCTGGGCATCGCGGAGGGGGAGCAGCGAGCCATCTGGCGGGTGCTGGCAGCCATCTACCACCTGGGCGCAGCAGGCGCGTGCAAAGGTATGGTGGGTCCCTCCTGCCAGCTGTCCTCTGAGGTGGCCTCTCTCTCAGGATGGCGGGGACAGGCTCTGCTTGTCACCTCTCCTGTCCCAGAGTTCCTAGCGCCGCCCATGAGAACCTGATGGAGACCCGGTCATCCTACTGTCTGTCACAGTGGTGTCACCAGGCACACAGGGCTGTAGAGCACTTGTGAGGAACTGAATTTAGAATTGTGTGTAAGTGTGTGTGTGTGAAAGAATGTGTGTGTGTGTGCACGCACGTGCACGCGTGCTCACGGATATGTGTGTGTGTTTGTGCATGGATATGTGTGTGTGCACACGTGTGTGCATGTACTTGTGTATGTGGTCTGTGTATATGTTGGTGTGCATGTGTGTGCACGTGTGTGTGTGCAAGTGTGTGTGTATATGTTTGCATGCATGTGCGTAGGACAGGGGAAGCCTTAGGACTGCTTCTTCAGGTGCCGTCCACCTCGGGTTTTCAGACAGGGTCTTTCACTGGCCTGAGCTGCCCAGTCAGGGTAGACCCGGCCATTGCATCCCTCTTCTGTTTCCGCTTCCCAGCTCTGGGTTAGCGACGGGCCACTGTGCCTGGCTTGTGCACATGAGTGCCAGGACTTGAACTCAGGGCCGCACGCTTGCGAGCAGCAACATTGCACACCGAGTCATCTCCCCGGCCCTGGTTGTATGCCATTTTAATGACTTTAAGTTGCCGATGGCTTCTGCTGGCCGTAGGCTCCGGGCAGAGGTTGCCCATGCCTCGGACAGCTGTCCCTGCCACATGTGATGGCTTCCGCCAGTCATCCCCACCGGCTGTGATTGACAGCTCAACCCGCTGGTTGTGTCTCTCCACTGGTGTCTTCGGCGTCTTTGCCCTTTCCTCCTCAGCCCTTCCCCTGCACTGATGCTCTGGTGGTGCCGCCCTCACTGTGAGCTCTTTACAACAGGCATTTGCCTGTTTACATGTCTGTGTTTGGATGGTCGCGGTGGCTTCTCGTGTCCCTCTCTGCTGTGGCACTGGGACAGACGTCCACATCTTGGTGGCATACATTACAGGGGTCCAGCCTCTCCTCTGCCAGTGCTGGGTGCCAGGTGTCCTGAGCAGGCTCTGTGCAGCCACACCCGGGAAGGCTCTCAGGCACACGCCCCTCTCCGCTCTGTGGCTCTGGCCTCTACTCCCATGACAGTGTCACCTTATCCCCGCTTCCTCCGCCACGTGCATTTCCTTCTCAGTTCTCATGTCCTTTCCTGTAGCTTCTAAGAACGCTGGTCCTTGGTGACCATGGATGGTCTTGCCTCGAGTGTAGCCACGGCAAAGGGGGCCTCACCCGGGAGTTAGGAAGAGGCTAGAATTGGTCATGTGACCAACTCTTGGTTCTGATAGGCTAGGACTCCTTGACGGACAGCTCCGGGCTGCACTCAGTGGGAAGGGCTGTCTGGAGGAGGCTTCCTGCCATCTTGGGCAGGTTCGGCAGGAAGAGGAGGAGATGGTAGGTGAGGAGGATGAGGAAGAGGAGGATGAGGAGGAGAAGGCAGTGGACCTGCTGGCCCCGCCTTCCCATGTCAACCGGGTGTGCTCTTTGCCTCCAGCTGGGCTAGCCTGCAGTCAACCTGCCATGGTAGAGAGGGGCTCAGCTCAACTCCCTCTCCTCCTGGGGCAGGTGGGCATCCCCTCCACTGAGGTTTCAGAAGCTGCCTTGCATGGACATGCCCAGGATGATAAGGGAGAAACCCATGTCTATAAATATTTTATTAACTCATGATTATGGCAGTAATTCCTTCCTCTTCCCTGCCCCCTCCTGCCCACCCTCTACATTGTTTTACAGAGAGCCGGTGTCAGTCTGCCCGGAAGCCCTGCCCCGTGATTTACTGTATTTTTCTGTATTGGAAGATTTCATAATGGGTTGTTCTAGAATCAGCTATTAAAAATCCACGGCCGTGTGTAAACGCCTCTGCTTTGTGTCATAACAGATCGCTCTGAAATATATTAGGCTCATTTTCATTAATCAGGGATCCCGCCTGTGCCTCCTCAGCCCACTGTGGGAGCCTTGAAACCAGCATGATCTGGGTGGGAAGATGTGGGGGTCTCCTGACCGGACGGACGGGGGTTTTGTGAAGCGACAGCGTGACGGCGGCGTGCACCGATGCTCTGGGACGTGTCGAGGACATTGGCCTACGTGGTCTGACTGCCAATCATGCTGTGGATGAGAAGATTGGCAGCTGGGGAGCTCTGCCTCAGTTTCCCCCCCTGTAAAATGAGAGCGGGGCGGGGGGGGGGGGGCTGTGAGGTGACCCTGTTGGTAAAGTGCTTTGCCATGGAAACACGGGGGGACCTGAGCTTGGATCCCCAGCACCCACAGGAGCTGGACACAGCGGCTGCCATTCGTATCCCCAGTGGGCTTGCTGACCATTCTAGCTTCCAACACTGATCTCCAGGTTCAGTGAGGGACTCTGTCTCCAAGAACAAGGTGGAGAGAGACTGGGCAGAAGGCCTGATGCTGGTCTCTGGCCTCCGCCTGCACACGTACACAGGCGCACAGACACACAGACGTGGACGCACGTGACAGTGGGCTCATGAGGGTCTCCACTGTGTGTGCAGCCAGCGAGCCACAGAACACTGGCACAAGAGTTGGCGCCCCACGCGGGACTCGTGCACACCCACTCTTGTCCTGCCTGCATTTTCTACGTGAGGAAATGGGAGCCCGTTCATCAGGCACCACGTGGCGGGCTGTGTCCTTGTTTCCCCGTGATCCCTGAGATGATTGGTCACAGGCCGGGTGATGTCTCTGCGGTTTGGGGACAACATGAGGAGTGGGGTGGTAATGACGTGGGGTGGCAGCGATAGTTCTGATGGCATTTCACAGGGAAAGCCAAGCCCCGCAGGTTGACTTCAGTGGAGCTTTGCGTGACACTCCTGTGACCCCACCCCCACCCCGCCTGGGTAGGTCCTCACCTTTCTCTCCTGCCTCCCTTGGCAGCCACCAGGCTGGGACCTCAGGCCTTTCTTTGCTCCTCCCCATAGGCCATCCCACCACAGTTCCACAGTTAGGGACTGCACAGCTGCCCTGTGCCACAGATGTCCGCAGAACTGGGACTCTCTTGTCCTTGTGAAGCTCTTTGGTCACCGTTCCGTCCTGAGTCACTGAGGCTGGGTGGGCTCCGTGGGGCGCAGCTGTGAAATGCCTTCCGTGAATGAAGCCCTGCACCCTGAACGGCGTTACTCCTCACTTCATGGGAGGTGCTGGTGAATGGCAGGCTCAGACTCCCCCTGCAGTGCTCATCTGCAGCTGGTCAGACCGTTCAGAAGGCTGAGGACAGTGCGGGACAGTGGTCAGGGTGCAGTCCCGTGAGGCCCATTTGAATCCATCCAGGGTTCCTGGTATGTGCGCGTTGCACCCCTGTGAGGGCTAGCCCCAGACTCCTAGCAGTTGGGGCATTTATAATATCAAAGGGCTCACCTGGGGTCCCTGGCATGAGGCTCCCCGTGTGGCTGCTTTCTACATGTGGCTGACAGAAACTGTGCAGGCCAAGTTGCCCTGGACCGGGTGGGCAGCTCTATTCTGCTCATGGCGTCAGATCTCTCCATGTGAGGTGCTTGGGTTTCGCGGGTCCTGGAGGGTCCTGGACCCCAAGTGCGTGTTTTCAATGACAGTGATGGAGACTGTTACTTTTCTGAGCTGTGGTGCTTTATCCTTTTCTATAGGCTAAACGTGTCAAGGGCCAAAGGAGGCGGATCCCACCTCCAGAGATGAGCGCACTGGCTTCCCTCATAGTGTCCCTGGATACCAGGGAAGCTGTGTCTGTCACTGTCACCTTGGCCTCGAGCAGAACCTGAGCTGTCAATGTGTCTCAGGTCTGCTGTGTGACTCGCCGAGCCCTGCCGGTGTCTTGGGTACGGTGCAAGAGTCAGCTCTGTAAACTGCATCTGATGATGTCCCGCCTCACACTCCCCAGCTCCTGCTGAGGGGACAGAGGCTGACGGGGGTCTTCTCACATCTCCCAAGAATGCTTCTCCAGGGGACAAGCTCTTGGAATGTGTGCTGGTCTTCTCCATCTTGGGGACCCTGGTTGTGTGAGCCTAAAACCCAAGACCGTGCCCTTTGCCCAAAAAGCATCTCCATGAACAAAATCATCCCAGAATCTGGCTGCTCCCTCTCTCCAGCTAAGGCTGGCATGGGTGGGTGGCTTTACATGCTTTTTCTCTTTTGGTTTTCAGAGCTGACCTGGCAGACAGACAAGGGGTCACCGTGGCTCCAGATATCAAGGCTCAGAGTTGTTGTTTTGTGGTACCAGAGTCCAACAGCATCCTATGGTGTTGAACTCAGGGTCTGTCTCTAAAGTTTCCTTAAGGCTGCTTGGCTGTGCTCATCCCAAGATGCATTCTGGGTGCTTGGAGCGCCACTTTCTTTTGTAGGAGCCCATTCTTGGTTCCATCTAATCCTCCGATGTCCCCACAACACTGCTTTAGAGGTTAAGCTGAGCACAGTGGAGGGTGTTCCCAGGACTAGGCTGGCCTTCCTAACTGGGACAACTCTCTGTCCTTGGGGATTCAACATTGTCACCTGTAAAATGCGACAGTAATGCCCACGCCAGCACACTCGCAAGACTGACTTCCTTTAATCTGACCATTTACAGCCCCACCAGTTTCCTTAATGCTGATATGATTATCTTTTTTTTTTTTTTTTTTGGTTTTTCGAGACAGGGTTTCTCTGTGTAGCTTTGCGCCTGTCCTGGATCTCACTCGGTAGCCCAGGCTGGCCTCGAACTCACAGAGATCCGCCTGCCTCTGCCTCCCGAGTGCTGGGATTAAAGGCGTGCGCCACCACCGCCCGGCTGCTGATATGATTATCATCAACCGGAAGTTCTACCCGGTGAGGGAAATTGGGCCTGTCTTCATTCCTCTCCATCCCCTGTGGTCCTATCGCTCTCGACAGGAAGTGGAGCTGTGTGTCATGTGCCTGCCGACCCTCCCTGCTATACAGAGGAACCACGGCAAACAGAATCCCACCTGGCAGCCGGGATGAGGGATGCTCATGTCTCTGGCTTATATGGCTTGGCCCCTTTCCTCTGTGAAGGCCAGAAGCATGTTTAATTTATTTGCCCTTCACTAAATTCACCGGCCTGCTTAGCATTGACCCATTGCCTAATATACGACACAGTCAGACCATATATAAGCCCAGGAGTGGCTGGCGGTGGGGATAGAAGCAAGGCGCAAGGCCACAGCCAACTCCCCACCACCATCGTAAAGATGCCAGGCCCTGAATGAATGGGGCTATAATTTGGGGCCCTAAGGGGCTCACTACACAGTGTCACTAACGACAAGGGCCCAGCACCCCATCTTTTGTGGGACACTTGCAAAGACAGTTCACATGGGGGTTGGAGGAGGTGGGTGGATGCGCCCTAGGCTGGGGAGGCCCTGAGCACAGGAGCAAGCATGGACACAAGGCAGCGTCTTCCTTGTGGACGGACACACCTCTCTCTGCTGTTTCCTGGCTGTGGTTCCACCCGCAGTTAGTGCCTACGGAAAACAGAAACACTCGGAAAAGGATTCAGTACCAGCCAGCAAAGCTCCTTCACACTCCTGCATCCCGCTGCCCTCAGGACACAGCAGTGCCTTTTCATCCCCTAAGTGGCTTTTGGTCATGGTACTTGTCACATCGATGAGATGAAGCCGGAAGTCCCCCTTCCCCTCCTTCTCCCTTTCCCCCACTCCTCCCTTCTCTTACATTTTCTTTTCGGTTTAGTTATTTTATGTGTATGGGTGTTTTGCCTGCATGGATGTCTGCATCATGTTCACGCCTGCCTGGTGCCCTGGGGGCCAGAAGAGGGTGTTGAACGCTCTGGAAATGGAGTTCCAGGCAGTTGTGAGCTACCGCTTGGATGCCGGGACCCAAGCCCAGGTCCTTTGCAAGAGCGGCCAGTGCTCTTACCCACGGCTCCATCTCTCCAGTCCCCCTCTCTCCCTTCTTTCCTACTCTGTGTCTACAGGACGGCAGCTGTGCTGGGACACCACCCTCATTTTTCTAGACTCATAGATTGCCTATGGAAAGTGCACGATGCTGGGGACGGGAGGAGAAGGGTTCCCGGCAGGCAACGGCCTCGGGTTGGCGCACAGGGTTCCTACAGGCACTGAACCTATAAAACAGACGTAGGGAGGATGATCTGGGAGTCGTAGCGCGCAGGGTCTGTGCATCTGGTCCTCCCTTCTTCCTCCACGTGAGGCCTGGAGTCTGAGATCCCACCTAAACCCCTGCCCTGGCCTGGTAGCTGGACAGCTGTGGGCTGGCATATGACTGGGCATTGTGGAGACTCCATCAATCGGTCCTGAGACCCAGCCCCTCCCCGTCCCCTCTTCCCACATGCTTCTCAAGGCCGCCACGGAGTCTGTGCCTGTCCGCCCTGTCCCAGCTGGTGGCTTGGCTTCTGTCTCAGCAGCTGTGCAGCAGGCCTATTCTGGGCCCACAGGCAAGGGTTTATTCTGCATTTTTTGAGCATATTGAATTCATTCATTAAGCAGGGATGGCTGTTCTGGGATGGAAACAATTAGACGTTTCTGAAAAATGAACTCCCCGAAGCGGCTGGGGCTGGAAGGCAAAGCTCCCGGCAGCTCCCGGCCTTGGGGGTGAGTGTGGAAGCTGCGGCATGGGGGCCCCTCTTCTTTATACTGTTTCTCTGGATCCTAGTGGGAGCCGATGTCCCTTAGTGGTTACCGGCTGCTAAGTGCTGCTTGAACAGCTTTACACCCACTCGACGTGGTGCTGATGGTAGTGATGAGGGTGGTGATGGTTGCAATGCGGTGATGCTGATGACCGTGATGGTTATGATATCGGCAATCATGATGGTGGTAGTGATGGAGTAGTTTCGAAGGGGTGTGTGGAGCGACCCATGTGGCCTGCTGTTGCAAAGAGCATGTGGCCGTTGAAGGGGTTCTGGACTGGGCTCAGCTAGATCCAAGTCCCTCCTGGTGCCTGCTTTTCTAGCAGAGTGGACTCGGTTAAGTCACTCGTGGATCTGCTGTTGGTCTCTCTCTGCTGTTGATCCTGCTGCCACTTTATGTGACACCTTCCGGCTGAGGACTCCCTGAGCATTCTGCTCCACAGCTGTGTCCCCTGTGTAGGGACACTGCGAGCTGGCTTTACACCCGGCGTCTAACGTTACTCTTAAATGACCCAGTGGGAAAGCGGCCAACCCATCTTACCGATAAAAAGACCAAGGCCCAGAAAGGAGACGTCTCTTGCTTCAGCTATCACAAGGATACTGAAACTGTCTTCGGAGCTCTGGCCTCTGCCTCTTCCCACAGTCCCCCAGCACCATGAAGAGTCCCTGTCAGCCACTGCCCCCTGAAGTCTTGGTTATGTTAGTGTGAGAGACCTTCCTTTCCTCTTGTGAATTCTCAGTGCACAGGGCACACACTGGATCCCCTGAGAAATCCTGCACCAAAGCCTGCTGGGATGGGTCTAAAGTTACCCTACCTGAAGTGCCCACAGGAGTCACCTCCCAGAACACCATCAGGTGCAAATGCTGTCCCCCCCGCCCCCCGCCCGCCCCAGCCTTAGGTATGATGCTGATTCCTGCTGGGTCATGCATAACTCAACGGCAGTTTCTAGATAGTTTTGTCCAGATGTGCAAGCAGCAGGGCCAGGTGCTGATGCCAGCTTCCTCCAAAGCCGGCGGAAGGAATCATGTGGGTGGGCGGAGCTGTGTGTTACCTGAGGGTGGCAGTGTCAGGGTAGGATCCCTAAGAAGCAGGAAGCTCTGTAAGAGTGAGGGGGGGGCCACATTTCTCACGGTGTTCGCGACAGCACTTGGCTGGACTTCATGGAATGCTTCTGCTGAGGACCTGTTCTTCCTGAGGCATCTTTCACAAGGGTAGATGGCCCTGGGGTGCAGATCCAGGGTACCCACAACCTTGCCAAGTCTTCACCCATGCTCTCTTCTGACCATCGCTGTCCTCATTTTGACTGAGTATCTGAGAGTCAGCCCGACATCTCAGGGTGTCGCGCGGCACCGAGCGGTGGAGGTGGGATTTGAACCAGCCGCTTTGTCTCTGGAGCCCACTCCTGTTCTTCTTGCAGCAGCCACAGCCCTCTGAGCTTATCTCCTCTCTGCAGGTGGCCTCCGTCTTCCCAGGCTTTGGAATTGTAAATCTCTGTGTGAGGCAGTCGGAGCCAGATGCTCCGGCGTTATAAATAAGCCCCATAATGTTGAGTAATCAGGAACAACTCAGCTATTGTCGGAAGGAGAAATAACTTGGTTATTAATAAATGCAGGAGGTCACAGTAATTGATGGCAATTGAACCCACTGGTGCTCAGGGACAATAGCTGTGCTACTGTGCACTTACATGAGTGCTCTCTCCCTCCCTCCCTCTTTCCTCCCCCTCTTCCCTTCCCGCCCCCTCAAACCTTGCCTCTGCAGGTAGATTTGAGTTATGGACTCTGCAACCCCAGGATCTTCTCTTGCAACTTCCTTTTTCTCTCTCTTCTTCCTCCTTTGTCCTCTCCATTCAAGCTTTCCCTGCCCAGTAGCTCTGGAGACAAAGTAACCCTGTGGGGCTCTTTCAGCTGAACCAGAATTTCCCAGACCAGTGTCTGATGGGACATGGGAATTGCACACAGACTCTGTGAAGGCACTGGAAGGTTAAATTAGGTTAAAAAGGACTTCCCTTGCTGGAGGCTCACAAAAGCTGCTGTATAGGCTCTGAGAAGTCCTGCAGCTGTGACACTGAACCAGGCTGTGACATGGATATGATACAGGGCTCATATTCCTCGGTGTGTGTGTACAGCTGTCTGTGACAATGGAGGCCATAGGTGACTGGCTGCTCTCCTCAGTCTCCACCTTACTGTTTTTGGAACAATGCCTCTCATTGAATCTGGGCATTCCACTTCGGCCAGACTAGCTGGCCAAGGCCAGCAAGCCACAGGCTTCCATCCCCACCTCTCCAGTGCCGGGATTACAGGTCTGTGCTGCCGCACCTGGCTTTTTCCCATGGGTGCTGGGGATCTGAACTCAGGACTTTACTGACTGGGCCACCTCTGCAGCCCAGGAGTCACTTTTCTCTCTAGTATGCTAGATGAACTTTGGGGAGACCTGCACCCAATGCTGAGGCCATCTTGCCCTGTCCCACACCTCTGTTGTGACTGAGAATCACTGAGTCAGCCCTGCCTGGCCCAGGTTGCTGACGGCTTGAGCCTGGGCTCTGTCTGACCTGCAGGTAGCCTCTGGGGAATAAACGAGATGGCAGGAGAGAAGGCAGCTTGCTGAGAGGTTGGCTTCCTCTCTGGACTCTCTTTCCTTGGCCGCCGCCATTTGGAAGGGAACCCAGCTAGACATTGGTTTCTGCGATCATGGCCGGTGGCCCCTCTGGAGCCTTTCCTTGGTTTTCTACCTTGATGGGGTGAAGATGCCGAGGCACATGTGATATGAGGCTAGAAGGCGCCAGGAAGGGCTGAGCGAGAGATCTGGGGAGCGAGGGTCAGCCCTGCCTGTCCCCTAGTCACAGAGGAGGCTTGTTTCTCTCCAGAAACCCAAGAAATGGCCAGCAATCCAGTGCATACTGGGGAGTGCCCTCTGTGCCCAGGGGATATTTCAGGTGCAGCCTCTGCACCCCTAGCGGGTAGTGAGAAAAGCGTCAGGCTACTGTGGGCACCACACCGCCTGCAGCAGGGAGAGGCCCTCCTTGCTCCCTGTCAGAACTAGTTCTGATCTCTCTGACGGTCCCTTCCTGTCCCTCTGCCCAGTTCCCTTTGGTTTTATCTTCAGCTTGAAGTTTTCCCGCTCTTCTGATGGTCCACATGGCTGGCTCCCCGGGGGCAGAGGGTCGGATGTTCATTCTCTTTCCCAAGTCTTGGGAGGGGGAGGCAAGGGCAGGGTGACCAGGGCGGGCCAGCAGCCACTAGCCCATCCACTCCTGGACTCACTCCTCTCCGGGTGACTCATCACAAGTCCAAGGCAGGAGCTTGGTTACAGCAGGGAGCCCTCAGTTCTCCACGCCTCCGTGGAAGGCGGAAGAGCCTAGCAGCTTCTCCACAGGGCCTGGCCAGGCTCCAAGCCCCTTCCGGTAGCCCCCTGGACAGGAAACTTGCGCATGCGTAGTTGTCTTTCTATCGGCGCATTCTCCCGGAGGGTTCTTGTAAGCATCCACAGCCGAGGCCCGGGCGGTGTCCCTGGCATGTAAGCCGTGCTCAAATCTCTATGGCTGTCATTACTGTTAACTGATGGCTTCGTGGGGGAAGGGATCAAACCCAGGGATGTCCTTGTTCCTCCAGACGCTGGGAACCTCCACCCCCGCTTGTGCAACCTCAGGGGGTGGCCTTTTGAGGAGCACAGCGATGTGCCTGGCTTTAGAGGGCGTTGGTTGCAGACACTGGGCTAACACAGGACCTCCTTTCAGTAGAGAAGTAGGCTTAGTCAATTGAGGGCCCCCAGAGGTGATGGTGATGCTGTTCTCCAATGCTAGCCGTCTCGGTCTCCTTGGTACACGACCGCCGACAGACCTTCAGGGGGCGCTCTGCACTGCAGGGACCTGGAAAAGAGCGCGCCCTGGAGTTTACAGGTGGAATTGCAATGACAGTGCGCTGGCCGTTCCTGTCTGTCTCCACCCAGATTCTTAGAGGATCTTGGAGGCTCTTGTGGTCTTTCATGGATCATGATAACTGGGCAGCCGCCGGAGCAGTAGTCAGCTGGGAAAGGCAGTGGTGGAATTTGGAATCTGAGGCTGATTCCTCCTGGTGATCTCACCCAGTCCCGTCTCTCTCCCCGTCAGGCGGCTCCTCTCAGTCCTTGGCCCTCCTGGGGCGGGCTGGACTGGGGCCACTGCCCCTGTTTGAGCAAAGACAGAGGAGTCAAGTTTTGGTTAAGCTCCCGACAGGCCACTTTGGTTTCACTAGCTGGAGGCCCTTCAACAGAACCTGGAAATGTGCCCGTAGGCCACGAGGACCCACAGAGCCCAGAGGACCCTCTCAGAATCCTCAGCTCCTCCCAGAAACCTCAACTCCAACCCCCTCCCCGGCTTCACAAGCCCCTTGAGGCTGGTCTGGTCACCGTAGGGCGTGACGGGGGCAGGGACTCCAGAGCAGATGTGCGTGGTGGGGGTCAGGGGAGGACAAGACACACCCGAGGGGAAGTCACCTCCTGTTAGTGCGAGCAGTGCCCACGCCCATGAGGAAGGAAGGTTCTTCTGGGGTAACGGGCCTTCCAGCCTATCTCTAAGGCCTGCTCAGCTCCCTTTTTAACAAAGAGAGAGAGCCAGCTTCAGCCTGGGAGGCAACGGATCTAATTAGACTCTAATGGCCCGCTGGTCCCCGCATTGTGTTTATTTCTGCTTTCTGTCGTGACGGCTGACAACGATTCTCACTTCAGAGAGAGAGAGAACTAACGTCTCCTCTCACAATGTGTTCGTCTAAGAGAAATAGACGACTGGGTACGTGTCGGGGAATGTGGAGCTGGGGTCCTCGGGACGTGCCGAGTTTCCTAAAGGTGGCATCTGAAGGGTGGGCTTTGGTGTCAGGAAGTTCTTCCACTCGGTGGCTGTCTGTTGTCTGTCTGGTGATTCCCTGAGTTGTTTGTCTCATCTCTCAGTGACCCCCCACCTCCGCAGCCGAGGTGAAGGCAGGAGACTGAGAGCCCAGGCTCTGTCGTGAGCCTGGGCTGAGTGGTGAGACGCCGTCTCACAGGAGTAATCGACAAAAAAGCACAAATGGTAGCAGCGCTGGGATGCTCGTGAAAATTTAACAGTGACGATAAACAGTAGATGGGCTAACACGTGCCAAGATGTTCTCCACGGGCAACAGAGTTCCAAATGAGGTGAGCTGAGAAATATGGCATGTTCAATAAGATAAGGTCCATAAAGTATAACCCTTATAGTCACTGCCCTTATTGTTTACACCATACTCACCACTGCCATCATTACCACCATCACCATCACTTAATATCATTGTCACCACCACCAGTATCACCACCATCACTGTCATCACCATCACCACCACCATCACCATCATCACCACCATCACCATCACCACCATCACCACCATCACCATCACTACCACCATCCTCACTATCACCACCATCACCATCACCACCATCACCATCACCATCATCATCACCATCACCACCATCACCATCACCATCATCATCACCATCACCACCACCATCATCACCACCATCATCATCACCACCATCCTCACCACCACCACCATCACCATCACCATCACCATCACCACCATCACCACCATCACCACCATCACCATCACCATCACCACCATCACCATCACCACCATCACCATCACCATCATCACCACCACCACCACCACCACCACCATCACCATCACCACCATCACCACCATCACCATCACCATCATCATCATCATCATCACCATCACCACCATCATCACCACCATCACCACCATCACCATCACCACCATCACCACCATCACCACCATCACCACCACCATCACCACCATCACCATCACCACCATCACCATCATCACCATCATCACCATCACCATCACCATCACCATCATCACCACCATCACTATCAGCGCCATCACCATCCATGCCATCATTGTTGACCGACCCCCCAAGCTGCAGTTTCACCGCATTGGGAAGCGGCACTTGTGGTGAGCGTCCCTGCGTAGCTGGGACACGGAAACACCCCGGAAGCAGCCGGTACCCGTGGTCCTCCCCAGGCAGCACTGGTTAAAGTCTCAGGCGGAACCTCCCCCAGCTTTCCAACTTCACCCTGATTGTCAGACGTCTCCGTGGCCCACTGGTCCCTGCAGTCACCTGGGGACAGAGGGACGCCCGCAGGTAGCTGCGGTTTGTGTACACGTCCACAAGAAGTCCGGAGACAGGGAGCGCTGGGAAGGAGCGCACTGTGATTTGTTTTAATTAGTCGGTTATTTGTATTTGGATCACAACATCCGTCCACAGCTACTGTCGAGAATTTAGAAAATGTCAGTTCTTCACCCTGTCACGATTACCGTCTGACTACATTTCTGCTTGTCATGTAATTTTTAAAAAAATTAAAATATCTCTGTGTGTGTGTGTGTGTGTGTGTGTGTGTGTGTGTGTGTGTGTGTGTGGCGCGTGCATAGACAGCCTGCAGGAGTTAGTTCTCACATTCCGGCCTGTGGGAGCCGGGGATTGAACTCTGGTCTTTCAGGCTTGGCAGCAAGCCCCCCACCCGCTGAGCCATCTCACCATCCCCTCCCCGCTTTTCTCAGTGTAATAGCGCGTTAGAAATGACTTTACAGCATCTTGTGGGCTGGTTTTTCACCCCCTTTTCCTTAACCCCATCTGTGAGCACCGTCTGTGCTACACAGAGTCAGGGAGGGTTTTCAGTGACCTCACACCCCTCGCCGGCTTCCCAGGTCTCTGACGACTTTACGCTGCTGCCCTCCTCCCCGCTGTGCTCCGGCTGGGCTGGCATCTTAGACACACCACACTCATCTCTGCCCCAGGGCCTTGGCACTGACTCCTCACCTCTAGGCTCCTTACTGGTCACATCTCCCCAGGGTTCCTCTGACCGACAGACACCAACACAACCTCCACCTCTCTGTCCATCATTCTGCTTTGGTTTCTTCTTACAATGTGTACCGCCTGACGTCATCTCATTTGTCTGTCTGTCCGTCTGCTTGCTTCGTGCCTAGCCCCCTCACTGGACTGTGAGATGCGTGAGCGCGGTCACTGTGTGTGACTTTCTGTCACATCAAAGGTACTCCGTAAATAGGTGCTTGAACATACAGGTGGCTGGTTGGATGTGTGGCTGGGGAACTGGGTAAGTGGTCGGGTGGTTGAGTGGGTAGGCAGGGGTCAAGAGACAGCGGATGTGCACATAAATAAACACATGGTGGGGGATGTCCTAACTCTACCCTGTTCTCCATTCAGGGTGTTTCCCTTTGCTATATTTAGTACCTTAGTAAAATAGATAGGGGGTGGTGGCAGGACTCCCCGGGGTGTTCTTGGGCACGCTGCCACCCTGTGCCTGCCATCTCACCCCACACCTCTTCCTCACCCTCCTCCGCGCAGTGGGCCGGAAGCAGTTCATGCGGTTTGAGTGGGCCAGCCACGCTGCCGAGGCCCTGGGCTGTGACTACGAGGAGCTGAATACCGCCACCTTCAAGCACCACCTGCGGCAGATTATCGAGCAGATGACATCAGGGCCACAGCGCCAGGGCCTGGAGGACAAGGACGCCTGCTCAGGTACCAAGCCCTCAAGGCCACACGCTGGGTGGGTGCCTGGCTCCTCGCAGCAGCCGCACTGGGGGCTGCGCTACACGCTTTCCCGTGTTCATCAAGACGTCTAAGGAGAGCTGCTCTGCGCACAGGGGCCGGGCCAGGGAGCACCAGCATTGGTGGAAAAGGAAATGGTTCTTTCCCTGTCTGGTGCTTATGGCCAAACAGCTCTCTCTGGCCGGTAACCATGGAGGCTGCTGAGCCCTGGGTGGGTCCTCTGTGCCGGGAGAGGGGGCCAGTTAGGCAGTGCCCAGAGGCTGATGTGTTTCCATTGTGGTTTCTGTTTGTGGAACTCTTGACAGGAGGGGGAGGCAGGCCTACCTGTGTGAGGGACGAGAGCGAGGCTGGTGTGTCTGGAACCTGGAGGGATGTGGGAGAGGCTGGAGGGCAGGGGCCTATCAGTACGCGCAGTTTGCAAAGACTGAGGAATGGCTTCACGGGGAAGGATGAGGCTTACCTTGTTCTCAGGAAATCTCAGCTGGAAAACTGAGCAGGGATGAGGAGGAGGAGGAGGAGGAGGAGGAGGAGGAGGAGGAGGGGAGGAGGAGGAGGAGGGGAGGAGGAGGAGAGCTGAGAACTTGTAGAAACCTCAGGCAAGGGCTGGGACATGACTCAGAGGGCAGAGTTCCCGCCGTGCAAGCGTGAGACCCTGAGTTTGGATTCCCGAGGACCCACCCAGGAGCTGGGCACAGCAGTGCATGTCAGCCCTGAGGAAGCAGAGACAAGGCCCTGGGGCCCACTGAGTCTGTGAGTTCCGGGCTCAGCCAGAGGCCTTGTCTCAAAAAAAAAAAAAAAAAAAAAGACACAAAGTGATGGAAGGAGACACCAGTGTGACCTTCTGGCCTTCACACATACACACACACACACACACACACACACACACACACACACACACACAAAACACTCACACACACACTTACACACACACACAAAAACACACACTCACACACACAAACATGCATATACTCACATACTCACAAATGCACACACACACAAACACTCACACACACAAATGCACACACACATACACTCACACACATACACACACAAACACTCACACACACTCACATAAAAACACACACTCACACACACAAACATACTCACACACACTTATACACACACACACACACACACACACACACACACACACGTCACTAGGTGAAAAGGGGAATAGGGACAGATGCTGGGTCTAGGGTTCACACTGAGCTAACACAGTAAGCGCAGGGACGCCATCTTGGATTGGGCCTGAGGAGCCCTGGGGACAAGTCTGGGTATTTCTCTGGACAGGTGAGAGGGCTGTACCCGCGAGCGGGGCTCTCCAGGGCCCTGAGGCTGTGGTTGAAGAAGACAGAGATGTGCTTTGTGGGACAGCAGGGCTTGTGAGGAGGAGGAGGAGGAGGAGGGGCTGTCTGAGCTGACTTGGGGACAAACCTCTGCCCTGTGGGTCCCTGGAGCTGTCAGCCTTCCGATGAGGTGGATGGGTCTTCTGTTTCTCTCCCGGCTTGTACTCTGCTGCCTCTTCCTCTCATTCAGAGCACACCACACACAGGAACAGCACGCTGGTGTGTGCACACCCATGTCCACAGATGTGTGCACACATGGGCATAGGTAAGCAGCATGTGCACACATGGATACGTGTGCTGCACACATAAAAAGAGGTGGGCACAGAATGCACACAAGACAGATGGGCAGACAGAAAGACAGACACCCCACTTCTTGAGTCTGCGTTGGTCTGTCCAGCAAAGGTGTCAGAGACAGACAAGGGACCAGTGTGCCTCAGATCAATGCTGTGAGGCTGTGGGTTGCCTAGCAACAGCCCAGGGCGGGGATGGAGATAAAGGAGAGATGGGAAAGGCTTGGGAGCGGCAGTGGGCAGGCCGTGCAGAATGTGAAGCGGGAGTGTTTTTCTTGAGGGGAAGTGGAGTCTAATGCTATGAAAGGAACAGGGTGGAAGGTCAGGAGCTGTGACTGGCCACTCTCCGCCACTGCACAGCCTCGTCCAGGCCAGCTGCTTTCATGGGACTCACTTGTGCCCCTGTGTTCAGTCAAGTCTGAGACCTGCTAAGTTCCTCCATGCCCCACCAGTGGAGAGAGAGCTTCTCCTGTTTCCCACCCTTCGGTGCCCGACTTGGGCTTCTGTGCTGACGGAGTCTGATTGTCTTTGCTTGGATGGCCAAGTTATCTCAACAAAACGATGCTGGGCAATTCAAACAATTGGAAGACTCTGTGAACCCAGACTGCTGTGCTGCTCAGAATATTTCCCCTGAGTAAAATCTTAGGAGTGAAGTGATCGAGCCTGAGTATGAGCCTTGACTGCTTCCAGAGAAACAGGCACAATGAACATCGTCCATGCTTCCATTCTGTGCCTGGAGACTGAAAGCCCCGCCCCAGAGATGGTTCCTCACTCTGGGGCACTCCCAGTCTCAGAAGGGAGACATAGTTTAAAATAATAAGGACCACAAAAGCAAAGTATAGGTATAAAGTATAAGTATAAAGGGGATGCTTTATGCCCAGACCAGGGCTGGCAGTGGGCTGAAGGGTGGGGGTGTCAGGGCATCTCCCTTAAGGTGCAACTCTGCAATCAGCTCTCCGTGTACTGTACAAAGGAAGGGAGCTGGTCACATTCACCAGGGTTATTTGGGCTGAGAGCGCAATCAAGGGTCCCACCATTCAAGGACACACTCCTAGTGACCTTGCACCCGCTCCGGGCTCTGCCTCTTCAAGTTTCTGCCCTCTTGAGGTAGTGCCACGCTGAGGACTAAGCACGGAATATGACACCACGTCCAAGATAGAGTGGTGCACTGGTTACTTTTCTATCCCTGTGGTAAGACACCGTCACCAGTGTAGCTGCTAAAAGAGAGCGTTTGGCATGGCGGCAGGTGACGGGCTGGGACAGCAGCAGAATGCGCACACCTCGAGCCCCAAGCATGGCAGAGAGAGCTAATGGGCAATGGTTCCAGCCTTTTGAAACCTTGAAGACCTCACCTCCTCCCACAAGGTCACAGCTCCCAATCCTTCCCATGTAGTTCCACCAGCTGGACACAGATATTCACACGTGTTAGCCCACAGGAGCTATTCTTATCCAAAGATTTCAGTGGCTCCCTGAGGAACATCTGAGGCGTGGTGTGTGCTGGGGGACGCTCTGGGGTTCCACTAGGGTGTTAGCACCTTTCTTAAAGCCACGTGCACATTATTTGAGCCCTGAGGGATGTGGCTTCTCACTCCGGTGACCCTGGCTGCTCCCTGTCGATGCCCTTGGCCCTGGGAGGGGTCGTGACCTCCGAATACTGATCCTTTCCTGTCTCCCCAATCCCAGGGCTCAAGATGACGGGCGTGGAGTGTGTGGAGGGGATGGCCTCCGGCCTGTACCAAGAGCTCTTCGCGGCTGTGGTCTCTCTCATCAACAGGTATCGGGGCCCTTGTCAGGCTGAGCCCAGACCTCCCGCAGTGCACATTGGGCACAAACCAGGGACATTTTGCGGAATAGGATACTTTGAACAGAGTGGGGACTTGTAAGGCAGAGCTGGGTTTAAATCTCACCCTTGCTGTGTGACTTCACCAAGTCCATTTACCTCTCTGGTCTCCACAACTTAAAATTCGCTGTTTCCTCCCGGCTTATTGGGACATTAGAAGGAGTGAGCAAGAAGACATCGAAATCAGGTTCTAACGGTGAAAGGACCCACAGCAGGGCCTGGGAGCACAGCTCAGTAGGCAGCGTTCCCCCTCTCAAGCCAGGGGACAAAGTTCAGAGCCCAGCACACACCTTAAAAAAAAAACAGGCATGAAGGCACACACCACTACACACGCCTGTAATCCCAGCGCTGCGGAGGGGAAGCCAGGCAGATCGTTGGCGAGCCAAAGCATCGAGCTCCACGTTCGGTGAGGGAACCTGCCTCAGAAGGTATGGAGATGAGTAACAGCAGATGATGCCCAACATGAACCTCTGGCCTCTATATACACATACAAACACACACATACATACACATGCACGCATATACACGTGCACACCCATGTATGTGCACACACACACACACACACACACACACACACACACACACACACACCAACAAAACTTCCGGATTTGGGAACACCTGCTGGGGGCTGGGGCCGGCCCTAATGATTCCTGCTCACACCTGTCCAGTGGACAAATGGGATGGAAGGAGGTGTGGAGGGGGAGCCAGTAAGATGCCACCCTCAGCCGCTCTCTCCCAGCACGCTGCTCTTGTCATTTATTTTTCTAACTTCTCCTTTCCGGAGTGGGGGACACGTAGGACAGAATGGCAGGATGGCCTGCGGGGTGGCAGTCCAGGGAGTGTGGCGGGCTGCTCCGAGCCCAGCGTCTCCAGAAGCCCATTGAGCAGCTCCAGCATGACCCGTGGGGAACACGAGGAGGGGGCCCCTTCCCCACAAGAGTGCACAGCATAATTAGACTTCTGAATCCTGTTAGGGATGAGCCGCTGCTGCGTAGCAACCGAGCAGCCGGGATCTCCAGGCGCCAGGGCCTTGGAATCGACTCCCTTTATCGCTGTCTGAGTAATTACCATCCGTCGGGAGGCGCGGGCACCTTATCTGGAAACCAAGGGATCATGGTGCTTTGGGGAAGGGCGGCAGAGCGGTCACCTCTCCTGCCCTGGGCCTGCCGGCGTCTCCGCCATAGAGGCTTTGATGAGAAGGGAGGTCACGGGGCGGGTTTATGGTCTCTTCAGGTGCCTGCCTCCCCAACTTCACCCTCCTCTCACACACGTCTCTGTGGCGGCTGCCCCTCTTGACCACGTTTTATAGATAGAAAAGTCCTCATAAGGAGAATGGAGAACTAAGGTTCAAAGCATGCTCTCCAGATCTGACGGCAGATGTTGCTGGTGGTGACGAGAGCTGGGGACTTTGATGAGCGCCAATCACAGGGCCAGCCGCATGGCCATGGCAGCAGGTGTGGTGTGACATCCCATTCTCCCAGAGGCCTTTGGAGCTAGCCTCTGCCTTTAATCATTTCACAACCAAGCACCAGAGAGGTCAGACAGCTCCCCAGAAACCCACAGCGCCTCTCTGGCGGAGTAGGATGGCAGCCCGGGCTTCAGAATCTTTCCGTCCTGCCTTTTGATTCAAGCCACCCAGGCTGTCTCCCCTGACAGAAGCATTGGGAGTATCTGGGGAGGCAATAGCTCAAAACAAAAACAAAAACACCACACACACCTCTATAAAACATACACAGTATGGGTTTCTCAGCTACAGTGTGCCGTGGGGAAAGAGAGGGAATTTGTCAGGCGGCTTCTGACTTGGGGCCTGACAGAGAAGCCACATTTGCTGAAAGCTTGCTGCATCCCCGCATCGCAGGACACGCTGTCACTTACACCCCACTTCCTTCACGGCAGCCCTGGACCAGCTCACTCCTGTCATCTTTTAACAGCTGGGCAAAGTCATGCTCAGAGAGGTTAAGTAATGTGCCTGGGGGTCACACAGCCTGTGAATGGTGAGCTTGGATTGGAAACCAGATCTGCCAGATCTCCAAATCCGCCTAGAGTGCTGCCTCAGTTTCTCTATCTCTGCTTGAACCAGCAGACTCCACGTGAACTCAGAGCCTTCCTCTTTTCTCCCCAGATCTTTCTCCTCCCACCATCTGTCTATGGCCTCCATCATGGTGGTCGACTCTCCCGGCTTTCAGAATCCTCGGCACCAGGGCAAAGACCGGGCGGCCACCTTCGAGGAGCTGTGTTACAATTACGCCCAGGAGCGTTTGCAGCTGCTGTTCTACCACAGGACCTTTGTCTCGACTCTGGAGAGATACCAAGAGGTGTGTGTTAGCTAGACCGGGGCCCCCCAGGCCTGGGCCCCAGGGGTGAGGCCAAACAGGTGGAGTGAATACCCGCCTCAAGTGGTCTGCATCACCTACAGAGCACCTTGCTCCAGCTCTGGCTTCCTCCACCTCTGCCCTGGTGCAGACGGCCCCTCACGAGCTGCTGCTGTGTACAGACACAAGGGTGACCACCCTTGGGGGGCGGGGGGGGGCGCACAAGCAGCCATTTCGAACGGAGTCGCAGGTGTATGCGCCTGGCCACAGGCCTTCTGTGGGGCCGTCCATAAACCGTTAGCTTGTGGGCCAGGAACACATAAGACCCAGTTGCTTCTGACTGGCCTTTCTTCCTGCATCCGTGCTGGCCATCAGAGGGGGCATAAACTGTCAGCACAGAGGGACACACAAACCCTGAGTGTGTGCACAAAGAGAGCATCTCCAGATGGACACAGTGTGTGTCCACTTCCTGGGTGATGATGAGGTTGGGACCCCAGGTGCTCCTGCAGTGAGTGCTCCTGCAGTGAGTGCTCCTGCAGTGAGTGCTCCTGCAGTGAGTGCTCCTGCAGTGAGTGCTCCTGCAGTGAGTGCTCCTCCAGTGAGTGCTCCTGCAGTGAGTGCTCAGGGAGGGTGATAGAAACGACCATCTTGCCCTCTGTAGGATAAGGGGTGTTGGAGTTGCAGCCATTTCTTTAGTTGGAGCCAACATGGGTCAGGCACGAATGAATAATTATGGGTTGGAGAGTCTCACTCTACATCTGGCATTGATTGGCTGTGTGGCCTTGGAAAGCCTGAGCGCCTTCTCTGACCCTTGATTTCATCACATGGGAAACTGAGGGTGATATTCCTATATCTGTTATCACTGCGGACAGCACATCTGTCCAACAAACTGCCTTGAAGACGCGGCACCGCGAGGCCCTTCTGTTATTGCTCAGAAAGTCTCCAGGGAACCAGGATGGCACTTGGGTCTGGACGTGGCTCTGGGGCCCGTGGTCCACTTCTGGGTACACACCCCAAACATTTTTAAAGACGTGTTTCTACACCCATGTCCGTAACAGCACGAGTCACTGCAGAGGGCTGTGCTAGGTCACCCACCCAAGTGTCCAGTGCAAGCACAGATCAAGAAAACATGGCCGACGGGCTCTGTGGGACATCACCCAATCTTTAGGACATTAACTCTGGTGCCTGCTACAGTGTGGGCAAACTTTGAGGACATTCTGCTAAGTGACGCGAACCAGGCGCTAAAGGATACATGCTGTGTGGTGCCTCCTATGTGGGGCGCTGACTGCAAAGTCACAGGGCCGGAAGGTCAGATCATCTGAAGCTTTAGCACACGGGAAGTGTGGGCAGCTGTGTAGTGGGCCGTTTCCATTTCACAGGGTGAAAGCTGTCAGCACACATTAAAAGCTCTTATCAAACACGGTTAACGTGCACACGGTCGATTTTAAAAGTTCTGGGGGACAGTGGAGATGGTGGCATCCCAGCATCAATGCCACCAATCAACAAACGGTCGGCGGGGCAGAGTTTCTGTTACGCACATTTCAGGACAATTTTAAAACTAACTTTGAAAGGATGGCTTAATAGCGTTGGAATCTTCACTTTCTTTCTTTTTTTTTTTTTTTTTTTTTGGTCTTTTGAGACAGGGTTTCTCTGTGTAGCTTTGCGCCTTTCCTGGAACTCACTTGGTAGCCCAGGCTGGCCTTGAACTCACAGAGATCCGCCTGGCTCTGCCTCTGGGAGCTGGGATTAAAGGCCTGTGCCACCACCGCCTGGCAATTTTTTTTCTACCCACCAAGCTTAGGAGGGAACTAATGTACACACCCTATGGATTTCAGGAAGGCATTCCTGTGCACGTTGACCTCCCAGAATCCTCCCCAGGAACTACGGTGGCTGTTGTGGATCATAACCCCTCCCAGGTAAGAGAGCAACCAGGGCCCTGGGGCTCTCAGACATGAAACCACAGCGTACAGGCTTTGGGATGCCCATTATCCAAGCTCTCTGAACCAGGATTTCCCAGGAATAGTTAGCGACATGGATTGGTGTGGGGTGTGGACGTGGAGATGCCTTGGGACCTAAGGCCTGCCACTCAGCTCTGCGCCACAGAGATATATCTTAGGCCAGACTCATGTGGCCCAAACGCGCCGGGGCTCCAGCGGCTCCCACCCGGGGCCATCTGGGATTCAGCTGCAGATCCTGGAGGGAGGGACAACCTTGGAGGCAGACAGGCTTCTGTGGGAGAGGACTCACACCCACACCATTCTCAGTTCCCAAACTTAGTGATTAGTCCCCCAGCCAGCTCACCCTTGTCGCAGACCTTTGACCTCTGACCCTGGCATCTTATTTTTATTTTCGGCCCTTCGCTTTTTGGTGTGAAAATTCGTGAGCTATGGAGCAATGCAGGCATGGGTTCAATCTTGATGGCCTCAAGCCCAGCTTTTCACCTCTCTCAGCCTCAGTTTCCGTTTCTCCAAAGTGGGTACAGTGTGTTTCTCTGAGTGGGTATAACCTCACCAAAACGCTGAACAGCAAGCACCTTGTGACTGAGTGTGACAGATGGGTCCTGTCAGGGGCCCTTCTGCCTTAGGCTGCACTTCCTCATCCTGTCTCCTGCTGCCACGGCTCCTCCTGGCCACAGTGTACCAACTGCCCTTGTGAAGCCTCCTCCTCCACAGCCCTGGGGAGTGGCTGTGTGCTGAGCCCCCCATTAGAAGGTCTGGAGCTGTTCTCACTATACAGGTTTCCTTACCTGTCCATCATCTGTCTGCAAGGGTCAGCTGGGAGAGCGCAGTGGTCCGAGGGACCTGAGCTGTGGCTTCTGGGGGCCTCTCCTGAGGATGGACCAGCTTGTCCATCTTGAGCCCAGTGATGAAGGCCAACGGTCCTCTAGGCTTGTCCCTGGGGACCACCATGCAACCCTGAATAATGTCCCTTGATCTCTCCAGGCTTTAGAGACCGAAAGGTCACCAGAGCCCTGATTCAGCCCAGGGCCCCAGGCACACGGGGTTGGCTGGCATTGCCACACCCCCTGCCCCCATCTGTACTCAGCCCATTGTGTTCTTGTGCCAACTCAAACCTCACCAGGTCTCTCTCGTATACCAACAAGCAAACCCACAGGTTTCCTGGAAGGTTGCTGTGGTTAGCTTTAAAATTCCATGTCTGCTATGAAATCAAGTTCATGTTCTCTAGAATATTCCTTGAGTGCTTGTCTCTTTAAATTTGTACCCTGAGATCTCAGTATAATAAAATACCAAGATTTCTAAGAGGGAGTGATATGTTGGGCTGGCTGTGCGCGTACCCCAGCTCCCTGTGTGTGTGTGTGTATGTGTGTGTGTGTGTGTGTGTGTGTGTGTGTGTGTGTGGCAGGGAGGAATCACAAGCAGTCACATCCTTCTTAAATCCCCAGGGCAGCCCTCTGGGTAAGGCCTGTCCAGGCTCTGTTTTACACTTGAGGAAACAAGTCTCAGAGGGGTACATTAGATTGTGCAACGTCATATAGGAGTTAAAGATGGAAGCAGGAGGGGCTGGAGAAATGGTTCAGAGGTTAACAGCACTGACTGCTCTTCCAGAGGTCCTGAGTTCAATTCCCAGTGACCACATGGTGGCTCATAACCATCTGTAATGAGATCTGGTGCCCTCTTCTGGCCCACAGTCATACATGCTGTATACATAATTAATAATAATAAAAAAGATGGAGGCAGGAGGTTTCAGGTCCTTTGCAGGCAGTGCTTGGCTTCAGTAGTGAGAGTGAAGCCCGAGCAGGATCACAGGGCCCTCCAGGCATGCTTAGCCCTGAGGGCTGGGAGGAGACATCCCCAACTGACTCTCAGCATCTTCCACCAGGTCCACTTCCCAGCTGGAAGAGGGGCTGAGGATGCCGGGGGCCTCTTCTGGGTCTTGGATGAAGAAGTCCAGGTGGAAGGGTCCAGTGACAGTGTGGTACTTGAGCGTCTACGTGCAGCCTTTGAGAAGAAGGCAGCTGAGGCTGATGGTAAGGAGGCAGGGGGTGGGGATGGGGGTGAGTCCTGCCTTGTGGGAGTCTGTCTATACCAGTTGGGAGAGGCTCCACCTTCTTTGCTAGGCAATCACAATGCCTGGGGCTGTTTTAGGAGGTTACAAACATGTGCTAACGTCTATTAAATGCAGGGGGGGAAATCAGGTTAAATACAATGTTTACACATATACACATACACATGTGATGTAGGCCTGTATATTAGTAACATGGTCTGTATATTGTAACACTAATAAAACAGGATTACATGTACACACACACACACACACACACACACACACACACACACACACCCCCCTGCCACAGTATAATGTAGCCAGGGAAATCCCAGAGAAACTCCACAGCATGCTGTTTGAACCAAAACTATGAAGTTAAAAAGATCTTTTTAAAAATACAGGAGCCTGCCTTAGGCTATGGTCATGAAAGGGGAACAGTGCACAGTTAGGTGAACCTCTCTGTGGCTCCTCGAACGTGCCATGGGCACCCCCACCCGGGGGCTGTGTACTGTCAGTTCCGTCCATGCACCAGGGCACCCTTCCTCCTCATCCCAGCACCATGGGTGGACTTCCCCACATCCTTTGAGCCTTGGGGCCCTTTCTGAGCACCACCTTGTATAAAACAATACCCCGTATTATCTGCACTCCTTTATTCTTCTCCGCCACCTGACCTCACATGCTTTCTCATCAGACATGCCCATCTCAGGGTAGGCCAGCTTGTTGGGGATGAGAGCTGGGCTGGTTCCCTCAAGGGGCAGCCCCTAGAATAGCCCTGGTGTAATTAGGTGCACAGGTTCCTGACACAAAATTGATGAATATGTGAAAACTTAATGATGCGGAGCCAATGAAATGAAAATTTTCAAACGCAGTGCCATCTGCATCCCGACTTTAAAGCAAAGGAGACTGGAAGTTGGGTCAGATGGAGACGGTGTCTTGTGGAGCGTGGCTGGGGTAGGAAGGGACCCACTGATGTCTGCAAACCTTTCTTTACGTAGGCTTGATTGTCCAATCCCAGATACTCTGAGCCAGACACCCTAAGGCTCTCTGTTCCCAGGGGGAGACTCTGTCCTTTGTCCTGAATGGGCCAAGAAAGACACAGTGATTTAGGCATTTTGGTTTCAAAGGCTTTTTCTCCCTCTCCAGATTTTTCTAATGAGCTCTGAGCTCTTGAGAACAAAATCTGGGGTAGACACTCTGACCTCAGCTGAGTGTCCTCACACAGGCTAGTGAGCCTGTCTTTGTCGATGTTCTATTGCTGTGAAGAGACCATGATTGCCGCAACTCTTATCAAAGAGAGCATTTAATTGGGGCTGGCTAACAGTTCAGAGGTACAGTCCATTTTCATCATAGCGAGGAGCATGGTGGCATGCAGGCAGACATGGTGCGGGAGAAGTTGCTGAGATCCAGATCCACAGACAGCAGGAAGAGAGAGACTCTTGACTTGGAATGGGCTTTTTGAAACCTCAAAGGCCACCCCCAGTAACACACTTCCTCCAACAAGGCCATACCTCTTAATCCTTCAAATAGTGCCACTCCCTGATGACCAAGTATTCAAATCTATGAGCCTTAATGGGGACCATTTTTAAACCACCACAGAGCCCAACAATGGTTGGAGGAGCCCCCAGGGACCTGTGTCCCCGGACAGTCATATCATATGCATTCTGTGCTAAGGGCTGAACAGAAAGGGCTGAAGGACCCTGCCTGGAGATCCAGTCTTGTGGGGGAGTTAATCAAAGATGGAAACAATACAAGACAAGGCTTTATCTCTCTAGCATCCATCCACCCATCCACACACCCATGCACCCACCCATCCACCCACCCATCCACCCATCCATCCACCCATCCACCCACCCATCCATCCACCCATCCATCCACCCATCCATCCATCCATCCATCCATCCACCCATTCATCTATCCATCCATCCATCCATCCATCCACACGCCCATCCACCCACCCATCCACCCATCCATCTATCCATCCATCCATCCACACGCCCATCCACCCACCCATTCACCCATCCACACGCCCATCCACCTGCCCATCCATCCATCCATCCATCCATCCATCCATCCATCCATCCATCCACCCATCCACACACCTATCCACCCATCTACACACCCATCCACCCATCCATCCATCCACCCATCCATTCATCCATCCACCCACCCATCCACTCACCCACCCATCCATCCACACACCCATCCACCCACCCACCCATCCATCCATCCATCCATCCATCCATCCATCCATCCATCCATCCATCCCCAGTGCTTCCTACAATCCATACACCAAGCCAGACCCTGAGCACTAAGGAGAAGAGAGAGAGATAAACACTTTGTGATTCTGAAGCATCACCCGGAGGTTAACTTTAGTAAACAGTGGTGGCGATGCAGCTGCTTGCTGAGTGCCATGTGGCATCTAAATGTTTTATGCATCCTTTGCCTCTGACCCACCTTGGCAGGTATGCATTATTTAAGCCCCACTTTGCAGACCAGGGAGCTAAGGCTCAGAGAGAGAGACTCTATGGCTCAGTCCCGTTTGCACAGTAATTCATTCCAGTGAGTTCGAATTCCCTCTCACCCTGAGACTGAGGCCCTTTGTGTCTCTATCTGTCAAGGGGCTGGGGCCAGTATCACCCAAACGAGCCTTTGTTTGGTACTTCAGACAGTTTTAGATTGCACAGGGATGTATGTTTTAAAGTATTTAACAGCTACTTATCTCCATGCATGGTAGGAAAGAGATGGTGCTCATGTACACCAGGCTAAGGGTCAAATGCTTCTTTTTCAAAGAATGTGCTTGTGTGTTCTCTAATGTTTGGGCAAAATAAGTGTCTGGGTCTTAAGAACACAGAAAGGAACAGACCTGGAAGTAGTGTGTGCACCTCACTACTGTGGGGAGTGTGCGCACCGGGACTACCGGCTTTAGCTGTCTAGAAACACATTGACTATCTTTAAATTTGGTGGTGGGGTGTGCGAACAGCGTGCATACATTCCTGGCGGATCCCCACCACTCATGCTACCATCTGATTCCAGGCCCCCCCGTGCTGCGGACCTGTGAGCAGCCCCTTCAGTGTGAGCTCTTCCACCGGCTGGGACAGGACCCTGTGCGCTATGACCTCACGGGCTGGCTTCGCAGAGCCAAGCCCAACCTCTCAGCCCTGGAGGCCCCCCAGGTCCTGCAGCAGTCACAAAGGTGAGCCGAGCCAGGCGTGGGACAGGGCAGGTGCATCCGTCCCCTGCAGCTGCTCCTGTTCAGCAACAACCCAGTGAGCAAGGGCAGTCTAGAAATTCCATCCTGTCTGCCGCGGAACGAAGGCCATGACTCCAATTGGAGTAGTACAATGTCTCCCCCGGGGACAGAGCAGACCCAGTGGCAGAGCAGAGCAGGCCTTCGGGGGAGTCAGCTCACAGCGGAAAAAGCCGTGTCTCTCTGTTTTGGCTTTCCACCTTTCATTAAGTATCTGAGAGACGATGTGACTGGAGTAACTTTTATGGACATTCCAGAACCCAGGGGCTCATAAAACCAAAATGATATGTTTTGTAGCAGTAGAAAAGGCTCTTTGCACTCCCTGCTCGCTCGTCCCAGAAGCACGAGCAGGAGGCCTGCAGCCATCCAGACTCCACTTCCAGGTTAATAGAAAACGCTTGCTTTGCGGGGCTGCATGCAGCTCAGGTTCAACGCTGAGAGCCTAGTGGGGCAGAGCCTCAAGGCAGGCAGAGGAGGAGGGACTAGCCTCTCAGGTAGGCAGACTGATCAGGAAGGGGTGTATGCAGACTGCCTACTGTGTGCTCTGTCTTATCACTCTTTGGAGGACCGCTGCATCCTCAGTTCTATTTTTACAGATGGGGAAACACGTCCCCAGTGGTGATGTTCCTTCCTTTTTTTGACCGTGGAGTTGACTCTGTGGGCAGAGCTGGGGTACGGCTTGAACCTCAACGATGCTCAGGGAAGCTCTTATGGTCAGAGTTCATTGGAACCCCCAAATCCAGAAGGCCACAGGAGTTCATAGCTCTAGCAGAGACCCAGATGGAGAATGAGGCAAAAGGAGGGTTAGTTAGTGGGGATCTGGGACACAGGGCTCAAGCCCTAGTTCCGTCTTTGGGTGTGGTGGTGAGCAGTCTCTTTCTCCCATGGCTTCCTCCACCATACCAACTAGGAGATTCAGCAGGCTGCCTCTGCCTCATAGGCAGGGGATGTATAGAATGTGCCTCAGTTTCTTCCCGGCTCACACTGGAAACCCTGGGCCTCCACTCCACAGCGTGAGATGTGGGAGCGGTGGCCACACGTGGGTGTTTACTAAAACGTCTACAATATAAAGTGGCAGGAGGCTTAGGGAGGAGCCCGGGTGGCAGCAGACTCTCAGGGCATGCCTTGGGGTCTCGTAGAGCTCCTCTGTGCTCTGAGACCCTGCATCAGAAGCCAAGTGAGGCAAACTCTCACTGACCGGGTGAGCCAGGGTCTTAGTGCCAGGACGAGGGCTGAAAGGCAAAGTACTACTGGGCATAAATCCTATTAGAATGTTTTGCCAGGCGTGGTGATGCACACTTTTAATCCCAGCACTCTGGAGGCAGATGGGTCACTGTGAGTTGAGACCAGCCTGGCTGGTCACATAGTAAATTCCAGGCTAGCCAGGTCTCACAGTGAAACCCTGTTTCAAACAACAACAACAACACAAATAAACGAAACTCAAAGAACATTTTGAACTTGTTGCAGCTGGCTGCCAGCAGATCCTAACCCTGGTGACTGTGAGAGCAAGCCCTGCTGGATCTCAGAGTGAGGATTTATAGTCAGACCCTCAGTGAACCCACCAGGACTGGGTTCAACGGGTCTCTAGAGCTCCACCTGTGGTCTCAAAGGCTTACCTAAGGTTGTGTGTTCCGAGAGCTACAAGTATTGTTTTGGTCATTTATAGCTGGGAGCTGAGGTCTCCCGGAGAGAACCGGGGACTTGCCCAAGGTCACATGAAAGACAGAAAAACAGAGGAGTCCGTCCATTCCATGGGATGGAGCCACACATCAGGCCAAGGCTGGGTTTGGGAGCGCCTGCCGTCTCCACCCCAGGCTCGTGGCTCCTGGGTGCTGCCTCAGCATTCTGGTTAGACCCTGATGTCAGCACCGTATGCCACACTTCTGCCGAGTCTTGCCACCTGCTTATGCTTTTAATCCATTTGGCACACCTTTGGCTCCCATGAGCCAGTGTGCTGTGGTCTGGATCACGTGTCTCTGGGGCTGGGCCTGGAGTGCGACCTGGGCTTTAGGGTACTGACAAAAGATCCCCCAATGCTTCACGGGGAGACAGGGTTGGTGGCACATGGCAGGCACCACGGCTCTGGGTCCTAGCCCCTTCCCTGGAGCAGTGGGTTCTGCCTAGCCACCTTTTTCTTTCTGAAAAAAAAAAATAACGTTGATATGTTACTTAAAATTATGATGCAGGATTATATGAAGTCATTTTCCTGGCCCCCATGTGGACTGCTCTGTCTGAAGAATTGGATGGCAGCCACTCCGTAGCGTATATGTGCTTTGGTCCTGCTCTTCCTCTGCCTCATTGTCTTCTCCTCCCATTAGTACTCTTCGCTCCCAGATGAATTTGCTTCTCCTGTGCATGACATAGATCAGAACATATATGGGCCTTATGTTTGTATCAAGTCTGGGACCCACAGACAGAGAAAACAGTGGTTCTGTCTTTCTGGGACTGACTGGGGTCTTTTCATGTGACTGTTTCCATTTATAGTTACTTTTCTGCAGCTGGCCTAACTCCATTCTTCTTCATGGATACAAAGAGTTCTGTTGTTATACAAGCCACATTTCTTTATCCACTCCTCTGTTGGGCACCTAGTTGGTTCCATATCTCTGCCCTTGAGCAATGCCTGCTTGCATTCATGAGGGAGCCTTAGGAGCCAGGCACCCTCAAAATATGTGTTGGAAGAGGCCAGTTGTGGGGAGGCTGAGGGAGGGTGGAGACTGCTTGGGTGTGAGCCTGGGCACTTCATTATTATCTTGTAGCCATGAGTCTTTCATTCTTATAGTCATACAGTTGGCGCCTACTGTATACCTGGCCTGTTCTAGGGATAGTTAACATGACTGTGCCTGCAGGTTGGGGAGGCTTTGTGGGATTGCCAGGAGGGAGACTCTCGTGGGCAGTGAACAGAGGGTTGCTCCGGAAGGAGCCAGCATTTCTGAGACAGGAAGCTTGTAAACAGAGGGGCTTATGCCTTCCTTTCCACAGGGATGAGCTTGCCAGAGAGTCCCTTGCTACCCCGTCTCTCTTCCTCACTAGGGAGGAGCTGCAGAACCTCTTCCAGGCCCGGGCCAAGCTGCCTCCTGTGTGCCGTGCGGTGGCAGGGCTCCAGGGGACCTCTCAGCAGGCTCTGCACCGGGGGCGTGTGGTGAGGAGGGCTTTCGCGAGTAACACTGCGGCCCTGAAGAGGAAGGCCCCCTGTGCCCAGATCAAGCTGCAGATGGTGAGTGAGGGAGCTAGGCTATGACCCGTGTGACCTTGGACTTCCATGACAGGGACCACCACCCGAGCAGGCTCTGCTCACTTCTACCATGCCCTGCCAAACCACAGGGGTAGGTTTTCCCCATTCTGCTGAGAGGGACACAGGGAAGGGTGGCCATTGGCCACCTCTGAGAAGTGACTCACCGAGGTCCAAGGCCAGACAGAGCCTTGGGTGTTTGATGCTGAGCTGAGGACCTTGGGTCCGGGGTACCCATGGGTCACCATTGCCCCTTGTCTGAGCTCCACCTGCCCTTCTTCCTGAGACACCCCCTCTGGTGGGGTGCAGGCAGCAGGATCCAGCACCGATGTGAGCATGCTACCTTAGCCTGAGAAGGAATGTGAGCATCGGATTGGTCACTGGTCAGGCTGAGTGTGAATGAGAACTGCAATTGCCTGTGGGAAGGATGTGTTTGAAGAATGAGACTCTCACAGAGTATTAGCCCCAAGTCCTAAGTCCTAGATTCCAGTCATAGTTTCTCTGCTGGGAGGGGGGGATTGTCTCTGTGACCTAGTCCCACTCACTGGCCTCTCCCATGCCCCAGTTTCTCCAACTGTGCCCACCAGGCCCCTTATCTCTCCTGAACATAAATCACTGTAAGTACAAGGTCTTGGGCGTGGGACACAGGGAGTCCCCAAGGATGTCCAGGCGTGGCTCAGTGTGTGCCTGTCTGCGTCTCCCTGAGATACCGGCTCTGATTCCCTGTCTGGTTCGGTTCCAGGATGCTCTCATCAGCTTGCTGAGCCGATCTCAACTGCACTTCATCCACTGTCTTGTGCCGACCTCAGGGAAAAGCAAGACTGAGCAGGCGACTCCATCGCCACCACAGCCTGGTGGAGACCAAGGTGGAGCCGACGAGTCCCCAGCTCTGGACATCCCGGCATTGAGGGTTCAACTCGCAGGTTCTCATATTCTAGAGGCATTACGACTGCACAGGGCAGGTAAGAGACAGATGGGAACAAGGTGCCCTGGTCCTGGCAGTACCCGCTATGCGCTAGTCAGCCACAAGACAGGGATGCTCGTTATGTGTCAGACAGTCATGGAACAGGAGCACCCACTATGTGCCCTGAGCTGTGCACACAGTGAGAAAAGTTGTGTCTGCCTGCCTCCCATTTTACAGATGAAGCAACTGAGGTTCAAAATAGTGATGGACTCCTCAGGGGCAAGGCAGGGAGGCACAGGAGCGGGGGTTCCAGGGAGTGGGGTCCGGCAGGATGTTGAGCTAACACTCCACCAGGGGAGGCCACCGCCGCCTTCGCTGGCCACTCAGCTCCTGCCAGGTACAGCTGGCTGATGGAGTGGCGGGGAAACGTGGGGTTTTAGGCACAGGAAAGAGTGTGCAGATCTGTTCAGTATGCAACCCCGCGCCTGCGGTTTCTGCTGCTGGTTAATCTTATGCATCAGGTTTGATCTGAAATCACCCCGCCGTTTTCTACCACTCAGCTTTTCGAAGGTCTGCGCTCAGCCGCTCTCTGCAGAGGCCGGCGGCAGTCTCATGCGGCCTGTTTGTATAACGTCCTGTGGTCTCTGATGTCTTGTGGTCGCTGCAAACCCCATGTCAATAGAGGGACTGTGGACACAGGGTATTTGACAGAGAATCTGGGGGTCCTTAAAGGCAAAGCTGAGACCCCCCCTGCTCCCCACTGCGTACCAAGAACACCAGCACAGGCAGGGGGAGGTGAATAACGTCGTAGGGGAAAGAAAGGGGTTCACAGCTGGCAGCCAGGCCCCACAGCCAATAAACCTGCTTGACTGGTAGCAGGCATGGTTGCATCATAGAGTGTGTGGATATATATATATGTATGTGATTGTGTCTGTGTGTTCATGAGTTTGTGTGTATGCATGTGTATGAATATATATGTGTGTATGTGTTCATGAGTTTGTGTGTGTGGTGTTGTAGTATGTGTGTGTGGTGTGTTTGTGTCTGTATGAGTATGCGTGTGTCTGGTGTGTATGTGATATGTGTGTATGTGATGTATATGGTGTGATGTGTGTGTGGTGTGTAAATGTGTGTGTGTGTGTGTGGTGTGTTTGTGTCTGTATGAATATGTGTGTGTCTGTTGTGTATGTGATATGCGTATACGTGATGTGTATGGTATGATGTGTGTGGTGTGTATATGTGTGTGGTATGTGATGTGTGTGGCATCTCCTGTCTGTGCCCAGTACTTTTCTCGCCCCTTAGATTATATGGGAAGCATGATGCCCTGGTCAGTGTACAAAGGCTTTAACGATCTGTCCCTCGGGGTGAACAGAGATGCATGTTCTGTGGGACACTGGAGGGAAGGGGTATTAGAGAGCTATTGAGAGAGAATCACCTGAGAGAAAGCCCTAGGAAGATGCTGTAGAGTTTTCCAGGTCTTGTTGAGGAGGGGGTCTGTACAAAGGAGTCCCAGAGCAGGAACATGTGAGCAACACCCAGTGTTGACTGAGCACTTCCCGCCCGTGACTGGCCTGCTCTGTCCCCAGGTTACGCTGAACACATGGGGCTCGCTCAGTTCCGCCGTCGGTTCCAGGTGCTGGACCCTCCACTGCTGAAGAAGCTTGACTTGACCTCCGAGGGACTGGATGAGAGGAAGGTATGTGGAGTTGGCTCCCGAGCAGTAGGAGGCCAGATGCTCCCCTGTGGGCCACAGAGCCTGTTCTGTATGGACTGCTCAAGGGCAGCGGGAGCATGAGGGATCTAAGAGCGAGGCCTTGGGGCAGTGCAGAGAGTAGCCGGTGATTTGTGGCACACCTCAGCCCTAGACTGCATCCCTACCCAGAATGCCCTCCTGAAACCTCCCTGAGGATGCCCAGAAAAGAATAAGAGGAAAGAGCGTGTCCTGTTTCCCACCTCACAAGGACTGTGCAGCACAAAACCCAAGGGGACCGGTTCAGCACCCGCACCCTGAGATGGCCCGTGGGAGTGTTTGAGGAGTACATCACATGAGAGTGTAATGAACAGGCTGCCTCAGGGCCTTTGCACAGGCTGTCCTTTCTCCAGGGGACACTCTCTGATGTACCCTTTGCTATCCAGCCCCAGCTCAGGGACACTCACCACTGAGTCCTCTTGTTCTGATGTCTCAGAAGTCCCTGGCCTTAACTGAAACTAAGTTTCCCAGCAAGTACTCACTAATTTTAACCAGATGGATGAATGCACACGTGTGCATATGCACACACAAGTGTGTGTAAGTGGATGTGAGTACACACATGCACACAGACACACAGACACATACAAGACACATGCTTGTACACACACATAGACACATACAGGCACACACACACACACACACACACACACATACACACACACACACACACAATCTATCTGTATACTTTTACCCTGGAAGATAAAGCAAATGTCAGGCCCTTAGAAATGAATTCCACGGCTGTTCATGGGCTTGTTCCTTGAAAGGCAGCTTCTAAATTCCGGGGCGGGGGTTGATGGAAGAATGTGGATCTCGGGGTCAGATATGTGTGACTTCAGTTATCACTCGGGTAAGCGACCGTCCACCTCAGTCTCTTCACCTCTAGAGTGGGGACAGCAGCAGCAGCTGCCTCCATCAGCACTCTGAAGATATTGTAGAGTAGCCAAAGTGCTCTATACAGGTCCGGGCGCATGGGAGGGGCTTCACGCACATTAACTGCTTCTATCAATAGCAGCAGCCATGGTGGTGGTGATCTTTCAGGGTCAGGCTGAAGGGTGGTTGATCCACAAACTTTATTCACAGCCACACTGAACCATCACCTCTGTGTGTGTGTGTGTGTGTGTGTGTGTGTGTGTGTGTGTGTGTGTGTGTGAAGTAGAATCCTCCACACTGCCATCCTCAGTGAACCATGAGGTTGGAGGGGTAAACAGAGTCACAGTCTTAGGCCCCTTGGTTTCTGGTCACTGTCCCAGGACACAGGGCACCTCCAGCAGGAGACACAGATCCTTCTGTGTGAATCTGCCTGCTCTCTGAGTCAGCTGTCTCCTGTCTGTTTGGCCGCACAGTTTGGAAGCCCCGTAATTTGGTTTGGCTCTTAACCAATCAGCATGTGAGGTCTTTTCTTCTTGGTCCCTGCATGCTCGATCACCACACAGAGGGTCCATAGTCTGGAGACTCTGGGGCTCCTGCGCAGTTGGAAATGAGGCAGGCTGGGGGTGTGGAGGAGCTTCCTGTGGGGGCGATGGGTACGGCTCATGGCGGTGTTTGGACGCTGGACAAGTCGGCAGGATTCTGTTGCAGCTAAGCTGAATCCACCTCCATACACACTCCAGGCGCCAGAGAATGGAAAATTACTGAGGCAATGGACTTGGTTGGGAGTATTTTCTGCTTCTCATTTTTTTTATATATATATTTGTTCACAAATTTCATTTGCTGGGGCATAGAATTTTGGTAGCAAAGTAAGAAAACACCATCCTGTCTCTTATGAAAATGCTGATAAATATTCATTCGTCAGGAAACGTGATGGGCTATGAATTATACATGAGCATGTGCTCTGGTGGGTAAGCCGGTAGGCTCTGCTCACAGAGTGGTTAAGACCTCAGGATTCAGTGAGATACATCTGACAGCGGGAAAAAGGTCAGTGTCGACATTAGACACTAGACGGCGGCAGAGGGGATTCTTTCCAGGGTGGAAAATGAGCCCTAGTGACTCCCCCTTGCCCCTGATTTGTGGTGTCTTTGCGAGCTGTACCGGCTTCTCCGAGAAGTGATCTCACTCTGGGTACCCGCACGCTGGCATCACAACATAGTTTCCTGGTGTTGTGGGGCATGCCTGTGATCCTAACACTAAGGAGGTAGAGACAGAAAGGTCAGGAGTTCACACTCATCCCCCAAGGTACAAGGTGGTAGAGTTACAGCCTGAGACAGTGTTCCAAAACAAAGCTTTCTGCTCAGGGAATTAGTTTCTCAGCAGAGGTGGCTGAAACAGGACTGTGGAGCCAGGCAGGAATAGAGCTGGGACTCAAACCCAGACTCTCAGCCTGGGTCCTTATGCAGAGCATTAAAAATAATTATTATGGGCAGGGAGATTGCTCACCTGTGAAGAGGACCCAGGTTCATTTCCCAGCAGCCACCACCCCCAGTAACTCCAGCTCTGGGGGATCCAATACCTTCTTTTGGCTTCCATGGCACCTGCCTGTACCTGGTGCACATACGCTCACTCAGACACACAGACACATTCATTTAAAATGAATTAAAAACCTATTGTGGTGACTAAAGTTGTTCCACGTTTCTCGCTGTGAGGACCTGATGAGGAGAGGCTGAAGGGAGGAAGCTCTGGGCACAGACCGTCATGGCAGAGGAAGAAGTTGGTGGAGGTGGAAGTGTCTCTTGCCCCTGGCAGCAGGGACATGGAGCTGCTTGCTCAGTATCCACCTAAATTCAGTTCTTCCTGCCCGCCTCAGCCCAGAGGGAGCTGTCCACACCGGGTGTGCTGAACTTGTTGCCCTGGTCCTGTGGAGCTCAGCCCTCTGGAAGTTAATTCCACCACCTTGCTCTGTGGTTTGCTGGGTTCTGGCCTCTGGGTGGCTCTTCTAACCCCTGCTTTTCTCCATCGCACGAGCCGATGCCGCCACATGTGTGGGGTGTCCATTGGCATGCCTCTTTGTACACATGCTGCTTAGTCGGCACCCTGGGGGTTAAATGATGCAGTCTGCCTTCAACCGTGAGGTGGTTAATGTGCAAGGGAGGGACTCATGGGTTCAAATTGAGCGAGCATTAGAACTAGAGGCTTTGACTTCAAATTGTATCTTCTTCCCTGGCTTTCCGAGGGTTGACGCCCCTTACCTGGTAACTGTCTGAACTAAGGCAAACAGAAAGCAGTGTCCAGCACAGCCCCGAGTTATTCTCAGGACTTCACAGCCCCATGTGAGACTCCACTCCATATTCTTCCTGGCTACACCCTCCCTTCGACATCCCGGACCCAGGAAGCTCTTGACAGAACTCTAGGGCAGAATTTTTATATCTAATTGATCCATCAATTATTAAGAGACAGGTGTTAATGCCCCTGGCCACTAATGTTGCGCTGTCTTGCTTTTCTTTAATTCTATCCATTTTCTGCTTCTCATGTCTTGGGGCTTTCTGGCTAGGTGCTGAGATAATTTGCCTGTCTGGCTGGAGGGTTAACCCTTCCATCACCGGACATGTCTCTAGCTGTCTGTAGCGATGGCTTTGGTTTAAGTCCAGTTTTGTTTGTGTCCATGCCGACGTCATCTCTCTTACGTTCATCGTTTGAAATGCCAATGTCGTCTCTCTTACGTTCATCACTCGAAATGTCGACGTCGTCTGTCTTACATTCATCGTTTGAAGGGTGTTGCTTACCTCATTTTTGCCCTTTCAGCTGGGCTCTGGACTGAATCCCTTGCAAGCAGCTGTCTGATTCACTTTGTGTTGGTTTGGTTGCTCTTCTCGTGGACCATCTGAGGAACCTGTCCATGTTCCAGAGATGATAGACAGAGTGTATCTTCATTCATCAGGCTTCCTTCAGATTGATATCAACCTGGTTCTGGTGGGAGGAAGAGCCTTTGTCCCACAGATCCACCTCCCCCTGATGCCTCTGTGCCATGTACACATTATAAATCCATTAATAGAACTTTATATTTTTCTTTCATGTAATCTTACATCTTTTAAGTTCATTAAAATATTTTTGTGATATTTTCTCTGGTTGAGATAGGGTCTCACTATGTAGCCCTGACTGTCCTGGAACTCATGATGTGGATCAGGCTGGCAGCTTCTGCCTCCCGAGTGCTGAGATTAGAGGCGTGCACCACCACACAGGGCTTTATACTATTTTCTCATTCTTCGATGTTTATACTTTCTGCTGTTCTTGAGCCTTTAAAGGTTTGAGTCGCTATTTCTTTCTGCCTTTAATACATGGTTTCTTACCCTGTGTGTGCCTGGGTGGGGTTTTGAGTCCTTTTGTTTTGGGAGGATTGGGAGCACAGCTCTGCAAGGCGTGGGGGCCTTGATTGACAGGGCCTTTTCCCTCCCAGCAGGTTCACTGTGTCATCCCATGGCCTTCTGGACATTGGTGTTCTAGTTTGCTTTCCATGGCTATGACAGATACCATGAACAAAAGCAACTTAGGGGAGCAGCGAAGGGTTTATTTCAGCTTACAGGTCATCATCCATCACACCTCAAATGAGGGCGAGAACTCAAGAGCTTAAAGCAGAAGTCATGGAGGAATACTGCTTGCTAGTGTTCATGTTCTCTGTCTCCCTATCTCTCTCTCTCTCTTTCTCTGTCTCTCTGTCTTTGTCTCTCTGTTTCTGTCTCTTGTCTCTGTCTCTTTGTCTCTCTGTCTCCCTGTCTCTGTCTCTTTGTCTCTCTCTCTCTTGTGCCTCCACACGTACGTGCTTTCTTACACAGCCCAAGACCACCTTCCTAGGGAATGGTGTCACCCATAGTGGGCCGAGCCCTCTGACATCAATGAACAATCAAGGAAATACTCCACAGACATGACCACAGGCCCGTGTGACCTAGGGGATCCCCCCACTGAGGTTCCTTCTTCCCAAGTGACTCTGGTTGTGTCAAACCAGCCGGTCACTGGTCCCTTCCCTCCTGTGCTCTCAGGGCTCCCGGATCCGGGTGGCTTCTTTTCCACGCTGCCCCATGCTCTGGACCACCTTCACTCGTCATCTTATTTGTAACTCACTGACCTTCCGGGGTCTCTAGGTGGCTTTTATTTTGGGGAAGTTTGAAGCCGTGACCTTTTGCCCCGTTTTCTTCCCTTTTCTCTGCTCTTTCCGAGGCTCTGCCGTGCAGATCCTGGACTTGGTTCTGTTGCCCAGAGGGACTCACTACTTTTCTTTATTCCCACATCTCTCTGTTCTTCAGATCCGGCAATTCCCTTTGATGTCACTCCCAGCCCACCAGTTCATCCGCAGGCCCTGGTCTGCCGTTGAGCCCCACGGTGAAGTCGCCGTTTCAGATATTTGATTTTTTCAAAATGAAGAATGTCTATGTGTAGTTTTTAGTCATTTATGTCTGTACATCTCTTCACTGGTACTTTACATCCAATGCTCGTTATGAAATTCTTTTCTTTTTTGGTGTTGGGGAACAAACCCAAGACCCTGCAGGTGCTCAGCAGGGAGTCTGCCACACAGGCGCCTACAGCCTGTTCTGTCTTTTAACTCATTAAGTGGCAATTTCTTCAGGTCTTTGAACAAATCTACAGTGAATACTTGAAAATCCGTGCACTCAGTCCACATTCTGAGCCCAGGAGGTTTATCCTGTTGGCCACACCCTCCTTCCATGAGTAGGAGTCATAATATCTGGCAGTGTGTGTGTGTGTGTGTGTGTGTGTGTGTGTGTGTGTGTGTGTGTTTTCATTTCTATTGGAAACTGGGTGTCTTAGCTAATGACTTCAGGCACAGGTCTTCTGTGACTTGTTCTGACTAGTGTGAACCGTTAGTGTCTCTGTCTGTTTTTAAAGCCCATGGTTTTATTTCGAGGCCTGGTTCCTCCCCAGCGAGGGCCACATCTGCGTCGTCTTTGGGGGCCTGCAGAGGCTGTTCTGTGCATGTTTCTATTTTCCTGACGAGTCTGGGTACAACAGGGAGAGTTGTCTGCATCTGGGGTGTCCGCACTCTGCTCTGGCATCTGCAGCTCTGTCTGCCCCTGGTCTTCCTATGCCCATGCCCATGGCTCTTTTCTTTTGTCTTTAGTGTGGAGTCAGAAATGTAAAGGCACTTCTTAAGCCCACTGGCTGATTCATTTTCTACAACTTGTGAGGTTCCTGGTTGTAGGGTTCCCTGCTTGCTTCTGTCAGAGTGGCCATCTTAGGGTGACTGACCCTACCTGCTCCTGCTGCTGCCGCTGCCGCCGCAGTGCCACCAAGCTCCCAGCTGCGTCTGACCCCCCACCCCCACCCCCGGCCTGGGCTATAGGTTAGCCATGCCTTGCACTGTATATGCAAACCCTTTCTGGTTGAGAATCTGCTGCCTTCTTAGTGTGACTTACCTGGTGGCCCCACTGCACAGTCAGAGCTGGTCGGGGTGCAGGGAGCAGGCATGAAAGAGCCCCAGTCAGGACGGCTGCCAGCTCCCATGGCTCCGACCTCGGCTTCAGCAGGCTTCCTGGAACCACTGATTCTTCTCATTTTGTTGAATCTTTTTGTTCGATTTGCTGAGTGCTAAATTTGTTCCTTTGTGAAATTGTAGCTGTTGTCATGATGGCTGTGAGGAGAAGAGAGGGGCTAGGGAGCTCCTTGCTCCACCATTTTGGGACCCTCTCTCTTGCCTGTCACTCCTATGACGTCTGTAAGTCCCTTCCTTAAGCCAGGTGCATGACCCCATGTACTGAGGATCAGAGCAGAAGCAGCTTACCCAGGGTCACACAGCCAGTGAGTGGAGGAGCTGGGCTGGGTGCCAGTGTCAGAGGGAGGAGAGCATGGGAGTCAGTTCCTGGATCCTACAGCATCCTTTCCTGGACCATGACCCTTCCCATCACACTGGGCCTCAGTTGCTTCCCTGGTAAAGGAGAAAAACGTATTATTTATTGCAAAGGCTTGGATACAAATAATGTCCAGGCCGTTGGAATAGCACTTGGGATCAAAAGGCAGGCTGAAAACTGTTTCTCTTTTGAGACAGGATCTCTCTATGTAGTCCTGGCTGCTTAGAACTCACTGTGTAGATCAGGATGCCTGGAACTCTCCGTGCTGATCAAGCTTGCCTGGAACTCACCTTCCTCTGCCTCCTGAGTGCTGGGATTAAAGTCGTGTGCTTCTGTGCCTGATAAAATCGTGTTTTTGGAGTAAAATGGCCAATATTTTACTCACAGACCAGCATTCCATGCTAAGGTGTGAGCCTCGGGTGACTGTGGGAGAGCTGATGTGACAAGGAGGCCATTCCACACAGCAACCTGGATCCCTGCCACATCCTTTTTTCTTTTCTTTTTCTTTTTTTTTTTTTTTTTTATAACAGGCTGTTGGACAATGATTGCATTGTGTTGAACTAAATTAAATAATTGATATCTGGCCTAAACAGAGAGCATTTCCATATGGCTCAATCACATATTAATATTAATGAAGACAACACAAACAGCAATTAAATAATTAAATGCAAAGTCATTTACAAATTCCTTTTCCTATTTGCTCAATGAAGCCTCTCCAGGGGCTTTAAGGTCTAGACAGGGTTATTACCATCATTTCGCAGAGATCAGAGATACATCACTCCCTTGCTCTCCGTCAGCTAGACCAGAACTCTCTCACAGGTCTCTCTCCGAAGTCAACAAAGCAGAAGGGTTTTTTCCTAGGGCTGGCGTTCTTGTCCATGTCTGAGGAATCCTAAGAAAACCAAGAACTAGAGAAGATCCCTGCGTTCCTATGGTGTCTGAGCACACTGTTAGGGGGTGTCTACACTGCAGCTGAGAACATGAAGTTTCTCGTTTGTTAGAGCCTCTCCCAGGGTTGTTCGCAAATGCGAAGCGGCAGGCGTGGTTTGGGGCCCAGCTTCCCTGGTGTGATATCTGTAGATCACATGGTATGTGAGGTCCCACATACAGCTGATATTCATTCCTCCATCTTTTCAAAGGGAGTCCGAGGCTGGCTTTACGCCCTGGCCTGGGATCTTTTTATGGCCGATCAAAGTAAGACCTGGTCCCAGAGGGATGCAGCTCCAGGTCTTGCCGTTTGATTTTTTGAGACAGGGTTCCTCTGTGTAGCTTTGCGCTTTTCCTGAAACTCTCTTTGTAGCCCAGGCTGGCCTCGAACTCACAGAGATCCACCTGCCTCTGCCTCCCAAGTGCTGGGATTAAAGACATGCTCCACCACTGCCCGGCGTCTTGCCGTGTGAATCAGGGTGTTTTAGGTATCCCAAACTGGTCTTAAGCTCACAATCCTCCTGCCTCAGGCTCCCAAAGTGCTGGGGTTAACCCTAGATCTGCACACCTTTTCTCTAAGCACACACTCTAGCCTTTGCCTCTAAAAGAGACAGAGAAAAATGTTTCTGGCTGGGATTCCGCTTTTCCTATCCGTCTTACTTTCAGTCAATTTTTATCATGCTTTTCTTCTTGTGCAGAGAGAAGAGATGTTATATTTGGGTATAGTGGCTTTATGTGTCTTGGCTGCCTACAATTCCCTCGGAGCATTTTCTTTGGGGCTAAAATGCAATAAATGAAACCATTCAGACTGGCGAGGAGTTTGATAAGGAGGCTCTTCCAGGGTGTCAGAAGAGGAGGCCGATTGTGGTTGGGACTAGGTTTTCCAATGAGCAATTTTAGGGGGGGTGTCTCAGGAAGTATCCCGTGATGCCCCTGGCCTGGAGCCTGGCAACTGTTTCACACAGTTGCTGCACCCTCATTTCTTCCGAGCGTTGCAGTTACTCAGGGAGGTTTATCCTGATAACGGCTGTTCAGACTCTCTATGGGGGGAGCCGCACATGGGTGGGGTGGGGTGGGAGGGCGATGTTGGTCCTATGGGGGGGGCAGGCAAGCTGAGGGGCCAGGCTCTAGCAGGTTGTTCTACAGTTTCTGTGACTATTTGACAAAAGGAAGATTCCACAGGAATCTGTCTTCACTTTCTCCAACATCTCCGAGGAAATTAACTTCTCCCGCAGGGAACTGCCTCCTTTGGCCTCGTCTGGATCTCTCTGACTTGGGTCCCCAATCCCTCTCCCCACTCCTTCTGCTATCCCTTCTCCCCATTCACTGAGCCCTCACTGTCTGTACGGAGAAGTGCCTTAGTGCCTTGGAGGAAAGAGGAGATGCTAAACGCAGGCTCCCCCGTGTGTGACCGAGGGTCAGGCCAGATGGGCACAGTTAATAGCCACCTTGTCACAGACACAGATTTTCTCTTCTGGCCAGCAGCTGCCCACATCATTTCACCTTGGGTCTCAGGTGTTTTCCGTGGAATGGGTGTGGGGTAGGGATGGGACACGTGGGCCTCCTGGAGGTTCCGATGGAGTGTGCAGTGTGTGGCAGGGGCCCCGGGGCATGATTCTCTCCTGCACTCACCCCTCTGAGTTGGGGCTCCGATTGCTCCTCCCTCCTGCATCCCGCCCTGCGGTGAGTCTGACCCTCTCTTTACTCCATGCTCTCTTTGAATGTCTCTCTTCTCCCCCTCACCCGCACCCGCACCCCCCCCCCCCCCAGGCCGTGGAGGAACTCTTGCAGACCCTGGATCTGGAGAAGAAAGCGGTGGCCGTGGGGCACAGCCAAGTGAGTACGCATCTTGCTGAGGACACCCATCCTCCATGTAGGAGCCGAGCACCCAGTTCTTGTCTCACCTGGTGTCCTATTATCACTCTGGGTCTCTCTTTTCTAGGCTACAGGGGACAAATGAATTCTGTCCCTGTCCCTCTTGGTGTCACATGGGTGGAGGTGATCCTAGAAATGTCATTCCTAGAGTCCCCTGGCCTGGGAGCCTCAAGAGTCTGGAAGAGTTGACGTTTGGGTTTTGAAATGACATTCTGAGCTCCAGAAGGAGCTGCTTACAGCCTGAAAGTGTTCTTAAAGGAAAGAGTACAGGCAGGAGACTACCCATCTGTGCAGAAATTCATTTAGCAGAACGAAGAAAGTACTTAGAGAGAGATTAGAATGGACTGCCCCGTAGCAGGGAACACCCCAGTGGGTTTTAGATCTTTTTTTTTTAAAGTGGCATACTCATGGAGGAGGACCCTTTCTTTACCAAATCGTCCTCTATGGGTATTTCTTTTTGCAATCCCTACAAACGGGGAAGGGTGTGAACACCGCTGTGCAAGCCATGTTCCAATGATGTCAGGCCTCAACATAATAACTGACGAAAGCAATTTAATGGGAAAAGGGGTTTATTCTGGCTTAGAGTTCCAATGGGTATAGTCCGCCATGACAGGGGAGGGGTGGTAGCAGGAACAGGTGGCCGGATGGTCACATTGCATGGGCAGTCAGGAAGCTGTGAGAGAGCAGGAAGTACAGCCTGCCTCTGAAACCTAAGGCCCGCCCCCAGGGATACATTTCCTTCAGCAAGGCTCCACCCCCTAAAGGGTCTATAACTTTCCCAAACAGCCCTCCAGCTGGTGGGGACCAGCTGCGGGAACACATGAGCCTGTAAGGGGTGTTTCACACTCAAACCACAGCACAGACCCTTAATAGCATCTGTGTTGGATGACTCCTGACAGTTAAATGCCAGTGACCATCAGGAGACAGCTGCCCAGACACATCTGGTTTTCCTCAGTTACATTGTGTCTAACTACCTGTCTACCTTGTATCAGAAGGAAGCCAGCGTCTGCAGATATGGCCTCCTGCGGTCTTCTTTGCAAGTGGCTGTCACACAGCCCTCGTCCTGGGCAGTCCATTGCAGTCAGTGGATGGAGAACGTAGCCTGAGGAGGGAACGGGGTGATCTGAGGGGAGATAGCAAAGGGGCTGAAGGTCAGCACTCTTCCCCATCTGCTGAGATGTTTACAGAGGATCCTGTGTTTCCCCAGCATGCCTGTGTGCTGTTGATTTTCAAGAAAGGAAGCATGGTATTTTAGGGTTCCCAAATTTGACCTCAGAACCTTCAGTCTTTTGTTTTTTTTTATGACATCCTCATTACCAGCTCTGGAAGCTGCTTGGGAAGCAAGAACAGGTTTTCAAACTCAAGAACCGTGTGAGTGTTGGGCAGGACACCAGAGACAAACCCAGAAACCAAACTGGAAAGGGGTGGTGCCTCACCATCCCATGATTCACAGATTGGTTAGCATAGCCAGTTAACCTGAGTGGCCAGACCTCCAGCTGCAGGTGCATATGAAGCTCTGGGAAGGACTCTGCTCTCCCTGTAGACACTGTGGTAATGGAACCTTCCTACAGGTGTCTTCTTGGTGAGCTCTCAGCCTGCCCACTGCCCACTGCTCACTAACCTGTTCTAAACACACTAGCATCTCACTCTGGACTCTGGTCCAAGCTGCAGGTTCACTGTGGGCTCAACCAGATTGCTCCCATGGTCCTTTGCAGATGTTTCTGATAGGAAGAATACACCAGCCTGTCCTGGGCTCTCACCATAAGCCACAGACTTCCAGATGGCTTCATGTTTTTGCCTTTTCCTCCCAGATGAGGAGGCTGGGCCCTGGGTAACTGACTCGTTTCGAGAGACCCACAGGGAGTGACGGCTGCAGAACCCCAAGGTTCTCCCCACACCATGAGGTCCTGCTGCTCATTGGTCGAAGTGAAGAGTGTGTTCACACACAGGCCCCAGAGTCTGGACTCAGGGTGGGGGAAGGGATTGTCCCTCAGTTCCACCCACTTCAGCCCTCTCGTCCATCCACAGAAATATCACCCAAGAGCTTGCACAAACCCCCGAATCCTCAGACTCTGCCAGGACCTACTGGAGCAGAAACTGCAGGGTGGAGCCCAGCGGCTGTTGTCATGAGCTCTCCAGGCGACTTTGATGCATGCTGGAGTCTGGGAACCACTGGGCTAGATAATTACCCCGTTATTTCATGAATACAGAAATTGGTCCCCGCAGTCCCCGCAGCCACTTAGGAGTAAGGGGGAGAACAGGAGCTACTGTGTGGCTTTACCGTGGCAGGGGCTGGCAGCCTGGAAGCCTGAACCTCCGATAACAACACATAATTGTCGTTGCATAATGCTCGGTTTTCACCGGCAGTGACCGAGGTCAAGGTGACCTCTGAGAAGCCAAGCTCAATACCGGTCTGGGTGCCTTGGGACAGGTACAGAAATTTTGCCATTGTGGGATCTGACAGGTGGGAAGCCACAGAAAAGCCCAGTTGGAGAGAGAGAAGCAGCTGCCCCATCCCTGCCCAGGCTGGAAACTTCCTCACTGGCTCTTGTCTCAGTCACCACATCTGTAGTGTGGAGCCTGCTCTCTGCCTCCGGCCCGGGTCCTTTAGCAGGGCCACGCGACTGCTCCTTACAGAATGCATCTATCCGTGGGGGGGGGGGGGGTAAAGCTACTTATCAGACAAAGGCACGTTCTAATCCTTAAAGACCTAAACCCCTCAGAGCTGGAGTCTTAGCTTGCTGGTTAAGAGCACTGGCTGCTCTCGCAGAGGTCCCGAGTTTGGTTCCCAGCACCCACATGGTGGCCTGCCTGTGACTCAGTTCCAGGGGATCCAATGCCCTGTTCTGGCCTCCACTCGGCACCTGTGTGTACAGTGTGGTGTACATACGTGCATGCAGGTGAACACAAATACATATTAAAGATAATGAGTCTTTAGGGCACTGAAATATGTTTTTTTTGTTGTTGTTATTTTTAAAAGAACTAAAACTCCTCTCGTCTGTGAATGACTCCAAGAAGAGGAACTCATTCCTTAGCATGTACACAGGAACTGTCCCCAACAAGACCTTTTGGAAAGCCTGGCTTCTGCGGTTTTGGATCAAGAATAGCAGTGAGCCCCGGTGTGTTCCTTAGAGGTGGGATGCAGGATGCTCCTCTCTGCTCAGGTCCGACAAGCAGCTGAATCCATGAGGAAAGGATCATTTAGGTTTTTTTTCTTGTGATTGTTCTAGCCCCTGGTACCTTATCAAGGTTTGCGCTGTGGGCCCTGACAGTTTAGACCAAGTGTGACTCCACATGCAGTTGGACTGCTCGGTTATGTGTTCTCAAAAGGAGAAGGGAAAAAAGACACAGATCAAGACCCGCTTCCGCAGGGCCGAGGTCTTGTGGACTTGCTCCCACCCTCTGCATAGTCCTTTCCAATTATCTTTTAAATGAAAGCCTCATACTTAATCAATATTGGATTGGGCAGCGCCCGCCACCTACTGTAATATATGAAGTATGCTGTCATCGTTTTGATCATTGATTTTTTTTTTTAATGTCAGCTTTTGGGACTCACCAGTTTGTGAAATTAATACAGTCATTATTGAGCAATCTGAGGGCCAGGAATGGCTCTGTCTCCATTTCAGTGAGGCTGATTCTCTTGGTGGTCCCAGGTCACATCAAGCACTCTTTGATCTATGAAACAGTTGGCTCCTCAGTGGAGCTCATTCTCACCTTCCCCTGGGCTTACGATCTGATCCATGGGCCCAGAGGCCCCTTAATGAGAATGGATGGAGAACTTTGTTTCAGTTAGATTCAAATTCCCTTTGGAATTCAAACTTCTGATGTGTGAACCCAGGTCCTGGGTTCAAGTCTCGCTTTCTGAGACATCAGCTATTGAATTAATTGGGTGACTGATTTCCACAGTGGGACAATTTGGAGCTTAAACTTGGGACACAGAACAAAGGGCTTTGGAAACTGTAGATGCCTGGGCCTGGGAAGACAGCTTAGCAATTAAAGTGTTTATCCCAGAACTCGTGTGAAAAACTGGGCGTGGTGGTGCACACTGGTAACCAAGCATGGAGGAGGCCTTTGTCTCTCCTCCAATAAAATGGGGAAATCACCATGCAGTGGTGGCACACACCTTTAATGCCAGCACTTGAGAGGCAGAGGCAGGCGGATCTCTGTGAGTTCAAGGTCAGCCTGGTCTACAAAATGAGTTCCAGGACAGCCAGGGCTACACAGAAAAGTCCTGTCAGGGAAAACAAAATCAAAAACACAAAACAAAAATGAAAGTCAAAATAGCAAACATCTACAATCCTGCCTGCCAAGTTCTAGTCTGTTCTAAGCACTCGACAAACATTATCCGTTAGTTGACAATGTCACCTACTCAGGGCCATGAGGTGACGTAAGAGAAGATGACACCCTTGGGTCCTTCTGACAAGTCCGCCACTAAGACATCGTTCCTTGGTGTGCAGGGAGGTGGACCAAGGGTATACTGAGGGTGTACTGAACTGTAGGGTGTGCAGTTAAGGACACACCCTGCCTCCAGAGCCTCTGGTCTCTAAAATCCCTTTAACCCAAACCCAGAACCTGCTGCCTTTTGACTTCTACTGATAGGCATCCTGTAGGTGTAACCAACTGTCTTATTAAATAAGAAGCACAGAGCCGATTCAGAGAAAAAAGCCAAGAGGTCAGAGCTAAGAGCCTTACCCTTCCTGCTTCAGCCAAGAGAGCTCTCCGAAAGGGACCTACTTCCTGTGTGTATGTCTTTATATAGTCTTTCTGTTCTGCCTTCTCATTGGTTGTAAACCCAAACACATGACTGCCTCGTCATTGCCTGTGTGTAGAGACTTCCAGGTCTTCTATGGTTGGGATTGAGATTAAAGGCATGTGTCTCCAATGCTGGCTGTATCCTTGAACACACAGAGATCTACCTAGCTCTGTCTACCAAGTGCTGGGATTAAAGGCATGTGCTACCACTGCCTATCCTCATGTTTAATATTGTGGCTGTCCTGTTCTCTGACCCCAGATAAGTTTATTAGCATACACAATATTTTGGGGAACACAATACCACCACAGCATCCCTGAGCTTCTGAGTCATTGCACCCTGTTCCCTGCAGTCTGTTCATGGACCGCCCCATGGGGTGCTACAGTTGACTTCAACACCACCAACATCTTCATCCATTATTGATGTTCTGCAGCCTGGCAGGTGTGGACTCTGGCAGGAGCCTAGCAGCTCAGGGGAAGGGTACAGGAGCCAGGAGGGCAATGCCCTCCCCCAGCCTCTGCCCCCGCTTCCACGCTGAATCTGAGTGTTTTTAGTAAACATCTGTCAGGTAGCTTTGTCAATGATCAAAAAATGAACACTTTGGGGCCAGCCCAAGTGCATGGGCTCAAGAGAGCCTGGGACGAGACCATCCAGGGGGGTAATTTGTCCCAGAGGACTTTAGGCACTCTACGCTGGTGGTGACTGTCAAACTTTCCACCAGAATCAGGGTGGAATTCAGGCAGTGGTTCAACGGGGCCTTTCCTTTCCTTTTTTTTTTTCTTTTCCTTTGTGTTCTTGCCATGGTTTGTTTTTGTTTGGAGACAGTGTCTCATGTAGCCCAGGCTGGCTTTGACCTCACCACTAGCCAAAGATGACTTTGAACTTCTTAACTTCCCACTTCCGCTGTCCGAGTGCTGGGGTTCCCACATGTAGTACCATGCTGTATGGATAGATTCCAGGACTTCCTGCTTGCGAGGCAAGCACTCTGCCAACTGAGCCACATCCCCAGCCCCAGATTCTGCCTTTGTAAGGCCCTAGGGTGGCATCCATCCTGCTACAGATGCCTGGAGCACGCTGGGGTAGCCAGGGACCGGAGGCCGGAGGAGCTGCTGGAAGACAGACCACTTCCAGCCTTGAGACTCCCGTTAAGCTGCATCTGCATCATGAGAAGAGAGATAGGTTCCAAGTGGCAGCCCCAGACATCCCGGCTAGGCAGAGGCCTCACCTGTGTCTTCCTCTCCTGGCCCCCAGGTTTTCCTCAAGGCAGGTGTGGTTTCCAGGCTAGAGAGGCAACGAGAGAAGCTGGTGTCCCGGAACATCGTTCTCTTCCAAGCAGCTTGCAGGGGCTTTCTGTCTCGCCAGGAATTTAAGAAGCTGAAGGTACTGTGTTGTGTCGATCAGCAGACTCTGATCATGTGGATCTGGGGTGAACGTGCATGACTGTGCATCCCCCATGAGACCCCATCCGAGGGATTCCCCAGAGCAAGTGCTAATGCAAGAGCTCACTGTGGCGTGGGCCATCCCCTGCTGGCCGGTGCTATAGATGACCTGGAATAGACAGAGGCCGCTGCTCTGTTTCCTCCATTGCTCTGTCCTCCCATCCTCCCGTCCTCCCGTCCTCTTTCCCAGGTGGGTAGACCCCCAATCACCCACATCCTCCTTCTGCAGATCCGGAAGCTGGCCACACAGTGCATCCAGAAGAACCTGGCTGTGTTCCTGGAGGTCAAGGACTGGCCGTGGTGGGGGCTTCTGGCATCTCTCCGGCCCCTGCTGAGTCCCACCCTTAGCATGGAGCAGCTTCGAGCCAAGGAGGTGGGTCTGTGCCTCTGGGTGGCGACACTCACCCGCCTTCATGCTTGTTCCCAACACCCAGGCCATGGTGGGCAGTGACCAGCCGCTCAACAGTCCTCCATGCCTTTGGTTGGAGGCTTCCATCGACAGAGGAAGTGTTCCCAAGTACGGTTGTTCTCTGGGATGCTGGTCAAATGCACCAGTTTTCCTTGGGCTACATGGCTCATTCTGACCTCAGTCACGGGGCTTTTGTATCTCTCAGAGAAACCCTTGTCATCCCTCCATCCCCAACACACACACACACACACACACACACACACACACACACACACACACACACACACACACATATACGTCTCGTGTGGGCAGTTGTTTTGGACAGCTCCTGATACATGCTTTCTGATGTTTATTTTTTTTTTTTTTTACAAAGATGATCAAGTTACGCACAAGGCTCTTTTATTTCTCGCACAAACAGTAAACAGGAGGTAGGGCATGCATCCTTCATCTAAAAATAACCACCGGCCAAGTCCATGCAAACGTCCCCAAATTGGAAAGAGCCTGAAATCCAGCACTTTGATCCCAGGCCCTGTGGGTGACACATACCCTGTGAAGCCTATGCTGTGCTCTTGCTGATCTATTCTAAATACCCCCAGGGGCATTTCAGGGAGCCCTTCCTCATTCTTCTTTAGTGCAGTATAGTATTCCCTTATGCTCACAGCCTATGCTTCACCCTGCCACCGGCTACTCCTTCCAACGATGGCATCACAGGCTTGGAGAGCTGCCCCTGGCGAGAGAGTGGCACTTATGGGGGGTGAAGTACTGAGTGCCCTCTGCACAGCCACATACATGCAGTCTAAGGTTGAGCATTGCCCCCATCTGGACTTGGGCACTCAGCCCCTAGACTAGGCTATGTGGGCCAGGCTCTTAAGAGCATGGATGTTGTGGAAATCATGGAGGGGAGGTGACAGCATCTGGGTGACAGTCCAGGCGTGCTGACTGATAACCATGCCATCGCCAGCTACTCCTTTTTAAAAAGTTTTATTTTTAATTGAAAAATAATTGTTGTGTGAATTTATGGAGTGGGATGTAGAGTCCTGATGCCGTGATGTGTGTGGAGTGATGAGCCCGACTAACGTGATGTGAGCATTTCACATCCTTTCAGCAAATGTGGACTACATGGGCCTCCTTGTAGCCCTTGAAGAGCTCACTAAATAGCTTCCTGTCCCTGAAGCCTCGCCCCCGGAGACTTCTCGTCACAGGAGTAGACCGTAAGGCCCGTCCGAGGCAGCTTCCACACGGGTGTTTATCTTGCAGGAGGAGCTAGCGCTGCTGAGGCAGAAGCTGCAGAAGTCGGAGAAGTCGAGGAGTGAGCTCAGACAGAACACGGACCTGCTGGAGAGCAAGGTAGGCCATCCTCTGCCCACCCAGACTCCCTGAGCACCCGCTGAGGGGGGAAGGGCCTCTGCCGTGGCGGATGATGCTCAGGCAGCTATGGCACCCGTTTTGTGGTGACGGTGGAGGGAAGGGAGGCCCTGGCACACCAACATCTTCCCGACCCCTCACAATCAGCCGATGCTACAAAAGCTCCTTACATAAACCATGAAAGGAGAAAGCAGGGTCGGGGCGAGGGACGTCTCACCATGTCCAAATAAGGGGAGGCTATTGATTAGAGCGTGAAGACACACTAAATACTGATAAATACATTCAGTCCAAGTTGTCACACATGTAATGGGTAGAGTCCAGAACATTTGGAGAATTTGCTCCGGTCTGCCGGAAGACAAACCATCCAATAGGGAAAATTAAAAACTGATCAAAATCTGGACAGATGGTTCCCAGAGTCAGCCGGCTGCTTCCTTTTTGCCTTTCCTCAAATTATTGATAATTTATTTAAAAGCTGCTACAGGAAACACACAGTCCTTGTGAACGAGAAGCCCACTCACCTTCCCTGGGGACCCGCCGCCATCCACTGTTAACATTTCTACTGCGCAGATGTTTTCTCTGTTGAATTTTTGTTTTCTGAGGCAGGGTCTCCTACAGCCTTGGTCAGTGTGGCCAAGGATGATGGTAAACTTGTTGTTTAAAATGTGTTTTTATTTTTTAATTGTCTCTGGGTTTGTGTGGGTTTGTGCATGTGAGTGCAGGGCCCAAGGAGGCCAGCAGAGGGCACTGGATTCCCTGGCGTGGGAGTTATAGGCAGTTACCGGTGTTGGGAGCCAAACTCAGGTCCTCTGGAAGATCAGTGAGTCCTTATAGTCATTGAGCCATCGCTCCAGCCCCTAAGCACATATACTCTGAAAATGTCTTCTCTCACGATCCCGCACATTTGTATGATCTATTTTGATTATACTCCCCTCTCACCCACTCCCACTCCTCTGAACTCATTCCTAACAAGTCTTCTCCTGCTTTCTTGTCCTCTTTTGGTGGTCTACCACATTTAATTAGCAGTGTGTGTGTGTGTGTGTGTGCATGCACATGTATGTCTCTCTGTGTGTATGTGCATGTGTGCATGCCTTGTGTATTTGTGTGTGTGTGCATGTGTGTCTGCATGTGCGTGTGTGTATGTGTGCCTGTGTATGCCTGTGTGTGACTGTGTATACACATGAATGTGTGTGTGTGTGTATGTGTGCCTGTGTGTATGTGTGTGTATGTGTGCCTGTGTATGTACGTGTGTGTACCTGTGTATGCCTGTGTGTGTGACTGTGTATACAGATGAATGTGTGTGTGCCTGTGTGCGTGTGTGTGTGTGTGTGTGTGTGTGTGTGTGTGTGTGTGTGTGTGTGTGCATAGTGGGTCACTTACAGGAACACAGGTAGCTTACCAGCGTCTATGCCACTGGAGAAGACGACTCTTCCTCCTGGCAGTTGTGCCTCAGCTGGGGTGTGGCATGAGTCCCTTCCCCTCCCTTCTGGAACATTGATTGGCTTGATCTTGTGCAGGTTCTCACAGTCGCTGTGAGCTCATGAGTACAACCAGAAGATAGCGTTTCACAGCACGCACGTGCACACACGCACACGCACACACACACCCCCCCCCCCCCCCCGGCTCTTACATTCTTTCTCCCCCATCTTCCATGAAGTTCTGGCATCAGGGACATTCTCATTTCAAAGCTTTGCATGCTCAAGAGTGCAAATAGACTCACGAGGAGGAGAGGCTCTGTCTAAAGAGCAATCAGGAAATGCAAATCAGTGCCTCGCTAAGTGCACTTCAGGCTCCAGACAGGCAGCATGGAAAAGGGCTGGAGGGGGTGGGGTCGGCCGGGACATGTGTGGCTGCCTCCACATCTTTGGCATGCGAATCGGTGTTACCGTGGGCAAACAAGCTGGTGTGGCAGAGATAAGCGGCCAGCACCCTGCAGCCCACAATGCCACTGCAGGCTTCTGTGTTAGATGCTAACCCACACACACATGACAAGAAGAGGTGCCTCCCTTCTTCCATCATGCGGGTTCTGGGGCTTGCACTCAGATCTTTAGCCTTGGCAGCAAGCATGCTTACCTGCTGAGCCACCTTGCTGGCCCCGTGGAAGCGTTTCTGTAGTACCGCGCTCTACTGAAAATACAAAGGAGGCTATCAATGCCAGAGTGTGGTTGACCACGAAGTCATAGTCGTGCGTGATCCAGGCAGCCTCAAGGATGAAGGACACTGTTCCTTCCTCTCCTGTCCCATCTCTCTGGTCCTCCCCAGCCACGGGCTTCCCCCAGGATTTACAGTGTCAGGCATGTACCTGGGGGGCAGACCTCAGATCTGATCAGAAAGCCGCTGGCCACCCCCATAACCTTCCTGCTTCTGTCACTCCTGTGGACACATCTTCGCTGGCAGGTCGATATTGTAGCACGCAGAGTCCAGCTCTGGTTGGTAACTTGTCTCCCCCCTATTGGCCTGTGTGGCACCTTCTGGCCCTCTGACAGTCAGCGGGGATCACTTTTGTAATCAGAAGCAGCTCACGCCCACTGCGGCAGTGTCTCTCTCATCTCGAATCCCATCTTGTCAATGAGGTTTGGAGACTGCGGCATCCGGTGCCACGTAACACTGTGTCTGAAGGAAGGTGCTAATCTCCGTGCTGGAAAATAACTATTACTGGTTTGCGTGGTCTTTTCTGCCTGAGGAGCCAGGGACGCACTGTGCTGCAGCTCTCCAGGCCTCATCCGTGGAAGGTTTGACCCAGGGGGGATCCCCACCTTCCCGCCTCTTTGACCAGCTCTGAGATGACTCAGCTGCAGATGTGTGGGTCTTACTGTGGAATCTGGGGCAGGTCCCTGTAGAGCCTAACAGAGCAGACACAACCAGACCCCAGACTTAGAGATGCTGAACCCAGATTAGGGTGGCCTCTGTGGGTGACAGAGGGCTCACGTCCTCTCTGGTGAAGCGTTGGGTGAGTCCTCAAAGCCCTTCTCCCTGAATGTACACCAAGGCTGGCCAGTGACCTCCACGCGTCCCGCTCTCAGAACCCCTCTTTGTGTCCTCTCAACATGGTCCCACCCTCTCTGACAGGACAGGCCTGTGGAAACCTTGCTTCCTTACCAGATTCCCTCACACATTTGTAAAATGAGGCCCCAGAGATGGTTTGTTGGTGTGGTTGGGGAGGAGGGCTCTGTAGCTGGCTGGCATTGTCACCAGATGTAAGCACCTGGTCCCCACAGCCCGAGGAACTAGGCTAAGCCAACTAGACACGTCAGGGAAAGTGGAGAAAGATTTATTCAATGTGGCCACATTAGGAGGAAGAATAGAGAGGCCCGGTGACCCAAGTCTACAAGAGGCTCCAATAGCTAAGCACCCTGGCCAAGCTGTGGCCCTACCTACCTCTGACCCATCTTGTCTGGGCTCCCTCTCTCCTCCTTCACATGGTCTGGCAGGTTGTCAGAACCGGGTGAAATCTGAGTTATGAGTTTGTCCTTTGGCAAGCATCAGGCTTCAGCCTTTTCCTTTGTCCTGCATGAACTTCCTTGGGGGTAAATTCCATTTTGAATTTTGTTTTTCAAAGTTCCAGTTTGAATGGTCTGATGGCCAAGGAGAGACACACATCTCTCTTTAGAATATCTACTCTCCTGTCAGGGTGGGTTCCGCATCTTTAGGCCGGTGCTGGCACCTTCCTGCCTCAGTTTCCCCCCACCTGCAGTCAGGAGGCCGAGTCAGCTCCGTCTCTCAGAGTGGCTTGTGGTCAGCACTGTCCGTTCGTGGACACGATCACTTGGTGGAATACTGTTACTGAGCAGTGATGGTGTGCCTGGTTGGGCCGTCTGTGGAGGTAACTGAGCGTAACAGCCACTGTGCTGGATGTTTGTTCTAGAACTGCCTGATGACCAGGGCAGCTGTGAGGGCGGGGACACCAGACCAGAGCCACCAGGTCATCTCTGTGACACTCGGCACCTGAGTTGCCTGACACCGCAGTGGGGCCGTCCTGGCCCTGCAGACTCATTCTCTCTTTCAACAGATGGGTCAGAGGTCCACACAGGGTCTTTGGCCACAGCCCCACAAGGGCAGCAGAGGTCCACATCTTATCTGGCTTTCGATCTGCACCAGGTTAGCCTGTCTCTGGTGGGCAATGGCTCCCACTGTACAGACTTCAACACACTGTCATAATTGTTCCGTTGATGGGGAAGAGTGGGACGTGTCAATACACATATGCAGCATACATGCCAAAGCAGAGTGACCACACACTCAACGTGGCTGACACTGGTGGTGTCTTTGTGTTGGGGACATTTAAATCCTGTCTGTTGGCTGTGCTGAAACATGTAATTAAGAGCCAGGGAGACGGTTGCCACCAAGCATGCAGACCCGAGTTTGAGTCCCTGCACGCGTGTAAAAGCTGAATGTATATAGCACAGGATCTGTAATCCCAGCGCTCCCACTGGGTGATGGCAGGCGGAGACACGGGAATGCCGGAAGTTCTCAGGTCAGGTAGCCTGGTGTCCACAGCAAAAAACAACAAAGAGAAAAACAACAGAGACCTAGGGTTGTCCTCTGTTTCCACACATGTGCCTGCACACACACACACACACACACACACACACACACACACACACACACACACACACACCGCGCTTGCTGTCTGTCACTTGCCCTCTGCAGAACACTAGCTGCATCCCCCTGTGGCTGACCCTGTATCTGAGACCCCTCTTCTCTCCATTCACCTCCCCCGAGCTCTTCCCAGGTTTGAGAATCTTTGAAAGTTGGACCTGAAGGCATGGGCAACCTAAGATATATGGGTCCCCAGTAGTTACTTATCTCTAATTACCCTGTGTGTCCTTAGTCTAGGGCCCGACACACAGTAGGTGTGCACATAATGCCTGTAGGATCCACGGGTAATGACAGGCATAACCCCCAGCTGTGTTCTGCTTTTGGTTTCTGCCCTGGGCTGTTCACTGTGCTGGATGCTTTTTTCTCAGTACTGGGGATTGCTCTAGGACTCGCACGCGCTCAGTGAGCACCCCATCACAGAGCTGCAACCCCACACTCTTTTGCAGACAGTGTCTTCCTGTTTCACGCAGGTTGGTCTTAACCAGGTTGTTCTTTTGCCTCAGCCCCTGGGTCACCAGGGTAACCAGCCTGTGCCACCAGGCCCGGCCAGTTCCTTTCCCTTGGACTCTATAGAAACGAGTATAGCCATTCCTGTCCCCTCCTGTCCAGCTTGTCCTCGGGGGCCATTGTCCCTAAGTAGAAAGGGCATTTCTGCTGATTCCAGCACCCGGTGGATCCGGGGAGGGTTGTCAAAGCAATTTCCTGTCAACTGGCCTGTGACATCTGTAAAAATCTGCTATGTTTGCAAGCCAGCTCACCCATCCTTAAATTGGTTTTCGAAATTGTGAGTGTGGGGTTTTCTCCTCCCCTCCATAGACAGGGCTTCTACCCATGCTTCAAAGGAAGGAGCGGGGAGGGGAAGAGACGGGAGAGGAGAAGAGGGGAAGGAGAGGGGGAAAAGAGAGGAGAGGGATGAAAAGGAGGGGGGAGGGAAGGAGGAATGGGAAGGTTTGTGTGGACTTGGCCGTGTGAGAGCATCCCGTAGTCTCCTGTAGCTGAGAGAATTGACTATCCTTTGGGCTCCAGACTGTGGGTTCCATGAGACTCAAAATTAATGCATTATATTAATTTTGTGCTCCCCATGCTCAGGCCGATTAGCACAAATTAAATTTCACACTAATTGTCTGAGCGAGCCTTTGCTGGGCCCCTGCTTGGGATCAAGGCGGATTCCCAGGGTGGGAGGTGGTTAGGAGCGTGGCCCTGGATGTTCCCGGATTGTACCAATCACTGTCTCAGCCTCGTGGAGTGTTTGCAAGGCCACAGATAAATCTAACTTGCCCAAAGCAAAGGGAGGCCAGGGTTAGGGGGAGAGGGACACTGGGGCCACACTTATTCTGTCCTCTACTCCTGAGCTCAGCTTCCTGGCTGCGCCTTGGGTCCTTGAGTCCTTCCTGGGACTCTGGTGGCGAGGTTGCACTTTAACCAACCCTAAAGTGTGCAAGGCTTCTCGGGTGTATGATTTAAAGCCAGCAGATTGAGGAAGCACAGAAGGGCTCCTCTCAGAGGCCACCCACCCAGAGCCCCTGGAAGCCCTACTTCTGTAGCCATGACGCTAGTTCCAGCAGACAGATGTGAGTTCAAATCTCAGCTCTGCTGCTGGCTTGCTCTGTGATCTTGGAGTTCTTCCCCATCTCTCATGATCTGGCTGCTGTCTCTGCTTCTGTGATTTGGGCCACAGTAGGGCAAGGACAGGCTGGAGAGGGAGAGAAGGCAGCCCACAGACCACGCGGTGGCCTCGATTTCTGTAGCGCAACTGTTTTCCCGACAACACGGCTCTCACCTAAGAGGTCACTTGTTCTGGAGTTAAGTATGAGTGACCACGTCCTGGGAACGGACCTAGGCTACCCATGATTCCACGATCCAACGTGGTGACCATTCCATGAAGTATTATAGTAGCGGAACCATGAATCAACACTTCTCAAGTAGGTTGGGGAAAACATCGGTTGTAGCTTATGGAAAACAAGATCACAGGTCACAGATGCTGGAACATCCTTAGCCTGTGACCAGGAAGCCAGGGGTGTGCTAAGTTAATACAGCACAAAAGGTTCCATTCACAGATGGTCACAGAACGTCAGGTCAGACAAAGAACAAGGGATGGTTATCAGACGGGCTAAGGATAACCCAAGACAAATCAAGATGAGACTCTGGACTTGCACCACTCCAACTTCCCCAGCGGCTGATGTTGTAAGCGGCCTGTCAGACTGGCAGAGTTCTGTGGGAGGCAGGGCTCCTCCCAGAACTTTCGTTCATGATAATGTTTTGTTTTCTGATTCCAAAAGGATTAAAAATAAATCCACAATACAGGTGTGCGTCTCAGGGCAACTGGGGCCCCTGTGGAAAAAAAATGAAAGGGAGAGTCACCCAGAAATGGACATTTCTGGGGCTCCCATTGATGGCCCACACCCGCGCATGTATGGGCAGCACTAACCGGGCTTAGTGGGTTAGAAAATACAAAGTTGGGAGGGGGAGGTACTGAGAGATATGAGGCACATTGAGGGGGGAATGATGGATGGATGCAACCATATTTCATTACATATATGAGACAATGTGTCCATTTTACCCAGAGTCCAAGTGCCAAGGGCAGAAGACCCCACCTCTCTTGGCAGGTGTACCGCTCCCATGATCAAGGCTCTGCTTGGAAGATTGACCAAGGAAGCCAACATGTTCTTAGACTTGAAGGGTCAAGAGTACCTGCTTCCTTTTCACATTCTCTGACTCTCGACTTTATATATATAATGCTTGTAATTAAAAATACACAATGGAGCCCTAGGTTCCATCCTCAGCATGGCATGTACCTGGGCCATGCCTATAACCCCAGAAGGATGAGAAGTTCAAAGTCATCCTCAGCTACCCAGAGTTAAAGGATGGCCTGGGCTACATGAGACTATGTCATGTACACATGTGTGCACACACACAGGATACACTCACAGTATAATCACTGGGACAGTATCTGTACACACACACACACACACACACACACACACAATTCACAGTCCCATGCTTTCAAACAGCCGAGAAGAAAGCAGCATGGACTGAGAGACCAGATCTCCACTTTATTTCCTCTCCTATGGTGCTGGTGCCTGTGTCTGCCAGCTTAGGAGAAAGCAAGGCACCTTTATCAGCTCCTTCAGAAATACCCAGCTCACATGTCCTGTTAATTCCCTGTCCCCTTAACATGTAATTGCTAAGGACAGATTACAGGTCAGGTGCACCAGGAAGACAGGCCAGGAAGGCACAGGGCTGGTACACAGTCCACAGAGAGCCATTGAGTGCTCCACATGGAGCATCCAACTGTGTGTGTGTGTGTCTTACTGGGGGACATCGATGCTCAGTCCCACAGGGTGGCTCAGGTTCACTGATGGTTAAAAACCTCTGCTAAGCACCTGTCCTTAGTTGAGTACCTTCTGTGTGCCAGGCACTGTACTAAACTCTCCAGGACTTATCTCACTTATTCCCCACAACAGTTCTGTTAGTTCTCTCCCTTCCTTTCAAAGTGGAGAAACCTGAGAATCAGAGAGGCTGGGGCAGAGTGCTCCCACACCATGAACAGTTACAACCTGAAGTATGAGCTCTTAGCCTTTTGCTTATGGAGAAGGATCGCCTCTCCTCTTCCCAGGAGTGGTGTGTCCCGGGATGGTCCTGTGCTGTGTGCGGTGTGTAGAGGAAAGGAGAGTTAGCGGCCCTTGTGGTTTCTCTTCCTCAGATCACAGACTTGACCTCAGAGCTTGCTGATGAACGCTTCAAAGGTGACGTGGCCTGCCAGGCACTGGAGAGTGAGCGGGCAGAGCGCCTTCAGGCACTCCGAGAGGTCCAGGAGCTCAAGGTGAGAGCTCGTGGGGATCTAGTGGGGTGCCTAGAAGTAGGACATCCTGGTTACTAGTACTTCTCCAGGACCAGTTAGCCTGAGATACACAGGCTAACTGACTTCTGTGTCCTGGCTCCTAGGGACAGTTGGGTCTTCCTAAGGCAAGGCCTGAGAGGTGCTGTGGGTAGTGACCTTAGCAATAGAGGCATCATACATGTGACCTTGGAAGACACTTGGGTGGGAAAAATGCAGGGGACACCATTCTCGTCTCAGGAGTGAATGTGTAATAGATGACCAAACCCTGGCTTTGGATGGTCACACGTGAAATGGTCGGTCTTGGCCAGTTTAGTCCATTTTCATTACCACAACAAAAATATCTCTAAGTGGGTCTCTTTATAAAGCAAACTAGCTCATGGTTCTGGAGGCTGAAGGTCTTGGGCTAGCCCCACTAGCTCGGTCTTTGGTAAAAGCCAAAGGCAGCTGGCGTCATGGCCAGGAGGGGAAAGATCACTGTACCAAACAGAAAGCTCAAGGCGGGGAGGCTCCGGGCTCCCTCCTTTCATAATAGCCCTCTGTAAGAACTAATGTGAGGGTCTCACAAGAACCACTGTAATTCCTTCCAGGGCCCCAGTGATGTGAGGACCTCCATTAGGTCTGACCTTTCACAGTGCCATGCGGAGGACTAGTTTTCCAATGCATGAACATAGGGTCGGGAGTATAGACTTTATCATTTCCAAACCTCGGCCGTCACCAAGCCTTCCTTCCAGGCTAAGTACCAGCAAGTGCAGGAGGCATTGGGGGAAGTACAGAAGCAGCTGGAGGAGGCACAGCAGAAGAGCCAACTGGTCAACCTTGAAGAGAAGCACGCAGGAGGTGGTGAGCAGCCGGGGACCCTCGGGGTTGGACACTGGCAGGTGAAACACCTTTTCACTCAGTTTGTTTGTGCACTGAATATGCACTGAGCACTTATGTCCCACGGATACCACATCTGCTGAGGTCAATGGGCACAGCTTTGCCCTTGGGCAGCTTACAGTCTGATGTAACAGCTGTCTTGCCATCTGACCAAATTCACAGTGGAGACTGATCACTGAGAGAGGCGTTAGATGGGTGAAGGTCCATGTTCAAAGGCAGGGAAGAGCTGGAAAGGCAGCTCATTTGGTAAAGTGCTTCTATGCCAGCTTCAGGAATGACCCCTAATACCCCAAAAAAGCCAGGTGCAATGGTACAGGCTTGTAATCCTAACTTTGGGGAGGCAGAGCCAAGAGACTCTCTAGGGCTGGCTGGCCACCAACCTTGCCTGATTTATGAATCACAAGGATATTGAGAGACCCCTGTTTTACTAAAACAAGGTGGATGGTATCTGAGCTGAGACTTAAGGTTGACCTCTGGCTTCCATGTTCACATATACACACATGCACACTCCCCCCCCCACAGGCACACACACATACACTCAAGAAGAGTTGGTGTCTATGTGTTAGACAGTCTTCTATACCTTAAGTGCACATTTCTGTGAAGATGACCCTGGGTGGAGCCCAAGAAGCTGCACCACGTCATTTAAAGCCTTCACTGAGCCTCAGATGCCCTATCTTCAAGTGCAGGTGGTCCCAGATGATAACTGAGGAGCGCTGGACCATATAGAGTAGAGTGCTGCATAGACATCAGCTACCTTATCATCATGCGGGACAGCATCCCTACATGTTCTCACATCAACATAGTTTACACACGAGGAAGTTGACTGACTCTCAGAGTCACCACACAGTGAGAGGCAGGTGGCACCAGGCCTTCCTGGTATGCCCCGATTGTGACACTGCCCAGGAACTCTACTTTCACGGGAGTGAGGGATCTGTTGGTAGAGAGCCAACTGTGTGGGGTAGCACAGCCTCCCCAGAGGCAGCCCAGAACAGGCTCCATCCATCCAAGACACGTCTGGATGAGATTTCTCAGGTGTGTGTTTCTTCTGCAGTGATCAAGGGGCTGATGATGTGGGAGACACACTTAGCTCACAGGCGCATCAGTCACTACATGAAGCGGGTGCTCAGCTCTGGATGTGCAGTCTGGGAAGCCAGGCCACAGATAATCTGTTTTTCCTTATGAAAGTCACACACACTGTTTACATGAAACCTCTAAAATACAGGGAGGCTGAAATAGGCAATAAAACACTTTCACCCACCACTGCGGTGCTTTCTCGCCTGCCTCTGTGCATCATAAAAAAAGCATGGCTTTCTTTATGCCTGCCTAAATACTTAGAGTGAGTCTTTTATAATACACATCCAGCACTAGGCTGGACACTGGGGGCTACAGAAGAATTCCAGTTGTTTTTTTTTCCCTCAGAAAACTGGCCATAAATGTGGATACAGATGACAGAAAGCCAGGAAATAGGTGAATGGATAATTCAGAGCATTGTTGTACAAACTGATTAAATTATTCACTCATTCATCAACTTTCTCACTGGCCATCTACCCATCTCATCTACCCATCTACCCATCAATCCATTGTCTATGCATCCACTTATCCATCTACTCTATCATCCACCATTACACCTGCTCATCAACCATACATCCATTACTCTACCATCTTACCATCTACCCAGCCATCTATCTCTTCATCTACCATCTATCTGTCTGTTGTCTGTCTGTCTGTCTATCTATCTATCTATCTATCTATCTATCTACCTACCTATCTATCTGTCTACCTATTTATCTCTATCTATCAACACTCTTTTGCACTTACCATGTGCTCAACATCATAGTATGTCCTAGGATAGTCCTTCTGGATATGATTATGGATTCTCGTAAGTTTTCCCAGGAGAAAACTAGTTTGTAGCTCTCTCCGAACATGTTTCTCACTCTGCATTGAATTATACTAGAAGCCAAGTAGAAATGACTTGTTATTAATGCAATTATCTCCTGTACTGGTGAAAAGCAGTGCATGGAATGACAGTCCCATGGATGGATAGATGGATGAATAGATGGATGGATAGATGGATGAATAGATGGATGTGTGGACTGATGGATGGATGGGTAGATGGATGAATAGATGGATGTGTGGATTGATAGATGGATGGGTAGGTAAATGGATGAGCCAGTGGATGGATGTGTGATGGATGGATGGATGGATAAATGGATGGTGGATGGATGGACAGGTCAATGGGTAATGGGTGGATGTAGATGGATGGAAAGGTACATAGACCATAAAGAAGTGGACTGACTACTTCTTAAGGATGTTTCCCCAGCTCCATTAACTGAAAGGCCATTATTCTCTTGTTTGATTATCAGAAGATATGACATTGTAACCCCTAATTCAGCCAAACAGTTTCAATTCAACCAATGCATGATTTTTTGTTTAAACCAAATCAAGGGATTTAGTATACATAACATCTCTCAGGGCACCTTGTATCCAAGTTTATTGAATGATTACCCATTCATTTATCTAGTAACTCAACCCGAGATCAATGCTAACAGTCTGCCACCCAGCCTGTGGCCAGGAGCATGGCTCTCGTTGCCCCATGATTCTGCTGGGTCCATTGGTATCTGGAAAATGTCCCTTCCCTCTGTATGAAAAACTTCTAGATGATGTTGGGGGAAACACTAATGACTAGAGAGCTCCCTGCCTTACAGATTATGGGAGAAACATCTGGGCAGCCTATAGAGTGCAAGGGACTTGACCTTACAGCTGTGAAGTCAACACTCTAGACAGCTGGATGTGGTCAGGGCAGGCTGCCTGGAGGGAGCTTCGGCCTTTTCTTTGACTTGGACTTCAGTCCTTACCCTGAAACCAAGGCTGAGGCTCAGGGGCCAGGAGTATTGTGAAGTAGCAAGCACAGGGCTAAGGAGTGAGGGGAAGCCCACATCTGCCGCCTCACTCACCAGCCTTCGACCCTGTGACACAGCGGATGAGTGGCAGATGCGCCTGGACTGTGCTCAGATGGAGAATGACTTCCTGCGTAAGCGCCTTCAGCAGTGTGAGGAGAGACTGGACTCCGAGATGAAGGCCCGGACGGAGCTGGAGCAGAAGGTGAGAGAAGGTGGGGGGTCAGGACCCCTGAGGCCCTGGGAGCTGGTGCCTTCTCCCCTCCGTGGTGAGAGGCCACTGTGTTGTCCAGTCCTGTGCTCTACTACTGGAATAAATGCTGTCCCCGTGGGACACAGGGTGTGTGTTCTGAGGGAAGGGTGCCCACCGGCCTTGAAGCTAGATCCGTGCCAGAGGTCTGGCTCCAGCAGAAATCACTGGCATCTGGGCCTTAAGTTCTGTTCTGTAAACTCAACCACAGCACGTTCTTGGAACTGCTCCACTGTCTTAGTCACAGTTCGATGGCTGTGAAGAGACACCATGACCAAGGCAGCTCCTATAATAAAAAGCATTTATCCGAGGGCTTGTTTACAGTCTCAGAGGCTTCGTCCATTATCGTCATGGCAGGGAGCATGGTGCTGGAGAGGTAGCTGAGAGCCACATCATGATCCGCAGGAAGAGGGTGACTGGGCCTGGCCTGGGCTTTTGAACCCTCCCTGTCCACCCTAGTGACACACTTCCTTCAACAAGGCCACACGTCCTAATAGTGCCACTCCCTATGAGCCGTTTTCAACCAAACCCCCACAGAGGGATCCCTGTCAGAAATACGCTTGGAAGAGGCCTGGGTTAGATTTCTTGGGCAATTGTTTCCTCCCTCATCCATGGCTTCAGACTTCCCTACCACAGGCTGGGGGTCCCACTCCTCTTCTCCTTCTCTCCGGGTACCTCTCTTTGAGGATCCAAGCCCAAGGTCCATCACCGGGGTCTGTCTGTCTATTCACATATCGCTCCTTGCAGAGAGGTCGGGATCTGGTGACTGCTCTCACTTTTGGCAGGGCCACCATGATGCCGGTGTCTACCTTTACCACTCTGCCTTTGTGTCAACTGCATATCTAACCTCCTGGAATCCCCCCACCCTACCCCCTTTATTTCTTAGTGCTGGAAATTGAATACCACCTTGCCCTTTGTGCCAGGCAAGCACTCGGCTACGAAGCTGTATATCACTGGCTTCCTTTTCACTGTTTTCGAGACAGCCTCTTGCTGTGTTATCCAGGGTGGCCTTGAACTTGCGATCTTCCTTCCTCAGCCAGCTGGGATGACTGGCCTGCACCACCAGGCCAAACTTCCATTTCTTTCCTGATGGCATAGCTCATTGTTAGCAATGTCATAGCATCTTCTCTCCTCCTGTCTGGATGTTCACTGCGACCACCCCGCCTCTTGACTTGCTACTTGCTCTCTGGCTAGCACTCTACCCTTGGGGTGAAGGTAAATGGCACAGACTCCCACAGTGCACCTCACTGGCTAATTTCCATGGCATAAACACTCCCACGGTCGGTTTCAAATTACCACCCTGAGCCAGGTGTAGTAGCTCATACCTGCTACCCTCACACCTGAGGTAGAAACAGGAGGACTGGGCATTTGAGGCCAGCTTTGGCTTCTCAGCAAGTTCAAGACAAGACTGAGCCACATGAAGCTCTGTCTGAAAGGGTAAGATAATCCCTTCCAAATTGTTAGGAGGATGAATTTGGAAGATCTGAGCCTCAGAGCCCATCCCAGAGCTACACCCATTTCCTCCTCCTCCCCAAACGCCCAATTCTCCCTCAGCCCAGGGCCTTTGCATGTGGTGCAGCTTCAGTGGCTCAGAGGATGGAACTTTTCTTCTGTCTACATATCCTCATCCTACCTAAGACCTCAAACACCACTTCCTCCAAAGCCTCGGCTAACACAGCCTAAGGTGGGAATCCCTTGGCCGTGCTCCCTGAGTCTGAACTACACCCTTGCCGTGTAGAGGAATCTATTTCCTGGTCCCTCCCATTCTCTGTAAGAGCCACAGGGTGGAGGCTTCTATTGGCTGGTCCTGCTACTATATTTTCAAAGTGAGAGGAAAATAAACTGTGATATCTTATGGAGGGGGCTGAGGGACGATCACTGTGGAAGAGAGGTAGGGTGAGCCCCCTCCCCACCCTGCCATGGTGTTGCTGGTGGAGGTTTTAACCATCACTTCCAAGATGGACACAGCAGTGTGACACTTAAGTGACACACCCTGGGTGTCCACACACAGAGCGACAAAGAAAGGTTCAGCCTGGGTCTGTAACAACAAATTTCAAAGTCGGGTCGCCTTCCCCAAGGAAGGGGGGATATTCACACGACATTAAAAAGTCATAAACCTGCGACCTTCTCCGAGCAGCGGAACGTAAGAAAACATCCCATTTGCCTTCAAATACGGAATTTAGAATTACAGGCCTCATTAACTCAGAGTTTTGCTTATTTAAAGCAAGCCTTTTAATGAGGCCACTTCTTCAAAGCATGTGTGCCGAGTCCCACTCCTCCCCAGATCTAAACTAGGACACCGTGGGGGGGAGCCGCGTTCTCGGAAGATGCAGGAGGCTCCGCTGCTCCTGTTTGTTCAAGGCCCCAAGTAAGCTGTGAGCTTCAGCCCGCACCAGGGACCCTGCGGTGCCCAGTGCCCGCTCCCGTGGGGGCCCCCTGGAGGGTGCCTGCTCTGCTCGGATTGGCTGGGAGTGCCCTCTTGGTGACTCTGTAGCTAATCCTCAGACGTCTCTCAGGATGACAGATCCATCAGTCACCCGCTGGTCAAAGTGTCCAGTCCGGGCAGGGCAGGGCAAAATGAATTCCAGGTGAGGGCAGGAGGTTGGCTGAGGCAAAGCAAGAGAGATCACCAAGGGTCTGAAGGACTCACCCCATGTGTCCTCCCAGCAAAGTGGAGTTCGGGGAAGCAGCTTCCTGGAGCTGGCAGGACCTCCTCCGAGGTCCTCTCTCTCCCAGCATCCATTTCCTTACATGACACTGACCTTGGAAACGGAGGTGCCCGTGAGCCTCTGACTCCCTTCTTTCCACAGCTCGGGGAGCTGCAGAGTGCTTATGAAGAGGCCAAGAAGACGGCCCACCAACTGAAGAGGAAGTGCCACCACCTCACCTGGGACCTGGATGACACACGGGTGCTGCTGGAGAACCAGCAGAGCAGGAATCATGAGCTGGAGAAGAGGCAGAAGAAGTGAGTCATGTCCCACCAGGGAGGGCTGCATGGTGAGGGGGGACACTGAGGTCTCTGGGTGCTCTTCCAAAGCCACCCCCACTTCTGTCCGGCATCCCTGAGCACAGAGTGCAGACCCTCATTCCCACCCCCACGTGGAATTCCTGTCAGGTTCTCAAGACTCCAGCCAGGAACTGTCACCCTGCCTGCCTTGTTCCCGATGGCTCTGTGACCTTAGGGAAATTACTTACCCTCTCTGGGCTCCAGCATCTCCTTTCATCAAGGGGTTTGTTGTGGAGAGTGAGTGTGTGAGCTAGCGTGATGGGCGAGAGTCCGTGCCTCTCAGGAGACCATACCAATTCATGTCTGTTTCTCTTTCTAGCTGTGGGTGTTTGAGCTGGGCGTTCAATGCCTCTGGGCCCCAGATGCCCACCTGTAGATTGGTGTGAGGTCTCTCGCTTGTGCAGAGAACTCCATGACATGCTCTTTCCTGTGCAGATGCTGGCACGGTTAGGCAATAGAGGAGCCAGGGCTGGTACCAAGACCTACACCCTCCAGCAGCTGTGGCTCTCCATCCTTGAGCTTGACCATGTCTGGTCTGGGACTCTCTCCTGGTGAGGGTAAAGGGGTTCAGGAGGGCCTGCCCCCACAGTAGTGAGTCCCTAGGCTGCGGAGTGGGGGGAATGCTGCCTCTGTGAGGACAGGCATGACGAAATGTTGACATGTGTCCCAGACGGGCCGGCCTTGGCTTTGCTGAGCAGCGTGGTTTCCACGAGGCTGCAGGCAGGGTCACATACCGTGGTACTGTGGATTCTGAATTCTCTGCTTGCTCTCCCTCTCCTCCTCCTCATCTTCCCCCCTCCCCTCCCCCACCCTCCCCTTGGAAATTTCTCAGTAGACCAGGCTGGCCTCGAACTCAGAGACCCACCTCTGGAGACTAAAGTGTGAGCCACCACACCCAGCTCCACGCTTGCCTCCTGCTTGCATTTATCTGGAGCTCCCTGGGGTGGCATCTTCATCCCAAAATGACCTTCTGCACATCATCAACACACTCCCCAAAGGAAGGCTGGCCTCTCCTCACTGATCCTTTGTTCTCTTCTCTTTTCCACGCCCACCTGGGCACACGGGCGAGTCTACACCCACCTGGGCATGCGAGCGAGCCCTCACTCTAGCACAGGGAAAACGGCCCCACTTCCTATCAACCACTTGCTACCTGACCTTGTCCAACGACAAGCACCTCTCTGAGCCACGGAATTACTGGTTCTTCGAGGCCTCCGAGACAGCCACAGGCCACTGGAGAACGGCCCTGAAAGGCTGCAGCTATAAGCTGAGCGCCAAACACACCGACACCTCCCGGGTTTCTCCTAGTTGCCAGCTTCTTGGTCCTCTTCCGGGATTTCTGCTCCTCCCGAGGATGTCGTCTCTCTGACAGAGAGGCACTGGCTTGGGGCACTTGGCTTATGGATTCCCTCACCTCAGGGACTCGTATGATGTGCCCTGGAAAGGGCCTCATCCCTCATCTTGGCCTTTCTGTTTCTCTCTGAACTAGCCTGCCTGTGGGGTCCACTATCAGCTCTGTCTTAGAAGTGGGTTTTGATGCTTCAGTGCTGTGGACACAGATGGGGCATGCAGGTAGATGAGCAGTTTATAAGGAGCCCACAGGGTGGCTGAAGTCTCAGTTCAGTGAACATTTTGACTGAACACCTCTAGTGACAGAATGTTCCAGAAGCCAGAGGCATTCCGGTGTGTCTCTCCAGGGTTGTCTCAGCCTCAGGCCCAGCTGCCTCCATCATTCACAGCTCCATCCCCATCTTGGCTCCTGCATTCAAGTGGTCCAGAATGGTTCCATCTGGTGCTGGAGCCTTGTTGCCATGGATACCCCATGCACGGGTCATAAAGCTTCATTCCACGAGCTGATGGAGCTCTGGGAGTGAGCCGTGTGTCAGGCTACTGACCCTGCAACTGCTAGAGATTGGGGTCTGAGCAGGCCCATGCTGTGTGGAGTGAAGTGTGTGTGTGTGTGTGTGTGTGTGTGTGTGTGTGTGTGTGTGTGTGTGTGTGTGTGTGTTCTAGAAGTTGGGGGTCTATCGGAGCCTTTCTTTGGTATCAGGTGTCTGGTTAAGACAAGAACTCCTCCGGAACACTGGTCACTCTCTGCCCTCTGCTGTCTTGCCTCACCTGCCCCAGGGCATGGACAGGTAGATTGGCTATGAGGCTGGGGAAGCTGGGCTCAAGCTCACTTCTGCCACTGTGGGATTTGGGACTCAACCACTACACCTCTTCAAACTTCTGTCCCTTCTTCACTTGGCTGCTCCTCATCCTTCTGTAGCTCCCCATGACCCACTTGCCATGTTGTCTTAAAGACTGCAGAGAGCCCAGCCCAAGGCCCAGGACATTGGAACCACCTGATCTCCCCTAGATTCAGGGGCAGCAGACAGAGCCTCCGAAATGATGTCACCGAAAGCCAATCAGAAAGCTTCTTGGCTGTTCCAGCAGGAGGGCTTTCTAAAGAGAATTCTGATTGGCTTTCTTGGGAGCCTGGGGCTATGAATGACATCTGGTGTGAGGATCTTATACCGGGAGTCCTTCTTGTCACTAAACGGCCACAATCCAGGATTGTTGGAGCAGCGGGGGCTTCCTGTGTGTGGTTCAGTCACCCCTCACTGTGGCCTGGCAAAGCTCTCTGGAGGGGTGCTCACCGCTGCTGACGAGGTGGAAAGCCGGGACCAATGAGCCAGTGTGAAGGGCCAGGAAGGCAGCCCCATGGTGGTCACCTTTGCGGAGGGGCAGGAGGCCCTTCCTTCCTCTGGTGACCTACAGACCACCTCCTGTTTGCTGCTGCTAGGGCACACCTAAGGGACAGGTGGCTTGTGAGGGCCTGGTATCATCTGCAGCCGGTGCTGGCCCCTGTGTCATGGAACAGAAAATAGAGCCATGGGTGTCGACACGCTGGTCAGGGACATTTACATGCAAACCTGGCCTGGAGAGGGAAGGGGGTGTCCAACAGGGTGGGTTAGCTTCTCTCTCTCTCTCTCTCTCTCTCTCTCTCTCTCTCTCTCTCTTCTCCTCTCTCTCTCCTATCTCTCTCTCCCTCTCTCCCTACCTCTCCACTCTGTTTCTCCTCCTTTGTCTCTCTCTCACCCTCTTCTTTTCTAATATCCATCTTCTTTATTATAAACATGTATTATTTAATTTTAAATATACTTTAATTTTTTGTTTCTATGTTTTTATCAGTATTTGGATGGAAATCCTCTAGAAACCTGAAACTCCCTCCATGATGTTCCAGGTCCCCACCCCACCCCAACAACAACCTCACACGAGAAAACCCCATTCATTCCCCCCTTCTCATCTCACGCTTCTCAGCACACTCATAACTCTGTTCACACCTGACCCTGCCTCAGTTTCCCCTACCACAGTTCCCTGATGTATCCATTCTGCCTTGAGCAGGTTTGACTTGCAATTGGCCCAGGCACTGGGGGAGTTGATGTTCGAGAAGACCCTCAGGGAGAAAGTGAACCAGGAGAACAGCGGCGTGCGCTGGGAGCTGGGCCAGCTACAGCAGCAGCTGGAGGTAAACAGGGGGGACCCACAGCTGTCCGGACTCTCTAGAATCCCCAGCATGCACCTGCTGCAGCGGACAGTGGAAGAAAGCCCTGAGTGGGTGCCATGGTCCACCAGACAGCTGGCACCACTGTTCCCAGCATGTCCTTATGATGCCCACAAAGTCATGATGTCAGGCAGATAATCCTCCACAGCACTGTGCTCCAGCCATAGGCTCAGGGTCCCAGTGCTACCTGGGAGGTCCCAGGGGCTCAACAGAAAATAAAATGGAGTCAGTCACGACCTGGTCCAAGAGCCATGGCCGGCCCCAAGCAGTCTCTGATACAGAGGGAGTTTGTGGTATCAGCTGCTCCTTATCCTTCAGCTGCTCCTTATCCTTCAACTGCTCCTTATCCTTCAGCTGCTCCTTATCCTTCAGTGGCTCCTTTTGACCCCTCAGGTGACCCGTGTACTTTCTAGCCAGCCATGCATCCTCTTCATGAGAGACCCTGCAGACTTTGCCCTGGGACCCAGCTTCCTTATTGGATGAGTCACTTCTGGGCTCTCTGCCTCCTTGAGGGTTAACACGGTGCCTGGCTTCCTTTTTCAGCAAGATAAACACTTTCCTTACATGCAATGAGATCTAACTGCAGGAAAGTCCCTCTCCCTCCACCCATCAGTGTCCCTCGGAACCTTCTCAAAGCACAGCCATGCTGGTGTCCCCAGGGACACTGTGAGGGACCAAGAGTGGAGGAGGGCAAAGTGGGGACCCAAGTGATAATACAAGCTTGTCATCTCAGCACTGGGGGAACCAAGGCACTGCATGGGGAGACCCTGTCTAATGGTGCTGAGCCTGGGATACAGCTAGGCTTGTATGTAGAGGGTGGAGTCCTCCCGAGAGAGGACTGTGGCCATGTGACTCCATCCCTCGGCCCCTTTCCTTGTAGCAAAAAGAGCAGGAAGCCTCGAAGCTGAAGCAGGAGGTGGAAAAGTTGCAGGGCCAGAAGCGGGAGCTGCTGGGCTGCGCCTCTGTCGGGGAACAAGGTGTGGCCAGCCTGAAAGAGAGGGTCTGGGAGCTGGAGTCCAACGCCCTTGAGCAAGAGAAGGTTCACAGCCAGCAGGAAAACACCATTAAGCAGCTGGAGCAGGTAAAGAGACCCTCCCTGTCTGGGGGGATGCTCTGCCCTGGGCTGGGTCCTCCCACAGAATGTCCTCAGGGAAACATCTGGTTTCTAGGTACATGCCCAGCCATGGTGCTTGAGGCAGTTAGGAGACACATGCATAGCAACAGAAAAAATCTAAATACAGTGATGTGAGCCAGAAAAGCACACATTAAAGTAGATGCTAAGGGCTGGTGTGGTAGATAACACTTGTCCCCACACTCTTGGAGACTGAGACAGAAGGACCACTGTGAATAATTCCAAGCCAGCTTGGGCTACATAGAGAGTTTGAAGTCAGTGTGGGATATAATACCAGACCCTGTTCCCACCCCACCCCCCAAATAATCCACCATCCAAAAATGGACACCGAGGAGAGATGGGGACAGTGATACACAAAACCCACGTCCTTATACAATAGTGTCAGCGCTAGAATTCCTGGTTTTCAGAGAGATACCGGGAGTGCGGGAACATGTGTTGTTCTGTCCCTGGGGTAAAAGCCACCCAGTTTTTCAAGGGGAGGGCAGTTCCAGTGCTTAGCTCTAAATTTCCCTTGGAGGGATGTTGTAATGGACAATTCTGTTTAAACCCTGCCCACTGTGGGAACACGTGCCGGGCAACATGAGTGGCTAGAGCGGATGGACTCTGTGCATTCCCACTGAAGCCAGGGTGCCATCCATTGTGTCTTGCTCAGCCTCATGGATGGGAGACCCAGGTGTGAGAAGTGAAGGGTCAGGGTCTGGAGGGCCTCGGAGGCTCATGAGTGACCAGCGAGCTTTCCTTAGCTGGTCATGTTATTAAACACCTCCTTTGCATCAGACAGCTCACAGGTGGAGGAGCCAATCTGGAATCTGGTGCTCTCTGCCTCCCCAAAGCTCAGAGTCCTGCTGGGATCAAATGCACCTTGAGCATGTTGATCCAGTCTTGGGAAGGGCGGAGGGAGACAGTCTCACTGGAGGAAGTGAAAGCTGAAAGCTGAGTCAGGATCGGCTGAACAAGGGTTCCAGGCAAGGTAGACTGCTCCTGCAAAAGCCCAGAGGCCGCAGAGTCATGGGACACCCAAAGACTAGCAACTGAGATGAACTCCTGAGTCATCTCATTGTCCACAGAATCTCAGGCAAGCCCTGGGGTTTCTAGATGGTTCCCTTCTTTGACAGGAACCTTGCCCATCCTCAAGCCCCAGGTCTAATTGATGATGATCACAGCAGTCCACACAGGTGGGACTGCCGAGGCTGGCGGAGCACTGTGTGACAGCCCCAGGAGGTGTCTGTGAGCGCGAACAAGCCAGCAGGCATTTGTGAAAATCCCCGTTATCATTTCTTGAAGATTCTTCCCAGCACCACTGAGGGTTACAAGCAGAAACAGGAACTGTGACCTTAAGGGTGGAGACGGCACACCTTTCCAGCTCCCCAACCTTAAATGGGAGGGGAAGAGAGGCTGGATGGATGCTACAGTAGCCCTGGACCCTTGCACAGCACACATCCCCACAGAGGCCAGGCAGATATTTATTGATCTCAATAAGGCACTTTTCCCTGGGAGTTTTATGTTAACTCATATAAGCTTGACATAAATGGTATTGCAGATGTCAGGAGTGCCCCAGAGGCTGGAAAAAATGAAAAAGAAATATTATATTTCCTCACACTGCCCCTTGACTGGGATCATCCTCCCATAACCCCCGTCAATGTGTGAGATTGGGGGAAGGAGCTGCGATCTTGGCTAATTTAATCAGGCTGTGCCAGGGGCTCTGGCCACGTTGTCCATTAGCATCTTCATGTCCCCAACAGTTTAGGAGTCCAGATTCGCTCTTCTGTTTCCTGCCTGTGTCTCCACATTAGAGACAACAGTTGCAAACCTGTAAAACAGAAGAACTTTAGGTCCCTCGGAGGACATCACAAAGGATTCCTAGGCTGCACCTAAACCCAGTGGGAGAAGGTGATGGATGAGTGTCACCACGGGAAGGGGCAGAGGCAGTGCTGGGTGTTCGGCTGCTTCTTTTGACATTTCAGGGTAGGAGGGAGGTGACTTCACTCTGAGGCACATATTAGAGAGGAAGGCCAAGGGTGGTGTGGAGGGCTGGGATCAGGGGTGTTGAGGGAGGAGTAGAAGGCTGGGGATATGGGTGTGAACCTTCATGCTCCATCCTTGCTCGTGTGGAGGGCTGAGGATGGAGGTGCCTTGGGGGGTGTGGAGGGCTGGGGACGCACTGTGGACCTTCCTGCTCTATCCTGTCTCGTGGCCCCAGCTTCGCCAGCGGTTTGAGTTGGAGATTGAAAGGATGAAGCAGATGCATCAGAAGGACCGAGAGGACCGGGAGGAAGAGATGGAGGACGTGCGTCAGTCCTGCCAGAAGCGGGTGCGTGAGTTAGTGACCCCAGGGGATACTGTGGGTGTTCGGTGGCAGAAGGGACACCAGGTCCTCTCAGGAGTGCCTGGTTACTGGTCTGTGACAAGGACCACAGAGGGCTCCCGGCACAAGTGGAGGGTGAAGGGGTTTGGGGTCTCACCTGTGAGCAAGACTCGTGGAGAGCCGCCGGCCCACTTCTGCTGGGGTGTTCAAGTAAGGGATTCCCTGTGTGTCGGGTCATAGCTGAGAAATCTGAATGAGTTGCAAATTAAATGAAGTGCTATCAGTCAGATTTCTTAGTTGGAGCTGTTGGAGGGAAACAGTGTAGCCTGGGGCTCCCATGAGGGTGTTCACTAAGCACTGATCTGGGACCCTGCAGTTGTCTAAGGACAAAGTGCTGGAATGAGAGGTTCTGGTGAAGGCCATCTTCTAGATGGCCACCTCTCGTTGTTTCTTTATGTGGGAGTCAAGGGGAGAGAAGGAGAAGGGGGAAGAGAGGTTGATTTGGGTTTTCTGATCCTTCTGGGGGTGCCACCCTCATAGCCTCCTCTGACCCCAACCCTACCAAACGGCCCCTTCTAAACCCCATCCCACTAGAGATTGGAGGGAACTCACATAGTCCATAACACCAGATACCCTTGTGTGTACCTGGGCTGCTGTACTTTACAGCCTCGTCATAATAGAAAGCCAGGGAGACAGATGTGTATCTTAGCAGGCTGGCTGCCATGTGCTACACAGCCTTAAGCGTTCAGAGTGATGGGGGCGAGGAGATGGCTCGGTGGGTAAAGTGTATGCTGGACCTGCGTGAGGACCTGAGTTCCGATCTCCCCCACCCACTGGACGAAGCTGGGTGTGAGTGGAGCCTCCTTGACTCCAGCTCTGGGGGACAGACACAAGCCCAGTCAGTCTAGTCAATGGGCAGGCCCAAGATTCAGTGAGAGACCATGTCTCAAAAGTATAATGTGGAGAACGGAATGATAAAAGAAAATACCAAACATCAAATCCTGACCTTCACAAGTGCACACACAGGTCAACATGTACCTGCATGCACACGTGTAAACACACACACACACACACACACACACACACACACACACACACACACACACACACACACACAGCATGCTAAGACTAGAAAATATTCAAGCAGTGTCCATGACTACACACTTCACAGTATAGGGTATGAGGTCCCCCAATCTGGCCAGCTCTCCCTTTTCTTGCCCAGGTCCCAAGCTTTTAGTTCCCATGCTTTCTTGCAGACTTACCCCTCTCTAGGCAGTGAGTATGGCCACAGGCTCCAAGTGACTGCCCAGGGCTCATTCAAGGGTGCTCACCTCTGTTCCATATGCCCACAGCTCCGTCAGCTGGAGATGCAGTTGGAGCAGGAATATGAGGAAAAGCAGGTGGCTGTCCATGAGAAGCGTGATTTGGAAGGCTTGATTGGAACCCTGTGTGACCAGGTAAGGCACACAGGATGGGGACGTTCGAGGGTATTCAAAACCCACCTCTTGGTTTTTTGAGATGGGCAGGTGCTTGAGAAAGCCAGCTGCAGGGCGAGCTTCCTTGTTCATCCCTGTGTCCCCAAAGCACATTCTTCTCCACCCATCCTTCCTGCCCACGCTCACTGGCTCATCAAAAATCTCCGGAGCTGGTGACCAGCCGAGTTCTTAGAACACACAAAGGAGTAAACAGCGTGGCCTCAGTTGGGATGGGCAGATGAAGCCGTGTGACCTTCAGTGGCTGCCGGGAGTGAGCGGTGGACAGTGCTTGCACTAACAGGGTGGCTATGGACGGCCACCCTGCCTACAGCTATCTTGTAGGGTCACGATTTTTCCAGGGAAGTAACCAGACCGGGAGCCAGGCAGATGTCCCTTCCACCTCTGCTGTCTGTCTGTCTGCATTTAGGTGAGCTTGTTAATGGATCTAAGCATGGGGAGCAGCAGGGCTCCTTCGGCCTGACCCCGACACTGTCCTGGGGTCCTCGGCATATCTCCGTGGCATTCTGAAAATGAGGCTTCTTGTGGTGGGGACAGTCTTACATTGTGGGATGCCGAGCACGCCGGCCACCAGGAGCTGCCTTCAGCACCGGCCCCAGGGTGCCAGTCAGAAAAGTCGACAGACCTTTCCGAGGGTCCCTGGACACATCACTCCCCGCCACCTCCCTCCGGAGAGCCACAGCTGTCCACAGCAGCCAGGAGAGCTCAGAGCCACTCTGATTTCAGAGCTGGGAGCCCCTCCAGCTACTGTGACAAACTGTGCTGAGCAGCAGGGGGGAAGGCTATGTCCCAGCACCAAGCTGCAGCCCACCACTGCTCGTCAGGTCCCTTGCCACTGTGTTTTGGGCCCACGTGTGCTGAGGAAGAATATTTTGGAGGGAACATGGGGCGTAGCAACAGAGCTGCAAACAGGGTAGCCAGGACCGTGAGAGGGAAAAAAGGGGTGCAGACAAGACCTCCAGGACACACCTCTCCCCAGTATACCACTTCCTCCAACCAGACCCTGCCTCCTAGGTGCCCATTCAGGAAGGGTCCAGTGACGGAGGCTAGCATCCCCAGGACCAGACCACATCTGAATTGCACCAGCAGCAGCAAGGCATGAGCCTTCTGCACCTGAGCCTCGAGAAGCGCTTTGCATCCTAACTATGACGCCAGCATCGTGTTAATGCTCTCATTGTGATCTTTGCCAAACCTACAGAGAAGCAGGCAAACACCACGGGTGGTGTGTGTTCAGTCACGGGATCGCATAGACAAACACACCGCCATGTTGGATGACCACCTGATTAGGGACGAAATGGTTCCCAACCATCTGGAGGCCTCTTGGTGGCCTCTTCCTTAAACTCCCCCACCGAAAAAAGCCTGACACTGGTCCCACGTAGGTACATGAGGTCTTTAATATGCTGTTCCTTGTCCCTCCCATGCTGGTTTTGAGTTCAGTCCACAAGGCCTCCTACAACCAGAATTCAGCTGCCTCGCTGCTGTTCTGACCTCAGTAAACCTTTTTTTCTGTCCACGTGTGCCCTGTGGTCCGCCCCTTCAGAAACAAAAACCACAGCCTGATCCTCACTCATGTCTTAGCACACGTGGGAGTTGCGTCATCTCCAGGGTGCGTGGCTGAGGGAAAATGGCTCCTGGAGAGGTACACATGTAGAATTACTACCCCCCAAACTGTCCCCTCTCCCAAGCCATCCCAGCAGCTTTTGCTGTCCCCTCTGCTGTCTGAGGACCGCCCTTTCCGCACCCCACAGCCGTGGCACAGCCAGAGTGTGTACCGTAATTTCCCAGAGCTGACACTTCGGGTCCCTCGTCCCTGGGGAAGCTGTGCGGTTTCCTCCCTATGACTCATCCGATCACGACAATTGGCTTCTGTATTTTCTGGGAATCGCTTCATGATCTGCGTATAAATGCTAATCAGTTTCTGATAATACACGTTTCAATAGCTCTGCCCTGTGGCTAATCCCCACCTTGTTTATAACGTCCCTCAGTTAATAAAGTCTTTAATGCAGCCACATTAACCACATTTATGGCTCAGGCTTCTCTACTTGAAAGCTGCTTTCCTTAATTTCAGCTCGTATGTCGCCATATGTCTTAAAGCTCTAAGCTTCTTTTTATGTATATGATTAGGTTCTAATCCACCTTACGTGGGTGTGTGGTATGAAGTCGATACCTATGTTTTTCTGCTGTGGCTAATCTTCGTTTCCACCATCCCTTGTGCCGTGGGTGTGTACAGGTCCCCATTCTCCTCTCTGTCTCTGCACAATCTGGTCCTACTGACTAGCTTTCGATCAACTACAGTGTCCTAGAGAGCTTTAACCGTCAATTCCACATAGCCTCAAATCCCTTTAGGAAAGAGTCACACCTGAGGGATGACCCAGATCAGGTTGGCCTGTGGGCATGCGTGTGGGGAATTGTCTCCACAGTCAATTGATGTAGGGGGGCTCAGCCCCCTGTGGGTGGCACCATTCCCGAGGCAGGTGGTCTTGGGCCATATGAAAGAAGCTAGCAAAACATGGGCCTGAGTGAGTCAGCAAGCAATATTTCTCCATGGTTTTGCTCCAAATTCTTAAGTTTCTGACTTCCCTTAATGGTGAACTCTAACCTGGAAGCATAAGCCATGTATATATGCTTCCTTCATCAAGTTGTTCGTGGTCATGGTTTTTATCACTTGTAGCAGGAAAGAAACTGCAACATGGGGCATCTTGTTTGTCTTTGAAAATAATCTAGGCTTCTTGAGTCTTCAGGAGCCATAAGACGCAGGTTGGGGTGTAGTTGAGTGAAAGAGGGCTAACCTGGCCTGCATGGAACTCCATGTACCGTACACAGAAAACTCAACAGGAAAAGATTTCAAGGGCTGGAGAACACTTGCTGCTTTTGCAGAGGACCAAAGTTCTAGTCCCATAACCTACACGGTGACTCATAGCTGTCTACCATTCTACTTCCAGGGTATCCAAAGGCCCCTTCTGGCCTCTGTGGGCACCAGGCATGCACACGATATACCGACATACATGCAGGCAAAACACCCATGCACATAAAATAACAATAAATAAATAAAATAAGGAAAAGGACTCCACGAGGAAACTTGATCCAGTGGAATGGCTGATTTGCGAGTTAGACTGAAGACAGCTGACAGTCCCATATTGAAACATTGTAACACTGTGTCCTTGTCCTCAGTCCCCATCCTGTCTATTTGTTACAGTGTTTCTCTCTTAACCACACAGGTCACACACCTTTGAATTAGATTCATTTCTAGGAAACTCTGGGTTTCCACAGCTTTATGACCAGTGCTTGTTTCTGTGTTCTGATTTTTATTAACTCGTCCTCTGTGGCCCAGGAGACATTAGCCTCGCGCGACATTAGCTTGGTATCTGGCAAACTTGCTGAACCCGGGGCTTTTGTAATATTTCTCCTGTCCATTGTTTTAGATCTTACCGTTTGAGAATGAGAACACTGTTGCTCTTGGTTCCCCTCCAACTTACTCACTGGCCCTCTGGTCTCAGCTGCATAAGGACATATTAGGAAATGCGCTTTTCTGATCCACCTGTCTTAACAGGAATGCGGCTAAGGTTTAGTCATGTGACTATTTCCAGTGTGTGTGTTATCAGTATCTCTTGTCTGGTTAAATGCATCTTCGAGTTTTCTAGAACTGAAAAAAAAAAAAAAAACTGCTGACTCTCACCACATGCTGCTGTTCCGGGGAGAGCTCCCTCATACTGGCTTCACCCATGAAGGAATGTAGTGTCTTCTGATCCATCTCCCACATCCATTTACTTAGCCATCTGATTTTTATTTATGGTTTATTTATTTATTTATGATTATTTTATTTTTATTTATGATTTATTTTTATGATGATGATGATGATGATGATGTGTGTGTGTGTGTGTGTGTGTGTGTGTGTGTGTGTGTGTGTTGTGTCTCTGTGGTCAGAATGTGCATGTAAGTGCAATGCCTGAGAAAGCCAGAAGAGGGCACCAGATACCCCAGAGCTGAATTACAAGTGGTTGTGAGCCACCATGTGGGTGCTGGGAACCGAAGCTGGGTCACCTGGAAGAGCAGTGCACACTCTTAACTGATGCCCCATCTCTCTCCCCCAGTCACCAGATTGTTAGCAGTTGCCCTTTTAGATAGTGACACTTAAGGGATTTTTAGAAACTGAAATCATGATACAGATTTATAATTTTCTTTCTATGTAGGGTTTATTCAAGATCGAACTCACCTTGTAAAATCAGTGTGCATCTGTTTTCAGGACAGTGGTTTTTTTAAAGTTTGGATATGTAATTCTTGAAATTTTGAAATAGTTTGCTTTTTAACCCTTTGGGGTGCAGGACAAATGCTTGACGTGGCCTAGGTTCTGTTATTACCATCAAGCATGAAGTCTGACCTCTTCTCTCCTTATTGAGTGATTTTCACCTTATTTTGTTGTACTTGATTCTTCCAGTCAGTCTGTCTTCAGGGTCCCCTTCCTCCCTTTATTTTCAACCTCTACAATTGTGTGTAAGTGTGTGCATGACTAGCTCACGTTACCGTTAAACAGATGGCGTGTTTTAATCCAATATTTCAGTCTCAAACTTCTCATAGGAGAATTTAGCTCGTTTACGTTTATTGGAGTGGCTAGTCTATTTGAACTTATTTGTGTTCTCTCGTTTTGTGTTTAGTGTTGTTAATTTTGGGTCCCTGTCTTTATTTCATACCATTTCTGTTTTTTGATAAACTGGTGTTTTTATGTTGCCTTGGGTTCTACTGCTAGGTCAGAAACTCTCAGTTGTATTTCTATTCTTTTAGTGGCTAGTTATGAGGACTCAGTTATAATTTTTCTAAGATACTTTAGGTTTTTTTTTTTTTATATCAATGGTGTGTGCTTCATACAACTGAAAGATGTAAGACTCTGAGGAAAGTGAGGTGACTTGTCCAGGGTTGAGTAGTTGGCCAATGGTATGAGTGGATTTGAAATGAGCTCAGCCTGTGCTATTTGGAAGTCTGCCATTTTTGTATCTAGTAACAGGCTGTTGCCTAAAATTTCTAGTACCAGAGTTTGGTGTGATGGCAAACATCTGTTATTCCAGCACTTGGACAGTGGAAGGAGGAGGATCAAGAGTTCAAGGCCAGACTTGGCTACTTGAGACCATTTTTTCAAAAAGTGAAAAGTTCTAGGTCCCATTAACTAGAGACCCATGCTTGTGGACCATCTTTTTAGACTGTACTTTCTAAATTGGTACTTAATTATAGTGGGCAGGCTCTCTCTACAAATTCTTTTGCTCTGTAACCTTACCCAACGCATTTTTCTCTAAGCCTCAGTTTCTCTACCCATAAAGTGGCCATATTATCTATCCCTAACTGTATTTCCGGATCCTATTTAATAGTGCTCATGAGTGTGTTTCCACAACTGTCCCCAACAACTTGCCTTTATGATAAAGGGGAAACAAACGGAGTTGAGTGCAGCCTCCACAACAGCCTGAGTCACGTAGACTCCATGGTCAACCATTCACCTCATTTATCCAAATTTGAATCACTGAGCTCCCAGGATGACGCTTAGTTCCTGCCAACCTAAGGAGGCTCTCTCTTCTCCTTCCTGTCTTCCTTAAGATGGAAAGGACAGCCTGAACTGAGGTTTTGTTGTGGATTCCATTTGCATAGCTCCCTGGAAAAGGCTGGCAATGCCAGCGTTTCAAGGGGCTGCAGTGGCGACCATGCTTGTAGCCGTTCCAGCCACGTGGCCGGTGCCATCACCGAGGCCGACTTGTTTCTTAGGAAAGCTACGTGCTGTAGCCAGAGGGAGAGCAGACAGCAGAACAAGGACAGGACTGTAGCATGACTCCTAATCGGTCTTGGTAATAAAAACCCAGAGCCAGACATTTATTTGTTAGATCACAAGCAAAATCTCACCACACAGGACCCATGCACATCACGGTAAAAATCTGATTGTGGAGTAGGAGACTCTGGGCTTCAGGAAACAGTCTCACTAGACACAGTGGAACAGTAGTTAGAGACACCCATGCTAAGCTGAGGTCCTTGGGCTCTGTGTTTCCACTTGGTAGCACAGTGGTCCAGGCAGATCACTTGCCTGCTGCATGCCTCCGTGTCCCTGTGTTCTGAGAGCCCCGGGCCATCTCTTACTATGTGACCTGCCCACACCTCCCAAGGTTTTTATGCCACCTTGTCAATCATACAGCAGTCCACATGCCAGACCACCTATCCTCTCTCTTGGCTCCTGAAGTGCCTTCTATCTGAGGCACTTTCCCTGTACCACTAGCTAGGAGCAGCTAGTTCCAACTTCCAGTGCCTGGTTCCTCCATATCTCAGTGCAACTTCTTGTAAGAATTAAAGTGCGGAGCTGGAGAGATGGCTCCATGGTTGAGAGCAATGACTGCCCTTGCAGAGGACCTTGGCTCAATTCCTAGCACAAACATTTTAATGCACAACTGTCTGTAACTCCAGTTCCAGAGGATTTGAAGCCCTCTTCTGGCCTCCACAAGCATCAGGCATGTACACTGTATACAGACATAGTGCAGGCAAAATATCCATACATGAAATATGATGATGGTGGTGGTGGTGGTGGTGATGAAGATGATGTAGGTGATGATGATGATGATGATGGTGATAGGTGTCAGCAACAAACACACCTCCCTGGTGATAGAACTTGCTAAAATTGCCTCTTTCTTGCCCCAACAGCTGGGTTCACACCCCAACTCTGTGTCTTCCCTGGGAAATCGTCCTTATCCACCTCAGACTCCTCCCTGTACAATGAAGACCATGTGCTCATCACAGGGGTTAACGTGGTCCATCCCAAAAAGCATTTAGAATCCTTCCTGCTGCTTAGAGTACTTCCCATAAGCGTGAGCTGGCGTTACATTCATAAAGGCAATAATGATAACAATGTGTATTTTAAGGGATTGTCACGGGAGTTAAGTACGACCACACGTGACCGAGTGCAGCAGGGTGCCCAGCCTGCAGCGCAGCTCAGCTGAGCTCCTGAGCTCCACCCCTCTGGCTGTGTATTTATACCACAGAACAGCGTTTTAAATTTACCACAGTCATCCATCCGAGGGAGGAGGCTGTATTCTAAGAATTCCAAGCTAGCCGTGGAGAAATCGTGACACGGATCTGTGAGTGCACACGCCAGGTCATCACGTGGCCACTGTAATCCTGTGTTTGTAAAGTACTTGACACGCAGAGTGCTTGGCTGCCCATTATCACACCTGATCCCCCTCTTATCTTAGCACAGAGAATGGGGATTTCTCAAAACCCTCTTAGACACTGGAAGCCCTGATTCCCATGGCAGCAGACTCCGCCAGGGTTCCTGCCGCCAGCAAATGGTGTGTTGAGGTTTAGAACCTGAGCCACCTCATTCTTAATCCATATCCCTTCTGGAATATTCTTGGGCATCCTTAGCATCCCAGGACAGGCATCTGGCAAGCAGGCAGGCAGGCAGAGATCCGCAACATGCAAAAGCAAGTCCCTATGATAGTGATTCTCAACCTTCCTAAGCTGTGACCCTTTAATACAATTCCTCATGTTGGGATGACCCGCAACCATGAAATTATTTTTGTTGCTACTTCATAACTGTAATTTTGCTACTGTTATGAATCGTCACGCAAATATCTGTGTTTTCTAATGATCTTAGGCGAGCTCTGTCAAAGGGTCATTTGACCCCCAGAGGGGTTGAGACCCACAGGCTGAGAGCCACTGCCCTATGACGAGCCACCCATCTTAATCTCTTCAGTATCCACCTATTGGCTGGCCCCATGCTCTTTGCTCCTGTCCCTGGATGTTCCTGGAGCAAAGAAGCTGTTGTGTCTTTAAGGGACGGTCCCAGTGTGATGCTGTCTATTCCATGCTTGGGCCGTACCCATCTCATTGGCCTCTGGGAATCAAGATATCCAAGTCACTGCCCTGGTCCTCAAGACAGGATGTGGCATCTCTGTGACCTTCTTGTCCACTATTCCCGGACAAATTCAGAGTTCTGGAGGGCAAGGAAGCTGTGTACTTCTGGGCAAAGTTCCATCCATAGAAAACAGCTCCTGTGACTGCCTTTAAACTGGCAGAGGCAACCTGCTTCAGCATCAAAAGCTTCATTTAGGCCAGGCAGCAGTGGCGCATGCCTTTAATCCCAGGACTCGGGAGACAGAGCCAGGTGGATCTCTGTGAGTTCGAGGCCAGCCTGGTCTACAGAGCGAGATCCAGGACAGGCACCAAAAATACACAGAGAAACCCTGTCTCAAAAAAATGAAAAACAAAACAAAACAAACAAACAGAAAAGCTTCATTTAGGGCTTTGAGAGGAGCACAGCTGCTGTCTGCTGAGAGTCATGATGGACCCAACAGCAACCTACAGTGTAGCCAGGGTTGAAGTTGTGTGGATCCCACCTGGCGCGCGCGCGCACGCACACACACACACACACACACACACACACACACACACACACACACACAATCACTGAATCATGACTACTGCAACCTAGGCTGTCCTAACTTCTCCAAAGACTCTGGAAGCTCTTAGCTTGATGCAGAGGACAGAACAGAAGGAGCCGGGCCTTCCAGATTATGGTGATATCGATGGAGTCTTGTGCATGGTCCTGTCGCACCCCTGGGGCTGAGCACTCATGAGGTTGAGCCAGTGTCCGGTCTCGTAGCATCCTGGTGGTTGGTATGGTCTCACTTGGCATATGAGAGTGGAAAACAGTCTTTCTGTTGTTTTGTTTTATGGTTTTGAGACAGGATCTCACACTGTAGCCCAGGCTAGCCTCCAGGTTATAGCAGTCCCCCCCCCCAATCTCAGCCTCTCCAGCGCTAGGTTTAAAGATATGGGTCACTATGCCATGTGAGAGGCAAGAGGCAAGTTGAGCCCATGGAGCTTAGTTCTAAGAACCTTGGACCTGGCCACTGCTTTCCACCTAAACTGACCCTTCTTTGGCTTCCAGATTGGCCATCGTGACTTTGATGTAGAAAAGCGTCTCCGCCGGGACCTCAGGAGGACGCACGCTTTGTTGTCCGATGTTCAACTCCTTCTGGCCACCATGGAGGATAGCAAGACGTCTGTCAGCAAGGAAGAACTGGAGAAGGTGCACAGCCAGGTGAGGAGGGCCCTCATAGGGAGAAGGGCTCTTCTGGGAAACACAACCAGAGGCTTCTGCCCACAGGGAGGTGGAGATATGGGCCAGGAAGCCACAAGGCAGTAGGGGGTGAGGGGTAGGACCTGTTCCCTTCTGTTGGGGGGAGTCAACTGTGTCTGTTTGGAGGGCAAGAACAGGTTAGGGCTGGGCCAACTGGCTGAAGCTAGTGTGCATGAGTGTATGAATGCTTTTGGTGGCCACCTGGGCTGCGTATAGAAGACACAGTTGCAGGGTTAATATTGCAAAGTCAACTTCTTGAAGAACCAAGGAGAACAGCTGTGGCCATTTGACTGTCTACTTGGATGCTAATAATGCCAGGCAAGGTTTCATGAGAGTTATGAGCTTTCATTGGCTGGAATCCTCTCCCTGTGCCTAAGCCCCCCCCCCCCCCACCACCATGTACTGAATCCTCTGTGCATGTTATCACCTGCCATCTCTAGACAGCTTAGCACCTTCTGTTAGTCAATGAACAGAGGGCTTATTTGTGGATTTCGATGGTTCAGTCCGAGATCACTTGGCCCCATCCCTGAGGGCCTGTGCTGAGGCAGAATATCATGGGAGGCGGAGATGCTCACCTCATGGCCAAGAAGGAGAGAGGGAGGGAGGGGAGGAGGGAGAGGGAGGGCGAGGGCAAGGGCGAGGGCGAGGGGAAGGAATACTAAGCAAACTAAGTTCCACCAACCCAGGAGACACTGGCCACCATCCCACACTCTGTGACCGTCTCTCTTCCCTTAGTGGGTCCCTCTCCTCCTGGTGACCACCATTCTGGCTTACTCCAGACCTTCTTTGTCTGGGCGCTAAAAGTCTTGTATCCCAGGAAAGGCAGGGCACTCGCTTACTCTGTGTACGCTTTGTGATCATATGGCAGCCAGATGCACTTAGTCATCATGAGAGCTTCCGGGGAGCAGAGGGGTACCCCATGGCCATTTTGCAGACGGGGACATTTTGCCCAGCGGTGGCGAGGCGTGTGATGGAGTAACACAGCAGTCAGTGACGGGGCCAGGACCCGAAGCTTCTGACTCTGAGTGCAGAACCAGGGTCTCTCTGTGTTACTTTGCATCTTCCTACCTGTTGTAGGAGGAGAGTGGGGAGGACAGCCTGGACATCCTGACTCAGCTGGGGACTGAGCACCTCACAGGGTGAGGGCCTCACATCTCTTGTTCCTGCTTCCCAGCCTCTGAGAGTCACCCCTACCCTCAAGCAAGTGTCCTGACAAAGGAACCTGGAGTGGTTTTCTCTTCTTTCCCTCTCCCCCACCCCCTCTTAAAAGTATTTCCTGACAGTCCCTCTGAGGGGTTAAGATGTGCGTTCCCAGGAAGCTGTGGTGTTTAATGAGGGCAGCTTGGGCAGAATCAAAGAGCCTCATTCTTCTGAAAGTTCTCTTTCCTGCTCTCTGTATCCGGCGCCCATCAAAGGGATCCACAGCCTTGGCTCTCTGCCGCCGTTGTCATGGAAATGACTGTGAGGACAGAGCTCCTGGACCAGAGGTCAGGGTACAGTCGCTTTGGCTCCTGGCACACGTGTCCCCGGATGCAGGAGTCGGAGCTAATTAGATAAAGCAACGATGGTTCCTGGTACCACTGCAGCTCCTGTCTGGTGTCTGGTGTTTGTCCTATGCCTGAAGGCCCCAGGGACCAAGGCAGGAAAGGCCAAGCAGGAGGGAGAGCCAGCCAGCTTGGCATGTCGCTGCTGTCTGTGTATAGCACCAAACAGTTTCTTCGGTCTGTCCATGTGCTTGCTCACTGGGTATTTATGCAGCACTATTGTGTGCCCCGTGATGGGTAGAGCTATGGGAAGGATTGTCAGCAAGGCGGGTGAGGTACCCACCTTATGAAATCCACACCTGATGGAAAAGCCAAACTGTGGCACAAATGCATGCAGTGGCCTGATTTTGAGGGGCGGGGGAGGAAGAAGCAGAGTCCTGGTAGGGACACGCAGAGGTCACTGCTAACTGGGGTCAGCTCCTTACACCTGGAGGAAGGGAGAGAGCAGGGAAGGCTTGGGTTTCACCCCAAACGGATAAGAAAGAAGCCACTGGCAACTTCCAGCAGAGCCCGACTTCCGTTTTGAATTGATGGGACTCGCAGGTGAGATTTGGCTGACCAGGCGTGTGTTAGTTCAGGCGATCCCTGCTGCTGCCTAAGCGGTTAGATATTCCTGTATTTAGTCCACTGTGCCAACGAGAAGCCAGAGTCTGAGGGGCTCCCTGAGCACTCTACCCAAAGGCACAGAACCAGACAGGCCTGGAGCTGTGGGTGCCGGGCATCCTGAGCTCTTGAACCTTGGCTCACCTGATGTGATCCTCTTAACCTGTGTCCAGAGCCCGGTGTGGACCAGGCTTGGCCTCAGAGCCTTGAATACAGCTGTACCTCAGCGAGCTGAGCATTGTTCTAGAACAGCACGTTTCAGTCCCCTCTCCATTCTCTCTTGTTGTCAAGTCTGGGCTAGAAAGAACTTGCTTTCTACTGGTTGCTTTGTTTGATCTTTGGAGGCAGGATCTGGCTATGCAGCCCAGGCTGGCCTCGAACTCTCCACCCTAGGCCTTCCAAGTACTGGAATTACTGTGTGAACAGTAATGAACAACCATGACCAGCTTCAGATCCGAATGTTAAACAGCCACATCAGGGTGCCTGATGCTGGCTTTAGGAGCCAGAAGCCACTTGGCTACAAAATTCCCTTCACCTTGGCAGTCCACCCATCTTGTGGGTGAGGATGCCGACTGTGAGGTGATGTTCATGTGATCTACCTCAGCTCTGCTGCTTTGAAAAGACCTGAATTTTGAGTCCAGAGCACCTTGTCTGGTGTTGCTGATTTCATATTGGGAGGGGTCTTACCTCCAGCTCTTCCTAACATGGAGTGTGGTCATCACTTGTTGCTCCAGGTACTCCAATAAGGGCTTCAGACACTGGGGTGAACTCAGGGCATTTACAGGTTGCTCATGGAAGGTTGGATGCCCAGGGAGAAGGTCATTTATCTTGTAAGGAGCATGGACAGAGGTGTACAATGGGTTCATCTCCTGCCTGGGTAACCCTGAGTCAGCCCCTACCTTTCAGGGACATCTGTGTCATATCTCATAGAAGACACCACACCCCCAAAAAACATCAGATCACAGGATCTGTAGAATTCCCTTTGTAGGACCTCCAGGATTGGGGTTGGGGATGGAGCTGACAGAGTGCTTGCCCAGAGTACATGAAAACCTGAACTGGGCAGCTTCCAACCCAGCGCCACATACACACCTCGGGTCTTGAGGTGTGAAAGGCAGAAGTATCAGAAGTTCAAGGTCATCCTTAGCTACATAGCAAGTTTGAGGCCAGCCTGAGCAACACAGGACCTTGCATCACAAGAGCCCCTCTAGGACAGGATGTCAGGAAGAATGCCCTGGGTACCCCTCCCTCCCTCCACTCACCTGTGTTGGCTGCTTGGGCTGGAGGGGGGGGGAGTGTTTTTGACATCTGGGTGCAGTATTTTATAAGGTGCTAATTAATTCCCGTTGGATGTTTTCACTGAAACTAACCTGGAAACAAGCCATCCCGACAACCAAGATGGATAATTGAGATAATCACTGTGCCAGTAACATCTGTGGGACCAGGGTTGGCGGACGCTGGCACCTGCTCCGAGGAGAGCTGAAGTGGGTGGAGCTCCTGGGTGCTGGTTAGTTATCTGTGTGCTTATTCATTTACTCCTCACTGGACCCGCATCTGCCACCTCCCTTTCCAGAGGAGGCACGCCATTGGTTTCTGTTAACTGGGGGTGGGGGGTGGGGAGCAGGCAGATGGACGTTGTATAGAACCCTTTATTGTTTACTTAATTCACACTCAGGGCCCTGCCCTCTCCTGCCTGTTAGGCACAAAGCTGCCATCACGGGTCTCAGGCGCTGCCCTCCCCAATCAGTTCCCTGTGCTCTGCCTGCCATTAGTAAAAGTCACCTGTTCGTCTCCTGCCAGGAATTCTCTCAAGGCTCCAGCTTTGCATCTTGTCCAGAGAGCTTCTCTGTCACCTCACTGGGGGTCCCTTATGCTGGGGATGAAACCCAGGGCTTTGTGTGTAGCAGTTGGGTGTTGCCATCAGTCCCAGCCACAGCCCATGGCCTGACCTTTGGAGGAAGGTTTGGAAGACCTCAACACAAGCATGATCTACAAGCAACTTCCCGCCATCCTTTGCACTGAGTCTAGGTTCTTTAGTCTGATCCCTGGGTGCCCAGCCTAGCTCCTCTGCTGTCTTTCATTGTCAACTTCGCATGGACTATGCCTCTGGGGGGCTCTGTTTCTGCCTTCAGATTCCTCTTTGCCCAATGGGTATCTGTCCTCTGACCTTGACTTCAACATTATCTCTCGCCGCCATCTACGCCTCCCATGGCTGGGGTGAAAGGTCGCCGTGTTCTGCCCTTCCTTCCTGTGTCACTAGCCACCGGATTTTCCTCCTTATCCGGAATCACAGAGACTATAAGAAGAGCTGGGATTTGAACCCAGGGTTCCAGTGGTTCAGAGGTTGGCCCTGCCACATCCCTGGGGCATCACATCCTTCCAGAACCTCTGGTGCTCAGGTGGGCCCTTCCCCCAGGGACTGTGACTGGGCCATTAGGCCTTGCCCATCTTCACCATGAATTCCCAGCTGTGATTAACTACCAGCCTGGGGCTCCCATCAGAGAAGACTGATGACCCCGGATCTATCCCCAGTGGCCTTAATTGGGGCATTTGTCACCATGTGTCACCTATGCTTCCCGTGAGACAGCAGAGGTAATTAACAAGCCCTGAGAAGATGCCCTGATGGGAGTCTTTGTGTGACCAGGCACCTTGGGGACACTTCTCTCCATCCCACAGCCCCGGAACAATGGCCTCACTAGGTGTTTTATTTGGTTTTTCTCTCTAAGGATGATGTTGGAGGGAATTGATTCAATATTAACCTAACCTCCTGTCAGGGGAGATAAAGACCATGTCGTAATTGGCTGGAAACATGGTGGTCACAGGTTTGTTCACCCACAAATATTGACACTTCCAAGGCGGTGATGAACGAAGCGTGAAGAAGGGCCAGCTTTTGCATCACGGGCAGGAAAATCTAGTTTTCTGTCTAAAGGGCACTGCTTATCCGGGGAGGGCCAGGCAAGCAGCAGCGTCCTGAGCCCCCAAGGTGACACTAAAAGGAGAGTGAGTGGTTTGAACACCACCAGGCACCTCTGTGCCATGACCTAACTCTGTACGCCAGACTATGAAATGCACCCAGTGGCTTCCAGGAAGCCAGGGCTGGTGCTTGGACACGTGCCTGCATGGAGCAAATCCCCAGTGACCACACAGGCTGCCGGCCATCTTCAACGAATTCCAGAGCACTGCGATGACCCATCTGAGGAGGCGGCTTAGCCTCTGAGGAAGAGGGAACCTGCCAAACAAGGATCGGATGAGACTCGATGGGTAGGAGCCAGGGGGATGGCTCAGGGAAGAAGACCCGAGTTCGCATCCTCAACATCGTGTAAAATGTGGGGCATGGCTTCGGGTACCTGTACCTGCAGCATCGGAGACAGAGACAGGCATATCCATAGAGCTCGCTGGCTGGCCTAATAGGGCAGTGACTTCTAGTTCAGACTCTGTCTCAAGGCAGCAAGGTGAAGGGTGATAAGGAGGATGCCCTATGTCCTGCTCTGGCCTCTGTGTGCGTGTGCATGGGTGTGTGCACCTGCACACTCACGTACACATATACACCATGCACAACACACACACACGCACATTCACGCACGCACGCACGCACGCATACACGCACACCATTTGTCTGTTTTGAAAGAATTATTTCTTTGAGATTTGAGTTTCATGTAGCCCAGGCTGGCCTCAAATGTTGCTATATAACCAAGAATGACCCTGACTTATGATCTACCCATCTCTACCTCAGAGTGCTGGCTTTCCGGGTGTGAGGCACCACACTGATGGTCCAGGTCCTGCACTCTAGACAAACACTCTACAAAGAACTTAAAATGTACCAGGAGGCTGAGAGCAGCCCCCAGCGCTCCGGTGCACCCTTCATCCATATGTGGCCATTTGTTTGTGGTGCTGGGGTGGAGCCCAGGACTGGACACATGATATACAAATTCTCTACCATTGAGATCTCCAGCTCTTGGATTCATGAGGGACATTTGGCCAAATCTGTTTAATAATTATCTTCACAGACCTGCAGCTCCCGAAGCATCTCTGAGCACATGAGAGACATTGTGCCCTTTACCTTCATCAAAAATCTAAGTTTTAACATTGATATAAGGGCTAGTTGGCCATGGCAGCTCATGCCTGGAGTCCCGGCCCTCGGAAGGCTGAGGCAGGAGGATCCCCACAAATTCAAGGCCAGCCTGTGTATGTACTGAAATCCTGTCTCACCCTCACCCCTCTCTCCACACACACCCCTCAAGTTTCTGTTTTCTAAACCAGGGCAGACTAGGTCTAAAGTGCCCCCCAATTTTTTTGCCTCCCTGAGCCCACAGGTGGAAGCTGATTTCTACTGTAAAATGTTCACACTTAACTTCACATAAATATCCACACACACCCTCAGCCTGGGCCCTTGTCCTGCCACAGGGGCAAAAATGTTCCTGCCTGTTCCTGAAGCCAAAGTGGAAGATGCCCCGTGGTACCCACAAACTGAACCTTTAAGGCTCGCCCCCACTTTCTTTCTTTACAGTACAGAGTTAGTTCAAGGCCAGCCTGGTCGAGTGAGTGAAACCCTGTCTGAAAATAAAGCAAGCAAACAAAAGAAACAGGATCTGGGGATGTAGCTGAGTGAGCAAATGCTTGCCAAGCATGTGCAAGCCCCTGGGCTCAATACTCAGTACTGAAAATGCTACTCTAGACACAGCAATGCACAGTAGTCTCCGTGCGGAACGGAGCAATTCTGGAACGTTTACTAAATGACCAAACAACAGAGATCGTCACCGTGTGGTCTTGGAACTCATCTGTTGCATCCACCGTCCACAGCTGTATTGTGTAGACATGGCTTGAGCCTGTTGACATTTTTTAAAAATTCATTTTTAATTATGTATATATACGTATGTCTGTGTAGGAGTGTGTGAGTGTGAGTGTAGGTGCCCATGAAGACCAGAAGAGGACATTGGAGGCCCTGGGGGTGGAGTTATAGGTACCTGTGAATCACCTAATATGAATGCTGGGAACCAAACTTGGATCCCCTGGAAGAGCAGCAAGTGTTCCTAAACACTGGGCCACCTCTCTGGCCCTCAGGGGACATTTTTAATAGGCTTGCGGTGGCAGCTTTTGCTGCGTGTGATTGGGGCTGTCTGCAGTGCGGACTGTGGGGTGACCCTCTCTGGAGAAATCCTCCACACTAAAGGTAGAGTTTTCCACATGCCAAGGTGGCCTGTCCAGCCGGGAAAGCATCCAGTCTAGCCTTGTAAACTCAGGTGGAATGTTCTCCCTGTGGCATTTGCAATTCTGTGTTTTTAAATCCCGCAAGTTGTTCAACCAAACCCAGGAGCCCAGGATCTAAGCTCTCTACAGAAATAGAGCTTCCCCGTTCCACCTCTCTCCATATGTCTGGCTGACTTGTCTAGAAGCCCTGTAAGTCCAAAGAAAACATTTCCCCAAGTATTTAAAGCAGGCGGATGGCTTCTCATAGGAAAGCAAAGCCGTTCCTGGGCTTACAGTTGAGGTGCGTGTGATGGGGATCTCAGTCGCTCTCCCTGAATGCTGGTGCTGGGTGTTGGGGAGACAGTGGGGGGTGGAGACAGAGCAGGGGTGGTGGAGACAGAGCAGGGGTGGTGGAGACAGAGCAGGGGTGGTGGAGACAGAGCAGGGGTGGTGGAGACAGAGCAGGGGTGGTGGAGACAGAGCAGGGGTGGTGGAGACGACAGAGCAGGGGTGGTGGAGACAGAGCAGGGGTGGTGGAGACAGAGCAGGGGTGGTGGAGACAGAGCAGGGGTGGTGGAGACAGAGCAGGGGTGGTGGAGACGACAGAGCAGGGGTGGTGGAGACAGAGCAGGGGTGGTGGAGACAGAGCAGGGGTGGTGGAGACAGAGCAGGGGTGGTGGAGAAAGAGCTGAGATGGGGAGAGTGGGAGTCAGGGAAAGACAGTGAGAATGCAGAGAGACGGTGGCGGGGTAGGGCGGCAGGGAGAGTGCGGAGGTAGTGGGGGGCAGGGAGGCAGCTGTGTGGAGACAGTGGAAGGTCTGGTGAGGGCTGAGACAATGAGGAAGAGGTCTGTAAGCAAGAACTGTGCACAGGTGGGTCCAGGGGATCCAGGAACACTTGGGTCAGGGGCCTTGAAGACTTGAACCTGATGCTGGCAAGTCATGGGCCACCCTCTTCCCCGGCCACTGCAATGGGATTCTTCATCTGTGAAAGGATGGGCTGCCTCATGGGCCGAAGTCACCAGCTACCGTCACCAACTACTCTGACCCCTAGACATATTCTCAGCCTTGTCCCCTCTTGTCCCGGGAGGGGCAGCTGTCTGGCTACCCTCCTTTGGCCCCTTACTCTGCCCTGTTGCATTTGCTATGACCTCTTCCCCAGTTGTGTTAGGATGGGTTTATCCTTAGCGAGGCCACGACTCAAGCTTTGCTCCCTGCCTCTGTGGGGAGTCCTTCTTCTAGCCTCCCTGCCTCACCAGAGGCCTGGGGTTTCCAGCTTGGCAGATCGAGCTCAGCCTGAAGTTTCATCCCTTCTGTGGATGGCGCCTAGCCAAGGCCACTGACCCCCACGCTTGGGCAATTATTGTCACGGTCAAGGCGACATATGGGTGGAGCGCCTTGACATTAGAGCTGTTCTTTGTTTGGAGGAGGTGGGATTGTTCCCAAGGGGGCTGTGCACAGCCTCTGCCTGGACTGGAGGCCTTTCTTACATGGTCAGCTTGTTGCTTGCTCACTCAGAGGCCTCTTAGGCAGGCCTGGTCACCTTTCCTCCCCTATCAAGTTCTTCTGTTTCACTTTCTTGTTTTTTGAGGCAGGATTGGTCTGATCACAATCCTTCTGCCTCAGCCTTCCAAATGCTGGATTACAGGTGTGTGGCTACATGAGCAGATCCTTAATCCTTCAGGAGACAGTGGTTTCTGAAGTGAAAGTATGTGTGCCTGGGGAATCCCGGGATTACCTCTGTTTCTCAAAAGTGTGAGCTCTGGGTGAGACACTACCCATCTGAGTCCACATTGTTTTCCGTGTGTGTGTGTGTGTGTGTGTGTGTGTGTGTGTGTGTGTGTGTTTTCTGTCTGGAGATTCTACTTCTGGGGATCATGGAAAACTGCCATGTGCATACCGGTCATGGGGTCTGTGTACTGATGTGGGTTTCTCCATGGGACTGGTCCCTCCACTCTTGAGGGGGTGGCATGTGCCTGGGTGATTGTAGGCTACCAACAGATGAGAAGGCGGGGGATGAGAAAGCAGTTTGAGTGACTGAGATCTGGTCAAAGGCAAGCACAGGAAGGCCCTTCCATGCAGAATGTTTTTCCTTTGAAAGATTTGCAGACAAGCTTAACCCATGCCCCGGTCAGGGCTGGTAGGCTCCTGCCATCCTTTGAGGCACAAGCTTCGCATGATGGTTCTTCCTTTCATCCCTCTGCCCCTTTGCCCCACTTCCTGTACTCTCCAGAGAGGTTGTCCCTACCTTTCCTTGCCTGTCTCCTCTGGGAAGGACCGTTGACTGCTCCCTCTGTGTCTTGGGCCTGGTGCTGAGTGGGAAGTAGGCATCCTCGGGTGTATCCAATGAAATCCCCGGACTCCTGCAGCAGGGTTCAGAGCCCTGTCACAGGACAGTGCTGGGCTCAGACCCACGCTGCCTCAAGCACAGATACTTCAGGCTCACACAATGTATGCTGACAGACAGGTGTGAAGGTGTGGCGGTAGCCAGCTAGGGCTGGGTTGGGCTGGTAGGGAGGAGGATGTTAGAGAAGTGACTTCCTTCTCCTGTTCCTGCCCAGCTGACACAGAGTGAGGCCAAATGTGAGGATGCCTTGAAGACCCAGAAGGTGCTGACTGCGGACTTGGAGAACATGCACAGTGAGCTGGAGAATGTGACCCGGAGCAAGAGCCTGGTAACTGAACCTGCCACAGCCCCAGAAGTGCAGGCTTGGGATCTGGCACTGGCCTGCTGGGGACATGACCTCGTATAGGACTAAGATGTTCAGGATGGATCTATGGGGCAGCCCTTTGAGACCTCAGAGTCACCTGGAGGGTACAAGCTTCTGTTGTAGACCTTCTGGGTACTCAGCTCTATAAGAAGGATAAGGGAGCTTAGTGTGGACCTACGGAATGCTCAGCTCCCTAAAAAGCAAAGGGAATTTATTATGGACCTACTGGGTGCTTGATACTGAGTTCAACAGAACACACACACACACACACACACACACACACACACATACACACACACACACACACACAGATACACATATGCACATGCATGCAGTGAGATCCCATTTATAAAGGCAAGCTAGGAAACCTGTTGTGGACCTACTGTGTGCCCAGCAGCATGAAGTTGCATCTGCAGTGATGAACGCAGCTGATCGTGTGCCCATGTGAGTGCTGGCAGCTGGAGACGGTTCTGGGGACCCTCTCACAGCCCTGCTGTGTCCTTACCGCCCTAGGAACTCTTGGCATTTGTCGTCAGGTGCATGCCACCTTCTCTAAGAGGAAAAGCATGCCTCTCACAGGCTCACTTCAACTCCTTGCAACCAGAAGACCCAGCTGTTCACTATCATGCTATTGTATGGTCACCATGGAATGGGGACAAATGAGCCGTAGATCTACCATGTTGGTGACAATGTCTGGAGTCTGGATGATCAGACTTGGCTTAAATTTGCACTCGATATACAGAATTCTATTGTTTGCATAGAGATGCAGAGGAACCAACTCAGGCTTGGGAAGGATCCTAATAAGCCCTTTTATCCTGTATTTTATTTTATTTTTTCTAAATTAAGGGGAACATGTCCAGAAACACATATATGTGCACACATACTGTCTTAGGGTTCCTATTGCTGTGATAAACACCATGACCATAAGTGACTTGGGAAGAAAAGGGTTACTTCATCTTACACACACTCATATCACACTCCATTACTGGGGAAAGACAGGGCAAGAACTCAAGGCAGGAACCTGGAGGCAGGAACCTGGAGGCAGGAACTGAAGCAGAAGCCATGGGGGAATGCTGCTTACTAGCTTGCTACTCACTGCTTTCTCTATCTGCTTTCTTATACAACCTCCAGGACCACCTGTCTAGTGGGTAGTACCACACACAATGGGCTGGGCCCTTCACATCAGTATTTACTCAAGAATGCCCCACAGGACAATTTAGGGGGCAAGTTTCTCAATTGAAAGTCTCTCTTCTTAAATGTCTCTACATTGTATCAAATTGATAAAAAAAAAACTAGCCAAAACAATTGATCCTTTGTCAGCTTGACACACAAATATACCACTATCCAACCATAACCTTTCCTTTCTCATTTGCCCCCAAGATTACATGTTAATATTAATATCACATTATTAAAACATTCCAATTGTGAAAGTCCCCCAGTCTTTAAAATATTCAAACAGTTTAAATTTCAGTCTCTTTAAAACACCCAAAGTCCTTTTCAAAGTCCATAATTTCTCTAAAATTCCAAAATTTCTTTATAATTCCAAAGTCTCTTAACTGTGGGCTCTTATAAAAAAAAAGTTGAATATCTTTTTATTTCAAAAAAGGAAGATCCAGAGCATAGTAAATCAAAGCAAAACTAAACTTCAGCAGCATAAAAAAATCCACTAGTCGATGTCTTAGACCCCGTATGATCCTCTGAGCTCCAGGAGGCTCCATTTCTCCAGCTCTGAGGTTTGTGGCACACACAGCTTACCTGTAGACTCAGACAAGCTCTGCTCCACAGCTGCTGCTGTCCTCCATAAGTCAGGTCACCACTGTATGCACTTCTCTCAACACTCTTATCTCTCAGGACCCCACACGACAACCCACTGAGCTCAAAGCCCTCAATGGCTTTTGCAGCCCAAACTTCAAATAGCACCACAGCCCTTCCCAAAACACATGGTTGGATCTATCACATCAATACCCCCACAACATGGTTCCTATTTTCTGTCCTACTTAGAGTTTCTGTTGCTGTGGTGAAACACCATGACCAAAGAAACTTGGGAAGGGAAGGGTTTATTTTTTTTTTTCTTACTGTCTGAAGTTTATCACTGAAGGAAGTCAGAGCAGGAACCTAAAGATAGGAACTGATGAAGAGGCCATAAAGGAGTGTTGCCCCTGGCTTGCTCTACATGGATTGCTTCATCTGCTTTCTTATATACCCCAGGACCACTCATCTTGGTGGTAGTACCACCCACAATGGGTTGGGGCCTCTCACACTAATCATTCAAGAAAATGCCTATATATATATATATATATATATATATATATATATGTATATGTATATATATACGTATATATACACACACATATATATATGTATATATATAGGCACACACACACACACATATATATATATATATATATATATATAGAGAGAGAGAGAGAGAGAGAGAGAGAGAGAGAGAGAGAGAGAGAGAGAGAAAGAGAGGCATTTTCTCAACTGAGGTTCCCTCTTCTCAAATGACTCTAAGTTGTGTCCAGTTGATTAAAAAAAAAAACTAACCAGGACACACCTACACATGTACAAGCACATACATCCACAGGATGTGCCCACGTACATATAAAATCATCAAATACATGTGCAAAAGAAATACCTTTGGAGGGAAAACCCCCCAATCAAATCCACCCACCCACCCACACAACAGACACTGATTTGTCACCTGTTGGATGCCAAGTCTGGTGCTCAGTGCTGGGGATATGCCTGTGTATAGGACAAAGTCCCTGTTCTCAGGGACAATGCCGGTTTGTGCTTACATGCCTGTGCCGGGACCTTTAAATGCGTATGCATGGAGTCTTGGAGGTTCACACAGGCACAGAAACCTTCACAGGCCCTGCATCCACACCTGCCTGAACACTCAGTATGCACTAGCGCACACACCCTCACTGAGTGACCCTCTGCCCCCCTGCAGGTGGATGAGCAGCTGTACCGGCTGCAGTTTGAGAGGGCAGACCTCCTGAAACGCATCGACGAGGACCAGGATGACCTGAATGGCCTCATGCAGAAGCACAAAGACCTCATTGCCCAGGTCAGGACCATCTCCCAGCTTGTGAATTTGGTAGATGTAACAGCCCAGAGGTAGGTAGGAACTGTCAGTTCCACGCATCCCTGGGGAAAGATGGTGTGTCCTCTGGAGGGCAAACATGGACTTACTCATACGACCACCTCCCCATCCACACACATCCACCATACACACATCTACCCACCAATCCATCCATTCAGCTGTGTCTTAGTCACTGGTCCATCGCTGTGAAGAGACACCACGACCACGGCAACTCTTATAAAGGAGACATTTAACTGGGGCTGGCTTACAGTTTCAGAGGCTCAGTCCATTATCATCCTGGTAGATACACGTGGAGCTGGAGCTGAGCTGAGAACTTCATCCTAATCCGCAGGCAGAGAGAGAGAGAGAGAGAGAGAGAGAAGAGACACAGAGAGAGACAGAGGGGGAGGAAGGGGGAATTATAAGGTCTCAAATAGTGCCCCTCCCTGATGACTAAGCATTCAAATATGTGAGCCTATGTGGGCTCATTTTTATTCAAATGACCACAGTCTTTCTTCCCATGTGCCCACCCACCCATCCACACACCGATCCACTATCTACTCACTATGTCCATCAGTCCAGCCACCACCCACATACTCAGCCATCCAGTCTGTCTGTCTATCTGTTGTTTACTGAGGACTTGCTCAGTATTAGGCACTGTAAACAATGTCAAGGACACTTGGGTAAGCAAAGGGACATCCCATTCATTCCCTCTCCTGTTTGTGGCTTTGTGAGCCGAACAGATGTTGCCTCCAAGCTACCCGGAACAGCATGTGGTGGGAGGCGGGCTAGCAAACTGAGCTGAGAGTCCAGAAAAGGACTGAAATTGGGGACTGCTTCCCCGAGGAGGAAACCTGAATGAGGATCAGGAGTTAATGAGTTTGCAGTGGAACCATGGCATCGGGAAGGAGGACAGGTGTGTGTGGGAGGGAGGCACGTGCAAAGTGTCCACGGAGCCTTGGAGACTGATGAGGGGAAAGCAGCAGGCGTGCACTTGGGAGGCCAGGAGAAGGAGGACAGACCAGGCTCCCAGGAGGCTTCGTTTGAGGGGTGGCGGGAAGCGCTGTCAAACTTTGCGGGAGCGGAGTGGGAGAGGTGTGGCTGGCATGCTGCCCCACCCTGTCAACTCTGCTACTGTCCTAAGGAGTCTGGAGCTGAGGCATGGGGCTGGGCACTCAAAGCCACAGGGTCAGGCAAAGCGGAGGCAAAGCGGAGGGAAAGTGGGGGATGGGATGTGGACCCAGGCAGCAAGGAGACGAGGTGGCTGGGAAGAATTAGAGCTTTGGCTGGAGTAAGAGATGGGCCGAGGCTCCCTCGCAGGTTCCTGACCATATCCCAGGTGATAAAAGCTCAATCCAGGAGCATGGAACATCTTCCCGCTCATCCCCAGTGGTGATCCAGGAGGCATGTCCTCTTGCCTCCAAAGACCAATACCAGGCATGTCTGCAATACACAGAGATGTAACCCGAATAAGGAACGGAATCACCAGGGTTCCAGCCGCCACCATAGAGTGCCTGTGCCTGAGTTGTGGTTAATTTTGTCTGATGTGGAAATTGTTCTGTTCCGTCACAAGTGGAGAACATAACATGTGCTGTGACAAGTGAGCAAAACCATTCACATGGCAGAGCAGGAGCTAAGAGGCCTCCACATCCTCAGGAACCTCGCTCCCCAGAGACTGCCGAGCTTAGATGTCGCCTCCACATCCTACAGGCATTGTGACTCCCCTTTCTCTCTCCCTGACCTTGGAACTAACCAATGGAGGGGGCTGAGCGGACACTCAGCCCATTGTTACATGAGAGTCCCTGGCTGGCTATGGCTGGTGTCTGAGAGCAGGTTCCCAGTTCCCTGGCACACACAGTGCTTCCCTCTCAAGTTGGTTTTGTCATCGCCATGACTGGATGGAAGTCGCTGGAGGACAGGATTCCCCTAGTTCATGATCTCAGGAGTTTGGTGCCTGGTTGTTCGGCCCCAGGTGCTTGGGAAGGACATCACTGTAGCAAGAGTGTATGGCTCATGGCTGACAGGAAGCAGCAGAGCTTGGGCATGAAGGAGCCTGGACAGGGCACACCCCTGTGACCCCAAGTGACCTACTTCCTCCATCTAAGCTGCACCTTCTACAGTTCCACCAACTGCCTATTCAAATTTGAGATCTATGGATGGATTAAATTATCCCTGAAGGCAGAGTCCTGACTCTCACTTTCCAAAAGCCCTTTGGTGGCAAGCAGCTCCCCACTCTGCCCAGACTGTGGGAGACACTTCACATTCAAACCACAGTGCCACTCTTGGGATGTTGTACTGTCACCACGGGCAACACCATCTGTTCCAGGCTCTCCAACGTATGTCATGAAGAACACAGCAGTCACTGAATCCCTGAGCTGACGCCATGGAGTGACTCAGCAAACAGATGGAGTATTGGGAAGCCATGACTCAGCAAACAGAGATGGGGTGTTGGGAAGCCATGATTCAGCAAACAGAGATGGAGTATTGGGAAGCCATGACTCAGCAAACAGAGTTGGGGTGTTGGGAACTTGTGACTCAGCAAACAGAGATGGGGTGTTGGGAAGCCATGACTCAGCAAACAGAGTTGGGATGTTGGGAAGTTGTGACTCAACAAACAGAGATGGGGTGTTGGGAAGTTGTGACTCAGCAAACAGAGATGGGGTGTTGGGAAGTTTGACTCAGCAAACAGAGATGATGGGGTGTTGGGAAACCATGACTCAGCAAACAGAGTTGGGGTGTTGGGAACTTGTGACTCAGCAAACAGAGATGGGGTGTTGGGAAAGGGTAAGAGGCAACCTTTAAGGCCCAATCGTTGTCACCGAAGTTCTGCTCGAGGGACCTGCGGGTCGGGGAAGAGGTGATTCTTGAGAGGGCCTCTTCTTCTTGTTTCCTGCCTCACCAGTCTGCTGCTGACATCGGGCAGATTCAGGAGCTACAGCTGCAGCTGGAAGAAGCCAAGAAGGAGAAGCAGAAGCTGCGGGAGCAGGTATGTGCTCAGAGCCGCCATGCTGTGGGAGAGGGAAGGTTCCCCCTGGGCCCTCAGGATCACCACCCAGTCATTTGCTCAACTTCAGTCATGTGTCAAGTGAATCCAGAAAGTCCTAGTGGGCAGACGGACAGATCCACCCACTCTCCTCACAGTTGCCTGTTCCTGCCCCCCACACCGGTGGCCCATGCTCCATTCAGGGCAGGCTTCTCTCTCGCTCCTGCCTCCCGCCCTGAGAAATCCCTCCCAGAAAGAACAGAGGATGCCTGTGAGTCAGGCCCACACCCCTCTGGGAGCTCTTCCATTGGAGCCCCATCCCTCTAAACCTCAGTACGGAGCTGGCCATTTTTAGCCACAGACTTCTCAAAGCCCTGCTAGAGCTGATGCTCGCGCCTGTCAGCGTGGCCAGGTCTCATCACACTTAGGCGCTGAATCCCAACAAGCCCAACAAAGAGAGAAGCAGCACTAGCCACCGGCCGGCTGCTGGTCCCGTGATGAAAATGGGGACATGGCAGCCCCCGCAGGAAATGACATGCCCTTGCTCACATAAACAGAAAGCAGGCTTCAAGCTCCCAGCATCCCTTGCTGTGTCTATAGATGCAGGAGTTTCTCCCCAGGCAGCTTGGCCCTTTATCATAGCAGGGGAAGAGATGAATGAATACAAGTCTTGCTTTGTCCCCAAAAGGCTCTCAGCACCTGCTGCTCTGGGTCAGGGTGAAGGTGAGCGGTGCTGGCCTGTATGGGCGGTCAACGTGTAGCGGTTGAGCGGAGAACTGGTGCCAGGGGTGGGACTCTGGGGTCAATGGTGCCAGTGGACTCCTCAATGTGCCCCAGCTGCAGGTGGCACAGCTGCGTATCCAGTACCTGGAGCAGTCCACCGTGGACCGCGCCATCGTCAGCAGGCAGGAGGCTGTCATCTGTGACCTGGAGAACAAGACGGAGTTCCAGAAGGTGCAGATGAAGAGATTTGAGGTACCTAGGACGCATGAGCTGCTGGGGGCTGGGCAGGGAGGGCTGTGTGAGCCCACCTCTGCCACTCATCACTTGGTTTGAATGCCTAGCTTGAGACAAATCCGACCGCTCCATCTGTTCTCATCCCTCCCTTTTTCTTTTAATCCTTTGTTCTTCTGCATACTTCCTGGAGCCGACCATGCACCCATCCATCCTCCTCCTCCTCTGTCTACCCCTATCACATCTTCAGGCAACTCCTTCCTCTTTAGCCTGTTTCTACTCTGACTCTCATCACCCCGCTCTCCTATGTCCTCTCCTCTCCTTCCCTCTCCCTCCTCTTTCTCTTCTTCAGCCCCAGGCTCCATGGCCCACCCTTGAGTCCATGGGTACCACTCTACCCATCTCTGCCTATCTACTCATCCTCTCGTATACCCCAAATTATTTGTGGGCAGTTTTGGTCACACCCATCTGTGAAGCTCCATGTTGGTATGTAGAGGACAGGCACAGTACAGAATAGGGCCAGGACTGTTCAGATGGAGCCTTCCAGCATGGAGAGCCCAGCTGGCTTCCAGGATGAGGTCTGCCACGTAACAAGACCCTGGTGGGCTTGGACGGGGTTTGGCGAGGACGTTGACATCAGTCTTGAGGTGATAATTCCAGTGTGTGTTCACTTCTGTGGACCAAGGGCATGGGACATTTACAGAGGTTACCTCCATTGCTGAAATCCTCCACCATACCACTCTGTGCTTGGCATTCAGTAACATTGTGCAGGGTGGGGAGAAAGGACAGGCCTCACCATTAGAGAGGAAGCATGGCCCCCAAAGGCAAGCTGAGGGTCAAATAGGAATTGATTGACACCTGCCCTGACCCTCCCCTTGGGGTCTGTGTTCTAATTTCTCTGCAGCCCTTCCTCACCCTTTACCACAGCATGTTTGGATGTGAAAGGCCCTGCCCCTCATTCTGAGACTCTCCCAACCCCAGGACATGCAGTCTTTGATATGGCTGCTATGGATAAACAGGAGAAAGACTTGTTGACCTTGACCTTCATAGATTTTCCAAGCAGATCCAGGAACTACCCAGGCAGGGGCCCTCCAGAACCTTGGAAATACTGAAGACTGTACTGAATGGTTGCCTACGCCATGCCAGCTCTATGGAGTTCTTATTCAGTTCTAGCATAGACGACTGATAGCAGGATGGTAGCACCTGAAAGATCCCAGCCTTGTAACTGTGGCCTCTGTCACTGTTATCTAAACACAGTGTGTCCCTGTTGCCAAGGGTCACTGGAGATGCTGTCATGACTCCCCTTTCCCCCTGACAATCTCTAAAATGGATCCTAAAGGGGCAGCTCCCTATTGGGTGATGGTGTCTGACCCTGAGTTCATCTCCTCTAATCACAGATCCCAGAATTCTCAGCAAGGCTTGAAGTAGTCACATGACAATAGTCACATGACCCTTGCCTGTATTGACACTCTGCTGTTTGCCCGCTGGGTCCCACAGATCAGTGGGTTCCAGGCTTGTTGGCTGCCTAATGAATCTGATAGCCCTGAGGTTTTTCTAGGGTCCAGGGGTGTCTAGAATGCTGATGTCTTCATCCCTTCATTATGTCTGACGGGTTTCTGTCCCCAGGAAAGGCAGAGCATGGAAGGTGGCTTCACCCAAGACTCTCGTTCATAAACCCAGAAGCCAATAGTTTGGTTGAGCAGATGTTAATCCAGCATGACTTGTCTCTGGGGTGTCCTTCCACTTCCTAGACCTCAGAGGCATAGGGCCAAGATTATCAGGCTCCCTTCTGCAACCCTGTTTGTGCCAAATGCCTAGCTTAACATGTTAGATCCTGGCAGTGCCCTGGAACACAAATGCAAGAACCTGGACCACAGGACCAATCACTTACCCAGGGTCATACAGCACAAAGAGGCAGAGGCAGGATTTGAACCCAGAGCCTCTTGGAAGCAGATTCTCCATGTGTTTGTCCCATAGTCTCTCAGGATAGTTCTTATTTCAAAGGGAATTCTTATTTTGGGAGGCGAAAATCACGATTTTTTTCATTTAATTGTTATTTTGTTTTTCATTTTTCTTTTATTTTTAAGATTATTATATAATCAGATGATCTCCCCTTCCCTTTCCTCCCTCCAAGCTCTTTCGTCTATTCCTCCTTTCTCTCTTTCAAAGTCACGGCCTCTTGTTTCATTGATTGTTGTTACATGCATACATGTATGTAACATATATATTCCTAAATATAACCTGCTTGAGCTATATAATATTACTTTCATGCATGTTTTCAGGACTGACCATTTGATACTGGATAACCCAGCCAGTGTTCCTCCCTGAGGAAGACTAAGAAACCACAATTAAATTTTTTTTTTTTTTACTTTTATTGATCCTTTGTGGATTTCACATCATGTATTCTGTTCCCACTTATCTCCCTGTCCCCTCACATCTGCCCTCTGCCCTTTCAACCTCTCCCCAAAACAAAACCAAATTTAAAAGAAAAACCAAACCAAACAAAGAAACAAAAAAGAAGAATCTTGTCGTGGAAGCTGTGGTGTGGCCCCTTGAGACACACAGTTAACCCTTCAGTCTGTCCGTCTTTACTTGCAAGTGTTCATTATCACAAGTTGTTGGTCTGGCTGGAGGCCTCTGCTTTCTGCTACACCAGGGATAATGGGCTCTCCCTGGGGGCTCCTCTTGGATATCCTGTTGTTGGCCTGTGTCATGGAGATCCTGCTGTTTTGGATCTGTAGGTTCGTCCCTTTCACATGCTCCAACAGTTCACAGATTCAGTGGAGGTTGGGGTGGCCAACTCATAGCCCTGGTTCTAGGCCTGGCTGGTAGCTGGGTTGGTCAGCTCGATGACTTTCCCTCATTGTCACTACCCAGCTGAGCTCTGCTGCACTCCCTCAGCCAGCTCACCCAATGCAGCCTGCAGCAAGGAGCAGGGCCCTCAGATCTGGGTCCCCCCACTCATGTGGCTAGGACCAGCTCTATTGTTTTGCTCAGGCAAGGGGCAGGGCCCTCTCTCCAGATTGCTGTAGGGGGCATATGAGGGGGGCAGGGCCAGCTCTCCTTTTCTCAAGCCTTCAGGGTTGGCTCACCTGTGACCCTGATAACAGGGTCAACTCTAGTGTGCTGCCCAGACGGAAACCACGATTCTTAACCTGGATCACTTGGCACAAACGTGCAGAGCCCCAGGGAAGGATCCCACTTTTTGGGAGACCTTGCTTCGGACCTCTGGTTTCTCCGGGTGAGATCAACCATGCTTTCTGCTCTTCCCAGGTCCTAGTAATCCGTCTTCGGAACAGCCTGATCAAGATGGGCGAGGAGTTGTCCCAGGCAGCCAAGTCAGAGGCCCAACAGCGGGACAACAGCCAATATTATCAGCGGCGCCTGGAGGAGCTAAAGGCAGAGATGCAGGAACTGGCCCGGCGGGAAGAGGAGGCCAGCCGTCGATGCATGGAGCTGGTGAGGCCCGGCCCTCAAGGGCTCTTGTGCAGTTGAGCATCTGAGCTGGGGTAGAAACTTAGTTTGTGGGTATGCGTTCGTGATGGCAGACTCTTGCGCCTTTTTGGTGAGGGTTACCAAGGAGAGAGAAACAGAAGGCATGAGCTGAGAGATAACACTGACCTTGGCTGTGAACTCTTGAGGTGGACCCAAAGCCAACCGATGGCCTTCTCTGTGGCTGGAAGCATCTAGACTCAGGCCAGTGGTCTCTGCCTCATATAGGGAAGGCCGAGGACAGGGTGGCCTCAGGCAACATGGAGGGGAACACTCTGTCTGTCTTTCCTGGTGTTTCAGCCCCTGTCACAGTATGGAATGCTCACAGCAACTGTAGTGTGCAGAGTGGGGAAACTGAGGCTTCAGCTGCCACTTGTGGTAAATGTGGATTCGTTTCTGGGCTTGGAGCAGAGACAACAAACGCAGAAAATGGAAGAGGTGTCTAGAAAATCCTGTACTGAGCATGCACAGTGTACCCATTCTGAGTGAAATGCTCCCCATGGGAACTTATATCCGTCATGAAGATGGGGAAACTGAGGCCCTGGGCTATCCAACATGCCAAAATGAGGCTCAGTGAAGGGACAGTTACTTGCTTGAGGTCACATGGGTCTGTAGCTCTAGTCAATAGGCCTCTTTATATCCATGGTGCAGATCAAGTGCATTTTTAAATTTGTTTTCTGCCATGTGGGAATTTCCTCCATCTTTTGATGTATTGTTCTAAGAACAGTTCCCTGTAGGGATCCCAGGGCACATGACAGCATCAGTCTTGGGGACAGGCATATTGAAGTCTTCAGGGTTCTTATTCTGCAATGGGGGGAGGGGCAGCACCCTCCCCCCTTCACACCCCCCCCCCATTGCCCACTGTCACTCAGTCTTCCAGCAAGTGAACCTGCACTCACACTGTCCCTCAGGTCCTCAAAGTAAGATCATTTCCCCATGCCGACCTGTGACTGGGCTTACCCACTGTCCTCCACCGCAAATGAGTTTCTGAAGCCACCATCCTCCACAGCCAGAGTCTAGCTGTCAGCTCCACCCTTGACAGGTCAGCTGCCTGGGTGGTGACAGGTGAGGTGCTGTAGAGAGACTGAGGTCCCCAGACAAGTCCAGGGCCCTGGCTGGAGTTTCCTCTCCCGCCCTGAGGGAGAGAAAGGCTTTCCTCCGATTGACAAGCAGGGTTCATTAGCAGCCCACTTCCCATGTCACCGCCTGTCCGTGTCAGCTCTGGCCAGGAGGAAAGCCACCCTATCCTCCATCTCCTGTGATGTCTTTGTTAGCTGGCTGTGCACGTGGACACACTGGTCCATCCGATGGCGGCTTTTCTTCCCTCTAGGCTGTCTCCCTGCTCCCATGTCCTCTCTCCCTCTTTTCCATTTCCCCTCTGTAACTGCTTTCCTAGGGTAATGGGCAGCTCTTTCAACTACTGGGAAAATTAGACAGATGTCGCTGTTGCAAAAGCCCCAGGCAATTTGGAAGGTCTCAGAGCAACCTTGAGATATGTGGGTATTAAAACAAGGGACTGCAAACTGGGGGTGGTTAAAGCCACAGACTGAGGTCTCAAATGTGGTGGAGATCAGAGTCTGAAATGGAGCATGCCGGATCATACTCACTCTGAAGACCCCACCCCCACCCCCCATCCCCCACCTTCCCTGCCTCCTGGTGGCTGCAGGTCCTGGCAGCAAAGCTCTAGCCTGTGCCTCCGTCTCCACAAATCTTATTTCCTGAGGGTGCAGGCCTCAGCGGTCCCTCTGTACTTGTGAGGACGGTTACCCCTGGGTTTGGAGCACACCCTAAATGGAGGTTGTGTTGATCCTGCAAATAAACTCACATTCACGATCCTGGGTGGACATGTGTCAGGGAAGGCCACCTGGAACTCACCGTAGGAGTTCAGGCTTCACTGAACCCTGCTCAGCTGCCATGACAAAGGCATCTGGCATATCCCATGGTCCCTTTCGGGCTTCTGGGGTGACATGGACAAGTTAACTTGGCAGTGGTTTGTATTGGTTACTCCCATCCCCGTGACTCTGTGACTGATACTCCCAACAGAAACAACCTTAGTTAGGGGGAGAAGGCTTATCTTGGCTCAGGTTTCCAGAGCTCTCAGCCTTCATGGCTGTGAAGGCACAGGGTGGGAGCCGCCCATTCGGTGACAGCAGAGGTTGGTGACATTCTCTGTTCACACAGTGCAGAGCAGGGACAGAAAGAACACACCTGAACCAAGGAGGAATTTAACCTTCAAAAGCCACCCACAGTGATCAACTTCAGCCCACCAGGCTTCACAGCCTAAAGGCTCCAGAACCTTCAAAGGAGGGCCACATGCTGGGAACCTGAGCCTGAAAGGGACATTTCCAATTCAAATCACCACAGCCTCTTGTCAGAGTGGCTGTCCCCCAGGTTATCAGTATATTCCTGGCCTTTGGGACTCTGTGGCAGGAAGGGAGAGGTCTGGGCTAACACAGGCACTCGACAGGCATGATGAGGAAGGAGCGGGGGGGGGGGGGGGGGGGGGGGGGGGGGTGTCTCAAGGTCCCCACTGTATGGAAGTGAGGTCACTGGAGAAACAAAGTGCTTGCTGTCGTTTGAAGACACCTTGCTGCTAAGGCCAGTCTCCCTGCTCTGGTATCCTGGGACCACCCTGGGCTTCTCATAGATCTTATTCCATCTGTCCTGGTCAAGGTCCACGGCCAGGACCAGCATATCTTCCCTTGTATCTTCTCTCACAATTCTGAGCAGAAGTCAGAGCGCTGGTCCATTCGTTCATGTTAGATGTGTCCTCAGAGTACCTACCGTGTGTCAAGCATCATGGTGGGCTAGGCATCCTCAAAGCAGCCCACCCGTGGGGAATGCAGAACTGTTACAACTTGGGTCCTGGCCTTTCTGAGGCAAGGTGTGGTGGCGGGAAGTTAGGTCCCTCAGGGGCATGCCCGTGAAGGGGTACCGGGATTCCAGGCCCTTCCCGCCTTTCTCTTTGCTGCTTAGCTTCTGTAAGGGAAGTAGCTGCCTCTGCCATGTTCCCTCACAGTGTTCCGAAGCAGCAGGGCAAGAGGCCCAGGACTGCGACCTCTGACCACGAGCCCAGACTAACCTTTGTCTCAGGGGTTTTGTCGCTGTAGCGGGAAGGTGGCTGACGCAGCACTCATCACTGGTGCCTTTTGCACAGCTGCAGCCTCCTCTACAACGAGCCAGAATCCTCACCGGCAAACCTCAGAGCCATGTTCCACTCAGCCCTGAGTCTTCCTCCATGCACAGCACTGCCACCGCAGACCCATGTTCTAGAGCAAAGTGTTGCTCACTGCACCTTCCATTTTAGAATTAAAGTCTCCCAGAAGGAAGAAAGGTAATTTCCTAACTCCATAATTCAAGTGTTCACCCATATATCTGTCTATCCACCCATCTACCCATCCATACCCACCCATCCATCCACCCATCAAACCATCCTTCCGTCCATCCTCCCACCCTCCCACCCATCCATCTATGCATCCATCTACTCACCCACCCATCCATCCATGCATCTATCCACCCACCCATCCACCCATCCATCCATCCATTCATTCTCCCACCCACCCCCACCCACCCATCCATCCATCCATCCATCCATCCACCCACCCACCCACCCATCTATCCATCCACCCATCAAAACCATCCTTCTATCCATCCTCCCACCCTCCCAACAATCCATCTATGCATCCATCTACTCACCCATCCATCCATCCATCCATCCATCCATCCATCCATCCATGCATCTATCCATCCATCCATCCATCCATCCATCCATCCATGCATCTATCCATCCATCCATCCATCCATCCATCCATCCATCCATCCATCCATGCATCTATCCACCCACCCATCCATCCATCCACCCTTCCATCCATCCACCCTTCCATCCATCCTTCCATCCATTCATCCTTCCATCCATCCACCCACCCATCCATCCAACTATCCATCCATCCACCCACCCATCCTTCAGCCATCCTCTGATTCTCTCAATGAATGTTGAGTTTGTTGAATATTGTTGAAATATTGACCATCAACTCTGCCAGGCCGGGAACATAAAGGGGCAGAGGTGGGAGGTTGCCCAGGACAGTAGCACCTGGGATGACAAAACTGGAGTTGTTGACCTTGTGTGTCTAGCACTGAAGTCTTCCTTGAGATAGCCCTGTCCTTTTGGTTCAGCCCTGCTGAAAAATGGCTCCATTGTAGGAGACTAAGAAGGATTCTGGGCCCCTGGGACCCATGAGCCGTCACAAGGATGTTGATGGATCTTCTGTCTGCATTCCTTTCCGCCTGTCCCTGGCCAGCTCCATTTGTCACAGCTGTTGTTGGTTTAAAGGGCTGTGAACTGTTGCATGTGGGTGATTGATCCCCCAGCTGGCTCACCGGCACATCCAGATCAGCATCCATTACCCCACCAATGGAACGTCTCTCCTTGCGAAATAAGAAAAATGAGCTCTGCCCATTAATTTTAGTGGATGTACTATTCCTGGCAACTCCAGGCGCCATTGTGGAGAGAAGAATATTCTGTCTCTAAATCACTCAAGTTCCTTTGTCACTGGGATACAAGACAGCTCGTCTCTGAATTTATAGTCTGTTGTTCTTCAGTTACCCCAGAGCCCAGAAGAACCAGCTTGGTCCCTGGACCGGCTGTCCAGGGAAGTTGTGGGGCTGATGGTGTTGGGGAGCCTACCCACCACCTGCTTCCATCCTGACATCCCTGTGGTGAAAGCTATGTCTCTCAGGAAACACAGGTTTCCCAGTCTGAGCAAACTTACAGGGCTCTTGGCTAGGAGCCCCTTTCCCTAGGGTGATAGTTTCAGAGCCTTTGAAATACAGCCCCTGCGGGCTTCTCAACCTTACCTCCACACTTCAGCACTGAGACCCACCACCTTCCTACCTGACTTGCCTCCTGCCTCTGCCTGTGGCCTCCCTGGTGATTCAGGCCGGCTTCTACACAGTGCAGGACTCACCGGCTCTTTATCAGCACCTCCTCTCTCCTCCTGCCATGCAGACAGATCGGGTTTCACTTGCTGTGGGAGAAGTTAGTCACGGCAGGAGTGGACTCTGAGAGAAGCAGCTTGGCGCCAGCCAGATGTCTCAGTGGGTAAAGGTGCTCAGCACCAATGCTGATGGCCTGAGTTGGATTCCCACACGGTGGAAGGAGAGAGCTGATTCCTGAACATCGTCCTCTGCTCTCCACAGATGCTGTCTCACACGGCATTCAGTAAAAAGCTAGAGAATGGCTGCTGTGTGCCCGGGCCCTACCCAGGTCCCCTGAGAAAGAAACCGGTTATGGGGCCGCAAAGCTGAATGTTCAGCCTTCTGTACTCATCTCTCTCATCCCAGATCCTTCCGCCTCGTGCCAGTGAGTGACAAATTGCCTCCCTTCCCCCTGTTGCTCACGGAACTAACTGCTCTTATTGCCTGGGAGATCAAAGTGTGTATTGATCCTACGGGGCTTTTATAACAGTTACTGAAAAACGGATGTCCTAAATCAAGAAGGATCCATGATGTCCCAACTCAGGAGACCAGAAGTCTGCAATCGAAGTGTTGGCAGGGCCACTGCCCTCCTGTAGGTTCCAGGAGGGACGCTGTGCTCTTATCCATAGTCTGGTGGCTCCAGGTGACCCTTGGCAGGTGGCTGCACCAGGTGGTCTCCGCTTCTGTCTCCACATGGCTTTCTCTTCTCTACCGACTGTCTCTGTGTGCCCTTCTTCCACAGCATTTGTGACTGCTCGTATCATTGTGGCCATTTGGCTCCTGGCTTTAGAGGATCCAGCATGGTAGGAAAGCTGTGGTGGAGAGTTCGGTTCATGTCATGGTAGACCAAGAAGCAGAGGGCAAAATGGTAACACTCAGGGATGACGTCAATCCCAAGGACCTACTTCCTCTAGATTGACCTCATCCCCTGAGTTCTCAGAACCTCCCCCAAATAGTGCCACCAAGACCTTGCAGATCGTAAGCCTGTGGGGGGACATTTCATATTCAAGCCGTTACCAGACCCTGACCCAGCCTCACCATCCTCATTAGCTACTTTTGCGAAGGCCCTGTCTCCAAAGTGTCACCCTTTGAGGCTCCAAATGGATATCAATGGGGGTGGGGTGCACCCCCTAACCGTCTATTGGGCAGCAGAAAGGACAAACCCTCAGATGCCTTAGCTAGGATGGCATAACCTGTTCCCACCTGTGAAACACAGGGTATAGCCGCTTGCCCACAGTATACAGAAGTGCCAAATAATAGCATACAGTAGGCGCTCACCAGCTGCCATTTGGTTTCTTTCTCCTCTCTTCTCCCCTGATGTGATCTGCCCTCCCTTCCCCTGCTCTACTTTCTACCCCATGGGGGTCCTATCAGTTCAGTTTGTGGTTTAGGTGACAGTGAGAGCTGGTGCCCCCCACTTTCTCCCTGCCGGGGCTCTGGACCAAGGGCTTTACATCTAGTTCTCATTCTTTATTTTTACCAGCAGAGGAACCAGGCAATGCCTCCCACATCTTAGTACGTGACAAAGTAAGAATCTGAACCCAGGCCCGAGCCTCTTACCGCCTATTTTTGGACACAAACATCTTAGACTCATGGTGTTTACTCATTGAAGTTCGTTTTCAGGACAATCACAAAAATTATTACTTTTTATTGTGTGACTTAGGGTTCCCCAACTGCAGTGTTATTAATTCTCAGGGGCAGGCTGCTGTAGGATACGTTCTAACAAACTTAGCAGCACCCTTGTCCTCTATCCGCTAGGAACAAACAGCATCCCTGCTCCAAGTCGCCACTATCAGTGGCTCCAAACATTACTGAACAACCCAAAGTCACTTGCTACAGGTGGTCTGACCAAATCCTCACGGTCCCTGTTGGGGTGGCATCTGTGCAGTGTCCCACCTTACAGAGGATTCAGTGGAGGCTCAGGGATACCGTGGGATATACCCCAGGTCACAAGGCAACTGGAGAGGAGGCTCATGGGAAGAGAGAGTTGAGAATGGGCAAAGGGAGAAACTTAAGTTTCTATACAGAGAAAAAGGAGAGTAGCACCCGTCAGAACCCAGTGGTACCCTTTTGAGACCCAGAGGCAACATCACGGTGGATTCCAATTCCGGGCGGAATTGAAAGCCTCGCCATGGACTGTGTACTTTTAATAATGTTTAAATAAAACATGGGAGCATGGGTGTGATCTCCTCCCCACGTCTGGCTTGTCAGCGCCCTGGCGGGCTCATAAATAGTTAATGGACAGCCACTTACAGCTCTCCTTCTGTTAAACCCAGCATCAATTTTATATGCCCATGAATTATGGATCTACCATTGCTTTGGGGTGCATTTTCCACCTTCAAATGGGAAAAAAAAATTAAACGAAATCCAGGTCTTAAGGAAATGAGGGGCCTGGCCCCGCCTCTGTGCCCATCCATTTCACTTGAACAAAGAAGGCGTCCCAGAGTATCATACATGGGTGAGCTGGATCTCACAGCATCCACCAGACCCTGGGACAGACAGTGGAGTGAGCGCCAGGGAGTACTCAGCTGACTCTTCATGGAGACATGCCCTGGCTTCTAGTGGCTGCCCATTCCCATGGTGTAAATTCTCCCACCTGAAGCTGAGTACACAGCGTCACTAAACATACAGTGGGGAGATCCAGGCACACGGGACACCGCCATACGTCATTCCCCCAATAGATAAAATAAAACCGAAACTCCAGAAAGTTGGATCACAGAAAAGCACTGGTGGAGAAATGTGACATTCTTGTCTTTAATATAATTATTTCATTGTCAGTTCGTATGATTTAATTTTTCCTAATAGTGGTGTTTGACACCTTGCTTGCGAGTCTGCTGACAGTTTAATAACAAGCCCGCTAGCTCTGTGCCGCCTGTGACTCTCCCTGGAGTAGGGATCTCCCGGGGTGGGGCTCCAGTACTCTGCTTAGGAGGTTACCGGGGAGGGGAAGGAGAGAGGTTTAGCTTTAGAAGGCTGTGAAGTCAAATCTCACGGCCCACCGTCTTTTCAAAAGCAAGTGTGCCATTCCAGAAGGCTTGCGTCCTAGGGCTCTGGAAACTTAGTACAATCAGAGCCGGGACAGTGGCTTGGTGGGTAAGGTGCCCACCATGCTGGCATGAGGACCTGAGTTCCATTCCCTCCCAGCATCTGGGCGTGGTGGTGCGTGCTTGCAGTTCCAACTCTGTGGAGACATCTCTGAGGAGTGCTGGCTGGCAAGCCTAACCTGATTGGCAAGCTCCAAGTCCCAGTGTGCTGTGGGATGGTCTGTATGTCAAATGTGTTGCTGATTGGTCAATGAATAAATCACTGATTGGCAGTGGCCAGGCAGGAAGTATAGGCGGGACTAACAGAGAGGAGAATTGAGAGAACAGGAAGCTGGGTGGGAGAGACACTGCCAGCCGCCATCAGGACAAGGAAGATGTAAAGTACCGGTAAGCCACAAGCCACATGGCAAGGTATAGATTAATAGAAATGGATTAATTTAAGCTGTAAGAACAGTTAGCAAGAAGCCTGCCATGGCCATATAGTTTGTAACCAATATAAGTCTCTGTGTTTATTTGGTTGGGTCTGAATGACTGTGGGACTGGCAGGTGTCAGAGATTTGTCCTGACTGTGGGCCAGGCAGGAAAACACTAGCTACACCAGTGAGAGACCCTGTCTCAAAAAACACATGGTGGACTACCTCTGGAGAACCATACCCAACACACACACCACACCACACCACACCACACATACATTCACACACACACACACACACACACACACCCACACCACACATATACACCCCCCACACCATACACATATACACCACACACACACACACACACCACACATATACACACCCCCACACACCATACACATACACACACCAAACACACACATACACATACACCACACATGTACACACATCCACACCATATACACACACATCCACACACACAATACACACGCCACACACACATACATACACCACACATGTACACACACATACATCACACATGTACACACATACACAACCACACATACAACACACATACACATACCACACACACATACAACACACACATACACATATATATACATACATATACCACACATGTACACACATATACATACACATACACCACACATGTACATACACACATACCACACACATACACACATACTCGCACACACTCATACATATATATACCACACAAGTACACACACACACACACACACACACACACACACACACACACACAAAACAAAACACTGAAGCAATCAGTTCAGGCCCCTCTCTCGCTCTGCCTACCCTGTGATTCCTGAGATTCCCTGTTCTCTCCTTTCTCCTGTTTCCCCTGGAGTCTGCCCACATCCAGGGAGAGCCCTGAGAAGCCCAAAGCTAGACCCTGTTCCGTGTCAGATTTTGTTTTTGCTTCTTTATGCTGTTTTTGTGCTCAGTGGGCCGTGTGTCCTGTGTGCAGACTGGCACACCGCCCTTCCCAGCTTGCCCCAGGCGTCCACCCGGCCCAGGGCTTAGCGTTGATTTTACAAAAGCTCTGAGCATTTTCTGCTTGCAAATGTGGACTCGAGCTCATAAAGATGAATTATTTGGGCTGGGAAGTGAAGTATTTAAAAAGTCGTTCCATATGGAGGGCATTTGGGGCCACAAGCCGGGTGTAAATAATGTACTTTATGGTCCCGCGGCAGGGAGGTAGTTTCCTAATTACTGCCGGTTACCATTATCTCAGTGTAGCCCAAATGCCCAACACATGTAAGGCTCAGCATTCATGGACCACCCTACTCTCCACTCTCAGAGTCTCCTTCACCTCAGAGCTGGCAGGGCAGCTGTGGGGGTTCCCACCCTGTCTCTCCAGCCACCCTGATCTCTGACACACTCCGTGGCCCCTAGAAGCATTCCGGTACCAAAGCAACTTGGTCTTAAATGGGAGTAAGGACCTGGGTTCCCTAGCCTCTCGTGTTTCTGCAATAAGTTTCTTCCACACCATCTTTAATCCCAGACACTGAGTGTGCTCGTCACAATTCAGAAGGTGTTGGCATCTAATGAAATGAGTTTCTCTGCGTCTGCCTCCGAGATGAGGCATCCGGATAGTAAGAATCTATTACTGAAAGCCTACCTAGGAATAATTGGGTCCATTACTCCCTGGCTTGTGGCTTTGTTTCTGCAATTGGAAAGTGGCTCTCTGGCAATTAATCAGAATTTACAGTTGCTAATACCAATTAAAGACAGTGTGTGTAGTCTCAGGATGGTGCACGCGGAGGAACCGATAGCTATCACGTCCCCCGAGACCTCATCAACTGCACTTTCGTCACTTTGCTGGGAATTAAAGTCATTTAACTCCACAATGTTAATTACTTAAAAAAGGGAAGCGGGGTGGGGGGGAGGCACCAACTGCATACTGCAGGTGTACATTAGACTATTCAGACCCATCCAAGGCGGGTTGCTTAGACGAGATCGCAAGCCTCCCTCCATCACACATCAGGGAAGCCCAGCAGGCTGCCGCCGTCTAGGAGGGCAGCGTCGACCGCATTACAGTTGCACATCCTTCAGAAAACGGTGGTCCCAGGGAAATCCAGAGTCTCGTAAGCCAGACTCTTACTGCCTTGACGTCCTCCTTGTCAAGCTTATACTTCGCTCTGAGCAGCTAGGGATGCCGCTGTTTGTGATTCTGAAGTGGGCGTTGGTCTTAATGAGAAAAAGGAAGCTTAGGACACGAGGCTGCACCAGAGGCTGGGGCAGCGGAGTGGTCTGTACAGGGAGAATTCCTGATTTAAAGGGGTTGCGTTTAGAGGGAAGGACTAGTGGGTGTGTCAAGGCTATGGCTTTGTTGTTGTTGTTGTTGTAAGTAACCTACAAACTCTGGTTAGGGTATGCAAAAGGGAATTCACCAGGTCACCTAACAGGCCAGCCCTGGGCTTCAAGACTCTAGGATGGCTACAGGCTCAGTCCAGGCTTCTGGACTCAGTTTGTACCAGCTGCTCAGGGCTCTGCTCAGCTCTTTGCAATGACAGCACCATAGTTCCCTGGTGATAGTCACCATGGGAATATTTATACCCCGGGAATTGGCATACACTCTAGCCAGCACACTCCCGACTGGACCCTGCTCCCTACCCCTCTGTGTTGATGGTCGTGCTGCAGCAGGCTCCCCATCTCAGTGGCCATAGAACCACGCTGAGAAATGACTACCCCATTAAACACAGCGAAGAGAGGACCCTTCCTCCCCAACTGACCAACCCAAAGCCCCCAAAGATGGATGGAGTCCTGTTGATTTTGATCACTGGCTTGGGTCCATTCCACGGCCACTCCTAAACCACCCTGGTGCCTGAAGGATGTGATCTCTGACTGGACAGTTCCAGGATGTGTGCCTCACCTGACTCAGAGCAGAGTCAGCTCCATGGTAACCACACAACAGGAAGTCAGGAAAGAAGCTCAGACAGGGAGAATATTAATGCTGGCATAGTACAGGGTGGTTTCTAGGGAGGGGAGCCTCTGAGATGCCCCTGCAGAAGCCTTGGCCGCATGCCTCGGCTCCTTCCGGGACCTCTGGTGATTGGTTTATATCTCATCTCTGCTTGATTTCCTGTCTCCTGCTCGAATCTCCCTTTCTCTGCCTCCTGTCTTCCCGTTGCTTCTGGGGCTGGGAGGCATGGTGGGCAGGGTTGCCCAAAGAGAGGAAAGGAAGGGGGAAGCCTGCATTTCCCTTCCCACTCCTCAAGGCAGCAGAGCCACTGTGGTGTGACTTGGCCTGGGGAGACGTGGTAGCCTGCCTGACAGAGCAACAAAGGATTCCACCAAAGCCCAGCTGGTAGAGCAGTGGGTTTATGGGTGCCAGGGGGATGTGGGTGACGCGGTTGCCTACAGGAGAATAGGCGAGCAAGCTTTCTTTAGAACAGCAAGACTCACATTCATTCAAACAGCCACCCAGTCTTTGATTTTATGTGTAACTAATAAACCACAACCTCCAATAACACCGTCCTCATTACTGTGACTAATCAACACCATCATGAAGATCCTCACCCCTTCACCATTATCACTGTCATAATCACCATTTGTGCCACCATCATCATCATTCACCACCACCACCACCATCATCACTATCATAATCATAATCACCATTTGTACCACCATCACCATCATCACCAACCCCACCATCACCATCATCACCATCATCACCATCATCACCATCATCACCATCACCATCATCACCAACCCCACCATCACCATCATCACCAACCCCACCATCACCATCATCACCAACCCCACCATCACCATCATCACCATCACCATCACCATCATCACCATCACCATCACCATCATCACCATCACCATCATCACCAACCCCACCATCACCATCATCACCATCACCATCATCATCAACCCCACCATCACCATCACCATCATCACCATCACCATCACCATCATCACCATCACCATCATCACCAACCCCACCATCACCATCACCATCATCACCATCACCATCACCATCATCACCATCACCATCATCACCAACCCCACCATCACCATCATCACCACCACCATCATCATCACCATCACCATCATCACCATCACCATCACCATCATCACCATCACCATCATCACCAACCCCACCATCACCATCATCACCATCACCATCATCATCAACCCCACCATCACCATCACCATCATCACCACCATCATCACCATCACCATCATCACCAACCCCACCATCACCATCACCATCATCACCATCACCATCACCATCATCACCATCACCATCATCACCAACCCCACCATCACCATCATCACCACCACCATCATCATCACCATCACCATCATCACCATCACCATCACCATCATCACCATCACCATCATCACCAACCCCACCATCACCATCACCATCATCACCATCATCACCATCACCATCACCATCACCATCATCACCATCACCATCATCACCATCACCATCACCATCATCACCATCACCATCATCACCAACCCCACCATCACCATCACCATCATCACCATCACCATCATCACCATCATCACCATCACCATCATCACCAACCCCACCATCACCATCACCAACCTCACCATCATCACCATCACCATCATCACCATCACCATCACCATCATCACCATCACCATCATCACCAACCCCACCATCACCATCACCATCATCACCATCATCACCATCACCATCATCATCAACCCCACCATCACCAACCTCACCATCACCATCACCACCATCACCAACCTCACCATCATCACCATCACCACCATTACCACCATCATAATCACCTGTACCAGGCCTTCTCTTTCCTTTGGACTGCCAACCAGCTCCCAAATCATGACATGGAGACCTACTAGCTTTGAATGCCTGGCCTACCTAAGGCTTGTTTCTGGCTGGCTCTTTTAACTTCATCAACCTGTTTATCTACCTTTTGCCTTGGGGCTTTTACCTTTTCTTTCCGTTCATCTTACTTTCACTGCTTCTCCTGTCTGGCTGGCTGGTGGCTGCCTGGTTTCTTGCCCTGGACATGTCCTTCATTCTCTCCTCCTCCTTCTCTCATTCCTCTTTCTTGCCTAGATTTCTCCTATTTATCCTCTCTGCCTGGCAGCTCCGTCTGTCTCTCCTGCCTAGCTATTGGCTGTTCAGCTTTTTATCAGACCAATCAGGTGCCTTAGGCAGGCAAGGTGAAACAGATGCACCACATCTTTACATCCATAAGCACATCCTTACATCGTGAAACAAATGCAGCAGAAACAAATGTAACACTCCTTTATAGTTAGTCTGCAGCATAAACAAATGTAACACATCTTTGCCTAATTAAACATAATATTCCACAACAATCATCATTTGCACTACCATTATCACCATCACCATCATCATCACCACCGTCATCACCACCGTCACCATAACCACCACTGTCATCACCATACACTACCACTATCACCATCGTGATCACCACCAGGAGAGTAAGAACAAAATCAGAGAGTCTCCCAGAGCTCCCCCAATACAGCCCCTTGGTAACAGGCACAAGGCAGGACTAGGGTTGGCTCCTTTCCGGTCTCCCCAGACTCTGCGCCCCACAACCTGTGATCCGCACAGACACCTCCTCCGGGCTCAGATCCCAGCGGCTTCACCGAACACCCTTGCCCAGCCTCTCCTTGGCTGAGCTCCAGGTGAACGACTCGGAGCCTGGCCCGCCACTGGGCTCCTTCCTTCGACACCCGCTCGGATAATCAGAATGAACACATTCATTTCCCTAATGGTGTTCTCGTCTCCCCCCTTGCGAAGTTCTCAAATGGAAAGAGGAAGCACGAACAGGCTGCATCTGTCCTCGTCCAAGCCATTTGCAGCTGTCCGTGCTGACACCCACCCAGCTGGGCGCAGTCCCCGCTTCCTGTCCACGTGGGATGGCGGGGGGGGGGGGGGATGATGGGGTACCATGTGATTCGTTTGTCTGTGCCTGAGAGACCATTATCCTGCTGGAGAGACGCCTATAAACAGACCCTCCCGGGGATTCCTCCAGCCTCTTGTGTTGGTGAGATAAAAGAAACGGGGGCTCATGTCACTTTTTAACCAAACCAAAGGCAAAAAACAGAGGGCCTCGGCCTGCTTCCCCTGAGCCCTGATAGCAACAGGGGGCTCCGCCCTGGTGGTCAACATTTGCTATAAAGGGTCAGAGAACAAACAGGCCTTCCACCGCAAGGCAGAAGCAGCGTGGCCGTGAGAGAGTGGGAGGCTGGTCCAGGACCGCTTGATCTACACGGCTGGATTGGCCAGTGGCACGCGCTGCCTCCTGATCCTCAGAGCTGGGCTGATCTCCTCACTCAAGCTCTTGGACACCGTCACCTGTCTGGTGTCGCCTATCCTCTCAGAGCCTCTGATAAACCACAACCACTAATAAAAACCATCCTCTTTACCATGATCAACCAACATCATCATGAAAATCATCACCACACCACCGTCATTATCCCCATTATCCCCATCATCGTCAGCCTCATAACCATCGTCATCACCATCACCACCACCACCATTATCACAATTATCACCATCATCACCACCACCATCATCACCACCACCATCATCACCATCATCACCACCACCACCACCACCACCATTATCACCATCACCATCAACACCATCATCACCATCATTACCATCATCACCCTGATCAGCTGCTGTAAGATGTTACCTCATCTGTACGATGGGTTCTGAGGTACTGAGGAAACAATGCCTTGCACCTATGAAGTGGTGAGTCAGCCCTCTAGTCCACCCCACCCCAGGCCTTGGTCACAGCTCCCCTTGGGCTGACCCTTCTGGAGCTCACTTGAATACATCCAGAGGTGCTGGTTTTTCTCAAGGATGGCCTCTCTATTCCCGCTAGTTCCTCTCTCAGCCAGGCACCTCCCCAGGCTCAGCTGGTCCCTTCCCACTACCTCACGGAGGTGTGGTATCATCTGGAAACCCCCGAGTACTTACAGTAAATTATTGCTGGAGGGAACTGTTGTCCTTGAGGTTTAAGTTTGGGCAGGCCTGCCAGCCAGCACACTGTGAATCAAAGAAATAGGTTGCATCTTAGTGGGTATGATGTTCATACAGGGGCCTGGGGACAGCTCAGGCTTCTCTGGGATGGCATCTGACAGTCGTGACTGATTTGCTCCGAGCAGAGGGAAGGAGCAGAGTAACAGAACCCTGGCTGGTGGCTTGCTCCAGGGAGGCTGGTTTTAATCCAGGTCCTGGTTACTTGCTGCTATGGGGCACATTTGCATATGCAAAACCAGAGCTGCTCTCAGAAAGAGTGGGTGTGGCTTGTTTCTGTTACTGACTCAGGATTGGCCGTCCTTGTTTCCATAGCATCCTATTATTTATTGGGCCTAAGCCTATTGTGGGCCTCACTGGGCTGGATTCTCTCCGGTTCCCTTTGACCTTGGTGTTTGAAGTGCCTTAGTGGGCCTACAGCTCTGGCTGCAGAACACAGACCCCTAGTCCCTCGGCTACCCCAGACTCACAGCCATCCTGAGGGACTCTTGGTGACTCCTGATGCTGTTGTTTCCTTACCACTGGGGGAGCTGAAGCTCAAAGTCTCCTCCACACAGACCCCAAGCACATGGTCAGTTTGGTTCTGAGCCCTGCCTCTGTTTACACATCTGTCTGACTTTCCGTGCCATCCGCTATTCCTGTTACCAAGGCATTACTTTTCCAGTGTGGGCTCCCCAAGTCAACCCGTGTCCCCAGGCCGATACACAGGTATTTGCTGTCTATGGAGCGGCTCTGTGATACATTTGCATATGCAAAACAGGCCATGCTCTCTTAGAAAGGACAGGGTGGTAGTGGCTGTCTGCATCTGTCTGCGTCAGTCTGTCAGGTTGCCAACATACATCTGCCCTTTGCATTTTAGAAGGCAGGCTCACAAAGCCTTCTAGAGTGTTCCACATGGAAACAGTGGGTGTGGAAGCTAAGGCGCCCACGATCTATCTCACTTTGGCATTTCTCCAGTTTTTTGATGGCTGAGTCAAAAAGAGCAGATAAACACAATGCTTTCTGTCTCTTTGTGTCGCGTGGATACCAAGGTGTGAGGTGGCTCCTCAGGCAGACTCTGGCCCCATGAAGCCGGCTTGTGTTGGCTAGTGCCGGGTAACCTGGCGGCCCCATGCCAGGGCCGTTTTCATTTGAATGGTGTCAATTGAGACAAGATGTGAAATCCAACCTGCTTGTGCAGCTGCAGGTCACGTGCTCGGTGGCCGTGCTCGGCCACCATATTGGACAGTCACAGGCACCATCTCAAGTTGTGTGTGTTTGTGTGGTACCCGGTTTCTCCCCTCCCGTTCGGCATTCCTTTCTGTTCCCTCCTGGACTTCTCCCTAGCTGGCCAAGCCTGGTCTGTTCGGTTTCCATCTTCGCTCTCTTAGCATAGATCAGTTATAAAGAAGGGATCTGTTTGTGGGGGCTCCAGTGCAATGTGTGTGCTCGGCTGAGCCTCGTGCGGTCCCTCCTGAGCCTTTGGGTCACATCCCAGTTGTGTCTTAGGAGGGATGTGCAGGACAAAGACACTGCCAACTCCCATCTGTGTGCCATCTTCTCCCTACAAGGTAAAACCAGTCTGCCCTTTTAAAAAGATTAATTTAGTCGCTGAACTCTGATGTTGGCTAATTAGCATCCATGCCTTCTGCTCCCTAACTACAGAGCTCGCCTAGTTCTCCATATGGCTGCTTGCTATTCAGACCCACAAAACCTTAACATTTTGAATGACAGCATCCTTGGTCATCCATGCCTGAGACCTTAGCATCTGAGGACCGGGAAACACAAGGAGCAAGAGACCCTTGAGTCACAAATGAGAGCTCGACCCTTGAGTTTGTGCAGATGCTGTGCCCCAGATGCGGTTGACTCCAGGTGATTCCGTCTAAGGCAGCCAGTAGTACAGAAACTCCATCCATCCTCAGACGCCCAGGCTCCAGGTGTTACGGAGACGTGGAACTCATAGGTGTCTGAAGGCTGACTCTAAATCTTGTCTGCATGGCTGGTTCTTGAATTTCAGTTTTGCAGACCACAGGGTCTCTGTTTTGGCCCCTGAACGTCCTGCCATCAGAGCATGGGTGTATCCACAAAGGCCTCACACGGAGCAGCTGTGTTCCAATAGAACTCTTCTGACAGATGCATGTGTCGGGCCGGGTTTGTCTCCTCGTTGGCTATCATTGCCTTCTCTGTTTCGGAGCATAAGGCTGAAAAGGCTCTGCCATGCACTTAGGTTTGCTTAAGAAATATAGAGACACCTCCCAGGTCTGCCATACATCTATCTCAGGTATAGAGAATCTGTCTGGTCTGCAAATGTTTACAAACAAAAACTACCAACACTACACATACACACAAAATACCAGACTCTAGCCGGGCAATGATGGCGCACACCTTTAATCCCAGCACTCCAGGGGCAGAGGCAGGTGAATCTCTGTGAGTTTGAGGCCAGCCTGGTCTACAGAGCGAGATCCAGGACACCCAGGGCTGTTATACAGAGAAACCCTGTCTCAAAAAACCACCCCCCCCCCCGCAACAAAACAAAAAAACAAAACCCACCAGACTTTAGTACAGAGTCAACCTGAAGGACAGTATCTCCCAGCTTAGGCCACTGCCTTCCCCAGAACAGCTGCTAATTCCCAGAGAGGGAACAAGACAGGTGTCTCCAGAGCCTGAGGCTAAGGTACTGCCTGGACCCAGGAAAGCATGGGAGAATCTTTCTGCAGACTGAGGGGGAAAATGGGAGGCCCTCAGTGGCAACGCCTTGCCAAACCCTCACCAGACTCAGGCACTCCCAAGTGCCAGGGAGGGCAGAACTGATGGGCTGCCGGGCCCAGCAGGCCCCAGCCGTGAGGAGGGTGTGATGAATCTGTTCATGGGAGAGGCACGCACAGCCTGGCCATCACCTTGAGATGCGGCGGGGAAGAGAGTGCACGGCTCAGCTGTTGTTTTTCTTCCCCGTGGAGTCGATAAATGGATAAATGGACCGTGAGTGGCCAAGTGGCTGTTATAATTTTAGACTCTATCAGAAGGAGCATCACAAGAGTGTGCAGAGGGAGCATCCACGGCTTCATGTTCCATACAGTGAGCTGCCTTCCCGGTGTTGTTTGGGGGGGGAGGCATGGGAGAGGACAGGGCAAACAGCTCGGGCCGTCTGTCTGCAGTGATGTAGACACAGACACTTTCCATGGCCCTTTTGATTAAGTCTGAACTCTTGCCTTCTGCCCAAAGGACCCCTTAAGTCTCTGTTTACACAGAGTGAGGGAGGGGCTCTGTCAGTAGCGCACCTTACCCAAGGCTAGGGAGTGAGGGGAATGGTAACCACTGTGTCACCAGCGGCCTCTGCGCCTAAGCCTCTACATTGCACGCAGGGCCAGTGTCTCTCCAGCGTCACCCAAAGGAAACAACTCACCAGGGGAGGTGACGTCAGCAAAGCTGACCTGACAGGAAGGGCAAGGCCTCGGCATGACCCTTTCTTAAAAAAGAAAAACTTTAAAAATAAATCACACCATTTTGTGTGTGTAAGATCGTGCCGTGGCATACACGTGCAGGTCAGAGGACAACTTGGAGGACCCGGTGGGTGTCTCCTTTTATCACGGGGGTTCCGGAATTGAACTCAGGTCTTTGTCAGAACTGGGGACAAGCAGCTTTACCTGCTGAGCCATCTCATCAGCCCTGTGGGTCCTCTTTGATTATCGTTTTGGTTTCTTTTTAGCGTGCAAAATCCAGCTTCGCTGTGGCTTTCTCACGTGTGCATGCCATTGCTCTTATTCCCATCATTCTCTCTTGTTACCTCCCGATACTTCTCTTCCTCCCCAGAAGTGGTTTCTTTTCTTCTTCACATCATATCACACACACACACACACACACACACACACACACACACACACACACACTCACCTTATATACATGTCACGTGTGACAGAAAAGACATGGTATTTCTTTCTGCGTCTGGCTTTATTTATCTGGAAATCTCCAGTTCCACCCAGACTCCTACAAAGGACACTGTTTCACTCTTGGTAACAGAACAAAGCTCCACTGTGTGTAAGAGTCATATTGGCGCTTCGTCTGTTTCTATCTTTCGGCCACTCAGGGTAGCGCAGCAGTGAATGTGAACTTAAAGGCGGCTCCATAGAGACTGTCCTAGTCCCCGCAGGGTGCATTCCAGGGGCACAGCTTGGGTGCCTGGCCATTCTACACTTTGAGCTTTCGAGAACTGTCCTGATTTCCATAGATCTTGGAGTGTGTGTGTGTGTGTGTGTGTGTGTGTGTGTGTGTGTGTTTCCTTTGTCTTCTTTTTTGTTTTGTTAGACTGAGTCTCACTGGATAGCCCAGGCTAGTCTGGAACTTATAACCCCTCTGCCTCCAGCTCCCGAATGCTAAAGATCACAAGGCGGTTATCACCGTGCCCAGCCCAAGGTTCTGCATTTATAGCCAGGCAATAGGGGCACTGGTGGTCTGGGGACCTGAGTTGGAGTACTGGTGCCAACCACAAGTTCCTCTACTCCAGAACCTCCTTCTCATGGAAGAGGCTTCCCATCCTGAAGGGGAGGTCACATTGTGTGTATGTGTGTGTGTGTGTGTGTGTGTGTGGCGGGGGGTAGGGGGGGTGGTTGGGTCAGGATTCAGCGTCACATCTAGGCTCTGATAGGCCCTGTGTTCCAGCTCAGTGTCCTTTGTTTCAGAAAATAAGAATTTCTCCTGAACCCCTCTGGAGACTTCCTGGTACCCTCAAATCAGAGGACGAGCAGGAGTGTGAGTGTGGCAAGAAGCGAGTGGCAAGAAGTCCCTTTGCAGCGCTGTGACTTTGAGTCTGTGATGTCTGACACTGTAACGCACGTCTCGCTCCAGCAGATGGGAGCCCATTGTGCCAGGCCCCATTGTCTTATTGTCATTACCATGCCTGGCCGCGTGCTGTTCACTGGCATCCTTCGCCGTTAACGCTGCACGCACCGTTGTCTCCAACAGTAGCTCCCACCTCCACCCTGTTTCTCAGCTAGACAGCATTGACTGTTCCGAGTCCAGGGATAAGCTGGGGTCTGGCATCGATTGCCAATGCCAGCAGCAACTCTCTGTATCCTCCCGGATCGATCTCCTGGGAGAGCAGATGTAACGATACAAGACTATTGATGAGGACTGGCCAGCCCAGGAGGGAGCTTCTCTCCCTGCTCTCTCCAGCACTTGGGAGATTTCTTCAGTCTTTTGGAGTAGGTAGCTTTAGCTTGGTTGTAAGAGTAAGAAGGAAGCCTTGTGATTAATGCAGTCGCCCGTCATGACAGACAGAGGGATTTTCTGAGAAGTGCATCACGGCATTTCTTTTGGGTGCAAACCTTGAAGACTGCCCTTACCTAGACCCACATGGCAGGGACAGTCATTTCACATGGTCTTCAGTCCGCTGTTGTCGGTCTAGCCCAGTAGGTTGTTTCAGCGTTAACTGTTCACTAGTTAGCCTTGCCTGTCAACTTGATACCACCTAGAGTCACCGGGGAAGAGCCTCAATGAGGGACAGTTCTCTGGGATGGCGTGGGCATGTCTGAGTGGGGGATTGTCTTGTTAACGATGTGGGAGGACCCAGCCCACTGTGGGCGACACCACTCCCTACGCAGAGGAACCTGAACTGTGTGAGAGAGGAGCAAAGGAGCTGAGTATCAACACGTGAGCATGCAAATGCTCATCTCTCTCTTCTCTTCACGCTGGATGTGACGTGGCCAGGTGTTTGAAGTTCCTGCCTTGACTTCCCCACACGGATGGGGTATAATCTAGAATTGTAGGTGCGCATGAACACCTTTTCCCCATAAGCTGCTTTTTCCCCCCCAGCGTATTTTATTACAACCCACGTAAAAGCAGAACGCTGTCTTTTATGAGGGAGTGCACCCCAATGCTAACTGAGAGCCTGGCCGAGGCAGAGGCGAAGCCAGTGACACGGTCTCTTGATGTTGCCCACCGTTCTGTCCGGCACACAGCTATGGTTTCACACGATTAGCGGCACAGGTGTGCTGACATAGGTGTGTCACACAAGTGCTCTGCACGGGGAACGCATTGAACTGCAGCACCTCAGCAGCTCCGAGTCCCCGGCTTCTAGAACTCCTGCACCATCACGTCTGCTGGTACCACTCTCACGTGTGTGACATTTGGGGCTCAAATGTCACAGTGGAACATGTCCCCTCCCGTCCCCCCAGCCCCCGTCATGGCCTCATTTTCATAAGGTTCTTCGGAAGGTTCCCGAACATCACTGTGCACAAAGGGAAGGAACCGAGGCTGTGGTGGAGCTGACACACAGACACACTCAAGAGTAGGTGGGAAGTAGACAGAGGTGTGTCAGTTTCCAGGTCTCATCAGCCCGGGGGGGCCTGTCTTTGCTGACATTCTCTGCCTCCTGTGCTCACAGGCTGTGTCTGCAATCCACTGTCAAGTCTCTTTGTCATCAAGGACGATCTTGCACTTTTGACTCTCCTGCCTTCACCTCCTGAGCACTGGGGGGTCCAGGCGCGCATTGCCACACACAGTTTATGTAGTGCCAGGGACTGAACCCGGGGGCTGCATGCACTCGGGGCAAGCACACCGCCGACTGAGCCCCAGCCTCAGCCCTGACAAAGCTCTGTGGAGGGGAAGCTCAGTGGCCACTGGGGAATTCTCCAAGCCTAATTCCTCTCTTTCTGCAATTGTGTGAGCCCGTGGGAGGAGAGGAACTATGCACCGATGGCACTTTGACTCAATTTGAAGGAAGAAAGACACACCCGGAGGAGGCTGGAGAATCCCTAGCCGAAACAGTGGTCTCTGACGTGGGAAGTGCCATGCCGGTGTATGTGCTAAAGATAATCTTTGCATTTGAGACTTAATTATATTGATATAATTATTCTCTTGTCAGGAAGATTGGGTAGTTCGGATGTCATATTTGCATTTGAGCAGAAAAATTGAAATAGCTTTTTTTTTCTTTCATCAGGAAGCGATGGCGTGGGTGGGTGGGTGACTGGGAAATCTAGAGCCAGGAGGTTGGAGTTCACTCCAGGTCAGGAAGCGTGAACACAGCTTTGAAATGTTCCCACTGTGTGTGGGCACTGGGAAGGCTGGTCCAATGCTGCCCTTTGTCACCCTGTTCTGTGGTCGCTGAAGCAGAGGACACAGGGTGGGGAGCGGTGAGTTTGGAGACTGGAAGACTGTAAAGGGCTTTAAGGAAGTGTTTTTTTGTCTTTTTATTTTAATTTTCAAATCTTCCTCAAAGACCCCAGGCTGTGTCCCACAGCAACATCACAAGCCCTGATTCCAATCCCTCCCCATCTACTCAAAGGCCCAAAACACTCTCATTCATATCCATACTCCCTGTGAGGGTCTTCTTTTTAAATTAATTAAGTTTTTTTGGGACAGGGTCTCACTTCTAGCCCTGGCTGCCCTGAATTCACTATGGAGATCAGGCTAGCGTCAGACTCACAGAACTCCACTAGCCTCTGCCTCCCGAGTGCTGGGATTAAAGGCGTGCACCACTATACCCAGCTCCTTGTGAGGGTCTCAATAATGTGCCTCCCATTGCTCCCCGTCCATCAGAGGAGACCGGAGACCCCAGGAATCCAGTACGGTGAAGCCTCTTCACCTTCAGAGTCTTTGGCATCTCCTTGCTTAATGAGCTAGAGTCTGTGCCAAGAGGAAATGGTAGAGTGCTTGCCTGGCAGGCAGGGGGCCATGGTTCTAGTTGTCACCCTTAAAACAACACGTGGGAGACAGTGGTACTCTTAGAGAGAGAGCAAAGACCTGGGGTCCACGGCCTGTTCTCACCCTCCGTGTTGTGCACAGATGGGCATAGCATGCTGCAGCGGGCAGGAGTGAGGTGGTGGGGCGCTTCGCTGAGCCCACAGCTTAGGCTTTCAGCACTTAAGGTCTTTATCACTAGTTGCCTGACTGTTAACTTTCCATAAAGCTCTAAAGGCCTTTGGGCAAACAGCTGGGGGCGTTTTTTTTAAACAATCAGTTTGAAAACAGAAGAAGAAGAGGGAAGCTTGCTGGCGGCCACCTGGAGCTCCCAGCCCTCTATTTCGCTGAAGACAATGAGGCAGGGGAAGAGAGGGAGGGTATGTCTAAAGTCAGGATACCCTCTGTATAGTGGACTCTGGGTTGCCTTTAAGAGAATCTGAGTATGGCTCAGGTAGACACACCTACCCTCGTTCATGCTTATGTGCACACATGGCACACTCATTAAGACCAAGTGTCCCCAAGTGACAGACTCCAGGGCAATTTTAAGGTGCTTTTTTCTACTTTATTTCTATTTGTATGTGTGTGTATTCTTGCACGTATACGTTTGTGTTCACATGCACATGCGTGTGTGCACAAGAATGCTTGTGGAGGTCAGCCATGGACCTCTTCCCCTGTTGAAGCCCCTCTTTGCTGGACTGAGCCCATGGACCCTCCTGTCTCTGCCTTCCCAGTGCTGGGATTACAGACCAGGCCTTTTACAGGAGAGCTGGGGATTCATACTCTGATCCTCATGCTCACGTGGCAGGCACTTTACAGACTGAACTGTTGCTCAATCCTCTTGCTTTCTCTACTTCCTACAGTCCCCCCATGAGTTCTGTTTGAAGCAACAGGACACAGAAAGAATCTATGCTTCTTCGTTTGCTGGGGTCATAACACAGCACCCCACACGAGGGCTTGAAACAGCACCTAGGTGCCAACTCCCGGTAAAATAGCACATGAGTGCTGACTCCCACTCCCAGAAGCCAGAACTGAAAAGCCAAGGTGTTGCAGGCCCCTCTGGAAACCACACCTGCTTCTGGATGGTTCACTGGGGATAATTTGGATACTGTTGCTCTGACACAATCTTGCATGTGGCCAGGCTGGTTTCAAAGTATCAATCATCTTGTCTCAGCTTCCCAGTGCTGGTACGACAGGTGTGGTATCTTGCCAGGCATGGGTGATTTGGTGTCCTCTGGCTTATAGATGTCCCTCCAAGGATCAGCTTCTGCACAGTGCGTTCTCTGTCCCCTCTGTGTGTCTCTGGGCCTGCATTTGCCACCTTAGGATGACACCAGGCTTGCTGGTCTTGTTGGATAGGGACCTGGATTCTGAGTTTGTTTCAGCCTGGCGGCCCTGGTTAAGGGCCAGATGTCCGCGCCCAGCTGCTCCTTGAGGTATTAGGGATGGGGACTTCCAGGAACTTTGTTCCGTTGTTAGACAGTTGTGCTTGGCTCATGGTCACAATGGGCACAAAGTTTCCTTTATGAGTGGGCTTTCTGACTGATGATCTGGTGTCCCTCTGGTGGCTAGGCTCCAACAGGCTCCTAGGACCCTCTGTGTGGCTCCCCTGGCTGGCCTGAGTGCACCCACAGAAATGACATACCCATCCCAGGCTGGCTTGTAGAGGATTCCAGGCTTCTGCCTTACTCTCCCTGGGCTGTTTACATCAGGGAGGGTTTCCTCTTGACACAGGTTGCTCCAGTGTCTTGCTGAGGTCCCTGTCCCCCAACCCCAAGGCAGAGCACTGAACTCATGTCACCAGAGAGCAACCAAGACCTTCAGCCCAAACCTATGTCAATGAGTATCCTTAAAAAGAGGTCCCCTAGGTTCAGTCACACCTGACATCAGACAGGCCCTACCCTGGCTGATATCACGATTACACCGCCAGAAGGGACCCCTTGAGACTCCTGCTGCTGCTGCTGCTGCTGCTGCTGCTGGAGACGCCCACATGGTGGCATTGAACAGTGGAGCCTGAGTCTTGTATAGGTATAGAGGCCGGAAGCCCAAATCCAGCACAAAGGGATTAAAATCAGGGCCTCAGTTGCTGGACTCAGGGGTGATTCACTTTCTCTCCTGGTTTGCAGAGGTGCCCACTTTTCTCAACACTAGTCTGTATCATTCCAACTTTGGCCTCCATCTCTGAGGCCACAACTATCCCCCGTGGGCCCCCCTTGCCTGCTTCCTCCAAGGACCCTCCTGATGACATTTAGGGCCCATGTGGATAATTTCCCCACTGCTAGATCCCTGGCACGTCTGCCAGGTCTTTTTTCGGCAAAAGGCAACACCGGCGGGGGGGGCGGGGGGCGGGCACCATGACTGGCCCTACAAAGACACTGAGCCAGAATCTACCAGCTAAGCCAAGCCTGAACCCTTCACACTACAAAAACCACATGAGATAATAAATATTTACTGCTCCCAAACATTGGGTGCTGAAGTAATTTGTTACACAGCAATAAATAACTGATACACAATACAGATTTGTAATTTTTCACTGGGTTGCCTAGCACCAGAAGGCCGTAATTTTGGAAATCTTGCAACCTTTTCCTCAAAATTTACAGACGAAAGATCTGGGCAGATGGTGTGGTGGGTATTTATAAGCTGGAAGCATCGCTTGCATTTTAAATAACGAAGCCAGGGTGCTTCTGGTCGTGGACCACTTGGCTGTCCTGTTGCCATCAGATCCATCCCCACCTCCATCCCCATCTTCATCACACCTCCATCCCCACCTCCCTCCATCCCCACCTCCCTCCATCCCCACCTCCCTCCATCCCCACCTCCATCCCCACCTCCATACTCACCTCCATCCCCACCTCCATCCATCCCCACCTCCCTCCATCCCCACCTCCCTCCATCCCCACTTCCCTCCATCCCCACCTCCCTCCATCCCCACCTCCCTCCATCCCCACCTCCATCCCCACCTCCCTCCATACTCACCTCCATCCCCACCTCCCTCCATCCCCACCTCCATACTCACCTCCTTCCATCCCCACCTCCATCCCCAACCCATCCTCACCTTTCTCAACTCAGTGGTTGCCTAGCAGGACACAGCTGGGGGCAATGGAGGAGGAGGCTCTGCCTTGGGCACTCTTGGAAGCTGTCACATGTTTTAATTCCAGATCTCCTTAGGGGCCCTCTTGCTCTCAAAGCCAGCTTCCAACAGGGGACGCTGTTGGAACTTCACCTTTAGCGGAAGGTCCCATGCTTGGGCTTTTCCCTCATCCCTGGCTCAGCCTTGCCTTCCTGCTTCTGGCTCCTCTGACCTCAAGATCCGTTCGCCTCTCTTAGCTTTAGCCTGTGTCACCCCAACCTTGATGTCCCCAATATGGTGACAATTGTCCCCTATAGACCCTCTTGCCTGCTTTCTCCAAGAATCCTGCAGAGTCAATTTGACTAATGACCCCACCTGGGGATCCTTGTCACATCTGCAAAGGGCTTTGACCATGTAAAGTAGCATCTGGATTAAGCCGGCCTCTTCTGGCTTCAACTTTCCCGCCACGAGGGAAACCGATTCCCCCATCCAATTCACTGATTCAGTTCCCTGTATTAGATTCCTGGGACTGAATGACACAGGGCCGTTTCTATTTCTCTGATTTATCAGACTCTCTCAGTGTGAACATTCAAATCCTTTCACCTTCAGCCAAAAGGCAATATATTTTTTGACTCATTTCTGGAAAATGAGGTTGTCCTGTCTGTATGGTACCTGTGGCCTTTGTGTTCTCACATCCTCACCAGAAGGAACTGCTGTTCAGAGGGGTAAGGTAGGAACCACTTGATATTCCCTCTTTTTTTTTTCCCCCTTGCAAGAAGCTTTAGTCAAAGAGCGAGAACTGCCATTGTCACCAGGAAGCAGAGGTGAAAGACAGATATCCACTGCCATAGTCCCCACAGAGAGGCAGGTTTCCTGTGGTCCAGAGTCAAGGCTGTTGCTTGTAGGCTGGCTCTCACTCTGCCTTCCTGATGGTGAGACTAATCAGGAGCTGAGTCCGGCGCCGTCCTGCACCGTGAGGAAGGCTGGCATGGAGCGCCAGGGGAAGATCCAGGTTCAAAACTCCAAGCCCAGTTTGTACCGAGTGTGCGGTGGTTTTCATCATCGTGGAGCCAAAGGATCGTATGTTGAATGTCCTTAACGAGGGACTTCTCGAGTTTGTGCGTGCGAGTTCATGTGTGTGCACATGTGTGGAAAGTCAGAAGACAACTTAGGGTGTCGGTCCTGGCCTTCAACTTTGTTTTGAGACGTAGGCCAGGCTAGCTGGCTTGAAGACTTCCTGGCCTTCTCCTGTCCACCTCCTTTCTTCCCCGAGGGGTGTAAGGATTACCAGTGTTTATGATCCTGCACCGGGTCCTTGTGTGGGTTCTGGGGATTGAGCAGAGGTCATCAGGCTTGGCGCTGCAAGTGCCTTACAGACTGAGCCATCCCTGACTCTTGTCACTCAGACTTCCCGTGACTGTGACAAACAGCTAAGGGGAAAAGAGAGATTATTTATTGTTATTCATGGTTTCTATCTTAATTATTCTCTTTAAAAGCTACTGAGAAGCTCATCAATTTTATACAGGAAACTAAAACTTGTAATAAATTGATTACAACACTCAAGTCCTCCGTTTTTTTCCCCCTCGCCATTGTTAACATTATTTTTTAAAGGAAAGATGGACTTAATCATACACGGATTTTTGTTAAATAGAAACATCCCATCCTGGTCCACCCCACTCCACCCTGGTCAACCCTAGTCTGCGTTTCTGTTGCTGTGATAAATGCTGTGACCAAGGCAGCTTGGGGAGGAGGTGGTTTCTTTGTTTTACACACCCCAAGCACAGTCCGTCACTGAAGGAAGTAAGGACAAAAACTCAAGGCGTGGGTTGATGGAGAGGCCATTGGGAAAATACAGCTTTCTGGCTTGCTCTCTGTGGCTGGCCCAAGCTGCTTTTTTATACAACTCACAACCACCTGCTCAGGGCTGACACTGCGCAGACTGGGCTGCGCCCTCCTGCATCACTCGCAGTCAAGAAAATGCGCCCACAGACTTGCCTCTAGCCTAGTCAGATGGGGGCAGTTCTTCAGTTGAGGTTCCCCCTCCTCAGGTAATGCTAGTTTGTGCCAAGTTGACCCAAACTAACCAGGACAATTGACCACTTCTCAACTTGACACACAAACACACTGCTCCTGTAAAATAAAAAATAAAAATAAAAATAAAACAACTTACATACTTCCTTATTCTAAGAGGGGGGAAAACCAGGGCATAGTCATGAGCAGAGCAAAGCAAAACCAAACTTCAACAACATAAATAACTCTGTGTAAAACATTTTGGACTCACTCACGATCTTCTGGGCTCTAGAGGGCTTAGGTAACCCCGACCTCTCCGGCCACGCCATTTACAGCACACACAGCTTATTTCATGGGTTCAGGTCAGCTCCACTCCATACCTGCCTCTGTCCTGGATGGTTGTACCGGAGCCTGGCATCTCAAATATGCTGGAGTCTCCATTCCAGCTGAGACTGCACCTCCGTCAATGACCTCTCATGGCCTCTTCAAGGACTCTGACCCTGGCACACAGTGCCAAGCCTCCACTTCTCTCCATGACCCCTTCAGCCTTGAATCTTCCATGTTTCCAAAATCACTACCACTACACGGAAGATTCCTACACATTATTGAGTTCAGCTGCCAGCTGCAGATACATCTTTGGCCTCCCTGGACCACAGCTCCGTGTACTGACTCTGAGGAAGCTCTCTGCTGTTTATAGCATGTGTGGCCTTGAATTTAAATATGTTTTCCTTGCTGTGAGACCCTGTAGAGTGTCCAGGATGAGCCCTGTGATGGGCAGAGTGTCATGGTGGTAGGAGTTCATGACAGATCAAAGTTTCTTACCTGGTGGCAACCAGGAATCAGAAAGAGAGACAGGAAACAGACAGGGAAAAAGATTGTGCTTGGGGACACCTGTCAGCAACCAACTTCCTCCAGCGAGCCCATCTCCTGAAGTTTCTAGGGCTTCTCAAATCATCTCCACCAGCCAAAGATCAAGCCCTCTGCACAGGAGAGACGCTTCACACTGAAAACCTAACAGACACCATATGTCTCGTTGGGTTCCTTGAGGACCCAGGGGCACTTCTGGGCAGATTGCCATCACTTAAGGCATGATAAGGTCTGGCATTCTGGTTGTCACTGACAGGCAAAGCACAGGCCAGTCTGGGGCCGAGGCACTTGGTTGGGTGGTGAAGAGAAGAGACGTCGGCCTCTGGTTGCTCAAGTTTGTGCAGTGACCCCTCAGGCATGCCTGCCCCCGGTGAGGAGGAACAGTCAGATGTTTGCTGGCCCTGTAAATGTGTCTTGGTGTGTATCTCTCTGCCACTTTCTTCTTGTTGTTGTTGCTGAGACAGGATTTCTCTGTGTAGCCATGGCTGTCCTAGAGATTCTATGTAGACCAGGCTAGCCTGGAATTTACAGAGATCCACCTGCCTGTCTCCCGAGTGCTAGGATCAAAGGCCCGTACCACCACACCTGGCCCCCTGCCTCTTTCTATCTGTGGGTCTTTGGGATCTGCTAAGGTTTGAATCTGATTGTTCCCAGCAAAGAACAACTGACATTTTGTCTTTGAAGTATCCAAATAACAGTGCTGAAAGGTGGTGAGACCTTTGGGAGGTGCTCTGGTCTATGTGGGGGGTGTTAAGGTTTTACACACCCACACCCCACATACACCTGGGTTCTTTCTCTCAGAGGACCAAAATGGTTGCCTCCAGAGTGCTTGCCAAGAAGGGACCCTGGCACCACCTTGTCCTCATTGACGATGCCTCATTCCCTTTCTGCTGTTCTATTTTCTGTCAGGTGCATGTGGCCTCTGGCAGAAGCCAAGCGCATGCTAGTGCCCTGCCCTTGGACTCGCAGAACCATGAGCCAAAATAAACGTCTTCTCTCTATAAATGATCCAGTCTCGGGTGTTCTATTCTAGCAACGGAAAGTGAACTAAAATGAGGTCTTTGATGAGTCTCTCTGTGTCTATTATTGCACCATAAAAATAGAATGAAACAGAGTTTTCAGGATAGTTAAGGGAACGACCTCGTGGAACAGCGAGTGCGTGCTCCCTGGTCCTTCTTCCTGCTGATATAGCTGGCTCTTTCTCTCTCTTGAGCAGGTAGAGGAGGGTTCAATTTCAGTGGACCAGAGAAATGAAGCCCATTTTCCAAGTTTCTCATAATACACTGAATCCATAGTCTCTGTAGAGAATCTGGAAAAGCATAAAAAGAAAGCATAAGCATGTTTTGATAGCTCCTGCCAGGGAGAATAGCCACAGCCAGCAATTTACCGTAACATTCTCCAATTATATTCTGTTTCCACGGTGCTTGGATCTAAGGAATCTCATTACTATTAAGCAAGATAAGATATTTCAACCATTTGGCAGAACACCAGTCAGAATAAGAGCTATAGATCAACACGTTCCTTTATGAACTAACTCGGCTGTAGCCTTCACGTGCTCAGGTATGTCTCAAGCACGTGCGATGAATATGAAAACACACCTTTTTTTTTTTTTTGGTATGTTCCTGGGCGGTTTTGAGATCCTCTTGTCCGTGTGACATTCAAAGCTGTTTGGATTTTATATTGGAACAGGCTCTGGGTGTGAGAATGGAGGGCTATAACCCCGGGTACTAGAAAGGCTGAGGCAGGAGGATGGAAAGCTTAAGGCCAGCCTGGGCTACAGAGTTGAAGTCAGAAAGATTTGCCAGTTGCTGATGACACAGATGTTGACAGATGTGTTGTTATATTGACTAAGCAAGCCACTGGCAACAGCTACCTGTGTATCAACCCGTGCACAGGAACGCCCACGTCCTACTGAGCAGGAGGCTTCTGTCTGTCCTTATTGTGTCAGAAAACAGCAAGAGGGATGAATTTCAAGGGTGTTGTGAGGTCTGTTCTTTCAGGCAAACCCTGGTGCAGGTTAACTGAACCTGGAGAGGTTGCCTCAGGGGCAAGGAGCCTGAGGGGGTAGCTCCCCAGCATCTCAGGCAGGAGAAGGTCTCTGGAGAGCAGAGTGCTCTGGGTAAAGAGACAAGCAGCGAACAGCCGCATTGGTATCAGCCTCTAATTGGATGCCATGAGCAGAGGCGATCTTAATTGCCAACATTAATTATCATCTGAACTGCTTCCCACGTAGTGACTGTGCTTGGAGTGCCCCTGGGAGAGCCGCGATCTGGAAGTCTGAAGGGCTCCCGACTCCTTCAAGTGATGCGGGGCCAGGAGCACATGCTTTCTGGCGTTTATCTTGGTAAACATGAGGTGTGTCCATCCACGTGTGCACATCAGGCCCTGTCCTCTGTCACTGACCAATCACATAGTAACGCTGACTCTCTCCACCCTTAGCGTGTCTCTGCCTGCCATGTTCCAGGTGTCAGCAGTACAGCTGGGTCAGGTTCTGTGACGGTGTTAGCTCCATGGCAGCTGGCACACAGTAGGTGCTCAGTAAATGTCCACTGAACAAGTGGGTGCACGATTGGATGTAGAGGGGTTCGTGGCGTGCACCAGTGCGTGCGGGAGTCATTTCTGTCAGTGTGTCTTTCCCTGCCTCACAGCTGTAGATCTGTCCGGGCATCAGGTGGGTTCCTGTGGGGGTTTCTGCCATGCATACACATAAGTACCTAAACAGGCTGATGTCCTACTTGGTTTACACTCCTGAGCTTCTTCAGGCTCCTCATGAACAACGGAGGAGCCTGAGCTCACAAGGCCTCAGAACACAGCTGTGCTCTCGAGGGGCAGTCGAGCCAAGTCTCAGCATGATCAGATGTGATCATCATGCTGGCTGGGCATCTGTCTCTGGAAGGCATTGGGAGGCTGAGGGTCCCCAGCCTGAGCCAGCTGCCTCCAGCTGGCCCCCTTTTCCTGTGTGTCTTATCTCTGCAGGTTCTGATGGGGGGGGGTGAGGAGCCTTATTTTGTCTGCCCTTGCTGGGCTCTGCGGTTTGGGGACTAATGTCTTGGTCTCTGTCATCAGCAGACTTCCCCAGGTTCTCGGGCTGAAGAAAGAGCTGTGAGTCTATTGCCCACAGGGTGGTAGAGGTGAGGTGGCTACAGATGCCTAAGTCTTTGGACCACATACCTTCCTCAGGGCATATCCACCCAGTCCTCCAGTCTTCCTGCTCCATTTAGTTAGCCCCTCCCCCTGACATCCTGACTGTCCATCCATGGCTTTAGACACAGACTTCCACATTCCAAGCTCCTTATTCTGGTTTTGACCTTGGAATGTGACATGGGGACAATGTGGCCTCTTCTAAGTTTCCTCTTCTGAGAATTTGATGTTAGCAATGCCACCGTTGGTCGAGCCTCCCCCCACCCCCGCATTTACTCTTTACCTGCTGCCCTTACTTTTATAAGATGATAGGAGGCCAGGGCAGTCGTGTGACTTGCTGAAGGGTGCACAGCATGTGAGCCGCACAGATGAGATTCATATCTGTAAAGCTGACCCGTCTCCAGAGCCTACAGCTAGTGCCATGAAATGACTGATTTATCTCAGTTCAAGTCCCATTCTCTTGCCCACCTGTTTAGTTCTGGCCCAGTCCACTCCCTGGTGACAGAGCACCCATCTCTGCATCCGTCCCCGTCCAGCTCCTCCACTCTCGGGGGATGGTTAGGACTGTAAACCTCCGCATGACCCTCACCTGGGCAAGAATGGTGGCCGCAAAGCTGGAGGAGGCTCCAGAGTCTGCCCACGGGCCCTGAGATGCCTCACCTGAGACGATCACCTGGCTTAGCGTCCTCACAGCGGCTCCACGGTGGACAATGTTTCCCTGCTCTGATCTTCAGGACCCTTGCCCTTAGGCAGAATGGTCATGTGACCAGTATTCACTGTGCTCCATGTGATTCCCACATGCCTGTCCAGCCCAGGTGTGGAGGCATCAGCCAAGCCTGTAGGCAGAAACTCAGATTTCTCCAAAAAGGCAGCTGCCACAGTCCCTGGAGGTGGAGGCCAGTTCCGAAGCACCGCTGCCTGAACCTGGGAAGGGCTGGCTTCCCGGCCATGCCTCTGCAGCTTCCGAGCTTCCGCCCCAGCCATTTTTCTAGTTGTAGCTGAACTGACATGCTGGTGTCCTTTTGCTCACAGTCCCCTCCCACGCTGTCCCCACGTCATTGTCTGACCACTGGCTGTGGTCTGAGGCTAGACCTCGAATTGTCCCTCCCTTGCTAGTCCTGTCCCGAAGTCATTGTTTGACCACTGGCTGTGGTCTGAGGCTAGACCCCAGATTGTCCCTCACTTGCTAGTCCTGTCCCGATGTTCTTGTCTGACCACTGGCTGTGGTCTGAGGCTAGACCCCAGATTGTCCCTTGCTTGCCAGTCCTGAGGTGGGCATTCTGTGACTGGCAGCCCCACCTGAAATGTAAGCTGACCCTGCCCACATTGCTCCTCCCCGTTCAGCTCTGTGAAGGCCTGGCCCAGCTTTGGGCCATACCTGCTGCAATGCTCAATCTAGTCAGAAAGACTTCATGCCGTCCAGCTCCCCGTGGTGAGGATGGGGAGGCTGGTCCACAGAGGAATACGACGGAGCCCATTCCTGTGATGAAAACAGCTATGGTCCTTGCTGGGTTCCTGGGGTGCGCGGCCCCATGGATTGGGTTCAGGTCCTGTTCTGCTGCCCCTAGTGATGTCACTGTCCTCAGTCTCTTCAGAGAGACCTGCAAAGCTGTCTGTGGTCACAGGGTTGTTGGAGATGGTGGAGGGTCTGGGAATTGCCCTCAGATCTGGCCCTTCCATCTACACCTCGCACATGCCTCCATTGTTAGCCATGTGTGTTTCCTTGAATAGTGGACCAAAAAGGAAACTTCAGATGATCAGAGAAGCTTTAAAAAAAATCTCCCAGGACCCCACCACACCGATAACATCCCTGAGACTCCAAGCGCCCCCCAGTCTTGTGATGTTGTGTGTGTGTGTGTGTGTGTGTGTGTATGTGTTATATATGGTGGTGTGTATGTAGAGTATGGTGTGTATGAGGTGTGTGTTTGTGGTGTATATGGTGGCGTGTATGTGTGGTATATATGGTAGTGTGTATGTGGTGTTTGTATGTGTGTGTGGTGTATTGATGTGTATGTGGAGTGTGGTATGTATGTGGTGTGTGTGTGTGTGTGTGTGTGGTGTATTGGTGTGTGTGTGTATGTGGGGTGTGGTATGTATGTGGTCTGTGTGTATGTGTATGTGTGTGTGTATGTGGTGTGTATGTGTATTTGGTCTGTGTGTGTATGGTGTATTGGTGTGTGTGTGTATGTGGGGTGTGTGTATGTGTGTGTGTGTGTGTATGTGTATGTGTGTGTATGTGGTGTGTGTGTGGTGTATTGGTGTGTGTGTGTGTGTGTGTGTGTACGTGGTGTGTGTGTGTATGTGGTCTGTGTGTGTATGGTGTATTGGTGGGTGGGTGTGTATGTGGGGTGTGGTATGTATGCGGTGTGTGTATGTGGTGTGTGTGTGTGGTGTATGTGGGGTGTGGTATGTATGTGGTGTGTGTGTGTGTATGTGGTGTGTGTGTGTATGTATGTGTGGTGTGTGTGGTGTGTGTGTGTGTGTGTGTGTGTGTGTGTGTGTGTATGTGGTGTATGTGGGGTGTGGTATGTATGTGGGGTGTGTGTGTATGTGTGTGTGTGTGTATGTGGTGTATGTGGGGTGTGGTATGTATGTGGTGTGTGTGTGTGTGTATGTGGTGTGTGTATGTGGGGTGTGGTATGTATGTGGGGTGTGTGTGTATGTGTGTGTGTGTGTGTGTGGTGTATGTGGGGTGTGGTATGTATGTGGTGTGTGTGTGTGTGTGTGTGTGTGTGTGTGTGTGTGTGTATGTGGTGTGTGTGTGTGGTGTATGTGGGGTGTGGTATGTATGTGGTGTGTGTATGTGTGTGTGTGGTATGTATGTGGTGTGTGTGTGTGGTGTATGTGGGGTGTGGTATGTATGTGGTGTGTGTGTGTGTATGTGTGTGGTGTGTGTAGTTGCTGTAGACTCCAGGTGACAGTCCTTTCAGTCCTTGTGTTTGCTCCGTGGTGTTCACGGATACCTTCTACGTCACCACAACACTTATTTCTATTAATGTCCATCTGATGACATCAAAGCGATGTACTGTGATCTCCCTAACCATCCCAGTGCTGGGTACAGCTTCTGGCTTTCAGTTTCTCATTTCGTTGGCCACACTTGCCCCGAGCAAGCTCGTGTTCAAGGCCCTGCTTTGCCTTCTGATCTATCCCCTGTGGAATTAATTTCCAGAAGAGAGATTCTGGATGTAGCTGGATGATTCTCTAACTTGGGGTGTCTGGTGCACTGTAGGATATAACAGCATCCAGCCCTCACATGTTACCGCATACTCCAAGGCATGGTAGCCCACTCTCTCTCTCCAGACTTAACCTAAAGCCCCCAGGGGCCAACTCACCTTCCATCAACAAGCTTGATATTAAAGGATAAACTGAAAAATAGATGCTCCATGGACACCAGAGATTTTCCAAAGAGTCAGGACAAAACTGAGCTCAGTGAAGGACTACCACAAAGGGAGGCAGGAGCTTGAGTTCTAGCAGCTGCGCTAAGTCCTTGCTCTGGAAGGTCTCAGTCACTCAGCTCTGAAGTGGGGTTGACGATCATGACTCACCTGCTAGGCCCTCAAACAGTGAGGGAGGCTTTGACCAGTTGACTAGTGCTGGCCACAGAAAGTGCCCCGTAAATGCCAGCCAGGTTTGCCGCTCTGCAGGGGCACCACAGGGAAATCCCACTTTGGAGAGTGTCTTTGTTACTGGTCTCTGGCTGTGAACACCATGACCACAGCAAGTCTTATAAACGGAAGCACTTAACTGGGTGCTGGCTTACAGTTCAGGGGGGTTGCTCCATGACCATCATGGTGGGGGATGTTGCAGCACACAGGCAGGCATGGCCTGGAGCACCACTGAGAACGGGAAGATGGATGCCCAGGTGGCAGAGCCCTGCACTGTGCTGCCCCAAACCTTTTACACCAGGTCCATCTTTCATGCTCAGCTTTTTTTCCCAGGAGCCTCTGGCCCATCTTAATTGGCTCATTTACTGATCCATTTAAGATGGCTGAGCTCTCAATGAGGCGGTGGTATAAATCCAAGTATGACTCTGGGCTCACACGTACACAAAGAGCAGTACCCTACATAGATGACCTAGCTTTGCATGCCTGGGACATGCCAGGAGGGTCCTCTAGAGTCTTTTCCCTCCTATGTAGAATGTTTTGTATCTGCCGGGACTCCAGGGCCTCACATTTTCCCCATTTGCAGCGAGAGCCTGGGAAGACTGTGTTAATGAGGCGTAGACTCTGCTCGGGAAGTCCCCTCACACTCGGAACTCTGGAGTGGGGGTGGCGTTCTCACTCAAGGCCAATGGGTTCTGTGGTCTATGTCTGCAGGAGAAGTATGTGGAGGAGCTGGCCGCTGTGAGGCAGACATTGCAGACAGACCTGGAGACGTCCATCCGGCGCATCGCGGACCTGCAGGCAGCGCTGGAAGAGGTGGCATCCAGCGATAGTGACACAGAAAGGTGACCGGCGGCGATGACTGGGTCAGAGGTGGGGCTGTGCTCGGCAGAGTTCTGTTGTCCCTCGAGGTCTCAGGCTGTACCCGCTGGGGCACACAAAAACCTCTAAGGGTTGCAAGCATAGCTGGGTGGGTTTGGACTGAGAGAAGAGAGACGCTGTCCTCGTCACCATGAAGCCCGGGACCTGGCTTGCTGGACGTGAGTGAGGCAGTTGCAAAGAGACCAGACCAGTGAGGGGTCCTGGAGAAACAGCCTGTCCGGGCTAGGCCTGTATTCATGGCTTTCTTGTTGCTGTGACGCAGCTCCCGGATCCGGCTACTTAAACGTGAGCTTATTTTGACTTATGCTTCAGGGACTCCAGTCCATCACGTGACTACCCATTCCTGCTGCATGGCTGCCCCATTGCAGCCTCCATGGTGCAGCCTCTTGCATAGACTTGTGCTAAGCAGCCTGAAGATGTGACTCCCTCCTGGTGGCCCTGCTGCCACTGTCCCCACCTAAGGAGCAGCACTGGGAGTCTGCCAGCCCCGACCCATTTGCTGGTGCAGTCGGAGCAGCCAAATACCAGACCCCGGGGAGAAAGCTTCTCTGTTCTGAGGACCCTGACTTCAGGGACCTTCCAAGTCATGCTGCAAGTTAGCTTTGTGCACAGAGTCGGAACCCGAGAAGTTTTGTCAAACCTCTCCTCCCGAAAGAAACACTTTATGTTTGAGAAGTGTTCTTACGCCGCCGCCCTGGCTAGCTTAGAACTTGCCATGTGAACCAGGCTGGCCTTTGAACTCACAGAGATCCCCCTGCCTCTGCCCCCGCAAGTGCTGGGATTAAAGGCGTGCGCTCTCGCTCCTGCAGTTAGGGCTCAAGCCTGAGAGGTGAGGTAGGCAGAGGGGGTTATGGGTCGACCGTGATTTTCTCCGTGGGAAGAACTAGATGATATCAGGGTTGGAGATGAGCCAAGACCCGAGAAGCCCTGGCACTGAGGGAGAGGACACACGTAACTCTGTGTGTGTGTGTGTGTGTGTGTGTGTGTGTGTGTGTGTGTGTGTGTGTGTGTTTTCTAAACCTTGTCTGTGCAATCAACACACACACACACACACACACACACACACACACACACACACACACACACTCACCAGCTTTCCCAGCACCCTGTTTTAGGAGGGCTCCTTTCTATGTATTTTGCACTCAGCGTGTGTGTGCCTGTGTGCCGGCGCGTTCATGTATGTGCAGGTGCATAGGCACATGTGTGCATGTAGAAGCCAGAGGTCAACTTTGACTGTCCTCATTCCTCAGGAGCCACCCACCTTGTTTGTGGAGACTGAATCTCTCGCTGGCTCGGCTGGCTGGCCAGTGCGCCCAGGGATCGGCCTGTCTCTGCTCTCCTAGTGCTGGGATTGCCAGCATGTGCCATAATGGCCAGCATTCCTCACAGGGGTACTGGAGCTCACACTCAGGCATTTCTCACATGGATATTAAAGTTCACACTCAGGCATTTCTCATATGGGTACTGGAGCTCACACTCAGCTATTTCTCTCTCACATGGGTACTGGAGCTCACACTCAGGTCCTTCTGCTCACATGTGGACTGGAGCTCACACTCAGTCATTCCTCATGTGGGTACTGGAGCTCACACTCAGACATTTCTCATATGGATATTGGAGCTCACAACTCAGGTCCTTCTGCTCACATGGCAAACACTCTACCTCCCTAGTCACACACTTTCATACCTAGATTGGGAATGTAATTATCACCTTCCTTGGGGAAGTTCCCGGGGGTCAATAACCTTGACCTGTGAAGAAGTTCATGTCCAACCACAGCAAGACAGAGATGCTGGGCAGGTGAAGCGCCCACCTGCTCTCCTCCAGAGCTTTATCTGAAAACGACTCCCCCCGCCCCTGCCTCCCCCCCCCCCCCCGCACACATTCCTAGAATCTCTGTTCTCTGCTCAGCCGTGGTCAGACTGTAGGTGAGTTGGCAGACATTGGTGCAGTCACTTCCCCTCAGGAAGTGACCCTCTAGTAGTGTGCCCTCCACCTCCTCCATCAGCTTCTCAGGGAAAAGCTTGCATCTGTAAAATCTTTTACCACTGATGTGTTCTAGGAGTGGACACTGGCTTTCCCAGACCATTTGTGCTCATGACAGTGATGTGGAATGGCTGGAGACACTGGGATCTTTGGCCTCTGAGCCAAATTCTGGAGCCATGTTCACTTTCATTGAGAGATGTCACTTTTCCAATAAATAATAAAAAAGGAGAAGGGATCTCAAAGGAGGCAGAGTGGTCATGCTTGGAGGGGTGGGGACAGGTTGTGGCATGAAGTGGAGGCCAGACTTCTCAGATGGGGAGTGAACTAGTAACTAGTATGAGGTCACAGAGCACCCCAGACATCACCCCAGTCTGTGGTATGAGGGGTCCTCTCCATCCTTAGAGGTTTGCTACCCCAGATGATACACACACAAGAACCTTCCTATGTCTGTTACCCTGGCAACAAGACTCACCCTCTCCTCTGCCTGGGTAGAGTAGTTTTCTGAGCTTCAGGCCTTGGGGACCTGAGTCCAGCTCGAGCATTTGGACCATCTTACTCTGCTCTACACGCGGGAGGCCATCCATCTTCTTCCCTGTTGAACCTCCAGTGTCTTTTTGCTTGTGTCTCCAGTTCCCGCCATCAGCCTCACAGTTCCTCAGAATGGGAGGGAACTGGCCCATGCCTCAGGGAAGCTGTGAGGTGTGGTGTGATGACTGAACATAGGGGTCAAGAGATGAACCTGGTACCCAGGAGCACCCCAGGCAGCGAATAGGAAGACATAGACTCTGCAGCTCTTTTTGAGGGTCCCCAAATAGCTGCATGACTTCAAGCAAATATTCAATCACTCTGATCTCTTCCTTTCTAAGATGGATTAATAAGAAGTAAAAAACACAATGCCCCATACAGAAACACATGCTGTGTAGAGGCTCAGCCATTGCTGATTGCCTTTGTTCATCCATCCATCCATCCATCCATCCATCCATCCATCCATCCACCCACCCATCCATCTATCCATCCATCCATCTATCCCTCCATCCATCCACCCACCCATCCATCTATCTATCCATCCATCCACCCATCCATCCATCCATCCATCCATCTATCCATCCATCCATCCATCCATCCACCCATTCATCCATCCACCCATCCATCCATCCATCCATCCATCCATCCATCCATCCATCCACCCATTCATCCATCCATCCATCCATCCATCCATCCATCCATCCATCCATCCATCATCTGTCTCATAACCCTTCCTTGAGTACATGTCCCATCCAGATATCCTGCTGGGGCTTTGCATTTTCTCTCTTGCTTTTTGTTGCCATTTTTCTCCATCTTATAGTGAACAGGGACTGAATAGCTTGTGTGAAATGTTCAGTGCCATGCCCAGATGGAGAACAGTTCAGGAATGAGACTGTTTTCACACAGCGTGCATTCTGGGATGTGTGTGTGTGTGTGTGTGTGTGTGTGTGTGTGTGTGTGTGTGTGTGTAAATGGATAGACAAATTAATATAAATCTAAAAACAGGAGAGTGTGACTGGCTCTGTGGGAAGTGAAAAAGCCTCTGGTGGCAGGTGACCGGTGGGGTAAGTGGCCCCAGCTCACTAAGGAGGAGGCAGCACAGACCCATGAGTGGAGAATCTGAGGAAGAGTGAACAAGGGTCAAAAGAGGAATGTTCTAGAAAGTACCAGAAGAACCTTGTATTAGCTTCTTTCTTAAGAGAGGAGAGGTTTGACTTACAGGTGTGACCTCTTGTGGAAGGGGGCATGTCAGCTGGGAAGACACAGGACATGCAGCCTGGCATGTTCTCACTCTGGATTAGAAGCTGGGGTCACCTTTAAGGGACCTCCCACAGCTCCAATACTCTGCCGGCTAGGCCACAGTCTCCATATTTCCACAGTCCCCAGAGCAGTGCCACCATCTAGGGCAGAGTTGCATCACACTGCAGGACCATGTCACACGCAGGTCCTTGGGGAGGACTTCCAGGCTTTTCTCCTTTTTCTTCCCTCTCCCACCTTTCTTCTCTCATGGTGCTTTGCTGAAACCACTGAGCTTCTCAGTTCCCAGATAGTGGAAAATAAAAGACATCTACAGGGAAGTTCTGGCTCATTCCAAAGGGTCAGTAGTACTCAGATCTGCTGTTCACCACTGTCTTAGTTAGGGTTTCTAATGCTGGCCATCACCATGACCAGAATCAACTTGGTGAGGAGAGGGTTCATTTTGGCTCATGGTTCTACATCACAGTCAATTATCAAAGGAAGTCAGGACAGAAACTCAAGGCAGGAATCTGGAGGCAGGAACTGAAGCAAACACCATGGCGGAATGCTGTATCATGAATTATTATTAAATAATGATAATAATTAATAATAATAATAATAATAAACCCAGAGCCAGATAGTAGGATAAAAACCTGAAAGATCAGAGAAGCAGAACAAGCCACAGCCAACCTCACCTCACCAACTCCTCAGCTGATCCTGTTTCCATGAATCCTCAGACTGAAAGCCTCTATGTTTAATATAGTGGCTGGCTTCTTTCTCTGATCTCCAGGCAAGCTTTATTTATTAGAGCACATATAAAATATCACCACAGAATGCTGTTTACTGGCTTGCTCCTCATGACTTGCTCATCCTGCCTTCTTGTGACATGCAGGACCACCTGTCTAGGGGTGGCACCACCCACAATGGGGTGGAACCTCCCACATCCATCATTAATCAAGAAACTACTGTATAGACTCACCGACAGGCTACTCTGATGGAGGCATCTTTTTTCAGTTGAGATTCCTCTTCCCAGATGACTCTAATTTGTGTCAAGTTGACAAGAAAATAACCAGGACAACCCAGGAGGAACATCACTGACTATCGAAGACAAGAAGATAAGTTGACCACTGTAAGTCAACTGCACAGAGCAGGGCTCCCAGTTCCTGCCCCGATGCCAGCCCAGTCCCCACGTCAGCAGCTCTAAGCTATACGCTGTACCTGCTTATCTTGAATAAGAGGTTCGGATTGGAGCCTGAAGGATTGGTCCTAGATACTTCTTTATGAATTCTCAATTAGGACTCAGACCACTGGGCTTGGGAAGGAAGGCAGGGGAGAAGTCAAGGGAGAGAGAAAACCTAATTCTTCAGACGGCCGGAGGAGGATCTTTGAGAGACTTGTTCACATGATGGCAAATCACAACTCTGCAATTCACATGGAATTAGATCTTAATGGAGCAGGCCTCACAGGCTGGAAGTGGAGCTGCGTGCCCAGAAAGTCGGGCAGCGTACAGCGGTGCTTAAAAGCCTGTGTGACTCTGCACCAGGGCCTGGCGCTGTCAGTTAAACTGTGGCATCAGCCTTCTTAGATTAATGGGGGAAATGTTTTCAGTGTGTCCCCCAGGCTTGGAACATGCTCATTAGTCATGGAAGGAGGACTGCATTGGCTGACATCTATTCCCAGCCCCAGAATCTACAGCTGCTCTGCCTGTTGCTTTGCCTGGGGATGCGGTGATGTGGAGAGGCTCACAGGTTGCCCTTCCTTTCAGAGTCCCAGATAAAAGTGTGCCAGTTCCTGCTGGGCCCATCTGAGATAAGCACTCTGGGAGCGAGTGTGTCCTGGGAGGCCGGGGAGAGTGGAATCAGGACATTCGCCAACACACATGCTCTAATAACCTATCTGACATCAGGCTGTGGAGGAGACCTGGACAGATCTGGATGGAACCAGAAAGCAGCCTTCTGAGGACATATTGTGAGTCAACTACTCACTGTTGAGCCCTGGCTCTGGCCAGCATGTGAAGTTCTCCACTGCATGAGAGGACAGCCTTCTCCCCACAGCTCTTTCCTCATAGCTGGCCCCCAGGTGTGATGAATATGACCTGACCTGGAAGAACGGCTTGAGTGAGCTCTCCATTTATCAAAGAAGGTTGACACTCAGAGTCACAGCATGGGCCCCTGTGCCCTGTAGCATGTGCTTAAATGATGCCGTACAGGCTGCCTGGATTTCTGAGCATGACTGTATCCAACACACAGCTGATGAGATGGAGTCCCAGAGAGTCAAAGCTCCCACAATTCATGGTGTCTATTTCCAACAGTGAGGGAACTGGCAATGATGAGGCCATGTGACCTTTCTGGAGGACAGTTGTTACTGCTTGGCACTCACTGCCCGCCCTTGCATAATCTCTGGGCTCCTATCATTATCTTTCCCAAACTATAGATAAGGAAACTGAGTCTCACGGGTGTCTAAAGTCTTGCACTGATGCATGTATTAAGTGACAAGGCCATGCCTTGGTTTTGAGGCCAGCCTTACTGCCAGCCAAAGGTGGCTTTGTTATCACATGCCGTGTGTCCTTCATCTCATATCAAGGTCTCTGCTCTCTTCTGGCTTGCCATGATGGTGAGCTCATGTCAGTCACTGGCATAGAGCAAATGAATTCAGGCGTTACTTCGCGGGCTGTATTTGCATTTAGACTGCGGCCGTCTGGCGCAGGTGTCCCAGAGGAATGCATTTGAAGACATTTAATCAATTACCTCGATCCTCACCAACGCCTGTTTGAAAATTCCTGGCACAAGTTTCTTTCGGAAAACAACTCTGACCAAGATGACAGAAAGGACTGCCCACACCAGCCAAGGGCTGGGGTTTGAGCCTCCTCACAGGTGCAGCCAACCGGATCAGCACCATGGACAGCTCTCCTGGCCCCCAGCCTCTGCTTGCCCTTAATGGAGGATTACTGACTTGAATTTGGCTTGCTCCAAGCACAGGTGTGGGCGGGGGAGTGGGAGGTGGGCGCAGTAATGGTAGCTACAGTTTTGTTCCTTGTGAGATGGACTCAGATGCATTCCCTTTCCCCTCCCAATGGTGGGCTACATGGTGCAGTCAGGAGTCATGGGAAACCCAGATCTCCCTGTTCAGCTGGAAACCATCGTGGGCTTGGACCATCAGAGTAGTATGCAGGAACATGATGGCCAACTCCCTACGGAGGTGCTGTTTACAAAGTGGTGTGTGTGGAGTAGGGGCCACAAGGGGTGAAGAAGCATCCAGCGGTGGCCAAGAACCGGGACCAATGACTGCCACTAGGTTAAAAAGTCAAGAGAAGGTGTAAATTCTGAAAGAAGGGGATGGCCACATGGAGGAGGCTGCAGCAGATCAACCAGCCCAGTGGCCTGCAGCAGAGAGAAAATCAGGGAATAAATGCCATGGCCTCTCTGCCTCACTTCTTCCTTCTGCAGTCAGACGATGATGCCTCAGTGGCTGAGCCCATTGGGAAGCCATGCAGGCAGACAGCATGTGGATGGGACTCATACACTCAGTGGGGTCTGCTCCTACAGAGCAGGTCTAAAAGCATAACACAGACAGTGTAGACCAGCAGAGACAGTGGTGAAATATGACAGCAGAAAGTAGCCAAGTGTCTAGAGGAAAGAGTCCCTCCAGGAGGTAGTGGCTCTGAATGCTGAGTCCCCGCAGCAGCCTTCAGGGATCAAGACTGGAGGAGTGTCAGCACCCATGCTTGCCCTGTGGTTGCTGTCCAGAGCTGTCCTAGCAAAGAATGATGTCCAGTGGGTCCAAGCTCAGTAGCATAGGTTCCAAACTGAGAATAAGAGTGTCGGCTTCCTCCACAGCTCTCACCGAGAGGAAAATGAGTCCTTGGGACTGGACATTTGGCTGTAGGTGCTGTGGACATCGCTCTGTGTAAATAAAATGCTGATTGGCCAGTAGCCAGGCAGGAAGTATAGGCGGGACAAGCAGAGAAGAGAATTCTGGGAACAGGAAGGCTGAGTCAGGAGACGCTACCAGTGGCCGCCATGAGTGCCCACATGTAAGATACTGGTAAGCCACCAGCCATGTGGCAAGGTATAGATTTATAGAAATGGGTTAATTTAAGATAGAAGAACTATATAACAAGAAGCCTGCTGTGGCCATACAGTTTGTAAGCAATATAAGTCTCTGTGTGTTTACTCAGTTGGGTCTGAGCGGCTGTGGGACTGGCGGGTGAGAGAGATTTGTCCTGACCGTGGGCCAGGCAGGACTAGAGAAAACTTCAGCTACGTGTGGGTTCTGAGGAGCCTACTGCCCCATCTCCATGCAGTCATGCACACACACACACACACACACACACACACACACACACACACTTCTGTGCTGTGGCAGGGTCAGGCGGTGAAGGCTCACAGCAGCTGTGCTCTGTGTAGCACAGAGGCAGTGATGGGCAAAACCTTTATGGTGAAAATTGGAAGGGGCAGGAGAGAAGCACCATGCCCAAAGTGCTGGCTGCACTTTTTTAAAAAACGTAAAATGCCAGGGGTGGTGGCACATGCTTGCAATACCATCCCTGGGGAGGCAGAGACAGGAGGCTCCTTGGGATTTGATGCCTGGGCAGTATACTTGGTGAAGTCCAGGCCAATGAGAGACTCCACCTCAAAAAGCAAAGGTGGATGACTCCTGAGGAGTGATAAGGTTGACCTCAGAATACACAGAGATGCACACTCATATTCACACGCACATGCTCTCTCTCTCTCTCTCTCTCTCTCTCTCTCTCTCTCTCTCTCTCTCTCTCTCTCACACACACACATACACACACACACACACACACACACACACACACACACACTCGATACAAACAGCAGTTTGCTGCAGTTGTGGTGTGATTCAATAGCCCCTTGCTATTGAACTGATCAAGTATGGCCTGTGGATTTCTGGTCTGTGAGTCCTAGTGCAGAAGGATGGGGAAGGCATGTTCATGATCCATACGCTCATCAGCCCACTGGGGACAGAAAGATGAGGTCTCTAGGGTGGCAGATCTTTAGAGAAAGAAACAAGCAATAAGCGCATCCTCCTCAGACCTACCCAGATCCCAGCAGATGTGGCTGGAGGCCCAGCCTGAGGACTCAGAGTCAAGGCAACTTAGATTCAGGGGCTTGTGGCACAGTGACTACCAGCGTGCCCATGGTCGTCACAAAGCTGGGGTTGGCAGTTCAGTGGCCTTATGCACAAGTGTACTAACTTCATTAATAAAATGGAAGCAGGTGGTGTGGGCAGAGTGTGTGAACAGTGTTTCTCCCTCAAGAATAGCTACTGGTGTAATTAGATTAGGAATTTCCCACAATGCCCCCTGGGAAGCTATCCTGCCTGTGTGTCTTGATTTGCTGGCTTCCCAAAGAATATGAGGCAAGCTCCAGGCAGGTTGTCAATAACAATATGATGAATACCAGTGATGCCAGCTGCATTTCAAATTTTTGTTTGGTTTTCTTTTATGTCTGAGTGCTTGGCCTTACATACATGTCTTTGCACCACATGTGTACCTAGTGCCCTTGGAGGTCAGAAGAAAGCATTAGATCCCCTAGAACTGTTGTTACAGGGGGTTGTGAGCTCCCAAGTGGGTGCTGGAAGTTGAAGCGGAATCCTCTACAAGAGTAGTCAGTGCTCTTCATCAGAGCCCACCCCACGAGTGCAGAGGCAGATGCCTATGTATTAGTTATCACCCACAGTTTGCCACAGAAGGCAGAGGACAGCCCACTGTCCCACAGCCGTGGAAGGGGTGGAAATGGGATTCAAATCCAGGTGTGTGTAGTGTTAGAGACCAGGTCCCCAGCCCTGGCTGCACAACCATGACAGGTCTCTTCTTGTGTCTCTCCTAGTGTCCAGACGGCCGTGGACTGTAGCAGCCACAGCAGAAAAGAGGAGTAAGTAAGCCCCACATAGCTTACCAAGGCAAGCCCCCACCTCTGTGTGAGCAGTTTGCAAGGAGAAAATCCGCACCTACCTGGAGAACTCTCCGCAGTGCCGATGAAGCTCTGACTTTCACGGTCTGGCATGTGCCTCATGGGAGCATACTCTGAATACCTGCCTGACTTTGTTTAGACAGAGGGAAGCCGTGGGTGACCATGTCACTGTCCCCCACCACCTCCAGTGACTCCCTGTTGCCCCAGAATAGACCTTTTAGATAGGCACCTGTGTTCCGTGTTGACCTTTGATCCCTCCTTCACCTGTGGTTCCTGCTTTCCTACTGTCTCTATCCTGACCTTTCCTGACCTCCACACCTGTGTCTGCGCTGTTCCCACCAAGCCCTCACCTTTCCAAGGCAGGGTTCAGCTGCCACCCTGACTTCCCTTTTCCTCCAGGAAAGAAATGGAAGTTCCTTACGTAACCTGGGAGCCGGCCCTCTGCCCCTCTCTGTAGTTGTGCTGATGAAGCCTTCATTTTGTGGCTACTCACAGAGCTAATTTTCTGCTCTGCTAGGAAGCCATCATGAGGACAGGGTTAATGTCAAGCCCCTGCCCCGTGGTGACCTACTTAGTGTCACATAAATATACCACACATTTGTGCATGCATGGGCCCATGTGTGCGTGCGGGCACACACACACCAGTAGTTGTGTAATCCTTCCCTGGTGCTACTTTCACAATCAAAGAACATAAAGAGAAGACCCAGCTTGCCATGGCAATCCCCAAAAGGTGAGGGAGGATTGAAGACCTTCACCCTCTGCGTATCCCATGAACCTGTCGTTTGGCGCAAAATTCAATGGCAAGCTTGACCCTCAAGTCAGAGAGGGCTTAACACCACAGTTGGTGTGTGTGTGTGTGTGTATGTGTGTGTGTGTGTGTGTGTGTCCCCAAGAGTGCTATAGTTAATACCAAGGGTACTGGGATAAAAGCAAGCAGGTTTTCCATGCAGACTTCATTAGGCCCTGGTCTGCTGGCCTTGACTAAGACCCAAGTGCCGGTGCTTCCTCCCATTTCACAGGCCAGTACCAGTTCTCTGTCTGTGGCATAGCGTGTTGAATGCCCTGCAGGGGCCGGGCTCACCATGTGGAGTGATGGTCTGATTATGGTCCTTGCTGCGGTTGCCACGGTGATCAGTGTCCTAACTTTGGCTTCTAGGGACAATGTCTCTGTCGTCAGCTCCCAGCCAGAGGGCAGTCTACGGTCCTGGATGAGCTGTTCCCTGTCCCTAGCCACAGATACCGTGAGGACCCCCTCTCGACAGTCAGCTGTCAGCGGCCCTCTCCTCAGCCCCAGGTAAGAGTCTTGCCCTGTGGCCTGGATGTGGATGACAGCTCAAACAGTCAGTGCTTGCAGGCTAACCTGGGGGTCGGGGTGTGTCGGCCACTTCCCAGCTGTGTCATTTAAGGAGGTTACTCGCCCTCTCAGGGTCTGAGAAGTCACTGACTCGATGGTAAGGAAGGACACAGCTGTAACACAGACATCCACAAGGCACAGCTCGTCAGTTCTTTGGAGCAGTTCAGTGTGAACAAAGAATAACTAGTCTTTATCGCGGCTTCCGTCTCGGGTGTCACACTAGCGGCTCTTTGGTTTAGAAATAAGCACGGTCAATTATGGTTTTGTTTCGCTTTTGGTTGCTGTTTTGAATGGAGTCCTAAGGAAAATGGAGCTAAAGCCAGGCACACTGGCGCAACGCCTGTTATCTCAGTGGCTCTGGAGGTTGAGGCAGGAGGATTTCTTGAGCTGAGACATTTGAATCTAGCCTTGTAGTATGGTGAGCTACAGACTTTACAAGAGAAAAGAGAAAAATCTATTGTCCTGTGTTTCTCATGGAGAATTTTTATTTTAAGTATTTAACGTAAGGTTTTATTATCTCGGGGCTGGAGAGATGACTCGGCAGAACTTGGACCACCCTTGTCCAGCTCCTGAGCTCAGTTCCCGGCCCTATATTGGGTAGATCACAAGCGCCTGTAACTTAAGCCCCAGGGGATTGAATGCCTTTTCCTAGACTCCCAGAGCAACTGCACTCAAGGGTACATACACATGCAAGCCTACAAATAATGAAGGATGCAAGTGAAGCTTTTAAATTATTGATTTTATTTTTGTGATTATTATAGGATTATACCATTCCCCTCTTCCCGTACTCCTCCTTGTTCTCTTTCAGATGTATGGCTTCTTTCTCATTAATTGTTGTTATATTCATATGTGTGTGTGTGTGGGGGGGTGTCTGTGTGCATTCCTAAATACATAAATACAACCTGCTCAGTATGTATAATGTTAGTCGTACGGATATATTTTCAGGGTTGATCATTTGGTATTGGATGCCCAGCTGGTGTGCTCTTCCCTGGGGAAGACTGTCACGCTCTCGGCTTTCCTCAGCTTTCCTCAGCTGCCTACAGTTCTTTGTGCAGGGTTGAGACCTCGTGGGTCCCCACCCCCCACCCCCCACCCCTGCTCCCACACACCCCCACCATCACCATCCACTTTAGTGTGTCTATTGATGTCGTTCTTGTTCAGATCATGTTTGGGCAGTCAGTTGGTGGTACTTTATGGATATAGCTTCTGACATTACTAGGGCACATAGTCTCACAGCAAACTCCCTGATTCTCTGTCCTTATAATCTTTCTGCTCCCTCTTCTCAACGGTCCCCAAATCTTAGGTTCAGGAGTTGTATTGTAGATGTATCCACTGAGATTTGGCTCCATAACTCTGCATTCTGATTGGTTGTATAATTTTCTGTAACCGTGTCCCTATGTTGCAAAGAGAGGTTTTCTTGATGAAGGGAGAGAACTACACTTATCATTGGGTATAAGGACAAATATTTAGAGTGTGGTTAGGGACCATGCTGGTTTAGTAAAGTGATAGTTATAGGTTCTCCTCCAAGATCCATGACTTCACTTGCCCTGGGTAGTTGGCTGGGTTTCCAGTACCAGGCATGATTTTCCTCTTGCTCAGCAAGCCTTAAGACCTTTAGAGAGCTGTTGGTTACAGCCAAGGTATGCCTGCCACTACTACACCCTTAGTGTTATCATGCCATGCTGATCGTTGTTATATCTCACAGGCATCGTAGCTGGGTAGGACTGTTGGTGTCTTCCCTCCTTTGGAAGCATGTATGGCGCCTTCTGTACCATGAAATCTAGTCCCCAGGAAAGAGGCATCCAGGTCAGCTCCAACTTCGGGTCCTCTGCATTCTGTCCAAAGTGCATGGTGTCCAGCCATAGGGACTTATCTTCCACCTCTGGGCAACAGCAATAGTCTACAATGCTTTGGGAATCCCTTGGCTAATCCTGACCAGCAACTCAATAGGGGACTTCTTATGCAGGGTGTTGGGGTTTGTATTAGATGGGGTCTTTGGCTCTTGAAGAACGTTGTTAGCTCAGATGAAAATTTTTTTATTTAAACTGTATATGTTTATTTAGTCATTTACTTTTGTGCACTATGGGTGTTTTTAGGTAGTTCATAGTATGATCCCTAATGACTTTTCCAGACATCCCTACTGTTATTTTATCTTCCTCCCTCCTTCTTCTGTACGGATCTCCCCCTATCCCCTCATTAGAGACCTCCTTTTCTCATTTCCTCTATCAGATCACTTGTATTCTGCCAGCCTCCCTCCCACTCCCACAATGGTCCCATTTATTTTTCTGGCTGCCCCTGTGACTCCAGGATCTTTATTGACATCTGAAGATCTGGAACTGGGAGCCTTTGGAGAACTAGAACACGAAACATTTGTCTTTCTGATCTGGGTTACCTCACTTAACACGATCTTTTCTGCCCGAAAAGTGCGTTTTTGTTTACATTCCACAGTGTATATCTGTACCACGTTTTCATTACTCACTGTTGGCTGAAGGACATTTATGTTGTGTCCATTTCCTGGCTATTGTGAGTAGAGCAGCCAAGAGCATGGCTGTGGCTGAGCAAACATCTGTGGAGTAGGATGCAAAGTCCTTTGGGCATATGCCAAGGTGTGGTGTAGCTGGGTCATATAATAGATTTATTTTAAGTGTTTTGAGGGTTCTCCACGCTGATTTCCATAATGGCTTCACCAGCTTGCAACCCCATCAACAGTTTGGTGATAGCTCAAAACAGGACACCCACAAATCCAGGAGAGTGCCAGTTGCAGAATCCCCCATTGGCTGTCACAGTCCTTCACCAGAGGCATGACCTCTGTCCTTTGCTCTCTGGATTTCAGCTCCATTTCTCTGTGCTCATGTATTTTCCCTTGCAAGGATGACCCTGATGTAATCTGGACCTAATGTCTGTGAGTCAGAAACCGTGGGTCCAGCAGATATGTAATTAAGATGAACTGCTCACTGCTGCTATGGTGACAGAGGGACTGGAGTGACAAATAGGGAAGCCACCACCATGTGGAGCAGACTCAGACAAGCCCAGTCTGCTCTGATAACATGTGCCAGGATGTGGGGGTGTCTCAGCAGGAGGATGACTGGGTGGAGCCTTGAAGACCTCTGCCACATGCTCAGTCCGTGGCAACTGTCTGAAGAAAATCTCAGGTTCAAATATCTGATTCAAAAAACATAAAATTGAGGCTCTAAGAATAGGGGCACCTGGGCCACTCACAAGAACCAGGTTATCTGATAATACAACCATCAGTGTGGAGAAAAATTCTGGTCCACTGTGTAGATGAGGACATGTCTTCTCTTCCACTGAGTCCACTGTCCATGGTGGAGAAGTCAGAAAGTGGGTGACCGACCATTCATGTGATGTCCAAGTTGTGTAACTAAGTTAGATTGGGGTGTCTGAGGCTCCACCTACCACTGTGCCCCAAGATGTTTGGCACTTGTGTGCATAAGAGAGAATGGGGGGGCGGGGCATCGGGGTGTGGGGTCAATGCACGGTCTGTAGTCAGAGCTCACAATTCCAATCCTTTATCATGTCTGGCTGTGTGAGTTGGGCAAGTCGCCCGGCTTCTCTGTTCCTGTGTCCTCACGAGGACGTCGGGGCCGTTGTCAGGTATCACGAGATGAAGGCTGAACAAGCTGACTTCCGAAGCTGGCCTCGAGAAAGAGCTCTCCCAGGGGCTGTGCTAGGAACACAAACATCTACCCGGTGCTCTGGGGAATTCCCGGAGGTGGGTGGCTCTGCTTACCCGTTATAGAAGATGATCTGGGGACCAGAGAGGGTGAGCGGGTCCGACCCTCACTCAGGCAGGGCATCCTCAGCGGCCCCAGGCAATGTCCTCCAGTACCTCCTGAGCTCCGTGCTCTCTTCCCCACTAGTCCTGGGTCAAGTCAGCTGTATCCCAGAGTGGGAGTACTTGTGGAACAGCGTGTGCTGGTACCTTTGTAATAAGAGACCCCTTGCCTGCGTTCTCCATGTCCGTGTCCCCAGGGCTGGTTCACAAGCTATGCTCCAGAAATACTCGCTGAGCAAACGAGTAACTGACCACAGTGCACTGACGGTAGTTCACTATTTGCTGTGATCAGAGAGGGCCAATAATTCACTCAATGCCACACAGCAAATAAGAGGAAAGGCCCGGCTTTGAACCTAGGTTTGAATCCCTCCAGAGCCCTATCTGTGTGCACCTCACTGTGGCACCTCGAATTGCTCATCTGGTAGAGAATTCTAGCATCGTTCATTCACACTAAGAATGCCTAAGGATTATTATGACTTAGTATGTATCACAGCTGGGAGGGGTTAGGTAAGGACTTGCTGAGTGCCGGGCTCGAGATGCGAAGTCCTGAAATGCTGGAATGCTTTTCTTTATTTTTTATCTTTTTTAAAAAAACATCATTTTAATAATATTTTAGTCTTTGAAAGTTCTATATGTTATATAGTGTATATTGGTCATATACATCTAACACTACCTCCTTGTAGCTCCTCAGAATGGCTCCCCCGATCTCCCTCCCAGCTTCATGTATTCATTGCATTTATTTATTTTTGTGGTGACCCTGAATCCAGTTAGTTCTGCCCATGTGACCGTGGATGCCTGGCTATCCACCAAGGCTGGCCAACCTCCATCAGGCCACATCCCCAAAGGAGAGGTGCTTCCCCTCCCTCGGCAACCATCAGCTGCAATAACTCCCCTGACGGAGGTGTGTCTCGGGGTCCCCTCTTCCACCCATGTTGGAACTTCAACAGCTTTGATGTTGTGCAGGTGACCACAGCCGCTGTGAGCTGGTGTATACAACAACCGTGCCATGTCCAAACGTCAGCTCCCCTATCATCTCCTGACTCTTAGGCTCTTTCTGTCCCCCTCTTCCAAGAACTTCCCTGACTAAGCCTTGGATGGCGGGAGGTTGGTATGGATGACCCATCCACAGCTGAACACTCAGTGTTATTTGTAAGGGGTGCGTTGTTGAGCAGTTCTGAGCCTCTGCATTAGCCATCATCCGCCTCACAATGAAGCTTCTCTAACCAAAGGCAGATCCCAGCAGCAAATGTTTGAGTATAAACGTAGATATTTAGAGTGTGGTTTGGCAGCATGAACATTTTACAATATAACACCAGTAGGTTTCCTCCTAAGGGCCTGTGACACCCCCTGATCCTGAAGTCATGGTTTTTTGACCAAGTTTATAGTGCCGGGTGTGAATGCCCCCCTGTGGAGCAGGTCTCATACGCAGTCAGAAAGAGGTTGGTTTCCCCCATAACCATCATGCCAACGGGCAGTCTTCCCAGCAGGTTAGTTCTGCAGCGCGTAGGGTCAGCTGTGGGTAAGTCACTGAGGTCTTTCCTACCCCACCGGCCTGCACAGCACCTTCTGGCACTATCTAAGCCAGCCATAGGAGAGAGTCTCCTGGTTTCTCCATGTGCTGCAGCTGAACTGACTGGTGTCCTCAGCAATCGGTTCTTACCAGGTAGTTATGATTGGCAACCAAGGGTGATGCTAATAGCTTATGCTGGTTTGAGTGCCTCTGAGCCCTCCCTGACCAATGACTCCAAAGGAGGTGCCCCACACCTGGCTGTGAAGTTTTCACTTCACACATGTCTTCTAGAAGTTGCATTATCTACTCATGTAGGGAACTTCTGTTTAAACTGTGTGTGTGTGTGTGTGTGTGTGTGTGTGTGTATGTATGTGTGTGGGGGGTGTATGGGGTGTGGGAGTGTGGGGGGTGTGTGTTATATGTGTGTGTGTGGTGTGTATCATATTTTCTTAATTGACTTGCAAACTAGTGGATTTCCAAGGTTTCCTTATGCTCCCTTAGCTTTTATTACCACCCCCACCCTCTCCTCTCTCCAATACTCCTGTCTCTGCTTAACCTTTCACCCTGACTTTTCTGTCCCTCTCTTTTCATGACAGCTGTGTTCTACTGTCCCCTCTGATTGAATATCTCCTTTGACCGGAAGGTCCTAGGTTTCCACACAACCTTTTCAGGCACCCTTCATTTTGGTTAAGCCCCCCCCCATTTCCCCACTCCCCTCTTCTCTGCTCGACCCTTTCTGTCCTCACTGTCCCTCTGCCCTTTCATTTTACTTATATTTCACACACACACACACTCCCTTCTCTTAAGATGTCCACCCCCAGGAGCCTGTTTCTGGTTTCTCGGCTTCCATGTGTATCAGATGAAGCATACAAAACAGAAGATTCAAAGAGAGGACCCTCAGGGGTGGAAGCATGTGAGGTTTGTCTTTGGGGATTTTTCCAGTCCCTCCAGTTATTTGTGAATCTCTTGATTTCATTTTCTTTACAGCTGAGTAACATTGCCTTGTTTGTTAGCACGTCTTCCCCACCCACTCCTCCTGACGGACATCGAGGCTCGCTCCGTTCCCCAGCTGCCGAGAACAGGGCAGCAGTGGTCATGGCTGAGCAGGCATCTACATAGTCGGGGTCTTTAGGGTGCTTGTCTAGGAGTGGTAGAGCTGGGGATATGGAAGTTCCATTTCCAGTTTCTTAAGAAACTGATTGCCTGATTGGACTGATTGCCAACATGGCTGCTCTTGTTTCCACTCCCACTAATAGCCTTGTCACCAAATCCACACCGTTTTCACACCACGTCCACACCGTTTTCACACCGCATCCACACCGTTTTCACACCACATCCACACTGTCTTCATACCACATCCACACCATCTTCACACCACATCCACACCATCTTCACGCCACATCCACACCGTCTTCACGCCACGTCCACACCATCTTCACACCACGTCCACACCATCTTCCCAGGTCCACACCATTTTCACACCACGTCTACACCATTTTCACACCATGTATCCAATCATCTTCACACCACATCCACACCGTTTTCACACCACGTCTACACCATCTTCACACCACGTCCACACCATCTTCACACCACATCCACACCATCTTCACAGGTCCACACCATTTTCACATCATGTCTACACCATTTTCACACCATGTATCCACACCATTTTCACACCACATCCACACCACTTTCACACCACATATCCACACCGTTTTCACACCACATATCCACACCGTTTTCACACCACATATCCACACCGTTTTCACACCACATATCCACACCGTTTTCACACCACATATCCACATAGTTTTCACACCACATATCCACACCATTTTCACACCACATATCCACACTGTTTTCACACCACGTCCACACCATTTTCACACCGCATCCACACCATCTTCACACCACGTCCACACCATTTTCACACCACGTCCACATTCGTTTGTTGCCGTTCTGACTTGAAACCCCTTCCTTCAAATGTATTTATAAGTGAAGATTCTGCACGTCTGTTGTTGAAAGAGAACCCTGGGATGATTTAATTTATTGTAAGCAGAGGCGGAGTTCTTTTCTAGCCTGATTGCATGGTCTCAAATAAACACAAAACAGCTTTTGTTAACTGCAAAATACTTGACCAATAGCTCAAGCTTGCTGCTAACTAGCTCTTTCTTTTTAAGTTAACTCATATTCCTTATTTAACCTCTACCATGTGGCGATACCTTTATTAGCGTGGCATGCTCATCTCCTGCTCCCTCTGCTTCTGGCTGGAGACTCCTGACTCAGCCCTTTTCCTTCCCATCATCCTTAGTTTGGTTGTCCTGCCTATACTTCCTGCCCTGCTACTGGCCAATCAGCCTCTGGATGAACGCATCTTAGGGCTCAGATCCTTTCCCCATTTACAGTTCAGCATCTCAGTTGAGGAGTGAGTGGTCCCACAGTTGAGATTCATCCTTCCCACATCAATTAAGATATTTCTCACGGGCATGAACAGAGACCAGTACCAGATGATTCTAGATCCTGTCAAGTTGGTCTTGACTAACCACCACTCCCCTGTTTTCAAAATCTGTGAACAATGAATATGGTAATCTCCTGGTGAACATGCTAATCTCCTGGTGACTATGCTAATAACCTGGTGATTATGGTAATCGACTCATGAATATGCTAATTGACGGGTGAATATGCTAATGGCCTGGTGACTATGCTAACCACAGTGGCTATTTCTCGGTCCCCTCTTATCACAGTTACAGAGACTTTCTTCACACGGGCTCCTGGAGAATTCTTGCTTCTGTACAATTGCACAGAATTTTAAACTTCCTTGCTCTCCTACAAGGGACTAGAATTCAAACCAGTTTCAGATAAATATTTGTGACTGGATTTAAAGTGTCTAAATTGAGAGTTTTAAAGCAAAATCTCCACTAGAAAAAAAATCAAATAACAATAAATATCATTATTATGATAATAAGGGCAGTATTAGATTTTGTCTGAAAAACTGGAAGAGAAAAAGAAGGGTAAGGCCGTATCTGTACAAGATAAGGAGTTAATTTCTCTCCGTTACTGTGAATACAACAAAATGATCATCTTAGGAACATTTTACCCATGGGTGTGTGCATGATCGTTCTTCCTAAATCACTCAATATTTTTAAAAAAAAATAAGAAGCTAAGAGTCTAACAGAGAAACACCCCATACCACTCCCTAACCTTAATTATCTTTGAAAAGGTTTGCCCCTCTTTGGTTTGGTGTATACCCTTCCACGCCTCTCTCTGCATAGTTACAAACATCTCTCACACTCATAGATAGCACTTTTGTGAGCTCTTGGAAGGCACAGCATTGTGTGTGTGTGTGTGTGCTCCTCACACATCCTATGGTGCCTTTCCACTTTGCATCCGCCGTGTGTCTGGGGCTCTTTCCTTCTGAGGCCTTGACTCTATCTCATGGGAGGGGCTTCTTAAGTGACAAGTTGCTTTATTTAACTGTGATTGTCGTATTTCACTTTTTGGTGCTTTTTAGACATTTTGTCACAAACTTGTCAGACGTCGACAAACCCGTGTCCTTCTGTGTTGATTCCCCCAGGTCAAAGGGCACTTGCGCTTTGAACTTGAATAGCTGTCTATCACAAAATCGGCACCACATCCCACCCTAGATAGGGGAGGGTTCCTATACACCTGGCCCGGTCTTACCTGGTACTTGGCAGGACTCCATGAATGAGCTTCTTAGGCACTTACAGTTCTGCTGAAAAAGAAGGTCACTCTAAAAACAGAAGAGCAAGAGGGCAAACTTCTGCCAGGAGCTGAGAGCATTCCCATGTTATTTACAAGAGGACGTCGGCTCCGGAGAAATACACCCAAAGCTTTGTGACTTATGGCCGGCTGGAACCAAGCAGCTGCCACTGATAAATGTGAGCCCTTCTGGAGACAGACACTAAATCACCTCCACGGCCCCAGAGGGTGAGCTTATGCCTGGGTGGTAGCAGTTGACTTGGTTCAGGAAGCCACTCAGAACAATTGGTGAGGTGGGGTGGGGATAGGGGCTGCACCCCCTTCCCCGAGTCCTGCTATGTCCAGTACCTGCTTCCTGCCCTCTGAGACTACCCCCTGCTGGAACCTCTTCAAGTGCATGGCTCCCTCACCTCCTTGCTTTTGTCTCTAGGACACTCTGGGACTCCCAAGGAGGGCAATCCTTTATTCTTGCCCCTCGCTCCACACCCATCGGAGCCTCAACCTTGGTCACGGGTTCTGCTACACACCGACAGTCCTCAGCCCGCCTGCACACGGTGCTCAGATGGGTGTCAGCACTTCTCAGTCACTACCCTCACTTGTGAGACAGTTAACACTGCTCTCTCCAGTACCCCGCTCTGTCCGGCACCCTCTCCTTCCCTCCCTCCCTGTTCTAGGGTCCTCTCTTTCCTGTCCTGCCCATCACTTCATAGGCCAACTGATTCCTTTCTTCCTCTGTTCACATCCAGGCTTCTCAAAAGGGAGGCCTACATGACCCCTCTTCACTTCCTCTCTCCATGTATGTGCCTCAGTTTACCTCATCTCCAAACCTGCCCTCACCACCTCACTGAAACTACACAGACCAGGCTGGCCTCGAACTCACAGAGATCTGCCTGCTTCTGCCTCCCCAGTGCTGGGGCTGAGGATGTGCGCCACCACGAACTTTCTTAAGGTGTCAGCAGCTTCCAAAGAGACACCACATTTCCTCACTCTGTCTTTTTTATTGATGACTCCTCAGTGTCATAAACACCCAGCTCTCTGGAGGGCTCTGTTCACAACTGTGCCAACATCTCTTCCCCCGAGAGACCCCTCAAACACCTTTCTGGGTCTCTTCCTACCCCTCCCCGAATGCTGGGGTGTCCAGGTCTGCCGCCCACTTGGCTGTTTTTCCTTGCCTGGAGAGCAATTCATTCTCTTGTGACCACTGACTCCCCGGCTACGGAAGCGTTCAGGTCCAGCACAGGGGCACTTGTGTTGACCCAGATTTTGAACTTCTTTAGCCTCTCAGGAGTGTGTCTCTCCCACCTCTTGTCCCCCAAGATGTGCTGATGGCAGTCGCCTCTCCCCACCCACCGGTGTCATCCATGCCATTGGGGGTTCTGTCAGTCATCAAGTCACTCCAGTGGTAACCCTTGATCCACCTCAGCCTCTTGTCCCTGTTCCAGCTGGTCCCTCGCACTCACAGCGACCCCAACACCTGTCGCCGTGATCATCCTTCCTCTCCAGGACTCTGGGAAAGACTTTGCAACCCACCCCATCCTCTGTCCCCTCCTCTGTACTTCAGCCTGTGTGGTCTCTCCACCATGGTAATCTGGTTTCCACGGCTCCTTACACCATGGGCACCGGCCACATCTGGCCCTCATCTTGTTTATGTCGATAAAGTTTTATTAAACCACAGCCACGCCCACGGTTTGCTTATGCTCAACCTTGACCTATGTATGCCCTGTGGAGTAGAGTTCAAACGTGTAAGCCAGCTGATGGTGCCCTCCAGGGAACCCTTGCCTCTGACTGTGGCATCAGCATCCCCCCTCTCTGCCTTGAGACTTGGCGGCCTCTCTCGTTCCCGCTGCTGCTTTGTCCCTCTTTTCACTCTAGTGTGGTCACACTGCCCGTGGTTCTCGACTGTCTGCTCCTTCTCCACCCTGTGACTCAGCTCATATATCTCTTGCCTTGCAAGCCTCCTCTGAGTCCCTGGCAAGCCAGCTGCTCCTCCACTGTGCCTCACAAATCTCCCTCAACCAGTTCCCGCACTCCCTCTGCCATGCAGATGAGCTCTGAATGGCGCTGGCCTCTGTCACTAGACTCTGAACCCTCAGAGGCTACAAGCCTTGTCTTCGGTCCTCTGGGCCTCACCATATAACATGGTGTCAGGCACATAATCAGAGCTTAAAAACTCTCCACGGAGCAGGTGAGTGCTGGGGGAGCAGACATCTGAAGGTCCCTCACCCGGTCAGTTAATAGGGTGATGTTGATGTCCAAGGATAGGCTGGACCTGCTGGCTCCTATCACAGAGTGAGTGCTGAGCAGTATCAGATGGAACACGGTGTGGGGCTGAAGGCCTGGGGCTCAGCCCCTAGTGTACACTGGGGCAAAAAGCAAACAGAGAGCCTGACGATAGGTAAACTGAGGCTGGCGAGGATTATACTTAGAAGGATGGAGGGAAGGCTGGTAGCTCTCTCTGATTTCTCTTTTGTGGGGTGTGGGTCGGCACACGTGTACCGTGGTGCCTATGTGGGAGTCAGAGGCTGGCCTCCAGGGTCGGTTCTCGCCTTCCACTGAAACCAAGGTCTCTTACTGTGCACAGATGTGTGCCAGGCTAGCTGGCCCTTGAGCTGCTGGGAAGTGTCCCGTCTCCACCTCCCTCTTGCTATGGGAGTGCTGGGATTACACACACACACACCCACACACCCACCCACACACACCCACACACACACCCACACACACAGAGTCTCCTCTGGTTTTACATGGGTCCTGGGGATCCACACTTGAGTCTTCACCCTTGGGAGGCAAGTGCTTTATCCACAGGGTATCTACCCAGCCAGATTGATCTCAGCTTCCATCTGTCAGTCGCTGCCTGATTCATCAGCTCTGTCCTGCTCCTCATCCTCAGCCTCACCACTGGTGGGATTCAGACTGTCTGCATGCTGAAGTGAAGTATGGACAGCCATGGCTTGACCACGCAAGGCCTGACCACCATGCTGGCATTCAGCAAGCAAAAACTGCCCCCAGCCTGTGGTCTTCATCCCAGCCTGTGCCAGGGGTTCCTGGAGAGGAAGGCCAGGGCTAGACGCATAGCAGCACCCCACAAGCATCTCCCTTGGCAGGGAAATGGGGTGTCAGTGAGCGCTGTTTGAATTACAGGGGGCTTAGTGTGTTTGGGGACATCTAGCGAAGTGAAGGTTTAAGGAAGGCTTGTAGCTCTGGGTGGAGTCCTGGGCAAGGCTTGCTGGTGGAAATAAGTGATGCTAAAGGAAACTCGGCTTTTTCAAACAAAAAGGAAAAATGTCTTGTCTGGGAGATCCAAGGAGAGAGGTAGAGCCTCAGGTGTGGCTGGATCCTGAGTGCAGTAGTCACAGGACCTGGTTCCCTGCTGCCTTCCTCTCTGCTCTGCCAGCCTCTGCATGCTGTACCATTCTAAGGCCAGCTTTAAAGAGCTTTCTCTCTGGATGGCTCTGCCAGGGTCCTGAGCCTAGGGAGACAGCCAGGAAGGACAAAAGGAACAGAGACCACCCGCTCCTACCTTAGGCTTCAGGGTTCTCACCTGATACTGGGAGGCTGAGTAAGTCCCCATGAACTGTGGGGATTCTGGGGGAGCAGGGACACCCACAAAGGACAGTGGTCACTTCACCTGAAGCCAGAAAATGGTCTTGAGAGAGGAAAACAGTATTTCTCTGGGGGGAGAGGTTTGTAGGAGCAGACAAGATGGGGGCGGGGGGGGGGGGCATGGAATGTTTGTGTCCCGTTTGGTGATCTCACAGACCCGAACACAAGTGTCTTCCCACTCACAGACCTCGTTCTTCCCTGGGTTCTGGTGACCTGTCAGTCAGCCCATAGTCAGTGCTGGTGACCTGTCTGTTATCCCATAGTCAGTGCTGGTGACCTGTTGGTTATCCCATAGTCAGTGCTGGTGACCTGTCTGTTATCCCATAGTCAGTACTGATGACCTGTTGGTTATCCCATAGTCAGTGCTGGTGACCTGTCAGTCAGCCCACAGTCAGTGCTGGTGACCTGTCTGTTATCCCATAGTCAGTGCTGGTGACCTGTCTGTTATCCCATAGTCAGTGCTGGTGACCTGTTGGTTATCCTATAGTCAGTGCTGGTGACCTGTCAGTCAGTCCATAGTCAGTGCTGGTGACCTGTTGGTTATCCCATAGTCAGTGCTGGTGACCTGTCTGTTATCCCATAGTCAGTGCTGGTGACCTGTTGGTTATCCTATAGTTACCACTGGTGACCTGTCTGTTATCCCATAGTCAGTGCTGGTGACCTGTCGGTTATCCCATAGTCAGTGCTGGTGACCTGTCTGTTATCCCATAGTCAGCACTGGTGACCTGTCTGTTATCCCATAGTCAGTGCTGGTGACCTGTCTGTTATCCCATAGTCAGTGCTGGTGACCTGTTGGTTATCCCATAGTCAGTGCTGGTGACCTGTTGGTTATCCCATAGTCAGTGCTGGTGACCTGTTGGTTATCCTATAGTTACCACTGGTGACCTGTCTGTTATTCCATAGTCAGTGCTGGGGTGTTTGGTGTTCTCTCTGGGCTCACTCCTGTGGACGCATCCCAGCATGGAGGGCTGGTGGAAGTCACCGAATGAAGGATTCTACCTCATACAACCATGGAGCTCTTAATTGCTGCATAATCCCCTCTCATTACTGCTGAACCTACTGAATGGATTGCCCTAGTCTGACTTAAAGATGATTGCAGCTTTGCTCCTCCCCTGGGGGGGGGGAGGAACTGCTTTCTATAAACACTCCGCCCATACTCTTGGCTTGATCTCGTTTTCATTTAAAGAAAATGATCTAGTTAGACACCAGCACTGTCACCATGCCCTGCCCCACTTGGTTTTATTTGTCTGCCTTGAATTAGTAAAAAGGTCTAAATTACAGGGTATTGTTTGTTAAGTAAAGTTGTATTACTCAAGGAAATGCAATTACTTTGCCCCAGACTAGAGCCAAGGACCTGTCAGGAGGGCTGCTCCCATGATTAGATAACACTCATTTGTAATTAGCTCATTAATTATAGATATGTGAATGGATGGGTCTTAGCTTAAAAAGCTTGTTCTCGACGTAGGCTGTTTTCTCTGTGGATCCTCTTCCGGCAGCTTCATGTTTACCCTCTCTGTGTTCTTAGAACCGGAGCACAGGATGATCTGATGCACTCTGAACATCCTTAGTGACTGGGTTCGTGAAGAGGGTTCCATGTCGTTCTAGGCCATGGAGGTTCTTTACAGGCTCATCAGTACTGGGGGGTGGTCAGTGGGGCAGGTGCTGAGACTGGAGGGGAGTGGCCAATGTAAACCCTTGACCCCAGGTCATGGGCAGAGCACCAACAAGAGACCAAGGCAATCTTCGGGGGACTCAGGGCTCATCCACAGGACCTATGCCCCTCCTGATGGGACCCCACACAGAGGAAGGCTCTGTCCTGTCTGGTCCTCACTGGTGAGGCCCATGACACTTTCAGAAAATGGGACGTGTAGGGCTGGGCACACAGCTGAGTGGGTAAAGTGCTTACTGCACATAGAAAGCCAGTGGCTGTGTGGGTCTGTAAGCTGGTGACTGTGTTGGTCTGTAAGCTGATGGCTGTGTGGGTCTGTAAGCGGGTGGCTGTGCGGGTCTGTAAGCGGGTGACTGTGCGGGTCTGTAAGCGGGTGACTGTGCGGGTCTGTAAGCCAGTGGCTGTGCGGGTCTGTAAGCTGGTGGCTGTGTGGGTCTGTAAGCTGGTGGCTGTGTGGGTCTGTAAGCTGGTGGCTGTGTGGGTCTGTAAGCGGGTGGCTGTGTGGTTCCGTAAGCTGGTGGCTGTGTGGGTCTGTAAGCTGGTGGCTGTGTGGGTCTGTAAGCTGGTGGCTGTGTGGGTCTGTAAGCGGGTGGCTGTGTTGGTCTGTAAACTGGTGGCTGTGTGGGTCTGTAAACTGGTGGCTGTGTGGGTCTGTAAGCTGGTGGCTGTGTGGGTCTGTAAGCGGGTGGCTGTGTGGTTCCGTAAGCTGGTGGCTGTGTGGGTCTGTAAGCTGGTGGCTGTGTGGGTCTGTAAGCTGGTGGCTGTGTGGGTCTGTAAGCGGGTGGCTGTGTTGGTCTGTAAGCTGGTGGCTGTGTGGGTCTGTAAGCTGGTGGCTGTGTGGGTCTGTAAGCGGGTGGCTGTGCGGGTCTGTAAGCTGGTGGCTGTGTGGGTCTGTAAGCTGGTGGCTGTGTGAGTCTGTAAGCCTGTCTCTGGGGAGACAGAGATGGTCAGGTTCCTGATGCTTCCTGGCCCAACAGCCTAGTGAGACTATAACTCCAGCCTCAGTGGGAGCTGGTTTTAAAAAAAAAAAGGTAAGAGAGTCATAGAACAAGACACCAGATATCAACCTCTGTCCTGAATGGACAAACCTGTGTGCATACACTTGTGTGTGTGTGTGTGTGTGTGTGTGTGTGTGTGTGTGTGTGTGTGCATGCAGCATGCACACACACACACACACACACACACACACACACATATACACACACACAAATCTGAGGCTCACATAAATGAACTTCCAAGTTATATAAAACCATTGGAATAAATCACCAGTGACTAGTGATCAGAACCTCCTCCTGGAGTCTGATTGACTTCAAGTTTTGTTTAAAAAAAACATATTCCTGAAATGTATATACAAGCAGGCACAACTTGACAAAACATTCGGAAACTGAGCAGAGCTCTATCATTGCCACCTAAGTCAGGATGGGGCAACACTGGTGTCCTTCAAACCTTTCTTGGCTCTTCGATGTCCTGGTCTCCTCCCTCAGCAGTGATAACCTCGTGGGGCTGCCTTCTGATGCCTACAGCAGACAGGCGTGGCTTTGAACCTAATGAAGGTGGAAGTCCCTGGTGGGTGTGCTCCTGCACCAGGCTTCCCGACGGGCGTGGCTTTGAACCTGATGAAGGTGGAAGTCCCTGGTGGGTGTGCTCCTGCACCAGGCTTCCTCCCTTCTGAGTCTGTGTCTAGTCTGTGAGGTCGGTCAGCAGTGTTGTATATGGTGACAACGTGTCCCATCGCGATGCTATAGTTAGGGTTAGGTAACATGGTGACATTCCCAGCAAGGTCTGCCTCTCCTCCCAGGGGTCAAGGTTGGCCATGGTGTGGGGGGGTCGCTACTTGTCTCTAGTATGCAGAGGTGGGGGATACTGCCAGACATCTTAGGACCCGCATGATGGCACCCCTTCCACCATAAGGGCGCTTGCCCTACAATGCCCCACTGTGAGTACATAGTAACTTTGTTATTCGGGGTTCAGGACCAACTGAGTCAACACCACCACCTTCCTGTCATGTGGCTTACCTCCTTACAATAGGATCGGTTCATTTTGATGTAGTCGGTCCAGTAGTCAGCTGAGTGCTTCCAACAACGACACGGAGGCCGGTTTCCCCACCGATGTTACACGTGTTCATCGCTCAAAGGCCAGGGTGACCTCGCTGGTCACAGCCTACCTTTGTTTGGCCTGACGCGACCTCTCCTCCTGGGAATCCTGTCTCGCTGTGGTGGCCTCCAGCTCTGTCCTGAGCCTCAGTCAGCACTTGTGTGACCTTTATTCAGTCTCCCTCCTCCTCCTCCTCCTCCTCCTTCTCCTTCCTCTTCTTTTTGGCCCCTTCCTCCATTTCCAGCTAGCCTGGGAAAGAGGTTTTTTTGGAACATCTGTGAGCATTTAGATTCTTCCTACTTTGAGCACTGCTGTGAGGAGTGCTGCTGTGAATTACTGGGCACATCACCCTCCCTTGCAGGGTGATGCAGTTCTGTGATGGGTGTAGACCAGGGCTCCCAGGATGATGGGTTCTGTGATGGGTGTAGACCAGGGCTCCCAGGGTGATGTGGTTCTGTGATAATGGGTGTAGACCAGGGCTCTCTGTGATGGGTTCTGTGATAGGTGTAGACCAGGGCTCCCAGGGTGATGGGTTCTGTGATAGGTGTAGACCAGGGCTCCCAGGGTGATGGGTTCTGTGATGATGGGTGTAGACCAGGGCTCCCAGGGTGATGGGTTCTGTGATGGGTGTAGACCAGGGCTCCCAGGGTGATGGGTTCTGTGATGATGGGTGTAGACCAGGGCTCCCAAGAACACTGCAGCTCTAGTCAGTTCTTGCCAAGTGGTGAAACAGAGTCATCGGTATCCTGTGCCCTAGGAATGTCCTTTTGCCATCTTTAAATATTAGCAACTCTAGTGGAAATGACTAGTGCCCCATATCAGTTTTGGTCTGTGTTTCCTGCATCTCCACCTCTGTCTTCAGCCCAGGCCTTCTTTCACAAAGACTCTGATGAAGTCTTTTCCTTGTACCGCCCCTCCCACCCCGCTCCACTTTCGTCTTGTTAGTGATCTGTAGCAAATCTTTGACCATTCCAGACACATGTTCCCTGCAGGGGAATGGATCCCATCTCCATCAGAGGCTGACCTTTTGCAGCCAATCAACTGTTATTTTGGTAAATGGCTTTCAACCGCACTGTCGTCCAGTTGATAACCTCCCCTTTATATTTAGTGCTGCACCATGACCTGACTGATAATTTCCCCTTCGTATTTAGTATTTTCATGTCCTGCTGAAGAAGGGCCTGCCAACTTTGGAACTATGAACCTGTTCCCTCACGTTCCGAGGGCATTATAGACTTCTGTTTTCTAATTATACAGTACATTGGAAACTGTGGTATGAAGTAGGGATTAAGATTTGCTTGTCTCCACACTGGAAACGAGTTGGGGATTTAGAGAGAGAGACATATAGACAGACTCTAGATAAATCATCCTCCACATTGTATCAGTGCCATTTGTCATATGCCGAGTGACCTTACATACCCAGGTCTGTAGCCAGAAGCTTTCCTGTGTCCTGCGGCTGCTCAGTCTTAAATAAACACACAGAGGCTTATGTTAATTATAAACTGTTTGGTCTATAGCTCAGGCTTATGGCTAGCTGGCTCACTCATCTTAAATTAACCCATTTCTATTCATCTATGTATCACCACATGTCTTGTGGCTTTACCTGAGTTCCATTACATCTTGCTTCCCAGAAGGTGGCCTGCAGCGTCTCTCCCCACCCTGCCTTTCTTCTTCCTGTATCTCTCTCTCTTGAATTTCCCACCTGACTGTCTCCTGTCTTGCCATAGGTCAAAGCAGCTTCTTTATTAACCAATGGTAGCAACGTGTATTCACAATGTACAGGAATACCATCTCACAACACAGGTCATTTACAGGAATCTGTGCTGTAGCAGTTTTCTCTTAGCACTCCTTCAGAAAGTACAGCCTTGTCCTAGTTAACAGGGATCCACACAATCTAGTATCTACCTGGAAAGACTGAGCCCACAAGTTCTTCAAAATCAACAACTGACACTCATGGAAAGCTCCACACACCACTGTTTACTTTCAGTACATCACTCTCTCTTTCAGAATTTATCTTCAATTCCTGGCTGCTTTGGTGACTTTCTGAGATTCTTTAAATCCAGATTCAGCTTGTCTGGTTTTCCTAAGCAAAGATTTGGTGCAGCCTGATCCAACACATCCAGATTCTGCTAGACTTTCAAACTTCTTTTGCTAAATCAATATATTTTTTTTTGTTTTCATGCATACCAGGTTCTCTCCTCTTCCCCTAGTTATAGCTTGGGGAATTTACCTCCTCTTCTAGATGGTTAGTTCTTTGAAATAATTGCTTATTCACCTTCTAGCCACAGCCTTCAACATGGAAGCACTCAGTAAATGATTCTAGCCAGATATAAGGATGGATATAGAGACAGATAAATGATTGGGCACATGGATGGATAGGTGGGTGGATGGGTAGATGGGTGGATAGATGGATGGAGGGAGGGATGATGCAAAGATAGATGGATGAATGGATGATGGATGGACAGATGGATGAATGGGTGGATGGATGGATGATGGGTGGATGGATGATGAATGGAGGAATAGATGATGGATGGGTAGATGGGTAGATGGATGGGTAGATAAGTAGATGGGTGGATCGATGGAAGAATGGATGGATAGGTGGGTGGGTGGATGAGTGGATACATGGATGATGGATAGATGGGCAATGGATGGATGGATAATGGATGAGTAGATAGATAGATAGATAGATAGATAGATAGATAGATAGATAGATAGATAATGGATGGATGGACAATGGATGATGGGTGGATGAATACATGGGTGGATAGATGGGTGGGTGGATGGATGGATGGGTGGGTAGATGTTGAACAGATGGATGGATGGATGGGTAGATGTTGAATGGATGGATGGATGGATGGATGGATGGATGGATGGATGGATGGATGGATGGGTAGATGTTGAATGGATGGATGGATGGATGGATGGATGGTTGGGTGGAGGGATAGATGTATGTATGGATGGATGAGTAAATAATTTCCATCCACTTAGAACTACATTGTCAGAGGAAACTGGGTGCTTTTATGAATAACTCTACAGCTTGACTCAGCAGTTGAGGTCTAGGTCTGGGAAATGACAGTTTGCTGAAGATTTGCCTAAGGAATGCTGACTCACATAAATCCATAATCATGCTAGAGACTTTAATCACATCTCATGTCTGAGATTACGTTCTTTCAAAGGCTAGATATGTTCAAAAGATTCAACAGTAGAACCAGTGTGCCCCCCTCTCCCAGTGCAAGCCTGGGGAGGTCCCTCCTGTTCATTGTTGAAGGGGCAGGATGGAAGATTTCGAGGAGGTAAGATTGCAGCCCCATCACAGATCTGATATCTGGAGGTGGACAGCGCCATATAGAAATGAAGCCAGGCTCTTGGAGAATGTGTTCTAGACTGCACCTTCAAAGTTGGCTTAGAAGCTACTGTTCATAAGTCACAAGAAATGATTTTGGTAGACTGGGGTCTGAATTAATCATCCTACGTGAGACAGACACAGCTGCCCTCCCACCTCCCTCCCAGCACACTCTTCAGCTTTCTCATGCCCTCCAGTCCATGAATCCCTTCAGGTTACTCTTCTTGACTCTGGGACTTCATAAAGAAAAGATGTGTATAGTTAAGAAACACACATTGTTTTGGGGTAAACATGAAATTATAGTATTGGTGGGGCTGCACTTTGTGTGTGTGTGTGGTGTGTGTGTGTGTGTGTGTGTGTGTGAGAAAGAGAGAGAGAGAGAGAGAGAGAGAGAGAGAGAGAGAGAGAGAGAGAGAGAGCCCCAGGGGCCAGCCTAGCCTCAGGCATAGACGTCTCAGTGGGACTGATCATTGAAGGGTGGTACAAGTATCTGATTTTTAAAAAGTCCCCCTCTTCCTCATGGTGATCCCAGGAATGCGGACATTAGCAAACATGTAGCATCATCTCGGATCCCAATATGCATTTTACCCTAGTTTTCCCCCAAACAGTCTTACATCACCAGGTTTTTTAAAAGAAGGATCTCATGAGGGGCCACACTGAATTCAGTTGTCTGTGTTAGAGAAGTCTGAGGCTTCCTGACAGACAGACTGGGCAGGAAGCACCATAGCACCCACCAGGTCTCCGTTATGTGCCTGTCTGTTTGTCCTAGCCTGCGCTCCGTCCCTCACCCTCTGCCTCCTTCACTGAAATGGATTTTTTGTCACCTTTCCAGGAATGATTCTTTTTAATGGACACAGGCTTTGTCCACATTTTCAGAGTGCAGGACCATAATTCAATGTGTGTACAGTCTGCAGTGCTCACGTCAAGGTCATTCAGCCACCCTCTCTTCTCCTCTAACTCTGCCACTTCCATGTGTTTGGAATCTTCAGAATCCTCCACTTATTATAAATACATCACGAGTCCCAGTAGACCTCTGTATTGTGCTGTAGGATACGGACTGAGCCCTGTTGTCTATCGGAGTTTTGGTCCCCATTCTAGGCTCTCTTACTCTCCACATCCCTCTCTACCCATCTGGGTCTCTAGGTCACCTGACAAGCCCCTGCTCCTGGTACCCGTGAGGCGGGCATGGGCGAAGCTTGGGATGCTCTGCAGCCCTGTGGATGATCTGTGGGTGGGATCCCCTGAAGCAGCTCACCAGGCTGGCTTCTGTGTGAAGGGCTGGCGCCTACTGGAGCAGCAGAAGGAACTACAGACAAGGCTGGCAGCCATCCTCCCTCACGGCGTCCGTGCCTGTTTCACTCCGGTGTCCACACTGTCAAGTCAGGAATGAGTGGCTCCTACTGGCCTCATCCCTTTGGCTCCGTCACCCCCTGGTCCCCCTTGCTTCACACCGCCCCCTCTCAGCCTGCTGTCCTCACTGAACCTCGCTTCCTTGCCTGCGGAGTGTAGGTCGTCACCATTGCCTACTGAGAGCTTTGCAGATGGAATCGGCTAATAACTGGTGGGTGGGACCTCCCCTCCCGCAGGCACTTATCCTTCCAACCCATCAACACCGGCACTGCCTCCCCTCCTCCAAAGCCTGACTCATCCTCCGCCTCCAGAGAGCCTGTGCTCCAGGCTCAGCACACATGGCAAGCTCCCTTGCCAGCCCCTTGCTGCATTTATACTGCAAGCTTCACATTTCACTTGTAACTTCTTGTGCGGCAAGCCCTTCTTCATGGACGCATCCCGAACTTGCACCAAAGATTTTCACTCCAAGGCGGGGGAAGGTAGCCTGTCTTCCACTTCTGTAAAGACTTACAGTCTTGAGACAGACAGGCCAGACTAGACATCTCAGTTTAGCTGCCTCCTCGGCAAGCCTGTGGGCCCCTCTGAGCCTCAACTTTCTCATGTGTAAAATGGGACAATAGGAGGTAAGGCAGCAGAGTGACTGGGAGGTGAGGAGCTAAGCCTGCATCCTTCCATTTATCATGTGTCCCCTGGCTTACCATTTCTCAGCCTCATGTGTGACAAAGGCATGGACCTCAGGGAACATAGTGCCAACACAGCCGAGGGATGTGTGCCTTGTGCGCAGTCCCAGGCAGGCACCATGCCAATTTTCAGCATTTGCTCTCTTGGATCTGGTTCCTGCACCACTGGGCCGTCTTCAGAGGAAACTGATTCCTCACCAGTATTGAAGAACAGCAAGGCCTTTTTAATTCTCTCTGCTGTGTCAGGGTGTGGGTGAGGAATGGGGGTGACAGCTCACCTCTGGGGGTGACTCATAGTGTCATTACGTCTGCATCGAGTCTACCACAGCTCCAACCGGCTCTGGCTCCAGCCGGACGCCAAGGCAGGAATTGTGAATTCTATTGTGCCGTTACGTCCGATGACAGCTTCCAGAGGCCTGTGAGTTGGACCTGACCTTTTTCTCTCACTGTATCATGATGGTCTTTGAGAAAAAATATGTGAAAAACAGAATAAAACTTGGCTATGGGCCCACCTTATCTCTCAGCCTCCGGGGCTCGGGACCTGGGAAGAATAAGGAGTGAATGGTCTCTGACCACTGAAGGTCCTGGTCCAGGTCCTGATCCACTTTGCAGGAAGGCTGTGAGCAGTGGCTTCACCCCAGCGAGCCTCAGTTTGCCCATATGTAAGGTAGTCAATGGCACCGATCCAGGTGAAGTGGGGCAGTGGCGTCATCATCTGTGGTCCATGCCCATGGAGCACAACTGCTGTGGGGTCACGCTCGGGGTAAAAACACAGGAGTCCCATCCACAGGACAACCTGGCAGGGGAAGGGTATGCCCCGTAGGAGAACCCTTCTCCACCACTGGCTGCTTCTGAGCATGAACCAGAGCCAGAGGTCCCCTCTCCTGCTCTGCCAGGATAGGACTTGTTTATTCCTTAACATCTGTGCTCAGCCTGGGGTCTTCCTCGGCCCCGATGCCAGAGCTATCAAGGACAAACAACCAGACAAGTGTTACGATATTAGAACAGATCAGATTAATGACGAGCAGCACTTGGAGGTGAAGCCGCATGCACTCATCCCCAGGTATTTGAGGGGACCTGGTTTCTGAACCCCCACAGACACCGACATTTGTGTTATGGTCCAGATTTGCCCAGAGTTTGCACCACCCCCACCCCGCCAACCCCTCATGCCCTGAGTCACTTTATAATACCCAACACTGTGACCTCACTGACCTGTAAAGAGCGGTCGGATTGTATTGCTTAAGGAAAATGACGAGAAAGAATATCTGTGCGTGTTCTGTATAGTCACGGTTGTTTTTCAAATAATCTTTATCTGGCTGAGTTCACAGATGCAGAATCTGCAGATGGGGAGGGCTGCCTACACATGCAGGTAAAACTACGGGATGTGTTGACTGCTCTGAGGCTCTGGCATAGATGGGGACTGACCAGCAAGCAGACCTCATCTCTAATTCCTAATAAGACCCTGAGACCTAAGGAAGGGGAAGAGCCAAGATTTGAACCCACCGTTACTCACTTAAAAACTCATTTTCCTAACCTTGCAAATTCCAATATTCCAAAGATTTTGTATCCTGGTGTATCTAACCATCCTCCGCAACATTGGGCAACCGACACACAGGTATTCCTATGTATGTTCCTGTGGATTCACTAGCCAGCATTTATTGGACTCCTACCTTGTGATAGGCACCGGAGCATTACTAATAGCTGAACATAGTTGAGTTGAGCACCTACTGTGTGCCAGAGGATTGAAGACTACCCTTATGAACCCAGTCTATGTTTATGGAGCTTCTGCATACTGGGGTTTCCCTAGCTCACTCCATATGTATTTACTGAGCATCTGCCCTGAACTAGGGCATTAATCTAGGCAGCAGTACTGAATATAACATATTTCTAATATGGGCTTTCCTCTCCGTAACGCTAGCAGGTGGATATGGACTCCCCTGTTTCCCAGCCAAGGAAATTCTGGCCTGGAGAATGTAAGGCAGCAATCCCAGTGACAGTGTCATTCAGGACAGCCCTAGACAAGGTCCCCAGCCACCAAGCTCTGATGTCAGAGGTAATGTCGGCCTTGTACTGACCACAGAGTCTTGCAAAAGGCCACAGAGACAAGTACATTGCTCTATATTGGCTCACCTACATGGGACCCCACTTCAGCTACTTCCTCTCTGTGTTCCACAAGAGTGTTCCCTCTCCCTTGTCCTGCCTGGAGGTCATAACTCTCAGGGAGGTCGATACCTCTCAGGGTTGCCATGGAGGCAGGAGGAATGCCAGGCTGTTTTCTTCCCTGATCCCAGGACAGGGCCCAGTACGGATGTTCATGAACGTGCCATGGCTGTGACCACTGACTGTCTCTGCATTTGAGTCTCCTCAAAGCCTGTTCCTTGGAGTGACTAAGGGACAGGCTGATGAAGTCCCCAAGACAGCTCAGGAGCCTCTCTTCAAAGACTAACCCCCTCACTGACATTCATCATCCTGTCCTCCAGCTGCTCAGAGAGCCCTCAGTACTGTAGTATCTCCTCGGCCAGGTCTCTGAAAGTCAGGTGGACATCTTTACTGTCTGCCCTGCATCCATCACAGGAGGATGACAGAGAGTATTCCAGCCAGGTCACCCTGGAGGACACTTGAAGAGCAAGAATGAGTGTCCTAGGCCTGGGTATCTACACACAGGCTATCCTGGAAGGTTCCAGAGCTGGGACAGTGCACTAGCCTTGAGTGGCAGAGCTAGGATCCTTTCCCCAAAGCCCAGTGGCTGTCTGAACCGATAAATCCCACAGTGTATGCAGACAACTGATGTAGACAGCAGCAAGGAAGGCTGAGAGGGATGGGGGGATGAGGGACATGGGGTTCTGTGCAGTGGAGCTGAGAGGGAGTTCTCTATTTCTCACCTGACACCCCCATCCTCTGCAGTCCCCCCCCCCCCAGGAATCCACATGATACGGTTTGTGTGCCTACTGATCCCAGACCTGCCTAGGAAGGCGGGGCTCAGCCCTGGGCTCTACTCATGAAAGTCAAGGCCAAACCCACAGCACTCAGGGCCACCAGCCTGGGCCACCTACACCTTGCATAGACACACACAGGCCTGGACCCGCGGACCTTCATCTGGGTTCCTGATTGATCCTGCTCCCCAGCCTGCCCCCACCTTTTTCTTCCAGAGATGAAAAGGGCAGAACCGGTCCCTCCTGTGACTCTCCATCCCCCTGCCTCCTCCGCCCTGCCCTCACCTCTCTCTCTCCCCTTCCCTCCCTGACCAGCTGGGCCCTTCATCTTCTTACCAATCCCCACCTCTCCCCGCACCTCACCCCGCGGTCTCCAAGGTGCCTCTTCCTTTCCCTACTCCACCTCCTCTCACTCCCCAGCCCTCTTCTCTTCCGGTGCCCCGGTCCTCCCGTTCTTCTCCTCATCTTGCTCCCTCCTCCTCTTCCTCCTCTACCCTGATTACATCCTCCATTTACTGAGCACCTACTGTGAGCCGGGCTGAGTACTGAGTACAGGGCTAAGAGACAAGACCCTGCTGACATGATGAGTTTGGAGTCTTGATTCTTCCACCTCCCTCCTCCTCTTCTGTGTGTCTTTCCTCCTCCACACCTTCCTCCCTACCTTCCTGCAGCTTCTGGTCATTCCATTTCCTCCCAGCTTGCCCTGGCATCGGAAGCCAACAGTCATGGTGGGAGTTGGGAGCAGTGGGTCTGCAGAGTCCCAGTCTGCAGGCGGCAGCAGGCACCCTTGCTGTCATCGCCCACCGTGAGTGGCAGGCGGCGAAGGAGACTGAGGCCTGAGAGACACTCATCACCCCCACCTCCTTTCGGGGCCAAGACAGCATGGAAATGACTTTTGTCAGCTTGGCAGCAGGCCACCGGCCCTGACAGCTCAAAGCTGTTTATTACAAAGGAGAATGAAATGAAAAGAGAGTGTGTGTGTGGGTGTGTGTGTGTGTGGGTGTGTGTTGGAGAAGGTGTTCCAAAGCACTACTCTCTGCAAGCATGCCTTTGGGTGATTGGAAAGCAGCCACTGGGCTCCACACTCAGTGCTCAGCCAGGTGCAGCTGTGATGGGACAGGAAGTGACAGGCGGGACATAGGAAAGCAGGGACAGCTGCTGGGGAGAAGTGTGAAGCTTTTGTTTTAGCATACGGGACCGTCCACTTCTTGCGGGGTGATGCAAGGTCACCGCCCATGTGGTGGTCAGTTTTCCCTTTATCCATCTTAATTCCACATGTGGTCTCGTCTCGCTGTGTCTCATGGTGGGTTACATCTGGAGGCTGGAAGGTTAGGGATGGGATGGTGATAACCAAAGCCATGTGTGATGAGCTGTGACTCGTTCCTGTGTTCCCCTTGATTGAAGAACAGATGCCGAGTGCAGAATCAAGAGCTTTTCTTCTTCTTTTCCCTAACCAGCTGCCCATGAGGCCAATGTTGCTGAGCAGGGAAAGTGGGACTCCCTGGAGGGCAGGGGACACATAGAACAGGGGCTGAAGATGGGGAGGTCCTGGCTCGTTGTCATCGTCCACGCTTGTGCTGCCTGGTCCGCAGCACGGAGCAGGGGTCGATGAGTGCAGCCAGCCCTATGCTCCATCCTCATGAAGCTGTTTGGTGGGACCCATGATGAGCTGACAGTATCTCACAGGTGCCATGCTGGCAGGATCCCCTAGGAGAGAAACCCATGGGATGGGGAGGCTCTGGCCTCTGATGTCCTTTGAGTTGTGATAACAAGATACCATAGTCCAAGTGGCTTATAAACCGTAGAAGTTGTGTTCTCAACCTCTGAGGGCTGAAAGTCCAAGTTCATGGAGCCAGCAGATTCACTGTCTGCTCATGGGTGGCTGTCCTCTCTATCCCGGTTTGAAGGAATGGGGCAGTTTAGCTGTCTGAAGTCGTGTGTGTGTGTGTGTGTGTGTGTGTGTGTGTGTGTGTGTGTGTGTGTGTAGGCCAGAGGTCAACCTCAGATGGACCCTTAGGATCCATCCACCTTGGGTTTTTGTTTTTGTTTTTTGAGACAGGGTTTCTCTGTGTAGCTTTGCGCCTTTTCCTGGAACTCACTCAGTAGCCCAGGCTGGCCTTGACCTCACAGAGATCTGCCTGCCTCTGCCTCCCTAGTGCTGGGATTAAAGGCATGCGCCACCACCGCCCGGTTTTGAGACAGGCTCTCTCACTGGCCTGGAGCTCACAGATTAGCATAGCTGGCTGGCTAGTGATCTGCGGGGGCCTCCTGTCTCTCCCTCCTTAGTGCTGCGTGACAAGCGTACACTGTCACACCAGCCTCCATGTGCCAGTTTAAGTCCTCATAATTGTGTGGCAAGCACTCTACCAACTGAACCACTCCCCCCCCACCCCAACCCTAGGGCTTTGTATAAGGGTAAAAATAGGGGATTGATCCCATGTAAGAGACTCACCCTCAAAGCTGGTCACCCCCAAGATTCCACCGCCTAATACCTGTGGGGTGTAATCACAATCTAAGAATATGGAGGTTGGCAAAGACCTGGAACCCTCGCCTAGCTGTGCCCTCCCATCTCCTGTCAATCATCTCCTCTGGGGGCCTCAGTGTGGCTGTATCCTCAGATTCCAGACTACCGCCCCTCATGAGCTACCCTGTGTGATTTGGGGTGGAGGTGGCGGATTCCAGCCAGGAGCAGGATGGATGCTTTCCTCAAAGCTTTGTACCAGCATCCCAGCCACCTTTGGCATGTGGCAGACCTCCTACACTTGTCCCGATTGTCACAAAGCCAACAAGCAACCAGAGCCTGAGTACACCTTGTTCCCACCTCACGGCTGGCCTGCTCTGGCTGCTTCGTCTGCCATTGCCAATCCTGACATCTGCTGTTCCTTTCTGTTTCTAAATAAATTATGAGAATTTGCCGGTGGGTGGACAGCAGCTTATTTCCCTAAAAGGGGGACACAGAAAATTTTTGTTAATGGAAACACCCCTGGCCTGTCACCTCTCTCCTTTAAAGAGCACCCTTTATTTTATGCTCTATAATTCCCTCACACACCACTCAAGACTCCGGCTTTGGGGATGGGGGCTTTGGGGATGTGGTGCCCAGCTGCCATAAACTACTGCATAAAAATGGAGACTGTTCTATCCCAGAATAGAAAATGCCTGCCCCCCTCGATACGCCCCTCTTCCCCCCCCCCCCCACTCCTGTAGAGATCTGGCTTCAAGTTGATTTCATGTGAATCTTTTCCTTTAGGGGAAATGGTTTTTAAATGCCCCCCCCCATCCTTCACTCGACGAAGCCACCAGAGGTCTCATGATGTCCCTCACTGAGACACAACTGGGGTACCTGATGTCCTGGCACCCCACTTGTTGGAGTCAACCTCTGAGCTTAGCCTTGGATAAATAAGTCACCCTGCATGTTTCCCCTCCAAGCATGGGAAAATGAATTACTTGCTTATCACACACCAGGCTCTGGAGTGATGCTCTATCCTGTCAGATAGAATGTCCCATAAGTCCAAGTCACCCATAGTAGCCGCGGTGTTTATCCACTCAGATGTACTTAGCTGGGTTTAATTATAGATAGAAATTGCATCTCAGAAAGCAACGCAAAATCATTTACACAGCTGGAGTTTCCACATCACATCACATGATTCACTCCAGGCTGCGGCAGGGACCGCCTTTACCAAGACAAAATAACACTCACGCCCAGGCTTAGTGGCTCTCGTGTGGGTCTCAAAAATTGTATGAATTGTGGTTTCTAGCGGTTGCATCTTTCTTCTTGACACAGGGTGAGTGAAGAGTCCAGAGATGCTGAGAAGCTGAGACCAGCGTCGTCGGCATCGGCGCTGAGTGGAGCCTGGGATGCTCCCAGGCAGACCACGAGGGGTGGTTCCGCGTCTCTCCACCCAGTCTTCCCACAAAAGGCCTACCATTTGGGGGATGGGGAAGGCTTTGCTGTCCACGGAAAAACCACCCCAGAGCGATCAGTTACCCTGTCCTCGTCTCCCCCTTCTCAAAGCATGGCGGCGTCACCCTTGCCCAGGGACAAGCTCCCCAGCCCGTCGGCTGCTCTCTCAGAGTTTGTGGAAGAGCTCCGCAGGAAGAGGGCCCAGAGAGGCCAGGGTTCCTCTCTGCACCTGGGGGAAGGACCCACGCTCCCCATTTTCCAGACCACTGGGGCTTCCTCACTTAGGAGGGGCAGAGCCAGCAGCGACGAGGGAGACCTCTCACTGAGGACTGGAGCAAAGTCTCCTCTGGGAGCAGAGGGGAACCCCAGGGCCACAGCCGGTCTCCCACGGTCCACCAGTCTCAAGTGTATCTCCTCAGAGGGCACCGAGAACGTCGCCCTGATGCCTGACAAGCAGAAGACACGGTTTGGTTCCTGTGAGTCCCTCTTAGAGTCAGGACCCAGCACAAGGAGAAAGCTGAGCTCCCCCGTGGCACTCAGGGACCCACTCTTATCACCGACGCTGCGGCCCAGGAGGCGGTGTCTGGAGTCCCCTGTGGATGATGCGGTCTGCCTGGACCTTGGGAAGGAACCTCTCGTCTTCCAGAACCGCCAGTTCTCTCATTTGATGGAAGAAACTCTGGACAGTGACCCATTCAGCTGGAAGCTTCCGAGCCTCAATTACAGACGCCAGACCAAAGTGGACTTTGATGACTTCCTTCCAGCCATCAGGAAGCCCAGCGCTCCTTTGTCCGAGGCTGCCAAAGATGGGACGGAGGCTTCAAAGCATCCAAACGTCCACTTTGAGATGGAAGAGGCCGACCGCTCTTTTCTCTCGGGGATCAAAACCATTTTGAAAAAGAACCCAGAGTCGAAGGAGGACCCCGCTCACCTCTCCGACTCCTCCTCATCCTCCAGCTCCATCGTATCCTTCAAAAGTACAGGCAGTATCAAGAGTGGTCCAAGAGTCCCCAGACTCCAAGGTGACGGCGGCGAGCGGATGTCCCCCGAGCACAGAGAGCCTGACCCTGGGAGGAAAGGGGACGATGTTGAGAGCATAATGAGGAAGTACCTCCAGCAGTAGAGACTGGTGCAGGTAAGGACAGCAGGCCAGGTCACCCCCAGGCCAGGCAGCCTCCAGGGGGAAATGGGGTTCTGCTTTAATTCTGGGGTGGCTTGATCCAAGGTGTCAGGGGCCGAGGCTGACGTCACCCACGGCACTGTAAGTGGTAGGAGGCTGCGTTGGAAAGCAGAGGGCCCTGGGGGATGCTGCTAAAGGCAGTGACAGGGAGCTGAGAGACAGTTCAGGTGGCAGAGTGCTTTTCCAGCAAGAATGAGGACCTGAGTTCGGATGCCCAGCACCCATGTATAAGCCAGGCAGGCGTGGTGTCCAGCTCAGGAGGTGGAGACAGAGGAGACCCGTCCGGCATGTAGGCTAACCGAGGGGACAAGCCCCATGTTCAGTGAGACCCTGGCTCAACATATAAGATGGAGAGAGGCTCAGGAAGACACCAGATGTCTGCCTCAGGCCTCCACGGGCACGTGCTTACACATCTGCACACATGTGAGAGGTTCGGGGAGGTGGCTCAACCAATAAAGAGCTTGCCTTGTAAGCGTAAGGACCCGAGTTCAACCCCCCAGAGCCCATGTAAACATTGCTGAGTGTAGTGGCGTGTACCCCAACACTGGAGAAGTGGTGGCAGTGGGGGACTGGGGCTCACTGGCCAGCCCTACTAGCCTAGTTAGTGAGTTCTGGGTTGAGTGAGAGGCACTGTCTCACCCAAAAGGCAAGGTGGATATCTCCCAGGGAACAACTCCTAAGGTTGTTCTCTGGTCCTGACAGGCACACATGTGTGCACACATGCAGCTGCACGCACACACACACGTACACACGCACGCGCACACACACACACACGTACACACGCACACACACACGTACACACGCACGCACACACACACACACACACACGTACACACGCACACAAAGACAGTGCCGGCCTTCCAGTGGCCCCACTGAGTCTTGTTCCCTTAACCTCTTTCCACGTGGGGTGGAAGGGGCTGATGTGGCATTCTATCTACAGAATGTTCTCACTGAGCCACCGAAGGTCGGATTGGAGGGTGCATGCATACCGAAGGGAGAGATCCAGTGTTTGCTTTATCTGTAGGAGAGACACTGGAGCCTGGGATGGGGGCTGGGAAACGTGTGCAGAGTGTGCAACAAGAGAGCAGCCAGGGTTTTCCCACCTCACCTCTGTTCCCAGCCCCAATCCTGCACAGTGCATACAGGTGTCCATCACATGCGGACTGACCTCTGTCCAGTGCATGTATCAGCTGCGGGTTACTGCTCACGGTAACCCAAGAGGTGGTTAGCACTAGTTACCCTTTATCCCCATTTCACAGGCTGACCAACTAAGGAGCAGAAAGTTCAAAATCACCTAGCCAGACCTGAGACCCAGAACTCCAGCATCCTCCCATCTCTCTCCCAGGCTCACCCTTAGGTCACCCAGGTGTCTTCAGCATGGAAGTCAGTGCAGCTCTGTCTGTGGTACACGGCTAACAATAATGTCCCACTACAGAATCTCAAAGCCCAAGGCTGAGGTCGCCAAGCTGTAGCATGCAGTTGTTCATTGTATGCACTGCCATGGCCCCCGGGCTTCCCAGAAGCCCGTCCTCATGCACACTTTCTCCTTCGAGAGGCACCCTCGGCCCATTGTAAAGTCACAGCCTCTTCCACAGAGACTGGCTTGGACTGTATCCGAGCAGATTAATTTGACTTAGCATGGCCTTCTCTTTGCTCTCAATTACCAAGTAAAGATCTGATATTCATTTACATTATTATGCTCTCGGGGACAGGGGAAGCAGTTTCAAAGGCCAAGTAAAGGGCACACGTCCACATGGGGACGATGCTTGGCACACACTGGCCCAGAACACCTTGTCTCTGCCATTATCCTGGTTTTTAACTCAAGTGTCCTCTTCCCTCTGAGGATGTTCACTGTACTGGGGAGCTCCAACCGCACGTCTCCCAGATTCCCAGGCTGGGGTTCTAAACTGAGCAGCCCAGGCAAACCCCAAGCCCCAGGCACAGCTCCTCCCTCCCCCATGGCTAGCCATGAGACCACAAGTGAGCTATGGGGCCTAGTCAACAGCTGTGTCTCCAGTAGGGTGGGTAGGGGACAGTAACCAGTACCTACAGGGTTAATGGGAATTCAAAAGATCAGGTGGGTTGGTGCTACATGCCTGTGATCCCCATGCCTGGGAGGTTTGGGCAGGAGGGTCACAAGTTCAAGGCCAGCCTGGGATATGTAGTGAGACCCTGTCTTAAATATACACACATACACACAGAGGATTGTATACACACATGCACACACGTATACACATACCTGTACATACACATACACACAAATATATACACACATGTGCATATATACAGAAGCAACACATATACATGCACACATGAGCATATGTATATATATGCATAGACATTGATATACACACATACACACATTTTCTCACACACTTACACACATACAGAAACACACATATACACATTCACACACACACACATACACACACACACACACACACACACAGATAAATAAATACAAGAGACTGGCCTAAGCTCAGTGGAAAGCAGGCTACTTTAACTTTGACACCTGGGTCCTGTGTGGGCCTGCTTCTCATTCCTTTGATCCACTCACCAAGAAGAAAGGCTAACAGTAGCCCAGGGTTCTGGAAGCTCCAGTCCATGATGGATGGGCTCTGTGGCTTTGGGCCTGTGGGAGATACCACAAGGCAAAGCCAGTCACTCAGGGTGGACAGGGAAGAGGAGAGAGAGGAGGAGACGAGGGTCCACAGTGACCTCATGGGGGGCCAGAAACAGCCCGTGGGACCCTACGCTGAAAGTGTTCACCCCTCCCAAAAGCGTCGTGCAAAGAGGCCTTTAAACTTGGGCCTTTGGGTAGAGTCTAGATCCAAAGAACAGCATCCCCTTAGAAATCTGTCCGTCCTCCCTCTGAGGCACCCTTCCACTCCCCAAGTCCTCTCCAGGGAGCCCCCTCCCCCAGGCTCACCAGCCTCATTCCCCATCCCCCTGTGTTTGCTTCCAGCCTCCCCAGACACCACTGCTGCCAAAGACACCCACTCCAAAGTTCTGGAGAGAAAGAGAGAGACCCCCAGGCCCCTGGGGCCCACCACCCAGAGCCAGACACCCTGGTCACCCTCAAGATGTGGGATGGGCCCAGAGAGGCACACCCCAGTGGGTCACCACGCTGCACATGTGCTTGGTCTGGATTCAATAAAGTTGATTTCCCTGGAGTCCGTGTGGTTTCTTCGTTCCGGAATGGCCACCTTGGACTCTGCTGGGGTACGGGTCGGGGAGCGAGGGCCCCAAAGGATGGGATCAACCCAAGCGCTTAGTAAGGTAGGTCTGATACCGTACGTTCACTCTCACCGTGTCTACAGGCCCCGGCCTGCCTCTTCATCAGACCGTGGCCTGAAGTCAACTTTGGGCGTCTCCTTCTGTTATTTTCTACCTTGTTTTCTAAGAGGGTCTCTTTGAGTTTGCACGCACTAATCCAGCTTGCCAGGCTGGCCCCAGGCACCTGTGACAATGCCCCTCCCTAGTGCTGGGATCACAGCCATGCGTCAGTTTATTACTCCTTTTCCTGGGGCTGTCCTAAAACACCATGACCAAGGCAGCTTAGAGATGGAACGGCTTACCGTTCCGGAGGGATGAGAGTCCATCGCCTTCACGGTAGCAAGTGGCAGGCATGGTGGCTGACCCGGGATGCCCAGGGCTCTCATTCCATGAATCGTGAGCTCAAAAAACAGAGAGTAACTGGAAATGGCATGAGTCTCCAAAGTCTCAGAGCCTGCCTCAATGACACACTTCCTAAGCCTTTGCAAACAGAGCCACCAACCGGGGACCAAGTGCTCACGTACACAAGCTCACAGTGGACGTTCATTCAAACCACCACAGCCACGAAGCCCGGCTGTCACATGGGTGCCAGGGATCCACATTCAGGCCCCAGGTTTGTGCAGCAAACGCTTTACCCACTGAACTGTAGCTCAGGCCCGGGTCGTTGTCTGCCATCTCCCTGGATCCACAGTCACCTCCATCCTTCCTGTCATTTCTCTCTGCTTTTATGAGTATACAGGAACACACAAGCGCTGAAAAGCCCAACACCCTGAGCACAGAGACAGGCCATAAATGTGTGTATCCAGTGTGTTTCAGGACCTGTGAATATGCACTCCCCCAGCCTCTCCCACATCCAGCCTCTCCCACATCCAGCCCCTCCCACATCCAGCCCCTCCCACACTCAGCCCCTCCCACATCCAGCCCCTCCCACACTCAGCTCTACCCACACTCAGCCTCTCCCACCCAGCCCCTTCCACACTCAGCTCCACCCACAATCAGCCCCTCCCACCCAGCCCCTCCCATACTCAGCTCCGCCCAAATCAATCCCTCCCATTCACAACCCCTCCCACACTAAGCTCCACCCACACTCAGCCCCTACCACACTCAGCCCCTTCTACTCACATCCCTGCCCACATTCACAGTCCCTCCCATACTCAGCTCCACCCACAATCAGCTCTACCCACACTCACATCCCCCTCATGCTCAGCACCAGCACTCACACCTCGGCACGCTGGAACCATAAACTGCACGGGACACATCTTCCAGCCTCACAGCCGAGATACTGTTTTCTTTAAATACCCTCAAAGGAGTCAGAATAGTGATTACCAGTTAATAACAGCCAGCTAATGGTCATTGACCACACACTACGTGGCTGCTGCTGGGCCAGCATTTCTCACAGTTGTTACCTTGCAGTGTTACAAAAAGTCCCGAAAGATAGCAGCAAAGACCCCCTTCTTAAAAAATAGGACCAAAGGGGTGTGACACACAGAATCAGTGTGTCCATGTCCTCCACCCCAACTAGGGTGGGAACTTGTGAGTTGCTGTGTGGATTGTGGGTGTGACTGTAGGTGCGTCCTGTTTGCCTGGCTATGGGGACAGTCCTCTAGGGCAGGAGTGTGGGTGTCACGTCTCAGTTCTGGAGGATGGATGCCAATGGTCAAGAGGCCAGCCCTCTGAGAACTGTGGGAGCCTCTCCTCATCTCCTGGACGCCTCTTACCACCTCTGCACATCTGGGAGCACTCACCCTAACGGGCTTTTTAAAACTTGATTGCCTGTCTCTAAATAAGGTCGTGGTCTGGCGTCCTTGCTGTTAGAGCTGTGATGTGCCTCTCTTGTGGCATAGGAACGGACACAACTGAATCAAAACTATGGGTAAGAGAAAACAGAGACACATCAGCTCTGAGCATGGCCAGGGGGACGGTGGGAAGAAAAGAGGGTAAGGGCTTGGGCTGGGGTAGAGCCTTAGGTGCGGCACACGTGGGGTGTGGTGGACTTCTGTGCTCCCAAACTGTCTTCCATCGTCCCACCAAAGAGTCATCAGTGGGATGTGAAGGGAGCAGGCAGAACCTCTGTGGGCTCAAGGTCCTGGTAGAGAACAGGGCATGACCCAAAAGCCTGCTGAACTTGGCCATGGGGAACATATAGGAACTACAGGCCGTACCACAGTGCTCACAGGGTCACAGACCCTCTGCCAAGTCACTCCCCTCTGCAAGGCTCAGTTGCTCATCTCTGCAATGGGAGCACTGAGATGGGAAGACATGGGTAAAACAAGCTGCCTTGTTTACTTCAGACCCACGATGGAATAGCACAGGGTGAAAGACCTCAGTCACAGGGTGAAAGGCCTCAGCCACAGCGTTCACTTCAGGAAATAATAACATCTGAGGTCTGAAACCAAGTGCCGTGGACGTTAACTCTGCCAGAGACCATATTCCTAGGCCTACAGATTGTACTGTTCTGTGTGTCCTCGCACACCTTCACCCTGTCTGTCCTCACACACCTTCACTCTGTCTGTCTCCACACACCTTCACTCTGTCTGTCCCACACACCTTCACCCTGTCTGTCCCCACACACCTTCACTCTGTCTGTCCCACACACCTTCACCCTGTCTGTCCCCACACACCTTCACTCTGTCTGTCCCACACACCTTCACCCTGTCTGTCCCCACACACCTTCACTCTGTCTGTCCCACACACCTTCACTCTGTCTGTCCCCACACACCTTCACTCTGTCTGTCCCACACACCTTCACTCTGTGTCCTCACACACCTTCACTCTGTGTCCTCACACACCTTCACTCTGTCCTCACACACCTTCACTCTGTCTGTCCACACACACCTTCACTCTGTCTGTCCTCACACACCTTCACTCTGTCTGTCCTCACACACCTTCACTCTGTCTGTCCTCACACACCTTCACTCTGTCTGTCCTCACACACCTTCACTCTGTCTGTCCTCACACACCTTCACTCTGTCTGTCACCACACACCTTCACCCTATGTGCCCTCACACACCCTCACTCCATCCATCTGGAGTCTCTCTGGGTATGCAGATTTCCTTTCACATGACTCAAGATGTGCCAGAGCCCACCCTAATAGCTTGGCGGAAGGTAATCCCTTCTTTAAAGGTCCCTGCTATAAACATGACCTCTTTAGATGGTACCGAGATCTCTTGCATTTCAGAGGGTCAGAGTTTGACGCAGGGCATGTACCGTGCAGTAGTCTGTGACTGTTTCACACAGTAATAACAGTGTTACCAGCTGCTTGACTATTAGATAAGCATGTCTCATCTCCCAGCCTTTTCCACAAAGCAAAGCCGTTTTGGACGTTGGAAATAAGTTCACACGGCCCTCCTGTGTCTGACTTCCATGCTTTTCTGAGCCTGGAATACATGAGCTTCTGCGAGGTTCTCTGCACCTGCAGCTCTCAGTCAACCAAGATTTGCCGTCACCTGCTCAGTGCCAGGCACCGGTCCCCACACTGAGGACACCATGAGAAGGCAACGGGACAGATGAAAGACCCTGCTCTTCTCTGGGGGACTCTGGAGTTGCAGAGACTCAGGAAGCAAGGTAACAAATCTGCCATCAGAGAGTGAGCCGCTGTGGGAAGAAGAAAAGCTGGGAAAACATTTGTTTTCTGAAACACATTTTACAAAAGAAGAAAGCTGTCACCACCGTTCCGTCATGTACACTGACGCCTCCAGAAAGGTCAAACCTGCTAACAGCAATGAGGCTTTCCTCCCTCAGTCAGGAACAGAAATTCTAAAGAGGATCATTAAGAGTCAATTTGCTAAACCAGACGTGGTGGCACACACCTGTGATCCTAGCACCGAGGCCAGGCAGGGGGATGCCACGCTGGAGGACAGACTGTGCTCTGCAGATTAAGTCTGTCTCAAAACAACAACAACAACAACAACAGCAAAACACAGGGCAGGGAGACAGCTCAGCCCAAGTGCCTGTTGTACAAGCATGAGTCCAGATTCCCCAGAATCAGTGTGAAAAGGCAGCGTCATCCAGTCCTGGGGAGTCGGGCAGGAGGAGCCCTGGAGTTCCCCAGCCAGCTCATATGGTGGAATCCAAGTGTGCCAAGTTCAGCAAGAGACGTCCGTTCAAATAACAAGGTGGAGAGAGACAGGAAGACAGCAGACATCTGCCTGTGGCCTACACACAGAGAGAATAACAGACATACACAGACACACAGACACAGACAGACATGCATGTACATGCGCATACACACACACACACACACACACACACACACACACACACACACACACACACTCCAATGTAATACCCCACAATACAAACCAGATGCCTGGCCTGCAGAGCCCACCCAGGTGGGTGAGTGACCACACCAACATCTCCTCTTCCTTCCACAGAAGGCACTTTAGACAGTGTGTCCCGAGCTCAGAAAAGCCTTAGACAGTCAGGACTAGAGGCACTCAGGGACAACCCTCAAAGTGAGTCTCAGGTGGTGGTTGGTCTGAGACTAGCCTGTCACCCCAGCACCCAGGAGGGGGAAGCAGGAGGATCAGAAGCTCGGGGTTATCCTGGGCTACATTGTGAGTTCAAGGCCAGGCTGGAATACATGAAACTGTGTCTCAGAAGAGAGAGAGAGAGAGAGAGAGAGAGAGAGAGAGAGAGAGAGAGAGAGAGAGAGAGAGAGAGGAGCAGTGGGAAGGGAGGGGATGGAAAGGAAGAGGGGAAGAGAGGAGGAGGAGAGGAAGTGGAGAGGAGAGGGGAGGGGAGGGAAGGAAGATTTCCCCAAAGGTGCTCAGTGTCCAGGCTGAGTTTAGAAGTTTGTGAATACTTATCCATCCAGCAAATCACATGGGCTCTCCTGCCCCGGCCCCGGTGTGCAACAGTGTTGCAGACTCTGGCTGAGGTCAGATGAGCTGGTGGGCTCTCCTCCTTCCTGGCCCCCAGCCGTGTGCAACAGTGTAGCAGACTTCGGCTGAGGTCAGATAAGCCCGTGGGCTCTCCTTCTTCCGGCCTGGAGCCATGTGTAACAGTGTTGCAGACTCCGGCTGAGGTCAGATGAGCCCAAGTACCCCTTTTCCTGAGACTGGGTGCCAGTTCCCAACACCTCTACATTCCCGGGACCTCCACCGCCCAGAGGTCCATCCCACGACAATACAGACCATGCCCGTCCCACAACCCAGAGGTCTCTCTGCACAGCTTAGAGCTGGGGACGCTGGGTCTGAACACCAAGGCCCACCTGTGGGAAGAGCAGGGGCGGCTGAGAGGCCCTGACGATGAGAGACATCAGATGCAGCCCTGGAAGGTTCTGGGTATAATTACTGGCCTGGTTGAGCTACCTCCGCTGTCCTTGGAAGGCTGTGGGCAGCCTGGGACACCCCTCTTCAGCCCTGGCTGCCTGGTTACCTGTCAGTGAAAGTCCAGCTTCGGCACAGCAGCAGATGTGAAGCAGCAGCCTGGTGACACACTAGCAGGACCTGTCACCCTCTCATCACCACACCCCCACCCCCAGTTCCTTGTGTGTTTGTGCTGAGCTGAGCCCAGAGCTGGGCGACATCACCAAGAGGCAGGATCAGAGGCTCCCTGCCTGGTCAGTGCCCTGAGCAGTCTATGGGAGATTAAAAAAAAACATTTTTGCTTAGCTGAGAGAGGACCCATCACTCCCAGCTCAGTGGGACAGCATATGGAGCCCCTCTTCTCCCAGAACCCCAAGTTTGTGACCATCTTGCTCAGGCTTGCTGCACAGGGTAGTGGGAGACACTGTAGTGGCTAAAGGCCCCTGACAGAACCAGTCCCGGCCTGTGCTCAGACAAGGATGCAACAAAAAATGCCTTCCCAATACCAGGCACCCACCGATGTTCAGAGAAGACAGAAGCCACCAAGAGCGGGGATCTGAACCCAGGGCTCTAGGCCCAGAGTCCAGGATTCTTGGTAATAATGTAGCAGACTGGCATTGTAGCTGTGAGGGGAGCTGGAGGGAATTCACAGGCCATACAGAACTGTCCCTTGGCCACAAAACTGTCCCTTCCCCAGCTCTGAGGCCACAGAACTGCCCCTTCCTCCTTCAAGGAGGTGGACCCTGTGCTCGGAATCACAGAATCACCCCTGGATTATCCCAGCTTCCTCTCTCCCTCCTGTTCCTTCCTGCCCTGGATTCTGTTCTGTTCGGCTTTTGAACTCAGCATCCCCCTGCCCTTGCCTCCCTGAGAGCTGGGGTGGCAGGTGGACACCGCCTCTGGCCCCAGCACACCCCTGTGGATGTTCACTTCTACCGCACCCCAGCCCCACACACCCTCCCTCACATGGGGAAAGGCTGGGGACACGACCAGCCTGTTTGCCCACCTGTCTTCGGGGAATCCAATTTCATGCCCAGTGTCTGGAGTGACTTGTACCAAACTACAATGGCACAGGACGCCACTGAACAGTTCAGATGGACTTTTCCACAAAGACCTAGAAATTATTCTTGCTGCTGGAGATCCATTGATCATCTTGTTTGGAAGTGGGTGGCCACCAAGGTTCTAGGCCCCTGCATGGCTACTCACCATTCCTGGGCAAGGGTGTCCCCGGTAGGGATTTGGTGGGAACAGGCAAAGTACTGCCTGTGACTGAGGGCAGACACCGTGGTGATCTACCTGTAACCAGTGCAGACTGGTCCCATCACTTTTCATATAGAGACAGAGGATCAGGGAGGGAGCCTCCATCACCTAATGTCAAAGTAAACTGAGACCAAATTGGACCCAAGGACTTCCCTCTCACCCCTTGCTGCCTCCTGAAGGGAGAGGGAAGTGAGTCAGTTGACCATACAGGGTTTGTGAGGATTGTAAGAAACCAGGATGCATGGGGAAATCCTGCTAGCATGCCTTCGCTCTTGTCTCAAAAACTGGAATCCGTCTGCATCCCCAGGGGGCCCAAACACAGGCTGGTTACATAGTGGGGACACTCCACAGCCTCCCTGTGCCTCAGTTTCTCTCCTGGGACGTCAGGTGATACTGGCAGCCCTGGATTCATCTCATGAACTTCCTCAAGTTCTCTCAGCTTTGTCTAATGACCAGACAACCCATGGCTTCCTGAACGCTTCCATAGACGCTGCTATGGCAACATAGTCTATATTCATTGTAGAGTCCCAGCGCCTGAAGCCAAGGACGTGGGTCTCTGGCTCCTCCCACCACTTGTAGGTTTTGAAGTGGAGACTGGAGCACCTGGGACGGGAAGAGTCAGCCTGGAGCACACGGGTAACTTGTCAAACAGCCCCTGGGCCAGCTCAGGATGTACCAGGGACCTCTTATTCTCTCTCTTCAGTCTGCTGACCCTCTCCCTCAGTCTCATACACAGATTATGGTGGCCCCGCGTCATTCCTGGAGAGCCTGCAATAAGGCCATGGCAAGGAGCGGCCAGAGACTCAAACAGATGCGTGGAAGGTCCTCAGGGTCACAGTCAGCTCATCATCAGCACCCCAGAGACACATGCTGCTGTCTCGGGTCTTAGCGTTTGTGTACATGCTCCACAGGCAGACTCTGGAGTGAGGCATGGGACCGGTGAGCACAGGTTCCCCACATCTGCCCTCAGCCCCATTCTGGTCTTTTTCTCCTGCTTTTGTCTCTTCCTGGAAAAATCATTCATTCATTCATTCACTGGTTCTTAAGACAGTCATTCAAAGGAGTGCTTGCATAAAAATCAAACATCTTGGCCAGGCACGGGGGTCATGCCTGTAATCCTAGCCACTTGAGAGACTGGGGTAGGATTGGTGCCTGTGAATTTGGGAGCAGTCTATCCAGTGGGTTTCAGTCTACCCTGGGTGACGGTGGTCCTTACGAGACTGAGGTCCTTCCTACCTCCTAAAAAATAAATAACCAAGCATCCCCAATGCAAATAAGAGCAGCCACTGTGGAGACAGCAAGGGGGTGAGGTCCCACACGGCCCTGAAAATGGAGACAGCAAGGGGGTGAGGTCCCACACGGCCCTGAAAATGGAAACGCCATACAACCGGTGCCCCAAGCGTGCGCGCGCGCGCACACACACACACACACACACACACACACACACACACACAGAATGCCCTCAGCATCCCTCACTGTGTGCAGGAAGATGGTTGCAACTGGAGACAAGCATCTTAATTAAGTGAATTAGACCAAGCAGAAAAGACAAATGGGGTGTGTGTTCTCTCACTTGTGGACCCATGATTTTATACAGTTACATAAAAATCACAATCGTGTGTGTGTGTGTGTGTGTGTGTGTGTGTGTGTGTGTGTGTGTGTGTGTAGGGCATGAAAGTAGAGGTGACACGGAGTTAACAAAGGGGCCCAAAGAGAGGGAGGGGATGTGTCGATATACAATGAAGGCTTGCTTGAAATTTTTAAAATGAAAGTCAAGCATACACCAAGAGTAGCAGCTGCTGCTCCTGTTCTCCGGCTCACACTCGCCTCACCTGCCTTCACCTCCCCACGTGAGCCCCTCCCCCCCGCCCCAGGCATCAGCCTTCCCTGACTTCCAAGCAGGGCCAAGTCTCTCCACAGCCCCCCACATCCGCACTCTGCCATGATGGTGCAGCAAAGCCCACAGCCCACTGCCTGGTTAAAGTCCACTCAAGTCACCCTTATGTCCTCCCAGGTCACCGCTGTGTCTGCCCAGCTGTGACACTCAGGACCCAGATCCTGGCTGATGCTAAAGAAATTCACTCACACAGCACTCTCCCAGTGGTGGGAACACCCTCCCATAGAGTGAGCGGGGGGGGGGGGGGGGGGGTCAGCCCAGTGAAAACAAGTCACAGACGCTACATCCCCATCCCCGTGGAGTGAATGCTCCAGGTGAGGAGGATGGCAGGCAGGGAAGCAGAAAGTAAACTCTGTGAGGGAATAGGCTACACCTGCAAGGTGGGGAAGAATTTCCAGGCAGGGGGAGCAGCCAGTGCAAAAGCCCTGAGGCAGGAGCAGCGATGGCCCTCTTGAACACCTTTGAGGATTCTGGCATCCAGGGAATGACATGAGTGAGGGGCAGAGAGCAGCAGACCGCTTCTGAGAGGAGAGGCCATGTTCCGTATCATCCAGAAGAGAAATGATCTACATGGTCTATGAGAGTCCCATCTTTAGTGTTGAATAAGTAATTTATTACGTGTATATAGCATGCCGAAGTAAAAGGAGATGTGGGGGGCGGGGAGAGAGAGTGAAATATGAAATCAAGGGCTGAAAATATCCAGCAGAAACCATCTGGGGAGACTGAGGCAGTTGCAGGATCCCAGGTTGAGCTTTTGTGGCTGAGCTTCCACCTCGGGCACTTTCCAGTCAACAGTCACCTATTGGGAATCAGTCACTTCCAGCTGTTGTCAAGACACTGTGTCCACTCCCGGGCTGCTTTGCCATTCTGTCTCCTGCCTGTCATGGAGTCTGGGGGAGGGGGGGACAATCTATTCCAGACAAGAGCCCTGGAGGACACTTGACATACACGTCCTTGGGTTTGAAGTGTGTGTGTGGTGGGGAGGGAAGGGCAACCAGCTTCTCAGTGAGCTCAAAGAGCCCACGGCAGTGTGCCAATATAATATACGTTACAGGCCGTGTAGGACTCCGTAGAAATCTTTGCTCCCCTCTGAAATGGGAGGAATCTGAGGTAACCAATGCCCTCCCCCCACCTTGCCCAGGACAGAAGGGGTTCCCAGAAGGAAAATAGACCTTCAAGTACTGAGACAAGAGCAGCCCCCTGGACACCAGGACGCCATGGGCTTCAGGGCACAGCTGTGACTTTGTCTTCCTGGGGTATGAGATGTTGGCTCAGAACAGACTTTGAGGGCCCGGAGCACAACTAGGCGAGCCTCTTGGTGCCATAGATTCCTGGACACCCAGCCAGCACTCACCAAAGCCAGGCCAGTGCCTGGGTTCACTCACCCTCACCATCCACTGCTCTGCCCTCAGAAGTGTTATCTGGGAATTGGAGAGGGCTGGTTCAGCCAGCATCCTGTGATGACTAGAGAGAACAGCCGGGGGGCGGGGGGCAGGCACCTGGACAGCACCCAGCCCATAGAAATGGATCCAGTGTCCAGCTACCATCCAAGTCCCCTCCATCCAAGTCCCCTCACAAGTTTCACTGAGCAGCTGAAGGGCTCTTCTTCAGCTTCCTCTGAAACCTGGTGGAGAGCAGTTCTGGCTGCAGGGTAGGTAATATTTATGTCCTCTTTTTCTAAAGGTGAAGGATTTCTCAGGGATGCTGATTAGCACACGAGCAGCCTCCAGGTCACGCTGTAAACACGCAGAATGGAGTGTTCAGAGCCCCGATTTGTCCAGAAAACTAGAACAAAGATGCCAGAGGGCTGTAAACACAGCAAGTCTCTCCCAGCTGGGAATGTCTTCCATTCTGTTCCCCGCCCTTTGTTCACTCATTGGATGGTTTATGGACGCACTCAACAAATACCCCCTGGATGTCTGCTGTCCACCAGGCACTGTGCTGAGCACCAGGGAGCCCCAAAGCGCAGGAACAGGGCCCTACCCCTATAGCACCTAACAGCTGAGACAAGATAAGGTAATGATGGGTATCGTGTGGGAAAATAATGGCAACGATGTTAACAGTGGCTTTATTGCTTTTTAATGGAGGTCTACTTTGTATACAGTGACGCTCTCAAAGGGAAGGCGTACCAGTGTCTGTTTGACAAATGCCTGTCAAGACTGACCGTCTCTTAATCACTTTGGGCACAGTCGAGAGATTGTTCAGTGGTTAGAGCACGTGCTGCAGTATCCTAGAGTTTGGGTCACATAACCAGGTGGCACGCAACCCTATAGCGACATGTCCAGGGGATCCAACCTCCTCCTCTGGCCTCCGAGGGTACAGTACTCACATGCACACTCTCCCACACACAGACTTACACACATACACCTTGCAATCACTTCAGGGGGTCATTTCCTGTTCCATCCCCATCATCATAGGTGAGGTTTTCCTGTAGATGGATCATGCCATTTTGGAGGAAGGCTTCCTTCACTGGGTGAGTTATGACACTTCTGGATGAATCAGTAGTTCGTTTTTTAGTGCTGAATACTATTTCATTATCTAAAGAAACCACAGTCATTCTATGATTTTCCTGCAGATGGCTGTTCCCAGTTCCCAGTGGAGAAACTGTGCCGTGGACACTGGGTTCATTTCTGTGGGCTTTGTTCTCATTCTCCTGGATAAATACCTAGTGACTGGACATCAGAATCCTATAATACTGTGCACTTAACTTGGTGATAGATGGCCAAAGGGCTTTCCATGAGGAATGTCCGTTCTGTTCCCCGGAGGAATAGGGGAGACCCAGGTGCTCCACACTCTGACCCACAGTGGCTGGGGCTGGCAGCTATATTTTCCGATCTGGTGGTAGCACGGCTGAGCCTCTTGTGCTTTTACTGGGCATTTCTCTCCTGGCTAACGAAGCTGAATGCCCTTTTCAGGTGTTCATCGGTCACTTGCACAAGTTCTCGCGTACAATATCTGCTCAAGTCTTTACTGGCACTCTTGTCTCCTCATCACACAGTTATAAGATTTTTTTTGCATCTTCTGTAGGGAAGCCCCTAGTCAGTGATCTGTTTTGGAGGGTTGCCTCCCCCATGCCAGCCCAGTCTATGGCATGCCTATTTATTAAAAATTCATTTAGGGGCCTGGGAATGCGGTTCAGTTGGTAGAGTGCTTGCCTAGCATGCACAAAGCCCCAGGTTCAGTCCCCAGCCCTGTATAAAACTGGGCCTGGTGTACACCTGGAAGGATACAGGAGACAAGGGCAGGATGATCAGGAGTTCAGGGTCAGCCTCAGCTACATAGAAAATTCCAGACCAGCCTGGGTTACATGAAACCTTGTCTCAGAAACTAATAATTAAAAAAAAAATAGGTGTATTTAAGGCAAGCCCATTACCAACTGTCTTAGTTACTTCTCTGTTGCTATGAGAAGACACCAGGACCAAAGAAACTTACAGAAGAAAGTTTATTTGGGGCTCACCATTCAGAGGGAGAGTCCATAACCATCACAGCGGGCAGCATGGCAGCAAGCAGGCAGGCATGGTGCTGGAGCAGTAGCTGAGAGCTCACCTCTTTATCCACGAGCATGAGGCAGAGACATTCCCAGAATGGTGCAAGTCTTGTGAAACCTCACAGCCCGCCCCCAGTGGCACCCCTCCTCTCACAAGGCCACGCCTCCTAGTCCTTCCTAAGCAGTTCCATCAACTGGGGTCCAAGCATTCAGGTATCTGATCCTACAGGGACCGTTCTCACTCAAACTACCACAGCAACTTTGCCGTCTCCCAAGCCCTATGGTAGGTGTATTTAGATGAAGCAGACATTTTTATTTTTAGTGAATTCCAGTTTATTTATTCTTTTCCATCATTTTCCATACTCTATGAACCCTTCCTAAGAAATCTTACGTCATCAAACCCAAAAAGGTCGTCCAAGTCATTCCCAGTTTTCTGTCCAGAACTTTCTTAGCTTCTCTTTTATGATCAGACATAGGATTATCCACAAGTCACAGAGATATGTCTGTGCTTTGTCTCCAGGAACTTCCAGTCATCCAGTGATTCGAATCTTCTCCCACTGCCAGGGAGGACGATTCTCCTTTGGGTTTCCTCCTACAATTCACTTCTTCCTTCCTCCTGTCTCACACTGATCTGGAGCTGACGACCATGTGCTTGGACCTGGGGCAGGGCAAGGTGGGTGGTGAGTGTAGACAGGAAAGACATGGCAGGGAGAGGAGCTGGGGGGCCTGTTGCAGGCTGGGTAAGATGTAATGTTCAAGTTGGAGGAGAGAAGATCTGCAGGGAGGGGAGTCACATGGACCAAGGCTCCAAGGCTGGCTCGGGGGACATCCCTTCAACGGCAGTGACCAGGGGCAGCTGTGGCAATGGCCACAGTCTGACACACTGATGTGTGACCTCGGCAGTCCCACCAAAAGGGCAGAGCGCTTCCTCCCCATGAGAGTTTTCTCTAGTCGATAGACTTCACAGGGAAGAGGGCCTGGGCCTCAAGCAGGCTGCATGCTTCCATACCTGCCTCAGCTCTGGGAGCACACTCAGGCTTCCTGGCTGCTTCACAGAGCACAGCCAGCTCACCCTGGCCATCTAGACAAAACCAAGCACCAGCTGGCCCGTCAGCTGGATCATCTAGAAATGAGGGACGTGCGAGGAGTGAGGAGTGAGCACGAGGTGTTTGTGGAAGATACACCTGGGAAGAAGATGGACTCAGGCAGGGGAACGCTTCCGACCCCAAGGAAGATACACCTGTTGTAGAAAGGCTAGGCTTTGAGCCCCAGATCATGGCATACCTGCTCAACAAAGCCAACTTGATGGACTCCATCAAGTCTTGTATGGACTCCAGCAAGGAGCAGATACAGCTGGGCTGTGGCTTCTGCTGTTTCAGTCACTAGCCAAGGGTTTGGATCCAAGTTGGACATCACAGTCTAGAAGCTGGTGGAGATCCTGGAGGTCCCAGCAGCCAGGCACCATAGAGTAACCATGGTCCTTGCTGATAACCATGGAATTACTATTTTTAAGCAAAACGCACAGCTCAGCACTCAGGCCTTGGCAGAGACAGGCAGGAGCTCCCCAGCGAGACTTCAGAGCCAAGCCGCACACCTAGCTAACAGCTCCAGGCACATAAGCAGCCCACACTGAGTTCTGCATGCTCTTGGATTACCGTGGATGTTTGTTATACAGCATTACTGTGGCAAAAGACAAAAATAACTGTTACGGTGAGTGAGCACTGTAGTTCACTTCCCATGGGGTAGGGACAAGCTCGGGGCTCTGCTCCAGCCAGATCAACAAGTACACATGGTTATTCTTAATTGCAGGGAAGCCTGACTCTGCCAGCCAACCCCCAGCCATTTAACAATGTCTATGCTTCCAAATTCATTAGGCATCAATTTGTAAAGATGAGGCAATTGTGGCACTCTGGCAGCCTCCGGGGCAGGGGAGGAGGAGAATCAGAGCAAGCAACTGAATGCAGTGGCTATCAGGGAACCTTAAGGTGTGTGTTAATAATTCATGTCCATCCCTGTGTACTCTCAAGCTGGGGCACAGGGTCGGCACGGCTGGAGAGCACTCATTGAGCTTGGGAGACGGCCTCAAGGGAGAGCAGGGACTTTAACTTTCTACCTGCCCAGACTCTCAGAATTACTGTGAAGTGGGCACCAGGGCAATCAGAAAGGCCTGTTGCTTCCTGCAAACATCTTCAGCGTCACTCTCTCCCACCTTTGCCAGTCAATTGGGGGGACTTTTGACTCTACCATGGAAATATCCCACGTGGAGGTTGGAGAGTTGGCTCAGTCTGTAGAGCACTCATCTTGCGAGCACAAAGATGTGAGTTCAATACCCAGAACCTCTGTAAAAGAAATCGGTTGTGCCAGCATTCACTTGTCAGCACAGTACTGGGGAGGCAGCGACAGGGGGGATCCAGGTCTCACCGGCCAGTCAGCTGAGCCTGATCGGTGGGCTCCAGGCTAGTGACTGAGCCTATAACAGAATACCAAGGTAGATAGTGTCAAAAAACACCCAAGGTTGACCTCCAGCCACCACTCATGTACATATACCTGGACACACACAGAGGAGGGGAGAGAATACCCCACAGCTGTCCACTGCCACCTGCCACCCTAGGCACAGTCCCCAGCAGAGGGGCGCCTCCATGCACAATGTGCTCACTGTTCATTTAGGCCCCATTTCCACTCTTATCCCTTGGGGCTGTCCCAGTCCCAACAGTCAGGGTGATCTCGTTAAAGATAAAGTCACATCAGCCCGCAATCCTCCCACCCTTCCCCATCTCGCTCTGAGTGAAAGGAAAACCCTACGCTGGTTTCTGCTAGTCAGCTGGTGGGAAATGAACCGCCTGGAACTGATGAGCAGCTGAAGACACCAGCGTGGTGTTACTCACAGTTTATGGACTGTGTGCTTCTGTCCTGAAGGAATGGGATGGGGTGGCCACAGAGGGAACATCCAAAGGGACCTCGCTTATGTGGCTGATGGCTAGAGTTGGCAGCTGGTAGTGGGGTCAGCTAGGATTTCAGCTGGACATCCAAGTTGGCCTCTATGGTGGTGTGAAAAAAAATGCCCCCCAAACAAGTGACACTATTAGGAGGTGTGGCTTTGTTGGAGCGAGTGTGGCCTTGTTGGAGGAAGTGTGTCATCACTGTGGAAGTGGGCTTTGAGGTCTCAAATATGCTCAAGCCACACTCAGTGTCTCAGACTACTTGTCACCTGCAAGTGTAGCATGAATCTTAAAAATTCTTATTAATAAAATCAAACCTGGAGCCAGATATAAGGGTGAATGCTGGAGGATCAGAGAAGCAGAACAAGACACAGCCACCTCACCTCGCCAGTTCCTCAGCTGATGCTGTTTCCTCAGACTGGAAGCCTCTGTGTCCTCATCTAAATGGATCTCAGCTGAACTGCTTCTCGAAAGCCTGAAAGCTTAACCCGCCTAGTTCCTGGTCCTCACGCCTTATATACCTTTCTGCTTTCTGCCATCACTCCCTGGGATTAAAGGCTCACTTTCTGGGATTAAAGGCATGAGCCACCATGCCTGGCTGTTTCCAATGCCTTGAACTCAGAGATCTAGATGGATTTCTGCCTCTGGAATGCTAGGATTAAAGGCATGAGTGCCACCATTTTCTAGCCTCTGTATCTAGTGGCGGTTCTGTTCTCTGACCCCAGATAAGTTTATTAGGGAGCACAGTGTTTTGGGGAACACAATACCACCACATGCAAGTCAAGATGTAGGACACTCGGCTACTTCTCCAGCCCCATGTCTGCCTGCACGCCAGCAACACCATGATAATAATGGACTAAACCTCTGAAAATGTAAGCCACCCCAATGAAATGTTTTTTCCTTTATAAGAGCTGCCGTGGTCATGGTGTCTCTTCACAGCTATAGAAACCCTAACTAAGACAGCCTCCATGTCCCCTTCCATAGCTTCTGGTGTCCCTCTCCCTCCAAAGAGCTCAGTCAGAGTACAAGCATTGGGAAAGAGAAAATAGAAACTGCAGAAGTCTGTAGGCTGAGCATGGGGGCCACACAGCACCATTGTCTGTCTCTCATCTGCCTGTGTGCGTACGTGGGTACCTATGCCCCACCTATGGAAGGACACAGTTCACTGAGGAGAAGGGTGTCACCAGTGTGGTGGACAGTGACTGGGGCCATAAGCAGGACTGCTTCTGCCCAGTATAGCAGCCACACAGGGCTGTGGGTACCTTGGAATGCAGCTGGTCCAAGTTCAGATATTCCATAAGCATCAGGTACATGCAAGATTGCACACGTGTAGATCACACTGAAAGAAAAGGAGAGTGTGTCATTAGTGACTTCACATACATCACAACACAAGTACAAATATTTTGTTAAATAAAATATATGTTGAGTTTTTGTCGGAGGGTTCCTTTTGGGGGAGGGATGCTTCAGTGGTGCATGATGCAAAATTCCGAATCAATAAAGAATTATGATGTATGTGTGGGGGAAGGTGTTGGGGTGTGTGGGTGTGGGTGTGGGTGTGGGTGGGTGGGTGGGTGTGGGTGTGTATGTGTTGGCATCTGTTCTAGCCAGTTATTGGCCGGTGAGGCTGGTGAACATGGGAGGCCGAGAGTGTGGGACTGACCAGCAGTGTGCAGCTGTTTCAGGCCATCACAGCTGTCCTTATTATTCGCTGACTCCTGGGACTCTACCTAGAGCTGCCTCCTATTTCCCACCTGCAGGGTCTTTCTCCACCTGCAGAAATGAAGCGGTGAAGAAACTGCATGAGTGTGCACGTGTGTGCATGCATGAGTGTGCGTGTGTGTGCAGGCATGCTCCCCATGCATGCATATGTGGACAGAGGTGGATGTCAGGTGTCTCCTACTATTTCTCTCCACAATTTGTTTTTAGATTCTCCATCTTTTGTTTTTGAGACTGTCTCTCACTGAGCCTGGAGCTGACCCTTCTTCCTGTTAGACCTGCTGGGCGAGGAGCCCTGAGGACCCTCCTCTCTTGTCTTCCAGTGCTGGAGGGACAGACCCACACACGCCACCACACCTGGCTTCCCATGTGGATGCTAAGGATCCAAAGAGAGGACTCTGTGCTCACACAGTAAATTCTATCCCCACTGAGCCATCTCCCCAGGCCCACGTCTGACTCTCTTACAGCTGGGATCCACCATCCGATAACGCTCCTGTGGGGTCTCAAACGGTAGCAAGAGAGAAATTTCAACATTGCTGGGTCCCACAGAGCCACAGATATGCAACTGACATCCAAATGTCAGAGAGCTTGTTGATTGTCTCGTGTGTGTGTGTGTGTGTGTGTGTGTGTGTGTGTGTGTGTGTGTGTATGTGTGTGTGTGTGTGTGTGTCCATGTGTGTTCACAGGTGTGAGTATACTTATGTGTATGCACATACTCCAGCCTGCAGGTGACACCAGGCCTCAGATCAGGGAGATGTGTCCACCAGAGGACATGATAGCAGTGGAGAGCAAAGCTACCCAAAGAACATTTCAGATCAGCAGAAAGCCAAGGCTAAAGTGAGTGGAGAGAGTAATTTAATTTAAATCCAATTGCTGCAAGGGCTGCAAACACCAGCCCCTGGTTTGGGGAGACAGAGTCTAAAAGGTGTGTTTTCAATGCCAGGCTGCACCAAACGCACAGGTCACATCTGCCGTTTATTTAACCATCAAGAGTGAAGCATATTTACTCCAGATGAGCTCATGGACATGCATGCATTTGTAAACTTCAAAGTGCTTGGCAAATAGGAGGTGATGGCCATCTTGCACAGTAATATGCTCCTGACCCACAGACACAGATGCGTGACCACTTCCTGCACCGTGGAATCCCCGAGTCTGGGGCTTAAGAACACATGTATGACGGAGAGCTACGTGGCTGAGGGCCAGGGCCTCTGGATGCCGAAGTTTGTTTCTAGACCACACCACACTTGAACTCTCTGAGCCTCAGTTTCCTTCTCTGTCGCTACGGAGAACAAGCCAGCAGGGAAGCACCTGTGACATGCAGGGCACAGAGGCTGACCCTCAGAGAGTGAAGGAGAAGTCTCATGAAGGATGGCCTCAGGAAGCGCAGCCCTCTTTATCCGAGGTGGAAGTTAGATCATAAACGGAACGAGTCAGGTGGGCTTCAGTTGGGCATTTGTTAAAGACACAACCCCTCCGACAACTTCGCTATGCACATAGCCGGGGGCAGTGGAGGGAACAGGGGCCATTCACCTGCGGCTGGACCTGGGCGCCCGGATGTGCCCTTGAGTCGTAACTATGCACCACAGGCTCCGGGTGTGGATTTGGGTCACAGTGTAATGGAGCAAGGCGGGCTGAGTGGGAGGCTCCAGACACAGACTGTGGACAGACAGAAGTACTCCTGGGCCAGGCTAGGGGCAATGCTAGGGCTCCTTATCCCGCATGTATGACATGGAGGGTGATGAAGGTAAAGGCCACAGTGTGAGGGCAGGCGTACCAAGAGTGTAGTGACCAAGGGTGATGATGGGTAGGGAAGGAGAGCGACATAGCCCAGCTCCGTTGTTCTAATTCTCACGGACTCCTATGCCACTGTGTTTACCTTCATGCTCCCTGTCTGGACAATGAAGATCGGAGTCATCCTCACTCCTGAGTGTTACGGTGAGTCTTGTGTTTCATTGCATACTCAGTGTTAGTGTGTGTGTGTGTGTGTGTGTGTGTGTGTGTGTGTGTGTGTGTGTGCGCGTGTGCACGCGCGTGCCTGTGTGTGTGTACACTCAGGTGCCTCTGTGTGCACATGCGTGTGTGTGCCTGTGTGGAGGGCCAAGATCAACCTCAAGTATTCCCCAGGACAGCCATCCACCTTGTTTTTCAAGACAGAGTCTCTCACTGGGCCGGGGGCTCACCAGTGAGGCTAGGTTGGCCTGCCAGTGATCCCAGTAATCCACCTGTCTCCACCTCCCCGGCACTGGGATCCCAAGTGCCTACCACTGTGCCTGATTTTTACATAGGTTCCCAAATCAAACTCTGGTTGGTCCTCATGCTTGCACACCAAGTGCTTTGCAGACAGAGCCACCGCCCCAGCCCTGGATGTCGGTGTTGCCGCTCATGACCTTGAAGAGGAGCCCCAGAAGGTCTGGCCACTATGAGGTCCCATTGCTGATCCCGAGGCTGCCTTCGGTGGATAGAAAATTTTGCCAGAATGGTCTCAAGGGCAAAAGTAGTTCTGAGGAGGGAGGTGGTGAATCTGTGTCTAGGCGTGGGTTGTAACCCTGGAGGCAGACACACACCAAAGCAGACACAAAGCCATTTATTGAGCATCTATTATCTTCTGATGCATGCTGGGGGTTTGGTCTATATGATGTCACTCAGTTTTTATACGCAAGCAACACTTAGACAATTGTTTCCGTTTTGCAGAGAGCAAACGGAGGTATCTGAGGGGAGAACTTTGGCCAAAGTCACAAGGCCAAGAAAGGAAAACACTGCCTTGGAAGCAGGTCTTACACCATATATGTGTAATTTCCTTCCTAGACAGAAGTCTCACGGTGCAGTTAGACTCTACTTTGGGAAAAGCAGGACTATGAGAGATGATGATGATGATGATGTTGATGATGATGATGGTGATGATGTTGACAATGATGGTGATGGTGATGATGATGGCAACGGTGTAATGATAATGATGATGATGAGATGATGATGACTTAAAGGTGTGAACTGTGGTGTGTGCTGGTTGGCTTATGTCAATTTGACACAAAGAAGGGCCCTCAATTGAGGAACTGCCTCCATCCAATTCGCCTGTTGGCAAGTTTGTGGGTCATTTCTTGATTAATGGTTAATGCGGGAGGGCCCAGCTCAATGTGGGCAGTGCCACCCCAAGGGCAGGTAGCCCTGGGTTGTATAAGAAAGCAGTCTGAGCAAGCCATGGGGAGCAAGCCAGTAAGCAATGCTCTTCCATGGTCTCTGCTTTAGCTTCTGCCTCCAGGTTCCTGCTTTGAGTGCCTGCCTTAGCTTTCCTCAGTGGAGTGTGACCTGGGACATGTAAGCCAAGGAAACCCTACCCCCCACACACACACAAGTTGCTTTTGGCCTTTTTTTAAATCACAGCAATAGCAATCAGGTTAAGATATGGGGGGTCTGGGAAGGCACCCACTTGAGACTGCTTCAGCACAGATCCAGAGAAAGTGGGAAGAGGGGGTTGAATATCTGTGAGTCATGGGTCCAGCATCTCTGGGGGGAGGGCATTGAGACAGCAGGCACGGAAGTTATCTTGTGAGTCCTTTGGGCTGTTGAACATCACATTCACGCCCAAGCTGGACAAGGTGATGTCCTTGGGTTCCACTATGGCAACTGTCCCCACTCAAAAAATCACCCTCAGTACTGCTTTGTAAAACACATTGGTGTGGGAAGCAGTCATTGATGCTTTACCTAGTAAGAGACAAAGTAGACAGTATCATCACCCTTAGGTTATGATGAAAGACCTCCCAGAGTGTGACTCTGTGTGTGACCTCATGGCTGGTACCAGCACGGGGACTTACAACCTTGTGTGTAGATTTCAAAAGCCCGTGTTCTTGCAAGTGGCGATTTAGTATAATCTGGGCTGGAGCAGGGTTGTCTGTAATTTGTATATTATGCTTTTAAGTCTCTGAGGAATGGAACCCAAGATCCATGATCACCTAAAATTTTCCTAAATTTTCAAAGAATTGAACATCGAAGCCTTGTTGGTGTCTAGAGGGCAGCAGGGCCCTAGTGTGTGTGTGTGTGTGTGTGTGTGTGTGTGTGTGTGTGATGGAAGCAGATGTTTTCCCATCACGGGAAGGAATCCATGGGTCCTCAGGAAGGGCAGGTGTGGCACGGGAGCCCTCAGAGTTAGACAGAGCCCACCTAGGAAGGGATTGGAGTGCCTGGCTAAAGGTTGTCACTCGATGACAGGACATGTCTTGGAAGGGTTTGGATAGATTTTCCTTCTGAGACAACCACTCCAGAAGCAGAGGAGATGGCCCATCAGAGCCTTGGGAGGGGTTGGAGCACAGTGGGAACAATCTCTGTGAAGAGATGAGGATGAGCAAACCCTGGCAGAGAGATGGTGGATGGGCCTGGACGCTGATGGGTTTGCAGAGTCACACGGGAGAGGTGCCTGAAGGTGGTGTGGGTTCCTAATGTGACTGCTACTGTTGTCCCAGGTCACCACAGCCTGGGGGACAGCTCCACCCCATCCTCTGAGTGCCTAGCCCTGCCCCCACCCGTGCCCGGAAATCAGCGTCTCTTCTGGATGTCACAGCTGCGTTTCGCCTCCTTCCTTCATTTCAGTCCCAAGCAAAGCTGCTCTCAGCTCCTCACGGGGCTCAATAAAATTAACTCAGAGTCCGTCTGGTTCCCAAGTCCCCGTGTGCTTGCTCAGGTGCGTTCCTTGGCTGGGAAAATCTGCCCAGGTGGCAGAACCCCATGCCAGCGAGTGCTGCCCTCGGTTGCTATGATTAATTTGGATAAATGTGCTATGGAGCAGCCGGAGAGTGAGTTTCCTTTCGTGGATCAGCTTCAAATTCAGAGACAACTGCAGGGGAAATGGTGTGGGGAGACGGAGCCCCCACATCTTAGGGCAAAGGTGCCAAGGCCCCCGGGAGGGAGTATCCCCGGGAGGGAGTATCCTCGGGAGGGAGTATCCCCGGAAGGAAGTATCCTCGGGAGGGAGTATCCCCAGAAGGGAGTATTCCCGGAAGGGAGTATCCTCGTGAGGGAGTATCCCCGCCACACCTGCTTCTGTGATTTTGACAGGTGAAGCCTGGAGAGGAACCAAGGCTGTAGTTGTAAACCCCCCCCCCCAGAGTTCAGAGAAAAAGCAAGCTTTTGTTGAGTCTGTTTTATAGAGGTGTCCAGAGCTATCCCCGTGTCCACTGGGGTAGGTCGGGGTGGAGCCTGGCTCTGTCGTGGACTGTAGGACCCCATTTTAGTCTCCTCCTATAAAACGCATTGTGATGATGACACCCGGCTCATTCAGTGTCTTGAAGCTCTAGGTGAGAAACGACAGGCAGAAAGTGCATTTAATGGGCTGGTTAAGAGAACCTGTAGCTTTTTCAGAGAATCTGTCTTCAGTTCCCAGCGCCCACATTGGGTGTCTCACAACCACTTGTAACTCCAGCTTGGGGGGAATCTGGCGCCCTCCTCTGGCCTCCACAGGAACTTGCAGGCTAGTGTGCATATAGTTTTACTCACGCACACACATCAGGTAGGTAGGTGATAGATAGGTAGATAGATAGATAGATAGATAGATAGATAGATAGATAGATAGATAAATAGGCAGGCAGACAGACAGACACTCTCTTTGAAATGACTCTGGAGAAAGGGCTCAGAGGTTAAGAGTTCCTGCTCTTGCAGAAACTGGCCTCTCAGCACCCATGTTGCTTGGCTCACAACTGCCTGTGACTGACTACCTGGAGGGTACCAGACACCCCCATCCCCTGTCAATCATCCTCTTGATTGTAGCACCTCAATCAGAAGCTACAAAGCAAGTGTAGGGATATTTTGTTTGCACTTTAACAAATAAAGCTTGCCTGGGGATCAGAGGGCAGAGCTAGCCACTAGATAACCATAGAGGCCAGGCAGTGGTGGCACACACCTTTAATCCCAGAATTTGGGAAGAGTAAGCAGGAAGATAAGGAGTTCAAGGCCACCCTGGGCTATACAAGATTGATCCAGTCTAAAAGAGAAACAGAGCCAGGCAGAGGTGGCACACACCTTTGATCCCAGCACTTGGGAGGTGGAGACAGGAAGGGATATGGCTGGGCAGAGAGAGAAATATAAGGCAGGAGGAGACAGGAAGTCATCCTTTTTGACTGAGGATTTCGTAGAGGTAAGAACTAGTGGCTGGCTGTTCTGCTTCTCTGATCTTTCAGCTTTCACCCTGATATCTGAATCCGGGTTTTTATTAATAAGACCAATTAGGATTGGTGCAGCACAAGAGTTCTAGAAAGCACAGCATCTTCTCTCTCTAAAGCATTAAGTTCAATCAGGGAGGGGCCAGGGCAGAGCTGCACCCACCTCGTGGCTGGCCCAGGTCACTGACAGCAGCCTCCAGGAACACGAATAGAATGTGGTTCTCCTGTTCCCATTTTCTATGCATTGACTCATGGAGTTCTGTTTACCAGGGTGGAGAGAGCTGTGCCCTGGACTAGCTGTGCCCTGGACTAGCTGTGCCCTGGACTAGCTGTGCCCTGGACTAGCTAGGTCAGGATGTTTGCAACCTGGAGCATTGGAAAGGGATCCTCTACTCTAATCCTGGAGAGTGGGGTTGCTATGGAGACGATCTGTAAACACTACACAGCGATGGCAGAAGACAAGAACCTTTCTTTTGGGAAGAGAGAAGCCCATTCCTTGTGGAGCAGAGGAGTATGGGCGAGGGCGGGCTTTATTAACTCTGCCTGCCTGAGAAAACTAAAATGGCTGTTTTTCTGTCCCCTGATTGACAGAGAGCAAGTTTGAATGACGAGAAAGTTCCTATGCATTGCTTTCTTGCAGTAAGATGTCATAGGATTAAAATAAGATCAGGAGTTTGGAGGATGGTTCAGTCGGTAAAGCACCATGTAAGCACGGTGGCCAGGATCAGACCCCAGCACCCATGTACTTGGGCATGGGGACACATGTGTACCTCATTGCTGCAAAGTCAGAGGCAGGCAGATCCCTGGAGCTCCCTGGTCAGCCAGATGAACCTACTTGGTGAGCCTCAGGTCTGTGGGAGATCCTGTCTGAAGCAATAGAGGCGGACAGTGCCTGAGGAACAACACCTGAGATGTCTTCTATCCTCCACATGTACGTGCATGCACACACACACACACACACACACACACACACACACACACACACACACATACACACCATGCACACACATGCACCATGCACACAACACAGGCACTATGCACAAAAATAGGTACCATATACCCCCCTACACACATGCATGCACATACATGCACCATCTATACATATACACCATGCACATACATACATACACACACTACACACACATATACTCAGGTGCACCATGCATACATATACACACATACACCATACACAGACCCATGCACATGCACACGCACACGCGCACACACACACACACACACACACACACACACACACACACACACACACCAATATGCGCCATGCTCACAAACATACACAAACACAATTTTTTTTAAAAAAAGTCAAGTAATTTAATAAAGACGATGAACCAGATGACTTGGGAGACATTCCAGGCAGCTGGCGTTGGAGTTCTATGCCTGTGGGTGTTGGTGAGTCCAGGATGCATCCACATATTTGCACCCACTGCGGAATTGAGTTTCCCTGCTAGCTTTTTTTTTTTAATCATTGCACCTCGGCAGGCATTTCTATCAGCAGAAGAAGTGGGTGCCAGGAAGCATCAATGACCTGCTCAAAGTCAAAACAGCTACCTAGAACCCAAGTCCCCTGACTGTTGCTACCACCCACCTCTCACCACGGCATGTGGGGGGTTCAAATACCCTCACCGATATGCCCATGTCACAGGATCTCCCCGCAGCTGGAAGCACACAGTCCTGACCCACACCTCCCGTCCTTCCCTCCCCTCCCACCTGACTTAGTATCTTCTCTTAGCAGCAACCTCAGCTTCTTCCCAGCTCAAATGGCTCCTAACATTCCAGTCCTGGCTGATCCCTGCAGAGCAGGGGAGAGAGGCATGAGAAAGGAGGTGGACAGCCACCTAGGAGAAATGCCCTGTGATTTGGACACCTTTGACAAACACACAAAGGACCAGGTAAGAATAGCTCTTTGGAACAGCATAAATAGGAACCCACTGGGCCTCCATGCTCACTGCTACAATAATGAGTGTGCCTGCCTTTTGCTAACAACATTTTAAGTCGGTAATTGGCCCAACGGGGGACAGAGACTGTACATGGAGCTACAGAATAGCACAGAAAATCCCTGAAAGCCTTCACCTCCCATCTGCAGAACCACCTGCCTGCCCGGCCCCATGGAGCTGCATTCCTTCATTGAGAAATGCACAGACATTCACCACAGGAGGGGCTTGGTGGGTCTCCCTCCACGGGGCCCCTTCCACATCAGAAGTCTTTTGATAACCCTTCTCTCCCTCACTTGGGGTCCCTGTTCTAAAGGATGCAGCCAGAAGCCCTGCCTGCTCTGATCTCCTCAAACGGATGCATTTGCCTTGGATCTGTGGAGTAAGTGATTGCTTTGGTAACGTGGTGCTTCTGAAAGATGAGTGGCCCGTCTCATGTGAACTAATAATGCTGTCTGTAGGAAAATGACTCCTTGGGTGCCCACCAGAGCCCAGTGAAGGGACTCACAGCCTCATCTCATTTGGTCCTTGTGAGGCTGTCACAATGTGTCCTCAGTTCAAAGTAGAGGCCACAGGGCTGCAGAGGGTTTTGGAAGCTGCCCGGCCAGCTCCGAGCACAGATTTACCCCAAAGTCATTCTAGGCATAGCCAAAGCCATCCACCTTTTCAAAATGTTGAGGTTCCTTTGGGGGAAGCACTTCCAACTTCTTTTGTAAGGTTAAATCTTTTTTATTTTGATCTCAAATTTATTAATAGTTAATACGGTGGAAGTCTTCAGCAAGACTCAGAAGCCTGCTCCTGCCAACCAGTTAAATATCAACACAGCCAGTTTAAACCTGTATTTAAACTGGAGTCCTGTGTTCTGAGTTCATAGCAGCTCATGTGGTTTCGGCAGGTAACCATGGACACATACCAAGGGAAGAGCTGACATTTGACAAGCACGTCACCACCTCTCTAGGCTACACCCAGGGCAGACATCAGTAATCAGTCTTGGAGTTCTTTCTTGCAGAGCTTGGATATGTCTCCAGGCAGGAACACCCCATGACTTTGCATGGAAATAAAACCTGTTTATTTACACTGTTGAAGACCCTCTGGTAACACAAATGAGCAGCGTGACTGCCTGCTGTCAACACTTCTCTTGTTTACAAAAAAATTCTTCTAATCCCAAGTAAGTTCTTTTGAAATGCAACATAGGCTCCCCTACTTGAAGCATGCCATGTGGAGTTCTCCAAACGCCCCAACTTTTTTGAAGCCTGTGATTTTCCAAGACTTCTGAATTTGGGGGCAGTTTATATTTGGACTTTCAGACTTAGGATGTTCAACCAGGGTCTTGGCAAACATGTCCAAGTACCAGAAAAAGAAAAAAAAGGTGGGGTTGGGGCAGCTCTGAATTCTGAACAGTTCTGGTCCCAAGCACTTCTTACATTTGACTTGTTCTTGCCATGGCAACAGGCAGTGTTATAGTTGACGTCCACAGCATCAAGATAAAAAGATGGGGACCGCCAGGAAGGACACATGTGTGAGTGGGAGGAGGTGGTCCCGGGGGAACAGAAAACACAAGGGGTGTGTGTCCACAAAGCTCAAGAGAGGAGAGTTCTTCCTGACCTAAAGAAAGGCAGGATGGGCAGCTGTGAGGGGTGGAGTGCCTGGGCTTTGGGAGCTAAGCCAGCCCTGATGGAAATGGGAAACATCCTTCATTGTTGAGGGTTGGGGTGTAGCTCATGGACGGAACACTTGCCTAGCATTCATAAGGCCCTGGGTTCGATCCCTCCCACTCACGAAGAAACAATCGCGTGTGTCAGCACCCCTGTACAACACATCTCTTCCCTCACCCTCCTTCCTGGTACGTGAGTCGCTGTGGTGAGAGGGAGGGGTGCAGGTGGCGGCAGCGTCTGGCTCTGATGGACAATCGAGTGTTGGAGCTTAGAAATGTGACAGTGACTCAGAGACATTGCCTGGCTCCTGTGGATGCTATGTGGCCAGCTAAGCCAGCCTGTGTCCTCACCTCCCTGGGGGCCATGGTCGCAAGGATGGTAGTTCTCGAGGACATTACTAACACAGCCAAAGTACTTAGGGAAGGGAACCAAACGCTGAGCAAAACCGGAGCGAAGGAGACAGAGTGGGTGAGACTTGATGAGTCCAGCCCGGGCCACGCAGGCTGGGAGGTGAGGGCATGTGCAAATGCCCAAATAAGTCGCCCTGTCTCCATTAGGAATTTCAAAGGGAGTTCTTTAGGGAGGTATATGTCACCATTCTCCTAACTCATATCCATGGCAGACATTACCAATCAACCACAGAGCTCTCCTTCTCGTACAGTGTGGCGTGTCCCCGTGGCAGCCAGGGATCAGGGAAACTTAGATGAGTCTTAGCTGTGTCCTGGCCTTGCAGACATGGGCGACACCTCCCAGAGATAATCAGCCAATTCAATACCTTTGGATCTATTGCAGCTTGAATCCATTGCTACTGCCTTCCAGCTCCATCCTCAGACCCCCAAGAGGGTGGTTCACAGAATTATTCTCGCAATCCCACAGACAGCATCAGCCTCATTAAACCAATGAAAGATCAGCCCTCTTCTGGGGGTTTATTATGTGCGATTCAAAATCAACCCCCCACTGCTCACAACCCTCTGCAGAGGCTCTGGGAAGAAGAAATTACGTGTTGCCCCCGGAGAAGGCGGGAGGAGGTGTGGGCTGAGGTTGCAGCATGTCGCACGTCTTACGTCTTACGGATTCCTGTAGTGACAGTGCAATGGGTTGTTGTGACAGCCTGGGGGCAGACACCGCAACTCGGAATCCTGGGGGGCTCCAGTTGAGGCACACCAGGATTTTAAATGTTCTACGAGCCCATGACCTGTGCGGCTAGGAAGCAAAGCGTTCCTTCAAGTACTGTCAGGTGTGAATGGAGACACTCACCTCCCTAGCATCCGCCTCTTTGATCTCTCCAGGGTAGGGATCATCAGGTCAATCCTCCAGCATGCGTGTGCACACCACACACACACACACACCTCTTGGTGTCTCACCTCATTGTTAGGATACAGTGCTGAGTTCTAATGTGCTCTAAGGCCACTCTGACCTATGACAGGAAAGCTGAGGAGAGCCGCAGCTCAAAGTGATCACAGAGTCAACACCGTATGCTACCTGGCCCTTTTCACGGAGGCGTCTGCTGATCCCAGAGCTGGGCCAGCACCTGGGAAAGCAGCTGACCTCTGTTTTGGAGCATCTGAGGACTGGGCAGGAAAGGGCCAAGGCGTCGAGGTCCCTGGGGCAGCTGGCTGCTGGCAGGGTCCAGCTCAGCAGGTGCTGAGGAGAGTGTGAAGCATGAAGAGAAGGGTGTCATACGTATGCACACACATACCACATGCACATGTACACACACACACACACACACACACACACACACACACACACACACACGTGAATGAACATATCTACTCACACACACAGCCACAGCTTCTTTGTGTCCCCAGATCCTCTGGACTGACCTACTCCAACACTGCTTGTCCTGGGGGCCCTGGACCTACACTCCAGTGACATGGTCAGATGCCGGCCCTCATCACTGTTCAGCTTCTCAGCCTCCTTCACCCGCCTAACCAGCCCCCTGCATCACTTTCTCCATCGTAAACACACAGGCATGTGTTTTGTTTTCTTGGTTGGATTCCAACAGCTGGGACCACGGCCCAGAAGTCTGTGAGAAATGCCTGTGGGTTCCGGCCTCGCTGGAACTAGCCATTGGAGTTTTTTTTTTCAGCTTTGGGTGCTGGTGCCTCTGTGCGCTTCGAGACCACAGGGACAAAATATTCATGACCACCCGGTGTGGCTCTCCTGCTTGTGGTGAGATGGATCCCCACAAGGATGGTACCGGCAGTAATACCCAGCTGCTGGCTTCTTGAGGCCATGTGGCCCCTACCCCAGCTCCGCCCCAGCCACCTAGGATGGTCCCGGTCAACGCTCTCTGCTCATTTCTGAACCGTTTGCTCTCCCCACACACCACTGCCCAACTCAAGCTCCCTGGTCCAGGAACTCAGCCTCGTTCCCACTCCACGTAGTCCACGTCATCGCTTTGCTGGGATTTAAACTGATTCTGAGAAAACAGAAGATGAGTAAAATGTTCCAGGACACACCGAGTTCAGTGTACTGAGAGAAGTTTCTTCACTATAGGACTTCTCAGAGCCTTAAAAACAGGATGCCCTTGAGTACAGTGTTTTCCAGAGCTAATTTGTGTGTGTGTGTGTGTGTGTGTGTGTGTGTGTGTGTGTGTGTGTGTGTTTCTGTGTGTGTTTGTATGTGTGTGTGCTTGTGTGTGCATGTGTGTCATTATGTGCATATATGTGTGCTTGTATGTGTGTTTGTATTTTAGTGTGTGTGGCTGTGTGCATGTTTGTGTGTGTATATTTGTGTGTGTGTGTGTGTACTTGTGTGCATACACCATTTGACAGAATTTGAAGCTGGTGCACTGTTCAACATAATAAATGGGTGTTGTTTAGACTGTCGTCCTCTACCTTCCCTAGCCAGCTTCTTCTAGTAACAGGGCACTTCTCTCATGTCAGAGGCTTTTCCCATCCAGTGAAGGTGGGGTCGGTCTCCTGACACTGTCCTCAGCAAGTGACAGTGGGACCCAGCTCAGCCCACAGTAACTAGCTGGGTTGAGAGCGGATCTGCGTAAACTGATCCCTGAGATTGTTCTAGTGAGAACCTCAGGAAAGCCTGTTCTCCCCCTCCCCCCCCCCCGCCCCCAACTGGGGATGGAGAGTCTCCATGATGCAAGTAGCCCAAGGGGTCAAACAGCTAAATGGGGACAGAATCTTCTAGAACAGAAGCCAGAGCCATGGTAGAGAGCTGGGATCCCCGGCCCTGGTTCCTGAGCCCCCTGGCCCTCCATCTCAAGAGGGTTCATTCCATCACCCTCTTAATTACAGGAACCAATAACTGTCACTGGCTCCTGTTTAATTTTCATTCTTGCTGAAGCCAATTTGGGTTCTCCGTCCCTCACAGATACAACCTCCTGCACAACAAGGAGAAAGCACAGCCTCCCCGTCACGCAGCAGGCACACGGCACCAGTTCCGGGGGGCCCTGCTGGCCCTGAATCCTTAGCTGACAACCCCCAAGGTCATGGCATTTCACCCATTTTATGGCTCCCGGGAAACAGACGGTCAAATGTGGAGCTGGTGGCACAGTGGGACAACATCCATCCATCCTTCATCCCTGATATCCAAGAGTTCGGTCACCAGCTCAGTACCCCAGGACTCAACCAGGCAACCTCTAGGGGGACCTTAGGGAAAACCACTAGGCTTCATTCTCCCCACCTTCCAGACCTTGTCACAACTGTGTTTTTCTTGAATTTCTGTCTCCTGAGCCATTTCAAGACCAAAGAGCTTGGATCCGGCCAAGGGTAGTTTACTCGGCTCAACTGCGAGACAACATCATGCTTGAATGATAATCTGACTAGCAAACAAGAAACGTGAAGGCTTTCTGGCCGGGCGGCAGTTCTAACGTGGAGATCCCTCATTCGGGACGGCCGAAGAGCACAGGGTACCGGTGTAAACAATCGGCGGAAATAAGGAAACCGGGGTGTGAAGGGTGTGAAGCTGCTCAGCATCAGCAGGGAGCTCGGGGTGACCCTGTCAGTGCCCACCCCATCCTCTGAAGGAAGGATGAAGACAGTTGGCCACATGTTGCAGGAAAGATCATCAGGACTGCGGGGTAACCCAACGTGTTGAAGGTCACAGAATCAGAGGGGCAGTCAAGGAAGGTGTGTTTGTGTGTGTATATTTGTGTCTGTTTGCACCTGGCTCTGTTTGCGCCCGGCTCTGTTCGCGTGTCAGATGGGACTGGCTAGTTGGTTTCCGTTGCTGGTAAACTGGCTTTCCCGTTTTCCCAGCCCCACCAAGCACTGGTGTTTGCCACTCCAGCAGGAAACACCATTTGGCTAAGAGCCACGTTTCCTTCCCATGCCAGTCCTGTACATTTGTATAGCCGTGGCCCACAGCAACTGTGATAACAGAGGCCAGCTTCAAAATGAATGGGTTTGGGGAGCGGAGACAGATGGAGCCATGAAGCTGACTGCCCAGTCTTATCAATGAGCTGCAAGTTCCGTGAGGGACCCTGTCTCAAAAATTTAAAGAGCGATCAAGCCCAGAAGCATTTGGCAACTTGTCTTATGAAAATTGACAAGCTGACTTTAGAAAATCCAGGTCACTAGGGCTGGGCTGTGGCTCAGTGGGTATGGTGTTAACCCTAACATGCACAGAGCTGTAGGCTCCAGTCTCTAAGCACAATACAAACTGCTTGTGGTGGTGCACCCTGTAATCCTAGCACTCAGGAAGTAGAGACGAGAGGATTAGGTACTCAAGGCCACCCTCAACTGTGTAGAAAGCGGGGCCAGCCTGGACTACAAGAGGCCCTGTCTCAAAAACCAAAAGGCAAGTGATCAGCCATATTGGGCCCCACTGCCATGGAAGCCAGGACCAGATTTCAGGGATTGACCCAGTCTCTGAGACACCCAGATCCCATCCCCCACCTCCTCCCATCCCATCCCGCTGTCTTGACCTGCTCCACTTAACTCATGCTCCTGGCCTACAGACCATGAATACAACCTGGGTCTGTGTTTTCTTAAAGTCTCTTTCTCCTCTGACACTTGAGATGACCAAAGACACACTTCAATAGCAGACCACATGATGAGAAGGTCCAGAGAGCTCAACCCAAAGAAAGGGAACCCCCACCCGGGGGAGTGTTGTATTATGGTGGCCACATCTGGGCTGTGGGTGTCTTCTCAAGCTGGAAAACTGGCGGTAGCCAGGTCCAGAGATAAACAGAAGGTGACCTTCTGCTGTTCTGCCAGACCAGTGCCCCCCCCCAAAAAAAATCCCTGTGTGAAAACCCTCCACAGTGGCTTTGATGTCCCTCTTCCAAGAGACATCACTTCAAACGAGAGAGGAGAAAGGCGGGCTGAGGGAGGGAGCCTGGCAGAGATGCCGTTCCTGAATGCTAATTACTCTCCCTCTGTGTAAATAATTATCTGGAAGGAAAAAGCTGCAGAAGACTGGAGAGCTGGAGATGCCAAAGGAAGACCAAAGGCAGTCTGGGATTTGACGAGCCCCCGGGAGCAGTCCCGACAGGAAAGCCAGGCCATGGCGTCCGTCTTGTGTTTTAAGTGCAGCTTTCAAAGCCCCGGGCACCGCCGCCATGAAATCGTGGTTCTGCAAACTGGCATGTGGTGATGTCCTAGCTGTGTCTCGGACTCAGCAGCAGAGACCGGGAGTCTCAGAAAGTAAGACTTCTGGAGTCAGTCCAGCTCAGGCTTGTTGTAGACGGGATCGGGGACACGTTCTTTCCACCGAGGGCCCATGCAACGCTGCTCCCTCCGTTAGGAGCACCTCCACACCCTTCAGTGATACCTTCACTACTGTGTGCCCCCATTTCTGGGCAGGGCCAGCCTATGTCCGTCTGCCTGCATCCGTGGTGTGCCGCTGGAATCTCAGAAGGTTTACGTGTTGGGCTGGTCCCAGTGGGTGGCATCGTTCCACAGTTCTTAGGCTGTGAGGGATCTGGCTGGGCTGATGACCTAACACCTGAATGGACTGTCAGGCAGCAGGGTACAGTTGGAGGAAGGATGCTGGGGGCCCTATCTTCAAAAGGTCTCTCTCTCTCTCTCTCTCTCTCTCTCTCTCTCTCTCTCTCTGTCCTTCTTGGCCACCAAGGAATGAGCAGTGCAGGGTCCCTGCTGCCGTGCTCTGCCTCGAAGTGCACAGGCCCAGAAGCCAGGGAGCTGAGGGACTATGGGATGAAACTTCAGAAAAGGAGCCCAAAGAAACTGTCCCTCACAAAGTCACAGCTATGGGACAGACCTGGCCACTATGTCTCTGGGACCCTCAAGTCATGGGGTAGAGTGTTGAGTAACTGTTGGGGCACATTCCTTAGAAATGAGTCTGAGAGCTGGGGTGAGCGCCAGGCCTTCCCATCTCCTGGTTGGGAAGATCTGAGGAGCATGCTCCGCAGTCTCGGGGTTGCCAGGCAGCTCCAAGTGTGACTCCTGGATCCACCAGGTGCCTCCTGTGGCTTCTTTCTTCTCCCTACTCACCTGTTCTTGCTGGGAGGCCTGCAGCTACACGCCCCTCTCAGAACCTCCTTGCCGCCCCTCCTTCTGTGAGCTCCAATGGAGGCGACAGCTTCCTGGAACTCCTGCCCAAATGCGGGAGTTTCCTGGGGAGGAGGGGACACCGGGCACGAGGTGCCCAGGACTGAATGTGAGTAACGCCCCTCTACTGTGCTCAGAGCACACGGGTCAACTGTAACGGTATTTCCTGATGCCCGAGGTGTCAGCATGTGCCTCCTCTGCTCAGCAGAGCGCCTGTACGGGACTGGTGGCTCCGACTCCATGGGAAGGACATTCACCCAGCATGCAGGAAGCCCTGGATTCAGTCCCCAGCCAAAGCATCCGCTGGCCTTGGAATCACACTCCTGAAATCTCAGCACTGTGGAGGTGGCAACAGGAAATTCTGTGCATGTTTTAGCCACCCGCCTTCTCCTGAGATCAAGCCACAGGATTCGATAGAACCCCTGCCCTTTTGGCTCACTGGCTACCATCCACAAGTGTTGCCCCTCGCCTGGCTCCTGAGTCTTTTGAATCTAAGGCCCAGTGGCTGTCCTCGGGGTCAACTGTTCGTAGGCCCGTGCTCAAACCCTCTGGCCTTGGAGCTTCTAGACTGAGAGCCTGATGTAGCCAGTGCAGCTCTCTGGAGGTGCCCATGTTCCTCTAGAGTGGGACAAACAGGAGACGTGTGAACAGTAAGGGGCCTTGATCATGACTATGACATTTGCCTGCCTTTTTTTTTTTTTTTTTTTTTTTTTTTTTTTTTTTTTTTTTTTTGGTTTTTCGAGACAGGGTTTCTCTGTGTAGTTTTGCACCTTTCCTGGAACTCACTCTGTAGACCAGGCTGGCCTCGAACTCACAGAGATCCGCCTGGCTCTGCCTCCCGAGTGCTGGGATTAAAGGCATGCGCCACCACCGCCCAGCCTTCCTGCCATTCTTGCTCGCAGATAAAACCTCAGCTCCTCATCCGCCATGCACCCCTGTGCAGATTGGCTCACCTCAGCCCGACCCAAACCTTCTCTGCCTTCCACTCCACGCAGGGACACCAACATGCAGACACACCAGACTTGGGAATATCTCAGATTTGCCCAGGGCTTGCTCCCCTGGAGTCTTGTGACAAGTGCCCTTGGCTTGCAGAACATCCCACATTCCACCTCCCACCTCCTACACTCCGTGTCCACATCACCCTTCTTAACTCACCTACGGCGCTGAGCTTCAGGGGCCACCGCGGTGGCTGCAGAGTTTAGAAACGCTCCCTCCTTTCCTATTTTACGCCACAGCTTAAGGAACACTGGTGTGTGTTCTTTGAAGGTCTGGTAGAATTCCACGCTAAATCCATCTGCCCTGTGCTTTTTTTAGAAGGGAAATTTTTAATTACTGCTTCTAGCTCAATTTGGCTGGTTGCTACAGATCCGAACAAATCATTTTCTTTGTCTTGGTTTCGCTGTGGTGGGTCATTTGCATCCAGAAATTCATCCGTTTCTTTTAGGTTTTTCCAGTTGCGTGGAGTATAAATTTTTACACTGTGTCCTCATGACTCTTGGGATTTCCTCCATGCCTATTGCAATTTCTCCCTTTTCATCTCTAATCTCATTAATTTGAGTCCTCGCTCTCTCTATAGCTTGTTTAATCTGGCTAAAGGTTTGTCAATCTTGTTCATATTGTCAAAAAAAAAAAAAACCTCAACTCTTTGTTTCACTGATTATTTCATTTTATTTTATTAATTTCTTCCCTGACCTTTGTTGTTTCTAGTCACAGCTTTGAGGTTGGTTCGCCTGGATTTTCCAATGCCTTCAGGCTCCCCATCAGGTTTCTCAGTGAGCTGCCTCTGATTTTTCTTATGCAGGCACTGGGAGCCATGAAGGGTTTTTTTAGGACTGCCTTGGTTGCTGCCCATGGCTTTATTCATGGTGTGTTTTCACTCACGTTTAATTCTAGGAACTGTTTTGGCCCAGCAGAACGTGGTGTCGGGACCCGCCCGTGGATGAAGGAGACTTTGGTCCAAGGACATGGAGAAATCAAGTTGACCTGGAAGCTTCTCTGTACCAGACAGTGCGGTGCAGGCTGCCTCGGGAGGAAGGGCATCAACAGTCATGTGCATTTGAACGGCGACAATGACCAGCATGGCAAGATATGCGCAAAGGTGTAACAGTAGCATGAATATTTCAGGGCAACCAACCACTTTCTGGGAGGATTCAAAGGCCCACTTCACAGGAGGAAACAGATAGATTGTAAAAAATAAAATCTGAGCCAGGTGGTGGTGGATGACGCACGCCTTTAATCCCAGCACTTGAGAGGCAGAGGCAGGTGGATCTCTGTGAGTTTGAGGCCAGCCTGGTCTACAGAGCGAGATTCAGGACAGGGACCAAAACTACACAGAAAAACCCTGTCTTGAAAAACAGCAACAACAAAAAGAATAAAATCTGGCCAAAAAAACATTTGGGGGCACTCAGAGGCCCCAGGAGTGAATCTAATCACATTATGTTGCTAGGTGTCATAGTATCAAGCTATCTTCTGTGTATCTCCATCCCCATACATTAGTACAGCTCTCAGCAGGTATACCGTGGATAGCAGTTTATACAGACACTCACAACTGGTCAGAGCACAGAGGGTATGTGTCAGTGCAGTCACACGTGAAACATCTGTGTCCCCCACAGAGCTCAGGGACCACTGTGAAAAGGGACAGAAAGACTGTAAGGGCCAGAAGTCCAGGAGGACCAGAGTGCCTGCACAAGATCAAGCCGGTCAATCCCACCCCTAGCTGAGATGCTATGAGCCGTCAGTAGCTGCTGAGGCAGGAAGAGAAAGTCTTCTTGATGGGGGTGACACCGGGTAGGTGGACCAAGCTCTGGTGGGTGGTCCCACACCTGCACTCTCCATCCCCAGAAACTTCAGTCAAGATTGGCTTAAGTAACGCCATCGGCCAGGTGTGGCATTCACACAAGTATCCTCAGTCATCAGTGAGTGACATTCCCCCAGAGACACTTCAGGACTGGGAATGGACAGAGCAGGTCTCTGTGGAGAAAGGTTACTATTGTCCCAAGGAGCTCAGGGGGACACATGGTGCCTCGCAAGGCTCGTGGGCAGGGAACATGTACTGTGTGTCTCTTTGGTGGTTTGAATGAAAACAGCACTCACAGGCTCATAGAGAGTGGCACTATTAGGAGGTATAGTCTTGTCACAGGACGTGTGTCACCGAGGGTGGGCTTTGAGGTTTCAAATGCTCAAAGCCAGGCCCTGTGTGGCACTCTGTCCCAGCTGCCTGTGGATCTGGATATAGAACTCTCAGCTCCTTCTCCAGCACCGTGCCTGCCTGCATGCCATCATGCTTCCCGTCATGATGACAATGGACTGAACCTCTGAACCTGTAAGCCAGCCCCAGTTAAATGTTTTCCTTTGTAAGAGTTGCCATGATCATGATCTCTTCCCAGCAATAGAATCCCTAACTAAGACAGTTCCCATCTTTCCCTGCCTGGACCGTGGCTCCTGTGTTCTCTCTCTCTCTCTCTCTCTCTCTCTCTCTCTCTCTCTCTCTCTCTCTCTCTCTGTGTGTGTGTGTGTGTGTGTGGCCTCAGCCTCCTACACAAGATACATAAAGACTGGGAGTAGAGCCTGAGCGAGGTGGCACAGGGCTGTAACTCCAGCACTCCAGAAGCTAAGCTGGAAGGCTTGGCGTTCTGAGCCAGACTGGACTTCACAGTGAGACCCTGTCACAAAACAAAATCAAGGGGTGTGGCTCAGTGGTCAAGCATGCGCCTGGCATGCTCACGACCTTGAGTCCCGATAGCACAGAAAGAATTATTTGGACGATGAGCGTAAGTGCTGGGATGAGGATTGCCCAGAAAAGCAGTGATTCCTCGAGCCTGAGGGCTGATCTTTAGGGAAGCCACTGGCAAGGCCGATCCTGCACTAGGACCAGGGCTCTCAGAACAGCCCTTCCTGATAGCAAGAGCGAACGTCCCGAGACAGCTCACACAGTGGGGTTTAGGGTGAACATCTGTTCTTCTCGGCGTCTGGAAGGTGGACCGCGACACACATGAACGCCACCGAAGTGTGCGTCTCAAGTGGGCCACTCTGGCCATCGCAAGTGTAAACCGGTGGCTGTGAGAACACGGCCCAGGTGACCCCGTGACAGGAAGAAACCACGGGAACCTAGGCATCAGTTTCTCTAGCCCCACACACGCCTTTTGTCTTTTCTCCACCACCTGAGCCACCTGATACTATCACCTCATCTTAAGTACAACCACGTGTTGTACTTAGGAGAGCAGCGGCGTATCTGAGAAGGAGCCAGGGTTCTCAGGAGTCCCCGAGCTGGACCTTTCAAGCAAGTGTGCAGTTTGCACCTCACCCTGTAGTCTCCTAGTTCTTCTCTCTGTGCAACAGAGGCCATGTTCTCATCTTAGAGAGCACAGCAAGGTGGAGGAAGGGGTCGAGCCAAGGACTGGAGCAAGGCAGCAGGGGAGCAGCTGTGTGGTGTGATGGTATTGTGTTCCCCGAAATATTGTGCACCCTAATAAACTTATCTGGGGTCAGAGATCGGAACAGCCACTAGATGCAGAGGCTAGAAAATGGTGGCACTCACACCTTTAATCCTAGCCTTCTGGAGGCTTGGATCTCTGTGAGTTCAAGGCCACATTGGAAACAGCCAGGCATGGTGACTCACGCCTTTAATCCCAAGAAGTGAGCCTTTAATCCCAGGGAGTGATGGTAGAAGGCAGAAAGGTATATAAGGCGTGAGGACCAGGAACTAGAAGCATTTGGCTGGTTAAGCTTTCAGGCTTTCGAGCAGCAGTTCAGCTGAGATTCATTCTGGATGAGGACTCAGAGGCATCCAGTCTGAGGAAACAGGATCAGCTGAGGAACTGGTGAGGTGAGGTGGCTGTGGCCGGTTCTGCGTCTCTGATCTTCCAGTGTTCACCCCAATACTTGGCTCCAGGATTGTTTTTATTAATAAGACTCTTTAAGATGCATGCTACAATGTGGCTCACCCAGGGCATCTGGTTCTAAAGCCTCACTGTACAGCCCCCTCAGAGAGAGGAGAGGGCATAACCCTCCAGAGCCCAGGGTGTGGCAGCGGTGAGTCAGCAGGGTTGTCCAGTGACTCCCCCAGGGCCAGCAGCCCAGCTGATATTGGTGGTTGAGTCCACTTGGCTCTGGCACCCCCAAGTTCAGAGTCATTGGGACCCTTCGGCTGTGTGGCCCACTTTCATGCCACACCCCATCTTGTTTCCTGAATTAAAGGAGCTGCTCCGTTGAACTGACGGGGTGAGAGGCTGTGCAGGTCCCAGTCTAACCTCCAGCCGGCCCTCACTTGCTCCATGAGCCCCACGGCTCTGCCGTCCTCTCCATCTGTTTCCCCATGTGTAAAATAAAGTGGCTGATTCTGAAACTCCCAGCATCCTTCAGGGCTAGCTAGCATCACAGAGCAAAGATGGAGGTCTTCTCCAAAGCAAGCCCTTGAATCCTCTCCAGCTCTGTTCAGAGGCAGATCAAACCTTCCTCTTGCCCACGCACAGCCAAGGTGGCACTCGGATCGCACAAAGGCAAGCAGGCAGAGAGCCTGCTCCAGCTTCAGCCGGGAGCTGGCCTGCAGGGGGAGGGGCGGGCAGGCAGGGTGCTGGAAAGCCCTCTGTTTAACTAACCGCATGGGCCCAGGGAAATGGGACGGGGACTTCACGGCCAGAGGCCTTAGCCGGGAGTGTCACCCGGCGTCTCACAACACTCGGTGAGTGGGTCTCAGAGAGTTTGGTGGGACAAAAAAAAAAAAAAAGTGCAGCTGGAACACGCCAGGGGGTGGTGGAGACTGTGGCAAAGGGGACGGACACCCTGTGTGTTCTGTGTCTGGCTGAGTGCACCAGACCTGTGTGGAGTGTGATGTTAGCTCCAGAAAAGTTGAGAGAGAGAGACAGAGACAGAGAAGAGAGCCAAGTCCTGAAGTCAGATTTTAAATGTTGGCTTGAGCTTTTTGGTAAAGATGCTCATGGGTGCAATGGACCTCTTTTTGTGTCTGATCCGGCCATTCCTCCACACTCTCCAGTTGTCTGAGTCTCAGTGAAGTGACCACATGTTTGTCACTAGTTCGTGTGTCTCTTTGACCCTGTCCTTCAATAGAATATTTGCCTGGGAAACTCTTATTCAGCCTTCAAAACCCTTCCAAGTGTTGCTCTGCTATCAAATTTTACTAGCATGATTTTTCCCATGAAGCACCTTGCAATCCCACTGCAGTTAGTTCCTCAAATAGGCAAAGACAGCCAAGGCCCTGAAGCAGCACTCTCCACCCAGCCAGCAGGGGGCACCACGTGCAGGAGGCGGCAGATGCCCCGTAGATCACATGAGCAGATGTTCGTGGCTTCCTGGACTTTGCATAGTGACCATCCACTTTCTCTTTCTGTATGTCTCCCAGGTCACGGCAGAGTCGCTGGTGACCATGACAACCACACGCTCCTGTCCCCTGGCTGTGGCTATTGGACACTGGCCTCCTGACTGAGGGCCCGACCCACTGTGTGCATGGTGTGTGAGAGAGACGGGTGATAGTGGGTGGGGTGGGTGAGGGTGAGAGCCCCTCCTCCTGCAGAAGGCAGGACCTGAGTAAGCCTGTCAATAACTCCTGTTTTGTGGGGACTGGTTAGCGGCCCCTCTGCATGGGAGCCAGCTAACCTATAATTTACACACACACACACACACACACACACACACACACACATGCACACACATGTGCACATGCATGCATGCGTCCATATGCATGTGCACGCACATACACATGTTCACACACGCAAACACACATGTAGGCCCACGCACACACACATGTGCAAACTTGCCTAAGCCCACACACTCATGCGCACACGAAGCCCTTCCCAGGTCTCCTTGCAGCATCTGCAGCCTGCACTCTGCTCCCATCACTCATCCCAAGCTATCGCAGCTGTCTCCACACCTGTCTGTCTGCTCCCCTTCGGTCACCAGCTGCAGGCAAAGAGCAGCTAACATGTCAGAGAAGCTGCGTCTCACCGGAGACCCTGGACAATTTTTATTACCTGTTCTTGAGTTAGGCCCAAAAAAAACGCCAGTGTCAGAACAGGCAACTTAATGCTGGGCTCAGAGAAGGGCAAGGACTTGCCCAAGGTCACACAGCTCATCCATGGCTCAGGTCCCCTTCGGTAGCATCTCTCTCACCGTGTAGGACATGCTCGGTTCCTATGGAGACCGAGCTGAGGATTCCCAGGTTCCACACCGCCAAAGCCTTCACATGCTGCCTGAGGCAAATTTCTTTCCATATCGCTCTTCCTGGTGTGGTTTAAAACTAAATGCCAAACAATGTACTGTTTAATAAAAATTACAGATTGGCTTGGTGAAGCTTGTGTGTTCCCAGCAGGTAAAAAAAATCCTGGATATTTTTTTCCCACCTGGCTTCCTAAGTAAGCATTTTCTGAAAAGAAAAAAAAAAAAAAAAAAAAAAAAGAAAGAAAACAAAAAATGGAACCCTGATCCTCGAGCTCAGCACTGTGTCTCCTTATTGTCACATCATCAAGGGCTTCTGTCAAAGCTATCAGCCCAGGAAGTGTGTCAGCCAGGTAAAATGACCCTTTGGGAAAGGAGGGTGGGATCCGGGACAGCCCCGGGCTTAGATGTCCCCAAATGGAAAGTGGGGCACTCCTCTGGGCTCGGCTTTGAATTGTGTCTTTCAGGCATGACGGCGGCCGCCCTGTACTGGGTCATTTACGCAGGCGCCCCAGGATTCCTGCTCTCTGTCTAATGCAGGCCTTTCTTGTTCTGCTGTGTTCTGCTCCCCAAGAGTGGCTGTGGGGGGCTCTGAGAGTGACCTCCTTTCCACACAGAGAGTATTCATGGTGCAGGGTGGGCTGAGAATCAAATTGTCCCAGTTGTTGCTACCAACACAGAAATGGGCCAGGAGACTGGAAGAGAGCCGTGTGGACCATGTAGTGTCAAAGTGGGACATCCCATCTTGACCCATCCATCCTCTCAGCACCTGGGAACTGTCACCAGGAACTGCCATGAGCTGTTTCTGGATGTTTACTGGTGGAAGAAGTAGGTCCCAATAGATATGGAATTTTCACCAGCAAAATGGCCACCTCCTGGCCCCTCCGTAGGCAATGACACCAGAGTCAGAATACAGAAGGGCATGCTGGGTGAGTGTGGTTACTGGCCAGATAAGCACAGGCTAGGCTCCCCTGAAGTGTTTTATAGGCTTGCAGCATCATCTCAGCTCCCACAGAGCTCGAGTTTGTCACTGTCCCTTTTCAGATGGGGACAAGATGAATGGTGGAAGTGAAGTGCCCCACCAAAAGTCACTCTGTTGAGCACTGGCAGGGTGCAGATATGGTCCTGATGCCAGAGAGTAGACTGCACCCCTAAACTCTCCTGACATCCTCCGTCTTGCAGGAATATTCGATGGGGACGTGTGCTGGCCGCTTTTGGTCACTGTGGCAGAGCACCTGAGCAATCTGTTTGAAGGAGGAAAGGCTTCTTCCTGCTGGCTCACGCGTTCAAAAGTGTCAGTCTGCGCCTGCCAGGCTCCACTGCCTTGGGCTGGTGGTGAGGCAGAGTATCATGGAGATAGGAGCCAAGAAGCTGGAATGGGTACATGCATGCTCCAGTGACCTTCTTCAAGACAGGCCCACCTCCCAATTTCCACTGTGCACCATCATGAGATGATGATGGTGGTGGTGGTGATGATGATGGTTTTGATGATGACAATGATGGTGATTATGTAATGGTGGGGATGGTAGGGATTTGGAGATGATGGTGATGATGATGGTAATATAGTGATATCTTGATGGTGATGATGGTGAGGATGACGATGGGGATGGTGGGGACAGTTTTGATGGTGATAGTGATGACAGCGTTAACTTCTTTCAGTAGTACTGAGTGAGCATCATCTTCCTTGAGCAATCCCATTTGTCTTACATGTACATTCGCTCAGCCATAATAATAAAGACTGATGATAAAAAAAAAAATAAAACTCCCCACCTTGCGCACAAATCATTCCTACAGCGGGTAAGCCTTATCCACCTTTAGCTGTACAACTTAAGTCACCAAATTTAGTGGGATTCTCCTTCACACTGTGTGAAGGTGTATGAGCACACTGGATGTGCGAAGGGGGCTGATCCCAGAAGGACAGGAAGGGACAGCATGGGGCTACGTCCCCAGAAAACATCAACAAAAGCATTGACCGTTCTCACTGAAAAGGCCGTGCCCCGCAGGGATGGTCTGAGTGTAGAAGTCAGATGGCTTCGGGACAGAGCTTTTCTCTACACTCACGGGACCTGATGGAGACTCTTCCCTTCTCTGAGCCTCAGTTTCTTCACCTAGAGACCCAGCTTGGTGAAACCGGCGCCAACACGTTTCCATCGAAGAAAGGATGACCGTGGTGGAATACTAGGCAGCTGTGAAAATGAGTGAACGGTAGCTGTACGTGTTAATACAGATCAAGGATCATTATCGACCCAAAGAGATAAATAAGCCTGTGGCATGTGAGCTCACGGATGCAAAGGTCAATGCAGAGCTGAGTGTTCCGTGGGGAAGTGGAATGGTGGGGCCTCTGAATCACACAGTCTGTGATGAGTTCGGAAGTGGATCGGCTTTCCCTGGATAAGCGAAACTACGAAGCCCCTCCCGCTTTCTGGATGGCAATGCGTCTTACCTCACAGCGGCCTGGGGAGGAACACGGGTGACCGTATGCTCAGAGCACGAAGCCTGAGTGTGACACCCAATGAGCGCCAGGCACACACACACACACACACACACACACACACACACACCCGTCTCTGCTCCTCTGCCATTCCTCTCTCCTGTTGTCACCGTCATGGAGAAACAGATTCACAATGATGATACAGAAGAAGCCGAGGAATTACTAAACCCGAATCTCTGCAGTGACTTCTGATAGGGGCTTCTGAATTATTGATGCCCCTGTTTTCCTGAACTGAGCGGTGGGTCCGCAGCTGCGCGCGTTATTATTAGCCCTTAACTGGATGTCGTTTTCAGTGTTGGGTCTGTGTGATACATTTCACAATAAAATTGTAAAACGTTAAGCAGGATTAATTATTGAAAAGCATCAACACCCCTGTCCCTCCCCGCCGCCCCCCTGCCCCACCGCCAACAGAAATCCAGACTTTGCTGGCGGCTTCTGGATGACATATCTCCCTTCATGAACAGATCCTCACCCTCTAGAGAGAGCCAATGAGCCCGGCAGTCGCCCCATCCATCATCCCCCAGGCAGCGTGTTTTACATCCATCTGCAGATGAAGATAAGGGGGGGGGGGTGCTCTGCCCTTGTTAAGATTGCCTGCAGGATAAGTATGGAAAGGAAGGCTTTCATAGTCTACCATGGGTGTCTTCCTCCACATAGATGAAGCCTGCTTTCTCCTCAAGTCCCAGCTGAGAGTCAAATGTATGGGAAAATGAAAACCCAGAGCTGGGAAGATAGTCTGGCCAAGGGCATCCTCATGTAAAGAGCATCTGAGGCTCCTGGGATTTTCCCAGCAGCCTGGGAGGCTATGATGTCATCATGGCTTTTGAGCTCTGAGGCTCTATGAAAACAATCAGTAAGAGTTTCTGAGGTGGGGCTGAAGGATGCGTGGCACAGCCCCCGCCTTGCGAGCATGAAGACTTGAGTTCGACCCCAGACTCAAGGGGAGTGGTGATGAGATTGTAATCCCAGGGCTGGGGAGATGGAGACAAGTGGGTCCCTGCAGTTCACTGGTCAGCCCAACCAGCCTACTTGGTAAATCCAGGGCAGTGAGAGACCCGGTCTCAAAACAAAACAAAACAAAACAAAACCAAGAGGGACCAGCCACGGTGGTGCATACACACCTTCATTCCCAGCACTGAGGCAATGGCTCTGTGAGTTCAAGACCAGCCCGGTCTACAAAGTGAGACTCTAACTCAAAAACAAACAAAACAATAAAAACAAATAAGAAAATGCAGGATTGGTGGGTCCTGAGAAACCTCACCTCCACGCCCTGCACTAGGTGCATGCCTCTCTCTCTCTCACACACACACACACACACACAGGATTTATGAAACCCCTGCTCTCAGGCAGGTTCCATTCCTCTGCTTGGTGTCTGGTAAACTCCAAACAGCCCCATACAGCCCTCACTACAGCTCTTAAATTACAACCACAGAAGTGGAGGTTCTGGAACGTGCTGGAGAGAAAAAAATATTTTCAGTCCTCCTTATCAGATAAGTAAACTGAGTCCCAGAGAAAATACAGACCCTAGCAAAGCAGTACAGCAAAGAACTTCAGGACTCTGCCTATTCAAAAACCTGGCCCTGCCCTGCTGCTGTCTTGCTCTGCACCATCAGGAATCCTGGGTTTCCCAGGAACAAGCCCTGCAGGACCTGGACATCCGAGAGGGAATGGAGCAGGGAGACCTTGCGTGCAGAGTGTGGGCAGATTTGCTGGTGGATTCTCAGAGCAGACAGATAGTGTACAAGAGCTGGTGCAGGCAGGGAAGGCGTTTGAGGGGTGAGTTACAACTGAGAGGGAGGCCCAGGAGTGGCCGGGAAGGGAGCACAGGCACTGGGGAGAACAAATTGTTTGGCAGGGTGAGTGACAGAGTTGGAAAAGCAGTTGCAGGTTTCAGGGGGCTGTTCGTGAGAAATTATGGAACAGTCAAGGTACCTCAGTACCCATAAGCAGGGCATTCTACAGTTGGGTAGGTCTAGTGTATGCACACTCTTCCTCCCTAGTCCTTCACCCACACACTCACCCTGGCACCTTCCACCCAACTATCTGACCAACTATTCATCTACCCATCTGCCTATCCATCCATTCACCCATTCATCCACCCGCCTACCAACCAATCAACCCATCCATCCACCCATCCATCTGTCTGCTCATCTATCTACCCATCCACCTATCCATCCACACACCCACCCATACACCCACCTATTCATCCATCCACCCATCCACACACCCACCCACCCACCCACCCATTCATCCACCCACCCATTCATCCACCCACACATCCATCCACACACTCACCCATCCATCCACCCACCCACCCATTCATCCACCCACATATCCATCCATCTCCCACCCACCTACCCACCCATCCACATACCCACCCATCCACCCACCCATCCATCATCATTTATTCACCATCTATCCCTCCATACACCCATCTACTCATCCATCAATCCACTCATATATCCATCACTCCCAACACACACACACACACACACACACACACACACACACACACACCCCTGAGGGCTCTGAAGGAGTTCTAGGTGTATAATGGCCCTTCCCATCATGGTGAAGTGGGCTAATGATGTTTGGCCCCAAAGTAGCTTGTTTTCAGTCTATGCATCTTCCCCCATCAATCCAGAGAACAAAGAGAACAGAGACCATGGCTGCCAGGAAAGGAGGCTGTACAGAGCCACAACCACAGACCTGAAGTGTGTGTGTGTGTGCCTGAGAGGGTTTGCTTTGCCCCCAGCCCCAGGTGACTCTAACAAAGCAAAAAACACTGGAGGAGACACAATGATTATCTAACCCTCTCCTCCGAAGTCCTTGAGTCATCCCCTACTTCAGGAAGGAAGAAGCCTTCCCAGAGATGATCTGGGACAAGCTGCACCATCAGCGTCTAATTCAGGATCAAGAGAAGCAGAAGGAGGAGGCTAGACTTAGTGAAAGCATGGGCAGGGGCGGACAGTGGCAGCCCGTACAGGTAGGCTGTTAGACCTCATTGTAAGGACTCCTAATTAGGTGATTCAGTTCTGAGATAAAGGGTTATTTTTAAGCACAAATAGCTTTTTCTGTAATAGATGTTCCTTCTCTCAGGCACAGATCCAGAGGACAAGTGGAAATGTCCCAGTGACCCAGACAGCAAGGAACTCTGTGTGCTCAGCGAGGCTGGGCAGCACCCAGGCTCCCGGGCTTGTAACTACCCACGCAGGAAACTTGTAGGGTGAAGCAGAGGTAGGGTGTGCAAAGAGAGCCTGACCTCAGGATGTTGCAAACAGCACCCAGAGCTCTGTGCAAGAAAATGTCAGTGGGAGGGATGGTAGGGATGGATTGGCACTGTCTGCCATGAGCACAACATGGGGGATGGTGGTACACATCACATGTCAGCCATGGTGATCCATAAGGACCTGCTGAGAAAACTGATTAGCTATGTCTTCCAGAGGAAGAGGAGAGCCCTGGTGCATTTGCTGTGGCTCAGAGGCTTGTGAAGCGGGGGTACTTGTGTGGGCAATGTGCCAGTCCAGGTGGGAGCGTGTTACAGGACAGCAATAGAGTAGAAACCCAAATGTTCTAGCTTCCTTTCAATGCTGTGATAACACACACTGGCCAAAAGCAATTTTGGGGGAAGAAAGAGTTTTCGTCTTACACTTTCAGGTCACAGTCTTTCATTGAGGGAAGTCAGGGCAGGGGCACAGTCGGGGACCTGAAACAGAAACCATGGAAGAATGCGGCTTGCTGGCTTGCTCACTTGCTTAGGCTCAGCTGGCTTTCTTACCTGGCGGACTGCCCAGGGAATGGTGCCTCCCACAGTGGACTGTGTTCTCCCACATCAACCAAGATAATTCCCGCAGACATGCCCACAGGCCAACGTGACCTAGGCTGTTCCTTCACTGAGGCTCTCCTCTCAGACGGCTCCAGGCTGTGTCAAGTTGACAGAGCACACCAGGACACACACTGTCCTCCTTTGCTTTTCTGTTGCTGTGATAAAACGTGGAGGAAAAAGTTTACTCGGCTGACGGGTTACAGTCCATCATCCAAGGAAAAGCCCATTAGAGTGAGTTATTAACTCGCTGCATTTCTGAAGCCCGGGATCCAATTTAGACTGAGTACAGTGGACTCGTCTTTGTGAGGTGCTCAGCCCACTGGCATTTGAGCTGAGTCCTCAGACCGCACAAAAGGCAGGCTACAGGCACCACTTCAGTTCCTGCCTTCAGGCTCCTCCCTCCAGACTCCCCTCTCCATCTCTCCACCCACCTTATTCTTGTTCATACAGTGAAAGAATTGTTGCCACCCTGCAGGTGCCTGAGGGGATAAATGGACTGTTAGAGCCTTTGACATGGTGTGTCTCCATGCAGGCTACGGGCATTTCTAACATAAGTGGCAATACCAGTTCTTGTATTTATTTCTCGTGTGTGTGTGTGTGTGTGTGTGTGTGTGTGTGTGTGTGTGTGTGTGTGCTCATACTCACATGTGCCCATGTGCATGCATGGATGCAGATGTGTGTACACATGAATGGGTGTGCCTGCAAAGTCCAGATGTCCATGGATGTCTTTCTCAGTCTTGTGTTTTGAGGCAGGGTCTCTCACTGAACCTCCAGCTTACCAACTGGGCTAGAATGGCTGGCCCGCCCCTCGGGATCCTGTTGTCTCCACCATCAGCCACATCTGTCAGGAAAGGAAACTGAGGCACAGGGAGACTCCACTCCCAGCTGGAGGTCACTTGGGTAGCTGCATGGAGGTCAGGGCTCCCATTCATACCTGCCTGGTTTCTGGAAGTCCCCTGCAGGGAGCCTGTGGGTAGTGTGGGGTTGTTTTGGAAGAAAAGACATTCCTGGGCTGTAACCTGGTGCAGCCTCTGTTGGAGACACATGAGGGTGAGAACCTGTCACCCATCCACACCCCCACCCTCCAGGAACTATCCTAGGGAGCACTCAGTGCATTGCAGAGCCAAAGGGGGTTCACATTGCATGCACAGAACTCCCCCTGGTCCCCAGGGAGTACCCTTGGCAAACAGAACTTGAAGATCTGTCTCCGTAACACACGGCCTCCTGTGGAAGAAGAGGATTCTCTGCGGATTCATCCCGCTCCTTTTTAATTAAAAGCTATTATATATTTATTTATTTTTTCAGTTGCTGGTGAGGACAGGATGAAGGTCTGGATGTACTCGCCTGCTGGGACTTGGCAAGAGGAGGGAGCGATGCCCCCCCCAACACACACACACTAAGGATGACAGCCTAGGGGGGGGTATGCAAATGAGTGACTATGTGCCAAGAGCTGTGAGGAGGAGAGTTCAGCCCATGAATCTCCAGCTCCATCTCTCTGAGTCTTCCGGGCCACACGGGAACTGAGTCTGTGGCCAAGAGTTCCAAGTCTCTCAGAAGAACTGCTCTTCAGATTCCTGGGAAGGAGCCAACCCCTAGCAGTCACAGCTGGAGGAAATTAATGACACCTCCTTTCCCTCACCTCAGTCCCCACCACTCCCTCCTGCCCTGTGTCTGGTCTTCAACCTCTTTGACCTCTGGAGGGTTTAGACTCGGTACAGGCATTTTGAAAACAAGATGGCTGTGTCTCCCCAAACAAGGAAATCCATAGAGGCCCAGCAGTCTCAGGACACAGTTGGGAGAGGCAAGACACCATAGTTATCACAGCACCATGTACAAGGGCCAGATAATAAATCAACCTCTGACAGGGCAAGAGAGGGCAAGGTCTCCTCCATCTTGTATTCTTGCTGAGGCCATTTTAGGTTTGACTAGAATTTGATCTTCTTGATGGAGAATCCTGTGAAAAATCATCCAGCTCTATTCTAGGAATCTGGGGTCAAGATGCCCCAGCTAACTTAACATCTGTTAAACTGCCTGTGTGTGCAAACCTCCCGCTGCAGCTGCTGAGCAAGATACCAGGATGTGGTTTTTGTCTTAAAAAACCCTGTACCCTAAACATTTAGAGCTACACTTAGGTCCCGAATACCTTAGTGTAGTCCCAGCCGGCCAGAATAAAGACTTTTATTTTAATCGGCTATAAACTGTGTCTGTGTGGTCATCTCTGTTGAGGTCCCCATAACACTTCTCTCTCTCCCTCCCTCCCTTCCTTCTATATACGTGTGTGTGAGCGTGCGTGCATGCGTGTGTGTGTGTGTGTGTGTGCATGCATGCATGTGTGTGTGTGTATGTGTGTGTGTGTGTGTGTGTGTGTGTGTGTGTGTGTGTGTGTGTGTGTATGTGATATGTGTTGTACCCATTTCATGAAACCCCCAAGGAGCCGGTTTCTGATGCAAGCACATAAGGGTCCCTTTATGGTCAGGTTCAACCTAGGCCACCGTGTTGTGATGCAGCCTTGAGCCCAGGTGTAGAGTGTTTTTTATAGGGAAAAACCACAAGCCTGGAACTGGCAACTTGGGATAGGGTAGAAGGGATATGGGGCCAGGTGATTTTTTGAAACTGTTGGTCTAGACTTTGGGCCCAAAACCACATTTGAAACCATTGGGTTAGACTCACAACCCGCTGAACAGGATTATCTGGAGCTCAGCAGGATTATCTAGTTATCTTCAAGGCCCATAAAAGACAGGATGTCTACAGGAGCATACTGCCCTGTGTCTGAGTTGTCATGGCACATTCCTGAGGTCCTTCCTGGAACGGAGTACAGCAGGTGGTCTAAGATGGTGACCCTACCCTAAGATGGGGTCTGTATTGCCTTCACAATATGTACCTATTAGGTTCTCCAGATAGATGATAGATCTAGATAGATTATACACAGAATCTAACATATTCTCAGATGATAGACTGAAGAGAGCCGCAATCAGTATACTGCGATGTACAATACCTAACAGATCAGTGATTGACACATGGCAGTGAGTGACGGAGTGTAGCATACTGATGGATGACAGAGACCTGGCACAGGCTGATGGATAGAATCTAACCTGTGCGCTGATGAACAGAAAGATGAAGCTTCAAGGAAAATAACAGGAAATAAGCCCATCCCCCGTCTGTCGAGGTGGCTCAGCGGACAGACGCTCCGAGGGGAGCGTCCAGCCAGTACTGGCGATGACTTGAGTTTGGTCCCAGGACCCACATGATGGAAGAAGAAAACCAAGTTGTCCTCTGACCTTTGTCTCAGCATAGATGCCCTGGAACGCACACTCACACACATCCACACAGTTACACCGAGCACGGACACACTAAATAATAAACAATGCGAAAGAAATAAGACCTATGGGGTGATACACTGTGTACCCTAATAAAATTTGCCTGAAGATCAGAGAACAGAACAAGCCACTAGATCAAACATAGATGCCAGGCAGTGGTGGCGCACACCTTTAATCCCAGCACTCGGGAGGCAGAGATCTGTCTGGATCTCTGTGAGTTCAAAGCCGCCCTGGACTACATGAGATTGACTCAGTCTAGGAGAGAAACAGAGCCAGGAAGTGGTGGCACACACCTTTAATCCCAGCACTAAGATGGCTGGGTGGACAAAAGCATATAAGGCATGAGGAGACAGGAACTAAAGGCTTTTTCAGCTGGAACCTTTCGAGTGAGGACTAGAGGCTTTTCAGGCTGAGGAGTCCTAGAGGTAAGACATGGCAGTGGCTTGTTCCTTTGTCTCTAATCTTTCAGCATTTACCCCAATATCGGCTCCTGGTTTATTATTAAAAGACCTTTAGAAATTTGAGCAACACCCATCTTCATGTTTTGTCCTTCATAAAACCTGAGGATTTTGGATGTTCCTTGAGGCAGTCAAATAACCGAAGAGGAGCCGGCCACAGCCGCTAGAGCCTAGCAGCTGACCCCCTTGCTCCTGGGTCTGCTCTGGCTGGTGACCAGTGGGCTTCCTTGCTCTCATCCCATGAGACCCTTCCCCTTGGAGCTGTGCCGGCCGCAGACCGGCTTCTTCACAAACTCTTACAGGAATCTGCTTTGATTTCCCTTCCCTGGCCTCAGCCTCCTGGTGCCAAGCAAACAGGCCCTTTGGAGACAGCCTTGCCTTGCTCTGCTCCGCAAGAGTGTGAGATCAGACTGCGAGATAAGGTGCCCTTCAGCCCTGGCACTGTCTGCACCCAGCGCAGAAGCCTCTGGCAGAAACTCAGCACCCCAGATGGCAATGAGCATCAGAGGCTGCACCCTCCCCATAACCCAGATGGGGAAACTGAGGACCAAGTGGAGAGAGAACTTCCTCAGCATTCTCTCTCTGTGTTCCCTCAGACCGTTCATGTTTCCAGCATTTCCCTGAAGAATTTTCCAAGTGGTGAACAGCACTGAAGCAGCTGCACCCCATCTGCAGCCACATTTTTCTCAGCCCCGACTCCCAAGAAAGAATTCCATGATGCAGGTAGAAAGGCCTGGCTCCCGGGCCACTGTGTAACCCCAAACCCTGTCTCTTATCAGCTTGTGCTGTGTAACCTTGGACTAGTTAACCAGCCTCTCTGTCATTCAGTTGCCCGGGATCTGTAGTGTTACGTGGGCCCACTCTGTGAAGAGCCTAGCATGCAGAAAACGTCACATAGTTAACGCCACCACTTTCCCACATGCATCCTCTTGAGACCCCAAGTGTTTTCTCATGGGGCTTCTATCCGGTCCCCCATCAGAATGACTGTAAGGATCATACATCGGGTCTCACCCAGAGCTGCAGGCCTACTGTGTGCAGGTACTGCCTCCAGCACAGGATTCCCTGCCGTGAGCCGCACACAGACAGAGCCCCGTCCTCACTTCATCCAGAAATAGAATAGAGTGTGGCCATAGCTTTGTTCACAGCAAATCTGCCCAGGGGCTCCTGCTGTCCAGGCAGCGTCATGGGGGTTTTACAAACAGTAACTCATGTACCCTTCTGGACACCACTACTGTCATGGTCCCCACTCGACAGGCGAGAAACTGGAGCACAGTGAGGACTGGCAAAGGGCCAGGGTCACCCAGAGACCAGTCTTTGGCCCAGGTGGCCCAGTGCCAGCCCCAGAGCTCAGCCTCAGTGTGGTGTGGCCTGAGCCACTGGACGCTCAGCACCCACCATGGGAGCCAGATTCTCAGCGTTTACACACTTTCCACCTCTCTTGAGTAAAGTCTTACTATGTAGCCTAGGCCAGAGTCTCCAGCAAGATGGTTCAGGCCTTTAGTTTTGTGATCTGTTCTGTTTCAGTCCATCCTTACAGTACAGAAGCGGATAATGTAACTCAGGGGGTGTCAGGACCAGTGTCCCAGTCAGAGCTGCTGCTCTGAAGTCCAGTGGGCCAGGTTTGGCCACTAACTCATCCCAAGAGGCCAGTGGAGGTGAAAACAGGAAAAGAGCTGATCCTTCCTGTCTGTCTGCACATCTGTCTGTCTTTCTGAACACCTGTCTCTCCGAGGGTTAAAAAATGTCTTGGTTCCAAGGCAAAGGGTCTCAGGTCAGTGTCGACCTTGGACAGGCTGGGCAAGGTCCTGTTGGTGGTGAGATGTGAGGTCACTTTGACTCTGTCACAAGATGTTTGTCCCCTGTGCCCGTCATTCCTGGAAACTGACAGCAGATCGAGAAGAGAGTGACTCAGAGGAAGGCAGCCACAGTGGGACAGAGACAAGGTTTTAAAATCTCCCCTTGCTATTTGCTCCAAGGAAGCCCAGCCAGGCCTGGGGAGAGGGGAGTCGGTGCTTTGAGCAAACCCACCTGAGTCCCCGTTCTGCAGGGCTGTCTCAGGGTTCCTGCTTGTCTCATCACCCTGTCAGGTTCCAGACTCCACGTGAGCGCTGCCCCTCACACAGCCTACGCACTGGGTGCCAGGCGGCAGGTGAGTGGCGTTTTCTGGAGGTGCCCTGGCAGGAGCTCTTCCTTTGTCCTTCCATTCTCTGCTCACCACTTACGAAACAAGGGGTGGAGGATTCGCCAACCTGTGTCCCCTCTCTCACACTTGTGTCAGGGGCTCAGCCTCCCGGAGACTCAGTCCCCTCTTCAGTCCTGTGGCCTTTCACACTTTACCCACAGAACAAAATAAGAGGCAGGTGCATAATGTGAGGTCCTGGCATTCAAATGAAGTGCCTGACACTTCCTCCTGCTAAAGAAAGTGCTAGAAAACAGAAGGGGAGGGAGAGGCTCAGAGCTCAGTACCCGGCTGGCTCCGGAGAAGCGGAAGTGTGTGACAGTGAGGCATCCTGCGGATCCAGGGTCCCCTCACCCCCAAAACAGGTAAGGACCATGGGATAGCTCAGTGGGAAAAGGCTTTGGTCCCCAAGCCTGAAGACCCGAGTTTGAGCCGGGACTCATGCAGTGGAAGGAGAGAACCAACTCCTACAAGCTGTCCTTCGACCTCCATAGGTGATCTGCACGTCCCACACCCCTGTCCTGCACACAAATTAAAATGTAATTTAAAAAAATCTCCCGCCTCAGAGTTTAGACTCAGTCTGTTTGGAAACAAACAAACAAAAACAGGAAGTGACTTCCTGTGAATGATGGTGCCCCTTACTCTGTGAAAAATAAATGCATAGAGCGGAGGTGAGCACCAGCACCTGGTACAGGGCAACCGGTACCTCTACCTGCAATCACCAACAGAGGGTCTTCCCAAGGGTTTTGTCAGTGTCAACACAACAGCACAGGTTAGACCCCAGAACAGAAAAGACCCTGGACTCTGCGCGTGCACACCTGCATATGTATGCTGTGTGTGTGTATCTGTGTGTGTGTGAACACATGAGTGTGTATGTACCCGAGTGTGTGTGTACCCGTGTGTGTGTGTGTGTGTACACATGAGTGTGTGATGTGTGTGTGTGTCTGTGTGCATATGTACGTGTGTATGCTGTGTGTATAGTATATGTGTACATGTGTGTATCTGTCTGTGTGTGTGGGGGGGGGTGTTTTGTGTGCACAGCTGCAGAGGCCAGATGTCAGCCTCTGTTGTCCCCACTACTGATCTCTAATGCTTACTGAGACAGGATCTTTTGCTGAGCATAGAGCCCACCATTTCAGCTAGGCTCAGGGGGGTGGGGTGGGGCAGGGAGCCCCGGGGACCCATCTATAACCCGCCCCTCAGGCTGGAGTAATCAGCATGCCACCGTACCTGGCTTTTGACGCGTCTGCTGGGGTCCACACCCACGTCCTCAGGCATGCTTGCCGAGTCCTTCCCCCACTGAGCTGGGTCTCCAACCCCCGACACGTGGCTTTTGACCCGCTGTGGCTTCAGCCACTTTGTCAATGCCTTGTCTGTGGATAGGCAGCGTTTCTCTGTGTGGAGTGTGAAAATTAAGCCAGGTCAAAGGTCACAAGCAGCCTGTAAGCCGCGTGGCGCCCCGAGACTGATTCTGGTCTGGCGGTGTCAATATGTTTTAGTTGCAATGCTTTTCAGTCAGGTTCCTGGCAGCCCTGAGGCTCCTCGGTGTCTCGTGTCCACTCAGGCTCTCCCTTTCTGTCTCTGGAGGTCACTTGATTTTAATTAAAGCCAGCTGGGAGCTGAGCTCAAGACAGTGGGAGCTGTGGGTGGGTGAGCCCCTGTCCTCACACAAAAGGTGCTTCTAGAAAAGGCAGGTGTCTCTTGCTGTGATAAACACCCTGACCAAAAGCAGTTTAAAGAAGAAGTAGTTTATTGGGCTCCCAATTCCAGGTTGCTGACCACCTGTCACTGAGGGGAGGTCAAGGCAGGAACCTGGAGCAGGTCACGTCACATCCACAGTCCAGAGCTGAGACCAATGAATGCACGCGTGCCCACTTGCTTGGGCTCAGCCTGGCTCCTCTTACACCATTCAGGATCCCTGCCTAGGGAATGGTGATGCCCACAGTGGGCTGGGTCTTCCCACATCCACTGATGAATTGAGCCGGTCCTCCCCAGACACGTCCACCGTCCAGCCTGAAGCAGACGACTCCTCATTGAGACTTGCTTTCCAAGTGATTCTAACTTGTGTGAACTTGACAGTTAAAGCTGATTCGGTGGTGCAGGAGGGATAGTGAGAAGCCACACAGTACCCAGGGCTATATGGTGCCGGGGGCTGGTGGGTGGCATTTCCCCTGACATTTTAATGTCTAAGTGTCACCTTTGATGCCTGTCCTCATTAGGGTTACTATCGCTGTTACAAAGCACCATGACCAAAACAACCTGGGGAGGAAAGGGTTTATTTGGCTTACACTTCCATCTCACTGTTCATCATCAAAGGAAGTCAGGACAGGAACTCAAGCAGGGCAGGAACCTGGAGGCAGGAGCTGATGCAGAGGCCATGGAGGGGAGCTGCTTACTGGCTTGCTACTCATGGACATACTCATCTGCTGTCTTATAGAACCCAGGACCACCAGCCCAGGGATGGCCCCACCCACCATGGGCTGGGCCCTCCCCCATCAATTACTAATTAGGAAAATGCAGAGATCCACAGCTAAGCACTGGGCCAAGCTCCAGGAATCCTGTTGTAGAGAGAAAGAGGAAGGATTGTAAGAGCCAAGGAGGTCAAGGTCACGACAGTGTAACCCACGGAGACAGCTGACCTGAGCTGGTGGGAGCTTACCAACTCTGGACCGACAGCTAGGGAGCCTGCATGGGACTGACCTAGGCCCTCTGCATGTGTGTGACAGTTGTGCAGCTTGGTCCGTTTGTGGGGCTCCTAGCAGTGGGATCAGGACCTGTCCCTGGTGCTTGAGCTGGCTTTTGGGAACCCATTCCCCAAGCTGGGTTGCCTCACCCAGCCTTGGTGCACGGAGGGGGGTTGGGGGGAGGACATGGGGTGGGGAGGGCTTGGTCCTGTCTCAACTTGATGTGCCATGCTCTGTTGATCCCCATGGGAGGCAGACAACAGAGACAGTGGAGACAGAGGAGGAGTGGATGGGGGAGGGTAGAAGGGAGGGAGAGGAATGGGAGGAGAGGAGGGGAAACTGTGGTCAGTATGTAAAACAAATGAAAAAAAATTAATAAAAATGCTTATGGAGGCATTTTCTCAAGAGAGGTTCCCTCTTCTCAGATGACTCTAGCTCGTGTCAAGTTGACATAAAATGATCCAGGACACGACCATAAGGCACAAACTCCTGGAATGCTGGGACCTAGGCTCAGCCAGCCACAAACAGTGCTCCAGGAAGGAGTCACAGAACCACTCAGAGACCCTTCAGTGAGAGTCCAGGACAGCGATTGTCCCCATTATTTTGGCTAATCCTCCACTGTTTAAATGTCCACAGAGCCTTGCCAAGTCCCTCCAGGGCGAGGATCTCCCGGACGCCAGACAACCGCAACCAGCCACTTCGTTTCAAACAGTGTTTCTCAACCTGTGGGTCTCGACCCCCTTGGGGATGAATTACCCTTTTACAGGGGTTTTCGTATCAGATATTTACATTACAATCCATAACAGTAGCAAAATTACAGTTATAAAGTAGAAATGAAAATAATTTTGTGGTCAGAGGTCACCACCACACGAGGAACTGTATTCAAGGGTCACAGCTTTAGGAAGGTTGAGGAACCACTGATCTAGAAGGTTTTTATTCCTGAAATTTCCAGGCCACAAGGAAGGCGAGCCCCAGCACCACTCCCTGTCACCAGACCCTTGACTGAGCAGCCATTGCCGTATCACGGCTGGCTTCCCCACCTGCAGACCTGGGGAGGGCCACCCGATCCCCCAGTGTGCCTCAGAGTCGAAGCCATGTGATGGGCACTATGTAACAGACAGTGTTTCTTTCTGCTGGCGACCTTCCCAGGCTTGGCTGAAGGCATCCGAGGAGGCCCTACAGGGCTCACTGGGGAGTGTTCGTGTGGCATGAGCTCAGATCTGGATTCACCCTCTCTCTCTCTCTCTCTCTCTCTCTCTCTCTCTCTCTCTCTCTCTCTCTCTCACACACACACACACACACACACACACACACACACACACACACACACACCAGGTCAGTGCAAATGGTTTGTTTGTTTGTTTGTTATCAAATTTCTCCCAGGAGTAATTTCCCCATTCATCAGTTCTTTGCAAGGCAGGACCATCCACCATGCCTGTTGATCAGAAGGGCAGTTGGTCCCTCATGTTGCCCATGGACCGCCATCATGGTCATCATCACACCTGTCCCTGTTGGGTTCCATGGCCCACCGGAAGGGTTTTTCCTCTGGAATGGAGTAAGTCATGATTTCTCTGCTCTTCTCCCTCAGTCTGGGAACACGGTGATTCCACTTGTGATAGACTGAGGACTTATGGGTAAGGAGAAAGCCAGAGTATAGATGTCAAGCCGGGTAGGGTCATGAGGGGAGAGACATCTTGTCTCTGAACACACTGGCTGCTCAGAGTCAGTCACATATGAGCCTCACACTAGGCTTTGGGGTGAGCAGGGAGCAACCACAGGCATAGCCCTGCTCACTTCACAGGTGCAACCCCGAGCCTTGGCGTGGGCAGGTGCCCTGGTCGCAGCCACACAGCAAGTTCCATCGGAGCACCTCAGACCTGACCTTTCCCTGGCCTGCCCTGCAGGGCCAGGTGGGAGTCACTCATAGATGTGGTGATATTGTGTATCCCAAAATATTGTGCACCCTAATGAACTTATCTGGGGTTAGAGAACAGAACAGCCACTAGATATAGAGGCCAGAAAATGGTGGCACTCAGGCCTTTAATCCTATCACTTGGGAGGCAGGAATTCGTCTGGATCTCTGTGAGTTTAAAGCTATACTGGAAACAGCCAGGCAAGGTGATTCCAGGAAGTGATGGCAGAAAGCAGAAAGGTATATAAGGCGTGAGGACCAGGAACTAGACGGTTTAAGCTTTCAGGTTTTCGAGAAGCAGTTCAGCTGAGATCCATTTGGATGAGGACTCAGAGGCTTCCAGTCTGAGAAAACAGGATCAGCTGAGGAATTGGCAAGGTGAGGAAGCTGTGGCTTGTTCTGCTTCTCTGATCTTTCAGCATTCACCCCAATACCTGGCCCGGGATTTGATTTTATTAATAAGAACTTCTAAGATTTGTGCTACACATAGACAGGGGACACACCTTAGGAACCTCCATGTGGGTGATGGCTCCTGGGCTCCCCTGCCTAGAAGACAAGACAAGAGGCCTTGGGGTGCATGTGGCAGCTGCGATCCCCAGGGGACCTCTGCTAGCTTGGGACACTCAAGGAGGCTGAGTACACCACTGGGTGTCTGCCGGCTCTGTTTCCATCTCTCTCCTATCAGTTCCCCTCCCTCCCTTCTTCCCAACAGCACCTCTTCCCCCAGATGATGCGGGGGTGGAGTAACAGTCGCTCTTTCTCCAAGCATTCTGGATGGAAGACACCTTCCTCATTCCCCAGGTAAATTTCCATCTCTTTCTCCCCTCCATTTGATGCTGTAATTGGGCCATTTTCCTGATTCCCTGATTCAACAGCTCAATTTCAGAGCCATTCCCCTCATTGTCCCTCCCGAGCCTCCCCGCCTCCCCGCCCCACACCTGCTCCTTGTGACATCACCACTTTGCTGCTCAATGCAAATCAGACTCATTTTCTCCCTCAAACCCTTGTCCACAATTGATATCCTTGGTGGATTATGATTTGAAGTGTCTTTGACTCATTTTGAATCCTGTCGGCAAACGCCCTCCTCCCAATGCGAAGTGAGAGACCCAGCAGGAAGCCGAGACGGAATGATTACACAAGCCTGGCTTTGTTCCTTGGGCTTCCTATTTAATACATAGTAGCAACCTGCCTCAAGGTGAAAGGCGGGAAATGGAATCTCAGAGTGGAGCAGAGAGATGTTCCGGGCACCTTGATTCAGCGTGCCCACCTATGTAGAGCATCACTGCCCATGGGGCTCTGGAATTAGCAGAACTAGGTTCAAATCCCAGCTTTTCTACTTCAGGCTGTGTGACCCTGCATACTGGCTTTACCTCTCTGAGCCTTCAGTCCATCCTGTGTTTGCCACGTGGTCAGGGGGAGGGTTGCCAAAACCCTGGTGACCATCCATCTTCAGGGTTGGCATTGACCTGACCAGAAGGTGCTGAGCATTCTGGGAAGGATTCTCACTATGGTCCTCCAACAGTCAGTCTGAGGAGCGTAACTACTGTACAGGCACAGACATGAAGGACCAGAGAGGTTCCAACACTCACCTAATGTCACACCACGAGTGTGAACTCTGCAGGAACTTAACACACACACACACACACACACACACACACACACACACACACACACACACACTTCCTTTCTTTAGACAAGGTCTTGATTCTTAGCCTAGGCTGCCTGGAACTAACACTCCTCCTGCTCGGCCTCCAGCATGCTGGGAGAGCAGGCATCCTCCCGAGCCCAGCCTGATGCTAATCTTAGCACATGAGAACCAGGGTAACTGCATCACTCCTAGATCACACTTAATGCATTTCCCTCCTGCTCATGTCCCTAGGACAGACAAGCAGCGTCCTTGGTCTGAGAGCTCAGCTGGATGTGCACCCTCACTCGGAGCTAAAGGCTTCCTCAGTTAGCAGTGTGGTGCTCCTTGGATTCACGTTCAGAGACACAAAGCCACACCCTGGAACAAACAGAGCGGCCCTGAGCAGGAGATGAACAGCTGGAGAAGGGCTGCAGCCTGGGGCTCCTGAAGGGCGTTGGCTGGCAGAGTCCCAAGAGCTAGCAGAGGGGGCTGTCAGATCCCCTCCTTGCCTTTTGGGATGTCTGCTGAATCATGGAAGCCAGATCAAGTCCAGATCCTCAGTGCAGCCTGAGCCTGGGGCAGATCCCAGCTCCCTACAAGCAGCCAAGGTGCTCACAGCCTGGCAGGCCCAACCTCTCTTCCCTCCTCACAGTGGGCTCCTAGGGCTGTTTGCACAACTCCTAAGGACTGAGGGAGGCCGGCAGGGTGTGGGGGTGGGTATCAGTGGTGGATGCTTGCCTAGCATGGAGGAGTCCCTGAGTCCCACTCCCAGAAGCCCTGTCTGCACACAAATGTGCATACACAGGCTCACACACACACAGACACATGCACACACACAGCATGAGTTCACACACACTCACTCTCAGGCACGTGCACACACACACACATACACACGCACAGTTGACTGGAGGTTGCGAAGAGCGTCGTACGCAGGCCCTCTCTGTGGAAATGACTGTGTTAGACATTAAAATGAGAAACATGATTTTAAACAGGTGCTGGTTCCCTTGCACGTCTCAATAAGGAAGCCGGTTAACAAAGGATGCTGCTGGGAAAAGAGGCGGATTTGGGTGCACCGGAGGACGTGGGCGGTGCGTCCCTGCTGGTTTCCGGTGCCCAAGGCGAGAGCCCAGGTCCACTAGGCTCCAGCTGAAGGCCGTGAAGACAATGAAGCTCCACCCAAATACGCAGTCAGACATGGGGACACCCAGGACCTGGAACTCTCGGGAGCTTATGCGTTGGTTTCTCGGTTTAGCAAATGCTAATTCAGTATTTAAAACTTAGACACAGAAGGTGGGGGAGCCGTGGGTTAGTGTCCAGGGGAGCCGTGGGTTAGTAGTGTCCAGGGGAGCCGTGGGTTAGTGTCCAGGGGAGCCGTGGGTTAGTGTCCAGGGGAGCCGTGGGTTAGTGTCCAGGGGAGCCGTGGGTTAGTAGTGTCCAGGGGAGCCGTGGGTGTCCAGTGTCCCCTCTGTAGTGACCGAGAACGGGGACCTGTCTCCTAGTCCTTCTGACCTCACTGGTGTGGACAGACCTTCAAGGTCTGTATAATCCAATGACGATACCAATAGTGATGGTAATGGGGGAAAGTGATGATGGTGATGACGTCGCTCATGGTAACAGTGATGAAGGATGGTGGCGGTGGTGAAAGTTGTGATGGTGATGAGGGCAATCATGGTGATAATAGTGATGATGATGGTGACAAGTCAATAGTGATTAGAATAGTGATGGTAGTGAGGGTGATTGTGATGATGATGATGTGCTGGTGATGGTCACGGTTATGATGGTGATGACGGTAGTGATAATAATGGTGGTGTTGATGATGGTGATTGTGGTGATGATGCCAATGGTGGTGATGGTGATTGTGGTGATGGTGTGGTAGTGATGGTCATGGTTATGATGGTGACGATGGTGGTGATCATGATTGTGCAATGGTGATGATGATAGTGATGTTGATTGTGGTGTTGATGATGGTGATTGTGGTGATGATGGTGGTGATTGTGGTGATGATGGTGGTGACTGTGGTGATGATGGTGGTGATGGCGGTGGTCATGGTGATATGTGGAGGGTAATGCTAAGTATGTTCACACGGACAGTCATCTCCCACCCTTGTGTTCGGTCTTCACCACAACTCCATGGGGAAATGCTGCTGTTCCATTCGTTTTACCAACGGGGACGCAGAAGACCGAGTAGCTGGCCCAGGGGCGAACCCACAGCAGCTCTGACTCAAATCCAGGAAACCGAGCTGCAGACGCCGCGCTCTCGGCCAGAAAGAGCCCTCTGCGCTCAGTCCCCGCCGCCGCCGCAGACACACCATCTCCAGCACTGAGAAGCTCCAGCCAACGTGGCGAATCTCTGGAGCTTGACTCGGCAACTGAAAATGCTGAGCGCGTGCCGAGCAGGCGAGGCCGGGTTTATCCAATGTTGTGTTTGTTAAATATTTGATCTGGGAAAATTAAATGGTATCTTCTCTCCGGAGACTCGAGGCTGACGGGCCTGAGAAATAAAGCTGATGAAAATATCCCCAGTTGCCATCTCTCGAATGTCTGCTGTTTACAGATCCCTCTATACACGTGAGCCCTTTAACCAAGCTTCGTGTTCTTGCCGGTTCTCCTTCAGATCTACCTTCTGTCCCTACAGCTTCAGCCTGGAGCCGGTTCTCAGCACTGTGCCGGCCTGAGCCTCCATCCTGTCTGCCGCTGTGGATGACGCCGATGCTGCCTCTAGAGTCTTCCTGCATGATGACCATGGCTGTGAACGTGACTGAGCGTACATCACGCGTTGGACATTGCATGTTCTTTTATTAACAACACTAATTTGTGTGTATCTCAGGAATCTTCAGCTGAGTCACAGATCTTTGCCCCATTTTATAGATGAGGGGGAAGCTTAGGGAAGTCTGCTCTTTACAAGGCTGTCCCACCAGGAAGGGTGTGTGTGTGTGTGTGTGTGTGTGTGTGTGTGTGTGTGTGTACATGCAAGCATGTGCATGTGAGTGTGCACATGTGTGAGTACATGTGGGTGTGAGTGTGTGTGCGTGTGTCTGTGTGTGTAGGGATGTCTACAGCGTGTTGGTTTATAAGGATCGTCTTAATTAAGTTAACTGATGTGGGAGGACCCACCCACTGCGGGTGGCACCGTGCTCTGTTCCTGAACTGTGGAAGAGCAGAGAGACAAGCTCGCGGGTTTGGATGCCTTCGTCTCTCTCTGCTGTGGACCGTGGACCGTGGACCGTGGACGTGGTGTGACTAGCTGCTTCTGGCGCTTGCCAGCGGGACCTCCCCGCTGAGATGAATTGAATGAACCCATTTCTCTCCCTCAGCCATTTTTGTCAGGGTGTTTGGGACAGTGATGCAAACAGAATTAAGCCACGTGTTCCTGCAGTCTCACCCCACACACTTGTGCCTCTGTGTCCCTGTCTGCAGAGAAGGACAAGGTGACCCCAGACTGCTCTGAGGGCGGGAGGGAGCTTTCTGAGTTCTGGGGGAGGAGAGCCAGGGGGAGGAGAGCTGTTTGGGCTTGTGTGCTCACTGCTCTGGCCCTCTCCCACAGGTGTGGACATGCATAGGCAGAGTGGCAGAATCCTTTTAGATGCCTGAACACCCAGAGAGACCCAAGTGTGTGCAAGAGTGGCCTGGCCAGGACATAGCAAAGTCTGTCTGAAAGCATGGCCCCAAATATGCCCAGTGACAGGGGCTTCTTAGACCCAGCAGGGAAGTGTGGGGGTTGAGCAGGCCATGACCTTGGTCAACCAATGCACAATCCAGTTCGGAGCCTGCAGAGCGATGAGCAGGTCCAGCCACAGGAGCCACTTATGGGCTCCAAAGACAGAGCGGTGCTTGGGGAATGTCGACGAGATTTTGAGCTGGGACAGGCAGAGCATGGGTCCTGATCTTTTACTTGAGGCTGCTCTTGATGGCATCCTTGGGATGAGAGCTTCAATGACCTTCTCAACCACCAAACGGACAGTGTGCCTTGGAAAAGGGCCTCCTGGGCCGAACCCTGACCCTCTGTACCCGGTGTGACCCTCTGTACCCAGTGTGTCTCTCTGTAGCCGGTGTGACCCTCTGTACCTAGTGTGACTCTCTGTATTCAGTGTGACCCTCTGTACCCAGTGTGACCCTCTGTACCTAGTGTGACTCTCTGTATTCAGTGTGACCCTCTGTACCCAATGTGACTCTTTGCACCTGGTGTGACCCTCTGTACCCAGTGTGACCCAGGTGCTAGCTCCCCACACCTGGTGTTAGCTCCCCACACCTGGGGCTAGCTCCACACACCTGGGGTGAATTACTCACACCTGGGGTGAGATCCCTGCACTTGGTGTGAGTTCCCCTAGCCAGCACGAGCTCCTGGTATCTGGTATCTGCCAAGCCTGGTGTGAGCCTTTGGTGAGGGCTCCACCAGCTGCTGTCACCTCCCCACACCTAGTGTGAATTCGTATGAATTCCCCTGCCTGGTGAGAGTGCCCCGTACCTGGTGTGATCCACACTCCTGGTGTGAGTTGCCCAGTGAATGTGAACTCTCTGCACCTGGTGTGAGCGCTTCTTCCCTCCTTCCAGGTGGGAGAGTGCTCCCTACGGTTAGTGGAGGCTTCTGGGTTTTCCCTCCCCTACGCTGTGGGCAGCCAGGGAAAAGGCACACACAGAGTCCTCTTTGCCAGGACCGGGGCCACCAGCATGCCACATGTTTGTCGTTCATCTGCTCATTCTGGCCTCGGCAGCCACTGACCACACAGGGTCCCATTCTGGAGCAGACTCGGAGAAAACACATAGAACTGTTTCGACATGCCTCAAAGTCAGCTGACGTTAGTGATGTGCTGCTTCTGAGTCATGGCAGAGTGTGGCAGCCTATAGTTTTCAGAAGTGTGTGTGTGCATGTGTATGAGTGTGTGCATGTGTGTGTGTGTGTGTGTGTGTGTGTGTGTGTGTGTTCAAGTGGCCACCTACCTCAGCCAGGCTGACCTGAGGAAGTCACAGTATGTGATGCAAGACCAGGATGCAAAGAAGAAATGCTGTAGAAAGACAAAGACACACCCCGGTGTGAAGACATGCAGTCCCTTGTGTGTGTGTGTGTGTGTGTGTGTGTGTGTGTAGACACATAGTCCCTTGTATGTGTGTGAAGACATGCAGTCCCTTGTGCTTGTGTGTGTGTGTGTGTGTGTGTGTGTGCGCGCGCGCGCGCGCGCGCGAAGATACGCAGTCCCTTGTGTGTGTGTGTGAAGATGCATAGTCCCTTGTGTGTGTGTGAAGACACGCAGTCCCTTGTGTGTGTGTGAAGACACACAGTCCCTTGTGTGTGTGTGTGAAGACACACAGTCCCTTGTGTGTGTGTGTGAAGACACACAGTCCCTTGTGTGTGTGAAGAGACACAGCTCCTATTCATGCCTGAGTGCAAGCTTTGGAGTCAGAACCATCGACTGGGTGAGAATAGGAAAGATAAGCACCTTTCCGAGGCTGACAGATATTCCATGTTTTCTCTCCCCCATGGAAAAGGGCACAGAGCCATGAGGAGTGCAGAGGGGAGGGGAGGGGAGGGGAGGGGAGACAAGCAAGGCATGGAGGGCAAGTGACATCTGAAGAGGTAAGTGCTATGCAAATGTCAGCACGGAACACCTTCCTTTAAATGCCAATAAAAATACATTTAAAGGAAGAAAGGTGAGCACCGTGGGGGTGGGGCTGCCACTCAGTCAGCAGAGTGCTTGCCTAGCATGTAGGAAGTAGTCAGCAATGAAGACCCGCATGGTGGTACACACCTGTAATCCTAGCGCTTGGGAGATGGAGACGGGAGGGTCAGAAGTTTAAGGACGTCCTTGGCTACATAGCAAATTCGAGGCCAGCCTGGTCTACAGGACACTTATTTTTAAACAAATAGAAAATGAAGACAGCGGCCACTTTAAGAGATGCCGACCTAACACCCCATTTCACATAGGACGAAACTGTCTCTATGACTTGAGCAGTGGAAGACTTGAGCCTGTGTGCTCTGGGAGGTTGGCTGCAGGAGGGAGGTGGGAGGTGGGGCATCCCGTGTGTGTGTGTGTGTGTGTGTGTGTGTGTGTGTGTGTGTGTGTGTGTGTGTGTGTTGGGGGATCTCATCTCCACTGTCACCCGAGATCATCCCCACTCTCTTTAAGGAATGTAGCGGTTACTTTTGACAACATGCACAACAAACGTGACTTATTTGGGGGAGAGTTTCTTCTGATTCACAGGGTGCGGGTGCAGTCCTTCACAGAGAAGGACGGGCTGCAGGAGGAAGCAGAGGCAGAGGAGGCTGGTGCTCCACTCACTCCTTTTCATTCAGCCCAGGACTCCGCTCCAAGGGCTGGTGCTGCCCATATTCAGGGAGAGTCTTCGCTCTCGATGAACCTAGTCTAGATAACCTCTCCCAGGCATGTCCAGGGACTTGTTTCCATGGTGATTCTAATTGTCATCAAATTCACAAAAGATCAACCATCATCCCAGGAGAGCCATTCTTGTTCCCACTTCACGGGTGATAAAAGGAAGTGTCGCGAGCAGGGATGACAGCTGTGGTCAGGAGCCAGAGTATGATGGTGACTAACGCGTACCCAGCACAGCCATACGCTGCTCACCACCACCGTCGCTTGGGCCTCGTAATAATTCACAGCTTTCTCGTCTCATGAACAGTGTCACTACAGGAACCCTTCAGAGTGCGTGGAGATAGCAAGCTGTGTGCTGTCCAGCTCCTGAGTCCCTGTGCCACATGTGACCTATGAAACTGTGACTTCATCTCTTCAAGCGGCAGTTGTTTTTGTCAGTAAAATGGGACTAAACGCCCGATGTCCTGTTCTCAGACAGGGTCTCCCTGTGTATCTCCGGCTAACCTGTAACTCACTGTATAAACCCTGTTGGCTTTGAACTTGTGGTAATCCTTCTACATCTGCCTCCTTCTTGTATATTATTAAATGGCCAGCCCTAATAATATACTTCCCAGGGGCTCAGAAGAGAAACTATGAACAGTGAGAACTATTTTCGGGAAATGAATCTAAGTGCACCAAGCTCTTTGTCCATCTACTTTATTCCTCGGGGATAAAAATCCTGTCTACACAGCCTCAGTTCTGTTCTCGTGCCCAGCTCCTTTCTTGCCTGATTTCTCTCTGTATTTATCTGTTGTCCCCTCTAAGTTCTATCTTAATTCTCTCATCTTGATTCTGCCTCATCTAGGTCCTTTTCATCTCATTCTTACCCAGCTGGTACTTCCCCATCTGGCTCTTCCCCATCTTCCATCTCGTCCTCAAGTTCTTCACCCCATCTTCCTCTCCTACCTCTAAGTCCTCTCAAGTCTCTGAGGTGTTCCGTTATAAACCCAAGCAATAGCAATCCTCTGGCTGAGCAAGGTCACCAGGCTTGAATTCTTTTGGGGTCATAAAGGCAGGTAAGAATTTTCTTCAGGCAGTGACCATCAGGCTTTCTTTTATAACCTGAAAATGGAGTGGTTAAAGGAGGAGGTCAACTGAGTGCTAATGGTCGGTTAGTATATCAAGAAGGGGATCTATGTGCTCAGTCTACATTCCTGGAAGTGGTTAGGTAAGAAATTAGGGGTCTATTAGTAAAGCTGTAAGAAAGGAGGATCTCACCCTAAATTGCACAAGAAATAAAGCTATCCTCCTTACCTAGGAGACAGATGTTGTTTCGTTTGGCCTTGGATGCTTAAGTCTGTTCTTAGAGTACAGAGGTATCTCTGATAAGATACCTTCGTCCCTCCGGGGATGGTCCTGGCCAGATGCTGCCAATGATGATAATTACAGGGAGGCTTGAACTGAGGTTCTGACTGTCAGCGTATAAGGTTACCTAAATATTCCTTTAGTAGAGGGGAAATGGTGCCCAAGAAATGATGGAAAAGCTACAATATCACACAAGAAACTCATAGCAGAAAATGGCTGATAATCAAAAGCCAAACATCACCAAGATTCCTTGAGCCTCAGCTTGACCTCTGGAAGGCCCTTGGCTTCTTCCAGGTATTAGCTTTGTCATAATCAGCTGAAGTCCTGCTTTATATATTTTTGCGGCTTATAGCACTTCCTACGTGCTGGGGCTACATGTGTACACCACCCCACCCAACTAGAACGCCTTCTGGATGAGTGCAAAGCACAGCATTCCTGTGTGCGTCTCTGTGAACTTGCCCCTTCTGACAAGGACCCCAGCGTGCTGCATTATCACCCTGCTCAAGGACGCATCTTAACTAGCCACAGCTACCACGAAACTCCTTCCAAGTGAGCCCACATTCCGAGACACCAAAGCTGGAGCACCAGCATAAATAAGACACAGGCAGATCCATAGTAGCCTTCTTGTCCAACATCACACAGCTGATAACCGATGATGCCAGCTTCAAGTCCAATCAGTTCATCTCTAGTCTCTGTGCCCGTGAACCTGCCATTAACAACCTGACTGTCCGAGAGATGGATGGGTGGGGGATTTCCTGGGAAGGGGACACTCTGGCAAGCCCATCCAATTTGGAAACTCTGGTGACGCAGAGGCAGCCTGGGAATGCTGGGGGTGGCTTCTCCAATAGCTCCGCTCACGCTCAAGAACGGCTCATTTGCCGAGGTAATTAAAAACATAACCTGCGCTATTAAATTCTGCCTCCATTTCTTTTTTTTTTTTTTACGCCGCACGCTCCCTAGTGCACGGAGCGGCATGCCTCCCCTAATCACCCATGACATGTCAGCACAGCCCCCGGCTCCCTCCTCGGCTGCCACCCCTTAGAGACGACTGGGGTTGGAGACGGTTTGTTTGTATGTCAAGATCCGACATCTCTTATAATTATATACACACCCCCGTTTGCTGGAAATTCACTGTTGGAATAAAAGGCTGAGCGGTGGAGCTGTCACCTCTTGTCAACTGCAGATGGGGGTGTGTGCCAAGGGCATGGGGGCAGGCAGGCTCGTCGTCGTTGTGGGAGTTCACTGTGAGCTGCTTTTCACGGGTGGCGGGTGACAGTCACTGTGAGGTCTTCACTAGGGAAGACCCTCCGTCACAGCCTAGACCTCTGCGAGAAACAGCAGCCAGTGCACCCACACTACCTCTCCCTAACACACACACCCTGGTTCCATTTGTGAAAATAAATGAGATTCCCATGAACTAAGGACATTGGTTCTCTTACAGTTGGGATCTTTTATCGATGAGCCAACTTCAGTGGCACAGAAGAGAAACCATTGCTATCGCTGAACACCCACTTCATCCAGGGTCCTCCCGGACCATTGGCACCATCCAAATCTTCACGCCAGGCCTGGGATGGTGTTTGGTCACCATTTCTAGGCAATGCCACTGAAGAACCAAGAATACAATGAAATGATCAAGGGGACTCTCCTGATCTGGTTTCAAACTTCCTGCCGTGAGGCTGGAGTGCGGCTCAGTTGCTAGCCTGCCTGTCTAACACGTGGAAGCCCTGGGTTTCATTCCCCAGCACCATATAAGACAAGGTCTGGTACATACACCTGTGATCCAGCCTGCACTTGGGGGATAGAAGCAGGAGGATCTGGAGTTCAAGTTCCCACAGATCCAGTGAACTGTCTCCTCACTGTCTCCTCGCCTCAATCGGACACCATCCAAGCTCCCCCCAATTCTATTTCAGTAGGGAAATGGAAGGAGGCATTTGGGCTGGTGGTCAGTTCATCCACTAAATATTTGGGGGACCTAAGTGGCTTTGGGTTTTGCTCTGTGTATCTTCTGTACCAACCTAGTATGTGTTGATTTTTTTTTAAATTTATTTCCCAGTTTTCTCCAAGAGGCAGAGGAAACTTCAAGAAACCGAAGACCTCTGAGCTACTTACAAATTTATTACTCAGGTGATTAGAAGCAGTAGGATGTGTGACTGTCCATACCTGGGTCATCCAGCTCAAACCGTATCTGTGGGGGGGCACATTCTCAGAGTCTTTGGGGAGCACCTATACACAACCCCCTCTCCCCTGTACACACGTATCTTTGATGATAAAGTTGAATCCACAAATTAGCTGCAGTGACAGGTCAGCAACAATAAATAGATTTAAAAGGTTTATAGAGCTGAGTGGAGGTGGCCTGCCCTCCCTCCACACACAGCGGCAGACCGGACAACCAAGATGGCGGCAAGCACTACCAGTGGGCATGGAGACGGTGCAAGTATGCCAGGCCAAAGGTGGGACCCACATCCGGCCAGGCAGAGCATGGCTCACCTCACCTCCCGGATGACTTACGGTTTAAGATACATGAGCTGTTTATTTCTAGAACTTCCCATTTGATAGTATTACCTGCTTGCAGTCGACCACAAGCAACACAAATGGAGGAAAACCAAGCCACGAGAAGAAAGAGGCACGGTGGAAAGGAACTGACCAATGAAGAGGAAGTTAAAGAGTCCCAAAGCTGGCGATGGGGTAGAGTTAACCTGCTCTGGGGTCAGAGGCAATTTGGAGGCCGAGTTTCCACTTTTCCCCCTTAAGGCTGCTAATTAATTAGATAAGGCCCACTGCCCGTGCTATGGGGTGACCTGCTTTATTCCGGTGTTAATGTGGAAATAATGCATTCACAGCAACATTTAAACACAAGCTCACCAGAGCTTGCCACGGTAGAAGAAAATTAACAATCATAGGACAAAAGCCAATAGACGCTTTCTGGTTCAGAAAATGAGTGAACATGTTGATAAATTGGTGAACAAATGGATGAGTGGGTAGGTGGCTAGAGGGGATGGACGGATGGGAAGATAGATGTTTGGGTGGATGGATGGATGGATGGATGATGAATGGATGATAAATGGATGAATGATGGATGGATAATGAATAAATGAATGGATAGATGGATGGATGGATGGATGAATGATGGATGGATGAGTGATAGTTAGATGGATGGATGGATGATGGATGGATGGTTGGATGGATGGATGGATAGATAATGGATGGATGGATGGATGATGGATGGTGGATGATGGATGGATGGGTGGATGGATGGATGGGTGATGGATGGGTGGACTGAAATTTCTAAAGGACATTCTAAAGAAACAAGTGATAGGAGGGGAAACATGCAGAACAGCAGTGACAGGGCTCACCTACAGAGGTCACCTGAATGGCACTCAGAAAACATATCGGGTGAGCAAAGGAGAGGAGGATTGCGGAGCTTTGTGAATAAAGAGGAAGCCAAGGTGGGTCTGGAAAATGAGCAGGAACTCCCCCATTTTCTGGAGATGCATAGACTCTTCTAGGGAGGGGTGAGTGAGATGCCTGGACCCTAGCCTGCCCTTTCCTATTTTACAAGTGAGAAAGTGAAGGCCAAGCAATGTCAAGTGAGAGTGAAAGTCACTCACCCAGAGCCACCCAAGAGTCTGTATGCAGTGAACTCAGTCAGTGAGAGTTGAGACCCAGATGTCTCCTTCCTTCCTGGAGAGGATGGGTGAGTGTTTGAAATGGGATAATTTTATCCATGAAGGGGCATTCAGTGATTTTAGAGACATCTTGGGCCATGAGCAGAGTGGACCTAATGGAATCTACAGGGGAGAATCCAAGAACAATATTGCATTCCCTTCTGTGCACAGGCCAGGCCAACACAAAAAACATGATGGCAGCCAAGCTGTCAATCACACTGAGGTCTCCTGCAAGTGAACCAGGCTTCAGGATGTAGCCATGCTCTTTGGATTTCAAACCCAACAAGCAGAGAGTTGCAGCCTAGTTTGAGGCCAGGAAATGATGGGTTCTCTCAGCTCCGTATCATTCATGTAACTTCGATCACTGGGCCTCCCCTCTCTGAGCCCCAGCTTCCTGCTATAAAGTGAGACTGTGGTGTCCCATCCACGCAAAGCTGAGAGTGGGCTTAGCTAGGCTGCCATAGCGATGCTCAAGACCGAGCCAGCATCCGCATCATGTAGAGGTCATGTTATATGTAGCACAGGTCACCAGGCCCCACCATCAGCACCAGATTCTGTAGATACATGGCCAGGTGGGAACCCGAGAGTTTGCATGTTTAATTTGCATCTCATCCAGGTGATGGGGCTAATCCAGATACCATGCTCCCAAAATCACTGAAACCCTGTGAAGGATGGGACAGTGTCCAGTATACAGTAAGAGCTCGATAAATGTCCAGCTCCTTCCTTCCCATCGTCAGCATCACCACTGAAGGACACTCTGGGCTGAGAGCTTGCTACTGAGGGGCTCTGCATGTTGCTACCCACAGAGGCAACAGGAGAAGCCCGTGGAAGGCTCCAGAAGACAATGTTAAAGGACCTGTTTACAACGGTACTTCTGGAACCAGTGGGTGAGCAGAAGGGGCCAGGAATGTGCTTCTCTTAGGGTTTCTATTGCTGTGAAAAACACCATGATCAAAAGCACCATGGGCATGAAAGGGTTTACCTCATCTTACAGTTTCAAGTCCATCGTTGGAGGGCAGGATAGGAACTCACACAGGGCAGGAACCGGGAGGCTGGAGCTGATGCAGAGGCCATGGAGGGGTGCTGCTTACTGACTTGTTCCCCATGGCTTGCTCAGCCTGCTTTCTTATAGAACCCAGGACCACCAGCCCTCAATGGACTGGGCCCTCCCCATCAATTACTAATCAAGAAAACCCTCCACAGACTTGCCCCCAGGCCAGTCTGGTGAGGGTATTTTCTTAATTATGGTTCCCTCTTCCCAAATGACTCTAGTTTGTGTCAAGTTGACAAGGAAATCTAACCTAGACAGTGCTGGAGTGTAACTCGGGAGATTCACAAATGGAAGTCAGAGCCTTGTGCATTTCTGGGGCTCACTGCAAGGGCTTTGGCGTCTAGCAGAGCTAAGTTCAAAAAGTTTGGCTCTTCCTGGCTGTGTGGCCTTTGGAAAGACACTTGCCCTTCCTGTGCTTCCATTTCTTCTATGAACAGGGAATGGCTGTAACCATGGCTACCCCAACATAGTTCCTGCTGACAACTACAGGAAGTGCTGAGCAGAGTCCTCCGCACAGTCAGAACCCAGGAAGGAAACTCTGTGACTCCTCTCTGGATTTAGTTACTTCATTCATTGATGTGACCGAATCCCTGGCATGAAGGAGCTTAAGGTGGAGGGAGATGTTAATTAAAGCCAGTGAGACATCCCCACCCTTCATTAGAATGCCTAAGACAAGGGATCATAACAGTGCAGTGTGTGGGCATCTAAGGATGTGGGGGAGGTGGGCTGCTGTGCACTGGGGGGAAGGTGGGTTGCTGTGCATTGGGGGAAAGGTGGGCTGCTGTGCATTGGGGGGAAGGTGGGTTGCTGTGAGGTTTTGTTTGGCTTTTAGCCAAAAGTGCATCATCATGGCAGGGAAGGCATGATGGTAGGAAGCAGAAAGAGGGGAATAATGGTGGGCTAGCCTGGGACCACAGCCCACAGAATAGAGTCACTCACATTTAGGGTGGGTCTTTGTCCTTCAGTTAAACCTCTCTGGAAACCATCACAGACAGAACCAGAGAAGTCTCTCCTAGGTGACTCTAAATCCAGTCAAGTCCATCGGGAATGCCCACGGTCATGGCCTTCCCACCTCGCCCACGGTCATGGCCTTCCCACCTCCTCGAGTACTAAAGACACAAATCATCAGACGCTCTGCATCCAGCCTCAGTCAGTGGCCGCTCACTGTCTCCCGGCCTCTGCTCATTTCTCTGTTTTCCTCCTGAGTTGGTGTGTCTGCCCGTCTCCTCCCTGGGGCCCCACCTCTCTGGATTTGGAAGATTTGGACTGTTACCTCCCAGAGCCAATAATGCACCTCTGCTCTCCGCCGACAAGGTAAATATAATTAAAAAGCGATTATGATCTGGGGCTGCGGTCATATCAGCTCTAGACCTAATTACACAGCAAGTGTGGGTCTCCAGGCACTGAGCCTCTCCAGATGACATTTACCATCCTCTGCGTGCCCTGTGCAGCGCTGGCATCTGAGCCTTTGGTGACAGAGTCTGGGCCATGACGAGGACACACGGGCTCTGGGTCCAGGCTTGGATGATTCCCTTGGACTTGAACACATTTCCCAGGAGCTCTCACCTGTTACAGGAGGGGCTCTCCATCAAAGTGGGTGATCTGAGAGGATCATAGATGGGAAGGAAGTGTGTGCAGGGATATCGAGGTGGTGGGACACTGGGAGATGTTAATTAAAGCCAGTGAGACATCCCCACCCTTCATTAGAATGCCTAAGACAAGGGATCATAACAGTGCAGTGTGTGGGCATCTAAGGATGTGGGGAAGGTGGGCTGCTGTGCACTGGGGGGAAGGTGGGCTGCTGTGCATTGGGGGGAAGGTCGGCTGCTGTGCACTGGGGGAAGGTGGGCTGCTGTGCACTGGGGGAAGGTGGACTGCTGTACATTGGGGAAAGGCAGGCTGCTGTGCATTGGGGGAAGGTGGGCTGCTGTGCATTGGGGAAGGTGGGTTGCTGTGCACTGGGGGGAAGGTGGGCTACTGTGCATTGGGGAAAGGTGGGCTGCTGTGCACTGGGGGAAGGTGGGCTGCTGTGCATTGGGGGAAGGTGGGCTGCTGTGCATTGGGGAAGGTGGGTTGCTGTGCACTGGGGGGAAGGTGGGCTGCTGTGCATTGGGGGAAGGTGGGCTGCTGTGCACTGGGGAAGGTGGGCTGCTGTGCACTGGGGAAGGTGGGCTGCTGTGCACTGGGGGGGAGGCAGGCTGCTGTGCATGGGGGGAAGGTGGGCTGCTGTGCATGGGAGGAGAAGGTGGGCTGCTGTGCACTGGGGGAAGATGGGCTGCTGTGCATTGTGGGGAAGGTGGGCTGCTGTGCACTGGGGGGGAGGCAGGCTGCTGTGCATGGGGGGAAGGTAGGCTGTTGTGCATTGGGGGGAAGGTGGGCTGCTGTGCATTGGGGGAAGGCGGGCTGCTGTGTACTCGGGGGAAGGTGGGCTGCTGTGCATTGGGGGAAGGTGGGCTCCTGTGCATGGGGGAAGGTGGGCTGCTGTGCATTGTGGGGAAAGTGGGTTGCTGTGCATTGTGCGGAAAGTGGGTTGCAGAGAATTCCTGTCCATGAAGGACAGGCAACTGCAGGTCACAGAATCTGCAGAACTTCGTTGGAATGATGTTAGGAATTAAGAGAAGGGAACTGGGTGTCTTCAGGGGGGTGAGGTGGGAGGATGCAGACATTGTAAGGGAAATGAGGAGTTTCCTCATGTCTGAGCAATCAGGGCCACTGTCCTCACTGAGGACACAGTGGGGTGGAGGGGATGCTGAGTGTAGGGCTGCATCTTCCTTACAGTTCTTACAGGTCAAAATTAGCCCAAAGCTAAACACTTACACACAGGCCTGGAGAGACAGCTCAGCAGTTAAGAGCACTGACCACTCTTCCAGAGGACCCAGGTTTGATTCCCAGCACCCACATGGCATCTCACAGCTGTTTGCAACTACAGTTCCAGGGGATCTGATGCCCTCTTCTGGCCTCCGAGGATACCAGGGGTACATGTGATGCAGACTTATGTGCAGGCAAAAAAAAACAAAACAAAAAACAAAAAAACAAAAAACAAAAAAACAAAACCACACATGCGAAGCATTCCATTCTCAATTCTGGTCTTAAGCTGAGTTTTCAAGTGACTTGAAACCAAAATTATCCTATTAACTTTTTGACAAAGCTGCAGAGATCTTTCCAGGGTCTCCCAGCAAGCTTGTGTTGGGAAACAGTTGGGCGGGGAGTGCTTGAGTTCATTTGGACTTTTTGTTTGTTGGTTTTGTTGTTGTTGTTTGATTATTTCTTCTGCTGTTTTGCTTTTATTTTGAGACAGGGTCTCACTATGTCACCCTGGCTACCCTTGAATTTGTCACCACGTAGACCAGGCTGGCCTCGAACTGGCAGAGATCTAGTGTGCTGGGATTTAAGGTGTGCACCACCACGCCCAGCTTGAGTTCACTTTGATTTCTATAGTTTAGTAAGACCCACTAGGTAGGTCAGCCGCCACACAGGGCTGTAGGTGAGGCAGACAGCGCAGGGAAACTGCAGTTCATCCACAAGTATAAACCATAAGTTAGAAGAAAACACCCTGCTGTGCCCAGGCAAGCAGATCACACTACACACACACACACATAGTACATACACATGTAGCTAGAGTTTTCCTGCCTGGACCACGGTCAGGGCAAATCTCTCTCACCTGCCAGTCCCACAGCCGCTCAGACCCGACCAAGTAAACACAGAGACTTATATTGCTTACAAACTGTATGGCCGTGGCAGGCTTCTTGCTAACTGTTCTTACAGCTTAAATTAATCCATTTCTATAAATCTATACCTTGCCACATGGCTCGTGGCTTACTGGCATCTTCACATGCTGTTTGTCATCGTGGTGGCTGGCAGTGTCTCTCTGACTCAGCCTTCCACTTCCCAGCTTTATTCTCCTCCTTGTCCCGCCTACACTTCCTGCCTAGCCAATGGCCAATCAGTGTTTTATTTATTGACCAATCAGAGCAACACATTTGCCATACAGAACATCCCACATACACACATACCACACACACCACACACACATAGTACATACACATACCACACACATACACACACACACACACATACACACATACCACACACACTACACACACCACACATACACCACACACACACCACACCACACACAAACACACCATACCACACACACAATTTAGGCATGAAGACCATCACCAGGGTATCATTTATAACAATGAAACTTGGGCAGAGAACTTGGTATTGGGAAAATGGCTAAGGAATAATATACAGCTGTGAAATGAGATAAAAATCAAATATCCCACCACACAGGAAGAGGTCATGATATGCCCTACAACCTGACGGGGGGTGGGGGAGAGAGCGCTGATGTTTGTACTGGTGCCGCAGGCGGGGACACAGAGTGGAGCCCGGGCTCAGGCTGCGGCCAGTGTTAGCAGCAAATGTCTTGGGTGATAACTGTTTGTTTCTCAGGCTCTTCTGTGCTTTTCAGGTACGCCTCAGGGAACATGCGAATCCTGCGCAGTGGACTGTGGCTTTCGGCCAAAAGTAAAGGTATGTGTATGGTGTGTGTGTGTGGTGTGTATGGTGAGTGTGTGTGGTGTGTGTGTGTGGTGTGTGTGTGTGGTGTGTGTGGTGTGTGTGGTGTGTGTGTGTGGTGTGTGTGGTGTGTGGTGGTCAGTGTGAAATGGCTGGGACAGCTGGGAATAAGGCAGGTGAGGCCTCTCAGCCATATTGGGAGCTCCTGTGTGGACGTGGAAGTCAGAGGCTGACATCAGTCCTCCTTCTAAGAATAAGCTTTATGAGCCTCATTTCACAGGGTTAATAGCTGAGGCTCAGATAGGGTGAGTGGCTTTCTCAAGATCACACAGCTGGCCAGGGGCAGGATTTGAAACTCAGGCCCTTTGCCCGTGAACCAAGAATGAAATCCGGAGGAAGCCTTGTCAGGTTCCTGTGGGTGGAGAGCTGCAGCCGCAGCTGAAGTTTCATTGGACAGGGACTGTCCCCCTACCTCATGGTAGTCTTGAGCCTGGCGGAGCCCCATGTCCCAGGGAAGTCATTTGCCCGCAGGTTGTCCCAGGGTCTGAATGTCTTCTGGCACCTTCGTCTTAGCTGGAGCAGCCCCCTCAGGCTGAGTGGGGAGGCTGAGCTTGGGCCAGGGGGGACTTCCAGTCCTCGTAATTGCCGGACCAATTTGTGCTTACCCCGCACAACCCGGTGCCTGCCGAGACCTGTCACCGGGCCCGCAAGCGTTTCTGCACAGATCTTTAATGATATCAGCCTTGGCTGTGTTCAGAGTCCCCATTTGTCTTGCAGCAAGCAGCGCAGAGAGGCCTTTGGAGAGGGAAGCCGAGGAAAAGCTCTCCAGTCACACCGGGTCCTTCTGGGAGCCTTCCTCCTCCTCCCAGCAAGCAGAGCCACAGACGATCAAGCGTTTGTGTGTACGGCCTGACACACGGGTGTGGGAAGCTCACCTGTCTCTCATTCCCTCCTCGGAGGGATCCGGGCACCCAGCAGCCCTCTGGCATCTGCGGCATGTCAGGAATGGTGCCGAGCGCGGAGGTGACAGGTGTAAAGACGTGAGCCATTCCATGGGGATCCCTGTTTAGAGTGGGAAGTAGAGAGGCGGAGAGCTGCCACTTGGCCAGGGGTGGGGTTATCCTCCACTTAGTCACTCAGTGCCCCAACCAGAGTCCCAAACTCCTGGGAGTGAAGTTGTGGTGACAGATTGTGTACCCTAATAAAATTTTCCTGAAGATCAGAGAACAGAGCCAGCCACTAGATCAAACACAGAGGCCAGGCAGTGGTGGCACACACCTTTAATCCCAGCACTCTCGAGGCAGAGATCCATCTGGATCTCTGTGAGTTCAAAGCCACCCTGGACTACAGGAGACTGACTCAGCCTAGGAGAGAAACAGAGCCAGGCAGTGGTGGCACACGCCTTCAATCCCAGTTCTGAGAAGGCAGTAATATGGCTGGGTGGAGGAAGGTGTATAAGGCGTGAGGAGACAGGAACTAGAGCCCTTTTCGGCTGAAGCCTTTTGACTGGAGCTTTTGGGCTGAAGGCTCAGGGACATTCAGTCAGAGGATTCGTGGAGTAGGCGAGGTGAGAAGTAGCTGTGGCTTGTTCCTTTGTCTCTCTGATCTTTCAACATTTACCCCAGTACCTGGCTCCAAGTTTTTTTATTAAAAAACCTATTAGATTTCAAGCAACAACTGTAGACTGTATATGTTACTGTAGGCTAAACAAAGTTTAGATAGATAGATAGATAGATAGATAGATAGATAGATAGATAGATAGATAGATTTGGAGACTGGTTCTCCAGAAGTTGTGGCAGGCCGTGTCCATGCAGGACAGGAGGGGGACAGCGGCAGTGAGGAACGAGACTGATGTCGTCACAAGCCAGTCCTTGAGACTCTCTTGATATCTCTCATCTCATCTGGCGCTAAGATGTCCCTTTGTCTTTGTTCCATATCTGGCCACAATGACCTGCCTTCGACCCCAACTAATCACTACGTATGGGCCACCAGGGAGGGGTGACTCTCTCAGAAAGTGACTCTCTCAAGCGGAGCCATCCACGCCGGACTGACATCCCAGCTCTTTCCACCAGCTGAAGAGAGAGCCTGGCTGTGTGTCCACACCCATCGTAGGATGGAGTCAAGGCTCACAGGGCTTTGTTCCAGTCCGTGGGCAAGGTAGTGTGAGTGCCCAGCCAGGAGAGAATGGATGTGTGGGAGTGTACCTCCGTCCACTCTCCAGCATGGACTAAAGAGCCAAGAGCCGTGGACGGCTTCCATGACATCAGAAATGATGCTGCTGCCTCCACAGAGATGCTCGATGGCTCCATTGGAATGACTTCCCTGTGGTGGGACAGGAGTCACACGCACTCACATGGCCACAGAGGTGTGCCTCTAACTGAGGAAAATTTACAGAGATGTTCATGGTGCAGAGCAGCAGACAGAAGGAGGTGGTGACCTGTGGGCTAAGTTTTGATGGTTGCAGAGGAGTTTGCTCATAGAAGCAGGAGACAGACGGATCTCTAGAAGCATGCCTGGTGCGACCCATCCTCCAGCCCTCAATAATCATACCCATACATACACACACACACACACACACACACACACACACACACACACACACACACAGAGAGAGAGAGAGAGAGAGAGAGAGAGAGAAAGAGAGAGAGAGAGACATGTATGCAGACACACACATACACAGATAGACACAGATATGTAGATACACACAGAGATATACACACACATAGACACATAGAGACACATATACATAGATACACAGACACACATAAACACACATACCCACAGATATGCACACATACATAGATGCACACACATAGAAACACACACACACACACATAGACAGACACAGATGCACACATGCACACAGAAGACACAGACACACACATACAGACACACACACAGATATACACGTGCATATACACCACCCCCAGGAGTGAGTTTCTGTTGGAAACGCCCACACATTTCTCCATGTTGCAAAGACTCATGAAGATGAGAGGAAGCAGGGGTAATGTGGTCCACACTGGAAACAGCTGTGTACGTGAGAGAAGAACGCACCGACAGCGCTGTGGGATGAACGCGTGGCTAAGTGTCCTCCGGTCTGTGAGACTTCCGTCCCGCACGTGAGCACAACCTCTCAGCGCTCAGCTGGTATAAGCCACGTCCTGGTTGGCACGCACCCTTTGTTGTCGTCACTTTTAATGGCAACGTAATATTCCACTGCCTGGAACCAGGCGGTTAGGACACCCTTCATTCTTAGCCTCTTACGGGTGACGAGACAGCAAGCCTGCCCCTATCCATAAAGCTCTTATTTCCTAGTTAAGATTATTCTGTGGAGGAGGAATCTCAGAAGCACAGTTATTGCCACCGAAGTCATAAACAATTTTCGGAACATCGGTGTCTCTCCACCCTTGCCGCTTAACAGGCATCTGCATCCAGACATGTAGCCTCCGGCAGTGAGCGGCTCAGCGGTGTGTTTCTCCCTTGATTTTATTTCCTTTACACGAGTCAGCTTTGTGCGTCATGGAGCAACAGCACAGACTTTAATAAACCCGAGCGGAGGCTTCCTCCGCAAGGTCACGCCATCCATCTCCCCGGCTCCCGACAATGGGACAGCGGTGGCGTCCACTCAACTCCTGCAGGCCTTCCTTCCATTGCTCTCCATCCAGGCCGGTTACTACAGCAGCCCAGGAAAACTGGCTCCGGCGAGCTCTGCATTCTAAGGCAAGAATAGGTCGCTCCAGGCACCGTCCTCCTCCACACGGCTCAGCGTCAGAATTTTCCAGCAACGGCTTCCAGTGTGGAGGTCCCTTTAGGACATTCTGCTGCCTTGCAGAACTGACCATGGCGGCTACAGAGCATGTGTGGAGCGGCCCAGCGCTCCCCGGTATCGGGTATGCACGGTACCCCACAGGCTCATCTGCAGAGCTGGGGGGTGGGGGCAGGTTCTCATCACGGATGCGGTGGCCCCACCCATCTCCTTCCTCACTTCCACATTCCCATGCTCTTGCTAATTAATGCTCCACAACAACTGAACAGTACCTCCCTGTCCTGCTGTTCCTTGGCCTGACCATCTCCCTGTGTCCCCGTGACTGTGTCCCAGAGGGATACGTGTCCACCCGAACCATCTGTCTTTCCCAAGCTGCCCAGTTCCACTTGCTTGACACCCCACAGTGCCCACAGCTCACAGTCTCTCCCCTGTGAGGCCAATCCTTGCTGTTTTCTGCTCTTCTCTTTCCTTCTGTGGATCCAGAGATGGAGTCCACCAGCCTCTCACACCCTGTGTGACCTCCTCACACCAATCTGCATCCCTTCCCTTCTTTCCTATTTTTTTTTTTAATTGGCTGGCTTTGAAATCACTCTGTATCCCAGGCTGGCCTTAGCTCCTCCTGCCTCAGCCTCCTGCATGCTGGAGTGATAGGCCCATGTCACCACCCCCCTCAGCTGGGTAATTTATAATTTGCCCTCTCTCCGAGACTGTAGGATTCACAAGGGTGGGAGCCTTTGGCTCTGAGTGTTGATTAGATACAGGTGCCAGGAGGGCAAAGCTACTCAGTAAATACAGATAGACAGAGGGACAGAGGTGGGGGTGGGGTGGGGACAGAGGGACAGAGGGAGGGAGGGAGGGTGAGTGGGGTTGACTGCTATTTGGAATCATTCTGACTGACCCTGGCTGTGCCTCAGCATGGTAACCGTGTTGGCCTCTGTTCCAGACAGTCTCTCTCCCAGGGCTGGAACCCGAGTGGCCTTTAAACAAACAGCAGAAACGCTGCCACAGGGTTAGGTTTGTGTTCACTTTGTATTCTTGCTGGGGACATTTCAGGCTTCATTTGATCTCCTGGATGGAGAATCCCATGGAAAATTACCCAAGTCTATTCTAGGACTCAGGGCCAGATGCCCCAGCTAACTTAGCTTCCGTTCACCAGCCCGCTGCTCCTGCAAACCTCCCCTGCAGCTGCCGAGAGAGACGTCAGGATGCGGCTTTCGCCTTTAGAAGAAACCCCTTGGTCTCAATGCTCTGGGCTACACTGGGTCCCTGAATACCTGAGTGTAGTCCCAGCTGGCTGGAATAAAGACTTGCAATTGGCTGTAAGCTGTGTCTGAGTGGTCATCTCCAGAGGGCTCTCCCTAACAGTTACACTGTTCACAGCTGCATCCCACCCCCTTGACTTAAAAGCTAAAAACCTATTTTATGAAAAGCTGCAGTCTTTGCACAAATGTTCTCTCCCTCCCTCTCTCCCTCTCCCTTCTTCTCTCTCTCTCTCTCTCTCTCTCTCTCTCTCTCTCTCTCTCCCTCTATCCCTCCCTCCCCCTCCCCTTCCCCCTTCTCCTACAAGCTGGTTCCATCTCCAGCAAAAGCGGTAAACTGAGGAATCCCCAGAAGGTGGCTGGGAGCCAGAGCCCTGCAGGAGAACAGGCCACAGAGCTGCAGCCACCAGGGAGACACCGCCTAGCTGGTTATGTGCTGCAGTCCAGAGGGAGACAAGCCGGGGCCGGGCTGAGATGCACAGGCCCCTTGGCCACATGTCACCACCGTGATTCCGAGAGGAGCGATGAAGGGTATCCGTCCTGACAGTGCTTCCAAGTGGAAACAGCCTTGCCTCGTGCTGTGACAGAGCTGCTCAGAGAGAGAAGAGCTGCCCCGGGCCAGAGAGGGAGCAGAACCGGGCTCTTCTCCTCCTGCAGGAGCAGAGGAGGGAGGAGGGAAGCTACCCATGAGGAAAACCCTGAGGCCCAACTCCGGGTAGCTGGGGATGCAGTTTGCTCCCATGCCTCCTACCCCGGCAGCTCTCGGGTGGGGGTGGGAGCAGAACCTGTCGTCTGTCTGTCTGTCTGTCCCACCCCTCGCAGTGGCCTCTCTCTTGTAGATGTCTCCATTCTCCAAGGCCCCCAGCACAGGAGTGACTTTGTAAGATGCCCAAGAGCAGAGGCTGTGTCTGTCTTTAAACTCTGTGTCCCCAGCCTCAGGCATGTGTGAGCTTCTGCCGGCAGGCGTGGGAGGAGGGAAGGGTGAGCTGGACTGTCCGGCACACAGTGGGTGCTCAGGGGCCACCGGCCAAGCATGGATGAACAGCCACTGTCATTTGTGATGGTAGCCTCGGTGTCTACCACAGAGGCAGGGGCGGGGGCAGGAGCCTAACGAATGAGTGAATGAACGAAGAGTGAATGAATGAATGACTCTGGAATGCAGAGATGGAGCAGCCTCTCTCTCACATTCACCTCTGAGCCATGACTCCCCCAGGACCTGGAGAAGAAGGAGGAGGAGGAATGGGCGTTTGGTAAACATTTGCCAACAACACCTTGATGCGGAGACTCTGCAGGCCACGAGCTGAGGGCTGTCCGGGGTGCTCAGAGGGCAAAGTGCCCGCTTTGCAGGAGTGAGGCCTGAGCTGAATTCCCAGAACCTACGTTTGAACATCCATGTACAGTGACGTGTTTGTTGAACATCCATGTACAGTGACGTGTTTGTTGTCCCAGAGCTGAGTGGGCAGAGATGGGGATTCCCTGAGGTTCACTGGCCTACCAGCTCAACCGAGTCATCGAGTCTCAGCCAAGTCAGAAAGGCAGCGGGGGGGTGGGGGGTACCTAGGGAGCAATGTCAGAGGTCATCCTCTCAGCTCCACACAAATACGCACACACATGCACACCCACCACACACATGCACCAGCACACACCTGCATTCACACACACGGCCACATGCACATATACCAGCACACAGGTGTGTACACACATGCACCAGCACACACCTATCCATATGTACCCACACACCTGAGCACATGCACCAACACACACAGGCACACATGTGAACACAAACACACGCAAACCCATGTGTGTACACATACATGTATACATACAAAAAAAAAAGCACACCACTCTTTCATCAACCTCCAAACCAGGGTATGAGGAGCCCACAAAATAATGAAACGTTGATGCTAAACGCTCAAGATGAGGGATTTTAATTTTTTTACTCTTTTTACTTGGTCCAGGCCCCGGGGGCCCTCTGTGCCCCACCCACCTGGATGCTTCACTCACAGGTGTGACGTGCAGGTGCACAGGTGTCGGCCAAGTCATGGGAGCTGTGGAGACTGGAAGCTGTGGGCAGGAGCCAGCACACGTGATGAACTCCACACCCACGTACACACGTGCTCCCACACCCATGTACACACAGGCTCCCACATCCACATATACACGTGCTCCCACACCCACACAAATGTGTTCACACACACACACACACACACACACATGCTCACACACACACATGCTCCCACACCCACACACATGTGCTCCCACACCCACATACACACATGTGCTCCCACACCCACATACACATGTGCTCCCACACCCACATACACACGAGCTCCCACATCCACATACACACGTGCTCCCACACCCACGTACACACGTGCTCCCACACCCACATACACACACGTGCTCCCACACCCACATACACACGTGCTCCCACACCCACGTACACACGTGCTCCCACACCCACGTACACACGGGCTCCCACACCCACATACACACACGTGCTCCCACACCCACATACACACACGTGCTCCCACACCCACATACACACGGGCTCCCACACCCACATACACACACGTGCTCCCACACCCACATACACACACGTGCTCCCACACCCACATACACACACGTGCTCCCACACCCACATACACACGTGCTCCCACACCCACGTACACACGTGCTCCCACACCCACATACACACACGTGCTCCCACACCCACGTACACACGTGCTCCCACATCCACATACACACGTGCTCCCACACCCACGTACACACGTGCTCCCACACCCACATACACACACGTGCTCCCACACCCACATACACACGTGCTCCCACACCCACGTACACATGGGCTCCCACACCCACATACACACGTGCTCCCACACCCACGTACACACGGGCTCCCACACCCACATACACACGTGCTCCCACACCCACATACACACACGTGCTCCCACACCCACGTACACACGGGCTCCCACGCTGACACGCACAGAGTGGGGGGTACAAAGGGGAGGGTGAACGGTGCATCTGCACAGAGCGCTCACTTCTGACCTTCTGCACACAGTAGGGCAGCTGTGGTTGGCAGCTGCCCATGGAATATTCCCAATAGCTGTGCGGAGGACTGTGAGAGCTCCCGACACAAAGAAAGGATCGGGCCAGGGGACACCAGCAGCCTGGTTGACTGTCCTGACATGTCAGTTCAGTGTGCTGGGATGGCATCCGTGAATACCTGCAGTTACCGTGAAAAGTAAGACTAACTTAGCTTTTTTTTTGGTTTTTGGTTTTTCAAGACATTGTTTCTCTGTAACTTTGGTGCCTTTCCTGGATCTCGCTCTGTAGACCAGGCTGGCCTCGAACTCACAGAGATCAGCCTGCCTCTGCCTCTCGAACGCTGGGATTAAAGGCGTGCGCCACCACCACCCGGCCTAAATTAGTTTTAAAAGGAAGGAAGGAAGAAAGAAAGAAAGAAAGAAAGAAAGAAAGAAAGGAAGGAAGGAAGGAAGGAAGGAAGAAAGAAAGAAAGAGAGAGAGAGAGAAAGAGAAAGAAAAAGAAAAGAAAGAAAGAAAGAAAGAAAAGAGAGAGAGGAAGGAAGAAAAAGAGAGAGAAAGGAAGGAAGGAAAGATGGAGGAGAAGGGGGAAGAGAGGAAGCATGGAGGAATAGAAGGAAGGAAAGGAGGGAGAGAGAAAGAAAAATGAAAAGAAAAGAGGAAGGAACAGGGAGTGGGAATGTAGTGGGAGGGAGACAGTGAAGAACAGAGGGGTCCACGCTCAAGAGAACAAACGGGGATTGGCACCAGGACTCTAGCAGAGCGCAGCGTGATCTCACACGTGGCCGCGGAGGGCACCGTGGTGACAGACAGATGGACCGAAAGCCCATTGGGAAGGAGGCCCCAGACACAAGATCTCAGCAGCTCTGATCATTAGCCTGTGTTTCCATGTACCTATGTACATAGCCTATGTTTCCCATAACCGTTCCGGGTTGTGTCTTCTGGCTTGTTTGAAGGTGTCTGGTGTGTCGTGATACATTTATCTTAAACACCACGCTTGCGCGCAGCCCCAGGCCCCCGTGTGGCCCACCTTCCCAGCGGTGGGAAGAGAGCTCCCTGATCACCCTGGGGAAGGAGGAAGAAAGGGACTCCGGGATCAAAGCCTTGGCGGTGAATTCTCCAGGCAGATTTTGTGTGTCTGCAACAGAACCTACCGCACGGAAAACCTCGTGCTTCACGGAAAACCTCGTACTTCAGCGGAAAATGTCAAATGTTTGAACAACAAAGGGGAAAAAAAATCTCCTTATTTTTGGCCTCAAATACCAAGAACCAGAGCACAGGCTGGAGCGCAGAGGGACGGAGGGAGCCCCGGGCTCTGGTTTCCTAAGCTGGCAAGAGCTGATGGAGTCCTCGGGGCCCTGGAAGGCCTCCAGCTCCGGCCTCCTCCGACAGGAGGACAGGTGTCTTCAGCTGCGAGGCTGCCAGGGCCCCTGCTGCCAGGGCCACACACGTGTTTGTAGGGTTGATACCACAGATGGCTCCCAGATTGCGCGGTACCTCCAGCCCTAGGAGCTGCCCAGCCCGGAGAACACCATGAGCGAGCGTGAGGCACTTCCGGTGAGGTCGCTGGGTCACAGCAGAACCTGCCGGTGTCTGTGTGCTTTGGAACACAACCAGGCTGCATGTCCCGGGACCAGCAGGAAGTCACTCTCCCAGAGCCCCGATGTCACGGTGGGTGAGGGAAGGGCACACGGAGGGCGAGGCCTGGGACAGCCAGGTCCTTCCATCCCTGCGCTTCCAATATCTCAGTCCACCACAGACTGCTCAAGCTGTGGGGACCCGACGACCCCACAACCTCGCATCACGCTGTGATGTTCACGCCATGATGAGGATGCCTGGTGACACGCTTCTCGGTTTGTCCCTGGCATTGGGTCACGTGTGGCTGTGCCAATCAAAGCGCAAGATGCGCCCCATCTGTCCGGCCGCAGGCGGGAAAGATCCTCGGTCAGGTTGAGCTTATTCCAAAGGGACAAATGAGCCCTGAGGCCTGGCACCGGGGACGATCAGCCCATTGGCTGCAGCCACCAGGGGAGCAGTCTTGGTGTGATTCCATCTCCAGATTCTGAAGGGCCACCGCGGACACCAAGGCAGCCCCAAACCTCACCTCTGAAAACCTGACCTCCTGGCCACACACACCTAGGGCTTCAGTTGAAGCAGTTGGTGCTTTGAGCTGTATGTAGTTGAGGTTCTCTGTCTGTACCTTTGCGTGCGTGTGTGTGTGTGCGCGCGCGCGCGCGCGCGCCTATGTGTCTGCATGTGCATGTGTGACTATGTGTATGTATGTGTGCACGTGTCAGTGTGTGTGCATGTGTGAGTATCTGTGTGAGTGTGTCCATGTAAGCATGTGCATGTGTGAGTATGTGAATGTGTGTATGTATGTGTGAGTGGGTGTATGTGTGCTTGCATGAGTATAAATATGTATGTGTGTATGAATATGTGTGAGTGAGTGTGTGTGTGTGTGTGTGTGTGTGTGTGTGTGTGTGTGTGTGTGTGTGTGTAGGCCAGAGGACAACCTCAGGTATCATATAATTGATTCCTCAGGTATGACATCATTTATTTCTCAGATATGACATCATCATTTACTCTTGAGATATGACGTCATTTGTTCCTTGGGTGTCTTTCAGGGTTTCGCTCACTTGTCTGATTGGGTGTTTGTTTGTTTGTTGAGACCGAGTCTTACTTTGTAGCCCAGGCTGATCCTCTCATCTCGGCTCCCTGCGTGCTGGGGTTTAAGATGTGTGCACCGTGCCCAGATCCACCTTACTTGGTTGAGACAGGGTCTTTGCCGCTCCAGGCAATTAGGCGAGACTGACTGGCCAGGGCGCCCCATGGATCCTCCTGTCTCCACTTCCCCAGCCCTGCGGTCCCCGGTGCATGCGGCCACACCCGTCTTCTCTTCACACCAGTTCTGGGTCTTGAACTCAGGTCCTCAAGCTTGCACGAGAACCACACTGCGCCGTCTCCGGAGCCCAAATGCCCTTGGTGAGCGTTGAGTTCCCAAGAGGACGGGGAAGAAACAAAAAAATGCATGAAAGGAAAGATGGGAGAAGCGGCCCGAGTCCGGCCTCGGATGTTGGCATCGTTCAGAGGCGTCTTGTCAAGCCGAGCTTCATTCTGCCCGACGGCACAATGGGCTTCAGAGTGGACGCCCTCGGCGCTGGCAGCAGAAGTCTGGCTCCACGCATGGCTGCACACTGTAGGCATTAGGAGCAGGTGTGGCCGTGCAGCTCTCTGCCAGCTGCACTCTGGCCTGGCACCTGGCCCAGGCGGGCAAGGCTCCCTCTGCTAAAGGAAATGGAGTTTAACTCAGCGCTCATGAACACTCCTCTGTGGCTGGCCGGGCCTCCCTTCGTGGAGGTTGGCACAGCGGCTTGGCCAAGCCGGCCGGCAGCTCAGCCCTGGAGGGAAACAGCCCGACCAGGCGTAGGGCAGGAACTCCGAGTCACACACCGCTGCGGTGAGCAATGGATCCTGTCCAGGAGGGGAGAACCAGAGACACGGAATCCAGGCATGGTGGTCAGAAGAGGAACGTCAGCCTCCTCCGTAGCAGCCAAGTCCCTCGGTTCAGCCGTAGGTAAGCACAGAGAGGGAGCAGCTTACCTAGGGCTTCCCAGCAGAGAGAGGCAGCCAGGATTAATTCCAGACCCTTCAGACTTCTCAGCTAACCTGCTTCCTCTGAGAAGTCTTGAGGGAAAATTGCCTGGAAGAATGAGTAAAATAAAAACTTGTGCCCATCAGGCATACCCCGTGGCTGAGCCACACATCCCAGTTTTCCACATTATTTTATCCCCCACAGGCCAAATTCTGATTGTTAGCTCACTCGGGACAGGCCCTTGCCAAGTCACCCAGGCTGGCCTCAACTCCTGATCCCCCATCTCTGTCTTTTAAGTACTGGGCTCCAAGCAAATTCCACCAGCTAGTTTTGTCTTTTTCTTTTCTCAAACAAAAAATATCTATATGTGGGTGTTTTGCCTTCATGTATGTCTGTGTACCATGGGTGTGCCTGGTGCCCATGGAGGTCAGAAGAGGGAGTTGGATCCCCCTGGACCTGGAGTTACAGACAGTTGTGAGCTGCCGCGTGGGTGCTGGGAACTGAATCCAGGAATCCCTGCAGGAACATCAAGGTGTTCTTACTCAGAGCCGCCTCTCCAGCCCTCACCAGTTATTTGCCTGATGAAGAAATTCAGAGGCTTGAGGGTGAGGCTGGTGTGACACTAGGGTGGAGCTGAAGCCCAGGCTCTCACCTCGGCTTCTCCCCGTCCCCCAGCCCTGTCGTTGATGGAAAGCCAGCGGCCTCTTTGTACTCAGCCCTGGACACAGTCCACAGCCATCACCATGGTACCCATGGGATTGCAGAGGTCAAATACAGTTGGAGCGGGAGGATCCGGGCATGTTTGGCACAGACATCCCCTGTGAGTATCTCTGCTGCAGAAGTCCTTGTCATTATTACTGTTACCCAAGAGCAAATGGTACCAAAACAGCAGGGGTGACGCTAACTCACAAACAGACCCTGTGACAGTTCAGAGGGAGTGCATGGTGTTTCCTCTTCCCCGTGACCCTGACACCAGGTCAGTGACTCTTGGCTGTCTCAACATCACTTATAAGTTAAAAATGTATGCATGAATGTATGTATGTATGTATGCATGTATGCATGAATGTATGTATGTATGCATGAATGTATGTATGTATGTATACATGAATGTATGTATGTATCTATCTATCATGTATATGTACATGTGTGTATGTGTGTATGTATGCATGAATATATATATGTATATATGTGTGTGTGTGTACATTGTACATGTCTGGGTATAAGGAGAGAGGGAGGGAGGGAAGAGGAGAAAGAGAGAGAAATTGACTGACTGACCAACTGTCTGATTGACTGATGGATGGAGCACGGTCTGGTTTCTGTTTTGCCAAATAAGATATTTTATTTAAAAAGGGTGTTCACTTCTGCGGAGCACCGCCTCATAAAGGACACTGAGCACGTAAAGACAGCCGGGAATTAGGATGGCCGGATCCAGGAGAGCCCTTTATGGTGAATAAATGTGCCTTTCCCAGCACTCTCCCAGCATTATTCTTCTCATGCTTCCCAGAGACTGGAGAGAACCCGATCAAGAGCCCAGCCTGGGATTGCAGGCAGCTGTTTAGAAAGCAGAGCCTGCCCTGCTCTGCAGGGGCTTTGGGGGTGGCTCAGGGGTTTAGGGTGGCAGGATGTGCTGCTGAATAAATGTGTCCTCAGAGAAGTGGCATTTGAAGAACAGGAACACATAGTCATGTGCTTTTATTCCCTTTTTTTTTTCTTCAGCAATCTGAAAAGGGGGTTCTGTGCAACAGTAGTGTAGCCACAGACTCAGACAGGCCTAACTTGCAATTTACAGAGGTTGTGTTAAGTAGAAGCCAGAGCCCTGGGTCTGAATACCAATCCGGGAATAAACATGCAGGGCTCTGACTCACCTGAGAAGTCGAGCTGTTCTCTACACCACTTCCACAGAGGCAGGGCTGTGCGGGGCCCTTTCTCCACAGCCACATCTAGGCAGGAACTCTGGAGGCCTGGTCATTCCTCACCATGACAGGGAGAAAGCAGAACCAAATCTGAAATCTGGTCACATCACTGGCCTCAGGGGAGAAGACCAGAGATGAACTTAACTCCAGGGAGAAAGTGATGTAGCCACTCAGCTCCCCAGGCTTGCTCAAGTCGTGTGAACTGGAATCCAGCCTCTGTAGCCCCTCATCTCCATGTTTCAGCCCCACACCTGTAGATATGGAGTGGGAATGCCCCCACTGAACAGTTTTCTTCAGGTTAACCACAGCTGTCAATCAGCCGGCCTGACAAAACCCAAGTCCTCACACCACTGGGGGCTCAAACAATATGGAGGTGGGATTAGTGGGCAACGGACGGGAAGTGCCGTCCCCTTTTCAGGACAGAGAACGACTTCAATGTGAAGAAGCTGGTGCACACGCCCGGAGGGCGGAGGGTTGTGAAGCCTTCCATCTGGGCTGCTCCAGCCACAGCAAAGGGAGATTGAGAAGGTGGCTCTTCCATCTTGGGTGCTAGGAAGTGTAGAGCTAGTCCAGAACACAGGCGGGCACAGCCTTCAATGGTGCCTCTGAGAGTCCACAGCTGCCAGCCAGCCCAGCAACGTGCTGCAGCCTCCCCAAACGGCACCACTATCTGGGGACCTGGTGCTTGAAATACAAGACTTATGGGACATTTCAGATTCAAGTTTAGTGTCTGTATTTCTATGTCAGTAGCTGAAGTAGACTTATCAGCTCCTGGAAGACAGAAACAGTTCACCAATGTCCGTTATGTTCCTTACCACCACCACCACCATCATCACCATCATCATCACCACCACCACCATCACCACCACTATCACCATCACCACCACCATCATCATCACCACCATCACCACCACCATCACTACCATCATCATCATCACCACCATCATCACCTTTATCACCATCACTACCATAATCACCATCATTACCACAATCACCATCACCACCATCAACATCATCACCATCACCACCATCATTACCACCATCACCATCACCACCACCACCATCATCATCATCATCATCACCACCATCACCACCATCATCACCTTTATCACCATCACTACCATAATCACCATCATTACCACAACCATCATCACCACCACCACCACCATCACCATCATCACCATCACCACCTGTGGAGGGAAGTTTCTCTGGCCCCGCCGGCCCCAAGGTCCAGACAAATCTCTCCCACCCATGGACCTGCAGCCACTTATAAAATAATTACTCAGAAGCTTAATATTAATTACAAACTTATGGCCTATGGCTCAGACTTCATGCTAGCTAGCTCTTATAACTGAATTCAACCCAGTTTTATTAATCCATGCATCACGTGTTCCGTGGCTTTACCTGTGCTCTATCACATGCTGCTCCTTGGACAGCGGGTTGGCGCCTCCCTCCACTCTCCTTTCTTCTCTCACTATCTCTTTTGGATTTTCCCATCTGGCTCCATCCTGTCCTGCCATAGGCCAGGGCAGCTTTATTTATTATCCAGTGGGAACCACTTACATTCACAGCATACAGAAAGACATTCCACAGCAACCACCATAATAACCATCACCATCACCGCCATCACCACCATCACCACCATCACCGCCATCACCACCATCACTATCATCATCACCATCACCACCATCACCGCCATCACCACCATCACCATCACTATCATCATCACCACCATCACCACCAATCACCATCATTACCATTAATGACCACATCATCACCACCACAATCACCATCACCACCACCACAATTATCACCATCACCATCATTACCACCACCATCATCGCCATCATTGCCAGCATCACCAACCTTAACCAAAATGTGCTTATCAACTTTACCAATCTAGACACTTTTGATAACTTCATCCCTGTGGTTTGGGAGAACAGATCATATCCTAACAATGTTGATTTCAGGCTGGAGAACCCTCCTCGGGATAATGAGGGTCATTCCACGGTGATAAAGGGGTAAATTCATTGAAAGGATGTAACAATTGTAAATATGTATTTATCTATCACAAAACTTCAAAATATGAGAACCAACAACTGATAGAACTAAATCAAACACAGACAAGCCCACAATTACAACCCGAGATTTCAGTCCCCCTAGCCCAATCATTAATAGACCGGCAGACATAAAATCAATACGGGTATTGGGAGCTGAGAAACACAATCAACCAAATGGGCCTAATTGACATTTATGGAATGGCAGACCAAACACCAGCAGAATACTTATTTTTCAAGTACACATGGAATATTTTACCAATAGAGATCATTTTCTGGGCCATCAAACAAGTCTCAGTAAATATGATTTAATACTGCAAAGCATAGTGTCTAACCACAGTGGAGTGAAATCAAAAAGCAAGAACAGACATCTAGAAAATTCCTGTTTTTGGAAACCAAGGCTGGACCAGAACTTGTTGGCGTCCAGTGTTGTGGCGCATTAGAAAGGGAGGAAGTTCTTGAGGTGGTGAGGCAGTTTGCACCTTTACAGACTGAGAACATGGAGATCCGATTAAACCCAAGGTCACTCAGAGAAAGAAAATACTTAAAAAGAAGGAAGGAAAGGAGAGAGGGAGGGAGGGAGGGAGGGAGGGAGGGAGGGAGGGAGGGAGGGAGGAAGAGAGGGAGGAAGGGAGGAAGGAAGGGAGGAAGGAAGGAAGGAAGGAAGGAAGGAAGGAGAAAGGAAAGGAAACAGAATCCATGGAAATAAAACCAGTTTTTGGCGAAAAATCAGCAAAAGGTGCCAAACTCTGTCCTGAACGCAAACGAGCCAGAGGAGGCGCCGATGGCCTTGGAGGTGGAGGAAGAGTGGGACTGTAGAACTAACATGCTAGTTAGAAAAACTACCCAGGGCCCTGAACATCAAGCCACAGGCTCCATGTATCCCCAGTAGAGACTTCATTGACTCTTTGCCTGTTGAAATTTGTATAATTGATATGGAAGACAAAGGACATAGAGGGTTAAGAATATTTCTGTGGTGCTTGAGATGGAGCCTCACGTGAAACTGTTTTGACAAAAGAACAAAATGAATGGGTTTAGTGTTCTGGACTGTAAGATGAGGTCACGGGCAGCAAGACCCCATGTGATAGTGGCCTAAACACAATGTGTATCGACAGAATAAGATAGAGTTGAGGAGTAGTGAAATAGACCAGCAGTTTACAGCCCATTGATCTGCAACAAAATCACCAAGACAGATCAATAGAGAAGGGACAACCCTCTATTAAACGACACTGAAACAATGGGACGGCCACACACACGGGGTGCACAACCGCAATCAAGCAGTATCTGCCACTTTTAGAATACAAGCCGGGCTTCAGGCACGGGTCCCAAGGTCTGATTCATTGTATCCCTCGCGGCTTTGATGAGCAGTCTCTGTAGACAGTGGCCATGCGACGGGAAATAAATTCCAACTGGGACTTTAAAGGGGTCTGGGGTAGAAGAGGGTCCAGGAGCCCCATGACTGTCTGCACATGTCCTCACTCTATGCATCAGATAACATGAGCTCCCTCCGGTCAGTGCAGCTGACTGAGCATTGCCTGAGTCTGCACTGAACCAAAGGCTCCAGGAAATCCCCAGCTCAAGAAACTTCCAGAGCTGGGGCAGACAGCTCAGTGGATGGATGCTTGCCTAGCATGTGTCAGATGCTAGGTCAAGTCCCAGAGCAGGAGGAAGAAGGGAGAGGAGAGGAGAAGGGAAGGAGGATGAGGAGAAGAGGAGAGGGGAGGGGAGAGAGTTGGCTCTCAGAACCCTGGTCTGTGGCAAGTGTTTCTGGCTCTCAATTCTCTTACTCACCCTTCCCATCACATTCTTCTGCCCCTTCAATGTATTCTCTTTACATCTGTGTGGGTTGGGGGGGGATAACTTGCAAAACAAAAGCACATGGTTATTTAGAAGCAGTTTCTCCTCTTTTGCTCTTTTTAAGACTCCCCGGGTGGAGTTTTAGAGTTTCACAAGACTGCCATGACAGGTAAAGCTTGTATCTTTCCTGTATCTGATCAACATGATGTATCTTGTGCACCTTCAACTGTCCTTGTTGTAGACTGTTATTTTAAAGTGTGTTACTTTTGTTTATGTTGCATTTATTTAACTCTGTGAAGCTGTGTTACTGTGCCTGTCTAAAACACCTGATGGTCTAATAAAGAGCTGAACGGCCAATAGCAAGGCAGGAGAGAGGATGAGCAGGGCTGGCAGGCAGAGAGAATGAATAGAAGGAGAAATCTGGGAGGAAAGAAGAAAGAGCAGGCATTAATAATCAAGAATAAGCCTCCATGTGTATTTATTTGGGAGCTGGGTAGCGGGCTCCCTAAAAGAACAAAGACAAACAGCAACATGTTCTTGCTTCCTACGGGTGACCACTTGAGGACAGGTCCTGGGTCCATACACTCTCCTACAGGTCCTATTCAGTGGGACAGGCTCACCCTATACGTGTGTGTAGTGATGTTCATACACACCAAGACAGCTGTACTTGTATACATTTGGAGAACTGGGTCTGGCTTTGCTTTCTCTTGTTCTGTGTGTTTTAGAAACACTCTGAAATGTTTATTTTCCTGAAAGTTAAATGAATAAATAAATAAAAATTTTAGAGATATGCTTGGCCAATGCCTTTTCTGGTCATTTGTATAGTAGAGAACTTTGCTCTATATTAATGAGGATCCTATTTACACTTTCAACCTCACCTGGAATTACTTGGGTCACTGAAGTTCATTACCCGTGAGTATCCATCAATAACAGCAGCTGCGTGCAGTGCCCTGGATCTCTGGAAGTCTTGTTCCTATTCCAACCCAGAGCAGCTGGACTTGCCAAGTGGAGGCCTCAGAGCCTGGCCCTTCAGGGGACTGCCACTTGGGACTCTTCCTTAGAGCCTCAGTTTCACCACCTATTTAAAAAAAAAAAGATGAAGTCGGACATAGTGACGCACACCTGTAATCCCAGCGCTCAGGAGACAGAAGCAGGCAGATGTCTGAGTTTGAGGCCAGTCTGGTCTGCAGAGCGAGTTCCAGGACAGCCAGGGCTACACAGATAAACATAGTTTCACTAGAGTAGCGTGTCTCTGTGCAGGCAGAGCTCCATCTACTTCAATGTACCCTGCATACCAGTCAAATAGTACGGACACCAGCTCACCGTCAGGGTTAGCCCCGGGATCGACAAAGTCAATACATCTCCCAGTCGGTCCCTGTGGGCCGGAAAAGGTGGAGAGTCACACATGGCTGAGTGTCTCACAGGGTCAACCTGGAGACAGCTGCATCTTCTTTCTCCAGGAAGGAGGGGCCTACCTGGTGTCAGCCACCTGGCCCTCCTGTGCACCTGTCAGAGCAGTGCAACCTGGCTACCGGCCTAGCTGCTGCTGCATGAACTCCCCGCAGCCCTGGGCAGAAGCCAGGACAGCTATGGGCAGCCTGGCCTGTGATAGCTCAGGCCTCGGGAGCTGTTCAGACCTCATCTGAAGCTCCGGTGTGGGGAATGCAGACTGTCCAGCTTGCTTGCTGTCCCTGGGGAGCCTGTCTCTGCAAGAGTCAGACAAGAAGCCTGAAACCTTGAAGTCTGCACACACCGATACGTGAGGGATACAAATGTAGATTACATGTCAATGATAAGAGGTCGGGGATAGTCACAGGGCAGGACGGGAGTGGTCGGTCACTCACTGGACAGGCATGGGCCAGAAGGTGAGCTTCAGATGCTGTGTGCACAGATGTGTCAAATGCAATGTGAACACTGCAGCCCACAGCCTGTCCTGTGTCAATAAGTCCTTCGTACCTCAGTGACTGGCCCCTAGCTATTCACATCTGCATCCCCGACAGCGTGGCAGCCCAGATGTCTGGGAAGTCACCTCATGACACCCAGCAGCTGTTAAGGGATTGGGGACTGGTAGAAGCCGGTACTGCACATGCAGATCCCCAAATCTCTTGCCTACTAGGAATGACCTTGAGGCCACAGTGCTTCAGGACTCTGCTTGCACAGCCCGGGAGTGTGGAGCCCCAGACAGAATGGGGGTGATGCTCTTTATGGCTGCTCTCTCTTTCCCAGGCTCACTTCTCTATTTCACCCTTGCACCCCAATCCTTGCTTCAAGGTCAGCTGCTGAGGGCCCCACGAGAGGATGACTATGGGATGGATGAGTGACCGAATATTTAACACACAGATCCAGAGAGCTGCAACATCACAGGCCCAGAACATAGTAAGGTGCTGTGGGAGTGGTGGCGCCCCATGGGCAGCCTGAGTTCTAAGGGGTACCCGTAACCTGGCACTTAACCTAGGGTGCCAGAGCGTGTTTTGAAAAGATCAGTAACAGAAGGACCAGGGCGGAGTCCAAGGGTAGACACCTGAGACTTGCACAAAGTGAGCACCCAATGCATCATTTTACAGGGGTAAGAAGGGGGGGTGGAGAGTTGAAGGAGGGGGTGAGGGAGGAGGGAAGATGAGCCTCAGAAATGTGAAGCCTCACCTGCAGGTGTCGAGCATCATGAATATCATCCATGACCTCCATGGTCCAGGTCACTCAGTCCCTCTCTGTGGCAATCCTCACCACCCTTTTCATCTCCAACACAGAACAGTGCTGCTACGTTGGCTGGAACCTCACAGCTGCTACCATGAGCTTCCTCTGACTTGGGCTGTCCTCTGAGCTTCTCTGAGGAGCTGCCTCCTCTGGGACGCCCACTCAGACTCTCGGTGTCAGGCCCATGGTCCTCACCATCCTTGGGATCTCCCACATCCAATGGCTGACTCCGCCTCTCAGTGCCCATCACGGAACCCGGCTCCTGTTCATCCAGCATCTGACAGAGGCTCAGGAGCATGGAGAGTCTCCTGGTCAGCCCTTGCGTTAGACCTGAGGCTTGTCTAGGAAGATCCAGAGTTCTGGGATCTTCCTTCCACAGCAAGGCACTCCCACCCTCGAAACACCCCAACCAAATAACAAAAAGCATCCGAAATCAGCAAAAAGCCTTCAGCGGATCATCTTGGCACAGCGGCAGCTTCTGTCCCAGTCAACACTGTCACAGGCAGCTTAATTATCCCAATTAGAAGACACATTAAAGCGTGATTATAACATAAAATTTGAATTAGCCGTATAACACGCCCCAATTTTTCGGTATGTTTATTGATTTTGTTCCCCTGTTCGTCAGAAGGCCACAGTAAAGTTAGATCTGAGATCTGGTTCAATTAAAACAAACCCCGAGCCAATGAGACTCTCATTAGCATCTGTCCCTTGTCAGGGACAGTGAGGTGGGGAGGTATATCGCCACGGGCAACAGGGCTGGTCCTCTCCTTCCTGGACCCTGCATGGGCTGGGCTGTGCCACCCTCCCTCTGGATAACTGTTTTGAAAGCAGATGTGTATATGTGTGTCATAAAGACATCAAAGAAACGCCCAAGGAGACAGAAACAGTATGTTCCACTGGTGATCGGCAACACGCAGACAAGGTAATGAGCTGTTCTCTTGTCTGTGTGTTGGGGAGGCTTTGAACCCCGAGAGCCTCACGTTCACGACCTTGCTGCTGTTCACTTGCTCCAAACTTGCTTGCCCATGATCCAAGAGCTTCATTTGGGCCTGTAGAGATGGATCGGGTCTGGTTGGTGAGTTTGGGATCAGTCTTTGTCTCAAAATTAGAGTGGGCAGTGCCCAGGGGACAACACCCTCAGCTGGCTGTCCTCAGACCCCATAGGCACCCACACAAATCAACATGTTCTTGCACACATGCACACACAAATGATAATAATAATAATAATTTTGATTTTGCATAGCAGAAGCTTGGTTCCCACAGCTGTGGGCAGAGACCCAGCAGAAGCCTGTCCCTTACTGAAGGGTTCACATGTAGTGGGGTGTAGGCCCCCTGCCTGAAAGGCTTGGGATGCAAATGCCTCAGGTTTTAGGATATTCACATATTCATAATAAATTACCTCGAACCCAAGACTAAATCTGACATTTGCTTCTTTTTCATTTTCACCTTCCCCATGCAGATGAAGATCGCTATAGCAAATATTCGTGGCATTTTGACTGTGACCCATTGAGATCAGGTGTGGAATTTTCCACTCTGGCCTGTGTGTTGGTAACCGACAGAGTTCAGATTTTGGAGCATTTCAGAGTTTGGATTTGGGGGTGGAGGGAGCTCAGCCTGTCATTTGTGCCTCCAACTCTCTCCTGATGAAGTTGCTGTGATCCTCGTCATCGTCACCGACCCCAACATCTTTAATTTCATCCAGAAAAGCTGACTTCTACAATGGCTACTGAGGCTCTGAGGGACTTCACATCACTATGGAAACGCCGAGGCTTGGGACCCAGGTAGCCTGCAGCCTGGACCACTCAGTAACTTAGACAGATCCTCCTACGACTACCCAAATTTGTAAAACAAGCATGACCTTCAGGTGCTGAGAGGGAGAAGGGGTTGGAGCCATGCTCGGGTTGGAGTGAGGCCTGCCATGGACTTCTCATCACAAACATGCGCTCCTGTGCCCTGAGAGATGGTGACACATGCCTCAGACTCCTGGTCACCTCCGTAGCCAATGGCTTGCAGCATTACAGCTGTCCCACAGTCCTGCCCTTTTCCTGGGGACTGTTTCTATCTGGCCAGTGTCCTGTGTGCTCTGGTGAATCTCCCTTTCTCTGTCCAAAAAGTGGGCACATGGCCCAGTCAGGTAGATGGTAAGTACCGGGTTGAGTCTAGTCACGGAGTGGGCACCCAGTGGACAATAGGTGTGCTGTGTCTGTAACAATGGGGAATCTGGCACCCTGTGTTTGGGACCCACAGACTCTGAGACAGACTTGGACCCCAAGGAGGCCCTCGGGCATTCATTTGTGGCTGTAGTTTGGGATGAGAACCTCAAGCCAGTGTCTCAGAGGCTAAATTGCATGTTGAGTTTCCCAAAGCATGAGTTGGCTGGGACCCAGGCATGGGAGAAGTATTGCCAGGCCTGGTTTACATCCTGGAAGGGTAAGAGACACCCAGCCACCCTCAGGCGGCCCCCAGAGCATTCTATTTTTGTTTTTGTTCTGTTTTGTTTTTCTAATTTGGTTCAGCCAGAGTCTGTTGATTGTCTACATGCGTGGTCCATATCCTGAGGTCCACATCCCCAGTTCAATCAACAATGGCTGAAAACAATCAGCCACACCCATCCAGCACAGACAGACGTCTCCTTGTCAGCACTCAACGACAATACGGTATTAATGCTGATTCCAGGAGGCTGTACATCACTATGGGCAGCGGTTACAGGCAGCCACTGTGCCATATGAACAGTTTGGTGTCCCAGGAGGGTCCTGGAGCTCACCCCTAACTGTGTTAGACCATGTCAGACACTGGACAAGACTCCAGTCCTGCCCACCTTGGAGAACCTTGAGGTTCAGGCTCCCACAAGGGCTAAAGTGAGTTTGAAGGAACTATAGATGTGGGAGACAGGAAGCTACTCAATGAGAGGGCGGGCAAGGAAGAGGGGCGTGGAGCTGGGAGGTCGTGCCTTAGATGGTCTGGTAGGCCACCAGGAAGACTAACAGGCCGGCAGCCGCCACAGATGAGCTGTGGGATGAGGCTCCCGGGAGAGGGCAGCAGGAAGAGAGGGGCTTCCTTCCGGCAGACAGGTCTGTGTGCAGGGCAGGAATGCTGCCAGCCATTCTAAGATCTGCAGCCCTGATGGAGCGGGGTCCTGGGGAGCCACAGAGGCTGTAGGTCAGGAGCAGCATTTATCTACACATAAGACTTCAGGGCATGGCTGCTGTTGAACAACTGTGGGGCTTGAGGCACACAGACAAGGAAAAGCCTGTGCGTGACAATCAACGCCCCCCACCTCTTCCCTGTCCTGAGCAATTTTGAATCCATTCCCTTCCATCAAGCAGAAACCTGGTTATCCAGTCAGCCTCACTGCCATGGTAACAGCAGGAGGAACAAACAAAGCCCACATCGAGCGGCTGTACACAAAGCCTGTGTGGTTTCCATACCATTATTTTAATAATGGGCGATGGCCGTGCGGGGCCGGGAGCAGCAGGCTTTCAGCGCCCTGCCAACATTCCCCTCTCTTGAGATGGCTTGAAGAGTTCTCAACACATGGGCCTTGGAACTCAGATCATGTCACCAGCTGAGGTTCCCCACTGGTGTAGACCCTGACTGCCAACCATGGCCACCAGCTCCCGGGCTCGGGAAGCCAGGTGGCCAAGTGGTTAGAGGCCCCGGTCCCACGCCCAGCAGCCCTGAGTGCAAATCCAAGTTCTGCTCTTTCCGGGCTGGTGATGGGAGAAGGAGCCTCTGTTTACCGACCTGCAGAGTGAAGATTGACTCAGGAAGTTGTTCAAAATTTAACAAGGCTTTTGTTGAGAACTTGCTGGAGCTTCGTGTTGCAAAAGGCCCTCGTATCCGCAGAGCTCAGTCTAGCAGAACATCAATAACACACGTGTAAGCACCTAAATAAATTCAGAAGGTGTGTGGACAGTTTCCTAAGCTAAGAAAGATTTCAAACTGAGGGAGGGCCTTTCTGGAGGGGAGCCAGCTAGCGGTCAGGAGGAAAAGAACCGACAGGTCTGAGGTCAGAATCTTCGGAAAGGTACACAGGCAGATTTGAACAAAGAGGGGCGTGGTGACCCATGCCTCTCACTCCAGCACTGGGAAATGGGGAGGAAGACTGAGTCCAAGGCCAGCCTAGGACAGAGAGTGAGACTTTATCTTAAACAGTGTGGAGGAGTCACTTGAAGAGGGTTCTGTGGGCTGAGTAGGAGTTCGGCTTGGTATGTAATAGTCTGAGCTCTTGGGTGGTTTTGAGGACTCGGTGGACATCAGAGGTTGAACTCCAAGCACGTGCTCAAAAATGTTGGCTTTCTCTCTCACCAGGGCGGGTCTGGTAGAATCCAGAAGTCACCAGGTATGAAGCTGACAACATAGAATCACTGATCTTCAGATCTGGGAGGTGATTTTTTTTCCCTAAATATTCTATTCCTTCAAATGGGTAAAATCCACATCAGAGAGGGTAAGGGATATCTAGACTGAGCCCAGGAGTCAGTTGTGGAGGCAAGGGAAGCCCACAATCCCTTGGGCTCTATGCCAAGGTGACACTCCTCTGGGACAATGTTGGAAAAGAGATCCACGTAGACTTGGTGAGCTTGGGTGTGCAGCTTCTCCCTGCCAGCCTCAGAGGTTCTTCAGATGTCCTTGCCCTTTGCCCTCCCTCTCCTGTCCTCCTGGGTGCCAAGGTCTGGCTGTGGCCAGGAACAAGGATGGAATATTGAGTAGCAGGAGACTGACCCAGCCTGGCCCCTTCCGTATCCCACACCGAGGAGACTGATGAGGTTGGAGAGGAAGGCAGAGGACTATAGTATGTTCCTGGAATTGAACAGAGCAGGCTGTCTGTGTTAATTCTGCAGGAAGCCAGTCACCCAGAAAACAGATCTGACTGGCCAAGAGTCTGGAAGGCTGGGGAGCATTAGTTTCTCTGTGCCCTTAACCTCAGCCAGACTTGTTTCTGGGGGGGTCTAGGTGCTGACGAATTCACTGAGCGAACCCCCCATGAGTGTTTTCCTGCAGCCTGTGTGCCTCACCGCCCAGTGCTCATCAGTAATTCTGGGGGCGGCAGCCTCAATCACATTTGTTGAGCACCCCACTAAGTCAGGCTGGGTGCTCAGCTTTCCTGGAGTGACCCACCCCCTCCCCCAGCAGCGACCCTGTGGTCACTGATGATGCCCGAGGATGAGGAAACTGAGCCTCACAGGCTGCATCCCAGGAGGGAATTCTAGCTCAACTCCAGGCATCTCTGACTCCAAACGAACCTACTGAGCCGTGGGCACAGTTATACACAGGTCCCCAGTCTCTCAAGGCTTAGGATAACCCACCAGCGCATCTATGCAGACAAAGGCTGTTCTCAGTGGCCTAGAAAATGTGTGTCATGGTTTGCAATATCAGACGATATAAATACACACAGTCATTAATTGATTTTTTTTTCTCCCTCCTGAAGCCAGGGCACATAACCCTTCATGAGGAGAATCTTCCCACTGGGCTTGCAGATCTCGGCTGTGGCGCCCCATCGCATGGACGTTTCTCTCCCCATCTTTGCGCTTACTCCATGCTCTTGGCCTTGCAGAAGCTTCCTGTCCTTTTCTGGCCCCTGGAGAATGCAGATCCCTCCATGAGCTGGCTTTGTGTTCTGTGAACTCTCAGTAGCAAAGTAAAGGCACTGTCTTCTTGCACAGGCATTTAAGAGATGTGTGTGCCCAGGTGGGGTGGGCTGTCTCACACTTGACCATGTCCTTGTCGGCTTCTAGCCAGAGCGTAGTGAGGACCCAGGCTTCCCACTAGGGGCTGCAGAATCTGTGCTCTGTGATGAAGACCACATGAGATGCCTCTGAAGGCTCCATCTTCACTTCAAAGACATGCGGGGGAAGGGTATACTGCCTTTTATTATATCCCTCTTACTGGTGATGTCTTCATTTATATTGCTTCCCCTCTTCAAAATAGCAGGTTATTTTCTTCTTCTCCAGTACCCAGTGATAAAAGTCTTTCAGACCGGTGTTCCTGACAGAGGTGCATGATGCTTGGTCTGGGCAGTGTGTGAAGAAAGATGGACCTCGATGTCTTTCAGTTTTGTTGAAGGTCAACAGTCATCATTAAGGAAGCCATTCAATTTCAGGCTATAAAGTTTCAAAGCCCAGACTTTTGGCCACTCTGTGAAACTGCTTCCCTGGCACAGAGTATTGGTTAACGGGAAAGGACTTGAGCCTTTGGGTTGACAGACCTCACTAGACAGTCCTAGAAAGCAGGAGATGACATATACTTGCATTCACTGCCACTTGCACTGAGTTGGACATGTAGGTACCATTCATTGAGCACAAAGAATGTGGGGTAGTGGGTGGATGGATAGATTGGCAGATGAATAGAGAACAGCTGGATGAATAGGGGGACAGGAAGAGGAAATGATGGGACAGAGAGAAGAAAAAGGGAGAAGGGAGAGGCTAATAGGTAACTGACTAGGTAGATGGCTAGATAGAAAGGTGGTGTATGGCAAATGGATGGGTAGAAGAGAGAGATGGGTGGATAGGTTGTTGGGTACATGGATGGGCGGAATGAGTGGATGCACAGAAGAATGGATGGATGGGTAGATGGATGTGTGGTTGAGCGGGTGGATGGATGGATGGATGATGGATAGTTAAGTGGATGTGTGGATGGATTGGTAAACGGTAGGTAGTGGATGGATGGATGGATGATTAAAGTTAATAACTGAGTGAATAGATGGTTGAGTGAGTAGATGGATGGATGGAAGGATGGGTGGGTGGATGAGTGAATGGGTGAATTCATAGGAAGTCCAGAGAGGTGAGTGACTCACAGAAAGACTCTCAGAAAGGCAGAGCTGGGGTCAGAAGCTCCAGCTTCCTGTCTGCGCTGTTGTTGTGACCACAGGTACCTGGGTTGGCACCGAGGTTCCCTCATGGTCCAGGGCACTGCTGATAACAGTTACTCAGACTGAGGCCAAACCCAGATTAAGCTTTGAGTTGACCCAGCCCCGTGGTCCTCTACCTCGGTCTGTGAGGATGCACAGAGCATCCTGCCCTGCCTGGAGGAGAATGTTGCACGTTGTCAACAATCACTCCACATGACAGACATTGTTTTTGCCCTTACGCCTCAAGAGAGGAAATGGGAACTAAGAGAGTACAAGTCTCTTGTTCTTGGCCTTCTGTTCAAAGACAGATGAGGCCAGGGTCCAGCCCTCACCCTCACAGACTGGTTTTGGCTGCACAGCAGCATGTAAGGAGGGTAGAACTGCAGGCTCACTCCAACTGCAGGAACAGAACTTGGGGTCCTCTACCCAGCTGACAGTGGCCACAGGAAGTCACACTGACCCCAAAGCCAAACCCAGGCACAATATGGCAGTAGACAGAGCACAAACCTGGGGAGAGCTGGACCAAGCACGGTGTGAAGCATGTCACCTTGCCTCCCCACCTCTCAGTTTACCCTTCTGTGAAATGGGTCTGGTGATGGGGAAGATCTTTCCCCACACACTGCTTTTGTTCTAGCTCTATCCCCCAGCTGGTGCTTCTTGCCGGTGACCTTCATCCACCTGACACTCTCAACGCCACGTCTTCAGATTTTTGAGGTTCCCTCTTTTACAGAGCTTCAGCACAAACTGAACTAGTCCACAGCCACCAAGGGTTGATAGTCTATGGCAATACCGCTGTATCTACACAAGCTCATGCTAAACACTCCCCACCCTTCCTAAATGGTGACTGCAGTGATGGACTTGTAATGTGTTGAAGAGCCGGGAGGAGCTACCCAGTCACAGCCCAGAGCCATCCACCTTGTTGTTGAGAAGGATCATGTATGGGGACAAGAGTTTGATTTTCAACTCAGGCCTGGCCTTGAACTTATCACATCCTGCCACTTCCTGGCTGAGTGCCTTTGGAGGGGTGGGCACTCTGTAAGGGTCCAGTGGAGATGCTGATCATCATGACCGCTGATGCTCATTATGAAACCGAGACACACAGGCCTCACCCCGCCACAGAGTCTGGCAAGCAGTGGGTATTTATACCTTCCTGCTCTGGCCTCCCAGGAGGAAGCCGGCACCTGTGTCTCCATTATTCTTCTTTCCAACCCCATTTTCCTGGATTCCTCCTTCATGCTCCTGTTCTTCAGGAGTGACTGACCCACCGCCTGCTGCTAGTCCTGTGCAAGCCCTGAGAGGAGAGGATGGGCCAGGCTGCTCCCTACAGCTGCTGTCCCTTGGGCAGGAAGGCAGGACAGCACCCTGGGGTTCCCCTAGAGGAGGAAGCAGGCCTTCTAAGTGTCTCTGTCTCAAACTTGCACTTTTTGAAATTCATGTGGCTTTACTGGCCCAAGAGCCCGGGTGAGCGTGGAGAAAATAGAGTGTGCTCTCCATCACCTTAGGGCTGATAGAGTCTGAGCTTCAAGTGCCCGGCCTGTAGAGGAGCATCTGAGCAGTGAGGGTGCAGGGGCTTCTGCAGCCAGGACCAGAAAACTCCCTCCTCTCAGCTTTCCTCCCACCTGCAGCTCTCCCCTCCCCCACTTCTTTTTTAGGGATTCCCAGCTCCTCCACTCTGCTAAAGACATTTTTTTCCCCAATTGCTACAACCTTCCCTCCATCTGCTCTCTGCCTGTGCAGAGTGGCAAGGTGGGGTGGGGGAGGGGAGGGCTTTTCACTTGGGGTGGGGGGCCTGGGAAGCCAGCTGGGCCTGTGAAACTGCGGAACAAGGAGGTTGGTCTCCCTGGGTGTGAGGCATCTCTCAAGGGGCCCCTGGCCAGTGCCCGGCTACAAGGGGCTGCTTGTCTCCTGTTTGTGGAAGACCCGTTGCTGGAGAATCTGAACTGGACAGCGGCGGCCAGAGGATGGACCGGGACCCAAAGATCTCCTTGGGGGAGGGAAAAATGGGGCTCGGGCTCTGGAAGCCTGGAGGATCTTCAGGACCCTGTTGAGAGTGAGATGGAACTGGGATCCTAACATGGGTGGTGGTGGGTCTACACCTAGGAGCCTGTGGCTGGGCGTCTCCAGGGTGGAGAGCCACTTGGTATCAGACAGGATTCTACAGTCCTGTGTATTGATCCAGCAAGGTCCCTGGATGCAGTCGATGTGACTTCCTAGGTTACTGGGACTCTCTGTGGAAGCTCCAGGGCATTGGGCGGGTGGGGCCCGGTGGGGCCCTCAGGGGCCTAAAAGAAGGCTCTGCAGTGGAGAGAGAAGCCGTGCTCCTAGCCGACTGGGTTTGCAGGGACACATCAGGCTCTCTTCCGCCTTGTCTGGCTGCCCCAGCATCCGCGGAGAGAGAGGGGACCCTGGGCCCATCTGGGACACGGCGATATCACCAACTTCTCAGGGCCGGAGGGCCAGGCTGCCCCGGAGCGGCCCTCGGCCGCCTCCTCGCGCTCACTCCCCCTCGCTCGCTCGGCTCGCTCGCTCGCCAGCTCGCTAGCTCTCTCTCCTGCTCGCTCGCTCGCTCGCTCGGGCCCCAGCCCCCGCCCTCCGCTCCCTCGCCGCCCGCGGCTCCTCCTCACTCGCCCGTCGCCCGCGCCCGGTGCAGCTCGGCCAGAGCCACCGCGGGCTGCGCGTCCGCCAGGAGCCGCTGCCTCGACCCTACTGCCCGGATCGCTCTGTCCAAATCCCTCTGCTTGAACCTCGCTACACCGATCCCTCTGCTTAGACCTCGTTCCGGAACCCGGCTGCTCGGAGCCTTCTGTTCAGATCCCTCTCTGCCTGGACCGAGCTGCCTGAATCCCGCTGCCCGAATCCTTCTGCCTGGACCCCGCTGCCTGGATCCTTCTGCCTGGACTCCGCTGCCTGGATCCTTCTGCCTGGACCCCGCTGCCTGAATCCTTCTGCCTGGACCCCGCTACACGGATCTCTCTGCGCGGATCTCGGCTCCGCAGCCACGATGCCCGTGGCACGGCCACACGCCTCGGGACCCGGCAGGATCGCTCTGCTTCTGGTCGCCCTGCTTCTGGGGAGCCCCGCAGCAGCTCGGGCGGAAGGTAAGTACCCCGAGGACCCCGGCCCAGAGGGGGCAAAGTTGTCGCGGCTGACCTGGGCAGTAGGGGGTCGCGGCTGGTCCGAGGACACACGCGCCACCCGCCGGGCCGCCCAGATTCGGGGCTGGGCAACTCGTCTCTGCCCGAGCGCGGAGGTGGGGACGCATCTGAAGGACTCCTGCCTTGGGCTTCGGGTCCTTCGTCGGTCTCTCGGGCTGGGGACAGACTCCCTTTTGTAGTCCGGGGGAGCTTCTTGGAGTGGAGTCCTCTCCAAACCTCCAGATTCTGGAAGCTCTCTGTAACTGCACCCGGGGCTGACTGCCAGGTTATTTTGTCGCTCTCTGTGGAAGAGGATAGGTATGGGAAGGGGACAGCTGACTGCTTGTCACCAGAACCAAATTCCCTCCCATCCCATCATCCCACGCTGGCTCGGGCTACCCGGAGGGGCTGTCCCCTGGATGGGTCCCAGCCAGGTGTCAAGAAATTGGACTTGGGTGTGGCTTTCTCGGATGGAGGGGAGCTCGGGGCTCCCAGAACTTGGTGAGAAAAGAGATGTCAGAACATCAGTGGCTGGGCCCCTTCTCCCTGGATACAGCCTAGCCTCCCTCGTCGATATTTGGAATGAAGAAAGAGTGTTAGTGCAAGCCACGTGCTTGCAGATTAGGAAGGGGGTCTGAGTTTGTGGAGGTTGTCAGTTCCTTCGCCAACCTGGAGCCACACCTTCGCTCCACCCTCCTGGGGTCCCAGGAAGTTACAGTGAGAAACGGAGGTGGAGAGGCGTGGGTAATCTAACTTATCCAAAGCTGACCCCTAGAGCTATGGGGATTGGCTGGAGACACCGGGGGAGCCTAGCGAGTCGGGCTATTGGGTTTGTACCGCTTAACCTCTCCTTTTGGCAAGATGTGACTCTTGTTTCCCACCCACCCCCATGGTAACTTCAAAACATGGCTGGGTGTCTGCCTGAGGTGACTGCAGCATGAGGTCCGTTTCATTTGGGTCTTCCTGATCTGAAGTTCAGGGGACGGATAAGCATTGCGGCATCTCGGCTGGGAATTCTGGACCCCTGAGTTCAGCACCAGAGGCCCCGGACAGCTCTCAGGCCCTACCTCTGGGTGCTGGTGTCTCTTCTTCGTGGCCTGGAGTGCCCTCCTCAGCAAACATCAGGCATTTATCCCCAGTCTCTTTTCTTTAACTGTTGGGCCCAGAAGTGAGAGCAGGGACATTCTTTGCCCTTCTTTAATAAAACATATCCTTAAGAACTCCCTGCTCCCCTCCCCCCCCCACACCTTTGTGAGGCTGTGGTATTTCCAATTTATACCAGGTCTGGGCAGTTTCCCTGGGAAAGACGGAAAAGAGATGTGGTTTAAATCAATGGTTTCTACCCAGCATGCCCTTTCTTAATTAGCTGTCTCTTTCCAACAATAGCGTGGTGGCCTTGAATGGGATCCAGATTGCCCTGCCTCAGCTCTTAAATCTGTACACACACACACACACACACACACACACACACACACTCCACACGAGAAACTCAAAAATGTCCAGGGGCTTGCCGTCTTTTCTAAAGTGATTCTACCTTTTAGTTTTACCTTCTCTAAAGCATCAGTATGGGCATGGGGGGGGGGGGGAGTCCTAATGGCATGTAAAGAAATGTCACCCAAGATCAGGATTCTGCATCCTGAGTCCTCAGTGTGTGCCAGTGTGTAGAAGAAAGAGCAGGGTGTGTGCATTTGTGTTTTGATTTTTTCTTTTTAGACATTTTGTGTTTTCCAATTGCTCCACACCATGGCTATTGAGCATATGTTTTTAATTAACTTCAGGTCACCACCAAATCAAAGTCCACTGATACACTTCTTCCAAAGGCTCATTACTAACCATGGGGTTCTGACTGAGTCATAAGAAGGGAGCCAGGGTGGCCCATGGGCACTGCCAGTTCCAAATGGTCCATTTAGAAACAATTGATCTTCCACAATAAATTCTATTTTTAGCCTGTAGCTCAAATCCACTCAAACCACATAGGAGAGGTGTTGTAGGAGCCCAGTGTTTGCAGACTGGTATTTCTGCTTGCCTGTGAGGGGTGGGGACTTGTTGCAGTGTTCCTATGCAGGGCTCATGTTCTCTGGGCTGTTTTGCTGGGAGGCGGGAATAAGTATGAAGTGCAGCTTGTTTTTGAAGAGAATCCTTCTTGTCTAAGACATGCATGTGGGGAGTGATTGCACATGCATGCTAAGACTCAGTTTTCTTTTCTTTATCCCTTGGATCGACAAAGCAAATTCAATATTGCTCAGTAAGACTCTAACTTGCTGCCTCCCCCAGTCTCTGACATGCGTCACTGTTACATCCCCCTTAACTGTGTTTTCCTTTGAATTCCTGTTCTTTTATCAAGGAGTTTTGGCTGCCCCCACCAGGAACTACCTGATCCAAACTTGAAGGATTCTTCTTGTATTCACACAGCTCGGCTGGGCATGGCGTTAGGAAACTATCCCAGTCTCCTTCCTTTTCTTCCCCAAGGAGAAAGGACATTTCCCGAACAGAGCAGTTTGCTTTGTGACTTTGGGTCAGGAGTCCGTTCTTGCAAGGCATTCAAAGGAGCACAGTACACGGGCTCTCCCGCTTGGGTGTTGATTGCTTCTGCAGGCCCGTACTGTGTACCTCCACTAGGGGCTCCCAAAGCTGCAGCTGGTGCCTGGGAGAAGGAAAGAGGCAGATGTGGTTAGGTAGAAAGAAGCTCCACGTGTGTGTGTCATGCTGAAAGCTAGGATGGATGGCTCCTCAGCTGGCCAGGTAGCTCCACTCCCTTCTTCCAGTTGTGCTTGGTCCCTGTTTCTCGGGGAGAAGTCCCTGCCAGCCTTTGACACGCAGTGAACAGGGGGGAAGCAGAGATGAGGAGCAGGCAGAAGGATGCTGTTCCCAGGAAGGTATCATTAGAACTCAGACCCCCAACTCATCCTTTTCTGCCAGTGTTTGGAGTCCACGATGGAGACGAGGCTGTTCTGGTGAGGGTCTGTCAGGTTAACGGGGTTTAAGAAGAGTGGTTTTGAACTCAGAGCCACCCCAACCCAAAGCTCACTCCATTCGTTGCTTGGTTGCGATTGACCTTCAAGGAGACCATCTTGTGTGGGACTCCATTCTGCTACTTGTGGGACATGAGCAGAATTGGGGATGATGGGACCAACCTGGAAGGGCGGTTATAGGATTCTATAACTGGTATCAAAGAAGCTGGCACACACACACACACACACACACACACACACACACACACACACACACACGTTCGATATGCACCTAATGCTTCCCTGCTTTCCTGAGCAAACTTCCTCTATGAACCGGCACCAAGAAACCAGTCTCTTGAAGTTGGGTGACACAGATGTTCACATAAATAATGAGGTGATTTAAGCCAACGTGAGGGAGGAGGGCCAGCAGGCACCCTAGTTACCTGCCCACAGCCTTTTTAGCAAGGGAGAACTCAGTACCACATGATGTACACAGCTTTCCTTCCCAGACCCTCGGTACTATGTGGCTTTGAACCCACCACCAGGAATCGGAGTTCACCGTCAATGAAACATGACAGATTGGAAAGAAGACATGAGAGAGCCTTCTAGAAAAAAGGCTAGGGTTCTGACGTGGCTCTGTTCAAGCCGCTGTAACAAAAATCCCTTCGATTATATAACTGGAAACACACTAGTTCATTAATCACAGTTCTGGTGGTGTCCAAGTTCACAGGGTTGGTGTCTGATGAGGACTGTCCACTTGTCTGAATTCTCACTCTCACATGGCTACAAAAGGTAGTGAGGCCTGGTGCCCTCACCTTCCATGGGCCATTATTTCAATCTTGGGGCTCAACCCCTCAGGCCTCATCTCAACTCAATCACTTTCCAAAACCTGTGCTCTGAGCATCATCTTACTAGGAATCGGGGCTTTGATGAATGGATGGGGAGGGACATGGGCAATACTCAAGACACAGAGCTCCTGTGCCAGGTACTGTTTCCTGTCCAGTACCTGCACCCCAGCAAGAGATCTACAGGTTTCGAGTTGTCAGCTAAATGCTTTGGTGGAGGAATAATCTAACAGGTGGCCATTTTTGGTTCCTACCGGGCCTGATGGGTAAAGACTTGCTGAGCCAGCAGCCCTGGAGGGATGGATGCAGCAGGTACCACAGAGAGAATTCCACATCAGGCATGGAAACCCTGAGCAGGCAGGATCCTCCAGCAGGAGGAGGATGGGGACAGACACACTTGCTGCTCTCCCTGCTCCCTCGGACATCAGGAGCTCCCTAGATGCAAGGGAACAAAGGAGAGTGAGAATTCAGTGAGCCACAGTGCTCACTGCCCTTCACTACCGATGGAGAGGGGGTCTCTTCAAAAAGAAGTGGGGTCCAGCTGCTAAGAACATACGAGTCCCCTTGCAGCCTCCCACTGGTATGTATGTGGAAGCATCCCTGAGGTGTCTGTCACAACAGCACAGAGTAAACATGTTGGCTTTATGAGGGTGGGGGCTCGGAGGGGGGGGGATGGGGTACCTTTGGAGACTTGTGTGGACTCGGTTCACTGTAGTGGAGTGTGTAAGTCATGAAAACATCCATTACCGAGTTCTGTTCCAAGCCTTGTGCTGAGTGGGTCGTGAGGATCGTGTGGAGAACCCTCACCACAAAACCCACCAGACAGAAATGCGTGTTGTGCCTGATGTGCAGATAAGGGAAACTGAGGCACCGAGAGAAGGGGATCACAAATGGGTAGCAGGCTGTGTCAATCCCAGGCCTGTGTGCTACTCTCTTAACCTGGAGGGTAGGTGTCACATTTAGGAATCTCGTGTGTCTGAGTGTGTGTATATGTGTGGTGGTGGGGGGGGTCTTGTGTATGTGTAGTGTGTGTGTATGTGTGTCTGTGTCTGGTGTGTGTGTGTGTGTGTGTACGTGTGTGCACGTGAGCGCGCGTGTGTGTGCAGGTGTGCAGACCAGAGGTTGACGCTGGGTGCCTTCTTTGGTAGCTCTCAACCTTACTTTTAGAGACTGGATCTGGAGTCCCCTGGTTCCGCCTGCCTCTGCCTCCCCAGTAGTGAAGTGACAGGGACACATTCTTGAATCTGGCTTTTACACAGGTGCTGAGGTCTGAACTCAAGTCTTCATGCTTATCCAGCAAATGCTTCACCCCCGGCGTCACTTCCACAGTCCCCCAACTCCTATCCTCAAAATACACCCCTTACACCAAGTCCCTTGATGCCTCCCTGTCCCAAAGCCCCGCACAGCAGGGGCCAACCAGCATGAGCAAGATGGGTGTTGAATGCACTCTGGTGACTGGCACAGTGCCTGGTACTCAGGCTGAGGATAAGGAGGGTAAACTGAGTCAGAAGTGAAGGTGTAGGGAGTGGTGCCAAGTCACTGAGGTGGTGGCTGGTAAGCACGTGGTGAGAACATGCCGTGGTTATGGTCCCAGGTTCTAGGCCTCCCAGCTTCCCCTCTTTCTGTAGATAAGGAAACTAAGACTTAGAGCAGCTGAAGTCTCACCTCCCACCATTGCCCAGAGATGGCCAGGGAAGCCTTGAACCCAGGCAGAGCCTGTGGGATGGGCTGCCCACACTGGGTCCTGCCCTATTATAGAATAATAACAAAGGGAACAAACCTCCACTACGGTACAGCCACCGGGTGGGGCCAGCTCTGAGCTCACTGAGCCCCAAAGGCCACTGGGATGGAGATCACTGGGTCGGCTAGAATTTTCTTAAGTCAACGGCTTCGGAAGAGGGAGCTCAGGGTTTATTTTGTGCAGCCAAGAAGAAGAATAAAGCAAGGCCAGTCAATAGCTCCAACAGCCTTGGCTCACATTGAAACTGACTGAAATTTCTCATAATGGACGAGAAATCAGAATTCAGGACCAACACAGTCACTTCCTAGCCACAAGCCAAAGTCTTTCCCTCTGCTGGTGGATTGATCATTACCATGAGGCGGCTCTCACAGGGCTGGGAAAAGCCAGGACAGTCGTGAGCTTGGCACTCACCAGACAGTTGAACCTCAGGGAGATGGGGCTGCTCTGGAAGCTGAAGATCCCAAACACTCCCACTTCCTGGCTCTCTCATGAGACCAGTGTGAGCCTACTCTGTGCCTTTTCCACATTCTCCCACCTGATCTTGTCCAGTTCTGTCAGGTGACATCAACAGCTGAATTTTACAGAAGGGGAAACTGAGTCTCAGGAACACCCAGGCACTTGTTCAGGGTCTGTGATAGATAGTTTGATGTCAACTTGACACAAGTTAGAGTTGTTTGGAAAGAGGAAACATCAGTTGAGAAAATGCCCCCACCAGATTGGCATGCAAGCCTGTGGTACATTTTCTTGAGTGGTAACTGATTTGGTATTGGTGCCACCCCTGGAATGGAGGTCCTGGGTAGATAAGAAAGCAAGCTGAGCAGGCCATGAGGAGCAAGCCAGTGAGCCGCACTCCTCTGTGGCCTGTGCTCCAGCTTCTGCATTCAGATTCTTCCCCTGCTTGAATCCCGGCTCTGAGTCCCCCAGTGGGGAACTGTGGTGTGGAACTGTAAGCTGAAATAAACCCTTTTCTCCCCAAGTAGATTTGGGTCATGATGTTTCATCACAGCAACAGAAACCCTAAGACAGGGTCTCATGGACAATGCCTGACTAGGGCGGGATTCAAACCCAGGGTCTTTGGATCCCAAAGCCCGGCCTTGTTCTAGACGTTGAGGCAGCCTGGAGAGCATGTCCCTCTGGCAGGACTCCACACTGGCAGGTGTCCTCTCATCCAGGAGCAGATGTCAGGTGTCCCGAGTTGGCTTGCCCTGCGAGAAAGTTGTCACCTCAGCTTTGCTCAGACCGGGGAGATGGCGCCTATGTGAAGCAGCGTTCCGTTCTTACTCAGGTTGACCCTGCAGCCCGGACCATCCCCCGAGGACAACCTCCTGCTGGCTCAACTGAGGCCACCGGATAAAATTCCCAGTGGGCTGGTTCCAGAGTGCAGCCCTGAGCTGCTTGCTGTAGCTCCCTGAGCCTACGTTGGCTCCCCACAAATTCTCTGACCTTGAAGATTCTTTTATCGAGACACGATTTCTCTGTGTAGACCAGGCTGGCCTCGAACCCAGAAGCTGCCTGTTGCTTCTCTCCTCCCATGCCAGCCATGTGGCTCTCTGCCCCCCATTCATCCCTCAGTTATGGGTAATTCACTCACTATTCGCTCACATACCCCCCTTTCCTAGATGATGCACTCTTGCAGAGGCTTGCCTGAACATTAAGCATCCAAAAACTCCTCAGCCTGGATCTGCCCCAGTGTGAGTACACAGACCATTTGTCAACGATGCTAAGTTGTTTTCATCTTCTTTATGGTGACCTGGAGTTGAACCTCCCAGATCTGTGTGATCCCAGGCAGCTTCATCTTACAAGAGGACGATCACGGGGTCCTCCCTTGCAGGATGGCTGTGAGGAAAATCAATGCGGCAACAAATGGGAAATCGCTGAAGACGTCTACAGTGAAAGGAGGAACGGAGGGAAATCAAAACATGAGGGAGGAGAGAGATACACCCTGTACGGAGAGAAGACCCCTCTGTACGAATGCTGTACAATGATAATGGGTCCTCCCGGCGGGTCCTCCAGAAGCCATCTTTCTTTCCAGAAGAAATGCTGGACACGGTTGTTCTTGCAGCCGAGCTCATTGCCGTATAGAAACTCTGTGGATGCCCTACAGGTGGCCTTGGGATCTGTCTTCTCTTAGGTCCCAGGCAGCTCCAAAATCAGCACATACCCCCCCACTGAATCCTGGGAAAACACAAGGACATTAATAAACATCAGGCTTCGGAGTCAGCAGCCTGGCTTTTAAATCTGTTGCTTGGTGGATGTGTGTGACGTCCTAAGCTGGCACGGACCTTGCGTATGGTGGCAGCCTCTGTCTTGCCCACCCTAGTGACAACGTGCCTGGGTGGGTGGGGTTCTGCTAGCCTTCCCAGGGTCTGCAGTGTCCACCTCTTGAGGCAGCTCTCTAGGGTCCCCGCCTGCCTTTGTCTCTCTCCCATATTCCCGTTTTTATTAAAGAAAGAGCCAGACACAAGGAAGATGTGCCTCAAAGTCCTTCTGGAGAGGCTGCACCCTGGGTCTGACTCCCATTCTAAAGGGACTCTGGGAAGCAGGCTAGGTTCAGTGATGTGTGCTGAGGCAGGAGGATCACCAGAATGAGGAAACAGAGTGACTCCCGTGCCAGCCTCAGTTACATATCTAGGCCCTGTGGAGGAAGGAGAGAGAGGGGGAGGAAGGGAAAGTGTAGAGTTCTCGCTTGTCTCAAATATATGTCTTCTGAGCTGAAAAGCCACAGCAACGGGAGCTCTGTGACACCAGAGCCCACAAAGCCGAAGGCATCAGAGCCGCATGGGGAAGCTGGACAGGAAGCCAACGTCAAGCCATGAGCCTCTGTGATGAGCTGGCACCTGCATCTTTGAGGTACCCTTAGAGTGCCTCACCCCTGGGAATAGGGTCATCTGCACAGATGGCCTGAGTCAAGTGGACAGAACCCCAGGGGCTCTGGGAGATCCAGCCATAGCCATAGATCCCTGTGGGGCTCCCTTGACCCCTCCTCTGTGGATCTTGGAGAGCTGCTGATGGAGAAACCTGGGGGCCTGGGTTGTGAAGAGCTGGGGAGGTTGACTGGGACAAAATTGATGCAGTCAGTACCAGCCTTGGACAAGAAACCGGACCAGGCTGGTGGATTCAGTCCAGTGCCCAGGGTTGGTCTAGAACTTTGGACAAACCATAGAAGAAAAAGGTGCTGAGCATGGGCCTCTGGGTAGAAGTTTCCTGGTCTGGCCTCATCCGCCCCCAGTTTGGAGGCACACGCAAAACTGAGCATCATAAATGGGCATGTGCAGTGGAATGTTTGTACCCCACCTACACTTCATATGTTCAAATCCCACCCCATCCCTGGGTAGGAGGGGTTTTGTGGGAGGCAATCAGCAAGAGGGTGGGGCCCTGAGAATGAAATTAGTGACCTTAAAAAAGAGGCCAGAGTTGGGGAAAGGCAGTGCCTGGTGAATCACTTGCCTTACAAGCATCAAAATGGGAGTCTAGATCCCCCAAACCCACAGAAATGTCAGGTCCGTGGTAGCACGGCAGTCTGCCGGCTATTCCAGTGTTCAGAAAGCAGAGGAAGGTTCCCCCAGAGCAAGCTGGCTGGCTAGACTAGTATCTGTGAGCTCTGGGCTCAGGGAGAGATCCTACCTCAGTGACTAAGGTACAGAGGAAGACTCCTGACATCAGCCTTGGGCCTCCACATGCACACAAACACACGTGCTGCACACATGTACATGGGATTGAACAGAAGACAGGCCAGAAGACAATCCCAGACTCCACACTGAGAAGGCTGGGTTGTAGGCAGCAGGCTGTCATTAGGCACTGGATTTTCTCATCTCCACAGCTGTGAGAAATAAGCTCCTAACATCCACACATCTCCCAGTGGGTGGGACTGTGTGGTGGAAACCCAAATGGAACATGAAACAAAGACTCAGTCATGACAGCTCAAGATCGGAGGATGGCTTGTCCCAGAGTTTTTGTCTTCTTTTGTTGTGGTCAGGTTTTGCTGTGTAGCTCAGGCTAGCCCAGAACTCCTGGGCCTCCTGAAGTGCTTGAGTCACAGGCAGCTGTGGTGCAAGTGTGGATCCAGGGATCCTGCAGGGAGCAGCCACCCTCCCATCTCTCTGCTTCTTGTACGTCAGCTGACACTGGCTCCCTCTTAGTCACTTGACTCCCATTTGCCACGTCCACCACCCTCCTATTTCAGCTCATCCTGGGCTATTGTGACGTCTCTAGCTTCTTCCAGAGATTGTGCCCTGCTAATTGGCACATGTGGAGACCGTTCAGTAGGATTAGAGTTTCCCGTGTCTTTCCAGCCACATCTCAAGCAGTCTGCCATGGCTGGCGGCTGCCATGCTGGACAGTGTGGAGTGAGCACCAGTGCCCATCTTCCCAGAAAGCCATTGCACAAGACTATTCTAGGCCATCTCTGTCCTAACTAAGCTAAGGACACTCAGCTCTTTCTTAGTTCTCAGAAGAATGGGGCTGGTCCTGCACTGCCCTTTGTGCCACGGAATGGGCTGGCTTGCTTAACTCAGACATGAAGCGAGGTCACTCGGATCCATAAGTCAAATAGAGCAATGGCCAGGAGAGACAATGCTCATGGGCTCTGCTGTCTCCTTGATACTTTTAGGGTGCTAAGATGTGACTCCAGCAGGCACATATGTGTTCATCAGGCTGGGGGAGGGGCACACAAACAATCATGGGCAACAAGCTAGGAGGCCCCACAGCCACGGCGACTGTCTTCCTCTCCTCTGGATGATCCTTGAGGGTGAAAGTTGATTCTTATCATTTCTATGAGTGAGTAGAGTGACTGAAAGGGTGGATGAATGGATGGGTGGATGGGTGGGTGGATGGATGGATGGATGGATGGATGGATGGATGGATGGATGGGTGGATGGGTGAATGGGTGGATGGGTGAGTGGGTGGATGGATGGGTGGGTGGGTGGATGGATGATGGATGTTAAAGGTTAATTATCACTCCTATGAATGAGTAGAGTGACTGGATAAGTGGGTGGGTGGTGGATGGATGGCTGATGGATGGATGGATGGTGGATGGATGGATGATGGATGGATAGATGATGGATAGATGAATGGGTGGGTGGATGATGGATAGATGATGGATGGATGGCATCCAGTCTTCAACCAAGATGTAAAGTACTTGGACACAAGACAAAACCATTTACAGAAAATATATATTCTCCACACCCTTGACTTGGGACGGGGATTTGCAGTTTGAGTTGATGGAGCAAAGGACGTAAGGAAGCCGAACGTGAACTCATTCAAAGCTAACCACTCTAAACGTCAAGCTGAGTATAAGGAGAGAAGGCATAGCGATCTGGACCAGGACCTGCTCCGAGCAGAGAGGGAGAGATGGGGGAATGCACTGGCCTGGAGGGATGCTAGCCTGGCCTGGGGAGGGGATGCCCAATGGCCAGCTGTGTCTTACAAGCCTCACCGGGCAGTGGATTCGCATGCCTTTAGTCCCAGCACTCGGAAGGCAGAGGCAGGTGGATCTCTGTGAGTTCGAGGCCAGCCTGGGCTGCAGAGTGAGTTCCAGGAAAGGCGCAAAACTACACAGAGAAACCCTGTCTCGAAAAACCAAAAGAAAGTAAAAAGAAACAAATAATACAAGCCTCCAGGCAGGTGCAGGTTCACTGACCAGGTCCTGAGAGCTCTCCTGGGGTCGGGGGCGGGGGGTGATTGTAGGAGGAAGTACCAGCACAGAACTGACTGAGCTCTGACCGGATTGGTGAGTCTGCGTGAGCAGGAGGAAGACACATACTCTCCTCCAGCATGTTTCCATCTGTAAAAGGAGATTCCAAGAGCTCCCTTCACTCTGCATGGTCCAGAGGGGATGCACAGGATCACCTCACTGCACAGCCCCACAAGGAGCCTTTCATACCACACTCCAGGCAGACAGCAGCCTGGAATTAATCAGTGTACAACCTATGCGGCTGTGTGCGGCAGCCCCGGGTGTGGAAGTACACCACACCCCGACATTAATCTTCAAAGAGAGGGCACAGAGCGCCCCCTCAAACATCTTATTCCCTGAAGATTTCTGAACGGCCCTCTACTTTCTGCACCCCTTTTAAAGCAGGTTTAGCAAGTTGTAAAGCTAATTTGGGGCCAACTGCCTTGGAAATTAATGCAAAATATGTGGAATCAAGCCTCGTTTTCCAGGGCTTCAGGAGGGGAAATTTGCCTAATTTATGGCATAAATAAAAATGATGGGCTGAGGCTGATTTGCATACTTTTTGCTTCAGTTGGGGGTTAAAGACAAAGAATTTTGTTTTGTTTTGTTTTCACTCTTTCTTCACGTACTTCCATCTAGCTTTTAGATCTCTCTCACTGATCCAAGTGTCAAAGGCATGAACGTGTAAGCAGGCCCCTGCCGTCTGTCCTCTGTGCCTAGGCCTCCCCAACTATGACGTGAAAATGGCCCTGGCCCCCAGTGTGTGGGCTGCAGGGAAGACTTACAAGCTGAAGAACTCAGAGCCTAGGTGTGTCCTCACACACAGCAGGACCCTGTGACGGGTGCCCCGGACAGATGTGTCACCGTCCTCAGGGGTGGCCTTGCTTCCTCGCTGGGTCCTATGAGCCTCCAAGGCAGGGACAGAGGCTCCCACTACTGTACTTCCTGCATGATGAAAGCTCAGGTAAGGCCGGATGTGGCCTGAACAGATCGGTGTGTGTCACCTGAGTCAGTATGCAGGAACTGTTCGTGTTGGAGAGGGCACGTGTGTGCGCGCGCGCGCGTACGTGAGTAGGGTGCATTCACCTGTGTGTGTGCATATGACAGTCAGAGGTTGACTTGGATATGCATATCTTTTTCAATAGCTTTTCACCTTGTGTTTTGAGACAGTCTCTCACTGGACCTGGCATCCCTCATTTGACTATACTAGCTAGCTAATAGGACACCCTCCTTTCATCCCCCAGAGCTGAGGTGACCAACACGCACCTAGGTTGCGTGGGTGGCAGGCAAACACTTCACCCACTGAGCCCACTCCCTGGGTGGGTAGGTCTTACAGAGAGATGCTCTGGTCTCCTCAAACACTCAGGGCATCAGCAGGTGGCTCACCTTTGTTCATGTACAGCGTGTGCGAGGGAAGTAACCGAGCCCTTCCCACCCGCCCAGTGGCTTGCAAGCAGGTTACTCAGCTAGCTGCTCCTGGGCGTGAATGAAAGTGCGGCCTTTCCTGGAATCTTGGGATGACAGCGGCGGCGTCTCGGTGTATAATAACAACCCAGGACAGAATTCACACTTTTACGATTCCCAGTAGATAAGACATTTTGTGACGCGCTGGAGAGCGCTGGAGTGGCTTTACGACCCCCCACATCTCCGCTCTACTTCCCAATTTAAGGTGTTTTACTATCTTCTTTAATAAAACCGAGGCTCCGAGCAAAAGGTGCAGACACAGGTGGGCACATCCCTCATTCTCCGGCTGGTGGTTTATAAGCACAGATGAGCTCAGCTCAACCACAGAACCCTGGAGATAAAGTAGGGGTCCTAGGACCTCCCTGAGCCCGGGCACCTGTGTGCATGAGGATACTGTGGGGCAGCCTCTGAGCAAGGGGGTCAAGAGGACAGCACCTTCTCTCAACCACTTCCCTCCCTAAGTTGCAAATCAAGTAAATCCAGAATGCTGCACAGGAGAGACTCCTGGAATGTACTAGAATCCCTACCGTCATGTCATGTACAGACTTGGGTTTAATTACAAGGGCCTGTGGTGATGGAGGGGCAATTCGTAGTGAAGTCAGGATCCATCCACTCTTGAAGACCTACTGTCTACCTCAGCACATTCTGCCTGTGCCGAATGCTTAGTAGGTGTGAGCAGCACAGTAATACACAAACAAGGAGTATAACTACCTGTGCTTTGAACTCAGCTGAAACTCCAGTGTCCCTCGCCCCCTGCTGTCCCTTGTGGACCAGTCAACCCTGGCTCCAGGGAGCCAGCACTGGAACTCCATGAACTCCAAGGCCGCTGTCTATAGCCAAACAAGCTAGCCTGGGCTTGCCCTCCTCCCTAAAAAGCAACTACCTGGTTGATGCTCTTTAACGAGCCAAATAAACGTGTCATTCCCAGAGAGCCTTCCATACCCACCCCAGAATTCGCCAGGGCAGAAGAGGAGCCTGCTCCGTATGCACCTGACTTTGGTGGTCACGGTAATGTGCTGGTGTTCCATTCTGTGCTCTGCCTGGGAAAACACACAACCTGGTGCTCTGCTGAGGGGTCCAGAGAGGCAGCCAAGCGTGCCCCATAAAGTATTAACTTGGACAATCAGTTAATGAGATTTGTTCCCAAACAAATTAATTACTCCCGGTCCTGGGGAGGTTTATCGCGAATAGCAAGAAGAAGGGCCGTCCCTGACGCACAGTGGAGGGTCCCACCACCGCGCTCGCTGTTCGCAAGCAAAGCCACAGAACCAGCGCTGTGGAAAGTGAAGCCTACTGCTCGGATAAGGAAGCTGAGAGAGGCTCCGTGACGCAACAGTCCTCTGGCTCTTTGCTCCCTGACACAAGTTTGAGGAGAACAGGCGTGGCGTCTTACAGGGCGGCCTCAAGTGAAGCATACGCATTTCTGATTCTTTCTAGTCTCCCCCTTTACTGCTCTCTGTGATGTGATGGGAATAAGATGCAGAATTCCCCTAAGTACACCCGCACGCCCTTCTTCAATCTCATCTCGGATGCCTCCCCACTTCCGCTGCCTGCACCTAGGCGGTATCTCTGCTACGGTGGGCTAACGGGCCTGCTCCACCCACAGTCTTGGATGAGTACCTCTGACAGGAGGCCCTGGGAAAGGCAGGAGCTGGCCCACTGACTCACCCTTAAACAGCAAACCGTTCGTATGACTCCTTCCTGGGCTCTGTTCTGGCCACTGGAGCAAGAGAGAGCCGTGCCCACCCTCCGGGAACGTTGACTCTCTTGGATCCTGCCACTGCTCATTCACGAGTTCACCCATTCATTCAGTCCATCAGTATTCATTAATATTTCATGAACTGGGCTGGATCCTCCCAGCATGCAGATCACCCAGCATTTGCATAATGGGGTAAGGGGTGACACATGTCCCTAGTGTGTCGGAGAAGGGGGCAGGTATGTGTGGATGTGATAATAGACAGCATTGGAGTGTCAGGGTCAGCTGTGTGACCCTGGGACTGTGGCTATCCTTCTCTGGGCCTTCACGTCCCCATCCAGAGGCTGTGTTAAATCAGTAGAAGAAGTCATGTAGAAATTTGGCAAGACCCAGAAGCCCAGGTAATCCCATGCCCACTGCCCAGAACCCATAACTGAGCTTCTCACAGTGGCTTCTGGGTATTCTGATGCATTGGTCAACCTTGCCTCTGTGTGTGTGTGTGTGTGCGCGCGCGCGCGCAGCGCGCGCGCGCGCGCCTGTCTGTGTGTGTATGTTCATGTGTGCATGTGTGTGGAGGCCAGAGGTTTACACTTCCGTTACTGCTCTCTATCATATTGTTTGAGGCAGAGTCTCTCATTGAACCTGGAGCTCACTGGTTCAGCTGTCCAGTTAGCTCAGGGTCCCGCTGTCTCTGCCTCCTCAGTTCTGGGATTTCAGACATGTGTCTCTATGCCCACCTTTTTATGTGGGTGTGGGGGACCCAAACTTGGGTCCTTATGATTGTTTGGTGGCAAACTCTTCCCTGGCTCAGCCGTCTCCCCAGCCACTCTTGCCAGTCAGGCTGGTCGCTAGCCAGTTCCCTCTGTGAGTCTTTCCTCGAAGTCACTGTATTTATATTTTCTTCCTCAATGAAGCCCCACACTGGCCTTTGGAGTCAGCTCCAAATTACACAATTACCAATGAGACCTGAAGAGATGGAGTGATTGGCTGCAGCCCACGTGGCCCCAGGTGTGAATCCTACCTCTGTGACCCTAAAAGGGTCTGCTTCTTCCCAACGACATGGATGGAAGTGGACGCTCCTCTCTGCCCACCTCATTCCCCCCTCAGTGGTAGCCATACTCTCATGGTTCATCTTCCTGGTAAATCCAGTTAACTCTTTTAATGAGCCGCGGAAATGTGGCCCCGTGAAGTGTGTAATCGATCACACCCCGGCCCCCTGTGTGCCAGGTGCAGGGCTGTGGTGCTCCGGGGATGGCAAGGTGGACATGAGTTATGGCTGCCATCAGCCTGCCTTCCTGCTCCCTTGCTTGCAGGGGACAGGCTGCAGCTGGGGTGAGGGACACTCTAGCTGCTCTTTCCTGCTCTCCATGGGGAACTGACTGGAGCTTAAAGCATTTGAATGAAGAGTGTAAAGCTAGTGTGGTTGGGTCCCCAAGAAGAGGGCAGCGGAGTTCAGAGGTGACACTAAAGAGAAAGTTGTTCTAGGATGGGAGATGCCTCAGAGGCTAATGTGCTTTCCGCACCAGGATGGAACCCTAGAACCCACATAAATGCCAGGGCTCAAAAGACAGAGATGGGACCCTGGAGAAGCTGGCTAGGTAGGCTAGTGGAATCGGGAGCTCTGGGTTCAGTTGTGAGACCCTGCCTCGGGGAGTACAGTAGACAGCAATCGAGGAAGAGCTCAACACCAACCCCAGGTTTACACACACACACACACACACACACACACACACACACACACACACACACACACGTACTTACACACTCGCATGCATCAGGAAACTCAGCCATCACTGGGGTCACGTGGAGGGTGCTGACTCTGAGTGGAGATGATGGGTTCACAGATTCTAGATGTAGGGGAAGGGTGTGCTTGCTAAGGGGTTGTGATTTGAACATGAAGTGTCCCTGACGGTGTTTGTGTTTGAAGGCTTTCTCCTCAGCTACTGGAATGGTCTGGGAGATTGTAGGACCTTTAGAAAGGGGAATGTCTGCAGATGAAGTAGAAACAGGCCTTGAGGCATCACAGCCCGGCCCCTCATCCTGTCTGCTCTCCGTTTCCTGACTGAGGACATAATGTGGACATCCCCACCCCACGCTCCTGCCCCTCCCATGCCTTCTCCGTCACCACAGACTGTAGTCTAAACCATGAGCCAGAATAAATCCATTTCCCCTTTAAGTTGCTTCAAGTATTTGGTCGAGAAAAACCACCAACGCGCTAACTGAACCCATGTGCAGAGGTCTTCCTCCACGCTGGACTTTGACACAGGGTCCTGGAAGCTCGTGACGTTCAGCCAGACAGAGAATCTTTGGAGCGGAAGAGACAGGCTCCCATAGGACCGTGGGGGACAGGAGACAAGGAAGGGGTCTTTTCAGCTTCGTGTGCATGCAGGGTGGGGCCTGTTTGAGAGGGAAAACGCTGTTTATGACGCAGAAGCATTAAACAGATGAAGCAGAGTCCCTCAGGAGCTCCTTGAAGAGAGGGCTTGATGATTTTCATTGCCCCCTGCTCTCCATAAGGCAGCCCACTGGTTGCTTCTTGCCCCAGCTGAGGTCATGGACATTGGAATGTTGCCCCAGCACCCTCTCTGGCTGCAGCCTCTCCAGCACAGGGAGGGAGGGGCTGGTGGATGGCAAGAGAATGCTGGAAGCCAGGGCTCCCACCTGGCTGATACCCCCAGCTTACCTTAGCCCACCCCACCCCCCACCTAGCAGGCAGGTCACAGCCCTTCTTTGTTCCCCCTTAACATCTAGAACACAGGAAACGCAGCAGAGAAGGGACTAAAAGACTATCAATCGGAGCCTACGATGATTAATTCACAGTCCCTCCTCCTGAATCCTGATCAGACCAGACCAAAAAAAAAAGAATCCAGTGTATGCTACCATTTACTATCTGCCCAACGTTACTGGGTAAATTAAATGACATTTACAGTACAGCTTAACTATAAAAATGTGCTTGGGGCAGGAATTAGACGTCGCAAGCTCGTTCTGGCAAAAGACGTTTTTATAAATGCGCGAACCACCTGAACCAGTTTGGAGGGCCTGTCGTTATGATTTAAAGCGGTGGCGCCGGGCTGATCCCTATAGAGAATACTCCATTATCCGGATGAGAGGAGGCTTGCAATGCCGCTTATCCACAGAGCTCTGCCCTGGCCCCCTGGACTTGGTAGGATCATGAGAAGAGGGACGACCTGTGATTGACAGCTGGAGTCCTTTGTCCCTGCATAGGCATGGCATGCTTCCCCAGTGACGTCCAAATGTCTCCTCTTCCAGGGAGTCTTCCCAGTGCTGTGGGCTGATTTAGCATTGTCACATGTTCTGAGTTGCCTGCTGCTACACAATCCCAGAGCTTAATGGCTCAAAAACAACAACAACAACAACAAAAAAAAAAAAAAAAAAAAAAAAAAAAACACACAGGAGTCTCATGTGTCTGGGATCCGGCTGGGCTCCGCAGGGCAGCTGTTCTGCTACACGGGGTACTGAGCAGATACACAAGCATCCAGAGGCTTCCGTGGGCTGGAAGGTTCTTAGGGGTCACCATTGGTAACACTGATCACCTGGGCCTGCACATGGGGCTCCTTTCCTATGTACGCCACCCTGGCTCGGGTTTCTCCCAGTGTGGCCCCATTCCAAGGGGGAATTGTCTAGAAGAATAAAAGCCAAAAGTAGGGGGGGCAGCACTGGGATGTGTACACTGCACTCCTGAAATCAGATCAAGTCCCTGAGGCCAACTTGGATTCAAAGAAAGGAAAAAGATCTGAGTCTTGAAGGGGGTGTGGCAGAGACCCTGTGACCATTTTTTTTTCCCTTCCTGGTTGTGATCAGAGCTGTCCCTGTGGGCTGTGGTGGGCTGCTCTGTGTGTGTGTGTGTGTGTGTGTGTGTGTGTGTGTGTGTGTGTGTGTGTGTGTTCACCATCACCCCCCACCCCATGCTGGGTTGTAGGTTTATCTGTGTCTGTTTATACAGAGAGACCTCGCCTTGTTTGTTTTTGAAATGCAGCAGATTCGACAGAAATGCCACAATCCCAGGTTCTTATTTCAAGCGTAGTCCCTCTTAACCCCAGAGGGTGTTGTGAAACATTGCGGGCAGGATCTAAGAGACGGTATTAGTATTCATTTACAGCATCAGTGGCCATAATCGTGGCAGGGCGTCATAACAAGGATTAATACCAGCTGTAAGTATTAATAACAGAGTAACTCCGATTGCTTTAGCACTAACAGATGTGATACTGCCGGCACTTAGGCTGCGTTTGGCTTTCAGAATAGGCCTCTCCTTCCATTCATTACCTTGCTAGTCTACCCAGAAACCTTGTAAGCCCCAAAGGGACTTTTGAAAGAATCCACGGCTTACAGATATGGAAACTGAGGCAGGGATGAAATCCATCAACTTGCTTGGAGATCATGTATAAAGTGCCTGCTGCATGTCCCCCGCCCCAGAAGAAATTAAATGTCCTTCCTGCAGCAACACTGTGAGTCCTGTACTGCCATGTCACAGATGAGGAGCCGCCATGGAGACGTGAAGTCCTGTGCGGGGAGAGGGGGTAGGGGCGTGGGGGTGGAGGTGGAGGGTCTCTCACAGCTGGGTTCGCTTCTGTGCCATTCTAACTCAGGAGTCCACGGTTCTTTCCAGAATGCTACACTTACTCTTTCCCAGAGCATTGGCGGGGGGTGGGGTGAGGGGCTGAGGCAGGGTCTCACCATGGAGTCCAGAGTAGTCTTGAACTCAGTATGTAGCCTAGGTTAGCCTCAAACTCAGGAGCCCCCTGCCTCAGGCTCCAAACACTGGATTTACAGGTGTGAATCACAAACCCAGCTCCTAAATCACCACTTTTCCTAAACTACCTTGAGCTGAGATCATAAGTAACCTCTATATAAAGAGAGCATTCAAGTGGCCGAGGAGGTGGCTCAGGAGATAAAGTGAGCAAACCTGAGGATCTAAGTTCCACGCTCAGGACCCCCGTGAAATTGGGGTGTGGGGGCATCTGCTTCTAATGCCAGCAAGCCCCAGGTCCCCAGTGAGAGACCCTGCCTCAAAACCAAAATAGATGTGTCTGAAGAAGAGCCACACTGTGACCTCCAACCTCACCACACACATGCGCACTCACACTCAACCACCCCCACCTACCACACACATTAAATTAGTTTAGGAAAAATCATCCCACAAAATCGGATAGAGAGCTCTTTCTGCCCAGACCCTCCAGGTCTCCAGCCATTCATCACAGCCTTTTGGGGCACCTGAAAGCACATGAAAGTATTTATTCTCTACATAGTCTCCGTCCCGACGTGAGTATTCCTATCCACCTGTAGATTCCAGCTGCACTGTTTCCCAGTGGTCTCCTGGGTGAAAAGAGACCCCTTTTGGAATGAGCACTTGGGATAGAATCCTTTCAGGAAGTACATTCCCAGAGATTCAGGCTGCCCAGTGTGCGGAGTTATGTGTCCACCAGTCAGGTGCTCTGTGGCCAGCTCCTGGGAAGCTGGGGCTCAAGCACCTGATGGAATCAAGTTTTTTTTTTTTCTTTTTAAAAAGTGTTTTGGAGGGGATTTCCTATATAGCCTAAGTCCAAGTCTGAAATGCAAGTTAGTTCAGGGTTATGCATGCTAGGGTTCCCTGAGTTCAATTCCCCTCTTGTCCAGTAGAGTCACAGAAATATCATTTAATCTCTCGGTGCCTCAGTTACCTCATCATTAATGGGGATTTTATAACAGTGCATCCTTCACAAGGTAGTGGAGGTGCTTGGTGTGCTCTATATGGTGCTCCATACAGTGATGTGACTTATGGACTCATTCTTGAAGAAGCCACCATGGCCACTGTGCAGGAATCTATCCCTGGGTTCCCAGCACGTGGACTGAGAGAAAAGACAGAGAATGGGAAAGCTGTCACCAGGGGGAAGCTACAGGAACACCCAGGGATGACGGGAGATGAAGGACCTCCCTTTCCCCCATCAAGTCTTAATTGCCAGCACCCCAGACACCTGGGAATAAAATGATGCACGTGAGTTAGGCAGAAGCACCTCACGGACAGAAAAAAAGTGATATGAGCCCAGCCCTGAGACAACCCTGACTTCTGGCAGTAAGGGGGTGCAGGGAGATGCTGGGGTTCATAGCAGGAGCCTCTATTGGATATGAAGCATGCTCCAAGTGTCTGAGCAACTGGCTCTAGCTGGAGCTTGCTAAGAGGCAACCGTGAAGCCATGACCCAGTGAGAGTAAAGACAGCCTAACATCAGCCAAACCCCTTCCATTCCCCGTGCCTCAGTTTTTTCACCTGTAAATGACTGAATTGGATCACATCGTCTCTAGGGCGCTCCCACCCTTGAGCCTGAGGAGACTCGGGAGTGTTGATGTTTTTCCTAAAGGGAAAAGTGTAAGGAATTAGGGGACAGGCACAAGCACACTGCACAACACTGAGAAAGTCACCCTCATCACCCCATCCGTACGTCCTTCCAATGGTCTGTCTGTCCACTTGTCTGCCCATCACTCTCTCCCCGCCCATTCACTGTCCATTTCACGTTTAGTCGTCAACCTTACATCATCCATCTTCCTTCCATCCACACAAGCATCCTTAATCTATTCATCTATCCACCCAGCACCCGTCCATCAACCCCCGCCCACCCATTTATCAGACCATCCACTAATTAGTCCATCTGTACCTCTATCCATCTTTCCTTCCTTCCATCCATTTGTCTCTCCTTGTATCCGCTCACCTCTCCAACCATCTCCCTGTCCATCCATCCTGTCATTGATTCATTAACCCTTGCAAGATTCTTCTGTTACATTTATGGATTTGTGTGGGTGCATGTGGAGGTCAGAGGGCAACTTTGTGGAGTCAGCTCTCTCCTTCTCCCACATGGATCCCGGGGACCAAACTCAGGTGGTCAGGCCTGGCAACACTGCTCACTCCTTCACCCAGAGAGCCATCTTGCCTTCCCTAAAGTCCATCTGTCTCTCTATCCATCCATTTATTGGCTCATCAACATACTCACAGGCTTACTCAACCTTCCATACATCTCCCGTTCCTAGTCACCTCTCCACTCACCCATGTGTTGATGAATACATGTCTTATCTACTTAGTTGCTTTTGCATGCCAGCCCATCTCATGCAAGACCATTTAAAGACCTTGTTGGCCCTAAGCAAGCTCACATTGAAGTCTCCTGCTTGCCTCAAAACACACAAATTTAAATTCTCTTTTATTGCGGCATCATAGATTGTCATACATTGCACTGATAATTTTGAAATTATTTCATTAATAGGTATGTTCCCATTTTATATTTCCCTGTAATTTCTTCAAAGTCAGCATGCATCCTCAGGAATCCTTATAAAATGAGACTGCAACCCATCAACCTAACCTTATTTCTAAACATAATGAAACTTTTATGAACACTGAATTAAAAAAACTACCAAGGTTGACATAATGGAGTGTTCTAGAAACATTTCATTTAAGCCTTTATTAATTTTGCTCTGCGGTTTTATTTTTGCCTTTTTTTTTTTTTTGAGTCAATATAGTGTTGGCAGCTCTCAGGTGTTTTCATGGGCTATTAAAAAGCTTGTAGGCCTCAGGGCCTAATGGGTAAAATGGGCCGGTTTCCCAAGCACTTCAGCCTGTAATTCCCAGGTTCTTAGCAGAGGAGGTAGGTGAGGCAGAATAGCTGCCTGGGAGGCTTTAACCTCCTCCCTGCCGCCTCCTGGACACTCCTGTCCCCAACAGAAACGATGAACCCAAGCCTTCGCTTTAGACCCTAGGCCCTCCTCCCATGGGGTGTGTGTGGATGGCTTGTTGAAACGTGAAATTGCAGATTTATTTCCTGTGATCACATTGAGAACAGAGGATTTCTGCACCACCCCCGCCCCCCCCATATAAAAAGAGGTTTGAAGAAATGCTGAAAGATTGGAGATGGTGAAGGCAAATTGCTCTCGTGGCAGCAGGGGATTGTGAACAGTGGCACAATGTGTGTGTGTGTGTATATGTTGGTGCATGTGTGATGTGTGATGTGTGTGGTGTGTGTGTGTGTGTGTGGTATGTGTGGTGTGTGATGTGTGTGTGTGTGTGGTTTGTGTGGGGGGAGTGTGGTGCCTGTGTGTGTAATTTGTGATATGTGTGGGGTGTGTGTGTGTGTGTGTGTAATGGGTGATATGTGTATGTGGTATGGTGTGGTGTGGTGTGGTGTATGTGTTTCTGATCATGGAAAGATGAGAGAATGCCCCAGGGTGGAGCAACCACTCTGTCAACACAAAAAAAACCACGTGTCAAAAACTCTGGAATGTGCCTGAGCTGGCAAGTGTTGCCTTAGGTAGGAAGATGAGGAGTCCAAGGTCATCCTCAGCTACATGGTGAGTTTGAGGCCAGCCTGGGCTACATACAGACTCTGTATCAAGAAACAAAAAGCAGGGACTGGGCAGGTGGCTTAGCTGGGAAAGTGTTTGCCTCGCAAGCACAAAGACATAAGTTTGATCCCCAGAACCCACATGAAAAAGCCCAGCACTGGCCAAGTGGAGAGAGACAGATCCCCAGGACTCGGTGGCCAGTCAGCCCAGCCTACGTGAGACATTCCAAACCAGTGAGAGACCCTGTCTCAAAAATAGAGGTGTGCAGCACCTGGGGAAATGATGCTCGGGGCTCCGTCTCCCACATATTCAGAGAGGGAGGGGCGGTAAGTTACCTACCCCAGTCATGGAGCAAGTATGTCTCCTGAGCTGCACCTGACCTGGTGAGTTCTTTATTGTGTCCACCATATTGTCCAACACAGCTGGTGTGCGTGAGCTCGCAAAGGACTCTTCACCATTTGCCTTTACATGGAATTTATCTTCTCAGGCGTTTGGGGATGTGTGGAAAACGGTAGTTGTCCCACCTCAGCCCCTCCCGACCCCCCCACAAGCCCTGTGCAGACCTGCCCTGTATGTTACGTCTCTGTAAAGCCATCTCCCCATTGTTTCCTTGTTTCTTGACACCGTGCGGTTTGGGCACCCCAGGCTTTCAGCTCCGCCCAGTTCCCTGTGGCTGTTCGGATCAAATTCTCCCAATATCCCCGATACGATTACATCAGTGCTTTATGAACAGTGAGCAGTGTTAAGTTTTGCCCGGTGTCGTCGAAGGATGCTGACTCTCAGGGTAAAGAAATTGACAAGGGCAGAACCTCTGGCCCCCAAACCCTGAGGCTGGCACAGGGAGGTTGGATGTGTACGCAGAAAATTTTGACAGAAAGCACTGTGTTCGGTGGCCGAGTTAAGCCACGGAAGCCCAGGGACCCAGGGGGCAAAGAAGACTTCCTGGAGGAAGTAATTCCTAACTGAACTCTGAAGAGTGCCCAGAGGTTGTGGAAGTCCGATGAATGGGAATTGGAGATCTCAGCTCAGTGAAGAAGCTTAAGACAGAAAAAACGCCTTGGGACCACAGGGCTGAACTCACAGCCCTGCCTCACAGGCAGCCAAACCAAAGTCCCCGGAGGCCTGTGTGCTGCTCTGAGGCTGGTTTGTTCTGTTGTCTTCTGGGGCCTCTACAAAAGCTAATGGCGTTGTCTCAGGTCCCTGGTCCTCAGGCATCTGTGAGAATGACTGCATCTTGACATGAGGGTGGTGGGGGCTGGTTCTGCCCTCTTCCCTGAATTCACAAAGTAGAAGCCCCATGCACCGGCAGGCCAGCCATCTGTGATCTGCACAGCCACACATCCTGCTAAGCTGATCTCCTGCTCTCTGGGGGTCTGGGCTGACTTGACCGCTGGGCTAGTGTGCCATAGGGTCCCGGGGAGGAGGTGGGTGGGGACTCTGGCAAGGATGCTAGGGGTCGAGGACATCAACCCCTTTGGTAAGAGCTTGCCCTCTCAACCTTGACCCTCCACAGTACATATCCTAGCCCCACCAATCACAAGCTGTGCACCTTGGGCAGCCACATCTCAGTCCTCCCTTGGAAGAAGACAAGAAAGAGTCCCACAAGTCACGGTGACGCCTGCCTGTCAGCAATCCCTCCTCAGGAGACCGAGAAAGGAAGGTTTCAAGTTCATGACCAGCCTGGAACCATCCTCGACTACATAAGAAGACCTCGTATTTAAGAAGAAATCAATCTGCCCCCCCAAACGGTGCCCAGATGGAGGGATTTTGTGCGAGACACAGATACACAGAAGACCTTCCTTCGATGCCCACCACACGCTAAGCTCCCAAGATACAGGGGCGGCTCGCACGGTTTTATTTTAACCCAGCCTAAGTCCCTCAGCCTCCAGAACCCTCCACTGACACACTTAAAAAGCAGTTGGTGTTGGACATAAAGAGCTGGGGGAGGCGCATGCTGCAGAGCGTCCCCACATGTCCCCAAGCCTCCCCGGCCCGGTCAGGAGTGACTCAGTGAGCCGAGTTATTTCTGTTCACCCTTGTCTTCTCCGTGCCGGTTGTTCAGATGGGCAGACTCTGCCTGGGTTTTGTCATTGTTGTTGTTGTTGTTGTTATTGTTTTTCCTACAATGAGCCGAGCCGTGGCCCCTCAGGCTCTCTACTACACACCCCTGCTGCCCATGAGAGAGAGATGCTGCCCATGCTGCACCGCAGGGGGGAGGGACTAGGGAGACCGAGGCTGCCCAACTCTGCAGAGCGCCTGCGGCTCCGTCTCTGAGAGTCAGGTGGAGCTGAGTTCGAATTCCAGCCTAGCTGTGGGGCCTGAGTTTCCCCAGCTCCTCTCTCTCTCTCTGGACTTCAGTTTTGTCCAACGAAGGAGTCATGCCTGCCTTATTGGCTTGTCATGGGTATTTAATTATATCTAAACCTTAGCAAGTGTGTGGCCTTGTGTTCAGGGTATAGAAGCCTCAGGAACTTCCAGCCACTCTTTGCTGTTATAGTCATGCTTTTTCATCTCTTAAAGATTTGTTTTTAATTGTGTGGTGTGTGATGTGTATGGCATGTGTGTGTTGTGTGGTGTGTGTGTGGCATGTGTGTGTGTGTGTGATGTGTGGTATGTGTAGTGTGTGTGTGGCATGTGTGTGTGGTGTGACATGTGTGGTGTGTGTCCTGTGTGTGTGTGTGTGTAGCATGTGTGTGTGGTGTGCCATGTGTGGTGTGTTGTATGTGTATGTGTGGCATGTGTGTGTGTGGCATATGTGTATGGTGTGGCATGTGTGGTATGTGGTGTGTGTGTGGTGTGGCATGTGTAGCACGTGTGGTGTGTGTGTGTGTGTGCGCACGCGCGCACACGCGCATGCTGCATGCTCTCAAGTTTCCAGATGCTCATGGATGCTGGGATGGGGTCACTGGGGTTGGAGGAGATGACCCTAAACTTCCGTCTCCAGGATGAGGGGCTCGTGGACCAGCAGTAATGGAAGCTGTGAGAGTGAGCACAGAGGCCCTGAGGAGACTGTGGCTGGTCCTGGTAGTGTGCAAACCAAGACAAGCACTGTGACACTTCTGAGTGATGGCAGGAGACACAGGTTCTGGAACACGCGTGGCCTTGCAGGAAGAGCTTGGAGACCATCAGGGAAGATGCTCTGACAGACACCAGAATGGGTCTGAGCTCACTTTTTGGAGACTCATTTCAACTTCTTGGTGGAGAATGAAAGGGGGGCTCTCTTGGACATCTCAGCGACCTGAACTTTAGTGGAAGCTGCTTAGACGTGGGGAGGAGGCAGGGCCGAGGGTGAAATTCAAGCCAACAGACCTATGCATGGATGCAGTGGACGGAAGAGTGCCTTCATCACTGCAGGAGAGTGGCTGGATCAGGCAGCCACTGAGCACGATGAGGGAGGCGGAAGGAGTTCATCTCTAGGACTCCAGTGGCTCAGGCCTGAGTGGAGAATGTCGATCTGCAGCCATGCGGGGCTGCAGTACGTGTCCACGTCGCAAGATGCATGCAGTGTCCCGACACTTGGGAGGCTGAAGCAGGAGGATAGTGAGTTCCAGGCCAGCCTGAACTTCATAGTGAGATCCTGCCTCAGAATGACAAATCAAGATGCCCATAGACAGCTTTACACGTGGGCATGCCCCTCTCCCCACTGAGGCCCTCTCCCTGTCCCACTCACTTCCTTCAAAGCAACTGCAGCAACCAGAACGATCTAGTTTACATAATTTCCTTCACATCACTTAGGTACTCCATTTAGTTGTGTGGAGAAAGGGTCTCACTCTGCAACCCAGGCTGACCTCAAAATTCACCATCCTCCTGCCTCAGTCTTCTGACTGTGCACCACCGTACCTGATGTCATTCATCTGTTTTTATTCCGTCTCGCCCTTGGGGACATAAGGTCTGTGCGTGGGGGAAGGGCATGGGCAACCCTGTTCCCTGTTGATTCTGTTTAACCTTGGTCTTGGCACACACTGGAGGCTCAGCCATCCTGCTGGTGTTTACCCCACAGCCACGTATGCACATGGCTTCAGCTGCTCGCCAGGTGTTCTGTTCCACTCACGTCATATGGCCCAGTGGGTTCTTGATGGTTCCCTAGGGGTTGTAGACAACTGGAGTGAGTCTTCCCAGAGAGCTGCCTGTCCCTCCTCCCCAGGAGGACAGAGCTGCAGGTTTGGGACAAAGGGACCAGGTTCCCCGGTGTAGGGACAAATGAAAGGCATGAGTGTTATGGAAATGGATTGGTTGGTAGCCTTCCAGGGAGACCCAATGTCAACTGACTTGGGGGTAGAGTTAATAGCCACTCCTAGCCCAGCCAACTGGGCTCCGTTGCTAAGCAACTGCCTCCCAGAGTTATGTAATATGAAAGAGAAACACTATTTTTTTCCTAAATGGAACAGGGTTTCCTCGGTAATGGAGGCACTTCACCTTGATGTTTCCCGTCTCCGGTGGACCTGGTGACCATGGCCTTGGGGTAGTCTTGAAGTTGCTCTGACCCCATCTAAAAGTGAACCAGTTCTGAGAAAGGAACAAATGAGACCACTGGGTTTCTCCCTCGTGCACGTGGGGTTCTCAGGCAACTCCTGGCTCTTTCTCCCTCTGTGGATTCCCAAGAGGGCTCGGATGACGCCACTTTGATCGGGTCTAGAGCTGGGTTGGTGCAAAAGGGGAGCAACTGGTGTGACCAGGTTTGAGTAGCTCTTGCCACTGGCTGTGTCCTGGCTCCTGGCTCCCAGATGTGTCCTGAGCAGAGATAAGGCTGCTCAGCCCCCAAGGAACAGTATTAGAGAGGATGGAGTGAAACACACATGGCTCAGTTCACTCTGAACCTCACTGTTCTCATCTGTGAAATGGACTCAGTGTCGGTAGTGGTGGCACCCTTCATGATCAAACCAGCCTAAAGAGTTTTGCAAGGCAGGAGCCAAAAGCTAGTAGATCAGAAGATGAAAGTGTTCCAGAAATCCTGTGAATGTCCAGTGTCGTGGAGGTGGGTCGAGGCTAGCAACTAAGCGGAGGATTCTGGTGGATCCCTGGGGTGAGCAGGACAAGCAGAAGCTTGTGGGTGGAGATAACAGGAAGAACACATAAAATGGAAACAAGATTTGGCTGGAGACGTCTTGCCACTGTAACAAAGTATCAGAGACTGGGTAATTTGTAAACAATAGAAATGTATTTCTCACTGCTGCGCAGGCAGGGCAAATTTGCTCTCTGCCGAGGGCTGCTTTCTCCTTCCAAGGTGTCATGTTACTGCTATGTCCTCTGGAGGGGACAAGTTCTCTAACATGACAGAAGCCAGGAGGACAGAGAGGGTTCCAATCCCATTTTAATCACCCTCGCGTCCCCCACCACTCCATACAGTACTATCCCACTGGGCCTTGAGTTTGAATTTTGAACAAACGTTTAAATCATAGCAAGAAGCAACTACAGGGTCAGAGCAACTTGTCACAGAGACGTGACTATGAATATTCATGACAGGCACATCTGATTTGCATACTAGGTAAATGGGAATTGATTTATAGAAAGGCCTCCCATTGGAGTCTTTTAATTTAGTCACTCTCCAGTCCACAAAGAGCTGGAGAAGTTTTTAATTGTACAGGTGGCCAGACACCACTCAGTCTGAAGTTAGAACCTTGCTAGTGGAGTCTAGAATTTTAATTTCCTGGATAACTCCATAGAGCGTTCTACCACATGCTGGCGCAGCCGGAAGGGGTGTGCATTCCTCATCATGGTCTTCACTGAAGCCAAGTGACACACAGGCAGCATTGCGGTGGAGACTCAGTTCTAACTCCAAAATCCCGCTCTCATGTGTTCTAGGATTCTGTTTCTCCCGGCACATTAAAAGTGTGAGCTCCAGTATCATTCCCTTTCCCCACACATTTCCAGAATCTTACTTTGGGGTAAAACAAAGACCCCCTTTACAGACCGTGTTGGCAGTGTAACGGTCACTCCCTTGATAGGAAGGAAAGCTAGAACTCTAGCATAAGCAAGATGGCAGTGGGCTGCTCTGCCATGCCAGTGTATATGGTCCTGATCCACCAAGTCAGCTCAAGCCATCAGGGCCCAGGCTCCTTCCAACTCAAGGCTCTGACCTCCTCAACTTCTGGCTTCCTTTCATCATCAAAGATGGCTGCTCTAGATCCTGCCCTCATGTGCATCTTCTAGTCCATAAGAAGAGGTAAAGAGGAAGTGGTGGACACTTCCTCTCCTGAGGACATCCAATACAAGTTAAAACTTTCACTTCCACCTACTGCCCATTCGCCAGAACCTAGCCATGTTTCCATAACTGACTTTAAGAGAGAGACACAGAATTCTACAACAGTCTCATGTCACTCCATGGGTGGAGACGTGCTGAGAAGTGTGTGTCAGGAGATGAGGCTACTTACTATGAAACATCAGCATGCATGTTCATTCGTGGGACTAACCTGGCACAGCTCTGTTGCTGACTGGAACATTGCTGTGTGGTGCATGGCTGAACATTCTCAGTGGCTGTGTCTGTAGTCAAGGAGTGGAGACTTCTTCTAAGGAGGGGCCAGGGATCCACTGGGAGGGGCCATTAACAACCACAGCTTCACCAGGTCCTTGGAGTTTTCTTGAGTACTTGGGGGAGATGATGACCCCTTAAGGGATGTTAGGAAACATCAGTTCTGTACAGGTCCATGAGAGGAGGTCCTTCTGCCGTGGGAAGGATGGAGCTAACGACATGGGGGCAGGAAAATCTGACTCAGGCCACCTACAGATTAGCCTTGGAGAAAACCAGCCCACTACCAACTCCAATCAATTACTATGTCTGAGACTTTGGTCCAGGGATGAGATGATGGATTGATCTCCAAAACCCATGTAACCCCAGTGTTGGGGCAACAGAGACAGGAGGATCCCCAGGCTCACTGGACAGCTAGTGTAGCAAAACTGGTGAGCTCCAGGACCAGGAAGAGACCCTATCTCATGGCTCGTGGACCTTGCTTCAGCTACTGTTTCTGCTCTAGGCTGTTCTCCAGCCCCCTCTGCAGGGGGGAGAGCTTGTGGGAGAGGGTGTCTGAGAGATTTATTTACCTCGCTTTTGTTCATCCGAGTGGATCCCTCGATTTGGTGGTACCGGCAGCCGCTTTCTACCCGGAGATAACTTGGGAGAGAGGAGACACAATCTTTTTAATTACATTAGTTTCCTGCGTCTGCCTGATGCCCTGGGAGAGAGGTTAATTTAATTGAGCCTCTCATATATGAAGTCCCATTACCTCGGACTGTTTTCCAAACATATTGATGTGTCAAAACTGAAGCAAAGAGGGATCCCTTGAGACAGACACAAGGATTCATCCTCGCTGTCAATTCTGTTTTACAATAGGGTTGGGTGTCTTTGTTCTCCACACGTGGGGAGAGCTCTGCTGAACACACCAAGAAGGGGGTCACTGTGCTCTCACACCCCCACCCCCAACCTTCAGGCTTAGCCACACAAATAAGGTTGCAGGCATAGGGCACCTCTTACAGCCAGTGAGCTCAGACTCTCCAGAGCCCAGGATTGAGCCGACCGTTCCATGAAACCGGCCCTCGGATCCCACCACAACCCTGGCAACTTGGTCCTGTCCGTTAAGTTTTATTTTATAGGCTCACAAATAATTGTACGCATTCAGGGAGGATAGAGAGAGGCGTGTCCACGAGGCAAGGAGACTTGGTAGTCACCAGCAGAGATCACACCCCCAGGAAGCAGGAAGAGGGGGCCCAGCCACTGTCCTGCTCCCTGAGTCTTCCTCTTCATCCTGCCCCTGCCTCAAACGAATTCCACCTCGCTGTGAGTGTGTGCCTTTAACTCCTCTCCCTGATTCTATTTGAAAACTACAGGGCTGTGTGAGTGCGCGCACGCGCCCAAGACTTCCCGGTTGCCAGAGAGCTGCTAGAGTGTCTTGTTTTAAGTAGGATTTCTGTTTAAAATGATTTCTGAAGGTTATACGTCTTAAAGTCATAAACATGGACTCCGCCTCGGCATCTGCAGACATCGAGTCCTCCTCCACTGCCCTCCTCTGGCCCTGCCCCTGTCTTGGTGGTCACCTTCCTCTCACCAGGTGGCTCCCCACCTCCACCATCCTTTCATGTCCCCAGTGCTCCGTTACCCTCCCCACCTCTCTCCCCTTTATCAGCCTTACAATTCCCTTTCTACTTGAGTGTCACACAGTGCAGGAACACACACACACACACACACACACACACACACACACACACACACACACACACACACACGGTTCATTATACTAACCAAAATAAGGCAGACTCGGAAAGACAAGCACCATATGTTTTTTTTTTTTTCTTTCCTAAGCGGAGTGGGGTTTGTGTTTTAAAGGACTTTGACGCCATGTTTATGTCTTGGCTAGACAGATTTTGTGTCTCCCTCCACAAGGCACACAGCCTGCCCATGTGGACCCTGTGGCATCTCTGCTGGGTTAGAACAGGGTGCGTCACTGTCCCCAGACACTTTCCCCACCTCCGAGCCTTTCCTCAAGCCCAGAGCCTCCACGTGGCTTATCCAGCCACAGCTGCCATGGCAGCCCACCCCAAGTCCCAGCTGAGCTCCAAGGCTTCTGTGTCATCCACCACTGGTCCTAGCCACACCACAGCCCTCCCTCCTGAAGCCCTCCTCCTGTCTCTGTCAGGTCTCATTCCCAGCAGGCCTTTCTCACTCCCAGCTCTTCCAGCAACATTTTATCCCACTCTGAACCCAAGCCCTGTGCAGAGCCTGGCGGACGCTAAGTCAACACTGGCTGTTTCAAATGTCTTTGGAGGAGGCAGTGAGGAATGCATTCTGGGCACCAGGTCTGAGCCAGAGGGGCGGGAAGGTGGCACCCGCCAATGCCAATATTCTTTTCTTGGTAAACACTTCATAGTTCCGTCTCCCTTTTCTCTGGAAAAGTGAGTGACGGAGGACAGCGGGCCTTTAAGAATGGTGTAGGCTTGAGGGCAGCCCTGCTGTTCCATCCCACCACAGCAAACAGAGCCGGGCCCAGTGTGATCCAGAACATTCTCCACCAGCTGTGTCAGTGAGCATGTGGGCCACGGATCGTCAATCATCATTAACTAACATTTAATAGAAATAGTGAGAATAATTTTTCACTAGGCTGCAATCATTTTCCTTAATTGCGATACTTAAGCAGCACCATTTAGTGTGGTGTGCTCGAGGTTCCTGTCTGCACTTGAGCTGTTCTCTGAGGACGGTGCGTCTCTGCACCACAGCCCAGGGGTGACCTCAGAGAAGGCGCCTCTGTCCTCAATTGCCCTTGGTTAGTGTTTGCTGATTGTGAGCTGTAGTCGGTCTCATTGTGACGTCTCCAGACATGTTTATAAAGCACTTAGATCATGTCTAAACCCCTGGTACCAACATTTACCCACCCTCCCTCCCTGCAGGGCCCTCCCTCTCCCTTTCTCCCTGCAGGGCCCTCCCTCTCCCCACATAGTCTCTCTCTATGTCCCTGTCTTTTTGATTACAGTTCACACATGAGAGAAACATTCCAGCTTGTCTTTCTGAGCCTGGCTTGTTTTGCTTAATGTGATGATCCATCTGTTTCCCTGACGATGCCGTAATTTCAGTTTTCTTGATGACTGAACACAAGTCCCTTGTGTGTATGTGCGGCATTTTCTTCGTCCCTTCATCGGATGATGGGCATCTTGGCTTGTCCCACTCCCTGGCTCTGTGCAGGTGTCTCTCAGAGTCCTTCAGGTGTATACCAAGAGCAATCGTCAGGATGGAGTGGTAGATACATCTGTTTTGGGGGGTGGGGGAGGGGGTGGTTTTGTTGTTTGTTCGCTTGTCTGTTTCTGAGGAACCTCTGTACTGATTCCCACGGTAGCTGCACCAGCTCACATGCGTCCATCAGCAGCGCCCGTGGCTCCCCTTCCCTACATCCTCACCAGCATTTACCATCACTGCTTTTCTGTGATTGCCGCCCTAACTGAGGCACCATGCATTCCAATGCAGCTTTGGTTTGCGGTTCCCTGGTGGGGATACTGGGATACTGCTCAGTGATAGTTCACTTGCCTAGAGTGCCGAAAGCCCTGAGTCTGAAGAGCAGGAAGGGCAGTAAAAGTGCGATGAAAAAGAAGAGTGGGGGAGGGGGAGGGGAGGGGGAGGAGGAGGGGCAGGAGGAGGAGCAGGGGGAGGAGCAGGGGGAGTGGTAGGAGGAGGAGCAGGAGGAGGGGCAGGAGGAGGAGCTCTCCATTTCTTGATAAGCAATCCTTTGAGGACTTCTGTTCCATGTTTGGAGTCAGCCAAGGTGCTCATGATTTCACAGGAAGTCATGGACTCCCAGGGGTAGGGGTTCCTGGGAAAACAGTGGGGGGAGGGGGGACTGTAAAATAAGAAACCGGGCACACGCAGAATGGCAAACACTTGTTGGTCACTGTCGCGAACATGTTACACGTGTTAACGAGAGTAGCAGTCAGGCTGCTAGCATGTGCGTGTAAACTACCATCACCCCATTTTACAGATGAGGTTCGGCGAGGTTAAGGCCTTTCCCCAAGGTCACACAGACTGTTAACCTGCAAAGCCTAAACTCAGACAGCCTGTCTCCAAAGCCTGTGTCCTAAGGACCGCTGTCTATCAGGATCTGTTGCTTCGGGATAGCTACATTCAGTGCGTGATTAGGTTCAGGGGTCGGGGGAAAAGGCTTCCTCAGGAGATGTCTTCTCACTGACATGGGAGAGGCAGAGAAAAACCACAGGCAGGCTGAGAACATCAAGTCTACTAGCAAGGGGGCAGAGGTGGGCTGGGGAGCTGAGTGCAGGGCATCTTTGGATCCTCAGACAACTTTCTCCAGGAATATCGTCGTAGGGCTGGAGAGATGACTCAGTCAATAAAATGTTTGTCTCGCAAGCACAGGCACCCAAGTTCAATGCCCCAGAACCCAAAAACCCAGGCATAGTAGCACATCAAACACAACTAACTAAAGGCTGAGAGGTGGAGACAGGTGGACACCCGGAGCTCCCAGACCAACCGGTTCAGCCTACGAGCAAACTCAACGCCAATAGAGTTAGCCCCCAAAAACGAGGTGGGCCGGGGTCCTGGGGAATGACACCCAAGGTTTCCCCTTCATGTCCACACAGACATGGTCTGGCATGTACCACCTTGCCTTCCTCTCCTGCAGGACTCAAGTCCATCCCTCTGCAGCAGCCCTCACAACTTCACACATGAGAAACCGCCAAGGCTCCACCCAGGGCTGCAGAACACTTCTTGAAAACATTCTGAGGGAGGGCCATCCCTTAGAAAACGCCATGCTGGAGCTGGAGAGATGGCTCAGTGGTTAAGGGCAATGGCTGCTCTTTCAGAGGACCCAGGTTACATTCCCAGCACCCACATAATACTCACAACTGTCTGTAAGTCTAGTTCCAGAGGATCCGATGCCCCCTTCTGGCCTCCACAGGCACCAGGCATGCACATGGTGCCCAGACACACAGGCCGGCAAACACCTACGTGCATAAAATAATAAAATACTTTTTCGTTTAAAGAAAGAAAATACCACCCTCCCTGCAAGACCCAGCCTAAGTGTCATTTAGTGTGACTCATGCCCCGCCCCCCATCTCCACCCCAGGACACAGATAAAAATATGCTCGCCTCTGATTGTAAGGCTCCGCAGAGCGTGTAAATGGGATTTCAACATTTAATTAAGGGCTCACTGAATAAGCTGCCTCTTTTGTTAGGTCTCCACTTCCCATATCAGGCCTGACCTTTATGCAGTCAGGACTCCCGTTATCACCCTCCCTTTGAAAATGAGGAAGCTAACCAGGAAAGATAAAAACCCGCCGCAGGCAGCCGCAGTGGATTGAGCAGTGAAGATTCAAAACCAACTAACTCTTCTCTTCAGGAACTCACAGAATCTCAAAGACCCCCAAAGTTGAGTGATCCTGGTTACAAATACAGCCTATCTGGCCTTCCCCGACTCTGTCATCAGGTAAATAGGAAATATAAGCATTATAGAAAAAAAAAAAGGCACTAAGGTAGGACTCTGGGAAAAACATGTTTTAAGCAAAGGAGGGTGGATGAACCCAGAAAAACGGAGTCATCGCTGTCTGAGCAAGCAATTTAGAATGCAGCAGAGGCATCGGGCTCCCAGCTAATCTCCTGTGCCTGATGAAGCCACAGTCATTTATTTTGAAAGCTCGGAGGACAATCTGTTCCTAAAGGGGACCTCTGGAATAAGCTGGAATTGTTTTGAACCCTGACAACCCTGATTTCCTACTTAATGCATCTAACATTCCACTTAAAGCATAAAGCATGAGCTTCAATCTTAGCTTTATACGTGCTGACACAGCCATTCCTGCCCACATAAACCTTGGGGTGGGCGCTTTCTCCTGTGTTTTTTACCCTCTGCTGTTTCTCAAGCCTCTTGTACACACTGTGGCTGTTGTGTGACCAGAGGATCAGGGCACCACAGTACTGTGTAAGCACCTCAGAGGCTGGACACTGTCGAAGGAAATAACGTCAACATGAGACCTCAGCTTTCAGCTATGTTAAGACCAGCTCTTCAGGCCTTTCATCTCTCCAACTCCCGGTCCCTTCTTCAGCAAAGTTGCATGTTTCTTTCACGTGTCTGCTGGCCGAATCTTAGGATGACTTAGGAAAGGCGTCCAACGCTAGCACCTACCACTGCAAGTGGATTTAAGAATTAATTCCACATTAGTAACATTTTCTGTTTCTCTTTCTCTCTCTATTCCTTCCTTCCTTCTGTTCTTTCCCTCAAAACATTTGAAAATTTTTAGAATTACATTTTATCTGGACCAGTGACATGGCTCAGGCCATACAAGACTGGCAACCTGAGTGGGGTCCCCAGAACCCAAAAAAGTGGGAAAAGAGAAGTTACTCCACAATGTTGTCCCCTGGCTTCCACATGAGCACTACAGCACAGTGTGCCTCTCCCCCAACACACACACACACACACACACACACACACACACACACACACACACACACACAATAGTAACAGTAAAATAAACTTAGAATCCCACTTTATCCATCGATGGTTTTACTAGCTCTTTGCATTTTTTGATGACCATGACAGGATTACAGAATGCATCCTAAACTTCTCATGCCCTGCTTAGAGTTAATACTGAACCACTATTGCATAAATGTTAGAAACTCCCAAGCCTTGACCTTAACCTTGGGACCTTCAACCTTCATTCTTCAGGGCACAGTTCTCACTCACGCTCCATCCACACTCCTCACCAGCCCACAAGGCCATGTTTTCTTTCTCCCTTTCTTTCTCATTGTCTCTGTCTGTCTCTCTGTCTCTCTATCTCTCTGTCTCTCTCTCCTCCCTCTCACTCTCTGTCTCTGTCTCTGTCTCTGTCTCTGTCTCTCTCTCTCTCTCTCTCTCTCTCTCTCTTTGAGCTGGAGAGATGGCCCAGTGGTTATGGGTACTGTCTGCTCTTCCAGACTTGGGTCCTATTCCAAGCACCCACATGGTAGCTCACACCTGTCTGAACTCCAGTCCCAGAGGATTTGACACCTTCTTTTGGCTTCCATGGACACTGCATGAGTGTGGTGCACAGACACACATGCAGGCAAAACACCCATGTACATGCTCAAATGCTTAATTGTGAGCTCCAGCACACACACACAAATAGGAACAAAAGACTAAAATCCTACTTTTAGGTTGCATTTGTTTTTATATTTAGTGTATGTGGTGTCTGTCTGTCTTTCTGTCTGTCCGTGTGCTGTGTGTGTGTACATGTGGGGAGGTCAGAAGACAGCTCTCAGAATCCATTCCTTCTTTCCCACCATGACTTCCCTGGTATCAAGCTCCAACTGTTGGGCTTGGCGTCAAGGACTTGAACTACCTGAGTCATCTCCCCGACCCTGTTTTGTTTTAAATAATCATGTGTAGAACTGGGAATATGATAAGTTGGTAGAGAACATGCCTAACTTAAATAAAGCTCTGGCTTCCATCCTTACACTGCATAAAGTCAGATAAAATCACACACCTGTGACCCCAGCATTCAGGAAGTGGAGGCAGGAGGATTAACAAGTCAAAGTCATACTTGGCTATACAGTGAGCTAAAGGCCAGCCTGGGCTACATGAAACCTTGTCTCAAAATAGATAGGTAGATAGATAAGATGATAACTTGGTAGATGATAGATAGATAGATGATAGATGATAAAGATGATAAATAAATAGAAGATAGATAGATAGGTAGATGATAAATAGATAAATAGACAGATAGAGATTATAAATAAATAGACAGATGATAGATAGATAGATAGATAGATAGATAGATAGATAGATAGATAGATAAATGATAGAATGAAACTGATCCTGTCGACCTTAAAGACAGTAAGAAAAATGTGAATTGCCCACTTGAACTTAAATGTTGATTCTTTCCAATGGACTCACACTTTTTGGTCATTTCTCTTCAACTTAAAGACTTCCTTCAGTGCTGGGTGATAAATGTGTTCTAGGATTTTTTTCAGAATTGTCCTTAATTCACTTTATTCTTGGAAGATATTTTAGCTGGATATAAAATTTGGTTTTGACTTTTTTTTTTCCTTTAGCACCTCCAAGATACTGGCCCACTGAGCTCTGGCAGTCTACAGGACAAGCCCACGAGACATCATGGGCACACACACCATGCACGCACATAGTAGGCATGTACAACTCATTCTGCACCTACTGTGTTGCTGACTTCCTCTGATGCCTTCAGATTTCGTCTCTGTTGTCAGTACTTTGACCACACTACGCTCTGGGAGACTTTAAATTTACCATGATCAGAATTTGACTAACCTGAGATTATAAATGGGTTTATTTCACCAAATGGGGCGGTTTTGGCCATCATGCATTTACATTTTCCACCTTTCCCTGTGATCTGTTCTTCCTATTTCTTGGCTCCAAATATAGGTGCGTTCTGCCTCTGATGTCTGTGTGTCCTGGGAACCCCTTTTCCTCTTCCCTTCTTCAGGTGGGGAAATCCCTGGGGGCCTGTTCTTGAGTCTGCTGCTTTTAACTCATACTGTGGATGTAGATCCTGTTTTCTGTTATAGACTCTGCACCCATGTTTATGCTCTCCTATTCACTAGTGATGTCTGTCTCCCCACTGACCTTTGACCATATTTTCTGACTACAGTCGAAGCAGCTTCCTTAAGACCTACCTCTGACTTTTAACATCTGGGCTACCTTGGGATGGCTGTCGATTAAATGTCATTTCATGTGCTGGGGGCGGGGAGAATGTGTGTGTGTGTGTGTGTGTGTGTGTGTGTGTGTGTGTGTGTACTCACCTGGAGGGATGAACATGTGTGTGTATCCAGTCCAGGTGCATGTGAAGACCATGTCACTTTTTGAGACAGAGCCCCTCACTGAACATGAAACTCACTGATTGGCTAGACTACCTGTCCAGCAAGCCAGGGGATCTTCCTGCCCCTGCCTCCTCAGCACTGAGATCACTTGTACTTGTCTCTGCACCCAGCTTTTTTACGTGGGTTCTAGGAACCCCAACAGGTCCTCCTACTTGGATAGTTAGTGCTCCCCAGCCCTCCTGACTCTGTGTGGGGACATTTGGGGTGTCCTGGGCATGCTCAGAGTATATTGTACAAACTTGAGGTTTTGTTATATTCCTCTGAAGAGTGTTAATTTTTGTTTTCGTTGGCAATCGATCTGGTTGGACTCCACCCAAGCTCTGCCTTTTCCTCGGCAGCCTGACTCCCAGTTCAGGTCTATCTTTAGCTCGACTGTCGACTCGCAATAAGATGCCTGAGGCTTCGGAATGAGACTAAGACTTGGGGAGTCAACACACAGAACATGGGGCTTCTCCCTCCCTGCATCCTTGCAGAAATTCCCCCCTCACCTCCCATCAGCCTGCCCTCCATCCTTCACACCAGCAACCTGAGGTTTTTCTTGCTAAAGAAAAACAAACAAATGAAAAAAACAAAACAAAACCCAGAGCAGAAGCTGCAAAGCCACAGGAGACAGCTCCTCCCACACTGTCTGTGTCTTCCATACTTCGCCCACTTTACAGAGCCAGCCTGTTTTTGTTCATCTTCTAGAACCTTCGACATTAACAGCCGTTGCTGTGGCCTCAGGATGGACTGAGTGCTGAGTGCGTCGACCTCAGGGTCAGGAGAGTGGACTTGCACAGCAGCAATATTGAAAGGTGACGTTAAGACGTGGGGTGCAGCTGGGCAGCGGTGGCGCACGCCTTTAATCCCAGCACGCGGGAAGCAGAAGCAGGCGGATCTCCGTGAGTTCGAGGCCAGCCTGGTCTACAGAGCGAGATCCAGGACAGGTGCCAAAACTATATGGAGAAACCCTGTCTCAAAATAAAAAACAAACAAACAAAAAAGATGTGGGGTGCAGTGAGAGTTGGGGATCTGGTGCTCACGTGCATCTCCACATGAGCGCCCCACCCTGCATATTTCACCACCCTGCTGTCACCCTCCATGGTGGGACACAACTGGAGAGCCTCCCAGGGTCTGCACCCTGGTCTTTGCTCAGGGGGCCTCTGTCCTTCTGTTTTTACATTTTTAAAACCAAAAGCACCAGGAAGCATTGCTGGGATCCCAGCCTGTCCTTATAGGAGCTTTAGAATGGGCCAGCTGGCAGGAGAGAGAGAGAGGGAGGGAGGGAGGGAGAGGGAGAGGGAGGGAGGAGAGAGAGAGAGAGAGAGAGAGAGAGAGAGAGAGAGAGAGAGAGAGAGAGAGAGAGAGAGAGAGAGACTCACGTATATCACAAGCTTTGGGTCAATATTTTGTCTCTGTTTTGAAAAGAGTGAAGCCACCTAGCTATAACATTGGCAAACGCCATTTCATCCTGACCCACACATGACTGAGTGCATTCTGAATGGCTCAGGCATGCTTCGCTCTGACCCCCTTGTCCCAAAGGCCAAGTACATATCCCAGCTGTTCCGAGGCATCTGTGAGGCTGACACTGGTGGGGGCAGTGTGTTCTGGGAAGGTGAACACTCCCTCATTTGTATTGTTTCATCACTCTCGAGGACACTCCATGCAGGGTGGTCATCTTAGACACACAGATGTCTTAGATATTGGTGAAATTATTAAGGCCACTCCATGTAGTTAAAAGGGAGGTTTATTTAGTGGCGTAACTTACAAATGAAGGAATAGGTAGGTTACAGGGTCTGGGAAAGATGTAGCGCAGCCCGGCGGTGTTCTCTGGAGAACTCTGCTTGGGTCTACCTCCAGCGTCCAGGGTCCAGGAACGCGGCGCATCTGGATCTCGGGTCTTCAGGGTCCTCTCTTGGCCCTGCCTTGTAGATGTGACAGTTACGGAAGCCTCAATGGGGGTTGGAACTTCCAGATCAAAGCTGGAATGGCTACCCACTACACTTAGACACACAGACGAGGTTCCAAAGTCAGCTCATGAAGCAGATGTCACATGGGAAGGAGACTTCCAGTGACCACATCGCCTTCAGTCCCGTGTGGCCCCAATAGTGACATCTGTGGCTTCTAGATCTCCCTGAAGTTCCTTCAGCATCCATCTAGAAGTCTAGGGAAGGGCGATGGAGTCACACAGGGTCTGTTATGGGCCAGGCTCAGATGTGGTCCAACGATGTGTGTCCTTGTGCCATAGAACTTGGTCAGTGCATAGTTACCAGGGAGGCTGGGATGTGTAGTAAAGCTCAGTGCCCAAGAGGAAAAGGAAATGGGTTTTAATGGATGCCCAAAGCCCCCCCTTCACACAGCTCTGTTGGCACCTACAACTACTCAAGAAATCCACTCTCCAAGAGAGAATGGACTGATGCCCACCTCTTGCCCTGGGGTTCCTGGCTGGCACTCGTTCTGTAGAATGAGCTAGAGTGTCCAAGCTACTTAACCGTCCTTCTCCGGAGCCAGATGAATCTATGTATAGCCCACACACAGAGGCTCTGCCCACAGTCTCTCAACTCTGTGACGTCAGCCGTACCACACGACTGTCTGTCTTCCGCTTTCAGTACGTGAGAAGGTCCATGCAGTGTTCAATGCCAGGATCTAGCACAGGCCTTGGGTGAGGTGATGATGTTTGACTGCCATCTGCTTTCAAGCAGTCTGAGTGTGTGTAAGGCGGGTTGGGCTGCATTATGACACTCGGCACTACTGAACGTATTTGATATAAGATGTACTTAGTTCCCGGTGAACCCACTGAAGGGTGGAAGGGAGAGAGGGAAGAAAGGAGGGGGAAGGAGGGAGATGAGGGAGAGCGAAAAGGAAATAGGGTAGAAGAGAAGGAAGGAGGAAGGGGGTCACCTCCCAGCATCTGTAGATACCGCATACCTATGAGCAAAAGACAGTGTGCACCTGTAAACCAAGGAGAGAGGGAGGAAGGCTGGCGTTGAGCTGGTTCTGAGGTGGGCAGCATCATCTGGCCTCACCTGCAGGCAGGCTGCACATCCCTTGGCCCTGTTCCCTGGATCGTCAGACGGTTCCTATTGTTAAAAAGACAACACCACCGGAAAGGTGAAGCAGAACTTTCCCTGAGCAGCCGGAAAGCTTAAACCCATCCCTTCCCCGCCCCCGGGGGAGGCAGGGGCGGTACACCCAGAACATTCATTTCCCTGAGTGGGTTCTGATCGAGGCCAGAACATTAGGGTGTATTTTTCTCCCCTCTCTCTTTAAGGGAACATGGTGCCTCTTTCAGAATTCATCGGGACATTTTGGAACACAAACAACAACAGCGGAAGGCGCTCTCTGGTGATAATTTACCATAATTCCATGTCAGTGACACACTGCCGGGCCCCAACAGCCTCCCCGGAGGCGGATGCTTTTGTGCTTATCCTGTCGAGAGTGGGCGCGTTCCCAGGCTGCCCAGCACCCTCATGGAGGCTTCCTCCTTCCCCGTCTCCTCTCTCAGAGCAATTATCTGATTCCATTCCCAAGAACTAAACTCAAGGGCTTTGAAATAAGGGAAATTGATCAGAAGTCCGTGAGCCTAAACTATCTGCATTCATGTTGTGGTTTACCCTGGAAAGTTCTTCATGGTTTCTTGAAGGGTGTTGTTCCTAATATCCAATACGTGAGGGTTTTGCATGTTGATCACGGCTGGAAGATACAAAAGAGGACCAATATGGAACCCGACATCCCCAGAGCAGAGAGCTGGCCAGGAGAGTTGCGGACACGCCTCTCCAGGCTTCCCTAAAATGCAGGCTCCGTGTGGGGAAGTTTATCCCTCCTTCCCTCTGTGTGCATCTGGCTCTGCCTATCCTGCCTCCAAGGCCCAGGTCCCCCAACCCTGATCTCATCTATACAGTGGGGCAGGCCCTGCTCCGCTGGGTGGAAATCGCTACGCCGCAGGAAGGAAGAAGCAGGCCCTAGACTGTTTTTCAGTCTGGAGGTTTATGCCCCTGTCACTCTTGACTCTTGCCAACCCTTTAGTTGATGGGGTGTGGGGCGTTTACCCAACCACCCCCACAGTTCCCCAGAGTTTTCTTGAGTGCGAGCAGCAGGAAATATTAGATAGAAGGATTTATTGCGGAGAATATCGCGGAGATAAACAGATAGAAAATAAAGGATAGCCTCGAGAGGGCCTGGAACCTATTCCAACGGGCCCCGACTGTCTCTGCCCCAGGGTTTTTATAGAGATGCCAAGGGGTGGAGCAAAAGACCTCCTCCCCCAGCACAGCCAAGTGCAGACCATCCCTGACACCTGCACTCAGGCCCGTGGTCTAATCCTCTATGCGAACCTGCTGGGTAAAGCCACGAGGAACCCGAGAACGGGCTCCCACATGGGGTCTGAGGGAATGAGCTTGGGTGGCTAATGACGTTGGCCATTTCGCTGAGACTTGCTGCCATCTGGAAGTGGGCTACGGGCAGAGCTGCAACCTAATCTCCCCTCTCTGGATCGTGGAAGGAGGCGGACTCAAGTCTTCCCACAATGAAAGCCATCTCGGGTGCACTGTATCGCTAGAGCATAAGGGTCACAAGCCCATCACACACACACACACACACACACACACACACACACACACACACACACACACACACACTCCAGTCAGCCTAGTGGTCCTGGTATCAGGGAAATGGATGGCCGGGCCAGAGGCTTTCCAAGCTTTTCATCCCACTTAGGCATTCGGCAAATATTTGTCATCAAAAGCCCGTTTATACAACAGGCAGGTTGTGATGAACTAAAGAAACACAGTCCATCATACCACAAAAGAGGTCAGGAGGAAGTAAGGGTTTTCCCCAGGGCTTGTGTTGGTATAACGGACTCCAGCCTGGGTGTGCAGGCTTGGAACGTCCTCCCATGAAGTGATCAAACACGAAGGAAACACAGGGGATAACTAGATGAAGGAGAGCAGGCAGAGAATGTTCCAGAGACAGAAGGCGGCAAGTGTAAGAGTCCTGGGGTAGAAGGGAACAAGAATTCTTTAGGAAATTAGACACAAGGCTGTGTCTTGAGCAGAGAAAGGGGGATAGAGACATCTTAGGCCACCCAGGGCACTTCAGGTCCTGGTTCAGAGCCTGACTTTTAAAAGGAAAACGTCCTGGCTTTAGAGCCAGAAAGACTCTACCTTAATTTTCATTATATACTGAGATTCTTTTTAAAAAAAAAAATGTGTCCGTGTGTGACTGTCTGTGTGTGTGTATATGTGTATTTGAGTGCAATACTCGAAGAGGCCAAAAGAGGGTGCTGCATGCCCTGAAGTTGGAGTTACAGGCAGTTGTGAGCCACCATACTTGTGCTGGGAATGAAACCCGGGTCCTCTACAAGAGCAGTAAGTGCTCTTAAACCTCTGTGCCACCTCTCCAGCCCCTCCTGGGGTCTTGATGTATTCTTATTGGAATATGAGGCCTATAACCAGAAAGAACCGGAAAAAGCATGGTGACGAAGGTTCTTTCAAGCCAGAGGCCCAAGGAGTAGATCCCGAAGCCTTGTAACTGGGACGTCACAGGTGGGGCAGGAGCTAGCATCAGGGGGAGGCAGGGGGAGACAGGGGGAGGCAGGGTCCAATGAGTGGTCAGGTGTCTGGGTGGCAGTGGTTGGGAGTTTGGACTGGAGTCTGGGTCTCTGCAGTCCTGCCCTTGGGACCGAGGTCGTCAAGAATGAGACATAGGTGACATCGTATGTGTTGAGACACGGTGTGGAGCTGGAAATCCAATCTGGTCACCTGACCCCAGCCTAGCGACTGGCGTCAGAGCTGCCAGGGGAGCTGCATCCTGGAAATCAGAGTGAGGCTTGGCTGAGACGTGTCCATCCTCCCCTTCCCCACAATGGTCATGATTCCTTACCTGTGCTGCCCGAGAGGAGCCTCCCCTTGGCCCACAGGGCCCATGGGGTCCAGTCCCAGCGCACAGTGGCCACTTTATCCCAGGGAGGAACCTTTCCAGTATCCCATGATGTTCCAGATGAGAACACCCCCAACTTGATCCCAGAGTGGGTAAGAGAGTGACTCCAGCTGCTGGCTTCAGCCACTGGCTGGATGCCATCGGCCCCATCTGTGAGCACCTGGGGCCTGCACATTTTGATCTGCAAGGTAAGAACAGTGCACCCCGCTATCGGGGAGGCTGTCGTGAGATGGGTCCCATCTTCATCCCTTTAGAGGACCATGAGCCACAGAAAGCTGTGAGCCGCCACCTGAGAAGGAACCATCACTGGGTCTGTAACTCCACTTGGCTCACAGGCCACACCCCAAAGGCACCCCTGCACTGTGGCTCGGGAAACCCTGCCTCCCCTACCCCTTTTGTCTCTGAGAACAGACACTCATTTCCTACCTCCTTCCCTGGCAGCTGGTCTCTGCTCTCAGCTGCAGTTCCTTGGGCGGCAAGTGCAAAGGCAGGGATCTGAGCCATAGCACAAACCTCGCAGAGCTGTGGAGACAGAGCCAGCACAGGCTGCAGAATGGTGGCCTCTGCCCTCCATTGCTTGCAAACCTGGTGGCAGGCAGACTCCTCAGGCTAGACGCCTCAGACCTACCCCCTGCAAGAGAAACCTAACACCTGCCCCAGCTTGGAGGGGAAGGATCTGTGAAGCCAGACACTCCCCAGCTTTGCCCTACACCCTGCTGTGCGTCTTTGGCTGGGTCAATGCACCTCTCTGAGCCAAGTTTCTTCATCTGCAAAGGGGAAGTGATGTGACACCTGCCTTGCCAAGCTATTCTTAGGATTCACAGAGCTGATCCGTGAGAGGCATCCAGTGCAGGGGAGAGAGAAGTTAGAAATGTCAGCTATTCTTAGTTATTCCTGTTCTAGACCCATTTTCCCAGGGAGGACATTTGGCAGGATCCCAGACCACAGAGCATGGCTCCCCTGGTGGGAATGAAGAAACACTACGAAGCCCTGAAGGAGTCAGGACCTCTGCCTGCAGTAGTCTCTGTGAGAAGCCCTGGCCTGAGCTCAGCCAGTTTCAGGGAGGAAGTCGTTTGTCCAGAAGAAAGACAGCCGCCTGCACTTCTTCAGAAACCTCCACAAAGGGCTCCTTGCCAATCCAGTCCCAGTTTGGAAAGGAGGGAGGGACACATGGGCCACCCATGGAGAGAACCAATCTGAGAGCGGGAGACGCCAGGGCAGAGCGTGATGTGGGATCCGAAGAACAGCCTAATGTGGGGACGTGGAATTCCTAGGACTTTCTGTGCTGATGGCAAGGCATGTGTAAACAACTCAACAAGACGAGTTGCAGGCCTGGTGTGCAGTGCTAGAAGTGCCTGGTGCGGGCTGGAGAGGTGGCTCCGTGGTTAAGAGCACTGGCTGTTCTTCAGGGTTCAATTCCCAGCACCCACATGGCAGCTCACAAGTGTCTGTAACTCCAGTTCCCGGGGATATGGTGCCCCCTTCTGGCCTCCACGGGCACTGCAGGCATGTGGTGCACATACCAACAAACATGTAAAAACACACACACACGTAAGACAAAATAATAATAATAAACTTAGAAACATCTGGTGTGAGCAGCTGGGTAGCCACTAGACAAGAGTCAATACATGTCTATTGAACTAAAGAAATGTCTAGTTCATCCTTCCCAAAGACAGGGAAGGGTGGCTTTAGAAAATGTTTCTCAGAACTGAATTTCCCCCAGTGTATGTGAGTTGTGGTTGGTTGGAAGGACTGAGATATGTTTGTGTAAATGTGGAATTTACTTAAATTGATTAGCTTGCGTGTGTGTGTGTGTGTGTGTGTGTGTGTGTGTGTGTGTGTGTGTATTTTGGCTTGGTTTGGTTTTTGGTTTTTGGTTTTTTTTGTTTTGGTTTTTTGTTTTTGTTTTTTTTGTTTTGGTTTTTGGTTTTTTGGGGTGTGTGTGTGTGTGTGTGTGTGTGTGTGTGTGTGTGTGTGTGTGTGTGTTTTGAGGCAGGGTTTCATTGTGTAACCCAGGCTGGCCTTGAGCTCTTGATCCTCCTGCCTCAGCCTCCCAAGTGCTTGGATTACAGGTGTGTACCACCACTACACCCAGTTTTAAACTTATTTGAATTGTAGTGTTGAGTGAGATCATGGAAGGCCCTGGTCTTCTCCTTCCTCACCTAGAGCTCTTTCTGGGTAGATTCTTCCCAACCAGCTGGGAATGGTGGAGGGAAGAGCGAGCCCAAGCCCCTTGAGGCCACGCCCCCTTGAGGCCACGCTCCTTGTGTTCAAGCAAGCACAGAAGCTCCGAGGAGATCAAGGAAAGAGTGGAAGACAGACTTTACGGGGGAAATCAGAGGCCCAGTTCCCTCAAGAAGAAGGAAGAAGAGGGAGAGAATCAACTGTAGAGAAAACACACCCATATCCACCCCCTGCCTCCCTCACACCCCACACACCCTCACACACACACACACACACCCTCCCCCCACCCCCATATACACACACACACACACACACACACACACACACACACCATCCCTTCCCCCCACCCCCTCAACCCTACACACACACACACCCTCCCCTCCACCCCCATATACCCTCACACATACACACACACTATCCCTTCCCCCCCACCCCCTCACCCCTACACACACACCCTCCTCTCACACCACACACACCCTCCCCACCCCCCATATACCCTCACACACACACACCATCCCTCCCCCACACTCACCCCCTCACCCCCCTACACACACCTTCCCCCCACACACACACACCCTCCTCCCACCACACACACACACACACACACACACACACACACACACACACACACTGTACTTTGAAGACATGCTGTTGCAAGTGGAGTTGGCTCAGCCTATCAACCCCAGTGGCTCCTCAAGGATCCTTTCAATGTCTCGCCTCTGGGAAGGAGGGTTTCCTGGCGAAGGTGAGGGGCTAAGGGAAAGGCTTGTGTCTGAGGAGCAAGGACACATTGACAGAGCTTAGAGAATGGCCTGAGGCTGGACCCAGCCTCACACCACTTGACCCTGGCTGAGCCAACCAAGCAGAAGCCCCTGCAGTTCCTCATCCTGTGCCAGGAGTGCACGGTGACGCCGTGGATATTGAGTTGGACTGAGTACCTCTTCCTCCTCCCTGTCCTCAGCCTAGAGCACTTTCCTTGTGCAGTAAGCTTAAAGGGCTGGCATTTCTCAGAAGCCAAGACCGAGGGGCTAAGATCAGAGAAGTGGGGTGGGGTGGGGCCTGGGAGGCCCGCGGGCCAGCAGGGAGAGTTGAGCAAATGCCTCCCCTGCACTAGCCTTTCCACAGAGCTGGTTTAGAATGCTCCAGAGACACTCTGCTCATAGGAGGTCAGTTGACCTGCCTCAACACGGTGAATACTCACTTTACTGTCCTTAGTTGGAGGAAATCAATTTAGTTGCAAAAAATAATGGCATACACCTGTGATTTACCCCAGACCGCACTGCCAATTTGCATCCGGTCCCCTTTCCACATCTCCATTAGAAAGCTTCCTCTATTGTCCCAGACCGTGTGTGAAGAAACTGAAGCAAGAGAAAGCCTGGTGGTCCAGGTTCCATGGCCGGGCTGGCGGCAGGTCCTGACGGCGTGGTGTCTGCTGTCAAGGTGGGAACTCACAGGGCTGATGAAACTGCTAGTGAAGGCGGAGGATTTGAACCCAGGATCCTTATTCTGTAGACTGCGGAGTGCTCTTCTGCATGGCCAGGGCAGCGTGACTCAATCATGAAATCTCATCTCATTCACTCCGCCCGACGGCCTCCGGGACTCTGAGGCACCCAGCCACTGCCAGGCTGTCTTTGCATTGTGTTTCCTCCTGGACCACAGTGAAGAAGTCTCTTCAGAAAGTGGCAGATTTACTGGCTCCCTGGGCTCAGGAACAGGCTCTCATCAGGAAGGTTCTGGAAAGTTGTAATGTTCACATGGGAAATGAACCCCACCCAGGTCATTTGGGGGAAGAGGGGAATGAGTTCTCAGTCCCTGATTCTTCTTGTCTCTGTACGAAATGGTCTAAGCCAATCCCACTTTCGTTGACACCGTGTGGGGATTTCCTGTTCCTCCCTGTTTTTCCTGGATGTTGAGGCTCACGTGCCTAGAGCACTTTCTGTGAAGAGGAGCCGTGATGTTTACAGACTCACTTCGTGTAAACATGAACAGTATCCTGTGAAGAAGGCGGTTCCTTCCTACTTTGCTGGTTGGGGGGAACCAAGGCTAAGAGAACCGATCGCTGCCACTGAGTCCGGACCTGCCCAGGTGACAACCGCCGCCTTGCCCAAGACACAGGAGACTGCTGGGAGAGCTGGCGAAAGATCTGTCGTTGAGAAGTGAAGCCCACGCACGTGTTCTGTGGTATGAGGTCTTGGCCACCTCCCTTCGCCAGGTGCCGTGTCTGGGAAGTCAGCAAAGCAGAGTTGTGGCTGCCAAACTGTGCTGCTGTGTCCAAGATACCAAAGGAGAAAGTCTGATTTGGTCTGAACGGTTTCTGAGGGTTTGATCCACACGTGGTTAAAAGGAGTCAAACACATCCCACTGTCCCAGGAAGCAGAAGACAGGCGGGAAGTGGACCGGAGCACACACTCCAGAGAACCCACCCGCGGTGACCTACATCCTGCAGCCAGGCCCCAGGCCCCAGGTCCCAGAGCTTCACAGCCTCCCGAGGGGGCAGGCTTCAACAGTACATGCTGGGCATTCTCTGTGGCTCCCAGAAGCAGATGTAGTCATGTGATCAAGAGGGACACCCGGTGCCTGGTGTTGGCAGTGGTCACAGAACAATGTGCTTCGTACCAAGTTACTCCTGTGACAAAATACCCAGAGAAGGGAGAATTTGTCGTGGTTCGCAGTTCCAGGGCACAGTCCGTCGTGGCAGAAAAGGCAGGAGTGTGAGGCGGCCGGTCACACGGCAGCCGGTCAGGAAGCAGAAAGATGGGTGCGGATGCTCAACTCAGTTTCTCCTTTGTATTCGGTTTTGGACTCCAGCCCACAGGATGGAACTGCCTAGGTCCAGGGTGGGTCTCCTTCCTCAGTTAAACCTCCCTGGAAACATCCCCCACCCCATAGAGATGTGTCTCCCAGGTGTCTCCAAATCCAGCCAAAGTCACAGTGAACATGAGCTGTCACGGTGGCTGCAAAGGTGGTCAAGGCAGCAGCTGGCTGAGATCAGGGAGCGTCACAGGTGGAGATGGGCAGGCGCTGATGCTGAGGTCTGGTGACTGTAGACGAAGCCCGGAATCTACTCCTACCCCTACCCCATGTGGGGCTGTGAGACTGGGGTGGGAGGCAGGTGGATCCACCTCTCTGGCCCCTAGTTGTTGAGTCTGCAAAATGCAAACGGATTCATTCAACAGATATTAACTTAGTGTAAGCTGTGACCAGGACGGCTCTGGGGATACAAGGATGAGGGAGAGGGGCAAGGCTGTACCACAGCGCTGGTGTCTGTGCAGATCTGAGTATCAACAAGTCAGCAGCAATGACCGACCACAAGGCCCTGGATGCTGGGCTTCCCTTATGTTCATCCCACTGAGGCAGGCAGAGCAGCCTGCTGTACAGAAAGGCCTGAGGCCCAGGAGTACAGCTGATGTGAGGTCTCTCCACAGGTGGCTCTTTCTGTCCCACATTCCTGAGGGAGTGGTCTCTGGAGAGTGTCTTCACTTCTCTGGGGCTCCCTTTCCTCATCTGACGGAAAGGGCATTTCGTGTGGTGTTCTGTCTGTGGGGCACTCTCGGTGACTGTGGACGATACTGTCGTCGCCATCGTGGCAGTTAAGGTCTTGGGGCAGAGAGGGCACTTGGAGTCTGTAAGTCAGAGCAGGGGGTCCAGCTCTGACGCTTCATGGCTCACAAACCCTGCCCTGTCCATTCTGCTTTTAATGAAAATGTACTTGCTGCTGGAATTAATTACTCTTAGAGTGTCCTCGTTAGGAAGCGTTGAGGGGTCCATGGTGGATTCAAGGGTCCCAAAGAGTCACCACATAAAATGTCTGGGTGGTGGGGGCTGAGTTCATGCTCTCTCCCTCTCTCTCTCCCTCTTCCTCTCTCTCTTCCCCCTGTGTGTGTGTGTGTGTGTGTGTGTGTGTGTGTGTGTGTGCGTGTGTGTGATATGTGATAACTAGAATCCACAGAGTGGCAAATTTATTAAGAACAAAGGTCCACTTAGCTCAACTTTTGGAGGCCGAGAATTCCAAGGCTGTGGTGCCGGGATGTGCCCAGCCCCCACGAGGCTGTCCGGCACATGAATGTGAGGGTCAGCTTTCCTACACAACACATTTGGGAGACACATTTAAACACAGCACAGGACATGTTTGGTAAGTCAAGTTGGCAAGAAGTCATGTAAGGGCTCCCCAGAGGAAACACACACACACACACACACACACACACACACACACACACACACACACACGAGCACACACATGGATGTGTTAGTAAATCGGCCCATGTGATCACGTGTCAATTTAGGAAGGCAGAGGGCAGGGTCAAGCTAGTCAGTTTATAACTCATTCCCACAGAACTACCTAGGGTCCCATGAGACCTACGTTAATCCCTCCCAAGGGTGGTACTCCCAGTGATGCAATTACCTCCTACTGTAAGGTCCCACCATCTCTCACCATAGAGGACCAAACTTCCAACCCCCAAACCCTGAGAACAAACCAGGTCACATCACAGCAGGTGCCAGTGGGCTGGATGCAGGGGTTCTGGGAGAAGGTTCCCCCATTAGAGCTGAAGTGGGTAGGTGGCTGGGGCTCCCTGCATCCGTCAGCTACCACAGTGATAATGCTGCATAACAAACAACCCCAATTCAGGAATTATCTAGAAGTTTCTCAGTCTCCCCCAGCCCTGTGGTCCTGCAGACGCTTATAGAATAATCACTCCGAGGCTTATATTAGTTATGAACTGTATGGCCTATGGCTCCATCTTCTTTCATCTTAAATTAACCCATTCCTATTAATCTATATGCTGACGCGTGGCCGTGGTGTTACGGTTTGCTGCCATCTTGTTGCTCCTTCGGCAACGGCTCACGTCTCTCTCCACTCTGCCCATCTTCTCTCTGTATCTCTGCTTGGGTTTCTCCCCTGGCTGTAAGCTTTCCTGCCATAGGCCAAAACAGCTTTATTTATTATAAAATGGGAGCCACACATATTCACAGCATACAGAAAGGCATCCCACAGCACAGGAACTTGGAACTACAACAGGGGGTCTGAAGCCATCCGCAAGTCAGCTGACTGCAAAGAAGGAGACCTGGTTTAGACGCTGGGCTATTCCAAAAGTTCTCCAGTGAATGTGTTTTTCCTTTGGCACGCTGGACAAAGGGCGAGAAATCAATAGTCAAAGACGCTGTGGAGACATAGTTCTGAAGCAATTTAAAGAGCTCCGTTCCGGCCGTCCGACAGTTCGAGGCACAGAGAGAGAGGCGTCGGTGCCCATTTATCCCGGGTCCAGGCAATTTCAGCTTTCTGATTAGCTTTGTGTAGCCAGCAGGGACTTTATCGGTCAGATGGCTTGTCACGTTAAACACAGGACGAGCTTGTCACTGGTCAGGGAGCCAACTTGGTGGGAGAGATTGGCTTGCCTCCCCTAATCGATGCCAACCCCACGATGCGGCGAATCATAACTGCCGCCAAGTTGGCCCCTGCTCCTCCATCACAGGCTTCGAACTGTGGGATCACTCCATCTGTCAGAAGCCATTAGAAGCTCCGGCTGCTAATGGGGAGACAGGGGGTGGATGTCCTTCCAAGGACAGGCTGCACACATGGAAAGAGGCGTTAACAACCACACTTGATGAGCATGAGGCATTGGGCGACCAGAGAAGAACGACATCCAACAAGATGTCCCCAGACATGTTGGAGTAATACAACACGGGCCCTGAGGAGGAAGAGGGATATGGGCTCGCTTGAGGAAAACTCCCGCCATGATGATGGCTGTGTGCAACATGGACAGAATTCATCCGGAATCTGTGAGCCTGCATGGATGCTGAAGTGAAGGACTTTGCAGAGAAACTGCATCTCGCTTCACAGCTGAGCTTCCCTTGAATCTCACTCTTCAGCTCACTTATCCCACTGCCCCTGTGCCGGAGACTTGTCCCTGTCCCCACAGGGCTTGCTGGCTCAGCGGACAGTACCACCGAATGTGTTGTTGGTTCATAGGGAGGAAACTTGAAAATCGTCTGAGACTCTTCACCCCTTCACATCCCCCACTCACCCAAGTCTGGTCCTCTTCCCGTGGGTTCCTCAACATGACCTGCTTTCATCACCCGCAGGCATGATGTGCCACCATCACCTGGCCTCTTTGAGAGCCCCCTCCCTGGTCTCCCCCTCCCAGCTTCATCTCATCATTGCTCTGTGAACAAAAACCAAAATTATCCCTCTGATCCGCTGTTCCCAGCACGACCAGGTAACCTGCCCACCTCTCGCCGCTACATCATGAGCTGTTCCATGGCCTGGAGCTCATGTCCCTGCAGCTCCCCCAAGCTCACTTCACTGTGCTCACGTTCTCACTCAAATAACAGTTCTGCAGTGTGGCTGCCTGAACCCCCACCTACACCTCTGTGGCCGGACCTCGAGACCCAAGCTGCCCCAGCCAGCGCTGGCCTCGGCAGGTAGTGGTCCCTTCATTTTCCTGGGGTTGTGTGTTTGCACCTATCTCTGAACTCAGTGGGTGAGTTCACTGAACACTCACTCCTGCCCTCTCTAGCCTTTCTCTGCCACAGCTGATGTCCCAGCCTCCATTGCAGGGAAGAACGGTCATGTGATCCTGTCTGCCCAATGAGACCTAAACTCTGATCAACACTGTAGGTGTGGTTTTCAAAGGAGGGCAGACTCCCCTTTGATGCTCTTTTCCGTGCACGGTTCTTTGAAATCTAGGGACCCGGCTGACTTCTGTCCACACATCACTCGCCTCTCCGTGCCCCTGAGTTATTGTCCTGTTTCTGGAGGCTGAGTTCAATTCTCAGCCTTGCAAACTCCATCAGGGGACAACCTGAGTGTGTCATTTTAGTCTGGTTTGGTGTTTACCCGTGAACGTCCCAGGGCAGCATCTGACCTGTGACGTTTGTTGTCCAAGCAAACACTTGCTGTGTGAGTGTCTGGAGGGAATGCTGTGCTGCCACAGCTCTGAGTGCATGTCTTGATGTGTGAGCCTTTCTGAGCCTCAATTCCCTTCAATATAAAACCCGTTAACACCGTGCTCCTGGGGAGTCTAAGAATGTGCCCAGTAGCCAGTGACATCCTACCTTAGAGGAACTCTCTAATAGTCATTGGTGCTGTGATCGTGAGTGACAACTCTCTTACCTGTAACCTCCACCCTGAGTGCCAGTGAGGCACAAAGATCTGTGGTAAGCCCTCAAGGCAGGTGGGACCAAGGCCTGGGGAACAGGCTATCTCTTCCAGCTTAGCCCACAACAAGAGGCTTGCTTAAATGTAGGAAGAAATTGCAATGCCTCTTGGTAGATGTGGGCTGATATTGCAGAAGGAAAAGGACATAGTAATGTCCCTGGGATACCTGGGAGCCCAGCTTCCTCTCTCCCCTCAGCTAACCACCTCATGAAGACACCTGCCCTGAGGTGGCCGAGTGTCAAGGGAACACAAGAACGTGGTTACCGAGATGCATGGGTAAGAACAAGCTGTCTGTCCATCTTGAAGGATGGACTGGAGGAGTGTGCGTCTGAATGAGTGAAAGCTGGCATGGGCAGGTGTTCCAGGAGAATCAGTTGTGCTCTCAACAATGGGCACTGGGAGATGATCAACCAGCAACCTGGACCTACAGTAGCCAGTTCTTCAATGATAGGTTCCTGAGGGGGAGGACCAGAGATGAGAAAATAAAAAAAAGACAGAAAAAACTGGGACCAGGAGATCCTGCATATGCTGATGGCTCATGTAAGCAAGTTTATTAAGAAGTACAGTATCTTATATACAGGTTTCAGCGGGGGAAATGAGACAGACTCAGCAGAAAGCAACCACACAATGGGACGAAGTCAGCAGGAAGTTAATCAAGCTATGTTGCACAAAGAAAACACCATCTCAAGAGTGTCACAGACAGACATAGCGGCCTAGGGACTGATGACTCCAGTCTCTCCAGGGGAAAAAGAAAGGTTCGCCGTAACTGAAACCTTAACTCTTTCGAGGCCCTGGCTCCAGCTCCAGACCAGACCTTGTCAAGTCAATCCCTGAGCACGACACAGAACTAACATTCCCTTTGTGACTCCCAACAAACCAGGCGGCAGGCCAAGAACCCCAGTAGAGAGAGGCATATGGTGAGGCAGGAGGCAGAGGCGGCGGGGGCTGGCTATAGTCAGGGTGGGAAAGTGTGCTGCCCCACACTTTCTGGACCCTGCCCCCAGGTCCCAGATGTGACAGACCCCCATTGCTTCTCCCTGTCAAACTGGGAGCCAGGTGAGCATCGGCACAGAGCTAGCCAGAGGACACCCATGGAGGAGACAGAGATGCCTGGCTCACAGGTATAACTTGTTCCTCCAGGCTCTACTTTGAGGGGACCAGACCAAAGGGTCTTTATCCATGAAGCTACAGCTGGGCTTTGAGAGTTGTTAGAGTCCAATAGCGTCATCAGGGTGGGGCTCTTGGACAACCATGGTGGTTTTACAAGAACAGAGGAGGCTTGCGTGTACCTCATCTCCCGACGTGAACACTCTGCTCTCGCTCTCTCTCTGGACTGTGTGAGCCAAGAGGCCATCACCAGTCACAGGACCTCCTTCACTGGAACCAAAGCAAGCCAAGCCTCTTTTCATTAAAGCTTTCTCAGTGTGGGATTGCTGTGGATATCACTCTGTATGCTGTGACTGTGTTGCTCTGATTTGGTTGATAAATAAAAAATGCTGATTGGCCAGGAGCCAGACAGGAAGTATAGTATAGGCGGGATAAGCAGAGAGGAGAATTCTGGGAACAGGAAGGCAGAGGCAGGAGTCAGCAGCCAGACACAGAGGAAGCAAGATGTAAAAGTACCAGTAAGCCACAAGCTATGTGGCAACTTATAGATGAATAGAAGTGAGATAATTTAAGACATAAGAACTAGATAGCAAGAAGCCTGCCACGGCCATAGAGTTTATAAGTAATATAAGTCTCTGTGTGTTTACTTGGGTCTGAGTGGCTGCAGGCCGGGCGGGACTGGAGAAAACTTCAGTTACATGGGATCCTGCTGTGTCATCAGCAACAGAGAACATTCCAGGACACCTTCCCAGGTCAGCCGCCACCACTGCCTCGGCCGGCCCACGGGATAGCAGAGATGACGCCACGTCATTTGAGTGAAGGGCTCTCCCATTGTCAAGGACCCCCAGAGTCCAGGGAGGATCTGGGGACCATCCTGAGGTCACAGACATGAAGCAAACTCCCCGGGTCCCACAGCCACTAAATAGCAGAACTTCTAGAAGAGGAACCTGAGGCCATGATCTGCTTCTCTGGTAGAGTTTGCACTCCAGGCCAACGAAGCCCCACGTTTAAGTGCGTATGTGGACATTTGGAGGGTGGGCACATTAGTGACTACAGAGGCTATATCCACTAACTCTGCTATGTCTTTAGATACTGGGGATCAAACCTAGGGCCCCACAAATTCTAAGTGAGTGCTCTGCTCCTGGGACCCTGGCCCTCTTGGTACTTTTTAAAGACAGTGTCTCATTAAGTTGTCCCCCAGTCAGGCCTTGAACTTATGATCCTCCTGCCTCGGTATCCCCAGTAGTTAGAGATTACAGTCGTGCAAATTCAGACTTACCTTACACCTGGTCTCATCGGTGTGTGCATGTCAGAACTTACCACGGCATGCTCTTTACATGTGGGTTGTTCATGAGTGAATGATGTGTATAGTGTACCTGTGTATGTCATGGATGGTTCTGTAGTTACGTGTTGATGGAAAAAAAAAAGCTGTTTCTAAAGCAACCAAAATATCACAATAGCTGATGGGGAGTCGCGACCTTGGTCGGGGTGGGATCAACAGTGTCGGGTTTGAGGAGCAGCCCCTAGTCCCTTTGCCCCTCTACCCCTGTTGTGGGGCCCACACCCTTAGCCACAGCTGAACCTGAGTGTCACTTGGGAGACTTAAAAGCTTAAATCCTGGGCCTTATCCCACATCTATGAAGACATCTCTCTGGCAATGAGTCTCAGCCTGGCAGGTTATTTTTTGATGGCTCTCGGGAGCTGCAGACACACAGGGGGTGGGGTGGTGGGGTCAGGAGTGTTGAACCCGCACTGAGCCAGAGGTCCTCATCCTTACCCACTGCGGTTCTAAGGAACCAGGTGCAGGTGTGAAGCAGTGCCCAGTTCTGCTCACAAAGACAGGACTTCCAGAAGGCATAGGAGGCCCCGAAGCTCAGTCACACCCTCTCTGTTTTAGAAAACCATCAATGCCCTCAGCACGGCACTTACCATGCTCATCAGGGCCCAGGCACAAACGCCTCCACTACTGTGAGGACCCCTGTTGTGTACAGCTGGCGCAGAGCCAAGCTCATGGCACCAGGACCCTTGAGCAAACAGTCCTCTAGCACAGAGTCAAGGATGACAGAGACAAGCAGAGCTTGGTGGCCCGTAAAAGCCAGCATCGGAAGCAGATGGCACCATGAACTTGGAGAGTTCATCTTTACAGTGGGAGAAACTGAGGCCGGAGAAAGGTAGCCACTTGAGTCCTGGGTCAGGGAGGGAAAGATGAGAAAGCCACACTCCCTCGCTTGCCCACGCACCCTGTAGTCTGCTGATTGCACAGGTTCCCATGGGCCCTGCAGGCAGCGCATCAGTCAATCAGCAAGTAGTTACTAAGCACAGAGTTGGCTCCAGGCACAGAGCTGAGTGCTAGAGTCACATCCAGGAGCAAATAGATGAGGGTCTGCCTCTGTGACCCGTGTTCTCCAGAGGGATGAAGTTTACAGTTCGCGTAAACTCATGGGAAGGTCATGAACAGCCTGAGTGTGAAGGGATTTCTGTCCCGCTGTGGACTGGACCAAACAGGTCTTCTAAGAACCCCACTCCCGCTGGCCTGGCTGGAGTCATGGGTGCGCGATGAGGGCTGGAGTCCTGCTAATCTGCACGATGACCAGGAGATGAACACGTGCCCGTGCTGGCCTCGACCAGCACTTTAGCCGGGCCTCAAAGCTCATGGCTGCCTGTCAAGTCCCAAGAGACAGAGGATTCATCATCTGCCTGCCTGGCCGTCTCCTTCTGATCTCCATGGAAACTGAAACCTGACCTTATTCATCTCCACCCAATGGTGCACAGGTCCCACATCATCTCCAGCTGCAACCCTCAGCCCTGTCAACAGATGGTGTGAGCGCTGGGGGAGCCACAAGCCCCAGAAGCTAATTTGTCCTGGGATAGAGTGACGTCTAGCACTATATAGTGAGACCTTGCCTCAGAAAGAAAAAGAAAACATCCCCTCAAATCTAAACCTCACTTTCTATGACCTGTGACCTTACACAAGCTATGGAGCCACTGTGAACCTCACTTTCCTCCTCTGTACTGGGATGACCTTGACACCCAAGGCAGAGAGATTCTGAGGGAGGTCTGAGGGGACTAACTCCTCTGTTATTTTTTGTTGGCTGGAAGCCAGAGTCTTGTTCATGCCAAGCAAGCCAGGGACCGCTATACTGCACCCCTGCACACAAGGGTCTCAGGATCCTCCCCCTACATGTCAGCCAGGACACCCTGCCCTCACACCGTGTGGCCCCCACCTTGCTCTAACACAGGTTAATCTCACCTCAGAATGCAAACACAAAGACTCCATTCAGGCTGGCAGACTGTTTCGCTCCTTTAATAGACTTTAACATGGCTTCCTCTCACTGAATCAGCCCTGATGTCCCATTGTTCTCTCTTTAGAGCCATGGTGTCCCTTGGCATGTGGCAGGAATGCCAAGGAGACGCTGTCTGGGCCTCTCTGGTGGCTTCCTCCTGACACACGGGGACCCAGTCTGGTCATGCAGATGAGTGGTAGGAGGAGTGTTTATGATGGACCAGGGACTCAGGGGGCTCCTGAAGAGATGCCTCCGAGCCTCCATTCCCCTTCTTCATCCACAAGGAAGAAGTAATAGCAGCCAATGAAGAGCGCCACTGTGCATTCTTACCACTGTAATACACATGATTATTAATTATGTAATACACATAATTTTATACACAAGAACCTGGAGATGGGATAAGTCAAGAACCGAGACTGAGGCCACACAGTCTACAATTCCCCAGGAGAGAATGTGTCAGTTGGCACATTTTTTTCCTTCATTCACATCTGCAGTCATAAAACATGGACACCCTGAGAAAGACATCTAGAGGGGGTATTACCATGGAGCACACTCACAAAAACAAAGATCCCTATGACGTCACTCAATGGTAGAATCTCAAGGAACCGACATCGTCACTGTGGTTTGCCATTGGCTGGCATGACGTCATGAGGACCATAAACATTTATCAAGCACTTAGAACATACAAGTTATTGATCCCCAGACTCAAACCCACAACTACAGGACTGGTGTGAATGGATGTCAGGGCGGGGACACGTAGCTCCTTGGGAAGGAGATGTGGCACTCAGAACGTGACATTTGAGATGAGATTGGGTAGTGAGGAGGAGGCAGACAAGCAGAGTCCAGGGACAAGAGGGTTCCAAGCACAGCGAGGAAGATTAGCCTCTCAGGGCCCCTGGAGCTGGGCGTGGGGACTGGAGAGGAGGGAAGGAGGCTGGGAGCCAGCAGGGGCCACTCGGCATGGGGCTCTGTTGCCAGTTTAAGAGTCTGAGCTTAGTCTCAGTGCAGGGTATGAGTTGGCCACCTTGCACTCTAAGGAACCTTTCTGACCGCCTTGTGGAGACCAGGATATACAGATACACAGCAGTAGAGCAGTGGCTCCTGATGCATCAGGCAGAGTCCCTGTGGCACCCTGGGATGCTCCAGGGAAGGGCAAGCAGTTGGTGGTGGAAGAGAAGATGTAGAGATGGATGTCCAGGGCAGAGGGTGGGGCCGGGCGCCATGAGGTCCTCGGACTGTTACTAATGAGAAGAGACCAACTGTTCCCTGGGTGAGATCAACTTTTCACAGGTTAATGTGGACACTGGGCAGCAGCTCACCTTGCTAGGGCAGTGTGGGAGGCCAGGGTTCTGTGTGGAGGCCCATAAAGGTTTCCTAGTGAGATCTGAGCTTGCTTTACCCAGCAGAGCTGCATTAGAGGAATGCTTGACCATGTGCATGGTTTCTAGGTGACGAGTCTACATTTGGTTAAGCTAGGAGGAGGTCTTTTGCTCTACCACTTGGCATTCCTATAAAAGGCCCTTTAAAAGAGACAGGAGGGGCCAGTGGATAAGGACCCAGGCCCTCCCGAGGCTACCCTATGCTTCTATCTGTTTTTCTCCCCTCTATTCTTCTATCTAAATCTCTCATCCCTTTCTCCTCAACAGTGCCCTGAGGTAAAATGTGGGAGCCGGTCTCCCAGCTGGTCTCTCACAGTTCTGGGCACCGAGGTCTGGGTCAGGGCTGCTGCAAGGGGCATGGAAAGAAAACCACCCCATTCTCTGCGGGTCACCACCAAGCATCTCTTCCTCCATCTCCTCACTTGTTCTCTCTCTCTCTCTCTCTCTCTCTCTCTCTCTCTCTCTCTCTCTCTCTCTCCTTTCTCCCTATCCCTGCTGCTGCCTGGACATGTAGCTGCACCCCTCTTGCATCTGAGGTCAAAGTGCCTTGCGTTAGCAAAGTAGAGTTATCGGTTCCCACCGTTTAGATCCTAATCCCAGTTGCACCACTTACCAGCTGGGCGACCTTAGGAGAGCGACCTGCCCTCTCTGAGTCTCCATTTACTGTTCTGCAAACTGGAGGTAGAGTCCTACAGAATTCGCCATGTGGGAACCTCTGGCAATGTCTCCTTCGTGCCATTCAATCAAACACACACGGTTAAAATATGGATTGGACTCATTCCCAGGCAGTTTTATACCATCTATCGCTACTGTCACATTAGTCAATCAATGGTTTCCAGGCCTTTGGGCGTTGTTCTCTCTGCCCCTCTCTGGTCTCCAGGCCACGGCTCACCCACTTCCTGGCACTAGACATCCGTCTGCATCTTCGAGAACGGTCTCTCTCTGCCCAGGCTTCCTACGTACGCCACACACAGTGACTGACACATGCACCCTTCCATGGATAGGCATGTCGCTCCTGCTGTGCCCGGCTGTCACTCATGAGGAAGCTGTCCCAGCTCCCTACACAAGTCTCCATTTCTCTTAGGTAAAAGCAAGGAGTGGAATTTCTGGTAGGCGTAAGTGTGTGTCATAATTGTTTTCTGAAGCTGTGGAAACATTTGACGTGGTCCTCAGGTCTGCAGGAGAGCCCCAGCTGGGGCCGTCCTGATGACCCTTAGTGTATTCTCTTTTTCCCCTCTTCGGAACTGGGTGGGTCTGGGCCCGTGAGCATGCTAGGCGAGCACTCTGCCACCTAGAGGCACCCCAGCTCTACCCTGCCTTAGGGGTCTCCTGTTGCTAACCTGCACACTCCCAGTGACGAGTGCTGTGGGTCCCAGTCCGTGGAGCTTCCTGCCATCTGGCCGTCTTTTGGGTGCACCGTCTCTCTGAACACTGTGACCCTTGGGAGGTGGCTGGTGTCCTTGGGCTATCAGATCAGATGGGCAGACACTCCCTCCAGTGCCAGGCTTGGCTTTTAGTTTTTATGCTGGCATTTTTTCTTTCAGAGACTTTCTGTTTTGATGTTTAGTCTTGCTCCTTCCCTGGGGGCTGTTTCTGCCCCCTGGGCCGTCAGAACTCATGTCCTGATACAGTATGCAGTGCTCACCAGGTGGCAGATGTCACCATGGAGGAAAGGATGGAGCAGAAGGCACAGCGTGGCATCCAGTGCCTTGTCCCTCTCTATGGAGCCCCGAGTCCTCAGTTTCCCCTTTGAGCTGAGCCTACTCAGTTGCCTTGTCTCTGAAGTCCTTCCCTTACGCGAGCAAATACTTACACCTTCAGAGGATGACAGCAAATGTTGGAAAGCACCCAAGAGGCTCAGAACCACAGAAGCAGGGCACCACCCCCACTCCCACCACCCCACTTCCTCCCCCGACCCCACACCCCACTAAGGACCTGAAGCCCCATCTCCCTTTGGAGCAAGAGTGGCCATTAAGATTTTCTTGTTGGCATTTGGGGGAGGCTGGTGTAAAGGACGTGCAGTCCCTCACCTTAAAGACTGCCGTGTTCCCTGGGTTTCTGTGGGTGCAGCCTAGGGTTCAGAAGCAAGGGTAAAAAAAAGCCTCTGGGCCAGGCTTAGAACCCAGGTCCATGTGATGCCCAAGACAAAGCCTACCATCCACCAGGCTGGACTCTGGAGGAGGGAAAAATCACAGGGACCGCACACAGGGACTCGAGCCAAAGAAATGTTCCATCTCAAAGACGCCGCGTATTCCCTCTGAGCAGCTGTGGAGGAAAAAATAGAGTGGGCTGGAACCAGCGGGGGTTTTCTTTTTCCTTTTTAATTTGTGGCTTGCTTAGCTGACGTGATCCTTGGGAGGGCATCTCGCTCTCTGGCTTGGCAGCAAAGACACTGGTGAGTTCCTGTCAGCCCAGGACAGTGTTCCTCCCCCCGTGGGAGGTCACTGGGTGAAGGAGAGCTCTCAGCAGAGGGGTACTGCAGAAGGTGGGAACACCTATGTGTTACCTTGGCAACTATAACAGGACTATTTCAAATGTCCATCATCCCCCCCCCCGGCACCGCCAAAAAAAATCACTTAAGAAACTACATGGTATTCACTCGCAGTTAAGAGAGAGAGAGAGAGAGAGAGAGAGAGAGAGAGAGAGAGAGAGGGAGGGAGGGAGGGAGGGAGGGAGGGAGGGAGGGAGGAAGGAAGGAAGGAAGGAAGACTTGACTAGGTCACAGTGCTGTAGGAGACATCCCAGATACAGAGGCAGGACATTGTGACAGAAACCTCTGTGAGCAGAGGGCTGGGGACAGGAGCAGAGTGATTGGGGCTGGAGCATCAGGGAAGATGACTGGAGGCAGGGATGTTTAAAATGGGTCTTGAAGTCTGAGGAAGAGTTTGATGGGGTGATGATCTGTGGTTACTAATGCCCTCTACTGTTTTCTGGAAGTTACTTGGATGTGACATCTGTGTGTCTCTCCATAGTACATGCTTGCTAGAAATAGGAACAAGGACTTCATCTTCTCTTCCATCCCCTAGAACCATGAACCCAGGACCTGGACCACAGAGTCCAGTCTCTAGAACATGGCCGCCATCATATTCACAGCCTGGGAAGGAGACCTAGGACATCAGTGATCCCTCTTGGCATAGGTCTGGCTCAGCTCTGCCCTCCAGGGGGATCTGGTTTCGGGCCGTTAAGTTCTCATCTCATCTATGCCCACATCCCCAAAGATCTCCATCTCTCCATCACCTTCCTGCTCCCATGCAGTGGGGGGGCAGGAAAGCTTTATAGCCTTTCTTCTCCATGTCACTGAGCCTGCCTGAGCATTTCAAGTTTATATCAGGCTGGGGCAGAGTATACTGTGCCTCTGGGAGGAGCCAGACCTGCCAATCCATTAGGTCTCCCAGGTGGAGCCGGTGGACACTGGCGGACTTGGATGCTCATCTGTCCACGTGCTTGGATGGTGTGTGACTGTGGGCACGGCTCACACAGCTAGCTGCCCCTGTCCTAAACAATTGTGAGCATAACTTTTTAGCTCACTTGTCAGATCTGCCCAGGGAGGTAAGTGCAGTTGATGCTGAGAGCTCAAGGATACAATGTTAAAGTCTATGAACTTAATTAGTGTCTTAGTTAGGGTTGCCATTGCTGTGATGAAACACCATGACCAAAGAAACTCAGGGAGGAAAGGGTTAATTCAGCTCACATTTCCACATCCCGGTTGATTATCAAAGGAAGTCAGGACAGGAATTCAAATAGGGCAGGAATCCAGAGGCGGGAGCTGATGCAGAGGCCTTGGAGGGGTGCTGCTTACTGGCTTGCTCCTCATGGCTTGCTCAGCCTGCTTTCTTATAGAACCCAGAACACCCACAATGGACAGGGCCCTCCCACATCAATCACTGATTAAGAAAATGCCCTACAGACTTGCCTACAGCTGGATCTTATGGAGGCATTTTCTCAGTTGAGGTTCCTCCTTTCAAATAACTCTAGTTTGTGTGTCAAGCTGACGTAAGACTCGCCAGTACCATTAGTATGAATTGTGACATCTATTTTCAAAGGTCCCTCAAACACAGCAGTTGAATTGCGAAACACCAGTGGTGATCTTGACCGCCCCCCTCCCCCGCTGTTCTGTAGTTACTGTAGCAAAATGCCTGAAAATAGAAACTTCAGGAAGGGCTTACTTGGGTTCACAGTTCAATATATTAACTACTTTTCTGTCACTGTGATAAAAACACACAAGAAGCAACTTACAGAAGAAGATTTTACTTTGGCTTCCGATTCCAGAGGGTTAAAGGTCACCATGGCAGGGATGGAATGCCAACAGCAGGAGCCCAAAGCTGACCGACCCCACGGTATCTGCACCGGAAGAAAAGTAAGCCAGCAGGAAGTGGAGCAAGGCCACCCCAATGCACTTCCCCCAGCAAGCTTCTCACTCAACAGCTCCACCAGCTGGTGGCCAACGTCCAAGTACATGAGCCTGTTGGGGACAGTCCCATTAAAAGGCTCACGGAAGGGCTTGGTTGGGTTCCTGTTGGATCAAGCAGTGAACACTGGGGTTCTGCTCGCTTTCTCCTTTTTATTCAGTCCAGGGCCCCCGAGGGATGTGCTGCCCACAGTTAGGGTGGATCTTCCTACCTCGATGAACCCAGTTTAGAAACTCCCTCCAAGATGCGCCCAGAGATTTGTTTCCATGGTGATTTTAGATCCTGTCAAGTTGGCAGTAGGAACCATGACACCCACCCAAAGATTCCCTGCATGGGGCTGAGAGGGACCAGGGGTTTGTAATCATCCTGCAAAGGTTGTTAGCCCTGGCTGGCAGCTGAAAGGACCAGAGAAACTTAGCTGTGGCTTCCTCTCCGTGAGTACACGCGCATGTGTGTGTGTGTGTGGTGTGTGTATGTACCTGTGCATGAGTGTGTGTATGTTTGCGTGTATGTGTGTGTGTGTGTGTGTGTGTGTGTGTGTGTGTGGTGTGTGTATACCTGTGTATGAGTGTGTGTATGTCTGCATGTGTGTATGTGTGTTTGTGTGTGAGTGTGTGTGTGTGTGGTGTGTGTATACCTGTGTATGAGTGTGTGTATGTCTGCATGTGTGTATGTGTGTTTGTGTGTGAGTGTGTGTGTGTGTGTGTGTGTGTGTACACGTACCTGTGCACATGAGTGCCTGTGCTTGTGTAGGAGTTGGGCATCTTCTTCAATCGCTTCTCTGCCTAACTTTTTGAGGCAGGATCTTTATCAGACCTGGAACTCACTATTTCTGCTGGATTGGCCAGCAAGCCCCAAGGATCCTCCAGCCCCAGTGTTGGACTACAGACACATGTAGCCACACCCAGCTGTTACATGGATACTGGGGATCCGAACTCGGTCCTTGTGTTTGTTCAGCAAGCACCTTACTCCCTGGGCCGTCTCAGCCCCCTCATCTCCTTTTCCATGTGTTTCCACACCTCTCAAAGAGGACAGGGTGGGCTCACAATCCAGCAAACACAAAACTCCTCTTGAGTGTTTGCAAGAAGGTGGGCTGGGGGCTTTGCTCAGCAGCAGAGTGGCTGCCTGGTGTGAGCCGGGTCCTGGGTTTGCACAGCTCACACTGCAAAGAAACTAAATAAATAATTTAAAACGTTTGCAGGAAACAGTGCAAAGTCAGAGGACACAGAGCCACTCTGGAGCTGGGCCAACCAGGACAAGCCTCCAGCCCTCTCTGCCTCGTTTTGCTAATCTGCATCCTCGAACAGTGATAGTACCTCCTCCAGGAGGGACTGGGGAGGATGAGACAGGTCACACCTATGAGGTGATTACACAAAACCAACACTGTAGAGATCATTCCTAATAGTTAGAGAAAGCACAGAACTGGGTGTTCATTGTCGTACCAAGACAACATCAAACACAAAATTATCTCCTGGCCAAGGAAGTACAGGGAGGACGGGGACCATCGTAAAGGACCCTCTGTGGTGTCCCTGCCCCACCCCACCCGACCCTAGGCCTCCAGGCTGACGACATGGAAAAGAACATCTGCAGGGTTTTTTGGTTTTTTTTTTTTTTTTTTTTTCCTAATCAGCAGAGTGAAGGCATGCTATTTCACAAACTGGCTGCTTGAGTGTGTACCTAGTTACAGCTGACTGCCTCCGATGATTGGTTGAGGGGCAAGTTCCCATTTGTCCCCAATCCATCTGCAAGCTGAAAAGCGTCTAGAATATTCATTTCCCAGTGCTAGACCCAAAGCCTGGAAGTGCTCCTGATGCAGGAGCCACTGGGTCCTGGAAGGCCTCAGATAAGACAGAGAGCACCAAGACAAAAGCTGTCCTTGAGGCCAGGAGGTTTATTTAATGCCACGTATATAGACAGAGAGACAACAGCGCGGCAGGGTCTCTGGGGAGAGAAATCACAGCCCATGTGACAGAGGTAAAGTCTCTCAGACCTTTCTGAGGATGGGGAGGTCTCGCAGCACAAGCCTGAAGCTGGGTTCTCTGATTCCTAGGCAGAAAGCAGGTTCGACATCAACACCCCCTCTGATATAAACCCACTTCCCCAGGTGAGGTCCTGGCCCTTGGGACTACGTGAGCTGGAGCCTCACCAATGGTGTCTCATGGTGGGCTGTCTGTGCTGGGATTTTGTCTGGCATGAACTTAACACAGGTCTTCTGCATGCTGTCCAGTCTCTGTGAGAGCATATGTGCATCAGTCAGTCCTGTGGTGTCTAGAAAGTCTCGTTTCCCCGGAGCCATCCACCTCCGCCTCTCACAATCTTTGTGCCTCCTGGTCCACATGGACCCCTGAGCCATGGGGACAGGGGAGTATGATGAAGGCATCCATTCCCATTTAGGACTGAGTGCTCCGAATTTTCTCACTCTCTGCACATTTTCCAGTTACAGGTCTCTGTGTTAATTATCATGTCCTCCAAGAAGTTTCTCTGATGAGGCTGAGCAAGGCGCTGATGTACTATAGCAATATCACTGGAACTCCGCTAATCCTGTGTTCCTTCAGCAGAATCATAGCAGTAGGGTTCCCGTAGGCCCAGGACAGATCTAGTCTCAGGTTTGATATTTGCTCATGCACGTTCATCGCTGCTCTATTCGTAATTGCCAGAAATTGGAAAGAGCCCAGATGTCCATCAACTGATGAATGGATAATGAAAAAAATGTGGTACACTTTCAAAATAACATATAATTCAGCTGTTGAGAAAAAAAATGAAATTATAAAATTCACAGGTAAATGGATGGAGCTAGGGGGAAAAAATCATCCTGAGTGAGGTAACCTAGCCCCAGAAAGACAGAGATTGTATGTTTTCTCTTAGGTGCGGATGTTTTAGCTTTTAAGCTTTGGAAATGTGCGTTCCATTTCCACAGAGGTTGTAGGTCACTAGTAATGGAACAGAGGAAGGAGAGGGTGTCCCAAGGAAGGGGAAATAGAACACAGTGTTATGGAGAGACAAGGGAAAACTAGAATATGGGGATTAAATCCAGAGAGAAGTGGGAGGAAAGGGCAAAAGACAGACTATGGGGAGGGACTACTGACACTAAAGGCCATTTGAGAAGCCATATGGGAACCTGCTACTGTAAAAACTCCTTAAAATGCATAGTGTGTGTGTGTGTGTGTGTGTGTGTGTGTGTGTGTGTGTGTGTGTAAGGAATTTAAATAGAGACACCATAAAATGGGAGAGATTATCTCCCAATTAAACTTCTTATGCTACCAAATAAAATCTCTGGTGCCAGGAATGGGTCATGTCTTGTTGAGTCACTGACCAAAGAGGTCCATAGACCATCCCCCAGACATTTCGGGCTATGGCCAATGTTACCGGTTACTTATGTCGTGGAGCGTAGAGAAACCAAGCAGGCACCCAGCTAGAAGCTTCACCCCTACTGACTAGTGTTCACAGTGCCGGAATGCACTACACACACTACTGAAGGACAAAGGTAACCATTAATCTCACCCAGTGGCCGGCCCAATCATCCCACTGGTGCAACAGTGTCACAAATGTCATAGGAGTGACCAGGCACTCCGCTTGCACTGAAGGCCCGCTGCATGGGATGGAACCCACACTTGACACTGTTGACGAGGCCAAGAACCTCGTTAATACCACCCCTTCACCTGCAATTTACAGACCTTGAGATGCAGAGGCAGGAGCATTCAGAGTCTGAGGCCAATCTGAGCTACACAGCAAGACCCTGTCTCAAAAAAACTCTATGTCCCCTGCCCCCTGAAAAAAAACACTATAAACCTCTGTAAACAGTGATGGAAACTGAACAATTCATGCCCGGAATTACATTAGATCTCAAACTAAAAAAGGGGACCTCTTTGGACTAATGGCTAAGATTCATAGAATGATGAACTAGAAAATCATCCTTTGAAAGATATTTTTTATGGTAGGGTTTTACTTTTGTATAGATTCCCAGATCTCCAGGGAGGAGGGAGAGCTGCACCCCTGCCTGACATCCAGGAAAGCAGGTCCCAGATGCAGGCGCTAGAACAGGAGCTGGCTGGAGGAGGTAGAAGGTGATGGCCTGTACCTTGTGCTTGGGTATGGAAGTCTTGCTTCTGAGGGGGCAAGGCATAGCTTCTGATGGTCCCAGCATGTGGGGTGTGTGTGTGTGTGTGTGTGTGTGTGTGTGTGTGTGTGTGTGTGTGTCTGTGTCTGTGTGTGTGTGTATGTGTGTGTGTGAAGAGTTCATGTGTATGTGTGTGCCTGTGTGCCTGTGAATGCAGAGACCAGAGATTGACATAGGATGTGTGCCACGGTGCGTGTGTGTATAGAGGCCAGAAGACAGCTTGTGGGAGTCAGTTCTCGCCTTTCCCCTCCATCCTGCTGGTTCCGGTGATCAAACTCAGGCTTGGTGAGGCACCCTTACCGGCTGAGCTGTCTCTACCTATTTGGACCTAGAGTTCATCGGATTACGCTAAACTGACTGACGAGTGAGCCCCAGGGACCGGACTAGCTCTTCCTCCCCAGCACAGACAAATGCTGCTGGGGTGGTGTTTATGTGGGGGCTGGGAACCCAGACTCAGTTATTTGTGCTTACGTGGCAGGTACCTTGCCAACACCTGTCTCTCAGCCCCAGGCTGATATTGCGGATGCTTCTACTGTGAGTACGGTGAGCACCACTGGGCAGAGAGCTCAGGAGGGGAAACACACTGGGCCTTGTAAGAGCTAAAAATAAGCATCCCATCTGGAAGACACAGAGAGTTGGAGAGGCGTTTTATAAAGATGGCCGTGTGACAAGGCAGCATCCACTCAGCTTTTTTCGTTCAGTCGCGTCTCAACTGTTTGTTAGCATCAAGACGAGCAGGCATGGAGCCCATCTTCCTAAGATGCCCACTTGGCGCCAGGCTCAGCCCCGGCTTCCTAAGACACAGCAGTGTGTGGCATTAGAAAAAGAGGTAAAGATTGCTCCAGCCACCACGGAGCTGCCGTCAGTCAGAGTCCCGGCACAGGCAGGCCCCCACCGGCAGGCACCATTGCCAGGCTGTGAACGTGAGCCCGGCTTCCTGAGACAGAGTCCTCTGAGTTTTTATGGTAGCTTGATGAGACTGACCCTGCTTTTCCCTTCCGTTGGCAGGTGGTCAGAGGCGCAGGGAGGGGGAGTTGCCTTGTGGAGGGTCACATCAAACCAGGTCCCTCTGACCAGAACCCCCACAAGTGACCACTGAGCTGTGCTTCCTCGCCAAGGAACTGCAGTGGATTTTCCCGGGCAGGGAGTCTATAAAGAAGAGCATCCCCCCAGCTTGGGTGGGGTGAGCTCTCAGCCACCGTGACTTTAAATCTCCCACCCCAAATCATGCCTCTGTGTTTACAGTCAGTCAGGAAGCCCTGGCCCGTGGACCACCAGGCTCTCTGGAAGCCTTCTCAGGCACCACTGGTCAAGCTCCTCCCCCTTTGGGTGATGCCTTCCATTAAATGCATGAAGAGGAATAAAAAATAATAGACAAATAAATAAATAAACATCTCTCATGGTGCAGGGAACAGGGTGGGGACTGAGGCTGGTAGGGAATGAGATTTAAATCCAATCCCAGTCCCCAAGACTCTGAAGTCAAGTTCTTTCCCCTGACATTGGAACTCCCTCAAGGACCAACTCAAGATAAGCAAGCAGCCTCACCCTGACCCTGATTCTTCCAACCCCTCGGCCACCTCCTCCTCTCATCCAAAGGGGCAACTGGTCCCTAGAGGCCTGAGCAGCACCCACCCGGCAGCGGCGGGCTTCTGAGTTCCAGGGCATGGAGGAGGGGAGGACTGAGAAGTAAAACCTCCTCTCTACACCTTCCACACTGCCGGGGCACCAGGCCTGCTCCCTACGTACAGATGTGGGTGTGGCACCTGGCATCCCTAAGCCTCTCCAAACGGACAACAGCATCCGCCTGACTGTGACGTTTCAGGGACCCGGACGGTGGCGACTCTCCTGTTCACGCCTAGCAGACAGCAGACATTTAATCCAAGGAGAAGATGCATTGACGGGGGTGTTGGAATGACAGCCAACAAGCTGCATTCGTGGAGCTGCTGCTGTGCTGCAAACCTCGAGCGATCGCTCAGCATTAATTAGGCCCTTACTGTATACCAGACACCATGTTAGGCACTGGGAGTTTGCTGAAAGAAAAGCACAGGTCTGTGTTCTCCTATGGCTGGCATTCCGATGAGGACGGGCAACTGGGGCAGCTGATCATCAAGAATGACAGGCAGGGGCTGGAGGGTGCTGAGGAGATGGGCAAAAGGCAAAGCGCTTGCTCTACAAACCGGAGGATCCGAGTTCAGATCCCAGTCCCCACACAGATGCCAAGCACGTAGCATGTGTCTGTCAGGCCAGCACCCATGAGTCAGCACGGAGACACGAGGATCCAGGTACACAATGGCAGTCCATCTGACCAAAATTGGGAGTCCTAGGTTCAGTGAAAAACTGCCTCAAAAACCAAGGTGAGAGGCCGGGTGGCGGTGGTGCACGCCTTTAATCCCAGCACTCAGGAGGCAGAGGCAGGCAGATCTCTGTGAGTTCAAGGCCAGCCTAGGCTATAGAGTAAGTTCCAGGAAAGCCACAAAGCTACACAGAGAAACCCTGTCTGAAAAAAAAAAAAACAAACAAACAAACAAGTTGAGGGGTGATAAAGATACTGGGAGTTGACCTCTGGCTTCTGCGCACGCGCGCATGCACACGCCATGGAGCATGCACACAAGCACGAACATACACAAACACGCATCTGCTCACACACACACATGCACAACAGTTGGCAGGGGCTGTGGGAAAGGGTGGCACTTGTTAAGCGAGGGAACACACACACACACACACACACACACACACACACACACACACACGCATGCACGAGTGTCTTCCAAGGCCCCTGAAGGAGGCGTTTGACCTCCAGACCCGCAGCATGAAGGTCTTTTCCAGAGGCAGAGGAAAGAGAGCCACCTGTGACAACGGTCCACACACCCCCGTGATGGAGTACGCTCTGTGGATGTGTCACACACAGCATCCAGGCCAGGAAGGTCTGTGACGTGCTCTGGGTAATGTCTCACTCAGTAGATGGTGCTTGAGGCGTTCCGGCCATCAGGATCCCAGGCACAATGTAAGACCCTGTGATAGGCGTGTGGGGGAGGGGGTGCTGCCCAGCCGGGGTCCAGGTCCCTCCAGGAACCCCAAGTACCTTGCCTTTTGTCCTCTGGGGGACACGGCACTGAACAGACACTGAAGAGAGAGTGTCAGTTTCGGCTCAGAGCCCCTCTGTCGGAGAGTGAGCACATCACCGGCGGAACCGAGCCCCGACACTAAACCGCCCAGTGCAGCTCATTGTTGCCGCCTTCCATACGCAGCAATTACATGGTGTGTTTTGCTCATTAGCAGCAAATTGACATGGACGCCATCCTGCTTTGTAAATTACCACCGCGCTCGCTGCACCTGTTTGGAAAGGAGGCGGGGGGAGAAATAAAATCCGCAATCACCATTTCAAGATATTTTAAAGACAAACAAACGCTTCTCGTATCCCCTTAAGGAACGTCCTCCCGGCTCTTGGGCCTCTGCCAGCGGCTTTGCAGAAGGACCGCTCTGCCTCATGCTGCAAGTTGCTGGAAACACCACTCCTTGTGGTGACATGGGGAGCTAGGGAGTCACAGAAGATGACCCGATGTTCCTGGACAGTTAGAGGGGAGATGTCACAGCTGCCTGTGGGGTGAGGAGTGTGGTGGTGTCGATGGGGACCACAGTCCTCAAGAGGCTCATGGAAAACTGACTTCTTCAGTGGGGTACAGACAAGATGTCCCATGGGGTACAGATGTCCCGTGGGGTACAGATGTCCCATGGGGTACAGATGTCCCGTGGGGTACAGACATCCTGTGGGGAGCCCCAAAGCTTGGAGACAGAAAGTCATTTGGCCAAATCACACAGCTCAATCTCTCAAGCTCATGTCAGACTGGATGCTAGGTGCCCAATCCCCCCACTTCTGTCTCAGTCCAGCTGTGCCCTGGACACTGAATACGGCTCACTGCTGAGAGTTAGAGTCGTCTGCCATCGAATCTTCTGAGTTTCTAGTTCTAGATTCTAAAACAGTCACGTGCACAGGAGTGGGGATGGAATTTGAACATATCACTTTAGGGGCAACAATTTGAGCTGCTATGAAGAGAGAGGCGTAAAGGAAGTATATGTGTGTGAAATATATATATATAATGAAATATAGTACATATATATTACTATGTCAGAGGGTCAAGTGGGGTTAAGGAGGATTTCAAATGATGAACAGGTAGACGAGTCTTCTCTGAGGAAGCGACATTGAGAAGCAGGTGGATGAATGGAGACAAAGCCCATCCAGGCAGCCGGGGAAAGAGCAGACTCAAAGAGAGCAGACTCGAAGGTCCCGAGGCACAGCCACACTTGGGTTTTGATCTCAGGACCGCCCTTGCTGCACTCGGTACTTTGTGAGGGTCTTCCTGGTTCATGCATGGAGAGTGTGCTGGGAGCAGCTGAAAAGAAGAGAGTGTTTTGGGGGAGGCATGACAGCTCTTGGTCTGGTGATGTGGTTTCAGGAAGGAGACTCCCAGGGAAGAAAATCCAGCATGTGACAGGTGTGTGTGTGTGTGTGTGTGTGTGTGTGTGTGTGTGTGTGTGTGTGTGTGTGTGTGCGTGTGTGCACGTGTGTGTGTGTGTGCATGTGTGTATGCATGTGCATGTGTGTGTGCATGTGTGTGTGTACATGTGTGTGTGTGTGCATGCGCATGTGTTGATCCTGTGAACTTTGCTATGTGTTGAGCCAGCTGGAGAAGTCTTAGAAATTCTGATAGGAAATCCCAGCCAGTGCTGGGTGAGCAAGAATTCAAGCCTTAGTCATCTTCTGAGTTCCTGTGGTGGGAAGGGAGAATCAAGAGTTCTGCTCGGCAAGGCCCCGCAGCAGTGAGGAGGGATGTTCTACGCAGGGAGGGCCCTGTGAGTTCTAAAAGACAGGGGCATCATTGCTTCATTTTATTTTGTGTATATGAGCTTGCCTGTGTGTTGTCTGGGCACCGTGTGCGTAAAAACCTGCAGAGGCCAGCAGAGGGCACCAGAGCTCCTGGAACTGGAGTTACAGGTGGTTTTGAGTCACATACATGAGTGCTGGGAACTGAACCCAGGTCCTCTGCCACCGTAGGAAATGCTCTTCACGACTGAGCCTTCTCACCAGCCCCTGGGGGCATCATTTCCATGAAGCTTCCAGGAAGCCTTCTAGAAGGACGTGGGATCAAAGCTAAGACCGGGTGGTCTCTGGCAGGGGTGAAGTGATGCTCTCGGCTGTCTCTGGAGGCAGTTGCTGGCTCCAGTGGGTCTCTAGGCAGCCAGGACTGGGGCTCTGTTGCTAATAGACTTGGCAGGGATTCTGTCTCCCCTACCTTTCTTATTTTTCTTCCATGTGCCCGCTCTGGGCTCAGGATCGTGCACAGCACTGAGGAAGCAGCCTTGAACACGGACTTGGCTGCCCCATGGGCAGCTATGTTAGGGAGAGAAGGGGAAGCAAAATACCAAGACAAGGAGTGTGTGCAGAGCCAGAGGGTCCTAAGCGGGGACTTGACCTTGAGAGGAGATCATCATTCAGGCACCCTGTCCAGGATGGATTTGAGGGCAGCCAGAGGCACCAAGAGGAAAGAGATGTCGCATCTCTGCCTTCATCAGGCTCTGTGTGGTCCCCCTGCCCCTGTGTGGTGGGGAGGCTGGGAATGGAGCATCCGGGGAGGGAGAAGAGGCTGCAGGTCTAGGAAGGGATGAAGGGTTTCCATGGCAACCTTTACTTGCCTGTAGCCAATGTAGCTATTCAAATTCCCCAGGCACTGTTCCAGTGGACCCTGAAGCCTACATCCCAGGAAGCCAAGCCAAGAACCTGATTTTAGAGACTTGGTGCTGCGGAATTGGAGGAGAGAGGGAGAGAGAGGCCAGAGAACGTTGGTTTCTCTCCACCACTGGGATGTGGGCACCCAGGCAACATTCAGGATTTCCCTGGCCCTGCTCCCCACGTGACCCCCTCTCCTCCAAGTAAGAAGGCTTCCAGGCCTGCCCTTCCCCCACTGGCAGATGTCCACAACATCTGGGCTGGAGGCATCTGGAAAATGGGCTACTTTTAAGGCTACTAAGGTGACTTTTAAGGCTACTAAGGTGAGTTGTGCCCATTTTCCAGGTTCCTTTATAACTCTAGGCCCGGGTAGGTGAGGAAAGAAACCAGGGTCTATTTTTCTCTCTGCCATCACCATAAACAAATGCCAGCCTCATTATCGGGACACTATGTTCTCCTCCTGACTGATGACACGCTGGCAGGTGACCTTCACAGGGCCCATTAGCTTCTGTTCCGTATTCTGTCCCCATGCGTCCTATGAGATGGCGGCCCCTTTCCTGAGCCCTTGTTCCTGGCCTTGACCACTGATCCCCACTCCAAGGATCAAAGAGAGCGAGCCATGTAAAGAGCCCGTTTTAATTTCTTTTTGAGACCAAGTCTTACTGTGCCACCCAGGCTGACCAAGAACTCATAGTCCAGGAGCTGATATTCCTGCCTGAATTTCCTGAGGACTGTAACTACAGGTATCCACAGCCACACCATTGAGAAATGACTGTATACCAAAGAGGAAGGGCTTCTTTTGATGACTTCCCTGTGTGAGACTCAGTGGCAAGAGGAGGTCAGCTGGAATGAAATCTGTATTATACACTGAGGAGGCCAAAGGCTGAGTCTGCTGGAGAGCCAGGTGGGGCAGGTTGGCACCAAGTGCTCTCTGACTTACTCTGATGTTCTGACCTCCTCTCTCTGAGCGTCTCCACCGTGTGTGGACAGTAAGCCTCAGTTCTGAACCACAAACCCTAAATTAGACGGTGATGACCCAGTTTAGACCATTACACAATTGCAGTCCCAGTTACAGAGAATTGTCTGCACCTCTGAAGGAGGTTTGGTAGGCTCTGAACCTCTCAGCTAAAATTACAACTTTAACCCTAACTCTAACCCTAATCGTAAACCTAACTGCTAAACCCTAAACTCTAACCCCTAAACCCTAACCACGACCATAATCTTAACCTAACCTTAAAACCTAGCCCCCAATCCTAACTCTACTCCCTAAACCTAACCTTAAACCCTAACCCTTAACCTTAAACCCTACATCCTAACCCTTGACCCTAAACCCCGACTCTAATCCTAATCTTAACCTTGACTTTACCCCAACCTGACCCCAATTTGTTGGAAGGAAAGGAGGGGAGGGGAAGGAAGGTGTGGAGACCCACAGAGGTTTCCCAGTGAGATCTGAGCTTGCTTTACCCAGTAGAGCTGCACAGGGGAATGATTGGACCACAGGCGTGGTTACCAGGTGTTTGGAAGGATCTACACTTGGTTGTGCGGTGTGCTTTGATCTAGCAAGGGGTAGGTCTTTTGCCCAGTCCCTTGGCATTGTTATAAAAAGTCCTTTTGAAGAGACAGAAGGGCCTATTGGGTATTGACCCGGCCCTCCCGAAGCTGTCCTGTTTCTGTCTTTTTTCTCGTTGTCTAGGTCTCTCTTTCTACCTAATATTTCTTAGTTCTCTCTCCTCCTAAGAACCTTAGAAAAGGTGGGAAAGGCAGGAGCTGGACTCCCCACAGTCCCCCCACAGGAAGAGAAGCAGAGAGGCCAGCCCGACCCCTGCCTTCCTGCCATCCACATCTCTTGTCCATTCCCATGGAGACCCCACCCCCCACCCCAGCCGTGATCACCGCCATTCTGTCAGCACAGTGGATATAAACTGCATTTTCTGTTGATGGACATCTGGGATGATTCTGATTCTCAGTTCTTGTGAATAAAGCTGGATGCAGCCGACGTGCGGGTGTCTGTGGCGGGGCTGGAGTCCTCCAAGCATGTGATGCACGGGGGCAACAGGCTTTTAAGGACCTTACTTTGGTTCAACGTTTGAAAGGTCCAGCCCCAACTCAAACCGTGGGTGTCTGGGCTGGAAATAAAAATAAAATACCCCGCCTCTTAAAGGCACTATCTCCTCTCAACAACGCCACCTTGGGGCCAGGCCTTTAACAGGAGACCTTGGGGGACAGCAGCACTCAGTGGCAGCAGCATCCTGCTGAAGGGATTATAAAGAATCAGGAGGAGTGAAAGGAAGGAGTCACAGATCGTGGAGAATCACAGAGACCCCCTTCCCAGGATTCCCTGTCTTCCAGCCTAGGGCTTCTGGGAACACCAGTCACCCTGGGAACTGGCTGCAATGTGGGCTTTGGTTCAGTGGGGTCTGGGACGGGCTCCAAGACACTCAGTGTCTAAGGAGCAACCTGGAAATGCTGTCCTACAATTGGTTGGTGGCCTTGGAGTTGAGCTCCCTTGGTGTGCCAAAGTGTAGGAGGGATGGGGATACAGGCTGCCAGGGAGGGATGGAGAGAGCAGACAGCAGTTCCTTCTCACTCTGTGGGATGCTTGGCTGCACACAGGCCTGGCCCTGGCTCAGAGGCGAGACTGGATGTATAATTGCATACAGATGCAACACAGCGCTGCCTGGCTCTGAACTTTCTACTTGCACACTGAACTGTCCCTGAACCAAAAATCCCTCTTCAGAAGGCTTTCTCTAGAGAGGTGCCTCCCTACAGGGACCAACTGAAGTGGGATTTGAACTCAGAGCTGACTGCAAATCTGTCCCTCCCACTTGAAATGCACTTTTTTTTGTTTGTTTGTTTGTTTTGGGTTTTTGGTTTTTGGTTTTTTAAGACAGGGTTTCTCGGTGTAACAGTCCTGGCTGTCCTGAAACTCACTCTGTAGACCAGGCTGACCTCAAACTCACAGAGATCCGCCTGCCTCTGCTTCCTGAGTGATGGGATTAAAGGCGTGCGCCACCACACCTGGCTCACATAATAACTCTTAGAGCTCACATCCACTGTCCAAACGGAGGGTCCTCTGGGAAGTGCAATACTGCATAAGAAAACAGACAACCCAGTAAGATGCCTGGTGAGCACACAAGAACCTGAGCTCAGTCCCCAGCACCTGGGGGAAAGTCTGGCATGGTGGAGTGTGTTTGCAGCCCCAGGACTGGGGAGATGAGACAGGAGGATTGCTGGGCCTCAGCCATTTAAAGAAACATGAAAGCATTGCATTTGCAGAAATACGGATGAATTGAACATTATTATGTTCAGTGATATAGTGTTTGTGTTTCTGTGTGCCTCTGTGTGTGTGACTGTGTGTGTCTGTGTGCCTGTGTGTGCCAGTGTGCATATATGTGCCTATGTAACTGTGTGACTCTGTGACTCTGTGTCTGTGTGTCTGTATATCTATGTATATGTGTATCTGTATGTGTTTTTGTACCTGTGTGCCGGTGTGCCTGTATGTCTCTGTGTGTGTCTCTGTGTGTGTGTGTGTGTGTGTGTGTGTGTGTGTGTGTGTGTGTGCATGATAGCAGATTGTGAAGGGGAATAAGAGGTCCAGAGGAGGGGGGAAGACGGGATGGTGTGTGCCTGTGGCAGGAAAGCAGATCTGCAAAGGGTGGTGGGGGAACAGGGCAGGTCACGGGGAGAGGGACAGATAAGAACACGCCATAACGCAGCCCATTACTTTGAATACCAACATAAACAATTAAAACCAAGTGGATGAATTACCCAAGTCAGCTCATTATAGGATGGTGAGCCAGCGTGGTCCCACTCCCCCAGACACATAAGCCACACACGGGCTGCTGTCTCCAAATCAACAAGCCCTCCTGATCCTGACAGGCAGCAGACTGGACCCGGCATCTGAGCCTGACCTCAAGCTGGCTGCCTCAGGGCTTCAGCTGGCCCCATCCTCACTCCTGCCTGAAGCACAGGAAGTGTGCACCGTCTCCCCTCCCTGTCACAGAATCCAGGATCTGTGATGATGAGGTCAGGCTCGGAACCCACCAGGTCTCTGCTAATGGGCCCCTTTGCGGCCACCGGGCTTTGTCTTCCAGGCTCTGCCTCCAGCTGCTCTTACTTGAGAAACCCATCCACCTACCCTGTCTTCAGCCTGCCCCTTGTTGTTCTGAGTCTGCTTATTATTCTCCTGTCCACACCTCCCTTTAGCCCGGTCCTCCTACCTGCTCCTTTATTTGCATTTAAAATGCCAGAAGGGATCAGGACCTTGGATTCCTCGTTTCTGAAGCCAACACACACTCGGAGATAAACAGAATTTGTCGAGTATTTCCTGGTCACCATTTACACATAATTAATAAACTCGCCCCTTCACCACACACACTCTCCAAGTGACAGCACCGTCCCTCAGCAAACCCAGCCCCTGCGTTCCTGTGTGCACAGAGCACAGCCACTGTAACTCGGCGTGGAGACAGACGAGGAATGTACCAGCTGTGTTATATTTTCATGGAAATTTATGTTTAAAAAGGGACTGTGGGATGAGTGATAATGAAAAAAAAATAGATAACAGTCTGATGATGTAATTCAGAGTTATAATGTTTTAAATACAGACGATATCCACACCAGAGACGATATTAGATAATTTTTCAAGGATGCAATACAAGTGAGAACTCGTGGGGAATGTCCTTCGTAGAGGGCACCCCAAAAACGCCCTGGCAAGGCCACACTTCTGTGACTAAATTAGCTCAGGATGTTTACACCAATAGCAAGAGGAGCTGGTCCAGGTGACATGAGTGGGCGGGGTTGTTTTGAAACTGAAAGGCCCCTTGGAGATCCATGGGCACATCCTGTCAGGAGGAGCTGTAAGAGCTTCCAATGCCCTCGCCCGAGGGCTTCTATTCCTCCTAGGAGTCTGTGCTTGGAAAAGGATGGACAGGAGCAACAACTGTGAATGATGCTCCTCAGCCATGTGGCGGCACTGGGGACAGGGTCGGAAGAAGCAGAAGATGTGAGGATGGAAAAAGTCGACGGGACAGAGAGGAGCCCAGGGAAACATGGGCAGGTGGTGAGGGCCCCTATTAGTGCCCCTTCTGACCAGCAGCGAGGTCAGAGACCTGAGCATCTGTCCCATGGGGGTTGTCTGGAGTTATTATAATAAAACACCCTGGCCAAAAGCAGCTGAGGGGTAGAAAGGGCTCTTGGTCTTATACTTCCAGGTCACAGTCCATCATTGAGGAAAGTCAGGACAGGAACTCAAGCAGGCGCTTGAAGCAGAAACCGTGGAGGATGCTGCTTGGCTGGCTTTCTCGGGCTTATGGCTAGCTGGCTTTCTTATACAGCCCAAGCCCACCTGGCTAGAGAAGGGTGCCTCCCACAGTGGACTTGAGCCACCTACATCAGGAAAATCCCTCACTGACACACCCGCAAGCCAACCTGATGAAGACTAGACTCATTTGAAACTCCTTTTTGTTTGTTTCTCCCGGTGATTCTAGGCTGTGTCAAGTTGACAGTTAGTGCTAACTAGGACAACAGTCCTGATGAGAAGAAGAGCCTAGAACACAGTCCCAGGAAGCAACAAGCTAAAACAGTAGCTAGCTATCAACACAAGAGGGCATCTTTGAAGCTCTGCAGGCTGCTGGGGCACGCCTTTGGCCCTAGCTCCTTGCTGGGATGCTAGAGGGGTGCACGCCTACCTACCGTCTGCAGCACCTGGGACCTTGCCAGGGGCAGACAGGCTAGAGCAGGCTGCAGCAGAAGCCAGCATCCTCAAAGGATGTTTTAGAGCAGGCTTGGGAAGCACTTGACCAGAACAAACACTAACCAGGCCTTGGGAAATAAGAGTATGTGAGATAGACGGAGTCTCACCTTCACCCAGCCCATGGCCCTGCTGGACAGACCAAGGGCAGTCTGTTTTAAAATTCTAGGTTTTACAGTGTTGCACGGCAGTGGAGTAGCTGGTCCCTGTGGAGTAGCTGGTCCCCGGGAATCCTGGGAGAGATGATTAAGCTGAAGTCCTCAGGAAGATCAGGTGGGGAGGGAGGGGCTGGAAGAGGGGAGCTTCTATTGTAGAGAACAACCTGTTGTCTTAGTCACCCTGGCCCCCTGCACTCTCTGCTCATAAAAGGAGCCGGGGAAGGGAATGGGTAAAGATAAAACTGGGGAGCAGAGAAGTGAGGACCAAATCAGAGTCTGAGGCTTTAAGAGCAGCGGGAGCAGATAAGAGGGTGCTGCCTATGCGAGGGGAGGGAGTGTTGTGCTAGGAGAAGGCACCAGAGGGACTGGACCAGAAGATAAGCTGACAAGTGGGCAAAGCTGCCCTGCAGAGATGCTAGAGAGGAAGAGCCAGCCCTGAATGCAAAGCAGCCTTCTGTTCCCAGAGTCCTAAATCTAAACAGCCCTGAGGGTGTCACAGCAACAGAATGCGGGAGAGTGCGGCTGGCTGTTCAGACCTCTGGCCACCATGCCCTTGTCTGCAAGGTGGAGCCACCTGGAGGTCATCACCTTGAAGATCCCTCCTTGCTTCCATGCCCCCCTCCAGAGGCTGCCTGGTTGAGGGGGGCAACCCAGGCCTCAGGGTTTGTTCTGGTCTCTTTTGCAGACTGTGACCAAACACACCAAGAAACAAGAGATGAGCTGACTCTGGCTTTAGAGGAAGAAGGGTCATTGCTGCATGGCGGGGAAGGCAGGGTACCCAGAGGGTGAGGAAGGGTCATACCATGTCCCCAACAGGGGAATTAGAAAACAGACAGGAAGTTGATCTTAGCTATAAAACCTCAGATCCCACCCCTCAATGACCTGTTTCCTCTATTGAGATTCCTCCCCCACGGGCTTCACAAATTTTCCAAACACCCCTGCTGCCTCAGTTGGGGTTTCTATTGCTATGAAGAGATACCACAACCACGGCAACTCTTAAAAAGGAAAACATTTAATTGAGTCACTTACAGCTTCAGAGGTTTGGTCCATTATTATGATGGCAGGTCATGGCAGCATGCAGGCAGACATAGTGCTGGAGAAGGAGCTACATCTGGATCCCCACAGGCCACAGGAAGTGGCCTGAGACGCTGGGCATGGCTTGAGTATATATGAGACCTCAAAGCCCACCTCCACAGTGACATGCTTCCTCCAACAAAGCCACACCTCCTACTAGTGCCGTATGCCCTTATGGGAACCAATTACATTCGAACTACCACACCTACTACCTGGGACCAATGCTCAAACACATGAGCCTGTGAAGACATCCAAACAACTGAGTTGTTGAAGGCCTCCAGCTTGCTCTCACATACTTATAAGGCTAGTAACTGCTTCCATGAGGTACTCACTCCATAGTGGGACCCCTCACCCCACAGCAGCAGTACCTTGGCCCCAACAGATTGGAAATGCAAAGTGTACAACCTGTCCCAGACCTGGTACCTCCATTCATTGTGTGATACTATAACAGAAAACCTGGGAGTGGTTGATTTATAAGGAGCAGGGGTTCACTTGGCTCTTGATCCCGGAGGGTGATAAATCCAAGGTTGAAGGGGCCACACCAGGGGGAGCCTGTTTGCTGCATCATCCCATAATAGAAGACACATTCAAGCAAGCAAGTGATTCATGTCAACTGTGATGAAAGATCTGCCTTAGAAAGGTGAGCATGGCTATTAAAAAAGAAAAGAAAAGAAAAGAAAAGAAAGGAAAAGAAAGAAAGGTGAGCATGGATCCGTTCCCTAGGCATATGCTCAGGACTGCTCACCCACCTCCCACAGCTAGCTAGCTGGATGGATGGACAGGCAGATAGACAGACAGACAGATAGATAGATAGATAGATAGATAGATAGATAGATGGATGGATGGATGGATGGATGGATGGATGGATGGATGGATGGATTGGATGGATGGATGGACAGATAGGTAGATGATAGATAGATAGGTAGGTAGGTAGGTAGGTAGGTAGGTAGGTAGGTAGGTAGATGGATGATAGGTAGGTAGGCAGGCAAGTAGGAAGACAGACAGACAGACAGATTCTTTAACTTAAGATGGCTGAGAGGATGTTTATACCGAGGTTTTAAACGGAAGCAGGAAGCCCTGGGAAGGATGCAGGTGTTGACCTCCAGCCTGGGTGGAAAACCTGTTTGGTCCCTGCAGTCCAGTGTCTGACACTGTGATGTGACAGGGAGTTGCAGATCCAGGAGGAAGGCAAGTGTTTAGCTCCCGCCAGCATCCAGTGTCTTACGGAAACCTCGGGAGGTTATCACATCTGGCCCTGATGCCATCTGTATTAGGAGCAGGAAGCCACCCAGACTGCTCGCTCGAGATTAGCCTTAGCTCTTTCGTAAGGATAAGTGGTTCTGTCAACTCCACGCCGCTTTATCTACGTGCTCTGCCAGCCAGCCGCTCTCGCCTCTCGCCAAGACGGCCATGGGAGGCCTCCTGGAATGAGCTGTCATTTCCCGTTGGTTCAGACTAAAATGTCTATTGTGAGTACCTACCCGGCCCCGCGTACTGGAGAGCGGCAGGAAGCAGGGCCGGAGACGGCACAACCCCTGCCTTTGAAGCCTGTCCAGGCTCTGCAGAGGAGGGTGTGCAGCTCCCCATCCATCACACAGATGTGACCTGAAGGCGCCACACGTACCAGGCACAGAGGAAGCAACACAACAGCACTCAGCCTCCTGATGGGTGGCTCTGCCAAGCGCCTTGAAAAGCAAACAGGCAGCCATGAGCCCCACGATTAAAAACTCCAGATCTGGGTCTGGGAAGATGGCTCAGTCAGCAAAATGCCTGTCAGGTGATCATGAGGACCTGCATTCTATCCCCAACACCCACGGTAAAGCCAGGAGCAGCGGTTCCTGCCTGTCATCCCAGCACCAGGAGGGCAGAGATGGGCAGTGCCTGGAGCCTCACTGACTATCCATCCAATCTGGCCAGTGAGACTGGTCAGGGAGAGACCCTGCCTCAAACACTTAGATGTTAAGTGATTGAGGATGACACCCAAGGTTGACTTCTGGGCTCCACATGGATACACACACACACACACACACACACACACACACACACACACACTCACCCACCTTTAAAAAAAAGAACACCACTTAGGTGTGGTGATACCCATCTTTAATCTCAGCACTCTGGAGGCACAGGCGGGCTGATCTCTGAGGCTTTGGGGCCAACCTGGTCTACATCATGAGTTCCAGACTAGCCTGGCTACACAGTGAGACCTTGTCACAAAACATAAAAAGAGCCCCAGATCTAGATCAAGAATCCCAAGGGCCAAAGGAAGAGTCAAGAAGAGGCACCAGAAAGGCAGGTGCAAGCCGGGCGGTGGTGGCGCACGCCTTTAATCCCAGCACTCGGGAGGCAGAGCCAGGCGGATCTCTGTGAGTTTGAGGCCAGCCTGGGCTACCAAGTGAGTTCCAGGAGAGGTGCAAAGCTACACAGAGAAACCCTGTCTCAAAAAAAAAAAAAAAAAAGAAAAGAAAAGAAAAGAAAGGCAGGTGCAGCAGAAGACAAAGGCCTGGTGTGCTCCGGACAAGAATAACGCCGTGTGCTGGCATTGGAATAGGCGCAGGCAGTGTGCAAGTCCAAGGGGATTCACTCACCGGCGCCACAGTGGCCTTCTGATGGAGAAGTGTGTTCTTACCCCATGTCTAAGGGAGAAAACCTATGTGTAAGGGTTTTCGGACAGAGCTTACAGGAAGTGGAGCTAAACCCAGAGTCCTGACTGCTGGGCTTTCTTTTTTTTCAATCATTGTTGGGTTTTTTGTTTTAGTTTTGATTTTTGTTTTTCAGTTTCAAAAAGCATCAAACAGTGGGTTCAATGGACTAATAATGGAGACAGTTGGCCAAAGGCAGGCAGAAGAATTTTGTCCACTAAGACCAGAACTGACGGTTACCTGGCACCCACATGATGTGTCTGTGGCTGGAGAAGTATGTGACAGGAGCTCAGGGGACTTTCTGGTCTCGCCCTTTAAGGTCAGCTGTGGCCACAGCAAGACACTGTGCTGATTTACCCTCTGTGCCAAGCAGTCAGCTGCATGGGTCCCTTTGTAGGTGCATGGCAACCGGTCAAACCCTGACCCTTGGTGGCCTTGGCACCAGAGATGATTCTGCTGCCATTTCTCAGTTTCAGCCGTTGCAAGGTCAGTTATGCTGGACTGCACTCAGGGTGGACGGTTGCACTCAGGGTGGACAGCCCAGCACTCAGGGTGGACGACTGCACTCAGGATGGACAGCCCAGCACTCAGGGTGGATGGCAGCACTCAGGGTGGACAGCCCAGCACTCAGGGTGGATGGCAGCACTCAGAGTGGACGGCAGCACTCAGGGTGGACGGCAGCACTCAGGGTGGACAGAGGCACTCAGGGTGGACGACAGCACTCAGGGTGGACAGTCCAGCACTCAGGGTGGACAGCCCAGCACTCAGGGTGGACAGCTGCACTCAGGGTGGACGGCAGCACTCAGGGTGGACAGCCCAGCACTCAGGGTGGATGGCAGCACTCAGTGTGGACGGCAGCACTCAGGGTGGACAGCCCAGCACTCAGGGTGGACAGCCCAGCACTCAGGGTGGACGGCCCAGCACTCAGGGTGGACGGCAGCACTCAGGGTGGACGGCCCAGCACTCAGGGTGGACGGCAGCACTCAGGATGGACGGCAGCACTCAGGGTGGACAGTCCAGCACTCAGGGTGGACAGCCCAGCACTCAGGGTGGACAGTCCAGCACTCAGGGTGGACAGCCCAGCACTCAGGGTGGACAGTCCAGCACTCAGGGTGGACAGCCCAGCACTCAGGGTGGACAGTCCAGCACTCAGGGTGGACAGTCCAGCACTCAGGGTGGACAGTCCAGCACTCAGGGTGGACAGCCCAGCACTCAGGGTGGACAGCCCAGCACTCAGGGTGGACAGCCCAGCACTCAGGGTGGACAGCCCAGCACTCAGGGTGGATGGCAGCACTCAGAGTGGACGGCAGCACTCAGGGTGGACGGCAGCACTCAGGGTGGACGGCAGCACTCAGGGTGGACGACAGCACTCAGGGTGGACAGCCCAGCACTCAGGGTGGACAGCCCAGCACTCAGGGTGGATGGCAGCACTCAGTGTGGACGGCAGCACTCAGGGTGGACAGCCCAGCACTCAGGGTGGACGACTGCACTCAGGATGGACGGCAGCACTCAGGGTGGACAGCCCAGCACTCAGGGTGGACAGCCCAGCACTCAGGGTGGACAGTCCAGCACTCAGGGTGGACAGCCCAGCACTCAGGGTGGACAGCCCAGCACTCAGGGTGGACAGCCCAGCACTCAGAGTGGACAGCCCAGCACTCAGGGTGGACAGCCCAGCACTCAGGGTGGACGGCCCAGCACTCAGGGTGGACAGCCCAGCACTCAGGGTGGACAGCCCAGCACTCAGAGTGGACAGCCCAGCACTCAGGGTGGACAGCCCAGCACTCAGAGTGGACAGCCCAGCACTCAGGGTGGACAGTCCAGCACTCAGGGTGGACAGCCCAGCACTCAGGGTGGACGGTCCAGCACTCAGGGTGGACAGCCCAGCACTCAGGGTGGACAGTCCAGCACTCAGGGTGGACAGCCCAGCACTCAGGGTGGACAGTCCAGCACTCAGGGTGGACAGCCCAGCACTCAGGGTGGACAGCCCAGCACTCAGGGTGGACAGTCCAGCACTCAGGGTGGACAGCCCAGCACTCAGGGTGGACAGTCCAGCACTCAGGGTGGACAGTCCAGCACTCAGGGTGGACAGCCCAGCACTCAGGGTGGACAGTCCAGCACTCAGGGTGGACAGCCCAGCACTCAGGGTGGACAGCCCAGCACTCAGGGTGGACAGTCCAGCACTCAGGGTGGACAGCCCAGCACTCAGGGTGGACAGTCCAGCACTCAGGGTGGACAGCCCAGCACTCAGGGTGGACAGCCCAGCACTCAGGGTGGACGTCAGCACTCAGGGTGGACAGCCCAGCACTCAGGGTGGACAGCCCAGCACTCAGGGTGGACAGTCCAGCACTCAGGGTGGACAGCCCAGCACTCAGGGTGGACAGTCCAGCACTCAGGGTGGACAGCCCAGCACTCAGGGTGGACAGTCCAGCACTCAGGGTGGACAGCCCAGCACTCAGGGTGGACAGCCCAGCACTCAGGGTGGACGGTCCAGCACTCAGGGTGGACGGTCCAGCACTCAGGGTGGACAGCCCAGCACTGAGGGTGGACAGCCCAGCACTCAGGGTGGACAGCCCAGCACTCAGGGTGGACAGTCCAGCACTCAGGGTGGATGGCAGCACTCAGTGTGGATGGCAGCACTCAGGGTGGACGGCAGCACTCAGTGTGGACGGCAGCACTCAGGGTGGACAGCCCAGCACTCAGGGTGGACAGCCCAGCACTCAGGGTGGACAGCCCAGCACTCAGGGTGGACAGTTCAGCACTCAGAGTGGACAGCCCAGCACTCAGGGTGGACGGCTGCACTCAGGGTGGACGGCCCAGCACTCAGGGTGGACGGCAGCACTCAGGGTGGATGGCTGCACTCAGGGTGGACAGCCCAGCACTCAGGGTGGACAGCCCAGAACTCAGGGTGGACAGCAGCACTCAGGGTGGATGGCAGCACTCAGGGTGGACAGCCCAGCACTCAGGGTGGACGGCCCAGCAGCAGCAGCACTGAGTGCAGATTGGCCTCAATGGAAGTGGTCAGAGGACCCAGTTGTGTGTCACACTGAAAGAGCGAGCAGGGAGGCTCCTGGGGGACTTTCCCCTGCAGCACACCAGAACCTCAGTTCCTTCCCTCTCTGGCTTTGATCTACCCTTGCACTCTCTCGATAAGCATCCACGACACAGTAACATACTTCTTTGCATTCTTTTGCCTCTCTGTGCTCATGCTGCACTGCGGTTCTGTCTGGAATCCTGGACTTTTGTTTCCAACCACCATACTGTAGAATCCACTGGTCTAGAATATCTAACTCTGCCAATGGGTGAAGGGTCTGGGCTAGGGAGGAAAGCTGAGGCTACAATGGCTGCCATGGAAGCCCTGTGCACATGGTTTGAAAGAGTCAAATCTCATTCTGAAGGGAAAGTCTAGAGAATTTCATTTTATTTTTACTAATGTGTGTGTGAGTTGTGTGAGTGTGTATGTGAGAGTGCGTATGTATATGTGTGAAAGACTGTGTGTGTAAGTATGTATATGCCACATATGTTTGTGCCCAAGGAGGCCAGAAGACGGCATCGGATCCACTGGAGCTGGACTTACAGGCAATTATGAACTGACATAGGAGCTGGGAACTGAACTCAGGTCCTCTGTAAGATTATCAAATGCTCTTAACCACTGAGCCATCTCTCCAGCCCCCAAATCTAAAGGGTTTTGAACAAACCATGGAAATAGAGTCTTTCGAGAGAGAGGCTGAGTCCAGGAGGACCGTGGGAGGCTGCTGTGAACATCTAGGCAAGAGATGGTGGTCAATTAAGGGCAGGGAGGAGGTGCCTGTCTGCAATCTCAGCTACTAGAGAAACTGAGGCAGGAGGATCAGAAGTTGAAAGTTGGCCTGGGCTACATCTAGGTGGTGAGGTAAATGTTAACATTACAAGAATGAGAAAAGCAAGTGTTGTGATTGGCCATGAGAATGGAAATAGGCGGATGTGAGGTTTCTGGCTTCTGATAGGTTGTCTAACACAATAGCTGGAATGAGTAGAGAAATAATCTTTCACCAAAAATGGGGGAAAGAAGAGATCTCTGGGGTAAGTTGGGGTACCACGTGAAGACAAAAGGGGGTGACACCACTTGAGTGGGGGACACTGAGTGCCCCTGCTCTCAGAACTTGACAAACTTGGGGACGGAGACCAATGTCCCATGCCTGGGTAAATTATTTCAAAGTAGTTTTGCCTTGAAGGGCCATCTGAGAGGCTGGTGAGAGCACAGCAGGGCAAGTCCTTGCTCTGAGTAGCTTTCACTCTGAACATATCCCAGAAAAAAAAAAAAAAACAGCAAAGGTGGAGATCCAAAGGAGAAAAAGGAGTCAAGACTGAGTTGAAATCATGAAAAATCAGGTTTGAAAACGGAAAAGTAAGGAGTCATCAGGGCAAAGAGGACACTGGTCTGTCAGGTGTCTTAACAGAGACGTAGGAGCTTTTAAGGCCACCGTATCTTTGGGTCCCTGCCCTTCACACAGGGCTGCCTTGTCTGAAATATCCTGTTCCAGGGCTGCCTCTTCTGCCCCGAGAATGCTGACTCGCCCCTCATTAGTTTCCTGGGCCTCATAGCTTATTTTGTTCGTTTGTTTTTTGTTTTTGTTTTTAGAAGACAGGATTTCTCCGTGTAGCTCTGGCTGTCCTAGAACTTGCTCTGTAGGCCAAGCTGGCCTCAAACTTAGAGATCTGCCTGATTCTGCCTCTCAAGTACTGGGGTTAAAGGCAGGCAACACCATGACCTAGCAATAGTTTTGTTTTTTTTTAACTGAAAAAACATTGTGAGAATTTGTGATTTGTGTGCTATTGAAAAAAAATACTGTGCTATGACTTGGGTGTGACTAGGCAAACACCTACTTTCCTGGCTCTGTTTCCAGCAAGTACAAAATTATTTTCCCAAGGGGACTGGGGTGAGAAAAATCGTTCCCTGTTACCTGATGTGACATGTTCAGGGTTGTCACACACCTGATGAAGGAATCAATCACGTGATCCCAAAAGTGAGCACCCACTGCAGGCATATACCTGGTGAGTGACTCACAAGCATTTCCTAAGTATTTTTTGTTCTGTGAGGAACCACAATTCAGGACAGAGAGACAGCTCACAGCCCCTTGTTCTCACAAATCTAAGAATTGAATGAGGAAGAGAGCGTTGACCACGTAGCTATGGGAGAAATGACTGCTGTCCATGGAAGACAGAGTGTGTAGGGATTAAGCGTGGATGCAGGTGCATGAGCATGCCATATTGAGATGAGGTGTCCACGGTGACTAAGTGAGTGGCAAATCTGCAGATTGTCACTGTGACTCCAGTGCCAGCATCGTCTCCACCCCGCCTTGATGTTTTTGCTAGTGTCCTTCTTAACCCTGCTCTGGAGCCACATGGGCTGTGTTCAGCACTGTACATGCCTCCACTCAACCTTCCCGGAGACTGTTTGAAACAGTCTCAACCATCCCCCAGCTGTGCCTTGCTCAGTGAGTGCTGTCTCAGGAAAGTGTCCACCCCACCAGGGAAGCCTGAGTGTCCTACTGTCTGTCCCCTTCTGAGACTCACCCCCACACCTCATCCGGCTGAACCCTAAGACCCTTGGTTCCAAACCAACCTGTTCAGACTTTCACGGCCCTTTGAGTCTCGTGGCTTCAGCATCTCCCATCTGGACCAGGCTTTTGCTGCACCTCTTACCCGCTTACGTTGTAGCCAGAAAGCAGAGGGTGGAGGGACCCTGGCTGGTCTGATCATGCTTTCCTCTGCCCCATGCTCCAACTCCCCTTGCTAAGACCTGAAGCTCCCAGCAGGGGTTCCAGTCACAGCACTGAGTCAGAGCAAAGAGTCAGTCAGGGTCCTTCCCATTCTGCAGTCCCAGCATGCTCTGGGGGTGTGTTTCCAGGGCGGGCAATGTAGGACTTCAGGGACAAGTCAGTATCTGGTGGTTGGGGGTGGGGGGGAGGCAGTCACATGACCACAGAGCTCAGACTGGAGAGACAAGGAAAGCAAGCAGGGCCCTTACATTGGCTTCAGCGAAGTCTCTATGCTGGTGTCCTCATCCTTCTGTTCTCCAGCTGTACAGCCCTGGGCCCGTCATTTGATCTCTCTGAGAAGTGGGAAATTAGGTCCAGCCATGTGAAATTGACGGTATTTTCCCTTTAAAATTTTTTAACTAAATAAAATAAAACAGCCATTTTCATATGTCAGAGGTTGGCAAGATGTTCCTTTAAATGGTCAAGAAGTAAATAGTTTAGGCTGCCTGATACTGCTGAGGAAACAGGAAGGTAGCCATAGACAGCATCTAAAAGGAAAAGCACACAATGTCCCAATAAAGTTTTATTTATACAAACAGTCAGAGGGCCAGATTCCATCCATGAGCTGTAATCTGCAGAGTTCACTTGAACCCTCGTACTTTTCACTGTGAAAGGAAAATAGAAAGTAATGGGAAGCAAAGTCTAGACTCTTCATAGATTACTGTGACCCAAAGGGCACGTCACAGATCCATTTCCAACTCTCCTTGCATCCTTTTACAGCTCAGAAACACCCCCAATACGCTGTGGGCTACTGTGTGGTGGCCTGAGATGCTATGTATACCCTCTGCAGAGACTGCCTCCACTTGCCCTGCCCACTCTTGATGACATCATGAACGACCATGCCTCACCAGCCCCACCCCCAAGCTCATCCCTGTGACTAGGCCTTCTGGAACTACATGGGGCGGGGCGGGGGGAGGGGGTACCTGGTGAGGGTGAGACACCCAGAGCCTTCCTTGAGGCACCACCCTGTCCTCCCCTGTTGACCACAGTTGTCCTATCTTAAGCTCTGTCCTCCTGCGGGAGCGGAGTCCCGGGAGGCTGATGCGCACTGCAGCTCACCCGGGTGAACGGAGCAGTGAGTGGAAGTTGTGAGCGGTAAGGAAATGGATGCTTCCAGAAAATTAGGCCAAGTAATTCCCATCTTCTCCAGGGGGAAATTATTTAAATAGCATCTAAATCAATTTCCGTGCCATTAAATATTCTGGTCTGCGTTTTAATTGAGACGATGGCATCTTCCCTAAAAAGAGACTTGCTGTTTGAAGCGTGGCGTTGCCTCCCTCTCTTCCCGGATCCCACAAGCGGAGAACCTGGGAGAGCAGCCTCCCAGCAGGCTGCAGCCTGGTTCACCTTAGTGGGCTAGCCTGGAACCTGGCTCACCTTAGTGGGCTAGCCTGGAACCTGGCTCACCTTAGTGGGCTAGCCTGCAGCCTGGCTCACCTTAGTGGGCTAGCCTGGAGCCTGGCTCACCTTAGTGAGCTAGCCTAGAGCTTGGCTCACTGTTTTTCTCCAAGAAATGAAACAGCTCACCGAGTGTGCCCAGGGCGCTTGGAATTCTGAGTCCTGCATGTAGCTGAGCCAGGTCACTCTGTCTTCTTGAGGGCTGGGCTGCATAGAGTTGGCTGCATGTGGTCCGGGTGTCTTTTCTGTCCCAGGAGCTGATAGAACGTCTGATTACAGGGACCAGGGATGGAGGGGAGGGGGTCCACTCTAGGCTTCACAAGGCCTCTCCCTTCTCTGCAAACAGGCTCCCTCCCCCTGGTCTGAGGCCTGGAAGGGGCTCCCAGTCAGGGAGGGAAGAAGCTCCTAAAATAAAGACACATACACACAGAGAGAGGAGCGTTGGGAGGAGGGAGAGAGACTGAGGGGCAGGGAGAGAGAGAGAAAGAAACCAAGACTCAGAGATGACAGAGACAGAGACAGAGAGAGCCTGCAGCAATCACAGACATTTCCATCCCTATCATCCCAGGGCAGGTACCAAGGTCACCAAGGCTGAGTTTTGGCCCTTGTCTGGCTTCTTCTAAGCTTAGTGTCAGATACAGGAGCTGAACTGGAAACTAATCAAAAGAAGAAAGCGATGGATGGATGGATGGATGGATGGATGGATGGATGGATGGATGGGTGGGTGGGTGGGTGGATGGATGGATGGATGGATGGATGGATGGATGGGTGGATGGGTGGATGGGTGGATGGGTGGGTGGATGGATGGATGGATGAGTGAATGAATGAATTTGAGGTTCTATAGATGCACTAGGAAGAGAGAATCTCTCTTCCAAAGTGATTTGACTTTAGATCAACCCAACTCATGGCTGGCGGTGAGAAAAAGGTCCTGAGAGCAGAGAACATGTCACGTGGGAATCTCTGTCACTGCAGTCAGTGCTGCCTGGGGGTCCCCATGCTCCTGCTCTGGACAGGGCTCTGCCCTTTTAATTCTCAACCACTCCGTGAAGTGTCCCACACACACCCATTTCACAGATGAGGAAGCTGAGCCTTGCATTCTCTTACCCAGCCACTGCTGACTGCAAGACCTTCCCTTCAGAAACTTGAAATCCAGGCTAAAGGTTTCAGCCAGATCTGGATAACACTGGAAATTTGGGAAATGCTATTTTATAATACGTTAAAAAAAAAAAGTGAGCCATGAATAAAGAGAACAGAACAGAAGGAACATCTTTATGGAAATGGCTCGGGAATCAGAGATTTCAACGGAGCTGGGGGTATTTTCTTTTGGCTGTGAGACTTGTCAGAACTCTGACCAGGGAGCTTTCCAAGACCCAGAGGAAGCATCTGGAAGCTCACAGTGGAGCTTCCCAGGAGCTGACAGAATCAGGAGTCTGGTGGAGACTGCGCAGGTGGTAGAGACCATGCAGGGACTTAGGTGACTATGGCAAGGTCCGAGGAGAGGGCGTTCCCAGGCTGCAGGTTTGGGGGCTGGAGAGGAATGAGAGACCAGAGGCAGAGCTGGGGGGCTGCTGGCTTTAAGATCCTCCCAGAAAGCATGTGATGTGATGGTGGTCACTGGGGTCCCTCTGGCAGCGGAGGCACACTCCTGCTCACAGTGGGCCCAGTGAGGAAGAGACTGGGCACACATGCACGTCCATACACGTGTGGTGTCATCCAAGCAGAGCTCTGTCGTGCTGTACAGAACAATGGCTGGCTTTCCAGGGCAGCTTAATGACCGCAGCACATCCTCCAGGCCATCAATTAAATTGCAATCCAATTTCCTTCCGAAGCTTTCCGCCGCCTTGGGAGTGGATCTGGCTGCTGAGGCAGGAAAACGGACTGGCCAAACCTTCCCACGGCTTTGTCTTGCACTGGAGCGGCCCCTCAGCAACTCTCTCCCTTCCGAAGGAGGTCATCCTCTGCAGCAGCAGGCTGGACTAGATCCTGACACCGGTTTAAAGTGGTGGAAAGAATTCAGAGTGGCCAAACTACCCCCCTGCATCCCAATCCACCATCCGCACGTCCCATCCCCCACCCCACGAACACATCCCACTTCGCCTCCTACATTACCTGGGAGAAAACAGGCTCAGCAAAGTGGGTAGGTCAGCCAAGGTCAGTCAAGGTCAGCTAAGGTCAGGGCTTCTTAAATGATGGTCCCTGTTTCTCTCTCTCTCTCTCTCTCCCTCTCTCTCTCTCCTCTCCCTCCCTTCCCCATTCCTACCTATGTATGGTGAAATGGGTGTGGAGGCCAGAGGTCAACCTCAGGTGTCATGTACCTTGTTTTTGCTTTTGTTTGTTTGTTTGTTTGTTTTGAGGCAAGGTCTACCACTGGCCTGGAGCTTGGTAACAGGCTAGACTGGCTAGCCAGTGAACCCAGGGATTCTCCTGCCTCTGCAGTAACAGTGCTGGGATCCCAAGTATGTATCACCATGCCCAGTTTTTGTTTGTTTGTTTGTTTGTTTGGTTGGTTGGTTGGTTGGTTGGTTTTTCGAGACAGGGCTTCTCTGTGTAGTTTTGGTGCCTGTCCTGGATCTCACTCTATAGACCAGGCTGGCCTCGAACCCACAGAGATCCACCTAGCTCTGCCTCCCGAGTACTGGGATTAAAGGTGCATGCCACCACCGCCCAGCTCATGCCCAGCTTTTTAGGTGGGTTCCGGAATCAAACTGAGTCCTCGTTCATTCATTTCTCAGCCCTTTACCAACAAAGTTATCTGTGCCCTGAGCCCAGCCTTTCTTTTCTCCACTTCAGCCCAAGCTTCCTTTGGTACCCAGGGGTTCTGCAGCCTTTATCTGGCAGAAGGCCTCGTGTGGATAAAATGCAGCCTGCTAATGAAGTCAGCCTAGAATCTACATGCCCAGGAGCAGGGTGCACACAGTCCAGACCTCTCCCCTGGTCACAGAGCACATTTGGGCTGGTTCCCTTTCCACTGGGGAAAGGACCTGCCCCTCCCACTGTAGGACAGAGCAGCCACCATGACCACGGAAAACCACCCCGGCTGCAAGCCACCAGCCACAGAAGTCAGTGCAGGAACGCTTAAAGGAAGGAATAGATGGCAATGAGCTTACTTGTGGGACAGGGGGCCTCTGGGGTGGCCCTTCGACCCCCCCAGGACCCCCCCACTCATTCATTTCTCAGATGAGACAAGCAATGCCAATTCTGTTAGGTTTGGCTCAGGACTCAGAGTGCTGGACAAGACCATGCACAGTACAGGTGTGAAAAATGTCCTGTGATGACTGGGAGGGAGTGCAGAGGGCTGGACTTGGACAAAGCCTGGGTACTGTGGGATGTGGTGTGATTCTCACTGGGCTACGGGATGTGACTGGCCTAGGGAAGATTCCTGCCCCATTTCCCCAGTATCGAATTTGGAGCATTAGCATCAGCAGTGTGTTTCAAATACCACCCTGGGGGGACTCTTCCAAGAAACATAGGGTTCCCAGACCCCCTCAGACTCCACACTTACGGCTCTCAGCTGTTTCAAGAAACACCGTGCCTGGAGTGCAGGTGGAGAAAGTGTCAATCACCCATGCTGGCCCAGAGTGCTCACTGCAAGCCTGACGTTTTTGGCCATTGGAGCAAATGATCGTGTTTCTGTTGTCCCTCTGGAAATGCCAGCCTCCATCCCAGAAGCTCCTAGCCTCTGTCATTTGCTACTTACACAGCATGGACACACTGTGCCATTCCTGCTGTGGCCTACGATCAAAAGCGACTGAGAACATGGGGTCTTCGTGAGGCTAATAAGCATGTGGCCCCATCTGTCACCACTCTGCTGATGCTGTCTGCCAAGGCCATGTGTCAGTCTCCTTTCCACATGGCTCCAGGAGTTGAGCTACCTGGCCCACAGCACCAATCAAATGTCACAAGTCTCATGCAGAGAAACAGAACCATCAAACCAGCAGAGATATCCTGCAGGGAGAGGAAGAGAAGCCTGGGGTACAGCAGAATGGCCGCAGGAAAGTTGTGTGGGAAAGGGAGCCCAGAACGCTAAGGACACAGGCCCAGGGTTAGATATAGCCCAGGTGGTCCTGAGCCAGCTTCCAGGGCTTGGTGATGGCAGCTCATTTTTCTAAACCTCAGTTTCCACATCTGTTAAATGAACCCCCAAATGAGACCCAATCATTTCTCCTTCTAGGCCCCAGAATTTTTTTTATTATAATAAAATTTTGAGGCTATAACCTCAAAGCAGAAATTTCCCCTTAAAATCACCTGCCCAAGGTCATCAGTCTGGAAGGAACATGGGGATTTGTCCTACTGGCTCTCGGCAAATTATGCTAAACCCCATCCTGTTGTCTGCCCACCATGTTGTTTTGGATAAGCACCTACACTTCTGAGGCTCTGTATTCTCCTCTATGAAATGGGCTAATAGTATCTGTTGCATGAATCCTAAATGGTCTTATAATAAAATACCTGGAGCCAGATATTGGGGTTAGTGCTGGAAGATCAGAGAGACAAAGGATCATGCCACTGGAGAAACTTCTCACCACTGCTGAATCCTCAGGCCAAATGGAAGGTGAGATCCTATCTCCACAAATCCTCTGACTGAAAGCCTCTGAATCCTCAGTCGAAAAGGCCTAGCTCCTGTCTCCTCACACCTTATATAACTTTCTCCGCCCAGCCATTTCACTTCCTTCCTAGTTCTGGGATTAATGGTGTGTGTGCTTCACAAATACTGGTAGCAAAGGCATGAGATCTCAAGTACTGGAATTAAAGGTGTGTGACTGCCAAGTACTGGGATTAATGGTGTGTGCCAGCACTGCCTGACTCTGTTTCCCTTCTAGACTGAATCAATGTCATATAGTTCAGGGTGGCTTTGAACTCACAGAGATCCAGATGGATCTCTCCTTCCAGAGTGCTAGGATTAAAGGTGTGTACCACCACTGCCTGGCCTCTATGTTTAATCTAGTGGCTGGCTTTGTCCTCTGATCCTCAGGCAAGCTTTATTTGATACACAATATATCACCACAAGTATCAGAGTAAACGAAGCCACCCATGAACGCCCATGTATACCCCTGGCAAGAGGGCTTGGCTCATGAGCTCTGATCATCATCCACCTCCACCATCCCCAGCATCACCACGTGACTCCAGTCAGGAGCAACCTGGAGAAACAGTGCTGAGACCCACCGTGCCCTGCTTCAATCCATATACTCCTGTTTTGGTTGACTGATGGAGAACAGGTATTTACCAAGACTACCATAAGTTTTAATAATTGGCTGAAAGAATTCAGGGGATCATCAGCAAAAGGCAGAGATGGGCAGGGAAGAACCAAGGGGACAGGTGACAAGCTCTGGCTTCTTTCCCCTCCCTGCAACCCACAGATGAGTGTTGCCCCAGGGACACTTGTTGCCCTTGGCATTCAGGGGTTCTATGGAGGATGGGCTGTGCAAACAGGGTCGGCCTTAGGATCCAGTCCCTCCAAAAGCCAAGGCAACCCGACCCCAAGGCCTCACCACTAAACCCTATGTGAGCACAGACCGCTGCTATGGTCTCAAGTCCCTACAAAGTCTGGACACTCTTAGGTGGGGCACACCTGAGGGCTTAGAGATCACCAAGGTCAAGGGCCAAGTATTCATTTTATTTTAGTCATTGAAGAGAGTTAGATTCTACCACGTGAATACCAGGAAACCTTGAAGCGTTTTGTCTAGGAGAGGGGTCGGGGAAGCGAAGGACACCTCTGTATTTGGGGTGAGGGGGGGGGGGTAAGGATGTTCAGGTGGCTCCAGGGCCCTCTCTACCCGTCTCTGCCACAAGTCAGAATCCCAAGACGCCTCGTCCCTGTCATAAGACAATGTGGTGTTTGCAGAGAGCCTACCTACACCCACCTCCCGTGGGCCTGAGGTCACCTCAGAGAGTTCACCACAGCTGACACAACCTAATCTGTCACACAGCTGTTGCTGCCACGGTCAGGACATTTGCACAGCCTCAGCACACATGCATGTTCAAATGCCTTCCACCTGCAGCTGTCTGCAGCTCGGACGTGTCATCTACGGACGCAGCGGTCAAGGGCCGACTGAACCTTTGTCCCACTGAAGACTTTCCTTGAAATGATGCTATTCTGCAAGGCCTGGGCCCAGATTTTCCGATGGGCTTACCAAGAAGATTCCCCTTCTGTCAGAAGAGGGTGTGGACACATACACACACACACACACACACACACACACACACACACACACACCGCAGCTGCCTCCTGACTCTGCTGCTCCATGGGTTATTCTTTGCCTCTTTCCAAAGTCATGTCCTCAGATAAAGCACTTTGCCCTCTGCTACTGAGGGGGCCAGTGTGCACCCCCCACCCGCCCCGCATTGCCCCAGGACTCCCTGGGAGGTTCCTGGGGACCTTGGAGATGACTTGCAAAGTTGTATTCTCCCTGGAAACAGCCTCACTAGGTTTCACAGACAGGCCAGGGGAGAGCATGGGACAGACACAGCCGGATAGACACAGCCCAGGTCCTCACCTCATCCAGAGTTTTGAGGCTCCAGAGCCAACTGACCAGACTTCTCTGCTCCTGCATTTCCTCATCTCTAAAATGAAAGTTACAATAGCTTCATTTCTCACGCCCTCAGGAAACAAAGCCACTGCTCTGCTGCCTATATCAGCAAAGACAGCATCCCCATCTCTGCAGGGAGGTGAATTGGCTTCTGGCCCCTCACAACTCCATCATCTGCATAACTCAGAATACAGACCCAACCCCTGTGTTTGCTTAAGGATGAGAATGCAAAGATTAACGTCTTAATTTTACCAAGTGGGGCCTTGGGGGATGGAATCTGCTCTCCTGCCGTCCTGGCTCAGTGCACCTCTAAATGCATCTTTATGTGCACGCTGGAGGCTCTTTGTTTCTGCCTACCAGTCCAGGCTCACGGCTGAAGGAGACAAATCACTAACTGAACTCGAGCCTTTGACGCTCACCTGTGGACCACGTGGCCTCCTTCATGGATCTGATTTCTCTTCTTGGGAATATAGACAGTCTGATGTTGACAGGATTTCCACGTTGGCTTCCTCTTTCCCTCAGCGACTCAGAGGTTCATTTACTCAAATAAATCACGCTGTGTCCTCTCCTTGAAGCCGTACTGTAAGAAGTCACAAAGTCCACCGTGAGGCATGAGTGGAGGGGGTGGACGACAGGAGCTGGAGAGAGAGGCAGGGAGAGGAAGGTTCAACTGTAGTGAGCCAGCCCTGTTAATGAGGGTTAAAGACACAGGCACAATCGCAGGGTGCCAACAGCTCTCTGGGCTTACTCACAGGGAGGGAGGGCACAGCGGCCAGCCAGCATGCTGATGGAATGTAAATGGACACAAAGGACGTTCCAGGATTTCTGAACCCAGCATGAGTTACAAAGGACACCCGTGGGTTGGGAAGAAGCCAGGGCAGAGAGGACAATGGTCAAATAGTCACTCCTGTCGCTGTGACATTTCCCTCTGTTCGCTTACCCACTCGGCACCTGCCAGAGTTCCCTGCAGCCTCCAGACTCCCTGCACAGGCTTGGGGGGCCAGTCTGGGGGTCAATTTGCACATATACTCTGCTGAGTTTAGAGTGGCATGTGCTGGCACCAAAATCCCCCATCCACACCTACCCCTGTGAGCACAGCACGCTCATCAGGGCCCCAAACCACGGCAGTCAAGCAAGAAGCACACCAGCTGAGTGTCCATCTGCCCTGCTGACACAACCAGGAGCTGTGTGCGACTCGGCTGCCTCCTGCTCTCTGCCCGTCAGCTGAAGCGTGGTTGTTGGGAACCGACTTGACCAACATTTGCGTCCCTGGGGCCGGAAGTGGTTCCTATTTCAGTTTGTTTACACACAAGCACGGTGCGCTATCTTGGGTGTGGAGCTGAGACTGAGCAGCAACCCCGTACCATGTCAAAGGCACCTTACACACACAGCCTGAAGCTATTTACACACAATATGTTCAATAACGCTATTCACAAAACCAAGTTCCTCAGTATGAAATTTTCCATCTGTGGTGCGATGCGGGGCATTTTGGGTTTCCAGATACTCAGGAATGCTCAGCCCGCAGCATAAACTGTCCACGAGATGTCATTTAGACAGAAGTGGGCCTTGTCTAAGGCATCAAGTCTTACTGTCTACACAGGAAGCACGCCCGTGAAGAAATGTTTATCGGGGTGCCTAGGTGTCAGGTTCGTGGTCACGGGATAGGTTCTAGAGAAGCGTGGACAAGTAAAGAAGACATGAGCTCTGTTCCTAAGAGGGTTATCTCTGGGGGAGGGGGGAGAACAGGAAAGAAGCCTGCATGGAGGAGAGCCCCGCCCCCAATGCTATGACTGACATCCGCTGGTGGTGTTGAGAATTAAGGGAGGGGACTAAATCCCAGAGGAGAAGAAGCCTATGCAAGGGATGGGATGCCAATACCCCTCCATTTAAGATGGGGAAAATGCATCACAGACATTATAAATCCAAATGTTCTTGATGCCCCTGACCTGGAGCTCTGGCTGCTCTAAGGACGGTATGGCCCTCTGGGAGCTAGCTGCACTGTGAGCAAGTGAGATCGGCCAGAAAAGAGCAAAAGGTTCAAAGGGCAACTTCCTCTGAACACTGGGAACTCTGAACACGTCATCAGAAAGTTGTAGTAGGCGCCGACCTCTTATGTCAGGGGCTGACTGGATTAAGAGAGGATGAGGAGAGACACATTGATGGGTGGGACCTAAGACAGCTGAAGCCACGGAGACGCCACATGTCAGTGAGGACACAGCGACAGGTCTCCAGAACCTTCTGTGGAATTTCTTCTACGGATTTGAAGATAGTGAGCTGAAGGGGTGTGGGCTCGTAAAGGCACCATGGTTGTGGTGGAAGCATTATGAGAGCCAGGCCTAAGGCAGGTCTCATCACAGCTGCTGACAGTGATGAGCTGTGCCACCACGGGCTTGCTGTCTGTGCCTCCTTCGGCAAAGCCAAGGTCTTCCGAGCTGTGTAAAGATGAAAAGCTGGCTTCATCCAAGACCACCTGTGAGCAGGGTGGATGTGACCCCGGGACCTCACTGATTTACCTCAGGCATCTCCTGCACTCTGCCAGTGAGCATGCCATCGGGAAAGCTCGCCTCCAGTGGTCATTTCAGATGAACCTTGCGGGTCATCTCTGCACAGAGGGAATTTTCCCGTGTCTCCCCTGAAGATAGGCAGACCAAGGAGAGTGCTCCAGGGTCTTCCTGTCCGGGCACTGGCTACGTTTGACTCACTGATGCTGACAAGAAAGAGTTTAGAGGAGAGAAAATCCAACTAGCTCAGAGTCTGTCTGTGATAGGTGGAGCCCTGAGGTGGGAGTGTGGCCGGAAAGAGTGCTTGCCCATCAGGAAGCGGGAAGAGCGCCCGCGCTCATAGCTCCCGCCTCTCCCTTGGTTCCTCCCAGGCCCCCAGCCATGGGATAGGCACACATTCTGACAGATCTCCCCTCCTGAGTCAGGCCCCCACAGACACACCTGGCCAGTCCATTTCCTGTGTGCATCTCAGTCCAAAGGAGCTCACACCAACTCTACAAACAAAAGGAAGGCTGGTAGTCTCAGGTTTTCCTTGTGTCCCTACAGTGAATCCCAGCTACCCACCCTTCTTCCATGACCCCCCACCCCTTGCTGGCAATCAGCTCTCCTCCAAAGAGAAAGGGAGAATGGAAGAGAATCCACTCATTTCGTCCCTGAGCAAACCGGTTTGTGATTGTTAATTCTCTGCTTGAGAAAAAAAAATGCCTAGGGAGTAGAAGACACATTCTCCTCAGTGGTGTAGACACTGAGAAGCCATCCATGCTCCTGTCAAATTATCTTCGCTTTACCCATGCTCCTGCAAGTAACCCTAATGAAATGCATTGGGTCACCACCAAAAAAAAGTGACATGAAGTGGGGGAGCTGGCTGGAAACAGGAAGGGGGTTAACAGAATTGAGAGAGTGATGGGGTGTGTTACTTATTATGCATGCGTGGGAAACCCCCAGCTGGCCAGGCCAGGGTACCCACTCACGCAGGGAACCATGCTGGCATGCTGGGCAGATGCAGCAGTGGGCTGGCGGGCGACCCACTCCATGCAGGCATGGTGGTGGGGCAGCAGGTGGACATTTACAACCCAGACGCTACACCCGAGAGGAAATGGTTTATTATAATAAGGGATAAAGAGAAAGATAGGAAGAGACAGGAAGGGAGGGAGCATTTGAGGGTGCACACTTCATGGGAGGAAATCGGAAAGAGAGAGAAAAAGGGGAGGCGTTTTTCCTTAAGAAGAGGTATCTACGTCAGGACACAGGGCAGCCCCAAAGGACAAGATCATTATATTAACAGGGTGAATATGCTCAAAATGCACTATACACATGAATCACAATGACATAAGGAAACCCATTATGTGCGATTAGTACTGTGCTAACAAACTTTTAAAAATCAGAAACCCCTGGGGTGCTGATGAGGCACCCCTTTAAGCACACCTCCTCTCCAAGGGAGCCTCCTGAGAGGGTTAACTGAGGGAAGAGGAGTCACCATGAAATGTGAACAGTGCCCTCCCATGGCCCAGTATCCCATGCTGAATAAAAAGCAGAAATGGGGTGACCTGAGCTGAGAGCCTGCATCCCCTTCTGTCTGCTTCCTGGTCCCCTGAGGTGTGGACAGGCAGTCACACACTCCCACCGCCATGCCTTCATTGAGTGAAGGACCTTACTCTAAACCAGGAGGGGAATAATGTCCCTTCCTTCCGTTGCTTCCTGTGTGTCATTGGTACAATAATCAAAAAGGTAACGAATGCCCATGTGTGGTGGGAGGGAGCTAGAACTGGCCTGGGAGAAGCCTGAGGACCAGGCTGCAGAAGTACTTGCTGGAATGCAGCATGGGGACACGGTCGTGTATACCATGCCCACACCCTGCCCTGCCTCTGACACATTCGGAATATTCTAGAACTTATGGACTCCAGGGAACGTCATTAGCCCCTGGTTACGTCTGAATCCTCCTCCTTGCTCCCTTGGTGCTCAGGGGGTGTCTGGTGCGTGTCAGGAGTCCAAACATGATGGTGTCTCCTACCCAGCTTGCCTTGCTCCCTCCTGCCATGGCTCATCCTCTCTCTGCTCCCCTCCCTGGTGGATTCAGCAGATACCTGCTGGTGTCATCTACAGGGAAGTGTTATCACCGTTGGAGGAACTCCCAGCCTTCGCAGGACCCAGGCTGATGAGCACTGGTGCCTCTTCCATTTAAACTGTTTTCCTGACTGACAGAAAGACAGAGGGACAAAGCAAGGCAGATGCTCAGCTTGTCCCCGGAGAGAGCAGCCGCAGTGGGAGTGTCTCATTAACAACTCACACACACACACACACACGCACACGCACACGCACACGCACATGCACAGGCACTCCTGTGTGACAGTCATGTTTGGTTTCCCACATGTGTCTTCCTAAGAGCAGGGGCGATATCACACAGTGCTGAGGGTCGGCCAGAGGAGAAAGTTTGTAGCCTCTCTTTCACAGAAGGGCTGGTGGATGGATGGATGGATGGATGGATGGGTTGATTGACAGCACCCAGGCCGAGTGCTGAGCGCACATGATAAGGGAAGAATCTGTCATGTGTAACTGAGATTTCTAAGTGCTCTGAAATAGAGGAATGCGTTTAACTCAGTGGTCCCTGGGGCCTGGGGAAAAGCCCATTAGAGCGAGTTATTAACTCGCTGCATTTCTGAAGCCCGGGATCCAATTTAGACTGAGTACAGTGGGACTCGGCTTTGCGTGGTGCTCAGCCAGCTGGCATTTGAGCAGAGTCCTCAGGCCGCACGGAAGGCAGGCTACAGGCACCACTCATCAGCCCTGAGGTTGGCCCGAAGTTTGGAGTCAGCCAGCAAGATCTGCTTTGCGTGCAGGGGAGAGCACTTCAGTATAGGAGAGGGAGGCCTTTGTGGATCAGAAGGTCCTTGGATGGACAGAGGTTGAGAACAGCAGCCAGACTCGCCTCCTGTGGGGCTCTAGCTATGGAGATGGTACCTGGCCATCCTGAGGTCCCAGAGGGTGGATGTGATGGTGGTGGAGTCATGGAGTCCTTCTTCACATGAATGTCCCCTTCTGTTCCTATTGAGGGGAAGGAGGTTTCGGCAGAGCACCTTGTAGCATCCCCCCACCCACCATGCCACCTGTACCTAGGAGGTGAAATGGAGGAGAACCACATGGCAAGAGAGAAAAAGGCAGTTGTCTGACCCTCCCTGATGCACAGGGACGTCCACCAGGGTGTCACCCACCCAGTTAGAATAGGGGCTGTCAAAACAGATGGGTTAATAACAACAAGAAATGCTGGCGTTGAGTGTGAGGAGGGAGCACTCACACCCTGCTGTGGGAACACAGGTAAACGTGGCCTTTATGGAGAGGGAGCACTCACACCCTGCTGTGGGAACACAGATCAGTGTGGCCTTTATGGAGAGGGAGCACTCACACCCTGCTGTGGGAACACAGATCAGTGTGGCCTTTATGGAGAGGGAGCACTCACACCCTGCTGTGGGAACACAGAAAAGCATGGCCATTATGGAGAGGGTTTGGAGATTCCTCAAAACATGAAAATAGATCTATCATCATGTCTGGGACCCCTCGTCCCGGGCAGTACTTAAAGGAAATGCAAGCAATGTGTCTGTGAGGTACCTGTAGGCTGGTGCCTACTATAGACAGACATTACATGGTCAGTGAGATACCGGGGTAGTGAAGATGGCCGCTGACAGGCAGAAGGTTGAAGCCATTATGCTCTGAGTTCACAGTGGAGTGCTATGCCACCTTAAAAGAGGAGCTCTGACACGTGAAGGAGCCTGAGCGGGACTAGAGTGTGCAGCGTGAAGTAAAATTAGCCCAGCACGGAAGGCAGATTCCACATGGTCTTGCTCATCCGTGACGCTGGTGTCACGAGTCTCCTACAAGATGGCAGTAGAAAGGTGAGCTGTAGAGATGAGGATAGAGAGAAATGTGGGTGGGGGGGTCTCTATGATGGTGTTCGGGGGCACGGTTGGGGCTCTGCAACCTGCAACAACCTAGAACACATTTCAAAACAGCTTGAAAGGAGAGACCAGGGCCTGGAGACACTCAGTGTCAAGAGTGCTCACTGCTCTTGCAGAGGACCTGAGTTCAGGTCCCAGCACCCACGTTGAATAGCTCACAGCTGCCAGTAACTCCAGCTCCTGAGGATCCAGTGCCCCCTTCTGGCTTCCTCAAGCATTGCACTAACATGCACATACACAGAGAGAGAAACGCACGTATGCACATAATTGAGAATAAAATACGTCAAACGCATCCTTTTTTTATTTTAAAGAGAGGGAATCCAAAGATTCCTAATACATGGGAATGGTCAGGGTTTGGGCTGGGGATCCAGCTCCATCAGTAACATGCTCCACTAGCACGCACAGAGCCCCGGGTTCAATCCCTAGAACTGTGCATACTACTTATGGCAGCACTTGGGAGGTGGAGGCAAGAGGACCGGGAATTCGGGGTCGCCCCAGCCGCATGAGAAGACAGAAGCGCTGGCTGCTCTGGCTTCACCACTGCACACTGTTGCAAATTACCACACTGTGCCCGTTTTTTTCTAATTTCCTGTCTTGTTGCTGTGATTACAATACCTTGAAAAAACAAAAACAAAAAACAAAAAGCCACTCAGAGGAGAAAGGGTTTGTTTAGGGTCAGGATTCCACAGTCCATCGTTGCAGGGACGTCGCGGGTAGCAATGACGTCACAGCCAATGAGTGCACGCTGTGTGCTTGCTTGCTTGTGCTCACACGGCTGCCTCTTCTATGGCACAGCTCAGGCCCTCCAGCCTAGGGAATGGCGCTGCTGGGTATTCACGCATCAGTTAGGTTAATGAAGACAATTCCTCACCCACATGCCCACAGGCTAGCCCAATGTAGACAGTCCCTCATGGGGACTCTTTGTCCAGGGGTTTCTAGGTTGTTTCAAATTGACCATTAAAGTCACAGCTGTAAATACCTACAAGTGACATACATGTCTTGATTGTATTTTTTTTAATCACCAGCAGGGTTTTGCTGTTTTGTTTTTAATTTTCCACTTCCCAAGATGCACTCCTGTAGCCTCAGATTTGGTAGGTGTGAGTTTGGCAAGAGGGTAAGATTATCTTGGGGAAGGTTTAAAAAGAGAGAGAACTCCCAGAAGGCCACAGTGGGGGGGGGGGGGGAAGAGGGGGGATGCCAGATGACACAGCACCCCAGTTCCTTAAGGAAGATGGAGGCAGGAGACCCGCCTGGGATTTGAAGCCATGTGCTGGTCATGTTGAATGACAGAGCGATAGATTTGGGGCAAAGGAGGGGGGGAGAAAGGGTGAACAGGTAACCCTAGAACTGACCCTGGCTTTGCTGCATGGCCTTAAAAATCGCCTGTGTCTGGCCGGGCGGTGGTGGCGCACGCCTTTAATCCCAGCACTCGGGAGGCAGAGCCAGGCGGATCTCTGTGAGTTCGAGGCCAGCCTGGGCTACCAAGTGAGTTCCAGGAAAAGGCGCAAAGCTACACAGAGAAACCCTGTCTCGAAAAACCAAAAAAAAAAAAAAAAAAAAAAAAATCGCCTGTGTCCCCGGCCTCTGTCTGTTCCTCTCAGGGGCAGGAGTAAAATTTCCTTCCTAAGGATGCCAAGAGGGGAACAGAGATAACAGCACACCACACATGCCCACCCTGCCACCAGCAGAGTCCAACAGCAGTCAGAGTGAAGGCCTGGCCCCTCACTAACACTGTGGCCAAGGCGTGAAACCCTGCTTCCTGTCCCTGCTGTGGTGCCACGCATCCTCCCAACCCCACTTACAGGGGCTCCCCGCACCCCTCCTCCTCCTCCTCTGCACCCCTCCTCCCCTCACCCCTCCTCCTCCTCCTCACCCTTCCCATCCTCCCCGTGATTAGAAAGACAAGATATATTTATGAAGGGCTCGCTCAACCAGCCACAGCACCCAACAGCTCATCAGTCAGTGTGGCCATTCATCACTCACATCGCCTGACTCTGCAGAGTCATCACAACAAGACAGTCCGGGACTTGCTGCTTCCATCCCCCACGGTAAAGGAGCTGGCAGCCCTGGCTTCATCCTGCCTGGCCGCACACTTGACCTGTAGAGACAAGGCATGGCCCACAAAGGAGCTGTGCCCAGGGTCCCCATCTTGACCACAGCCAAACGCTATACATCCAACCCCAGCTGGGTCTCCTGGATTGGGTACCCTGACCTGTCACTAAATAAGTCCCACGACCTCTTTCTAAGTCCCCCATCTACTAAGACAGTCACCATCAATCCCTAGAGAACAGCCCTGGTGAGTGCTGGACCACAGCTTTTTGAGCAAACCCACATCCCTGATCGGAAGGAAGATCTTTCTTTATAGAGGGAGCTGAGCTGTAGAAAGGTGAATGAGCCAGCTCCCCCCTCCCCGGGGTCGGGGGAGGAACTGCAGCTGGCAGGCCTTGAACCTACGTCTCTGAAGTCTCATGTTTGACTCCCAGATGACCTTGGTCTATTCTCTTGCCACCCATACCCACCCCCTCCTCCTCGATTCCCACTCCCCGGCATTCTCGGAGGAATGCTGGCTGACGGTCAGCATCACCCAACAGGTGTATGGGCTGCGGCCAGCTGTAACGGTTGGGGTCCACAGAGATCACACCCGTGCGCCGGCTCCATGAAAGTAAACCAGACATTCCAGCTGCTGCACAAACCAATGTGGACGGCAGCACCTGACAGGCCAGAGGCTGTGGCTCAACCGGTGTCCGTCTTCAGGAAATGGACAAGGACAGCAGTCAAACCAGGGACCTCTGTCCACAGGAGGGAATCTCTCAAGATCTCTGCTGGGGTTGTTCATGCCACTCTGGCTTCCCACAGAGGGAGATGCTATGATTTCCATGAGGAGAGACAGCAGCAGCTGGCACCTGGAAAGAGCTGGCTGAGACACAGACCTTTTCCTCAGAGCCCTGCACATCTGCTTGCTGAGGGATGACAGCTCCAGTGAGCAGCAGAGAGAGAGTGAGCAGCACCACTGGACAGCTGAGCGGACCGGGGCTCTGAGGGAGGGAGCTGCAGCTGGGAGCATCTAGGGATGAAATGAAGTTGATTTCTCCAGCTCTGCTGGGCAGCTGCTGGGCCAGCCCTTCGTTGAAGAAACTGTGTATGTGCCACGAAAACTCAGCTTAGAGTTTTCCAATTTAAGATATGCTGTCCTGGCTAGTTTTAGGCCAACTTGACACAAACTAGAGTCATCTGAAAGGAGGGAACCTCAATTGAGAAAATGCTTCCATAAGATCCAGCTGGAGGGCATTTTCTTAATTAGTGTTGCTGGAGGAGGGCCCAGCCTGTTTTGGTGGGGCCATCCCTGGGCTGGTGGTCCTGGGTTCTATAAGAAAGCAGGCTGAGCAAGCCATGAGGAACAAGCCAGTAAGCAGCACCCCTCCATGGCCTCTGCATCAGCTCCTGCCTCCAGGATCCTGTCCTGCTTGGGTTCCTGTCCTGACTTCCTTTGATGATGGACTATGATCTGGAAGCCAAATAAACCCTTTCCTCCCAAGCTGCTTTGGTCATGGTGTAAATGCAATCATATCACAGCAATAATAACCCTAACAACTAAGACGGGTGCTGTGAACATTTCCAAAAGAGAACGAGCTGAGGAGAGAAGACCCATCTGGAATATGGGCAGCAGGATTGGATGACTGGGGTCCCCGGACTGAATATAAAGGGGAAAGGAGGAGGCAAGCCAAGGGCAGCATCTCCTTCTTTTCCCTCCCCCACTCCCTCCCTTCCGCCAAGGTGTGAACCAGCAGCTCTCAGGAACTCCAATCCTCAGTCAGCTTCACCGCCACCACGCCTCTTTGCCATGGTAGACAGAACCCTCCACAGTGAGCCCTAACAAGCCGCTCATCCCTAAAGCAACTTCTTGGCGGGTGTTTGGCCACAGCAGTGGGGAAAATAACCCAGCAGGCTGGTGTACTTTATTTCACTTCTGCAGGAAACGTGTTGTCTCTCTTTTTTTCAGCATCTCTAATGTCCTCTCCTTTTCCTTCAGCTTAATGCTTTTCTTCTCTGCCGGGTTTAGTGCTAGGCATGTCGAATGGGCGTTCCGTTTAATTGGCACATCTGCCGTAACTATCCTCCTCGTTTGATAAGGAACAAAGCCGGGTTTCTGAGAGCTGGGGACTCCATGCACAAGGTCACACAGGACCAAGTCATCATTGGAAACGTACAAGTTTGGGGGTAGGGATGCGGCTCAGTGGGGTAGAGGACTTACCTAGCATGCCTGAGACCCTGGGTTTGAGCCTTAATACCACCTAAGACTGGGCATAGTGACACACCCCTGGAATCCTAGCACTGCAGAAGTGGAGGCAGGAGGAGCAGGAGACCTCGGTCGTCCTCAGCTCCATAGCAAGTTTGGAGGCCCACGGGAGCTGTAGGAGACCCTGTCTCTACAAGGAAAAATAAGAAGAAACTTGGCAGTTGGACTCGGAAGTTTGTGTGCTTGAGGGGACTTACCCAAGTCCAGGCTCTCCCTGTGAACATTCAAACCTGTTGTCTTCTCTCTCTGTGCTGTTGTTCATTCATGATCGGTGGTGTGGACACTTTAATCCTCTGTCCACAGAAAGATAAAGTGCTAATTTTAAACCACTGGAAGAAAAAAAAACAATGATGTGGCCAAAGCTGCACCCTTCACCCGTACCCCTCCTTCACCCGTACCCCCTTCACCCGTACCCCCCCTTCACCCGTACCCCCTTCACCCGTACCCCCTTCACCCACACCCCTTCACCCATACCCCCCTTCACCCGTACCCCCTTCACCCATACCCCCCTTCACCCGTACCCCCCTTCACCCATACCCCCCCTTCACCAGTACCCTCTGATGGAACTCAGGACCTTTTCCTGGGCTGGCCGTGTGTGGCCCTGTCTTCTCTAGTGACACTGGGAGCCACAGGCAGCTGAATACTGGTCACGTGTGAGTCAACAAGGTGACCAAAGGGCACTCCCTCCGGGGGGCATGGTCACTAAGCTGTGGAGCTGAGCGGGTTTAGCGTGCTCTGTGTGCCTTGGGCTCGCAATCGGCATGTTAGGACATCACTCCACGGTCTTTCAAGGATCATGTAGGGAGAAATAAGTCAGAAGAGCAAGGTCCACCAGCCCCGCCGTGCCAACGATCCCACCTTCCCAGCTCTGGCCCTATCCCTCCTCCCCCCACGCTCCTTGCTCTGTGGCAAACACCATCCTCAGCACCAGGCCTCCACCTGTATTCACACACCCCTCGTGAATCTGCCTCTGAACCAGTCGGCAGATAACTGCGTCTCCCGCCATGTCCTGTGCAGTTCCTGGTCCACACGCAGCGCCCCTGAGGGACCCACACCCGCTACCACTGTGAGGCTGTTACCCTCAGCTTCTGTAGTCTTAACCCTGAGTGGGTTCCAGCACGATGAGCCCCAACTCTTCAGGAAAGAAAAAAAAGGAAGTGAGGAGAGGAAGGAAGGGAAGGGAAGAGGTCGGGGTGTCCCCTTTAGAGGCCACCCTCCCAGGTGACAGGAGGTGAGGCAGGTCCAAGCTAATGGCTACGTTTTCTCCCCTTCTCCCCAGACAGTGGTCCAGAGGGAGACACGCACCCTTCCACGGACTACCTCCTGCCCTCCGCCTCGCTGGAGAGCAACCAGGAAGAGGGAGTGACGTCAGCAGCCCCGGGTCCCCTGCCCTCCCAGGAAGCACTGGAAACGCTGGAAGGGCTGGAAGGGTCCTTGCCCCCTGCGCTCCCTGACGAGGCCAGCATCCAGCACGCCCCAGCCCTCCGGAAGGGCCTACCGTCCCTGAAGCAACTCAACTCGGCCCGGAGGCAGCTGAGGCCCCAGGCCACCCCGACACCTCTGCAGAGACTAGGGTCCCCTGCTTCGGACACCACCAAGCCACATGTGCCCGGGGACCCCGAAGAGCCCACAGCACCCGCCCCGCTGCAAATCGTACCCTTCACCACGCTGGTGACCACGCTCCCCAACAGCCCGGAGCCGGCACAGGCCCCCGACGACAGCAGCCCCCCCGGGAGCCCGCTGGACAAGGGGGACAACGAGCTAACTGGGTCGGCCTCCGAGGAGAGCCAGGAGACCACCACGTCCACCATCATCACCACGACCATCATCACCACGGAGCAGGCCCCAGGTGCGCCACACTCGCCGCCTACCCCTGCCGTAGTTCATTTCTGGATTTTTCCACAGTGGGAGTGGGACCGGGGCCTTGCGCCTGGAGGGAGGGCACGCTAGCACTGAGCCACTCCAGCGTTTTTTTAACTTTGTTTTGGGAGCAAGAGAGAGAGATAGTGTGTGTGTGTGTGTGTGTGTGTGTGTGTGTGTGTGTGTGTGTGTCCACGCATGCGTGCGCGCGCCCTAGGAACAGAACTCAGGGTCAGGCACATGCTAGGCAAGTACTTTACCATGGAGCCACGCCCTCATCCGAAGTGTGCTTGCTCTTCCAGGCTATCCTATCTCCGGTCCTTTCTATCTCTGGGCTCCCCTCTACAGTCAGTCGACCATACATAGAGATTTCAGAAACTTTAGTTGTATCAGTCCTGTGAGCCCCCAGACTTTTTCCTCACCTTATTTCCTAAACCACACAAGAGCTGTTCACACAGACATCTGTCATCATGGTGGGGGGTGGGGGGTGGGGGGGTTTGCCAGGATGATTGAGAGCATAAGGGAGGGGCTGGAACTCAGGTGGAAACTGATGGGCCAGGGAGCCAGGGAGCACCCACCATGGTGTGGACGGACCGCTGAGGCTGCTCACCCAGCCCACGTCCGCTCAGTGCCTGTGTTTGAATCCTTTCCTACGGAGAGGGGCCACAGTTGTCCAGCATGCGTCAATGTAGCTGCCCACTGTGCAAATCGAAAGTGAAGTGAAACCACAGAACTAGACCTCCCCATGGGTAGAAAGAAAGGTTTATTGAGAAACAAACTGCCAAGGCCACATCCACCCCCTTGGGGGTGGGGCACAGAGAGAAGAGCAAAAATGTGGAAAAGCAACGGGATTTTGCATGACAGGGCAGGGTCTTTGAGCTGTTGTAGGCTGTTCAGATTGACCAGGACCTTTTGCCCTTGCCAGAAGCAGTTGACCTTTGGGACAGATTGTGGGACGCCCCTGGTAAATAGAAAGCCACCTTCAGGCCCCTGTTTACCAGTGAATAATCCTTCTCTTTTCCCAGCCAAAGTCCTTCTGTTTAGGACATTGTCACCAGCACTGATGTTTAGGGGGGTGAGGCTGCTTTGTACCTAACAACTAAGACTGTCAGCTGGGTCTGAATGTGTGCTCTGTGTGTGTGTGTGTGAGCTCGGCCCAGATGGGGTCCTCCCTGTGCTTTAACTGTCTTTAAGATGGGAGTGGAATGGGCTGGAGAGATGGTTCAGTGGTTAAGAGCATTGGCAGCTCTTCTAAAGGTCCTGAGTTCAATTCCTAGCAACCACATGGTGGCTCATAGCCATCTGTAATGGGATCTGATGTCCTCTTCTGGCCTGTAGGCATACATGCAGATAGAGCACCATATACATAAAATAAATAACTCTTAATAAATTGTTATTTTTTTAAAAAAAAAAAGATGGGAGTGGAATGCCATTCTGTCTAAGGCTGAATGGGGCTGCCCCTGATGGTTTGGAACTTTGGTCAGGAGAGGGCAGAGGTCAGCAAGGGTTCAATGAAAACAACACAGCAATCGTCACTCAAGTTTACAGCTGCAGAGTTCTGATCTTGGCTCCCCTGCACCTCCATGGACACCCTTCTCTGTGGTGATATAGTGTGTACCCTAATAAACTTATCTGGGGATCAGAGGACAGAGCCAGCCACTAGATTAGACATAGAGGCCAGACAGTGGTGGCACACACCCTTAATCCTATCACTCAGGAGTCAGAGATCCGTCTGGATCTCTGTGAGTTCAAGGCCACACTGGGAACAGAGGCTTTAATCCCAGCCCTTGAGATCTCATGTCTTTTGCTTTTCTTAAGGGAAGCACACACACCTTAATCCCAGGAAGTAATATGGCAGGACACAGAAAGGTATATAAGGTGTGAGGAAACAGGAACTCTCTCTCTCTTTAGACTGAGGATTTCGTAGAGGTAAAAACTTGTGGCTGGCTTTGTTTTTGTGTTGACTCCAGGGGTGGATGGGGTCTGGCAGACAAACGACACAGCGCAGACCCCTAGAGGTCGGCTTCCACCCACAGCCCATCCCTGAGCTCCTGGGCCAGCCGCAGCCCCCTGGTTCTGATGGCAGCGTCTGTCTCTCCGCAGCTCTTTGCAGTGTGAGCTTCTCTGACCCCGAGGGATACATCGACTCGAATGACTTCCCACCTCAGCCCTTCGGCAGCTTCCTGGAGTGTACATACAACGTGACGGTCTATACCGGCTACGGAGTGGAGTTGCAGGTAACCTAGCCTCGGTTGGCCTGACTGTCAACACCTCCTTTCCTCAAATCGGGGTCGACAGAGCGGGACTTCCCACAAGGGCATGTCCAGCGGAAGCCTGAGGACGTGTTGACAAAGCGTCGGATGTGTTATCCAGAAAGGAAGTCCCTTCACACCCCGCTTATTAAACACAAGCAGACACCACATACAACGCATATGTGCATGTGTGCACCTGGGTCCACCGTACCTCCCATCCCACCCCCTACAACACAGAGAGCAGAGGCGAGCAGCCTGGAGAAGGGTGGGTCGCCCTGGAGCGCCGTCACAGTGGAGGAGAGCGAAAGCTGAGAGAGACCTAGAAAGGAGAGCGCCCCTCGCTCACCAGTTCACACAGACAGGAGGGAGTGTGTTGAGTCCACGCAGCCACTCAGCACCCAGTGCAGTTAGTTGTCCGCACAGGGGCCTCTCCCCACCCTCTCCGAGCTGCCCCCCTGCTGCCCCAGCTCTCCCTGTCTACCCCATGCGTTCCAGGTGAAGAGTGTCAACCTGTCTGAGGGGGAACTGCTCTCCATCCGTGGAGTGGACGGCCCCACCCTGACCGTCCTAGCCAACCAGACTCTGCTGGTGGAGGGCCAGGTGATCCGCAGCCCCACCAACGCCATCTCTGTGTACTTCCGGACCTTCCAGGACGACGGCCTCGGGACCTTCCAGTTGCACTACCAGGGTAGGGTCTGCTGAGGCCAACGAGGTGGAGAAACCGGCCTCAGTTTCCTCCAACACCCAGCCACACTCTTGGGCTTTATTTTTGTGCCCGGGACCCCACTGTCACTCTGATTAAATCAACAGACCCCCTCCTCCCTGTCTGAGAGCAATGGTTTTTAAAGCCAAGAATGGGACATACGTAATTTTGGAACTGGAGAGAGGGCTCAGGTAAAGAAAGAGCTTGCCATGCAAGTGTGAGGACTACGCTTCCATCCCCAGAACCCGCATAAAAGGCAAAGCGGGGCACAGCTGTAACCCCAGTGGTGGGAGGTGGCGACAGGAGGATTCTTATGACTAGTTTAGCCAAATCAGCAGGCTCCGAGCCAGTGAGAGATCTCACCTCAAAAAATAAGGTGGGGGAACCACAACGCTGGCAACTCCAGCGCCCATCTCTGTCCTCAGCACAAGGCTGCTGCCGGGATGTGGGTCACGCTGGTTCCCTGTCCGCAGCTGATGGTTCCCTGTCCGCAGCTGATGCGCTCGCGTTTCTCCTTTCTCCGCAGCTTTCATGCTGAGCTGCAGCTTCCCCCGCCGGCCTGAAGCTGGAGATGTCACGGTGATGGATCTGCACTCGGGTGGGGTGGCCCACTTCCACTGCCACCTGGGCTATGAGCTGCAGGGAGCTAAGACTCTGACCTGCATCAATGCCTCCAAACCCCACTGGAGCAGCCAGGAGCCTGTCTGCTCAGGTACCACCAGTGTCCATCCACCTGCCGGGAGGTGGGAGGCAGCACCCTAGAGTGCAGTGGTTCCCAACCTTTCTGATGCTGCGACCCTTTAATACCATTGCCCACGTTGTGGCGACCCCCAACCACACAATTATGTCCATTACTACTTCACAACTTGTAAATTTTGCTGCTGTTATGAATCATAATGTAAATATCTGATACGCAGGATATCGGATATGCAACCCCCAGAGGGATCAAGACCCACAGGTTGAGAAACCCGCTGCTCTGTGGCATCTGGAGTAACCTTGGGCCAGGCTCCTATTCCCCAAACTGTGCTGTGATAATAAAATGCATGAAATTGGCTCTCGAGGACACTTAGCATGCTGTGGTGCTCTGTGCTACCACTGCTCTGTCCAGTGGGAACCTTGCTCCTCAGCAGTCACTCAACAGTCTACTTAGTGGCTTCGGCTGTCTTCTTTACATATTCTGGATGCCAAGCCTTCATCAGACATACAACGTCCTGCCCACACCCCAGCGGCCACCTTTCTGCCTCTGTTGTGAGATCTCACACAGGTGGCGCACATGGCTTCTGGGTCTGTCTTCTTCCTCTAGCCATGGGATTTTCAGGATAGATCAGCGTGCTGTTCCTTTTGTGGCCGAGGAATATTCCGTCATGTGGGTTAGATTCTATTTTGTTTACCTGTCCGTCACTGGACATTAGAATTATGTCCACTTTTTATCTTAATAACTGCTCTGCTATGAACATGGAAATACATTTTCATTTCTCTTAAATAAGATCCTTAGGTCCTACAGGGTGACCCCTACAGGCTCTTCCAATAGCCGCTGTACCACTTCACCTTCCCCCGGTGGTAGAGCAGTTCTGTCCTGCCCCAGCACTTACCGACTCACTATTTTCTGTGCTCTGTAACCAGCACTGTGGGTCTGTAGGCATCTCACCACATTCTCATGTTTCCCTGATAAGTACTGACATCATCACATGTCTTTTCAAACGCTTCTCTATGCTCAGGGGCTGTCCGGATGCCATCTCCAAAGAAAGGCTCTTCAAACCCTTTGCCCATCGTTCAAGAGGCTACTTACTGGGTTGTTGTTTGTGCTGAAAGCACTCTTTATATATGCTGAATCCAAACCTTGATGCAATAACGATGTGTAGGCCTGTCCCCAACTCTGTGGTTTTCTTTTGACCTCTTCATGTAGCCTGTGACACTACCCTTTTTATAATGATGAGGGCTGACTTGTCCCTTGTTCCTCTTGTTGTTTGGACTTTGGGGATGGCTGGTACTGTTTGGTTTTTTGAGCTTAGTTAATGTGAACTCAAAAGTTGGGGACAGCCACCCACTAAGGCGGTCTAATGCCCTCTGGTGGAGAGAAGTGGATGGTGCAGGCCTGCAGGTGGAATCCTAGATTCCAAGGACAGCCAGGACCCATCATCCTTCAAGGATCCTTGACCCGGGGAGTCTGTCATCCTGCCAACACCCACTAGTGTCCACTGTTTACTGGGTTCTATACTCATGGCTGGAGCTGTGAGAGTCTGCTCTCTCAGAGTCTGCAGCTTGGTGTAGGATGTGTGTCTTAGTTACTGCTCTATGACTGCGTAGAAACACCAAGACTGAGGGAACCCTTCTTTAAAAAGAAAATCTAATTGGGGGCTTGCTTACAGCTTCAGCAGGCAAGTCTGTGGTCATTGTGGTGGGGAGCAGATAGGCACAGCGCTAGAGCACTAACCGAGAGGTTTTCACCGTGATGCACAGGCAGGAGGCAGAGAGAGAGAGACTGGGCCTGATGTGGGCTTTTGAAACTACAAAGCTCACCCCCAGTAACACACTTCCTTCAACAAGGCCACACCTCCCAATCCTTCCCAAACAGTTCTACTCCCTGGTGAATAAACATTCAAATATAAGAGCCTGTGGGGACCGTTCTCGCTCAAACCACCACAATATGTGACCAGATGAGCAGACACGAGAGAGCAGAAAGTACCAGAGAGGGGATCACAGGGGTAATGTCATAGAGCAGGTGGGGACAGGAGAAACCCTGTCACCCTGGGTAAGGGGCTCAGGGACAAGAGGTGACGGTAGACCAGAGACCCAGGAAGGAGCCCCCGAGGGACCAGGCTGTGGAAGCTAAGTGGAGGCAGAGGGTGGAAGTTGTCCCAGCCAGTGAGCCAGTCTGTGCAAAGACCCAGAGGTGAAAGGGGGCGGCAGGTTTGAAGAAGTCAGAATATGTCAACATCGCTCGGGGGCAGAGGCAGGAGGAGCTCTGTGAGTTCTAGGCCAGCCTGGTCTACACAGCGAGTTCCAGGTCAGCCAGGGGTACATACCTGACCCAAAGGGGGAAAAAAAAAAAAAGACTATACTGACATGTCAGAGGCGAGGGGACAGGTTGGGAGGCATCAGCCTATTCCCCATCAGGGACCTGTCAGGGGTGAGATCATGCCCCACCGCCAGTCACCGTGGGCACGCCTCAGGTTCAGAGGGCTTCGTTGGCTGTACAGTGCATTGCAGATATGTGGCAGAACAGTGATGTGAGCCTCAGGCTGACAGACAGGACAGTGTCCCTAGGAAAAGAAAGGGAATCCTGCACTCAGGAGGGATGGCTTCCTGGTGCTCTCTCCACTTGCTACACAGCTGAGTCCCGGGCAGAGGAAGGCTATCGAACCTTCTCTCCCACTGCCAGCCCAATTCCATCATGTCGTCGTTCAGCAAACACTCTGTGAACATCTGCCTCGTGTCAAAAACTGAGCTGGGGTACCAAGTGAGCCGAAGCAAGGAGCGGTCCTCTCTGCATCTGCCCTTTGTAAAGCACCCCGATCCGCCCTCCACCCCCAACCCTGGCTTCTCTCTGAATCATCAGGTGCCACTGTGAATGAGACAGAACTTGAAGCAGCCCCGGCCTACATCCCAGTGCCTCCACCTGTTGGCCGTGTGTCCTTGAGCAAGTGACTTAATGTCTCTTAACTTCTTTGACCCGTTTGTAAAGTGAACAGTTGTTATTCGTTCAGAAATATTTCATGAAGCCAGGCCCGCAATCTTAGCACTTGGGAGGCCGAGGCAGGAAATTCACAGTTCAAGGCCAATCTGGGCTACAGATGAAGACCCTCTCTCACGTTTCTAAGAAGCAAATAGATAGAAATTAATATTTCTATTATTTCTGTGCACATACTATATAAACCATATCATCAGGTGCTGGGGTCCACTAAGACTTCACTGTCATCACAGCCAAGAGCCCACACTGTTGTAAAATGTGTTTTGCAGAGAAACTCTTAAGAAAGACAACCCTTTAATCCCAGCACCGGGGAGGCAGATCTCTGAGTTCTGAGTTCAAGGCCAGCCTGGTCTAGAAGAGGTGTGAGGAACACAGGGGATGTCAATGAGTGGCTGAGGGCATTAATTTGAGTTGCACAAAGCCTGGGTTCCATCCCCAGCACACATGTGATCTCAGCCCTCGGGAGGCGGAGGCAAGAGGATCAGGTCGTCTTCACCTACATAGTGGATTTGAGACCAGCCTGGACATGAGACCCTGTCTTTAAAAGAAAAATAAAATCAAAGAAAGGAGTTGGGGAGAAGGGACACCTGAGTAGTGACTCCCAGGACACGGGGAGGAGCCAGGAGCCGTGTTTGTCCTCAAAGGAAGAGGCAGCTCCATAACACAGCCTGTCTGATCTGGCTCGGGATGGAGGCCCCGTCCTTGTGTGTTCTGCTGCTCTGACCCTGGAGGGGGAACTGGGCACTTGTGCTTGGACAAGAAGGATGCCTACGCGTCCTCGATCCTCCTCGAGGACAGGGATCCACCCTGGACCGAGCGGCTTTGGACCAGCTTTCCCAAACACCACATTAAAACAGACCCACACCGCGACCCCTGAGAGCGAGTCCCGGCACCTCCTCTCCTCTGTGGTCTGACAGCTGTGCGGCTCCCGTGGGTCACAAATCACTTTGCAATGTCACCTCGCCATATTATTTTAACATAAAAGTGTTATATGGCTCCGGTTAAAAGAAAATTCCAGAAACACAAATGTACAGAAGACAGGAACAAATCACTTTTATATCCAATGGTCTCAACCTACCCCCGCAGCTCGCTCACAGGAATGGACCAGGCAGGCCGTTTGCCAGCACGCTGCTGCTTCAAGCTCTGGGATTCCTAAGCCGTCCCTGAGATGCGGTGTTTGATGGTCTGTGGAAGCCCAGTGTGTGCTGGGAGATTCACTCCGGTTCTGGCTTTGGATTCGAGGGTGAAGGCAGAGCTGGGCAGCCTCATTCACAAGTCAGATCAAATCCAAAGCGTCCCGTAGGATATACTGCCAGGGCTTATTTCTGGGTCAGGGTGTTCTGACATAGTTTTAAAGGAGTTTTTGCTGAATTGCCCTTCAGGAGATGGTCATAATCCATCCGGTGAGTTACCCACCATGAATAAACAAGACCCTGCCCATTGCCCAGAATGCTCTGATCTTATTGATATCTTCCAGCCTGCCATTGGGTGGGTAAAAGAAGAACACAGCTGGAGATTCTTCCATCCTTACTGTGCTGGAGTGTCTGCGCACTAAGTCCTAAATACATGCTTCTCCTTCTGCGAACTGCTCCCATCTGCCTCCACGAGCCATTTCATAACCGAAAGTCTAGGCATCAGGCCAGCGAGGTGGTTCAGTGAGTTAATGCACTTGCTGCCTCTCCTAAAGACCTGCGTTCAATCCCCAGGACCCACGTGGTGGAAGGAAAGAGTTGACTCCTGTGGGCCGTCCTCTGACTTCCACAGGGGCATGTTGTCACATATGCACACACAGAGATGAATGAATGAGTGAGTGAGGAGTGAGTGAATGAATGTGGATTTCTTAATGAACGTCTAGGCTCGGTCTTTACACGGAGGCCCTCTCTGTAGCGACACACAGATGTTGGTGGCTCCAGGCATGGGGGTGGGGTGTTGGCGGGACAGCAGACCCCCTCCCCTGGGTTCCCAGCTCCACCTTAGCTAAGGACTTGAGTGCAGTGAGGGGAGCCCCAGCCCGCTGCTTCTTCTCTGCTCTTCTCTCACCACCTCACCCCTCACTTTCTGCACCCAGCCCCGTGTGGAGGAGCCGTGCACAATGCCACCATCGGCCGAGTTCTCTCCCCCAGTTACCCTGGCAACGCCAACGGCAGCCAGCTCTGCGTGTGGACCATCGAGGCTCCAGCAGGCCAGAAGCTGCACTTGCATCTCGAAAGGCTGCTGCTTCAGGAGAAGGACAGGTGAGCCGTCCACACTGGCCGCCCCTCCCCAGCTCAGGGACGGTGGGGTGTGTAGTCTGGATGTGGCTGAACCCCAGAAAGAAAGCCCTGGGGGAGGATGACCAAGAGCCTATGACCCCTCTGCTTCCGACCATCAGGAAACTGAGGCACTCAAGGGAGAGGAACTTGCCTGAGCCACCTAGGAAGTTAGGGGAGAGTGGTGGAAATCAAGCACACACACACACACACACACACACACACACACACACACACACACACACACACACACGGCCTGGAGCTTCCTCTTAGGCATCTCTTTCATTAGTGGAACAAGGAGGTACATCTATTGGGCACCTCTTCTGGACAAAGACATGTTCTCCATGGAGAACAGGCCCAGCACACACAGCCTTGGCTCCTGGGAAGACAGAAGCAGGGATGGAAGAAACTCTGGGCTGGAGAAAGCAAGGCAGGCAGGAGCAGGTAACAGATCTGCTGGGCCTGTGGGTGCAGACCATAAATAAACATGAGAAATCCAGGTTCAAGACTAATATTCTAGGGCCTTATTCTAGAACATTCTAGAAAACCAGAGCCTGTCTTAGGTTGTGTTCTGAAAGCAGGTGAGGGATGGGGATGTGGGGGAGGGGAGTTTGCCCTGTGTCTTAGGGTTTCTGTTGCCGTGAAGAGACACTATAACCACGGCAACTCCTATAAAGGAAACGTTTATATTTAATTGGGTGGCTCACTTACAGTTTCAGAGCTTCAGTCCATTATCATCACAGTGAGATATGGCAGTGTGCAGGCAGACACAGTGCTGGAGAAGTAGCTGAGAGTCTACATCTTGCAGGCAACAGGAAGTGGTCTCAGTGTCACCTTGAGCGAAGCTTGAACAAAGGAGACCTCAAAGCCCAACCCTACAGTGACACACTTCCTCCAACAAAGCCACACCTCCTAATAGTGCCACTCCCTGTGAGTTTATGGGAGCCAAGTAATCCAAACCACCACACCCTGGTAATCAGTGGGGTGTCATGGAAACTGCAGGAAGGGAATGCAGTATGAGTGATCAGCAGATCCCAGGACAGCTGGGATTCTAGCCCCCAGGACCTAACAGTGGACATACTGGAATGATGAAGGAGCCCGTGAATTTATCCAGAGAAGCTGTCAGTCACTGTGTTCACGGTCACAGTCTCTCCAGCCTCGCATTCCCGCTTTGATGAGCTGGGTGGGCTACAGACCTTGGGGCTTGAGCGGAGAGGAACCAGTGGAGGCTTCAGGGACAACCAGAGCTGCAGGGATGTGGAGGGGTAGGACCTTGGTAGCTGTGCAGATCACAAATACTTTGGAATTCTAGAATCTGACATAGAGTAGGTTTATGTCAAAAAGTCACCAACCAGTGTGAAGTGTGAAAGGGAGGAGGGCTCTCCCACAGATTCTCAGCAGAGTAACTGGGGTGCTCCAGCATCACCCAGAATGCTCCAGTGTCACTGGAGTGTTCCAGCATTACTGGGGTGCTCCAGCATCACCGGGGTGTTCCAGCACCACCGGGGTGTTCCAGCATCATGCTCCAGTGTCACTGGAGTGTTCCAGCATTACTGGGGTGCTCCAGCATCACCGGGGTGTTCCAGCATCACCGGGGTGCTCCAGCATCACTGGGGTGCTCCAGCATCACTGGGGTGCTCCAGCATCACTGGGGGGCTCCAGTGTCACTCAGGGTGCTCCAGCATCACTGGGATGTGATGCTGCAGTATCACTGGGGTGCTGCAGTGTTACCTGGGGCGCTCCAGCGTCACTGGGGTGCTCCAGCATCACTGTGGTGCTCCAGTGTCAGATTGCAGCCCTTCCCAAGAAGACTGGCCCGTACATAGCTAGGCATGCACACCTTGCTAATGGACATTTTCAAGCAGTCATTTCCAGTCTGCCTGTCCTGTGTGACACTGGAGGTGAACAGGGCTGGCAGTTATTGCAGACGAGAATGAGAAAGCCAGGCTACACTGACACTCAGCGATTATGATCATTCCCTGCTCTTGCAGAGGATCTGCCTGTGTTCTGTAACTTCAGTTCTGGGGACCTGGCACCCTCTTCTGGCCTCCAAGAGCACCTGCATGCACACAGTGCACAGACACACGAGCAAGCGCACACACGTGCACATAAAATAAATCTTCAAAAAGAAAAAAAAAAAAAAGAACTACGGTGCACATCTTTAAAATCAGCGCTAGGACGTGGAGGCAGCCACGTCTCTGTGAGTTCCAGGCTAGCCAGGACTACCTAGTGAGACCCTGTCTCAAAACAAAGAATGCATACAGAGACTCTGTCAGAGAAGAAGGAGGAAAAGAAGGAGGCAGAGGAGAAAAGAAAAAGAATGAGAAAGCCAAGAATGGCGTCATGCATCTGTAATCCCAGCACTCAAGAGGCTGAGGGAGGAGGGCTGGAAATTCAGGGCCAGCATATATACCACCAAGGGCTGTGGATGGTAGAGCCTGGCATGTACAAGACCTGAGTGATAACAGGAGCAGGGGTTGGGAGGAGATATAGTGAGAGACAGAGACAGACAGACAAAGAGAGACAGAGACAAATACAGTGAGAGACAGAGAGACAGATCAAAACGGGAACTTTCTGAAAGCTGTTCAGATTCTGACAAATGATCCAGAGACAGTCCGCTCAGCTTGTTGTCCAGGGCACCTACAGAGAAGCCGAGCTGGCCCCAGAGATCCTAGCCCTCCAGTGTCTGTAGTGGTTGAAGATACTGCCTGGACAGTTTCGTGTACCCTATGCACTTTATTGAAAAAAATAGCTTACATGTCCCAGGATGTGAGTTATATGAACTCAGATCCCTGACAAGATTCTACCCAGAAACAAGGGGGATGGAAACTTTTCAGAGGATTGCACTAAAAGGACCCCAAAGCACAGGAGCTCCCGGCTGGTAGAACTGGGGGGTGTGAGGGGGACACAGAGAGAGATCAAGGAAGAAAGTCATGCAACCCATCGGGGCTGAAGCAGAGGCTCTCAGAGGAAGAGGGGGCAGAGGTTGGGAAGAGAAGCCCAGTCTGTCTTCAAGGCATCCTCAAGGGTGACAGCTTGCTTCTACGGCCAGGACAGAGCGATGTGGGGCATAGAGGAGCATTTTCACAGGAGTTCCCCAAATGACACTGTTCTACACTCAGGCCCTGTAATATTCAGTGACAGCAAGCCAGGCTCTGAGTGGGACACTGGGTGCCCACCCAGTGACAGACGTTAGCCTGCAGAGCTAAGACAGACAGCTAATGAAGAGTGGGATGTCACCTGTGTACTGGCTGGTTTTATGTCGACTTGACACAAGCTAGAGTCATCAGAGAGGAAGGAGCCTCAGTTGAGGAAAATGTCTCCATGAGATCCAGTGTAAGGCATTTTCTCAATTAGTGACTGATGGGGGAGGGCCCAGCCCATGGTGGGTGGGGCCGTCCCTGGGCTGGTGGTCCTGGGTTCTAATAAGAAAGCAGGCTGAGCAAGCCATGGGGAGCAAGCCAGTGAGCAGCACCCCCACCCGCCATGGCCTCTGCATCAGCTCCTGCCTCCAGGCTCCTGCCCTGTTTTGAGCTCCTGCCCCGGCTTCCTTTAGTGATGAGCAGCAAAGCCGAAGTGTAAGCCAGATTAACCCTTTCCTCCCCATGTTACTCTTGATTGTGGTGTTTCATCACAGCAACAGTAACCTTCACTGGGATCACCTGACTGCACTGCTGTCCAAACCCCACCTCTCAGGAGAGTAACCCATGACACAGTGACTACCCTGGGTCACCCCCTCACTCACAACCCACCCTGCATCCCTGAGGGACTCAGGAGGAGCAGGCAGTCTCCATTTTTGTAAGGAACAGGGAAGACCGAAGAGGCGGGATTTGAGTTCAGACAGATCAGCATTCCCACGCACCCCTCTCCCCTCTGGCCGCAGTGTCACTGACCCGAGAAGACATGTCAGCACCCCTCTGTCCTTTCTCCGGCCAGGATGACTGTCTACAGCGGACGGACAAACACATCGGCCCTCCTGTACGACTCGCTCCGAACAGAAAGCGTGCCCTTCGAGGGCCTGCTGAGCGAGGGCAGCAGCATCCGCATCGAGTTCACATCTGACCAAGGCCAGGCAGCCTCCGCCTTCAACATCCGCTTTGAGGGTGAGGGACCCCCTTCTTGTAAGGTGGAGCCTGGGAGTGGGGAAAGTATGTAGAGCTGAACCTGGGCCTGGGATGGGGATATAGAGGTATAAAGGTGAGAGATGCAGTGCCAGACTAGCCCATGATTTCCAAGAGGGGCTTTCAGTTTTATTAATGCCATCGTCCTGCTAAGCACCTCTTATGCTGGCACCTGGTACACCCCCTCCCTCCATCCATCCATCTGTCTATCCCTCCCTTCCTCCCTTCCTTTTCTTCTTCCTTCCAAGAACAGCATGGTCTCCTGCTTCGACCATGGTATTCCATGTACCCTACCTACCTAGGGACTGTATCTCAGGCTTCCCCAGGAGTGGGTGGTCCTAATGAGGGCCAGACATTGTGTGTCCGATGACAGGACCCAGAGTGCTGAGGCATGGAAATGAAAACACTGCATTTCTTCAGGGCTGGAGGCAGAAGGTCTAATGGGCATCAGAAAAAATGAAGCCCCAAGAGTCCAGGTGCCTGGCCCAGGTCAGAGGCACCATTCTGTTCTGAGGCAGGGTCCCACTCAGTAGGCCAGGCTATCCTGGAAATCGCTATGTAGCCTAGGCTGGCCTTGAACAGCCTGTCTTGGCCTCTCTAGAGCTAGGAATAGAGATGTGAGCCTCCAGGCCTAGCTCTGGGGTGCCTATTCTTTGAATGGTAAAGGGTGTCCTTTACCTCATCTGGCCACTACCGCTCTCTGTGTCCCCACCTCAGCCTTTGAGAAAGGTCACTGCTATGAACCCTACATCCAGAACGGGAACTTCACCACCTCAGACCCCACCTATAACATCGGCACCATTGTGGAGTTCACCTGCGACCCGGGCCACTCGCTGGAGCAGGGCCCAGCCATCATTGAGTGTGTCAACATGCGTGACCCGTACTGGAACGACACAGAGCCGCTGTGCAGAGGTGAGTCACCACCTCCCACAACACCGGCTGCAAAGAACAAGGCCCCAGCCTGGAAGATGTTGGCCGCACGACACACTGGTTTTAGCATGAGACCCTTTCCAACGGTCCTCTGGATCTGGTTGCTGTTGGTTCTTGGGGAGTCACAAAACGGTCCGTTTTAGGAGCTTGCTCTTTCCTGCTGGCCCAAGACCTGCAGTGCAGGAGAGCCCTCTCTGGTGTCAGATCCTATATAATCCCCCTGCCTCATAATGCTGCCTCAGTGCACAACCCAGTCAACAGCACATGGCAGCTCTGGGTCTCATGAAGGACCATCACCCTGCTGAGGGCTGCATGTCCCTCAGGACGACACCGTCTCTACAGTCACACACAGTAGATACCAGCCCCGTTCATGATGATGAATCAGACATGGAAGGAAGGTGCACGCCCAAGCCCATTCTAGGGTCACTGGAAGAGGCAGAGTGAGTTTCGCCTCCCTGTTCTCAGGGCCTGGACGATGTTGGATGTGACAACCCCCACCCCCACTGGCTCCCCAGTCCCTGTATCCAAGGCCACTGAGCTCTGGTATACGGAGGAATAAAGGGTGTCCTCACTCCCGGCAACCACCTGGCAGTTGGCATGAAGTCACAGCCTTGCCTTGGTGAGGGAATGGCCCCTGAATTAAATGTGTTACACTAACAGAGCAGCATTTATTGAGGCTTCAGCCTCTGCTGTACTGAGGACTTTCCAAGGCAGTAAACAGAGTAGAACTGAGAAAGCCATATCTCCGCTTCTGGTCCAGGCCAAATCTTTCAGAACCTTGGGCCTGGTTGCCATCTGGGCATTCAGTGGGTCCAGGGGAGGTGCCGCAAGCTGATGTGGTGAGCTCGGTCATGCTCCATCGTATGACAGTGGGCCGGCAAGGGCATTTCCTGACCACACAAGGAAGGAAGCCGAGGCTATGAGACCATACACACCTTATCCAAAGGTAGCAGAACAGTGTGAGCTGTCCTCAGTGGGGAAGACACTGTCAACCTCCGCCCTCTCGGAGCTGCAGATGAGGCCAGCCGTCTCCACACACAGGTACACACATGCACACACATGCACACACACACACACACACACACACATATATGCAGGTATATACATGCACATATACACACATGCTGTCCCCAGCTCCACCCCATGTGGGTGCATAGTCATGTTGCACAGGGACCCACAGATGCCAACTTCATCCCCCATACTCCCAACCACTATGCTCTGTTGGCTTCCTCACAATGGTGTCTTCTTGTCTGTCTTCTTGTCTGTCTGTCTGTCTGTTACAGCCATGTGTGGTGGGGAGCTCTCTGCCGTGGCTGGAGTGGTGCTGTCTCCAAACTGGCCAGAGCCCTATGCAGAAGGCGAAGACTGTGTGTGGAAGATTCACGTGGGGGAGGAGAAGCGGATCTTCTTGGACATCCAGTTGTGAGTGTTTGAAGCGCCCCTCACCCAGGCCCACCGCAGCAGGCGGGTGGGGAGGAGCGGGTTCCTGCTTTGTTGTTTCAGTCAGGATTAACTGAGTATCTAGTACTTGCCAGGGAGCTGCAGAGCCCCGGGGTTGCCACAGCAACACAGCCAGCAGCACACGAAGAGAGCGGTCCCTAGTCTCATGAACTCGTTTCTAAGGTGGCTGAAGTTCAGGGAGGGTGTGCACAGATAATCCACACATCGTGGCTTCAGTTTACAGCGTAAGGGAGGGTCGTGGGCGGCCGGGGATCTGACATAAAGGAGGGGAGGAAGGCTTCCGCGGCAAAGCTCAGACTAAAGATGGGGTGGAGCGAGATGTGCGGAGGTCCTTTTGTTTTATTTCTATTATTTATTTACATATCTATTGTGAGTGGAGGTTGGGGCGTGCATGTCACAGCAAGTGTGAGGCGGTCATAGGGTCAACTTGTGGGTCCCAGGAATCAGACGGGGGTTGTCAGACTTGCCATCCGGTGCCTTTACGCACCAAGCCATCGTGGCAGCCCCCCGTTTTTGAAGGAGCAAATGGCTCATGTGGGCGGGAATGAAGGGTGCTGTGCCATGTACCCCCACCCCACTATAGTTTCTCCTTGTCTGCCTTCCACGGCTAGTGCAGCTGTCCCCGTCAGTCAGGGTCTGGTCTTCATCGGCCAGACCTTGGACTACGTTAGGTGACTAGGAAGTGACAAATGGCTGGAAATGTTGGATGAATGGGGACAGCTGCTGCCCTAGGCTGCTTCCCACACTCCCTGGGCACAACCACAACGTGCCCATGGGGAACACAGCCCCCAGCACCCCAGGAGGGCAACGCTGAACCCAGAGTGAAGGTGCTAGCTCTAGGTGCTTGTGTCTGAGGTCATAGCCCTGCCTGGAGGACAGCTTCCAGAGAGAGAGAGAGAGAGAGAGAGAGAGAGAGAGAGAGAGAGAGAGAGCCTCTGGAGGCCTCTCAGCCGCCTCCTCCCACTACCCTCTGTGAGATGGGGACAGGGACAGATGGTGGTGTCTGGAGAAATAGTCTTTCTGGCAGAGCCAGGTAGCTGGGAAGAGGCCAGGAGCAGGAGTCCAAGGGCCTCTGGCTCTGTGAGCCACAGACAGGTCCCACGTGCCTACTAGTTATCTTCGCAGTGAATAATCTTTGTAGTGTATATTCATTGGGTACGCTGATGGATGGGTGTTGCTGTGGTGTCTCTGATACAATTTGACCAGATCCATTCCCACACCCTGATTTGCCCCCCATCCACTCTTTCAGTTTTCCTCAAAAAGTCCCTCTTATCCTAAAAAAAAAAAAAAAATCTAGATTTTGCATATGGGAGAAAATGTTGCATTTGTCTGAATCTGGCTATTCTGTTCAACACGATGGTCTCCAATTCCATCTATTTTTGTGCAAATGACGTCATTGCGTTTTTCCTTATGGCTGAACACAGTCTGTTGTGTAAACACGCCACGTTTTCTTTATCCACACATCTGGGCACAGATACCTAAGCTAGCCACATCACTCGGCCATTGTGCCTGGATGGATGAACTCTCTGCACAAGGCTGACTTAGGTCATTTGTGGTCTACCCGGAAAACGGCCTGGAGTTCTACCTTCGGTTTCTGGAGAGCCGTGGTTGTCTTGGCGCAGCCCCCACCTGCCATGACGAAGTTTCCCATCGCCACATCCGAGTCAGCATGTGTTGTCATTCTGACTAGGAGAGATGGATTCCTCATTTGTCTCTCCTTTGTGACTAAGGACACCGAACGGTTTTTCTCGTCTTTATTGTTTGTCTTTGGAGAACTGTCTGTTTGGTTCATGCGCTCACTGATTGATCAGGTTATTGGGGGATGTTTATTTCTCATGGTCTTTACAGACACTAGCTATCAATCCTCTGACGTGACGTTGGCACAGAGCTAGCACTCCGACTGCCATCCCTTAGTTCGGCTGGCGGCTTCTCTCGCTTTCAGGTCCAATAAAGTCCAGTCTCTTGCTTCTTGCTGGTTTTAAAGCCCTTCTCTGTGCCAGTATCTTGGGGTGTTTTCTTCTAACATTTGCCATTTCTGGTCTTAAAGTGAAGTTTTTGATCCATGATGTATCAATTTTTTTTTTTTTTGGAGGGTGGTATAGATCCTTTTCTGTTATGTTACAAATTTCCCCTACCATTTGTTGAAGGTTTTTTTTTCTCTTTCAAGTGTCTGATTTGGACACCTTTGTCAACGATCACATGGCTGTCACTGTGTGGGTTCATTTCTGGATCTTCTATTTATTCCTCAAGGGGTGTGTGTGTGTGTGTGTGTGTGTGTGTGACTGGACCGTCATGTAAAGCTGTCCCTGGAGCTTGACCTTGACCTTCCCGCTCCAGCTGAGCCAAAAGCCCCACAAATCTTGAACAGCTGATCTCACGGGCCAGGGACAGAATTCCACCTCCTTTTCTCCCCAGCTGTGAGACCCAGGCCTTCTCTCTGGCTGCAGTTTCTTTCATCTTCAGTGGGGGTCATGGGACATCGATGTCTGTGATTCCTGGAGGCGGGCCTCGCACAGAGTGGCAATAGTCTTGAATGGTGGACGGGCAGCCAGGGAGCCTGGATGAATCAAGAAGGGTGGCGAGGAGGCCGCATTTTCCAAGAAAGGATGGAAAAGAAGGAAAGTGGGTGAAGAGAGAGAGGCCAAGCGTCCCAGAAAGAAAGGACCAATGCTGGGGGTGTCCGTCAAAGAAAGGACCAGTGCTGGGGGTCATCTCTGAAGCTTTAGGGAAAAAACTGCATTCTAGAGTGGCATGGGGGGGCTGAGAAGATGGCCCAGTGGGGCTTGCCTTACACACCTGAGGATCTGAGTTCAGATCTACACTCATACGAATGCCACCTGGCCATGGCAGCCCACCTGTCATCCTAGTACCAGGGAAGGAGAGACGGGGATCCCCGAGGCAAGCTGACTAACCAGTGAGAGACTCTGCCTCAGTATATAAGGTGGAGAGCAGTTGAGGACGACCCTTGACACCAACCTCTGTCCTCTACATGCACGCACATACATGGGCACACACGTGCAGCATACACACACACACACACACACACACACACACACAAACCCCTTGCTCTCAGAAGCCTGCTGTGGCTCCCTATTGCTCCTGTGATAAGTTAAAAACACACGATTCCACTTACGAGAACATTTCCCTGAAGAAGTTACCAGGCAAACCCCCTGAGCTTCAGGGGGAAAAGGAAAATTTGACTTCCCGGTTCTTGCTTTCCTGGAGGGAGTCCCACCCAGCTTCGAGCCCCACCCAGTAAGCTGTTGAGGACGCCTCCCCCGCCTCCCCCATTTCTGCCTATCTCTGCCTCCTCTCCTTTAGAAGCCTCCAAGATGTGCAGTTTTGCCCACATCCACCTGGCCACATCTGTCGGTGTCTCAGCCCGGCTGAGGACAGAGAGAAAGTGGAATCTCCTTTCATCCTTGCTGCGCACGAAATATTCCATTAACCTTGAGCTTGGCACCACACTGGGCTTTATTTCCATCTTGAAGCCCATGCATTGAGGAGCTCAAACCATTAACTCAGAGTCCTCTCCCACGGCCAGGCCGTGGCACCGGCATCGGGCGGGGCATCACCAAGCACAGGTGCCCTCTCTTCTGGTTATTCAGGCAGCTGGACTGAACGTCCGCACCCCTGCTCCCCTCCTCCCAGGGCTCTAGGGCTACGTGTTCCCCGGCACAGATGTCAGAGGGGAGCTAAGGGGAGATGCGGCCTCCAGCACTGTGGGGCCAGACAGTGGTGGCGTGCCGTGGGAGGGGCACCGGCGTGACGGCACAGAGTCTGGGGGTGGGGGAAGCCACCGCTGGCTGGGGTCAAGCTTCTGCAGGTCTCCAGTGTGAGCCCCTCGCCCCTGGGCCATGATTGGCTCTTTTCGCATGTTACCTTATTCGAGAGACAACTTGGTGGAGAAAGTGCTTGCCGCCCAAGGGTGAGGATCTGAGTTCAAGTCCCCAGAGCGCCTCTAAAGCCAGGTGTGCTGGCGTGTTTCTATAATCTCAGTGATCCTGTGGGGGGGCGGGGGCAGAGACAATGACCAGTTAACTACCTGGGGTTCACTCACAGTCTTCTGGGCTCCTCCCAAGGGCCTGGGTCACTTCTCCGGCTCCGCCCTCTGCAGCACACACAGCTTGTCTTCTAGGCTCAGGCTGGCTCCACTCCACAGCTGCTGCTGTCCTTGGTGGTTCCCATGGTACTGGCATCTCCAAAATGCTGGGGTCTCTGCTGCAACTGGGCTGCACTTTCACCAATAGCCTCTCCTGGGCTCTCTTCAGGGACTCCAGCCCCGCCACACAGTGCCAAGCCTCAGCTGCTCTCCATGACCCCTTCATGCCTTCCAAACCAGCACCACCTGGGTGACTCTTACATGACCAAGTCCAGCTACCAGCACGAGGTGCAACCTTGGCTGCCTCTGGAACACAGCTTCTGTGTGCTGACCCCGAGGAAACCCTTCCCAGAAGACTTCACCTCACGGATGCTGGTCTCTATTAATCACAGCTGATTTTTCAGCCCCAGCTGAGCAGCATCCATCGTCCCAGCAAAGCAAAGGTTTCACTTCAGTGGTTTTGGTCTCCTGTTAATCACAGCTGATTCTTCAGCCCCAGCTGACCAGACACCACAGATGCTTCACACAAATGGCCCTGTAGAGTCTTTGCTTCCCTCAGAAACTTCACAAGCCAGGCCTTCCTCATCTGCACTGCTCTCAACATTCTTATCTTCCAAGCTCCTCAGAACAGCTCACTGAGCTCTCAACACTCAGTGGCATTTCTAGTCCAAAGTTGCAAAGTCCTTCCACAATCCTCCCCAAAGCAGCGTGGCCAAGTCTGTCACAGCAATACCAGGTAATATCCTGGTACCATCTTGTCTTAGGCTTTCTGTTGCTGTGATGAAACACCGTGACCAAGGCACTTGGGGAGAAAAGGGTTTATTTGGCTTATACTTCCCTATCACTCACTGTCTATCACTGAAGGAAGTCAGGACAGGGACTCAAGCAGGGCAGGAACCTGGAGGCAGGAACTGATGCAGAGGCCATGCAGGGGTGCTGCTTACTGGCTTGTTCTACATGGCTTCCTTTTTTGTTTGTTTTTTGAGACAGGATTTCTCTGGGTAGCCCTGGATGTCCTGGAACTCATGCTGTAGACCAGGCTGGCTTCAAACTAGAACAGATCCACCTGCCTCTGCCTCCAGAATACTGGGATTAAAGGCATGTGCCACCACCGCCCGGCGGTTTACATCTGTATCTTATGGAGGCGCTTTCTCAATTGAGACGCCCTCCTTTCAGATGACTCTAGCCTGTGTCAAACTGGCATTGAAACCAGCCAGCACGGGGACTTAAGAGCTCCATGGGAACTGGGCTAGAGGTCGCCTGTGTGACATGAGGGTAAAGACCTGCATGTTGCCTATGTCCTGAGAACTTGAGTGAGGCTGGAATCAAGCATTACAGGATCTGTGGCGTGGCTGATACTCTCATCTGTGTCTGCAGTGAGAGAGAGAGCACCAGGTACTGCAGAGCGACCAGAAAGATGTGAGGTGTGGAGCCGTGCAAAGGCTGGGCCTGTCAGAAACCACCCTGCTCCGCACAGGTTAACAAGAAAGGCACTGTGAGAGAAGAGCCCGCCACGAAGGTTCCCAATTGTGAGCATGCAAATGCTTTTTTAAAAAGAGCCTGAACTAAGAATGGCCTGAAGAGACTCCTTGTAGTGAAGGAGTCCTAGAGGCTTGTGTGAAGATTCCCGACAGCCACCGAGGCCCGGCCATGTGAGGCAGGATCAGAGTCTCTGCAAAGAGGGCCCAAGAGGCCAGTGCGTGAAGATGTGAAAATAAAGATGAAGTTATGATGGAGACTGTGGGATACTGGAAGTGCCAGGACCATGGGGTATCCACCAAGGAAAGCTGCAGGCATAGAATAGAGCCAGACCGAGGGAGAGGTTCTGGGTGCTGCAGGTTGTAGAAGCAGAGAAGGACACCCAAGCCCTTTGGGACCCAGTATATCCCATCATGAGCCCCAGATGCCTGACATGAAGCTGGAGGGTTTGGTCTGATCTTTTCTTGCTGTGCCCTCCTGCTTGCAATGTGAACATTCACTCAACCGTCCTATGCTAGACATATGGACCATGCCTTTTGACCTTACACAGCTAAGGGACCACTAAAAGACCCTGGGGAGTTTTGAGGTTGGGGTGGATGCCTGAGATGGCCATGAGACTATATGGTCATCATTGGGGACGTAATGTCGTGATGTGATTGTGAGATGGCCCCCACAGACTCGTGTGTTTGACTACCTGGTCCCCAACCGCTAATGCTATTTTAGAAAGTTGTGGAGCCATTAGGAAGTGGAAACTCCGTGGAGGAAGTTAGGCACTGGGGGTGGGTTTTGAGTTTTCTGTAGTCAGCCCCACTTCCTGTCCACACTCTGCTTCCCGAGTGCAGACCCCATGTGACCAGATGACACATGCTTCTGCTGCCATGCTTCCTGGTTGCGATGGACTGTGTCCCTTCTTAACCTGGGAGACAAAAAAAAGGTACCCCCATCCTCGCTTGAGGATCTTCTTGTCAGAATGTGACAGCAATGGAGAACTGATGCATTGCGGAAGCCCGGAGGCAGATCTAGGACCTCCAAGAGTCCCCTGCTGCGGACGTTTGATAAAACATGAGACCCAACTCCGGACCTCGCTGGAGAATGGACTAAGAAAACAGGCCTGTTCTGTGGCTGTTCTGCATTTTGTTATTTTCACAGCCCAGTTCTATTCCCAGCTGCTTTTGAGTGCCTTAAGGGTGCATATAAATGGACTTGCCTCTCCACTGAAATTAGCAGATTGATGGATGAATCATGTGTATGCGTGTATATAATTCACATTTAAATAAGTGCGTAAGCTTTGGCGGTTTTCCCTGTTTGCCTGCCTAAATCATCTTGCAAATGCCTCTTGGACGACCTTTCAAGGGCATGATAACGACGTAAGGGTCCAACACTTGTCTGGAAGGGGTAGAGGGAGACAGGACGGCTGGATCGTCATTTCTTCCTACACAGGAATACCATGGAAGGCAAACTCCAGGTGCATAGCTACAAACCTCACCTAAGGCGTTTTCCCTGCACCTCCTCCACACCTGGCTGGGGTAAGAAGCCCGAACACTGCCCTCTGCTGGCAATGGGGAGAATTCTAGTCCCAGAGCCGGGCTGGAAGCCCTGGCAGGTGAAAATTTTCACCGATGTCCTGACCTCACCTCACTCAGGACCACAGTGAAAGCTACGATGCATGACCTTCTTGCGGGCCGTTTGCATCCTTGTTGAAGGGGCAGTGCATCCACGCGATCCAGAGTTCAAAGGCACAGACAGACTTTTGGAAGGATTACCCACCCCCGACCCCTGCCACATGAAGCCAGCTCCTCCCCACAAAGGCATTGTCATATTACTCTCATCCTTATCTTTCAGAATGCCTCTAAAACACCTCCAAAAAACCCAGCACAGATGGCTTATTTACCAAAATAAAGGCACCCAGACTTAACGAGTTTCACATTGGTTTTGTTAGGCACTCTTCATAGCAACACATGAAACGAAGTTAATTACTACCAAGGAATATATAATAAATGAGGTAAAGTGATGCAGGGTTTCCCCAGAGAGCAGCCAGCGCCTTAAGAAGCAAGGCTGGACACCTGATACCAGACAGCATCGTGTTTGTGACGATGTTCGAGAGCAGTGGGACCCAACCTCATGGTGTCACCTGTAACGGTTTGATCCCATTTTCTGACACAGAGCTGAGCCAGACACACTTCTTGAAGACATGGACCTGTGGCTTTCCCAGAGCATGGTGTGAACTGCTAGTTAAGAACCCAGACTCAGCACAGACAGGCTTTCCGTGAGCCCTAGATCTGATTTCCTGCGGCCTGGGCAAACGACTTCTCCCAATTGAGCCTCAGTTTCCCTGTCTGCAACCTGGAAACAATCAACCAAAGTGGACTGCCGTTTGAACGCTGCCCCGCTGCAGGAAGCGTTGCTGCTCTGAAGCTATTGTTGATGGGTCCAGTGGGGCTGCTGTGGTGATGGCCCTGAGGAGGAATGGGGGGGTGTGCGAAGTGAGGGAGAGGCCCCCGGAACAGGACTGTGACTGTGCCTAGGGCAAGGTCCATCTGGAGAAGATTTGATGCTGTGGTCCATCCTGTGTGCAGGGTGCCTGAAGTATCATCAGTTATCCAGTAACATTCAGGTCCAAGAAAAATGGGGATGCAGCAACAGGAGCCCCAGGGAAATGTTGGAACCATCATGCTTCCCATAGGCTTCCATGGAACCAGGTGATGGGGCCCATGCCAATGCTGAAACAGGTGAAAATCCAGTCAGTTAGGGTCCTGTCCTAGTAAGGGTTTCTATTGCCATGGCGAAGCACCAGGACCAAAAGCAAGCTGGGGAGGAAAGGGCTTATTCCTTTCACTGAAGGAAGTCAGGACAGGAACTCCAGCAGGGCAGGAACCTGGAAGCAGGAGCTGATGCAGAGGCCATGGAGGGGTGCTGCTCACTGGTTTTTGATCCTTTGCTGCTCAGTCCTGACCACTGGAAACGCCCACATGAGGGTGGACACGGCACACAGAACAGTAAATGCTGCACGGGGAGTTGGATGAAGATGGCAGAGAGGGTGGCTGGTGCAGGCTGGGAGGTCATGTGATACTGACCCCCCGTACCTCACCTAACACCTGCCTCTGCACCTCATGAAGACTTAGGCCAGTCTGGTGGCTTTAGGGAAGATTTCAACCAGTCCTCATCATGTCCACCAGTTTCCTCAGCAAAGCCTAAGCCAGCCTCTCCTAAAGCAGCTCTCTGTCTGGCGTGCGTATGTCTAAGGGTGTCGGTCCTGGACTCCTGTCCCCTGTTTCCAAGTAGCCAGGGGTCCCCTGAATCCTACTGTGTTGAATCTGTGGAGTTACCACGTTCCCCTGCACCCAGTAGGTGCTCAATAACAAGGAGGAAGAGCCAGATAAAGGTTTCTGGGTAGAGTGCTTGAGTTAGTCCAAACACTTCAATTGCTCCTCAAAGAGCTGGGTGAGGCTCAAGGGAGCAGGTGGATCCCGGACAGCCCTGCCTGATACCGACTTCGTAGTTAAGTCAGAGGTTCCGGCAGCAGCAGAGTTCAGCCTGGCTTCATTCCATTATCCCTTAGCGATCTGCATGTAGTAGCCAAGGGGCTTCAAGGGTGCAAGCAGCTTTCATTTTAAGTCCCCCACAGTTATTTGTTCTACATAAAAAGAAGGAGCTGTGTGCTTGGATAACGATAAACAGATTTTTATTGTGAACAGTCACAGCCAGGCTCTTATTTTTCAATAACATGGTTTAAGAACAAAACATTTCACATGCAAGCAAAATCTGTAAACCAAAGGTACATTCATTTTCATTTGCAGCACAGTTTTAAATGAGTTCATTTTATAGCTAAGTAAAAGTTAAAAATCTACAGTGTAATGCTGAGGCTTTTTGTCTGCAGCAACACCCAGGACTCAGAGAGCTGTCTATATTTTGTCACACAGGATCACAGGACCCAAACCCGGGGCCACAGGCCACATCACAACCCACAGCTCTGCAGACCAATCCAGCCTCAGCCACGCACAAGTGCGAAGAACCCATTTCCCCCAGAGAACACCCTGCACCCACCTGTGACACAACTCCCACTACTGTGAGATGGGGTGACTGTATGGAAGGTGCTGATTACAAATGCACCCTGTTGTCATGAGGTCCACACTAGAGCAGGGATTGAGCACCAAAGTCTATACTACCACAGGGAACTTGTTGTCAAGGAGAGCATGGAGTCTAAAGAACCAAGTTTCCCATATGCTGGGAAGCTTTTGGTTAGGAGAGCCCTTCAGGCTGCTGTGAGGGGCCCAAGCCTGAGAGACAGGCCAGGCCAGGGCCCCTCTGCCTCTCTGAGGAGCTCAGCCCTCCATCCCCTTGGTGCGTCTGCTCCCCGTGCATTATCCTGATGACATCTTCAAGTCTTGTGTGCTACTCCCAACTTGAGCTCCAGTCTCCTTCCTGGGACACGGCAGCCATTACTTTGGAGTGGCTCTCGGCCTGGCACCCCGTAGACGGCCCTGGGTTGGGTGTGGGGTGGCCTGTGGTTTCGGGGGGCGGTGCTCCATCTGCCATAGGCGCTGCCTCCCCCGGGCCAGGGCCTCCAGGTACCACTGCTGCTCTTTCCATTGCTGTTTCCGCTGCTCCAGCTTCTCCCTAATGGCTTCCAGCTTGCAGAATTCCTGATCCAGCTGCTGGATCTCTGCTCGCAGCTGCCTGTTCTCAGCAATGACACCCTTGCAGAAGGCCCTGTGAGCCTGTTGGACCCTAGCCTCCAAGGCCTTGGTCTTCTTCTTCAGCTCCCTGGTGATGTCCTCTCCTGACTCCAGCAGGTTCAGTTCCTCCACTTGCTTCTGCAGGTCGGCCCTTTCCTTCAGGAACTGGAGGTGTGCCTCTCGGTCCATGAAAGGGATGTCAGACACGATGCTAGCTTCTTCCAGCTCTAGGACCTTTTTCTCCTCGTCCTGGCTCTGCTTTATCTTTGCTATGGGCTCCAGGGCCTTCAGTTTCCTCTTCAAACTGGCCTCCAGCCTCCTGCCCCGCACCAGCTGCTTCTGGAAGTCAGCCTGGCGGGAGGTGAAGTCAGAGGCCAGCTCTTGCCTCCTGTCCTCAATCTCCTGGCTCTGCTGGATGTAATCATTCCACAGGAAGTCGTACTTCTCCTGGGCTATCTGGTGCCTCTTCTTCAGGTACTCCAAGAAGGGCTTGTCTTCCGCTTCCTCCAGCGCCCTCTCACCCTGCAGCTCCCTTGTGTCCCTCAGCAGCACTGCCCTCCGGAACTTGGCAGCTTCCATCTCCATCTCCAGCCGATTCATGGCCACCACGGTCTTCTTCCTCACCCTCTTCTCCAGCCTGGTCATTGACTCTGGCTTCAGATAGTTGTTGAGAATGGTCATGTGCGGAGCCTCCAGGAAGCAGGCGGGGGTTTCTTGGGGGTCCTGGAAATCACTGTGGCTACTCTCCTGTTGTCTGAGGCTGACGCTGCCTTCTGAGGAGCCTAAGCTTATCATGTCAAGGGACTTCCTGTCCAGGGGGTGCAGTCCAGATTGGAGCAGGTCCTCTCTCTGCACCTCCTGGTCCTTGTTTACGATCTCTGGCCACCTCACCCTGAAGTCGCACATGGCCCTCTTCCTGGTCACGGGAAGCCTGTACTTCCTTTCATGAGGCGTCGAGGAATCAGTCTCGTCCTGAGCAGGGAGGGCAGAGGGTCCCAAAGTCCTGGTCCCTTCTCTCTGGGGAAAGATGGTGGCACGTCTGCCCCGAGTGTCCCAGCTCGGGTAGCCTTGACCTTGGGACTCCATAGTCCCGCCACCTCCTCGGGACAGGGCGTGGTCCTTCATCGACCCCAGCCATCCATTCTCTGGGTCGCTCAGTCACCACCTTCTCTACATTGCTCCGGCTCTGGCACAGCCGACTGCCTTTGTCCAAGTCTTGGAACCAAATGGGTTCTCTGCACAATGAGGGCTCAGAATATGGAATGCTCTGGGAGTCTCTGGTCCTCAGGCTTGCTATGCCCTAGTAGGTGAGGAGAGAGGGCTTCACCTGCTGGAGGGAGGGCAGGGCCTCTGAGAGGGAAGGAAGGACCAGGCGGGAGAGGGCGTGGCCTGAGGGAGGGTGTGGTCTATGGGAGGAGCCTAGGGTGATGGGCGGGGTCTGTAAGGCGGGGCCTTATGTGGGAGGAGGGGGGGGCGGAGGGGCCTTTGGAGGAAGGGCAGGACCTCCCAGGAGAGATGGGAGGGGCCTGAGGGAGGAAAGAGGCAGGACCTACCAGAGGGCGGGCAGGGGCTGCAGAGGGGGTGAGGGTGGGGCCTAGATAGACCCTGGGCTTGGAGCCATAGGGTAGCGTACATCACGGTTGCAAGAAAAGCTGCAGCGGCTTGGCTCCTGCGGAGGGCAGCACCTGGGCTTTCTCAGCCGTGCACATCAGTTGTGCCATTATGGGGCGCTGGGATGACCCTTTGCAGTCGTGACATACACTGTGCGAGCTGGGCAGGTGCCAAGGGCCGGGAGGCTCCAGGCTTCTGGCTTCGCTTTGCAGTGTGGATTGGGTACAGCCTGGGTCTGTTCCGCCGGGTTCGGACTCCCTCCCTGCTCTCTGGGTTCCCTGGAGCATGAGCATCCTCCTGATGCCATGGCTGGTGTTGAAGGGTGGGGCTTGCACATCAAGCTACCTCAGTGTCCTAGGAAGGGAAAGCGGCCCAGAACGGTGCCCTGTACAGACACCTCGGTACCGCGGTTACAGGGAAAGTGAAGTTGAGAAGGCCCGGACTCTGGAATGAATGCTCTAGGAAGGGACATGGAGAAAGACCTCCCGGGAGCAGAGGAGCTGAGCAGAGCAGAGGCCCCCAGGATGGCCACTGCACTGGTTGGCTCTCCCTGCTGTGAGGAACAGCCGAGGCACTTCCCCGGGGAAGAAATCACTTGGCTTGTGGCACAAGTTTCCCGCCTCCTGGCAAGGGGGTGCAAGGGAGCTGCAGGAAGCAGGGAGAGGTGTCATTCTGTCTTGGAGGAGCTTCTGGGATAGGCCGTGTGTAGTTGATGTCCTTCTCTGTGTGCCACCACTGACCTCAAATCCTACCCTGCTCCCGGGCTTTTGGGTCTCAGCACAGCTGCGTGGCTGCTCTGTGTGCAGACACAGACTGGGTGCCTGGGAAACACTAGTGAACAGGAGAAGACTGAAGGACAAGGAGGAGGTCACTAACGCACCTTTAATCCCAGCACTGGGAGGTGGGGGCAGAGGCTGTAGATCCCTGTGAGTTTGGGGCCAGCCTGGTCTATAGAGCTAGTTCCAGGGCTACACAGTGAGACCTGATCCCAAAAGGAAGGAAGGAAGGAAGGAAGGAAGGAAGGAAGGAAGGAAGGAGGGAGGGAGGGAGGGAGGGAGGGAGGGAGGGAGGGAGGGAGGGAGGGAGGGAGGAAGGAAGGAAGGAAGGAAGGAAGGAAGGAAGGAAGGAAGGAAGGAAGGAAGGAAGGAAGGAAGGAAGGAAAGAACCTACCTGGGATGCTGTCTTTCAGTGATGGATGTAAGCACAGTCTTCTGTGACTCTGATCCTCCCTCTGCATCATTAGCCATCACCTCCATCCTCTGTGTCACTGTAGATCTGGAATAGTAACCCTTTCCGTACTGTTCTCTTTGCTCAAGCCTGTTTTGGTTCTCAAGGGGGTCTTCTGTGGTTCCATATGAATTTTAGGATTTTTGTTTCTATTTCTGTGAAGAATGTCATGGAGAATCTTAATTTTGATTGAGATTGCATGGAATCTGTGTTTCTTTTGGTAGAGTGGGGTTCAGATAGGAAGCATGAGTGGTTTTTTTTCCCTAATGTCTTCCTTTATCTCTTTTTATCAGAGACATAAAGCTCATTCTACAAGTTTTTCAACTCCTTGAATAGGTTTATCCCTAGATATTTTTGAGGCTGTTGTGAATGGGAGTGTTTCCCCGACTTCTTTCTCAAAGTCTTCGTTATCAGCATTATAGGAAGGACTACTGATTTGTGTATGTGGATTCTGTGCCCTGCCACTGTGCTGGACGTATTCATTTCTTTCGGTTTCTAGAAGCTCTCTGGTGGAGTTTTGGGATCTTTTATGTAAAAATCGTAACATCTAGAGGTAGGGATAATTTGACTTTTCCTATTTATATCGCTTTGATTTCCTTCTCTGGTCTTACTGCTCTGGTTGGTTCTTCAAGCACGACATTGGAAATAGCAGGGCTAGTGCACAGCCCTGCCTCCTTCCTGGTTTTAGTGGAATTGTTTAGAGATTTTTCTCCATTTAGGATGCTGTTAGCAGGGGGTTGTCATATACAGTATTTATCTACTCTCTCTGGGACTTTATCATGAAGGCATGTTGGGTTTTGTCAAAGTACTTTTCTACATCCACTTAGATGATCATGTGAATTTTGTATTGAGCCCATTGGTATGATTTATTACATTTATTGATTTATGTATGTTGAGCCATCCCTATATCTCTAGGACTAAGCCAACTTGATCATGGTGGATGATCTTTTATATATTCGATTTGAAGATACTTTATTGAGGACTTTTATATCTATGTTCACCAGGAATATTGGCCTGTAGTTCTATTTCTTGTGTTTTTACCTCTTTTTAGAATTAGAGTGACACTGGCTTCATGGAAGGACTTTGGGGAGAATACTCCTTCTGGTTTTTTTTTTTTTTAATAACTTAAGACGCATTGCTTACAGATCCTCTTTGAACATCTGGTAAAATTCCACTGTGAATCTATCTGGGCCTTGACTGTTTTTAGCCAGAAGGCTTTTCTTCACTGTTTCTACCTCCTCTTCTGTTATGGGTCTGTTTAGGTTGTTAATCTCTTCTTGGCTTAACTTTGGTAGTTTGGATGAACGTAGAAATTCATCCATTTCTTGTAGATTTTCTAACTCAATGGAGTACGGGTTTTTACGGTATCCCCTCATAGTCATTTGAATTTCTTTGGTGTCTGTTGTACTGTTTCCCTGTCCATTTCTGATTCTGTTCATCTGGGTTCTCTCTTTCTTTCTTTTGGTTAGTTGTTTCAAGGGTCTGTCAACCTTGTTTGTCTTCTCTTAGATTCATTGATTCTTTTTACTGTTTTCTTTGATTCCGTTTCATTAATACTTCTGCTCTGACTTTTACTATTTCTTACCATCTCTTGGATTTGGGTTTGGTTTGTTCCTGGTTTTCCAAATTCTTGAGCAGCATCATTAAGTCATTTATTAGTGCTCATTCTGATTTTTTTTAATGCAAGTGCTTGGAGCTAAGAACTTCCCTCCTAACCCTGTTTTCAGTGTGTCCCAGAGGTTTTGTTGTGCTGCGTTTTCATTTTCGTTTAATTCCAGGAGGTTTTAAATTTCTTTCTGGGTTTCTTCTTCAGCCCATTCATCACTCAGTAACGTGTTGTTCAATCTCTGGCATTACTAGAGATTCCTTTGTTGTTAATTTTAGGCTTTCTAGCATTGTGGTCAGACAGGATACACAGAGTTATTGCGGTTCCCCTCAATTTGTTAAGATTTGTTTTCTATCCCGTGATGTGGTCTATTTCAGAGAGGCTTCCATCACCTTCTGAGTAGAATGTACATTCTTCAGTGTCTACGTGGAATACTCTGTAGACAACTGTTGGGTCCACCTAATTATGATGTCATTTAATTCTGATGTTTCTCTGATGTCCTGTCTACTGGAGAAAGTGGGGTATTCTTACTTACTTACTAATTGGTTACTGAGTTGGAGCTAATCTGTCTCCTTAGGTCCAGTTGTTCACTTTCTATGACATTAAATGTGTGTATGTTGAGGGTGGTAATGTCTTCTTGGTTAACTCCCTCGGTAAAATGAAGTGTCCTTCTTTATCTCTTCTGATGCATTTCAGTTTGGATTCTATCTTGTAAGACAGTGATACCCGCTCACATCCTGGTCCGATTTGTATGGCACACTTTTGTTCATGTTAAGGCGGGTCTAACCTTTGAGGGCGAGATGAGTTTCTTGTAGACGAGAGTGGATGGATTTTATTTCTTAATGCATTCGGCCAACCTGTGTCTTTTGACTAGGGAGTTGAGGCCATTAATATTTAAAGTTATTATTGAAAGGTATATGATGCCGGGTGTGGTGGCACACACCTTTAATTCTATTACTATGGAGGAAGAGACAGATGATCTCTGTGAGCTCAAGGCCAGCCAGGGCTACACTGTGAGACCTTTCTCATCTAAAGAAGAGGGGCTGGGAAGAAAGGTATGTGTTGGTGCTGCCTCTGTGTATATGTGTATATGTATGTGTGTGTATATGTGTATATGTATATGTATGTGTGTGTATATGTGTATGTGTGTATGTGTGTGTTCTTAGTCCTATTTTGTGTTTCAATAATTATATTTTTGTTTCTTTTCTATCTTATCTTGGCTAAGCTTATTTCTCTGTTCAGTCTAAAGTATTGCTTCCAGTATTCCTTATAGAGTGGGTTTAGTGGACATGAGTTAGCCTGTTCACATCATTTTGAAAAGTTTTTTTTTTCCTCCTTCAACTATGTCAGGTAGCTTTTCTAGGTAAAATAGCCTATGCTGGCATCTGTGATCATTCAGAACCTGAAGTACATTGCTTCAGGCCATTCTGGCTTTTAATGTTTCTATTGAGAAATCGGTTGTTTTTCTGGGTTTTTCCTTAATAGGTGACTTGCGACTTTTCTCTTGCAGTTTTTAATACCTTCTCTTTGTTCTGTATTTTTAGTGTTTAACTATGCTATGCTGTGGGAGTTCCTTTTCTAGCCCTGTCTATTTCGTGCTCTGTGTGTTTTGTGTGTGTGTGTGTGTGTGTGTGTGTGTGTGTGTGTGTGTGTGTGTGTGTGTCTTTCCTTGGTTTGGGGAAGTTTTCTTCTATGATGTTGTTAAATATCTAGTCTATGCCATTGGCCCTAATATCTCTACTTTATCTTCAAGTCCTGACATTTTCTGTCTTCTACTTACTCCGTTCTATTTACAAAGCTTCCCACCACATTTTCTAATTAGGTGAATGAGTTTTTCGATTACCTCATTTCCTTCAGCTTGAGTTTCTTCATTATTTCTACCTCTTCATTCAGTTTGAGTTTCAGAGTCTCAGTTGTCTTCATCATTTCACTCAGCTGTATGTTTGTGCTTTCTCGGACATCGCATCCGTTGCTGATCTCTTCGCGTTCATTAAGCTGTGTGTCCCTTGAGATTCTTTGTGTTCTTTGATTTAAATTTTATGATTGTTCTTGTAAATTCTGTGTCCTGAGGGTCATCTAGGTAATTCTTATTGGAGAATGATTCTATGGTGTATGGGGGTGGGGCGTGACTGTGACATACTGTACTGGCCCTTCATATTTGTGTCTTTGTGATAAGACCTAGACTCACAGGCTTCCATCGGTTATGTGTCCAATATGAGATTTTAGGTAGCTTCTACGGAGGGTAAGCTTGGTTTGGGGTTTGTTTGTATATTTTTGTTTTTGTTTGTTGTTTGTTGTTTTCTATTGTTGCCCGAGTTTGGCTGCTCTCAATCAATCAGACATGGGGAGTTGGTAGGCAATGCCTTCAGTTGCTCGGTGGTCATTTTGGTTGGAGGAATGGGGGTGATTCCAACTGAGGAGTGACGGAGAAAGCTGTGGGGCAAATGGTTCAATCTACTTAGGATTTGCCACCTGAGCGCTGCCAGGGAATGTGAGGGTGGGGTCTTAGGCACACACCCGGCTCAGCTGCCACACAAGCTATGCAATAGGCTTCAAGTTTGGGGTGGTGTGGGCAGGCCAAGAACTCGCCAGGCTGCCCCGGAGCACAGACGTGTATATCCCAGTCTAGGGCTGGAAGTTGGGTGTGCTGCAAGCTGGCTAGGGTCAACTGGACCAGTGCCCGGGATGTGGGACCTGGGCTAAGTTTGAAGGTTGGGTATGGCATGCATGGGCTAGCATCTTGTGACTCACCAGACGGGAGTGGAGCACAGGAAGTGTGACCATGCTAGGTCTGGAGGTTGGATATGGTGCCGGGGAATTAGTAAGCACCAGGGTCAGGCAGACTCAGCAGGCTAAGCTGGTCCAGAGGATGTGCTTCCGGGTCCAAGCCTGGAGGTTGGGAAGGACACAGGACGGGCTCAGCAGACTGCCCTGGTGCTCAAGATGTGAGACTCTGGCTAGGTCTGGTAGTGGAGGATAGTACAGATGGGCTAGGATCAGGCAGACTCAGCAGGCTGGACAAGAACACAGATGTGTGACCCGGGCTAGACTTTGAGGTTGGGCATGGTACAAGCAAGCTAGGGTAGGGCAGACATGGCAAGTTGGACTTGGACCCTCCCTCTGCATCATTAACCATCACCTCCATCCTCTGTGTCAGTGGCAAGGCCTAGTCCTGCACTCACATATTTGCATCACCCCTTAATAAGGGTCATGGTAGCAGGCTTGAGCACAGTTCCTGCACAAGGCACCCCACCTCACTGTTGCCGCACATGGTGGAGAACTCTGCTGATGGAGGGATCATAAGAAACAGTTTGTTTTTCCCACATGAACAGGCAGGCTGTCCTCAGCAGGGCCTGGAGGACAACACCAGCTTCCGATGACCTCCCTACCTTTGCTCAGCATCTTCTTCATCAAAGAGGGACAGACCCATGTCATATGCCCAGCATGTAGCCCCATGCCCAGCACAGCATGCACCACAAAACAGTGTTGTTCATGGGACAGGGAAGCCGGCCCGTCACTGTGCATGATTTGGCTTCGCAGTGAGACTCAGACAGGGAGAGCCATGTTGCAAAGATCTCTTCCAGAACCCAGCCGTCTACAGGTCTGCCTGTCCTGTTGATAGGAGGGAGCAGTGTGCCCTGGTCCCATTTGCCATCTGGACCACCTCATCCCTGCTTCCTAGCCAGGGCCTGACACATTGCATGTCTGAAGGAATTCTGTGTCCCTGAAAAGGTGACTTGGTGTTTACACAGACAGACAGGAGCCTACAGTGACTCCCTCCTCTTCTCTCTGCCCATCAAGCCTGAACCTGAGCAACAGCGATATCCTGACCATCTACGATGGCGATGAGGTTGTACCCCATGTCCTGGGCCAGTACTTTGGCACCAGCAGCCCTCAGAAGCTGTACTCCTCAACGCCAGACCTCACCATCCAGTTCCACTCGGACCCCGCCGGCCTCATCTTTGGCAAGGGCCAGGGATTTATCATGAACTATATAGGTAGGTATTTCAACCCGTCAACCTTGTTTGTGCTGGAGGAAGACTGTGCATGGTGGTTTCCTAGTGTGGGTACATCTGTGTGGATGCTCTGGGGCTGGTGGATCTGTCAATGCAGTGGCATAGCTGTCCCGGGTGGTTTCAGGAGCACGGGCTCTCTAGTCATGAGGACCAGGGTTTATATCCTCGCACTATTGTGGAGGGCTGTGTGGCCTTGTGGGAGTCAGTGAGCCACTCTGAACATGCTTCTCTCATGAGTAGAGTGGAAACATTGAAGGGGTGGATGTGAGAACTTATCAAATGAGGCCTCGTAACGCTAAGGCGTGGTGTTTCCTGGGTTGTCGGCTGTGACCTCACTGCACATGCCCGCTTCCCTCTATTTGCAACTTCTCACATCTCATCTGCTCCCTGTCCCCTGTCCTGTGGCCCGCTCTCCCTAAGGATGCCACTTCTTCTGAGTCACTGAACAGGGCAGCTCTGCCTAGCCTCCTTCACATGCTTCAGGCCTGGGCATACAGCAGAGTACATCTTCCTTGGTTCTCAGTGTGGCCTTGTCTGCCCCCATTACTCTTTCCAAGAGGCTAACGAAGGCATCCATCCTCTGAGTTCTGCTTCTTGGGCCCTTTTTCCTTCGCTGTGTTACAAACATCTGGGAACATTTCTGCTGCTGCTCCTGAGTTCTTCTCCGGGGCACAGAGGATCGCCCTTTTGATCAGCAAGCCTTTGGAGTAAGGAGTTCTGGTGGCTTGGCTCCCATCTATCTCCAGAGACTCCCTCTCCCTCCCGGCTGAAAGATGAAGTCATCCTCAGCTTCCTCTGTTCCCCTGGTGCCAGAGGCAACCTTCAGACTAGCATCTGCTGGATGGCAAAGCTCTGACTCCGTCCAAGGCTGGTCAAGGTGACCCGGTGCCTGGCCAGTGCTCTTCGGCAATGTCTTAAAGTGTTCTTGTATGCTGAAGTTGAAGCCAGGCATCCTGTGACAGTTCAGGACCGCCACGTCCCGTCATGCACATTACGTGTCCAACCTAAGGGACAGTGGCCCCTGCAGTGATGTACTGAAGGCCGGAGGGTTCCACTTGATTCAAAGGCAGTGATTGATTAGTGATGTCTGCTGTGAACAAGAAATCAGGCTGGGTGGAGGTGGTGCACGCCTTTGATCCCAGCACTCAGGAGGCAGAGCCAGGCAAATCTCTGTGAGTTCAAGGCCAGCCTGGTCTACAGAGCGAGATCCCAGACAGGCTCCAAAACTACACAAAGAAACCCTGTCTTGAAAAAGCAAAAAAGAGAGAGAGAGAGAGAGAGAGAGAGAGAGAGAGAGAGAGAGAGAGAAATCAGCACATGTTTGATGCTTCTGGGAATTTCTTTTGCCCAAAGGTTGGTTGGACCCTGGTTCTAGCTTGACCATAAACCTGAAGTCATGATTTCAGATCCTTGGTGCCTGCTAAGGCCTTCACAGATCCAGAAGCGAATACACAGAAGGATCCATACATGTTGCCAGGACATGCTATGTCTATGTTCGTTAACCCTTGCATTGCTGTGTGGGATAGACAGGTTGTGATGCTTGGCCTCACTCTGCAGAGGACGCCAGTGAGGCTGAATGTGTATCAAACATGACTGAAACTGGATGTCTTCCTTAAGGGAGAAAAAAGGACCAGGCTGGGCTCTGGTGCAGTCAACAGAAATCCTAAGAGCCGGGCACGATGGCATACGCTTTTAATGCTAGCGCTCAGGAGACAGGCGCACATGGATGTCTGTGAGTTCAAGACCAGCCTGGTCTCTAGAGCAAGTTCCAGGCCAACCGAGGCTGCATAGTGACACCCTATTAAAAAAAGGGGTGGGAGTAGGGGAGAAAAAAGAAAAGACACTCTGGAAGCCCTGGGTTCCATCCCAGGGTGGTCCACAGCTGTGACCCCAGCACTCAGGAAGATTAGAGGTTCAAGGTCACCTTCAGCTGCACAGTGAGTTCAAAGCTGACACAGGCTACATGAGACTTTATGAAAGTAGAAGATGAGAGAGAGTGTGTGTGTGAGTTGTCTAACTCCCAGGCTGGTCTCCGGAGCCTCTAGGGACGGGCAGTTTGGTGCCTCCATGCTACCTGCTGGGGAAAGCAGAATCGCCATTTTCCTGGTAGTGGCCTTCTGAAAACTGAAACACGGCAAGTGTAGGTAACTCGGCCATGGCCACCCAGGTAGAGAATGGTGCCAACGTGACTCCTGCCGCTGAGGAGGGGACAGGGTCCTCCACAGGATGTGGCATGGTAGCTCCCACTGAGGGTCAGGCGAGCAGATCTTTCTGTCTGAAGGCATTTGGCCAGAGAAAGCCTGCAGCACCCGCCCCATTTCTTCCTTCCCATCCATCTTCCAGCATGTATGTGCAGCTGAGTCCCAAATCCAGCGATTGTCTGATTTTTCAGAGACCTAAAAGTAGGGGCCCCTGCTCCCATCCAGGAGACTCAAGAAGCCTTTCCCCTGGCCCCTCCCTTCAGGCATCTGGGAGAGGTCCTGTCTCCAAATAAAAGTGTGCTGAAATCCTGGAGCAAGCCGCTTCTGGCTGTTTGGGGTGGCTTTCCTGACAGTCGAGGCCACTGCTGTCCCCAGAAGTATATTAAACTGTTTTAGACCTGCTCACCATACGCTCTCACACAAAGACAGCAAGAGTCGGGTTTGGACCACCTCAGTGACAGGTCTGTAGGAGGGAGAGAGGATCCCACCCCAGTGACACCTTTGGGTGTCCCGGGTTGTGGCAAACGTTCTCCAGAAATGTGCCGTTTGAGCTGAAGAATTTGCCAGTGGTGGCTTTCACGAGTGGTGAGCTGTTGTCCTGCTGTGAACTGATCCTCCACAGGCTACAGGATCCCCCTCCAGTGGACCTGCCTCTAACTGCTTTTCCCGAACCTAAGGAAGATGTTTTGTTTTATAAAGAGGTATCACGGAACGACTCGTGCTCAGACTTGCCTGAGATCCAGAACGGCTGGAAAACCACTTCCCACACAGAGCTGGTCAGGGGAGCCCGGATCACATACCAGTGCGACCCCGGCTATGACATCGTGGGCAGCGACACCCTCACCTGCCAGTGGGACCTGAGTTGGAGCAGTGACCCCCCATTTTGTGAAAAAAGTAAGAGTCTTTTTTTTTTTTTTCTCTCCCTAAGTCAAACTGGGTGGAAAGTCCCTCCCAAAGACACACGTCACGTGGAGTCAACCCTACCTGTTTAAGGTGGGAGCTGGCCTCCTTCCTCAAATGGTTTCACTGGAACCCCAGCTCTGTTGCCTACAGTCTAGTAGAAATGAAAATAGATGAAATGTATTGGGCGGAGAGTGACAGGGAGCAGTGGGGACTGTAGCAAATGAGTGTGCCCAGCCTTGTGAAAGCGATGCTGAATCTTTAACATGTCTGTAGAGCCAAGCAGAGCAAATCAAAGCCATCTTCCTCCAGTTCTGAGCTCCCTGCACCGGCAGCCAGTCTCCTTCCTGCTGACTCCCGGGTGCTGCCCCAGGAGTGCTCCCTGTCCTGACAGGCGAAGTGCTCCCTGTCCTGATGGGGGTAAGGAAAGGAGGCGCTGCTAGCTTCTTGCTCATGTCCTACAGCAAGGGAAGGAGCAGAGCTTTGACGTGGCCTCTTCTCCTGGCCGGTTTCTTCCCCCACCTCCCGCATCAAACTCGTAGCTCCAACCCTGTGGCAGGGACCTCCAGGTGACAGTTTAATGTCCCTGTTCCACAAGACTGGAATCAGAACAGCTCGATAATAACAAGTGCTGGCAGAGGGTGAGGGAGATGGGGAAGGGACAGATCAGGGACTGGGCCACCTAAGGGGAAAGACAGCAGCCAGGCCACACGGGAAGAGCTACCGAAGAGCCACGGTCAGCCACGTGCACATGTGTGGTACCTGTGGCACCTGGAACACTCAGATGGACCCAGGGAGGCAGGGAGGCAGGTGGACGGACAGATGGATGGATGGATGGGTTTATAGATACGGATGAGCCTGGTCTGTGCATAGGTAGGTCCTGACATTTTCTATGTAGGTATCTCTCTACATGTCTCCATGTGTAGATATCTGCTCATATCTGTTGGTAGATAAATGTGTGGGATTCCTAGACATGGATATTTATGCAGGTAAGATGGAGTTATAGACCATGCGTTTAATATACAATGTGTATGATATATGTGTACAAGGTAACTAATGCATAACTCTATATGTGACATATGACTTTGTCTCTCTATATCTATATAAAGCTATATCTAGATGGATGGACAGATGGACAGATACACAGACAGACAGGATAGATGGCTACGTGGGTGGACAGATGGACAGAGGATTGGCAGATGGGTGGATAGACAGACAGATGGTTTACAGGTGGAAATGGCTGCAGAAGGGTATTCTACACGAAGGGATGCACGTGCGTAAACTGCCCATTCCGAGGGTGGTGGACGTTGTTCACATCACTCAGGTGTTCACTTCCTTCCTTGTTAATTAGTTTACTGTTTCCCTTTTATCTGTATTGATTTTCTAATTAAAGTGCAATTGATGCTGGTTTCCCAGGGTCAGGCATCCCAGAGAGCAGGAACAGCCCCCACTCTGTTCCTCCCACTCTGGCCACTGCGAGGGATTTCATAGAACGGATGCTCAAACAGCCCTTCCCTCCCCGCCATGCTCACCTCACCCCCCCACACACACCCTGCTCACCCCTACACACACCGTGCTCACCCACACACATACACTGTGCTCACCCCACACACACCATGCTCACCCACACACACACACTGTGCTCACCCCCACACATACACTATACTCACCCCCACACACACTGTGCTCACCCACACATACACCATGCTCATCCCACACACCATGCTCACCCCACACACCATGCTCACCCCACACACACCATGCTCACCCACACACACACACCTTGCTTACCCACACACACACCGTGCTCACCCACACACACATCCTGCTCACCCCACACACACCGTGCTCACCCACACACACACACCCTGCTCACCCACACACACACCCTGCTTACCCCCACACACACACCCTGCTCACCCCCACACACACCATGCTCACCCACACACACACACCATGCTCACACCCCCACACACACACACCGTGCTCACCCACACACACACACCGTGCTCACACACACACACCGTGCTCACACACACACACACACACCGTGCTCACACACACACACCGTGCTCACCCACACACACACACCGTGCTCACCCACACACACACCGTGCTCACTCCCATACACACCGTGCTCACACACACACACCGTGCTCACCCACACACACACACACACCGTGCTCACCCACACACACACACCGTGCTCACACACACACACCATGCTCACACACACACACACCATGCTCTCTCTCACACACACCATGCTCTCTCTCTCACACACACACACACACACACACACACACACACACACACACCGTGCTTACCCCCGACACACACACTGTGCTCACCCCGCTCAGTGATGATTTATACCTTAGATATAGGTTTGGGGCCTGGCGAAAACTTTGGGGGCACACTCAGGAATAAAATTCAGGTCTCCTCCCACCTGACCTGTTCTCCAGCCACCTCTGCGGAGCCGTGTGCTCTGTCCGCAAAAGGTAAAGGGCTGACTTGAGGAACTTTCTAGATCCTCCCGTCAGTCTTGGTGACCCGTGGTGTCCCTGTACACCCATGTGCTCCTCTGTCCGCAGTTATGTACTGTACCGACCCTGGGGAGGTGGAGCACTCCACCCGCCTCATCTCCGACCCCGTGCTGCTGGTGGGCACCACCATCCAGTACACCTGCAGCCCCGGATTTGTGCTCGAAGGGAGTTCGCTTCTCACCTGCTACAGCCGCGAGACCGGGACTCCCATCTGGACATCTCGCCTGCCCCACTGTGTCTGTGAGTCCTGCGTTCAAACTGGGGTCGTTGTTTCGGGCTTGCCTCTCCTGCCGCAGAGGAGGCCGGCCTGGGGGAGGCATCACATTGCACACTTGTGTTGCTACCACCACACACCACAGCAGCGGGCACTGTCGGGGCAATGGCTCTCAGGTGAACATGTCAGCCCTCTGCCGGGTTTCCCTCGCTTCTCTCTTGTTTCATGTTCAGAAGAACATGAGACGTGGGGTTGGGGAGACTTGCTCTGCTAACTTAAGGGCTGGAGTTTGAATCCCCAGCACCCACGCCGGTGGAGGAGGCAGGGACAAGGGATCCAGGCTGAGCTGGACTAGCCAAACAGAACTCCCGGTTCAGAGAGAGATACTGCCCCAGGAGAGTGAGAAGTGGTACGGGAAGACATCAACATCGACCTCTGGCCTCAGCACACACACACACACACACACACACACACACACACACACACACATACCGCACACGCACAGTCACACGCATGTATGTCAACACAACACTTGCTTGCACAACACACATGTGCATGCAAAAAGAGAGGGAGAGGGAGAGAGATCGAGGATAAGGAGAAGATTCTAAAGCCAGGCGTGGCGCGTGCCTGTCATCCCTTTGGGGAGCCTGAAGCAGGACTAGGGGTTCTCAGCCAGGCTGAGCGTCACAGGGAGACCCTATCTAAGAGATGGGGGAAGGGATGCAAGGTTCAGAAAAGCCTTGGCCACCACCTACTTAACAGAGAGTTCAGTTGCAAGGCCAGGCTTCTGATGAGCCCCTGAAACCCTGCCCACAGCAACTATAGACCAAGACAGTGTGAAGTAGGGGAGTTGTGTGGCCAAGAGAGTTCACAGGCCATTGAGGTTTAAAACAGCTGTGTTCCCAGCACCTATGTCCGGGGCTCACAACTGCCTGTAATTTAGCTCCAAGGGACCTGACCCCCTCTTCTGCCCTCTGATGGCCACACTCGTGACATCCTCTGATGGACACACAGATGCACATGTTTACACTTAAATTCTCCCCAGGCCACCGAAGCCTGGAGCCTCCCCCCACCGGGAGATGTTCCTGGAAATCTCCCTATCAGGTACAGGGCTGAGTAGTACCAGCTTCCCTGACACCCATGCTAATGATCTTGCAAGTCACAGGAGGTGTCAGGACACTAGAGAACCTTGGGGAACAGGGAAGGGATGGAGCAGCCTCACTGGGGGAGGGGAGAGGGAAAGTTCCTTCTCATGATGGCCTGGGTGGGGGCGGTGGGGAGGCTGAAAACTGAATTGAACCAGCTTGAGGGCCAAAGTATCACCAGACTCCGATGATAGCTCGGCCCCTTCCTCCTTGTGAGACGCTTGATAAATGAGTTGCCTGGGCCTCGGTTTACTTGTCTATAAAATGGCAATGCAGCGAGCCATTGACCGGTGGAGGCAACCTCCCCACCAAGCCTGTCCACACTACCTGATGGCTGAGTAACTGTGTCAAGTGACCCGATGGTCTCACCAGCTAAGCAGGGAGGAGAACAGTCAGATCTGTGTCTCCGGGCCACCGGACGACCCTATATAAAGAAAAAATTTCTGAACCATCTGTGGTGGTTGGTGTATACCGATAATCTCAGCACTGCTGAGGCAGGAGGATGGCAAGTTCAAGGCCATCCTGAGCGGCATAGTAGCAAGACCCCCGTCTCCAAACAAAGCTGACTGCAGGTTGTTGCCGTGAGATAGCACAGGCGTTGTGGTCTTGACTCCCCGGGACTTTGGAGACTTAGGATGGCTGTCATCTATCCAAAATGAACATCCACGTATTTCAGACATGAAGTAAGTGACAGACTAACCCATTGATCGTCCTGTGAGTTCACCTCTTCCCTTGTGGCCCCAACTAGATTTGCAGTCACCTAGGAGACACACCTCTGGACAAACTCCTGCAGTTTCCAGAGAGAAGACACTGTCACTATGAACCCTTGGTGTGGGTGGTACCATCCTATGGGCTGAATAAAAAGAGGGTTTCATCTCTCCGCCTCCTGACTGGGGACACAGTGTGACACACTCCTGCCGCCACGCCTTCCTCGCCCCGATGGACTGTACCCTTAACTGGGAGACCGACTAGACCCTTCCTTCCTGAGCCACTCCAGGGTTGAAACCTGGTCATTCAGCAGCCAGAAAACAAGTCACAGATGCGTCAAAGTGAACTGTAGATCTCACTGGGCCTTTCGGAACAGCACCCTGCAGCCAGCATGGCAGCCCACACCTGCAATCCCGGCACACGGGTGGGGCAAGAGGGTTGTGGAGTCATTTGAACATTCAAGGTAGACGATTCCCGAAAGGATTATAGAGAAAGCTCCTGGGGTGCTACTGCCATCTGCTGGTCACTTCTGGGTACTACGGGAATTGTGTAGGGGGGGCTTTCAAGGTGCCTCTCTGCTCTGGAAACATGGGGGTCCAGATTCTCCTCAGTGCTCAGGACGGCTGAGCTCTGGCAGAACAGAACAGAAACCAGCTCACCACCTCCACTCCAGCCAGCTCCCAGCACCGGCCTAGCACAGGCTGAATGCACATCAGTTGTCTACCAAGCCGAGTGTCACAGAGTCTGATGAACTCTCTCTATGAAGTTAACGACTCACTTCATCTAAGCAAACCAGAAAAGATTAGAACCGACGTTTAGACTGGATGTCACAGCACACCCTTGTCCTCTCTCCCTGTGGCAGGGCTAAAGCAGGAAGTTCATGAGTTCAAGCCAACCTGTCACTGAAAAGCAAAGGCTAGGGGTATAAGTCGCTGTTTAGATTACCTAAGACTCAGAAAATAAACTGAAAATTGAATTAAGTTTAAAAGTCCTCCCTCCCACAAGCCCAGGCTCACTCTTCAGGGTTTAACAATCCCTTGCTGTGCCTCAGGTCGCATCCACGGATGTGTAACACAAGGAGTCTTGGAGATTTCCCAGGGCTGACTGAAGGGAGGCGCTGTGGCGTGATTGTGGACCTGGCTGCAAGTCTCAAACTATTCACAGAGCCAAGGGCAAACCTGAAGTCTATAGATAACCTTCATTGCATGTGACAGTAGCCTTGGCCAAGCCTGGTCCTCATGAGCCACTCTGGGGAGCTGATCTAAAGGGGACTCTGTGCTGGTCTCTACCCCACCCGTCACGGCTGTGACGCCCTCCTCCCTGGGAAGGGGTGCTCTCCAGCACAGGAGGCTGCAGCCATCTCCTCCCACCTGTGTGTCTGGTGGACTCCTGAGAATGTGGAGTGCACACACACTCAAGGGCAGGACACGGAGTGACCCTTCCTAGTTTCTCTCAGGTCCCACAGCCAGGCAAGTTGGCTCTAGGAAACAGGTGTGGGTGCCTGCCAGGACATGTCCACACTATCACGGTCATCTGAGATGCATCAGCCAAGATAAGCCTCCAATTGTTGTTGTTTTTATGCAATTTTTATTTATTATTTTTAAATAACTTTTTTTTCATTTATTTTACATACCAACTGCAGTCTCCCCTCCCTCCTCTCCTTCCAGTCCCCCCCCCCCCGTTTCCCATCTACCCCCCTCCCCTTCCACTCTTCCTCCATCTCCACTCAGAAAGGGGCAGGCCTCCATGGGCTTGAGCAAAGCATGGCATATCTAGTTGAGGCAGGACTGAGCTCCCCTTGTGTCAAGCCTGGGCAAGGTAATCCACCATGGGGAACAGGTTCCCCAAAGCCAGCAGGATCCAGGGACAGATCCTGATCTCACTGCTAGGAGCCTTACAAAGAGATCAAGCTACACAACTGTCACACACATGCAGAGGCTCTAGGTCGGTCCCATGGAGGCTCCCTAACTGCTGGTGCAGAGTCCATGAGCTCCCACGAGGTTGGATCAGCTGTCTCTGTGGGTTCCACCATCATGACCCACCCCCTACCCCGGCTCATACAATTCTTCCTCCCTTTCTTCAGCAAGACTCCCAGAGCTCAGCGCAGTGTTTGCCTGAGCATTTCTGCATCTGCTTAATCAGTTACTAGATAGAGTATCTCTGATGACAATCAGGGTAGACACCAATCTGATTACAGCAGGTGGCCAGTTCAGGCACCCTCTCCACTATTGCTAGGAGTCTTAGCTGGGGTTATCCTTGTGGATCCCTGGGGGTTTCCATGGAGCCAAGTTTCTCCCTAACCCCAAAATGCCCCTCCATCAAGATGTCTTTACTCTCCCCCTCTGTCCCTCCTCCAGCACCCAGCCCACCCAATCTGCTCCCTCAAGTTCCCATCCCTCCATCACCTGCCGTCAGTTTACCCAGGAGATCTCTTCTATTTCCCCTTCCCAAGGAAATCCATGCGTCCCTCATTGGGCCCTCCTCATTATCTAGGCTCTCTGGGGCTGTGGACTGCAAGTTGGTTTTGCTATACTTTACTCCTAATATCAACTTATGAGTGAGTACATGCTGTTTGTCTCTCTGGGTCTGGGTAACCTCACTCAGAATGATTTTTTCCTAATTCCATCCATTTGCCTGCAATTTCATGAGGTCATTTTTTTTTACAGCAGAACAATACTCCATTGTGTAAATGTACCACATTTTCTTTATCCATTCTTCGGTTGAGGGGAATCTAGGCTGTTTCCAGGTTCTGGCTATTATGAATAATGCTGCTATGAACATAGATGAGCAAGTGTCTTTGTGGTATAATTGAGCATCCTTTGGGTATATGCCCAAGAGTGGTATAGCTGGGTCTTGAGGTAGATTGATTCCCAATTTTCTGAGAAACCACCATATTGATTTCCAAAGTGGCTGTACCAGTTTGCATTCTCACCAGCAGTGGAGGAGTGTTCCCCTTGCTCCACATCCTCTCCAACATAAGCTGTCGTCAGTGTTTTTGATCTTAGCCATTCTGACGGATGTAAGATGGTATCTCAGAGTTGTTTTGATTTGCATTTCCCTGATGACTAAGGATGTTGAGCAATTCCTTAAACATCTTTCAACCATTTGAGATTCTTCTGTTGAGAATTCTCTGTTTAGATATGTACCCCCATTTTTAAATTGGATTATTTGATATTTTGATGTCTAGTTTCTTGAGTTCTTTATATATTTTGGAGACCAGCCCTCTGTCAGATGTGGGGTTGGTGAAGATCTTTTCCCATTCTGTAGGCTGCGGTCTTGTCTTATTGATGGTGTCCTTCACCTTACAGAAGCTTTTTAGTTTCAGGAGGTCCCACTTGTTTATCTCAGTGTCTGTGCTACTGGTGTTCTATTCAGGAAGTGGTCTCCTGTGCCAATGCATTCAAGACTATTTCCCACTTTCTCTTCTATCAGGTTCAGTGTAACTGGATTTATGTTGAGGTCTTTGATCCACTTGGACTTGAGTTTTGTGTATGGTGACAGATAGGGATCTATTTGCATTCTTCTACATGCCAACATCCAATTATGCCAGCACCATTTGTTGAAGATGCTTTCTTTTTTCCATTGTATATTTTGATAAGCCTCCAATTGTATGGTGGCCAGGAAGATCCCTTTCTCCTCATCCACACTGTATTGGTCACTCTGGCAGAGAAGAGGCTCCAGCCTGGCCCTGTATTCTGCTGTGTGCCTCTGGCCTCAGTCTTGTGGGACCGAGTTTGGATTTGTTTTATTTATCTCTGTGAATACTGTGAGGACAACACGACATCAAGACGCAATTTTCAAGGGAAAAGGGTTGATTCTGGCTTACAGTGGAGGGGCTGCAGTCCAGCATGGTGGGGGTGGGGGAGGAAGTGTGGGTGGGAGCAGGTAGGCCGGCTGGTCACATTGCATCTGCACTCAGGAGGCAGAGAGGAACAGGAAATGGTGCCAGGCTATGAAACCTCAAGACCCGCCCCCAAAGATATACATCCTCCAGAGAGGCTTCCCCTCTTTTTTTTTTTTTTTTTTTTTTTTGGTTTTTCGAGACAGGGTTTCTCTGTGTAGCTTTGCGCCTTTCCTGGGACTCACTTGGTAGCCCAGGCTGGCCTCGAACTCACAGAGATCCGCCTGGCTCTGCCTCCCGAGTGCTGGGATTAAAGGCGTGCGCCACCACCGCCCGGCAAGGCTTCCCCTCTTAAAGGTTCGGTGACCTTCCCAAGGAGCGCTCCCAGCCAAGCAACAAGTGTTCAATCCCATGAGCCTGCAGGTGACACTTTGTGGTGTCATTCAAACCACAACACACCTCACGCTTATGGGATATGTTGGTTGATGGAATAACTGGTACTTCCTGTGAAACAAACCCTGTGCCGGGTGCTAGGATCTCGAAATGAGCACAATATAATATTGAGTTCCAGGAAGTGTTAGAGAGAACACACACCACCACCGCCACCACACGCAGTGCTGGGGACATTACAGAAACTCCAGGGACATTGAAATCCCCAAGGACAGACCTGGGTCAGCAAGGGGTCTTTAGATGATACACCTTACAGAAGAAGAGGTAGTAACCACTTCAGGCCCTTGCTGTGGGTCACAAGTCTGGGGTCCTTGTGGGCCCTTTAGCCCGCACCACGTGGACCCATCTAGGTGGCGGCAGCACACACCAAAGCCGGGTGTCTCACCCGCCACGGTGATTTATTAGAAAGAAAGAAGTGCCCATCTCAGACAGTGTCATCAGAGGAGGTTTCCCAGGTTCACAGCCGAAAGCAAGTCTGGGGTCCCGGCAATACCCAGGGGACAGTCCCAGGAGGTAGGAACCTCAGAGCCATCTCCACTTCTGTCTGTGGAGCTCACCGGTGACAAAGGGAGAGAGAACTTGCAGGGAGGGAGAGAGAAGAGAAGGCAGGGAGGGGAGGAGAGTGCCCTTCACTCAGCAAGGTGTTTAGTGTGAGGTAGGCACAGCTGCAGGGAAAGGAAGATGGAGTGGCCCTGGGGGACCGTTGAGAGCAGCTGTCAAACGCGTCCAGGTCCTGTGAGTCTCAACAGACCAGTCCCCCTGAGTCCTGGTCTGGGCACTGTGGGTTTGAGAAGAAGGCTTACCCTCAGAAGACGGAAGCCTAGGCTGCAGGCTTGCCTTGGGTCCCTTCTCTCCTGAGGCTTGCTCACCTGGGGGCACCTAAAGCTGCTGATGAAACGCCCTCCCTCTCATCTTCCTGAACGGCGGCGGGCAGCTGGTGCAGGAGGCAACACCTGGAGCCACGGCTCTTCTCAAGCCAGAGTGAGGTCCCACCGGTGGGTCTCTGTGGAAAATCTGGAACCTGTGTGCATCATTAGTGAGAACGTGGCATGGGGTAGCTGATGTCCCAGACTGCATACAGGTCCTCAAAAATCAAAATGGGGACCACCCTGGGACCCAGTAGTCATTTTTCTGGGTGTCTACCCCCAAAGAACCAGAAGTGGAACTGAGCTGGATTCGCACACTCAGAGTGACATCAGTACTGTTGGGAAACGGGGACACGGGGCATGGTCTGCTTGTCAACGGAATACTATTCAGCCTTAAAAAACGGAAGCACTTAGGACACGGAGAGGAGCCTCGAGGACCTCTGCTAAGAGAAATAAGCCATTCCTCCCAGAGTCCAGTCACACCTGTGTGAATCCCTGTCTTCCTCGGGTTCACAGACACTGAACGTGGAAAGATGGCTTCCGGAAGCTGGGGCGAGGTGCGCCGAGTCCTAGAGGTCAGCTGTTCACGGCTAAGTCGGTAACCTTTGTGAGGATTTTGCCGCGATTTAAAATCTTGCAGCTGTCTCAGGATTTGTGGTGCTGAGCGATGTTTGCTGGCTGCTACCCAGGGGCAAACAAGGCTCACCCAGCAAGTTCCACACCCTAGGTCTCCCAGGACTTGGCGTCGGCAGTACCCAAAAGCAGCCACCAGAGGGGAGTGTGAACCTGTTGGTTGCGGCCACTTCAGGCTCCTGTCATTTGATTCCACAGACAATTGTCCTGAATAATGGCAGCACTTTACAGTGTGGGCGCTGCTGGGCAGAAGAAGAAAACACTAAGAAATTTGGTGGCCGGTGGCATCAGGGAAAGACTCCTGGAGGAGAAATGATGAGTGACAGAGACCAGACCTGGACACGCCAGATGGGCTCTGGAGGAGTGGACAGTCTTTTCAATCGATCGCCACCAAGATCCATCACTTAGTGAGCACCCTCCACCTGGCGAGGACATTCTCCACCTCTTACATCCATTCTCTTAGGGAGTCCTGCAGTCCTGTTCCCATGTGCTAAGGAGAAAACTGGAGATCAGAGAGGATGTAATACTTTCTGGAGGTCACTCAGCTAGTAAATGAAAGAACTGACAGTTTTTAACCCGATTCTGGACCCCTATTCATCCTGCGATGCTCATGTGTAGTGTGTACCCAGAGATGGGAGAGAGGATGAGGGGAAACCATGTGGGTGCAGGATGGGGCTCTGGAGAGGGGATGCTGAGGGGCGGGCTAGGTCACCCAGAGAATGGTGCTGAGTCTGAGACAGACTCTCAGAGTCCGTGTCTGGCTTCATTTCAGCTGAGGAGTCCCTGGCATGTGACAATCCAGGGTTGCCTGAGAATGGGTACCAGATCCTGTATAAGCGGCTGTACCTGCCTGGAGAGTCCCTCACCTTCATGTGCTATGAGGGCTTTGAGCTCATGGGCGAAGTGACCATCCGCTGCATTCTGGGACAGCCGTCCCATTGGAGCGGGCCCCTGCCCATCTGTAAAGGTAAAGAGACCCGAGGAGCCAGGGTCAGGGCTGGCTCCAGGAGAAGCCGAGCTTGCTCTGAGGCTGGCCTGTGTGGCTTCGTGGAATCCAAATCCAGTGGGTTCCTGTCCAGTCTGCTTTCTTTCTTTGGTTCATTCATTTCTTTCTTGAGACAGTCTTATGTAGCCCAAGCTAGCCTAGAACTTCCTTTGTAGCCAAGGCTAACCTTGAGCTCCCGATCCACTTACTTCCACCTCCCAAGTGCTGGGATTGCCGATGTGCCCCCACCACACCTCTTCTTGGTCCCTTTTTTGTGACTGTAACAAAATATCTGAGAACAGGTAGTTTATATAGAATAGAAGTCTGTTTGGTCCAGGGTAGTGAAGGCTGAGTGCCCAAAGCTTGGCTCTGCACCTGTAGGGGATCCCTGCTGCCTGCTGACATGGCAGGGCTATCTCATACCCTGTCACTGTCCAAAGCCCCCTCCCCCCTCCCCGCCTCAAACAACATCAACCTATAAATCTGGGGACCGATTCTCTAGTTGGGGGCACCTTTGGAAGACTGCAGCTAACCAGCTTCTTAGCCGGGGTTGTTGTCTCCGATCGATGGTGACTTCAGTTAGTCGAAGTGTAATCAGGAGTCCTGGGACCAGCCAGGACATAGTAAATGCAGAGTGGCCAGGGTGGCCTGGCCGCTATGGGTACAGTCTTCCCACTTAAGACTTCACTTCCAGGCTCTGCATCTGGGAGTGCCCTGGTCTGGGCAGTTGAGCGCTCGGCCAGCATGGTGACTTTGGTGACAGAGCATGGGATATCATCCCTGGTACCTTGAACCTCAGGGCTTTGTAAGAAACAGGAGTTTATGGAAATAGTTTGATATAGAATGCAGACCCCGGTCAATAAATACAGGTGACAGATGCAATGCAAAGGTCTGAGTGACATGGATTTCGAAGCTGGAGCCGGTTCACCCCGGCTGCAGTCGGTGTTGGGGTCTTGAGACACACCTCCTTGGAAATAATATAAAAGACCACGTGAAAAGACCAGTAGTTAGAGGTGGTGTGGGGGTCACACAACTGTCTTTCCAGCCATTGGGAGGCTGACACTGAATGTTCAAGGCCCGCACAAGAGGCTGTTTAAAAAAAAAAGTTAAGAGCTGTGAACGAAGCTGGAGCTGCCGGGTTGGAATCCCAGGCTCTCTGCTTGCTGCACTTCTGTGAACCCATTGGCTCATCTGTAAAATGTCGATGATCACATGTGCCAAAGGAGACTGGCAAGGGGTGGGTGGGAGCATGCAAGAGCTCCTAGCACAATGCAGAACACACGGCAGGCGTCATCACCATCCATGATGCCCAGGCTACTTGCCCATCTCTTTCCCCTCACCACCTTGGGAGGTGCTGTGGGGGGAACCATGCTGCGTAACACCAGAGGCACCACCCCCACACGGTGCACCCTGGGTTTTCTAATGTAGGCCCATCGGCTTCTCCTTATGCAAACAGTGAACTCCCTCGGTGTTGACGCTGCTTCCTGGTTTCTGTTTCAGTGAATCAAGACAGTTTCGAACACGCACTAGAAGGTGAGTTTTACTCCGTCTCGAAAGTTCCAATACATCCGGCATCTGTGTCGTTAGCTTTTCCCCAGGGGCTCCAAACGCAGCTACTGAGGCTGGAGAGAAGGCTAGGCAGTTAAGAGTGCTCTGCTCTTGCAGAGGATCAGTGTTCTGTTCCCAGCACCCATGTCAGGTGGCTCACAATCACCTGTAACTCCAGCTCTGGGGGGATCTGATGCCCTCTGCTGGCCTCTGTGGGCAACTGCACTCACGTGGCACACACACACACACACACACACACACACACACACGTGGAGGGGCGGGGACAATAATAAAGGCATTTTCAACTTAGGTCCCTAAATATTACCTGAAAGGATTTGACAGTGGCAATGTAGCCAGAGAGACCTGAGAAACCCTGACCCTGCCAGACAGCTTCTGACCAGCCTCACCTCACCTCCTGGGCAGAGCATCTTCTGGCGGCTGAGTGAAAGGCTGCTGGGGGCATCCAGGCCCTGCCTCCCTCTGCCCCCTCTCCCTGGCACAGCCCCATCTCCCTCTCCCGAGTGTGCTTTGTGGGACAGGTGACAACAGCTGACCAGGGTCTCTCATTTCTTAGATTCCTTCCTTCCTTCCTTCCTTCCTTCCTTCCTTCCTTCCTTCCTTCCTTCCTCGTCTTAGTTACTTGCATCCCTGATATGACAGCACACCCCACAAAGGCGTTTTAAGAGGAGGAGGTGCCTATTGTGGCTCCCCGGTCCAGGGTCCAGTCTGCCGTGGAAGGGGAGGCATGGCGGCGGGAGCATGAGGCCGCTGCTCACCGGGCACCCACAGTCGGGAAGCAGAGACGAACGCTGCTCTCAGCTCACTTTCTCCTTTGCATTCAGTCAGGGACCCCAGCCCATGGGGCGGAGCTGCCCGCATCCAGGCTGGGTCTCCCCGCTCCACTTAGACCTTTCCGGATACCTCACATCAGAGGTGGCCACATCTCCTAGGTGTGTCTCCTGATCCCGTCAGGCCAACGGTTGAAGACCCACACATGCAGCAGCCCACCCTTGTGCACCATGTCCGTTCAGCGCAGTGCAGGGCTGTGCACACAGATGGCGGTGACCCGTTCGTTAACCAGTTCGACGGCTGTTCCCGTTGTCTCTGGCACCATTAGTGTTGTTCTAACAACACAGCTAGGTACCAGGCCGGGTGAATTACAGGTCATTAGCTGATGTTCACTTTAATCCGGCAGGAAGAGTAGGGAACAAAGGTAAATGTTAGGAGGATAACGGGTCAGCTGTTCGTGAGAAGCAGGGTGGCCCCACCATGTCCCTCTACCTGGGAATGCCCCACTGCCTCTTGCTGCCCAGTGAGCGGTGGGAAAAGCCACCCAGGGCCCCGGGGCTCAGGAAGTGTAAATGAAGCCAGAGTCCCAGCTGTGCACATTCATTGTGGAGATCAGGATCGGTTATCTCCACCCATGTAGGTGGCGGCTAACGGGTTACAGATGGAGGCGCAGCTGAACTTGGTGAGACATGACCATAGAGAGGGGCAGAGGAGGTCGAGCTTCTAGAAGCGATGTGAGAGAGGGGGACTCACCCTCAAACTGTGCTGGGCAAGTGTCCCCAGACCCCAAGATAGCGGCCATGATCTCTGCAGTTAACACATGCGTTGGGGGGCAAGAGGAGGCTGGGAAGCAGAACTGTCCCCACTGCCCCGAGCCACCGCTGGGTGGCATCCCCACTGGCAATCTCTAGAAGGGTCCCCCAGCCTGGTGCAGCTGCTCAGAGAGGAGGGCAGAGAGCAAGGCAAGATTGTTCCTGAACTTTGTCCAAGTCACCCCCTGAGTTGAATTTTAACCAGATGTCTGCCCTCTCCACGGTACTCCAATGGGCCTAGAATGACCAGATCCAAACTGCTTCTCAGCCACCCTCTGGCTACCACAGCCAAGGGTGACTCTGGGCTCCCTAGCAAGGGTCAGCAGCCTGGCCTCTGTTCTCTGCCTGTGTCCCTCCGTGGGATGTCAGCCGGGGTGGGGCACCCACTTGAGAACCAGGTTCCCCGTGGGTGTGGAGCTGGTGGGAAACAAGGGCCTCAGTGGCTTCTGTGCTCAGTAGCAGAAGCGGCAGCAGAGTCCTCACTGGAAGGTGGGAACATGGCGCTGGCCATCTTCATTCCGGTCCTTCTCATCTCCTTGCTACTGGGAGGAGCCTACATCTACATCACGAGGTAGGTGGGGGTTGTGCAGCCTGGAACTGCACCTCTGGGGCCTCAACGTCTCCACCTGGCCCTTGGATATAGTGACTTCCTGTGATGTGGGGTGCTGTGGTCAGAATCAGAAAGCATCTTGGCACCTCCCGATTCCCCTACCACTTCTCAGCCATAGCCATGCCTCCGTTCACTCTGTTCACTCAGTCACTTAGCAAATGCACAGGAATGTGCCATGGTCCCAGGGCTTGGTCCTGGGTGCTGAAGGTCACAGCGCTTGCCCTCAGTGGACAAAAAGCCACATCCAGACACAGTCATAGGCACACCCACTGATGGTTTCAGAGCTGCTGCCGTGTGCCAGCAGCCTCTGGGCTCGGGGAACATTATCGTGAACGAAGCAGAGCCCAGTGAGGAAACGTAGTGGATCTCCCAAGCACAGAAGGAAAGCAAGCACCAGATAAACGGAAGAGAGCCTGGGAGGGAGAGCAAAGGCCCTGGGTTGGAGGTTGGGTGGCTGGGTAGAGTAGGTAGGAGAGGCTGCAATGAGGAACGCTTTTGAACCAACTTTAAAGTGACAGTGAGTGAACCAGGAGGTGAGTAGGCAGAGAAAGGTGCAGGAGAGGCCCTCCTAGGACCTTAATCCCTGCTCTCTGCAGCTCAGTGTGTGACGGGAGGCATGGTCCAGGGAGGCAGGGGGAAGAGTCAATAGACACAGAAATTACTTAACAAGTCAAATCAATTTGGGCTCCTCCTTCCCAGGGCAGGAGGTGACAGGGCTGGCTCCCTACAACCCTGTAGAGCGATGAACGGAGAGTGCTTGCCCTCAATGGGATTCTCACCCACTCAGGGCTGTCTAGTACCCCATGCCCTTTGCAGAGACTCCTGCAGAGCCTTGGGAGCCAGTGGGGCAGAGGTGTGACTGGAGCTCTGCTGTCTGTCCCTCAGGTGCCGACAATATTCCAGCCTCCGCCTGCCCCTCATGTACTCCCACCCCTACAGCCAGATCACCGTGGAAACAGAGTTTGACAACCCCATCTATGAGACTGGGGTAAGTGGGACCACTGTTCTCCTGGAGGGCTCCCCCTTGCCCACAGCTTGGCTGGCGGAGGGACCACTAGGGAGTCCTGCCTCATCCCTACCAGATCCCCTCCTGAGCAGGGTGCTGGGAGAGCCAGCTCTGCGGGGGGGGGGGGGGGGGCAGTTGCTGTGTCTAACCGAGTTCCAGTCTTTAAAGGCAGCATGGTCCGTTCTTCACCTTGCAGTGCGGGTTCCTGTGGGGCAGCCGGGCATGGTACTGATGCTATAAGCCATCCTCACTGACAGACAGGCATGCGATCTGAGAAAAAAAGTGTCTCCTGACCTCCCTGTCAGGAAAACCTCACAGTGCACTCTCCTATGATCCTGGATGGCCTGGATCACTCACTCTTTGGGGCCTTGAGAGTTAAACCATAGATGTAGGGTATGCTGAGGCCTCACATGACTTGCATTTCAAGTCCACTTGTGTGAGTGGGGTGAGCAGTGTAAACACAGGGAACAGTGTTCAGGCATTGGGCTGGCATCCCCTGTCCTCTTCGGGCACTGGGCAGGTGCACCACAGGCACCAGAGCCTGACCTCTTGTTCCCAAGTGCTGGGGTGGGTGACTACGTCCACCCTAGGCAGTGGGGCTCTTTCAGCTTGCGCAGAACCTTCCAGGATCACCAGGAACTGTGGCTGTGATTGTAAAGCTGGCTACAGGTACGATCTCTCACTCCAGTGAGCGCTAAAGCCTGGCAGAGCACGCAGGCGTCGACGCTGGTGGGTGGTGTACCATGTGACAGGCATGTGACCCTCAGACACTACCCTGTGACTCATGAGGACATGGAGGTCCAGAGAGATGAGAGCGACTTGGACAAGGCTGTACCCAGCCAGGAGGAAGGAGGCCAGCTTGGCTTGACATCCTGAGCCCTCGTGCCCTCCTGCCTCAATCGAACATGTCCGTGATTATGATTAATTCCCACTCTGAAGGACCATGGAAAGCTAGCCAGGTTCTATGGCTGCATGATGGGGACCCTTGAGAGGGTTGGGAACACTTTTGGAGGAAGAGCTCGTAAAACGGAGATACGGACGTGGATGAAAGTTAAAATACATGGCAGATGGGGTGTGTGAAAAAGGTCCAAGCGTGCACATGGGGAGCCGCCAAGCTCGGGGCTTTGTGACAGCTCTGTCCCTCAAGTCATTGTGTCATGACATGTAATTCTCCCTGCTGTTAGGAAAACAGCAAACCTGTCCCTTGTCCACACTGACCTGTCCCCACGCCTCCTCCTTTGTTCCCTGTGTGAAATATCTCCTATATAACCAGTCTGCTTAGGGGCGGCTCACAAGCCATAGCCACAGGCTTGGCCAGGGGATGATCCACGCCACCCTGGCTCCCATGGTTGCCTATAGCCTTGGACAGGGAGACCTGTGGATAGTAACAGGGAAAGAAGCAGTTTACCACCAGACATGAATGAGCATGGAAATGAGCCAGAGCTGGATTGGCCGCCCTGTGTCCTCTGACGGCCCCTTCTGTGTTGTTGGAGTTCTCTGTGTAGGGGTGTTTTGTTCCCTGAAGCCTGGGGAGGCCTCCGGTCACCTGATCTTGGCTTCTTTCACGTCTGTCTTGGTGCCTCTGGAATCCCCCTCCCATGACGTGCTCTATTCTACCTACCTACCCAGGCATGCGCTTTGGAAGGTGGGGACCGTGGGACCACCTCACACTCTGCCCATTGTACTTCCCATCTTCCAGGGAAGTGTTGATGCGGCCATCATAGCTGTGTTAGCCTCACAGGAAATGGCGCTTCCAAGTTGGGGCCTGTGATTTCATTGGCTCCTGACCCTCCCCCTGGGACTGGCGCAGGGAGCATTGGAGAAAGGCAACCAACCACAGCTGGTGGAGACAGCATTCAGAGGACGGATTTGTATTGATTTGGGGAGAGCAAGGGGCTGCAATTACCCGAGAGTCGGAGCACACATTCCTCAGTCTGCCTGATGCAGTAGGACGTGGTAGCATCAGTGGGGTGGGACTCCTAGAGGACCAGCTGTTGCAGGCTTGGCTCTTGTCCTTTCCATCTTTATGGTCACAGTGTTGGAGGGAGGTCAGACCCCAGAGAATGCCACAGTGCGTGCGCGCGCACGTGCGCGCACACACACGTAACAGTGAATAGACAGAGCAGACCTCCAATCCAGAGCCACAGGGCCAAGGCCAGGGACACAGGGAGATGTGGCACCCTGGAAGACTTGGGATGTCACTCTGCCACTCAGGACTTGACCCATCTGTGCCACTCTGTCCTGCAGGAAACGAGAGAGTACGAAGTTTCCATCTAACCAGAGCTGCCCTGGAAAGGGGGGACTTCAGAGACGGACGTGCAGACGTGAACTGTCAGGACCTCCTCGGACATCCATCAGCGACCTCATGGTGTTGGGCTGCAGCCCCTCTTTCCCTCTACTCTTTTGATTCAAAGACTCACTGTTTCTTCGCACTCCTTACTATATTTAAAATCGAAGGCATTGAAATCGGCGGGTTTGGTACATTGGGACTGCAGCCAAGGTCACGTGACAGCCTCCATTCCCAAGGCGAACAGAGCGGGTAACAGGGCCAGCAGGCCACGATGGATAAGCAGTGCCAGGCTTGGGCCACGCCGCCCTGCATGGTCTTCCACAGCAGGCCGCAGCGTACTTGGTACGAACAGAAGCCCTGGGGTTGTCAGAGTGTCCCTGCAGGGCTGCCTTGGAGTGGAATTTAGCCTGAGTCCTTAAGCCCAGTTATTTCTCCTCCAAAACAAAAACTATGTCCTCTTTTCCAATGTTAAAAGTTTCTAAAAGGTCGGAGCCTATCCTCTCCCTCCCAAGGCCTTCAAAGGCAGCAAAGATTTTCTAAACATTCCTTGGGCTCAGGCAACACTGAATAGGTAAGAAAATAGCCCCCTTTTTAAAAGGTGATAAGTCCCAAGGAGGTCTGTCAGGGATGAGGCACAGGGATCTTGGGGAAGGGGACTCCAAAGAGGGATGGATACCAGGTGAACTGGATCCCACCTCTGCTGGCAGGATCACCCTGAGGCGAGGTTCAGAAATCTACTGGCAGCTTGGACTAGAGAGTCACAGGGACTTGTGGGGAGGGAGGAACGCCATGACCCGAAAGCCAGGGATCAGCTCTGACACTCACTCACCGGGGCTTCTCGAATGACCTTTGATGTAGATGGGACTCAAGTACGGAAGATATTACCTCCAGCTCTCTGGTTCTCACATGCTCCCCGGCAGGGAAGGGCTGAAAGAGAGAATCCCCTCCCTGGCCTCTGAGGCTCTGAGTGGGGGGAGCCCAAGCAGATGCCCCGTGTGCAGAGCAGGATGGAAACCACAGAGAACGAGACACAAAGCCCAGCTTGAACCTCAGTAAAGACAGAATGTTCCCAAACAACAGGCCCTTCCCAGTCTTCATCGACGGCTCCGTCATCAGGGTCCTGGCTCTCCAGAAGTTTACTTTCTAAGTACAGTCATGAAGGAAGGTGCAGGGGTGAGGTGCTGGAGGGAACTGTATGTTCAAGGACCATGTGGGGAAGAGGAGAGGACTCATCTTCCTCCAGGAAAGGCCCCTGCATGCATAGGCCTAACCACTGTGGCTAGGGGTGTCTGGCCACCCAGCCCATCCACCCACAGAGGAACCAGAGGAGAAACCATGCAGGCTTTAGGGAACAGCGACCCTTTGGGGAAAGACCCTTTCTCCCAGAGGCAGAACCTATCGGAGATGCTTCCCACCCCAGCACTGGGTCACCTGTGAACACTGTCCGTGATGTTTGGTTTTAGTTCACTCTATGGCCCTGTGAAAACTGAGCGCTTGCCTTCTATGAGGTCTGACGTGTGTGAGGCCCCTCGAATCCCGTTCCCTAAAGCTGACCAGGTCATGCCCAGGTCGTCTCTTGGCTATTGGGGTAGATTTAAAAAAAAAAAAAAAATGTTGATTTCTTTTTTTGCAGGAGACCAGTGTCTTAATTCTGTCTTGGTGGCGCAGTGTCTGTAACCATGTTTTAAAATGTGTTCTAGCCTAGAGTTGGCTCCTGTGAGCTCACAATGTACAAAGACTGAAAGGACATGCTGGTGTCTTTTTTTTTTTTTTTTAAATACCTGACTCTGTATTTGTAACATGTAAAGGTTTGAAAAGAACAAAAAAAAAAAAAACACAAATGATGCTATCAGTGCCGAATGTATACCAGGTACCCTCATCAAGGCCCATCCCTGCTTGTTTTTACAAGATGGAAATTTGAACCTTGGGGATTCAATATTTTTTTTGAACTGGATGCACTTGTGAGCCCTTCCACAAGCGGTCCCCTGTTCTGACGTCAGTGGGGAGACAGACGCATTTCCAAAGCTCAGGCCTCCAGGATGTGTGCATCCTTCATGCTGACTGATGCAGGCTGTGCCTGTCACCACCACCTGTCCTTTCATGCACACAGCTCCTCCCTCTCCTGCCTGGAACCCACCTCCCCCCCTTAGCTTCCTTTCTGGTCGACTCACTTTGCCAACATACGTATTCTGACCTCTGTCTGGGGGAGCCATCTTTCCAAGCGATCCCACCCCAAGCCTTTGAAACCAGCTCTTTGGAGAATTCACAAACCTCAGGGGACAACTCTGGAAATCCACACACAGCCCCGGAGAAAGAGAAGGGTTACAGCCGGAATGGTGGCGCCGGGGACGCCGACGAACCAATGGGTAGCTTCAAGAAACCACAGGCAAAGCGACCTCCCCCTTTGGGCGTGGCCTTTCTGTGTCTTTGATGAGACCCAGTGACATGGCATTCCAGGTCCCGTCTTGGGCAGCACTCAGCACCTGCAGAGGTAGGCGTCTTCTCAGATGCTCGCTTTTTCATTTATCATCAAACAGAATTAAAAAAAAAAAAAAGCAAACTTTATAAGCTAGAAAAATGAAATGAAATCATTTTCCACTTTGTATATATTGCTGCTAATAAAACAGATGTAAAAGAGTGATGGGTGTGGATTTTGTTCCCAAGGCTCCAGGCTGACACCAAGGGCCATGTTTCCAGCTTCTGAGGATTGGGGGTGAGGTACTTGGGATGCAGAGACAGGACTTGCTCTCTCTACAGTGGCCCTAGGCATGTTTAAGGGATGTTTAGAACAAGGCCTGTCTGGGGGACGGCTACCAACACAGCCAGTCTCAGTCCTAGATGTCTCAGTACTCCAGTCTCAGGCAGTATTGACAAGAGAGACCTACCTCTCAAAGCTGTGGAAGCTGCAGGTTCAACATCAATACGCTGGCCTGTTCAGTTCCTGGTGAGGACTCTTGTTCTCCCTTGAAGTGGCCCCTTTTAAAATGCAGCCTCTACATAGCCAAGGGAGTAGAGAGAGGAGCGGAAGGGTGCCGGTTCCAAGAAAATCCATCCCAGCAGACCCCAAGGCTCAGGCATGATCTGCTTCCTTCAGTCCTAGAGGCTCCCAGGGCAGGACAGCATCACCTCCGTGGCTCTGCAACAGGCTGGCCCATCCCCACACTCCCTGCCTCTGGGCACCAAAGGAGAAAGCAGAGTTAATGGACTAGGGCCAGTGATGTGGTTCAGTGGGTAGAGGGGCTTGCCACCAAGCCTGATGACTTCAGTCTGATCCTGCGACCCACAAGGTAGGAGAAAACTGAGGCTAGCTCCCCTCTGACCTCCTCGTGCACGTGACGTGTCCCCACATACAGCAAACAAGCACACTAAAAAAGTAAGTGTAATTTAATACTTTTTTTTTCTATTCAATAGACCAAAAAATTCAAAGCAGTCCATGAAGATAAACTTTTTCCCCTCTGGTAATAATGTATTTGAGTACTGAATAATTTCCAACTGTGTTTTTCAAAAGAAGATTCCAGATTGTTTCTAAGGGGAAAAGGGGGGTGGAGAGGGATGTGTTCCTGTAATAGAGCAGGGGAGACAAAGGCAGGATTATTAACTCAAGTCTGTCCTGTGCTACATAGTAAGAGTGTGTCTCAAAAAAAAAACAAAACAAAACAAAACAACACAACACAACAACAAAAACCAAAAACATTTCCGAAGATTAGAAAGTTTTCAGTTCATGTATTGGAACCCAGTAGAATTCCACGGTAAACACAAAGAAATGTGCTTGTTCCTACATCAGCAATTTCTATGTGTCTGTCATGTGTTCCTTTGCTGAGACAGGGTCTCAGCCACGAGCCTCAGTGAGTGCAGCCTCAGACTGTGGGTTGAGGTTGGTTTCATTCACATCTGTTACCCCGGTTGTCATCCTCCGACCACCACACACTCCTTTGAGACAGGGTCTCTCCTTGGCCTGGAGATCACCAAGACCCAGGGATCCTCCTGTTTCTGCTTTCCCAGTGCTAAGGATCTCCTGAGTAGCCCAGGCTTGCCTAAAACTTACAGCAATTCTCCTGCCTCAGCATCCTAAGTGCTGGAGTGACAGGTGAGCCACTGCACATGGCTCAAACTAAGCCACTGTGGCATCTCTGTAGAGACTCTTTTTTTTTTGGCCTGAGAAGGAGGCACTATGCCCCAGAGGCCCCAGGAGGAGAGAACACATGGGCAACCTCACTATCCAGACATTTAAGCCTGGAGTCACAGACCTGCCCTACACATATATGTGTGTCTCAGTTAGGGTTTCTGTTGCTGCAACAAAACACCATGACCCAAAAGCAAGTTGGGGAAGAAAGGATTTATTTGTCTTACACTTCCATATTGCTGTTCATCATCAAAGGAAGTCAGGACAGGAACTCAAACAGGGCAGGAACCTGGAGGCAGGAGCTGATGCAGAGGCCATGGAGGGGTGCTGCTTACTGGCTTGTTCCCCATGACTTGCTCAGCCTGCTTTCTTATAGAACCCAGGACCACCAGCCCAGGGATGGCACCACCCACAGTGGGCTAGGCTCTGCCCCAATACATAATTAAGAAAGTGTCTTACAGCTGGATCTCATGGAGGCATCTTCTCAACTGAAGTTCCCTCCTTTCAGATAATTCTAGTCCGTATGTCAAGTTGACATATGACTATCCAGCACAATGTTAAGCTGTAGCTTGAGTTTTCCTGCCTGGCCCACAGTCAGGGCAAATCTCTCTCACCTGCTAGTCCCACAGCCGCTCAGACCCGACCAAGTAAACACAGAGACTTATATTGCTTACAAACTGTATGGCCATGGCAGGCTTCTTGCTAACTGTTCTTACAGCTTAAATTAATCCATTTCCATTAATCTATACCTTGCCATGTGGCTCGTGGCTTACCGGCGTCTTCACATGCTGTTTCTCATCATGGCGGCTGGCAGTGTCTCTCTGACTCAGCCTTCCACTTCCCAGCTTTATTCTCCTCCTTGTCCCGCCTATACTTCCTGCCTAGCCAATGGCCAATCAGTGTTTTATTTATTGACTAATCAGCAACACATTTGCCATACAGAACATCCCACAGCATTAAGCAGGCATATCAGTGAGTCTCATTCCATGGAGTGTCTGGAGCTGACATGTACATGGTGCCAGGCCAAGCGGTGGGTGTGGCTTAATAATACCAGTCTCTGCTGTCAGCTGCAGGTTCTTACCAGCTGAGGAGATTGCAGAAGAACATGTGGAGAGGACGGCCCAGCAGGGAGGGCATGGCCAGGCTAAGGCAGAGCCCAGGGGTCAGTGCCCTGCTGTGCTGGCAGGGACTCAAGGATTGCCTGCACTCGGGCTCTCTTCTCACAGGCCTCCCTGCATGGAGTTAAGGCTACAGAGCACAGAGGGTAATGGGTGTAGCTGATGTGAGTGTGTGATTGCTAAGGCCAGCCTGGGCTACATGTGACTGGGAAGAGGAAAGAAAACGAACCCCTGAACATGGAAAATGGAAAAAAGAGGATTGGGGAAAGTTTGGGATCAACAGCAAGACCCTGCCAGAGGGAGGGGAGAGAGAGGAGAGAGAGACAGAGACACAGAGACACAGAGAGAAGAGGAGAGGAGAGACAGAGAGGAAGAAAGAGAGAGAGGAGAGAAGAGAGAGGAAGAGAGAGAGAATGTGAAAGAATACTAAGAGACTCTGAACGTGTGTACAGGTGTCTGTGAGAAACTGAGGCAGGGCAGGGCCTAGGAGCCAGCCAGGGTGGTCACGTGGCTGCTGGAGGTGAGAGGTGCTGCAGGTGATGGGCAGGCTCTGGGGAAGGGGTGATGTGGGTCGAGAGGATGGTGGTCGGTACTATTACATCTCATGTTCGGCTCCTGAGCATCCCCACTACTCACAAAAGCCATCCGGCCAAGGCAAGGGGCAAGCAGCCCGCTCACACGGCCATGTGTGGCACTGTGCTCACACTTCTGTGTCACCAGAGAGTGTCACAGTGAAACGTGGGCTGGGAGTGCTCAGTAAGTGCAGTTACTGATTGTGGACCAGGGTGCCATGGAGTGGGTGCCGAGGAGCTGAGAGCACAGTGTAGCACGAATCTTAAAAGTCTTATTAATAAAAATAAACCCGGAGCCAGGTATTGGGGTAAACGCTGGAAGATCAGAGAAGCAGAACAAGCCACAGCTTCCTCGCCTCGCCAATTCCTCAGCTGATCCTGTTTCCTCAGACTGGAAACCTCTGAGTCCTCATCCAAATGGATCTCAGCTGAACTGCTGCTCGAAAGCCTAAAAGCTTAACCAGCCCTAGTTCCTGGTCCTCACACCTTATATACCTTTCTGCTTTCTGCCATCATTTCCTGGGATTAAAGGCGTGTGTCACCACACCTGGCTGTTTCCAGTGTGGCCTTGAACTCACAGAGATCTGGATGGATCTCTGCTTCCCAAGTGATAGGATTAAAGGCGTGTGTGCCACCATTTTCTGGCCTCTATATCTAGTAGCTGTCCTGTTCTCTGACCCCAGATAAGTTTATTAGGGTGCACAATATTTTGGAGAACACAATACCTTCACAGCACAGAGCCAGGCAGGTCAGTGCTGGGTGCTGTCGCGAGTCCGGCAGGGTGGACCTGCTTCTTCCCATCTCTTCACCAGTTCAGCTGCTCGGGCTCCTCAGGAGACCCCTGGGGTCACAGCCATGGTTCCGGTCTCTAAGGTGCCCCTGCTCCCTTGACAATGGACACAACTTGGTTTCCTGACCCAGCAGCCAGGCAGCCAGCACTGGTTGGGCCTAGACAGAGACCCAAGGTGTCAGAGCAGGACCTGTGGGAAGAGGAATGGGCTCGGAACCCAGCATGGTCTCCCCAGTCATCCAAGTGTCAGGGGGCCTGCCCCGTCCAACCCTCCCGAGCTCCCTGGGTCCTGCACCTGCTGGCTGAGCCAGCTCCTACTCGGGTACATCAGAAGTTGTGGAGCCTGTTTGTCTACCCCAGGGGGGCTTCGTGCAAGCATCACCCTGGGACACTGTGCCTAGGGGGCTCCGGGAATGGAGCCAGTGGAGGGACACTGTGCGGCACCCTCAAGCACACCTGCCTCTATTTCTGTGACATCAAGACTCACCTGAGGAAGGTAGGCAATGAGCCAAGAGTCTAACTTGGAGTCTGCTAGGACCAAAGGCCTGAGGCCAGCCCTGTGATGCTCCAGACAGTGCCAGCAGGGGCTGTGCCAGTCAGCTCTCCACTTTCACACCAAGCCTCCTCATCCCACCCTCCATACATAAAAACAGGTCACAGCATGACCACCTCTGGAACTAACTAAAACCCAAGCACCTGGGCACGGCTGTGAAGGGTTTTCTTTACTGGATCATTTGAAGTGGGAAGACCTACCCTAAATGTAGATAATCTGAGGTTGGAAGGACTACCCTTAACCTGGGCCACACTTTCTGGTGGCAACCCACATAAAAGGACACGGATAACAGAAGCTTTTGCCCTTTCCGGCTCCCTCCCTCATTCTCGGTGGCAAGTCCATCTGTCCTGCTGCTAAGGCAATTCCTTCAAAGGCATTAAAGCCTGCTTCTTCAGGATTCCAACATCTGCTAAAGACCAGCTGAGACATCTAGCTTCGTGGACTGAACAACTATTCGATTCTCAGACTGTCCATTGGTAGACAGACAGGCATTGTTGGAACTGGGCCTGTAAGCCATTCTAATAAATACCCACCCCACCCCCACAGTGTGTGTGTGTGTGTGTGTGTGTGTGTGTGTGTGTGTGTGTGTGTGTGTGTGTGTGTGTTTCTATCTATCAGTTCTGTTCCTCTAGAGAACCCTGACTTATTTATACACCATTCGTCTCTACGCTTGCCCTGCAGGGTGCTGGCTGTTTTCTGTGGATAATGACATCTGATGAAATGGATTCTATCCAATGAAGCAGAATTCTGTCTGGAGAAGTGGCAGGCTGCCTTTCACTCTTGGCAGAGAAAAAGAAACCAAGGTCATTGGAATCTCTCCCTTGCTCATGAAGGAGGCCCAGGATATAGATTGAAAATATATATGAATATATACCAAGAGAGGTAGATATAGAGAGAGAGAGAGACAGAGATGAGATGAGACAGAAAGACAGAGGTAGAGATGAAAGACACAGCTACAGACAGAGACAGACGTAGTTAGAGATGATGGATACAGATTTGCGTGGTTGCCATGGACTCCTGGCTCCTATGTTTTACTCACAGAGACTCACCTCTAGTCCACGAAGATGTTTAACCTAACTTCTAGACCTTTGTCAGAAAAAGAAAAAAAAAAGGCAGGAAGTGAGTCGGGGTGTGGCTCAGTCTAGAGCATGTACCCTTGTTCAATCCATGGGAAAATCTGACTTCTGAGATTTCCTAAGGGGGACAGAATGGGAAGCAAAATGTCAGGCCCACCATACAGGGAAACTTCCTTTCAAATCCTGTGTGTCCATCTCTGCCCTGAGTCACATATCTCCTAAGACTTATCCTAATCTCTCATCTTCCCAAAACAAAACAATAAAAAAGGCAAGACGCAAAATGATTTAAAAAATAATAATAAAAATATCTTCAATGTACCTTTAACTCTATGGTACCCAGACATGGTTCTGAGGTGCCTGTTCACAATTCAGGGATACCTGACACCATGGTTCTAGGACGTCTGTCCACAGTTTTGGAGTGCCTGGCCATGGTTTGAGAGCACATGGCCATGACTCGGGGGTGTCTGGCCATGTTTCTGGGGTATTTGGCCATGGTTCTGGAGTCCCTGACCACTGTGCAGACAGTTCACTATTGGCTCAGTTGTGCGTCATGACTTAAGCTGGGCCAGTGGGAAAAGATGGAATTTGAAACATACTAATACCGAAAACAATGTTATTATTGGAAATGAAAACATTGTGAGACCACTTCACCTAGTCATATGGCTGTCACCAATAAACCCTACAACAAATGTCAGGAAGGCTGTGGAGAGAGAGAAAAATCCTGATTCACTGCTGGTGGGAGAGTGAATTAATAAAAGCATGGTGGCAACCAGTTTAGAGGTTAATCAAAAAAAATTAAGAATAGAACTATGATACAACCTGGCTATTTCTCTCCTGGGTGTATACCCAGAGAACTCCATCCCCTTCACAGAGATGCTTGCACCCCATGTGGGTGGAGAACGAAAATTTGTTGTATAGGTACAGAATAGAATAGCATCCAGCTCTAAAGGAAAATGACATAAAATTCGCAGGAAAGTGGATTGGCTGAGAATGTATACTATTAAGTGAGGCCACACAACGTTAGGAAGAGCGAAACCACCTGTTCTTTCTCTTGTGTGGCATCCAGACGATGTGTGTGTGCGTGTACACAGATGTACATGTGGGTGCAGTGTAACAGACAGACGGGAGAGCAAGACAGGCCGGCGGGGACGAGGACGGACTGAATGTAGGCAGTGGACACGGGTCATGGAAGGGGATACAGAGCTAAGCGTCTCACTCTAACCCTGTTGTGGATTTTTCATTTTTGGTAGTGGGTAAGTGTATAAGAATAGACTCGATAACAAGAGCATAAAATGCAGGGGGAGGCTCCACAGCTTCCGTCCTGAATGGCAACTCTAAGGACATACGGGTTCGTGGAGTTGTATAATCTTTAGACCAGGTTAATTTCAATGTGTGATTGCTTTCATTTGCAACTTTTTTTATAAATAAAGTCTAAAGTGAATTTTTAAAAAAATGTTCTAAATATGAGCTGGCTGTGCTGTTAGTTGTATGTGTGTGTGCTTGTATGTGTGGGCGCTTGTATGTGTGTGCGCTTGTATGTGTGGGCGCTTGTATGTGTGTGCACTTGTATGTGTGTGTGCTTGTATGTGTGTGCACTTGTATGTGTGTGCACTTGTATGTGTGTGCACTTGTATGTGTGACGGTCGGGGACAGTTTGCAACAGTCTGTTCTTGCCTCACACTTGATGGGTCCCGGAGATCAAACTCTGGTTGTAAGGCGGGGCAGCAGCACCTTTGCCCACTGAATCCGCTGTCTCACCACCCTACGCTACGTTTTTGTCTAGCAGCAGGCCCTGGACCATCCTGAGATCCACTCACAGTGTTGCAGCCTGTAGACGTGACCCTGCCTGGGACACTTGGATAACTCCTTTGAGGGTAAAGCCCACGTGGTGTTCTTCCCACAACACAGGTTTTCATCACAAAGAGAAATAAAAGTGTCACCTATCCCGTGTCCAAGCACAGTCCTGTATGAGTCTCAGTGGTTTTCCATTTTGCTTTACTGTGTGTGAAATATATGGATGTTTTAAATGTCACTTTCTGGCCAGGCTGAGTGGTACAGGCCTGCAATCCCAGCACCTAGGAAGCTGAGGCAGGAGGATGGCAAGCTCTAAGCCAGCCTGAACTACCGTAGTAAGCATGAAAGAGCCTTGTGGTAATTGTAATGATTGAATCTTGCAGGACCAGTCTGAAAGGCAGGAAGTACCCTTTCTTAATGCCCAGATCCCATACCTTTCCACTCTATGTCTGAGACACACTGTTGTGTGCCGTGTGATGTCTGCCCTTCCCCACCGTGACTTTTTTTCATGAAAGCACCAGAGATCCCGTGTAGAAACGGGATGCACCTTGCCTCCTCTTCTCGATACATTCATATTGATAGCTCGCTGCGGCTGATGTGGCTTCAGTGTGATGGAGTGGGTTTAACTTGCGGGGTGTTGCTTTTGGGTAGTCAACAGCCACCAGAACCACCTCAAGCCAGTGGCTTACCCTGTCATTGTCCCACCCCAATAATAAGGAAGCAAGGGCAAGCTGAGCAAATGCAGGTTTGTTTTTCTTTTTTTTAAAGGGAGGAGGAACTCTCCAGCGCGGGGCTTCTAAGGGAGGAATGCCACGGTGTGGTCTGCCCAGCGACCATTTGTGGGTTTTAGGGTGGGAATCGGATGGAGACCGAGGTCAGCCTGTACAGCTGCAGCTGGAGTCCAGTTATGGTCCCTGCACACTTTATAGGTAGATCACACGCCTGTGGACTGACCAGGAATCTGCAGCAGCATTCCCGAGCTGAGAAAAACACATGCTCTGCCTTCCCACACACACATACAAATATACAAAACCCACAAACCCTAAAGCCACCAGTCCAGCCTGAAATTTGCTGTGGAACAATACCTCGGGCTGCTAAGAATATGTCCCATCAGGAACAAATCTTCCGGGCTAGGAAATGCCAGCCAGTGAGGACATCACCCCACCTAGCCAGCTCCACCACCCAGCTCCATGATCAGCGGAATAATACAGGTGTGGGTCGCCACACCTGACCTACTGGTGGCTCCAATGCTGTAGACGTTTGGAACAGCGACTGGATGGTGAGTGCTGGGGTTGGGGCTGTCCTTGTTCCACTTCTTCGGTCTTGAGAAGGTCAAGTGGACAGTGTCAGAGGAAACCCCAGAGCACAGTCCTTTCACCATTCCCTTTCACTGACAGACTGACAGGCATTCCCGGGCGGCGGTTCCTAGGCACTGAACCTGCCACCGCCTCTTCAAAACACTGCTGGTTGCCACGGAAACCGAAAAGCACTCTTCCGCTGGAAGAGCTGCTGGGAATTGCAAATCAAGATGCCCCAAACTACCCCTGCAGCACATTTCTAAGCCCAGATTTGAAGGAGAAACAGTAGCTCAGATTTGCACTGGAGGAGGTGGGGTGGGGTGGAGTAGGGGTGGGGGCAGAGCCTTGAGTGTGTCCAGACCCTACCATCCTGTCTGACCCCATCACACTCTCTCCATCCCAGCAACCTGACCCGATTGCTTCCTTTTCAAAATGATCTCCCAGGGGATGCAGAGAAGGTGGATCTGGGATGCTCGGGCTCCTGGCTTTAGGGTCTGGCGTGCTGATTATAAGCCTCGTGGTCTATCAAGTCACCACGGGTCACAAGGTGCCTGGGGGCACCGCGCCAACCCAGAGTCCCCTGCTGCTGATCTCCCTCCCTCCTCCTCCCCAGGCTGAGAAAGGGCTGCCTGCTCTGAGGTGATTATATTTCTGTTCTCAAAATCCACTATGTGAGACAGGAATGCAAAATGAAAGGGAAGGATTTCTTCTAACAGCTGCCGGGCCAGCGCTTCACAGGAAGGGATTTTAAAAGACAACCAAAGACTCTGTTTTTTTGTTTTGTTTTGTTTTAAGGACATTGAAAAAGTACTTAGAGCAAAAGCTATAGACCAAAGCTAGGCATGAGGATAGATGCCTGTAATCCCAACACTTGGGGAGCAGAGGTGGGTGGAGCAGGAGACGAGGTTAGCTCAGACTACGTGAACTACCAGAGACCCTGACTCAAAGCAAGGTGACAAAGAGAAATTTCCCTTTATTTTTTTCCTGTTAGGAAGTCCAAGCTTGATTGCTAGTGGCTTTTCTTGGTCTTGGCCGAGGACGGTTTTGTGGGCAAAGTGCTTGCCGTGGACATAAGCGTGAGGACCTGACGTCAATCCCCAGCACCCACGTAAAAAGCCGGGCTTGGCGGCATCCGTTGTCATCCTAGCTGGGGTGGAAGACGAGAGGACTGCTGGCCAGTCAGCTGTGACAGACACGGTTCAAGACACGGGAGGAAGGTGTCTGAGGAAAGACACCCAAGCTGTTTCCTGACCTCCACGTGCTCACAAGTGCACCTGCACACACGCCCCTAAAAATACCTGTGGTCTTTGCCATTTCACTTTTCCCATGATGCAAATGGTCAGTGACACGTCTGTTTCAAACACTGCCGTCTCAGCTCTCCCTCCAGCTGCCCAAGAGAGAAACTGGGATTAACTTTGGATCCTTCCTTAGCCCTTCCACACACTGTCTTCATCCATTTCTCATTGCTATTACAAAAGCTTCAGCGGGGCTACCTTAAGAAGGCTGGGTATCAAGTATGGAATTGGGAGGGTGAGGCAGGATGATTGCTCTGAGCTTGAAGCCAGCCTGGGTAAGAGATAAGTTCCAGCCTAGCCTGGGCTACAGAGTGAGACCCTGTTCCGAGCATTTTTGTTTTTATTTGGGACACAGCCCAGGAGGTGCAGAGTCTGAGGGCCTGACCTGCTAAAGGCCTTCATGCTGGCCGGGTCCCAAGATGGCGCAGAAAGAAGACTGCGTGGCAAGAAACAGCGGGTCCGTGCAGGTCTGATCTCGCCCCCTCTGCCTCTAAAGTCACCGGGACTCAATCACACAGGCTCACCCTAGTGGCCTTGCCCCGTCACCTCTTACAGGCCACATCCCTGAATACCACAGTAGGGTTTCTTCTTATCACTCAACACCTAACAATGGGGACCAGACTTCAGTTCAAAGGACAAACCACAGCCTCCAACCGCTGTATCTTGTCCACTTTGTATTCTCCACGTTTCTCGAGTTACTTTGTCTTTTCCAGGATTGTGACCACTATCCTATGAGACGCTATTTAGTATTTATTTAAGAGGTGCTCTTGCAGTAGCCTCCTAGCTAACACTTTTGCTCCATGAACTTGCCCTCCTCCAGGCTATCCAAAGTGTAGTTAGCCTGTTCAAGGGGAGATGAAAGGCTCTACCAGAAGGGGACTGTGGTCTGGCAGCCTTGTCGCTGACACAGGGCTCGGGGACAAAAACCCAAACTGTATGTAACACAAGGGCTTCAAGTGGTGAGTTGGCTGTTGGAATGCTGTGGCATAGGCAGCTCCAGCTGCCCCCATGTGTGGGGTGAGGGGGGGAGTGCAGAGTGGAAGTCCTCATGAATACAGTCACTATGGCCACCAGGAGCATGTGTGAGAGCGAGATGGTCACTAGGGAGACAATGGAGCTGAATCTGGGCATAGCAAATGAGGGAACATGGCTGGACTTGGTAGCTCATATTCAAAGCAAAGACTCTGGAGGAATGTGGTCCAGCAAGAGAGAAAGGAAAGACAGAAGCATGGCATGGGCAGAAATACTGAAAAGTTGTTGTTTACAAGCGCTTTAATAAGAGACAGGATTACCTGCTGCAACACATTTGCATGAACATGCACACATCACCACCACCACCACCATCATTAACACCATCACTACCACCACCACCACCATCACCATCAATAACACCATCACTACCACCACCACCACCACCATCATTAACACCATCACTACCACCACCACCACCATCACCATCAATAACACCATCACTACCACCACCACCACCACCATCATTAACACCATCACTACCACCACCACCACCATCACCATCAATAACACCATCACTACCACCACCACCACCATCATTAGCACCATCACTACCACCACCACCACCATCACCATCAATAATACCATCACTACCACCACCACCACCACCATCATTAACACCATCACTACCACCACCACCACCACCACCATCAATAACACCATCACTACCACCATCACCACCACCACCATCAATAACACCATCACTACCAACACCAACACCAATAACATCATCCATACCACCAACACCAACATCATCACTACCACTACCACCACCATCAATAACACCATCATTACCAACAACAACAACAACCACCATCATGTTGCCATCACCACGGCGACCATCACTCTATCACCACCTTCATTTTCACCCTCAGCACCACCCTGACCCTGCAAGCAGCTCCAGGCAGGTGTGGGTCCCCCTCACGTTCACGCTCCCCACAAGTGCTTTGTCATCAGAAACAGACCCGGAGCCTACAGCCTCTCCACAGAGCTGGAGAGTCAGGGCCATCTGTCCTGTCAGCATGAGTTTTAAATTTCAGGAAGTCATCAGAGGCAAGAGTGTGTGGCTCTCCTGTCACTCTCCCTGCCAAGCCCGCCCCTCTGTGCCCATGGAAACAATGACTGTGGGCACACACTTCCTGAGGCCGGCGAAACAAGTGATTTTAGGGACAGCTGCTGTTGGTAGGGGGAACAAAAGAATGCAGGAGTAGAGAGAATCAAAAGAGACAGTTATGAAATAATAGGAAAATTCCTCCTTCCTACGCCACATCTTCTGGGGAGCGGAGGAGGGGAGTCATGTCTCTGACAAGCTGCTGTCAGGACTGCCCTGGGTGCCATGTTCACATGCCAAGCACTCACTTAGGGCCCAGCTCTGGCTGCTAATGGGTCACTGGGTTAAGTGTGCTAAGAGCACAGCAGGCACAACTGAGCAGATTCACGTGTAGAGGAGCATCTGACAGAGCGCGGACATGCTAGCTAATAGACATCGGGGAGCGAAAGATGGCAGTATCTTAGTGTGCGAGCAAGGTGGATATTTGGCCATGTTCTGGCAGACCCGGACAGAGTAGAGAGGAATGGTCGTGGGGTAGGTAACTCTTTCCTTTCATAGGTCACCCTGGACAGCTTTGAAAGGTTCCACGTGTGACTGTCCCGACCCCAGAGCCTAGATGTTTCCGAGCAATTCAGAGGTAAGCTGGGAGAAGTCCACAGCAAAGGGAGGCACTGGAAAGCCTCTAGATCTGTATGGCAAGTCAACATAGTTCTAGTGTAACCCCCAAGACCTTTGCACTGACCGCCTGAGCCATGACGTGTAGACCCAAGCCCTGCCCTGGAGCCTCTGGGCCCAACCATGCTGGTTGGGTTTTGTCAATTTGACAAAAGCTAGAGTTGTCTGGACTGGCCTGGAGGCAAGCTTGTGGGAATATTCTTGGTGACTCACCCAGTTGGTTGTGGGCGGGGCCATCCCTGGGCAAGTAGTCCAGGGTGGTTAAGAAGGCAGGCTGAGCAAGCCATCAGGTACAAGCCAGTAATCGCTGTTCCTCCATGGTCTCTGCTTCAGTTCTTGCCTCCAGATTCCTTCTGGGGTTCTTTGTTTGTTTGAGATATGGTCTCATTATGTGGCCCTGGATGAACTCTCTGTGTAGACCAGGCTGGCCTCGAACTCACAGAGGTCCACCTGCTTTTGGCTCCCAAGTGCTGGGATTAAAGGTGTGCACAACCACTCCCAGCCTCCTCCTTGAGATATCCCCTCAATGGAGGACTGTGACCCAAATGAAGCCCTCTTCTCCAAGTTGTTTTTTGGTTATGGTGTTTATCGCAGCAATAAAAAGCCAAACTATGACATTCGTCAGCATCGGGACCACGGCCTCTCATTCCAACCCAGTCCCTGGTGAATCTGGGACCCTGTGAATTTGAGAACCTTGGCAGACCTTTTCCCCAGAAGCTGCCACCTGCACCTGCTCCTGCTCTAATGCCCTGTGTGCAATTATTGATTCAAACAGTGTAGCACAAATCTTAAAAGGTCTTATTAATAAAAACAAACCCGGAGCCAGGTATTGGGGTGAATTCTGAAAGATCAGAGAAAAAGAACAAGCCACAGCTAACCTCATCTCTCTAATTCCTCAGCTGATCTTGTTCCTCACACTGGAAGCCTCTGAGTCCTCATCCGAAATGAATCTCAGCTGAACTGCTACTCAAAAGCCTAAAAGCTTAACCAGGCTCTAGTTCCTGGTCCTCATGCCTTATATACCTTTCTGCTTCCTGCCATCACTTCCTGGGATTAAAGGCATGTGGCTTTGAACTCACAGAGATCCGGATGGCTCTCTGCTTTCGGAATGCTAGGATTAAAGGCATGTGTGCCACCATTTTCTGGCCTCTATATCTAGTGGCTGTTCTGTTCTCTGACCCCAGATAAGTTTATTAGTGTTCACAATATATTGGGGAACACAATATCACCACAAAACAGATCTCCCAAGCCTGAGCTTTGGGGCCAAGCTTTGGTCCCAGGCTCTGCAGGCGGGGAGGGGAAGACAAAAGGGACACAGTCCTTCCCCCTTGGAGTCTATGAATCAAACAAGCTGTCCTAGTTCGCTTTGACTGTCAACTAAACACAGTCACCCTGGGAATCGAGTCTCAGTTGAGGGACTGTCCACATCAAATTGGCCTGTGTGCATGGTCTATGGGGCAGTGTGTTGGATGTCCATCAATGGAGGAGGACCCAGCCCACTGTGGGCAGCACCATTCCTAGGCTGCATAAGAAAACTAGCTAAGTATGAGCCTGAGCAAGCCAGCAAGCAGCATCCGCCCTGGTTTCTGCTCCAAGTTCCTGCCATGACTTCATCGCCTGTGACCTGGAAATGTAAGCCAAACAAACACTCTCCTCTGTGAGTTGCTTTTAATCGGAGTATTTTATCTCAGCAACAGAATGAACCAAGTGTGTAGACTCAACATGTAGTCTGCGGATGTGTAGAAACCCACAGAGGTTTCCTAGTGAGAACTTACTCAGGGTCCAAGGATCTGAGCTTGCTTTACCCAGCAGGGCTGCATAAGGGGATGATTGGACCACGGGCGTGGTTACCAGGTGTTTGGAAGGGTCTATGCTTGGTTATGCAGTGTGCTTTGATCTAGCAAGGGAGAGGTCTTTTGCCCGGCCCCTTGGCATTGATATAAAAAGTCCTTTTGAAGAGCCAGAAGGGACCGGTGGACTTTGATCCAGGTCCTCCCAAAACTATCCTGTGTTCCCGTCTTTCTTCTCTTTGCTATCTTTCTATATAAAAGTTTCTTATCCCTCTCTCCTCCTCATAGGAACCCTTTTAAAAGGTGGGATCTGGCCTCCCGCACTGATGAGAAACGTGGGGAGCCTGGACAAGGCGGGCTTTAGGGCTTGAACGCCAAGTGTCCCTTCGAAGGCTCACGTGCTTGGCCTCAGCTGGTGGATCCCATCGCTGAGCTGTGGTTGGATCTTGAGGGATCAGCCTTCCTCAGTGATATGCTGGTGATGCGATAGCATTGTTGGAAGCAATGGAAATCAGGAGGTGGGACAAAGTTGGAGGACGTGGGTGACTGCGGTTGTGTCTTTGAAGGGTAACTCTTGCCCCTGGCCCCTCCCGCCTCTCCTCTCTCCTCTTTCCCCTGTTGCTCCTTCTCACCTTCTTCCTCTTTCCCCTTCTCTTCTCCCCTCCCTGGCTCCCACGAGGCGAGCACCATAGCTTCACCGTGCCCTTCAGACACACTTTTCTACTTCCCACAGTGGAGCCAGCCATCTTGGACAGAAACTCCTGAAACCTTAAGCCAAACTAGACCTCCTCTCCTTCAGGGTGTCTGTCTCTGGTGTCGTTGCCATAGTGACGAGGGGCACAGTGGAGTCCCAAAGCATCATGGGAGAGTAGCGTGTATCCAAGGTTGAGAGGGGCCCCTCTGACAAGTGCCATTAAGTCCTCTCAGGCCACCACTAGCTTGTTGATTCATTCCTCCTCCAGCCTTCTGGATTCACTCACCCGCTGATGCTGATTCAGGACCTCCTGCCCGGCGCTGTCTCCCATAGTACTCCCGGCTCCTGTCCTCCCGGCCCAGTTCCATCTAGGCTGCCTGGCTTGCATTCTCTGTGCTTCTCAGCAGCACTACGGTTTTTCACAGTCCCTTCATGATTCCCATCCCATAATTACCCCCTTGCCTGCGGGGTGTTTACCCACCAACCCCACAGTTCCCCAGAGTTTTCTTGAGTGCAGGCAGCAGGAAATATTAGATAGAAGGATTTAGATTGTGGAGATAAACAGAAAATACAGGATAGCCTGGAACCTAATCCAATGGGCCCTGACTGTCTCTGCCCCAGGGTATTTATAGAAATGCCAAGGGGTGGAGCAAAAGACCTTCTCCCCCAGCACAGCCAAGTGCAGACCATTCAGACACCTGCACTCAGGCCCGTGGTCCTAATCATCCTCTCTATTCGGACCTGCTGGGTAAAGCCACGAGGAACCTGAAAACAGGTTCCCACACTTGCCCTTTCAGTCCATCACTGTACATATACAACTTCTCAAACAAACATGTCACTCAAATCCAATACCTTCTGTGGTTAGTGTGTGTGTGTGTGTGTGTGTGTGTGTGTGTGTGTGTGTGTGTGTGTGCATGTGTGTGCATACATGCTATGCAGGCCACATGCCTTCCTCAATCACTTCTCCACTTTTTTTTACATTTTATATTTTAATCATTATTATTATTATTAATTTTTCTTATCATTCTTGAATGTGTGCATTAGGTTGGGAGTGTGTGTGTGTGTGTGTGTGTGTGTGTGTGTGTGTGTGTGTGAACCACAGCACGGGTGTGGAGGTCAGAGTACTCTCGGGAGTTGGTTCTCTCTTTCCACTGTGGGATCTGGGCTTGAATTTAGTCATCAGACTAGTTAGTACAGCAATGGCCTTGACCAGTGAGCCATCTTGTCCGTCAGAGAGGGGCTGGAGCGCAGTGGGTCAGCTAGACTGGCTGGCCAGTGAGAAGCATGACACTTTCTATGATGCCTGCCAAGGGCTTGGTGAGAGTTGCTCCCAAAGGGATAAGGGTGGACTGAGATCCGTGGGCAACAGTCAAGGTCTTCCTGTCTACACACTAGCAGTTAAGCAAGATCCTGAATGGAGGGGAATAGCTTCAGGGAGATGCTAATGTGAAGGTGTCCTGTTGCTGGGGATGTCTTTCTGTAAGCTGTGAATATGTGTTGCTCCCATTGGCTAATAAATAAGGCTGTTTTGGCCTGTGGCAGGGCAGCTTACAGGCAGGTGAGAAACCCAAGCAGAGGTATGGAGAGGAGAAAGAAGAGTAGGGAGAGATGCCTAGCAGCTGCCACCCAGGGAGCAGCAAGATGCCAGCAGACCAGTAATGCCACGGCCACGTGGCAAAACATAGATTAATAGAGATGGGTTAATTTAAGACGAAAGAGCTAGCTAGCAAGAAGCCTGCCATAGGCCATACAGTTTGTAATTAATATTAAGCCTCTGAGTGATTATTTTATAAGTGGCTGTGGGACCATGGGGCCCAGTGGGACCAGAGAAACTTATCACTACATCCTGTGGCTTAGGAAGCTGAGGATGCACAAACTAAACGCTTGTTCACCCTAAGCCAGAACATGTTAGAGATCTGCCTAGGTCATCCCATCAAAACAAGACACTGCTCCTAGGTAGCCATGGGCCCATTGTCACAGACAGAACACTGAGGCCCATTGAGCCATGTCTAAAGACCCATAGGCAGTGATGGGTAGAAATGGGATTCATTCATTCACGATACTCTAAAGCTCTTTGTATTCTTCTGCCAAGTGAAGTGAGTATTTGTACAGAGGAAAGTGCTGAGCAGCAATCTCACAGAGACGGGAAGCACGGTCCCTTCCCCTGCTGCCCACCCGTCAGTGGACAGAGTCTGGACTCCACGGCCTTTCAAACTCATCAGCCAGTGAGTCTGTGATGGTTATATCATGACCTGACCACCCTGACTCCACCGCCAAATCAGTGAGACAGCGTCTGGCAGAGTTGATAAATCACTACCCGAGAAAGTGAAGATGCGGGCCAAGAGGCCGCAGGAAGGAAGATCGTGCACGAAAAGATGAGAGGGATGGCCCTAAGGCATCCATCCTTCCTCTCCAGGCCTCAACAAACTCCCAGGTATGGGAAAGCCAAATTAATCAATGATGAATACAAGAAGACTTATCTCTGTGGAACTATCCTGTGTTCATTTCCAAAGGCTCAGCTTAGAACACTGACCTCGGTGACCCCCCCTACATGATCTGATGACTCTAACCTCTCTAGGAATGTGGCTGGTCATCAGGGGACTTACTATATCTTTTCCTTGGACTTCATTGTTTCCTTCTTCCTGGATACCAGGAAATTTTGTGTACCTGCAGTGTGCCAAGCCAGCTGACCAGACAAGGTGGCTGTTAAGGCCCAGGCTCCTCTCTCAGAGCAACACCTGCCTCTGGAACAGCAGCTGCGGCAGGAGGGAGGTGCTCCAGGCTGGTGTTCCATGCCTGGCCCTATACTGCAGAAGCACTGGTTTGGATGTGCACTGAATGAGTCATGCCCCAGGCAACTTTTCACTGGAGTTGCAGATTCCAGTAACAGCAGATCAGGGACACGTCTCCAGGGACGGCCATCCAATGGAAGGTGCCGCTTACTCCATCCAGGCTGCGCTAAGTCAGCACCTCGACAGCTTTGCTTCTGATGCTAAAGTTTGCCCTTGCTCTGGGCCCCAGGTTTCCTGAAACCCAGACATCTTTCTGGCCGGAAGTCAAAGGACTTGGGCAATAGTTGAGTAGACCTACAAGACACCAAAGCAGGCCTCTAGTGTCCCAAGCAGGGATCCTATGTGCTTGATCTGTGTCCCTGATGGTGAGTTGGTACCCTCCTCTTGTGTCTCAAAAGGCCACTCTCAATCCTCCTCACTGTCCTGGTGTCCTAGGAGGCTCACTGTGAGGACTCCAACAGTGGGTGCTCTCCTCTTTGGCATCCAGTTGGAGACACTGGAAGGATGCCACCCCTGGGCAGGTGGTCCTGGAGTGTATAAGTAAGCAACCTGAGCAAGCCAGTGAGGAGCACTCCTCCTTGGTTTCTGCTCCGTGCTCCTGCCTTGAGTCCCTGCTCTGACTTCCCTCAATGATGGAGTGTGATCTGAAAACTGAAATGGAGCCTTTCCTCTTCAAGCTGTTTCTGGTTGTGATATTTATCACAATAACAGAAACTAAAACACCCTGTAAACGTTAGTGTCTCTAGCCATGACCTGGGCCGTCTTCAGCCTCGATCGGAGAAGAGTCCCTGTGCCGTGAGCCGCAGCCCATGCTGAGATGCAGAACGCCCAAAGTGCAGTGAGTGCAGGTGCTTAGCCCTAAGTGAGACACACAAACACACACCACACACACACACACACACACACACATACGCACACACACCACCCACATATGCACAAACACACACACACCACATATACATACACACACGCACACACACACCACCCACATACACACACACAAACACATACCACACACACATACACACACATATTCTCTCTCTCTCTCTCTCTCTCTCTCTCTCTCTCTCTCTCTCACACACACACACACACACACACACATACACACACACAAACACATACCACACACACATACACACACACATTCTCTCTCTCTCTCTCTCTCTCTCTCTCACACACACACACACACACATACACACACACCACACACATACACACACACAAACACATACCACACACACATACACACATTCTCTCTCTCTCTCTCTCTCTCTCTCTCTCTCTCTCTCTCTCTCTCTCTCTCTCTCTCTCTCTCACACACACACACACACACACACACACACACTGAGCTGTTGTCCAATTCCTGTTCATCCACACTTCTCATGCACCCCACCTCTGCCGCATGAGCTCTGTGCCACCCCCTAACCAAGTATGTGCACACTGTAGCCTTCATATTCCTGTCCCTTTTCATCTCTGCCTGCTTCAGTTTCCAGGTGGAGAATTCTCAGACATTGCCAAGCCTAATCCTCAATCCTGTGAACTCTTGTAGCATATGGCCACCTTTTCCTTTCTTTCTTTTTTTTTTTTTTTTTTTTTTTTTTTGGCCACGTGGCTCTGGGGTCTTCAAACTCCAGGGTCTGTGGGGACACAGAGGGTGCCACAACGGACCAGCCCACCCTCTTGCTCTGGCTTTTGTCTCTCCACTTTTGACGGTGATAGGGAGGTAAGGGACATCACCATCAGCACTCACACACATGTACAGAGTAAAGACAGTGACAAGTAACAGTCATCACTGGTGCCGTGGACAACAGCAAGCCTCATACAGTAGCCGATATGTAATCTCATAAACATGTCCCACCGTGGCTGAATATTGCCTCTTTTCAAGAGAGCCTGGAAATTTTTCTTCTTGAGAGACTTTTAAAATGTTTATTATGATTATGGGGGTGACACATTGTGGGGGTGCCTGAATGTGGAGGTCAGAGGACAGCTTTGTGGAGTCAGGTCTCTCCTTCACCATGTGCTATAGGATGCAGAAATATGAAGTAGGAATTCAGCTGACTATGGCCAAGCTATTACCTGCAAGAGTCAAGGAATTTTTTCAGAGGAAGCCAAGGCTCAAGGAGTATTGGTGTTATTTGGCTTTTGAATATATCAGCTGTTTTCTGCTATAAATTTCATGCATGCTATTATAGATTTCCCAATTGATTCTTTTTCCTAAGAACTTCTAAACAGTGTGGATTGATCATTCTTTGGCATATACAATTAAGGTATTTGGATAACAGTCACAGGCTTTCTTCTTCTTCTTCTTCTTCTTCTTCTTCTTCTTCTTCTTCTTCTTCTTCTTCTTCTTCTTCTTCTTCTTCTTCTTTTTAGCATTAGAATCAGATGTCTGCCTTCTGTAATTATCTTCTTCAGCAAGCATCCAAGGCCATGGCCAGCTCTGGACAAAAGCATTTTATCTGAGATATCTCTCAAACATCCAAAGACACAAAGCAGACAGAATAAGCATTCCAGACCATCTGCTAGCCTCCTGAATTAAGGTAAATATCCATACAGAGACACTGCCTAGGCCAGACGGATGTTAGGTACGTAGCTTTGTTTCTTGTGCAAATTAAGCTCAGACCCCCCTTTCTCTCACAGCCCTAGTGCACCTCTAGACTTCCCCTCAAACAATTTACTCAGAACAAAAGGGCTTTTTTTCATTTTTCATACCAGGTGCATCAAGCTGTGACGCAGGTTACCTAGCAAATGTGTACTCCTCCCCTGCCATGCTAAAAAATGGCAACACAGGAAAAAAGGGCAGTTTTATTTTAGTGACTCTTAACATTTTACCTGACCACTTCCAAGATTATAGTTTGAGCACATTCATGACTTAGTGACTTACAAGCTCTTTTTTTTTTTGGTTTTTCGAGGCAGGGTTTCTCTGCGTAGCTTTGCGCCTCTCCTGGAACTCACTTGGTAGTCCAGGCTGGCCTCGAACTCACAGAGATCCACCTGGCTCTGCCTCCCGAGTGCTGGGATTAAAGGCGTGCACCACCACCGCCCGGCGACTTACAAGCTCTTAATGTCTCACCTAACCACGTCTCAGAACATAGTTTGAGCACATAAATTCCCTTTCTGATTTATTAACCAATTACAGCCCTTAACTGACCCCACCTCCTTTATTCACTCCCCTTTGGGGTTGCAAATGAAGCTGGCTATCACTGCTCTTGTGGGGACCTTGGAAGCCTTGCACTGCATTGTAAAAGAACTACTGCTTATAAGTGTGTGTAGACCCGTTCCCAGAGAAGACTGGCGAATTTTGTCTTAGAAGAATAAAGTGAATGGACTAAAGAGCACGGTGGACTTAGATTCATTCCCTTTGATTAATTCTTGCCACTGGTAGCGTCTCTTCTGGAACCCTGGGAAAAGACTATTAGAGGCTGGACCCCAATAGTCTTTAACAACCATGTGGGTCCCAGATGTGGGACCCAGGTCTTCAGATGTGTGCGGCGACCCCCTTTTCCTGATGAGCCATCTTGCTAGCCCCAGTGTTTTGCTTATTTGTTTGTCTGTTTGTTTAGTTTGTATGATGGTTAATCTTCAATTGTCACCTTGATAGGCCTCACATGACCTGGGAGATGGCCCTCTGGGAACACCTATGAGAGTCTACCCTCATTAGGTTGAGGTGGGCAGCACCATACCCTTGTCTGGGATCCTGGACTGAATATAAAGGAGAAAGTGTACTGAATACAAGCCTTCCTTGCTGTTTCTTGACTGTGGATGTGACATGAGCATCTGTTTCATGATCCAGCTGCCATGGCCCCCTCGCACATGGACTACACCCTGGAACCATGAGCCAGAATAAACCCTTTCTCCAGGAAGTTGTTCTGTCAGCTATTAGGTCGCAGCGACAGAGAAAGGAGCTGGGACAAAAGGTGTCTTGTAATTTTTAAATGTTGACATGTTTGAAAACCTACTGCATTACAGGCGCCGAGTTCCCACAGTGCTTGCCCATATCCCACGGACGTTGTATATCCAGTTGTGTGCTGAGTGAGTCATGGAACTCCGGAGGCCTCCCCAGGAAGCTTTTCAGAGTTTAGAAGTAGCTGAGAGGTAGAGGCCTCTTCTGCTGGGGTATGGAAAGGTGGGCTGAGGATGGGAGAGAATCCGTCTCCACTGGGAAGCCTGTGGAGCTAGCCCTGGCTGATCTGCCCCTGGGCTCAGACTGTTCGTAAGGACAAGATTCCTAAGCTAGGGGTGGTGGTACTCACACTTCATCTCAGGCCTCAGGCTGTGCAGGGAGATCTCCATGAGTTCAAGGCCAATCCTGGTCTCTACACCGAGCTCAGGGCCAGCCAAGATGATGTAAAAAGACCCTGTCTCAAAAAAATGAATAAATAAAAAGACTAAATGCCTGTATTCCTTCTTATTGCTCCTTCTGGGTACATCATCCGGACACTGGCTGTTCAATAATTTGCATATGTGTGGTGCATGTTGGGGAGAGGTGTATGTGGAAACCAGGAATCAACCTCGCCTGTCTTTCTTCTGGGGCTGTCTGATTGTGTTTTTTTTGTTTTGTTTTGTTTTTTTTTTTTGAGACAGTGTCTCTCATTGGCCTGGAGCTTGCTGATTAGGTTAGACTGGATGTCCAGGAAATCCCCAAGGTGTCCGCCTCCACTTCCCCATGGCTGGGATTGTAGCCACGTGCCACTACCCTTGGAATGTGGGTCCTAGGATCCAACTCAGCTCCTCACACCAGCACAGCCAGCACTTGGCCAACTGAGCGAACTCCCCAGGGCAAGTTCAACGGTGTCAGTATCACCCCAGCTGAATTTAGAAATGGGAGCCTATGTACTTGGTCCAGTCTGTTCCCATAAGAAGGTCTCCTGGGAACAAAGTGCAGCATCAAGACAAGATCCATTGCATACAAGAGCTGAATCTGATTTCAGGTTTAGCTCTGGGCTGGCTCTTTCGATATCGGAACCTAACCCTTACTCATTTGTTGTCTCCTATGGGAGACATTGGGAGTATTCACCTTTGTGCCCAACAAGCCAGCCAGCCGCTATAGCAAAATGCCCAAACTTGAATAACTGTGTAAAGAATAGAGGGTATTTGGTTCTGTTCTGGAGGCTGACAGTCCATGATGGGGCAGTCTTTTGTGTCTGACTTCCACTGAGGGATCCTGGACTTCATCAAAGTCTGCATCATTGCAGGGATGTGAACAAGAGGTCAGTACAGCATTACAGGACAGCAGAGAAAGCCAGAAAGGTTTGGGGGCCAGGAATGTCCTTTGTATAATACTCAGCTCTCATGGGAACTAATACAAGTCGCTGGAGGCCTACATTAATCCTTTTTGAGACCGTCAACCACAGTGACCTAGTCACCTTCTACTTCATCCATCAAGCTTCCCATCCTCTCGTAACACTATCCTCTTGAGAACCCATCTGTCGGCGTGTGCCCCTTGCCCAAAGCTCGTCCGATGCATCCAAGGGACATAGAGTCACCCAGATCATGTCAGTTAATTTTGTCGTCACCATGGCCGAATACCAGCATGGCACATGCCATGTCAGGAAACATGTGGTGGCAAGTGACTCTCGGTGCTGGGAGCGTGTCGGCTGGACTCCTCGCCTCCTTCCAACTCAGTGGAGTAGAAAACAGCAGACAGAAAGAGAGTCTGGACTGCAAACCTCAAGGCCGACTCCCGTGAAGCCATCCTCTTAAAGATTCCAGGATGTTCTCGGACAGCTTCATCCGCTTGGGACCAAGCCTGGGCTTTCCACAATCAGACTGTAACACAGTGACCCAGTAAGAGTAACGAGGAGATGAAGCAGGCTGACCCAGTGACAGGCAGGCTGTGCAGAGAGGTTCTGAGTAATTTACTTACGCCAGCATCTGGAAGCAGGTCCTCACCGCCCACGTGTCTGGCCCCACAATTTACGCCATAAGCAGGAAGTTCAAATGCTAAATGGATGTCAGCAGTGCGTTATTGGATTAGCGCGGGTGATTTTTGACCATGCTTGGAACGTGTTCATTTTGGAACACCTGCCTGTGGCTCTGTTTTCTGGACAGAATGCCCCTGGCGTCCATGCCAACCAGACAAACGCTACCGTCCAGTGCGAGACCCATTTGGAGAGTGGTAATCTCATCTGGGTTCTGACTTCTCTTGGTGATTCCCGGAATGGAGGTTCCTGTTTTTCTGGGGCTCTTGAGGGAAGCGGTCTGAACTTATTTTTATCTCCTGTAATAGTTGATTCCTCATGCTTACGACCAAACACCTAGTTCAGGGACCACAATCCACCAGGAGTCCAGGACACCTGGTCCCATACCACCTGAGGTCAGGAACGCCGGCATTCCACTCCGCTTGCCCTGTCTTCCCTTTTTCCTCAGCCGGGATCTGCAGTCCACAAGATGGTGCTTCCCACACTCAAAGTGGTCCTTCCTACCTCGGTTAAATATATCCCAACACCCTCACAGACTCGCCCAGAGGTGTCTCCCAGGAGACTACACATACTGTCAACTCGATGGTAACATTGCCCATCACATACACAGACATACACAAACACACATACAGACACACAGACACACACACACACAGAGACACACACAGACAGACAGGCAGACATACAGACACAGACACAGACACACACAGACACACAGACACACACACACACACACACACACACACACGATGGTGAGTACAATTGACAGACAGACAGCTGCTCAGAGGAAATCATCACCAGAAACCCCAAAGGCAGCACCAGCAACCCCAAGCTGAACTATACTCATCACATTTGAAACCCACAATCCAAACTTTCAAAAACTCACTTCCCCTAGTCACGTTGACCCTTTATCATTTGGGACATTTCCCCCGTGCAGAGAGACAAATCAAACAAACCACATGTCATGTTCAACTCTATCAAATCTTAACATTTGGCTTCATGGCTTTGGTGTTTTTTTTTTTAATTTTTTAAATTTGATTTTATTCATGTATGCCTGGTACCTGCTGAGGCCAAACGAGGGCGTCACATCCTCTGGAACTGAAGATACATGCAGTTGTGAGCGGCCACGTGGGTGTTGGGAATCGAACCCAGGTCCTCTGCCAGAGCAGCCAGTGCTTTTAACCAGTGAGCCATCTCTCTAGCCTTGGCTTTGGTAAATTTTTAACAGTGAGTGTGCATGTGTGTGTGTGTGTGTGTGTGTTATGCACACAGATGTGTGTGTGCACAATCACGAAGGCCAGGGGAGTGCCCTGCTCGGTCACTTTCTGTCTCAATCCCTTGAGACAGGGTCTCTCACTGAAGCTGGAGCTGGGCTGGTGACCAGAGAGCCCCAGCGATCCTCTTGTCTCTGCCCCCTGCAACACTAAGGTTACCAGCTCACACACAGCCATGCCTGGGCTCTTACGTGGACTCTGGGGTTCTGGACTCGGGTCAAGCTTCTACAGCAAGCACACTTACTCGCTGAGCCGTCTCCACAGCCCTTGCATTCCAAACATGTGACTTCTGCCCTTCTTAGCCCTGGGCAGCAACTGCTAACCTGCATTCGTGTTGATCGGCCCCACACAATGTTTTTGCTATTGATAAATATTAGTATATATTTTTGCACTTTATACTACAGTACACACCAATACAGGATTTGTTCTAACTCATCTCTGTGCTACAGGCTGGCCTCAAACCTGTGGCAATCCTTCTGCCTCAACCTTCTGAGTTCTGGGATTACAGAAAGGATGCTTTGGAGATCTTTCTAGACCAGTGGATTTTGTCTCTGGCTTGTGACCCCATTTTTCCTCTCCATGATTTTCTTTTTCTTATATATATATATATATATATATATATATATATATATAGTGTGTGTGTGTGTGTGTGTGTGTGTGTGTGTCTCCTACTCTGAAAATTTATCCAGAACAAAGAGTGTTAAACTTTCCTAACTTTCAGGCACTGTCAGAAAAGTACCATATGTTGGGATCTCTCTTCATACACACACACACACACACACACACACACACACACACACACACACGCATGCACGCACGCACACACACACACACAGCACTCACTACACCGTCAGGCACTCTCTCCTGCTGTCTGTCACCCCCATCTACTCGTACTTGGCTCTGAGTTCTTAGGTGCTGAGTTTTGTCAAAATTGTTTTCTGTATATTTAGATGATCACAGACAAGTTTTAAAATTCTGTCAGTAGGACAGAGAGGTGCCTCAGTGGGTAAGGTGCGCGCCACCACGCCTGACGGCCTGAGTTGTAGCCTGGGTTGCCGAGCAAACCTGTCTAAAAAAACGCGTTAAGTTAGACACGATGGAAAATGTAGGTATTCCCTGTCCTCCATTCCAAGTCCTTTTTTTTTTCCTTTCTTAGCTTTCCACGAACTTGAAAATCCTGTGATTTCAGAATGTCTCCTCCAAGGGATATCTTCTGCGTGCATGTATGAACACAGAGCATCTTATGTAAGAGAGCACTCATGTGTCCCTCTTCTGCTCCCGCAAGAACACACATACAGACCTGCACACGCACATTAAGCAGGCGTCTCAGCTGCGTCCTTGTTTCTGTAAAGACACCACAGCCAAGGCAGCTTACAGAAGAGTTTATTGGGCTTACAGTTCCAGAGGGTGAGTGATGGCTGGGAGCATGGCCGCAGGCAGGCATGGCGCTGGAGCAGTAACTGGCTGCTTACATCTTTTCTGTAAGTAGAAGAGAGAGACAGACAGACAGACTGACGGGGAGAGAGAGAAGGGGAGGGAAGGGTAGAGGAGGGGAGGGGAGGGGAGGGGAGGGGAGGGGAGGGAGAAGAGGAGAGGAGAGGAGAGAGAGCGCTAACTGGGTCTAGGCCCACTCCCAGTGACACACCTCCTCCAACAAGGCCACACCTCCTAATCCTAAACAGTTCCACGGGGGGGGGGGGGGGGGGGGGGGGGGGGGGGGGGGGGGGGACCGACACACCGACCATCATTCAAACAGATGTGCCTATGGGGGGGCATTCTCGTGCAACCCCCCCCCCCACGAGAGTAAAATGATACCACAATGTAATTGTATTTTCTTTGCTGTATAATTTACCTAGAAACTTAACCTTCGAGATCACCCATGAATCCACCCCTTCCTTCTCAAAACGTTGCTGTATTACATCATGAAAGTGTTGCACAGTGAAGTAAGTTATCGACAGTGCACTGGCTGGTTCTGTGTGTCAACTTGACACAAGCTAGAGCCATCAGAGAAGAAGGAGCCTCAGTTGAGGAAATGCCTTCATGAGATCCAGCTGGAGGGCATTTACTTAATTAGTGACTGATGGGGGAGGGCCCAGCCCATGGTGGGTGGTGCCATCCCTGGGCTCCTAGCCCTGGGTTCTATAAGAAAGCAGGCTCAGCAAGCCATGGGGAACAAGCCAGTAAGCTGCACCCCTCCATGGCCTCTGTATCCGCTCCTGCCTCCAGGATCCTGCCCTGTTGGAGTTCCTGTCCTGACTTCCCTCAGTGATGAACAGCAATGCTTACATGTAAGCCAAATAAACCCTTTCCTCCCCAACTTGCTTGTGGTCATGGTGTTTTGTCGTAGCAATAGAAACCCTAACTGAGACAGGCTGTTTGTTTTCTTTGGTGTGGTGTTTTGAGACAGGGCCTAGCTATAGAGCCCAGGTTGGCCTAGAACTCCCAACCTGCCTGGGCCCTTCGGTCGGTCCCTACACCAAACTAAGCTGTTGGTTCTTAACCTATAAACATTTGTCATTTTAACAGATACTCCGAATCCCATGCGGGTCCCTTCACATATTCTCCGCGGTTTTACTGTGACCTTGATTGAGCTGTGTCCTCATGCAAGCCTACCCTGCACCCCCATGCACACACACACACACACACACACACACACACACACACACACACTCCATCTGTAGAAGCAGGGAGTTGGGTGGCCCACCAGCTCCTACAGTATAGTGTAATGATGGGCTGTGTAGTCTAGAGTGGGCTGCAATGACAGCCCTCCACAGACAGGAGGGAGGGGAAGACCATGACAGCCGCGCTGAAGGCAGGCAATTTAGACACATTTAGTCCTGCTCTCAGTCCTTCCGTGAGCACAGTGGCAGTATGTCCACAGTTCTCACCCCCAGAGTCCCCTCAGCAAGTCCTGGACACCCTTTGCTGGCAGAACTCGCCTACTAAGGCCGTTGGAGCTTGACAGAGATTGGGGTCATTCTCATTTTCTGAGACTCCCAGCAAACTAAAAAAATGAAATGGCCAGGAAGGTTAGCAGAACCGTGCCCTGGAATCTGGCCACCGAACAAGTAAACACTCCCTAACAAACACGGAGCCCTCTAATCACACTGGTCACAGATAATTACAAGATTCATAGACAATATTAACTCATAATGCACTGCAGATGGTGTAATCCGGGAATGGAACACATACGGACGACCGTATGAAAAAACAGCGTTCTTTATGCATAAGTGCCTTCCTTGGACAAGGCTAAATTTGGGCAACTTTCTAAATGTGAAGCAGGACACAAGCCCCGTTCTTCCTCTGGCCACTCAGCCCAGGTACTCGCTGGAGCAGGAGGGGCTTGTTGGGGCGCCCTCTGCAGCCCCGCGCCCCTGTTTCAGCACCCGCCCGGGGTGCATTTTACAGGCTCTTAATTGTTCCGATCTAAGTCGTGCTCATGGATCGACCATTTGGGGAGGCCTTGGAGCAGACAGGAGGTGGGTCTGGCTGCAGGAAGCAGGCAGCGGAAGCGGGCTTTGACAGACTGATAGGCTGTTTTTCACCCCAGTTTCCTGAGCCTGTGTCTCACACTTCCATGTCCACGGTTCCTCCGTTGCCTTTCCTGCCACGATGGACTAAAAGCCTTTGACCCATCAGCCCAGAGGAGCCTTTCCTCCTCAAGCGGTTTCTGTCAGATGTTTCGGTCACAGCCATATGGAAGAACCTAGTATATCAATGGGCGCAGGCTGGGTTATTGTATTAAAATTTAAAAAAAAAAAAAAGGAAAAAAAAGTTTGTCTACTTCTGGAGTTGTGACGAGGGCTTAAGTGATAGAGGTGGGGACTCCAGGACATGAGGAGTGGGTTCTGAGCCAGGAAACTGAGGTTCTGGGTGAGGGGGGAGGGTTCTCGGCCACCAACAGTAGAAGTGGGAGCTTAGGTGAAGGGCCAGGGGGTTCTGGGACAGGCCCGGGAGACGGATCCTGAACAAAAATGAGGATTCTAGGCCATGGCAGAGATGCATGCTGGGATTGGAAGCAGTAGGTTCGAGGACAGACACAGATGGGCTGTGGGCTGGCATCCCACCCCACGCTCCCAGAACGCCCATGCCCTGTTCCTCGGAGCCCACGCTTCCCCGGGCGCTCGCAGCGCGGTGTCCCCAGGCCCGGCTCAGTCGCCCCTTTCCCTCCTGTGAGCTGGGCAGGACCGGCCGCTGCTGGCTAGACTGGGCCTCCCTGTGGGCAGGCGCCAGGTCTGCAACAGCTCCAGTCGGCAGCGCCCAGGCGGGGCACGGAGCCGCGGATCTTTCCAGGCTGTTCCATTTGCAATTTCATCCCACGTGTCCGCGGGGCCTCAAAAGTGTGTGTGTGTGTGTGTGTGTGTCCGCGCGCGCGCGCGCGCGCGTGGGATCCATCACAGGCAAGAGGGGCAAGGGGAAGGACGCCGAGGGGAAGAGATGCGGGAGGGAGGACCGCGCGGAGGGGATGCGGGAGGAAGGACCCAGCTGGACCCAGGGCGGTGGAAACACGAAGACCCGGAGCCTGAGGCGCGCAACCTGGCGCGCGGCGGAGTGGGGGGATGGAGGTGGAGGGGGGCGGGACGCGCGCGGAGCCCCCCACCCCACCCCGGGACACGCGCGGCAGGTGCACGCGCCGGGGGTCCCGCCCCGCCCCGCCCCGCCGCCCCCTCCCCGCCTACAGGCGCGCGCGGCATTGTGGGAGTTGTGGTCCTCGGGGCCGCGGAGCGCGGCGCGGGCGGCACCGGCTCGGCGGGGCTCGCGTCTCGGGCCGGGCGGCTGCTGCGGGCGCGGCAGGGGGCGGCCGCGTCCCTGGGGCAGTGGCGTCGCCCGGGTCCCCCGCAGCCGTCCGCGCAGGTAAGCGGCGTCTCCCGGGACTGCGGGGCTGCGGAGGACGATGCTCTGGGCTCCCGCGCCTGCATCCCCGGGGCCGGCCCAGGGCCCGCGGTCGCCTAGCACCGGCTGCGTGCTGAGTGCCGCTCGGGCTGGATGGCGCCGCGCAGCATCACCCCCGCCTCCTCTTCTCCTCCCCCTCCTCCTCCTCCTCCTCCTCCTCCTCCTCCTCCTCCTCCCTTTCCCCTCCTCCACCGCCTCTTCTCCTGGTCCCCCATTCCTCCTCAGCGTCGCCCACTTGGACCCACCTCCCTGTCCCATGAATTGTCACGCGCCCTGGACCTCCTTCCCACTTTTCCAGGTAGCCTTCGCCTCACCATCTCACCCCCTGGCTACTGGCATCACCACCTGCGTTAACGCATCTCTCTGACCTCTCTCCTGTCGTACTCTCTCCAGGGCCTGTGACACTGGGAGACTGTGAGGAGGGAAGGTCCCTGGAGGGGAGGGAGGGCTTGTTTCAGGACAGCTCTCTGGCTCCCTGGTAGAGAGGATCGCAAGCATCACACAGCCAGCCCTATCGTTTCGTGCGGTGCTGTGCCTTGCGGGGGGCTTCCGGGGTCTCCTGGCTTCACCTTAGGGTGACCCGGGCTCTTTGGCATCAGAAAGCCTCCTGGGCTGGTCATCTGATCCGGGTTAACTGGGTCAAATGGAGACTGTCTCCCCAGGCATTCCTCGTGTTAGAAGTTATCTTTTGATTGGACTTGAATTTGGCCTTTATTCCCCGGAGCCCGCTGATCTTTGAGATCTGAGGGGCAGGGCTGCATGACGCCCATCCCTGATGGGAACGGATGTGTGAAGGGAGCCAGAAGTGTGCATCCATCCAACCTCCTGCTGCCTGCCACTCACTCTACCAGACCCAGAGTTGTTTTCTTGTCGGCTCTGGGCTTGCACATCCCTCCCTGGTGGTAGGGGCAGCCAGTCTCTCGGGGCTCTAAGTGACTGACAGGTCCCAGTTCACTCTCTTAGTGCTGGATTTGATCCCGTGAAGAGGTGAGGGTCTCTCCTTGCTGAATCTTTTACAGTTCTGTCTTGGGGAGGACTCCTGTCTGCTCTGTCCAGAATGAGGCTGTTTTGACGCCGGGAAGGGCTCACGGCCCCTGGAGAGCTCCCTTAGCCACCTACCCGGGGTTTTTTTTGTTTTGTTTTGTTTTTTTTGTATCTGCATTTTGACAGGAGCAGGTTGGTGGGAACTCAGTTTCTCGGGTCAGGGACTGCCACCAACTCAGTCTCAGGGCATCTGAGGAAACCTGGCTGCTGGAAGCAGTTTTAGAGTTGCAGTTAGGGAAGAAATGTGTTTCCTCACCTGGGTGAGAGTCTCACACAGAATTTCGGGAACCTTGGACTGTCTTGAAGAGCAAGTGCAGAGAAGATGCCTTTCTAGGGCCTTTTCCCTTTTCCTAAAGTGGAAACAGCGGAGCGATGGTATCACCCATGGAGGAGGGGCGGGTGAAGGAGCTTAACACCCCAGCTTTGCATCTTGAGAAGAAACTGGCTTCTCATCTCTCCATTCCTGTTCTTTTCCTAGAAGCATGAGTCCCCATGAATATTCAGTATGTGTGTTTTTTACTTCCTAAACATTATAGTCAAGTGATTCTTTATTCAGCCGACACCGGGCTGGTGCCAGTAGGTGGTGAATGAACACCCAAGGTTTTCCTTGAGTCCAGGAGTGGACATCACCCCAAGTTGGGGTATTTCGGCCTTTGCCTTCTGTTTGGGGTGGGAGTCTTGGGACACCCCCCACGTTTGGTTTGCCGGTCAATCGCACATCGAGGGCTTACCGTGACATTATCCCCAGCCAGCGGATGGATGAAAACACTGAGGCTGAGAGAGGGGGAATGCCTTGCACACGGCTGGTGGCCACACCTGGTCCATGCCATGTCTAGCTTGGGTGTGTAACTCTCTCCGCTGTGCTGCAGACCTCCCAGGCCTAGCTGGTCCAGGCCGCGGGAGACACAGTTTCGCTGTCATTCTCCCCCAGGACAGGAGGGGGGCGTGGAGCACTGAAATGTTCCCAGATGAGTTCCTCCAGGTGATGGAGGGCTTGCAGGAGGGCCTGGCGGTGGGGTGGACAGAGCGTTTCAGAGAAACCGGAGGACACTGCGGGTTTCTAGAGACTTGGGAGGCACAGTTGGGCTTGCATTGTGGTTTACAGCGATGTGGGCTCCACCTCCCCAAAGCAGTATCACCGCTGTCAGAGGTGGGGAAACTGAGTCAGGGACTTGGAAGGCTCCTGCTTTCCCTTTTGTAATCCTGTGGGTGAGGTCAGCTCCCAGCTGAGCGGCACAAAGAGGTGTGTCTGCCACAGAGGCCGCTCCAGGGCACCCACTTCCTTTCCTGGCATCGTATTAGCCTGATTCACAGCGTGCTTGAGGAGAGAAGGGAGAATGTGCCATTCTGACAGCAGCCCTCGGCTGTTCTGATGATGCATCTCCGTTCTCCGGAGACGGTTGCTGTTTGGGACTTTTCTAGTCATAACTTTCATGGTGCTGTTTTCAGGTTTGGACATCATGAAAATCCTTTCCCAGCGACTGGCTGCATTTGCCAGTGGGATATAAGGCAGCGAGCACCCAACTTCAGTGACTTTTACTGGTGGGCCCCATCGGCAGACCTCACTGTTCATCGATGGCGCCCTTGGCAGGAACTGAGGGACAGTGGCAGCCATGCCTTCCCCTGCCCCCGCCGCTCCTTCCACCGTCTTCTAACCTGCGTGCTGTGGGTGCCCCGGCGACCCCCAGAGGGCTGATCATCTGAGCCAGCTTCACTCCACGGACCGAGTCCCTCAAGATGTGGCTGGAGTGGCTGGTGGCCTGGAGCTGGTCTCTGGATGGCCTGAGGGACTGTATTGCCACCGGCATCCAGTCCGTGCGGGACTGTGACAGCACAGCTGTGGTCACCGTGGCCTGCCTGCTGGTCATGTTTGTGTGGTACTGTTACCATGTGGGCCGAGAGCAGCCTCGACCCCATGTGTCCGTCAACTCCCTCCTGCAGGGAGTGGACGCCAACGGGCTGCAGAACGGGTCCATGTACTGCCAGTCACCCGAGTGCGTGCGCTGCACGCACCATGATGGCCTCAACCAGAAGCTTTACCACAACCTGCAGGAGTACGCCAAACGGTACTCATGGTCCGGCATGGGCCGCATCCACAAGGGCATCCGGGAGCAGGGCCGTTACCTCAGCAGCCAGCCCTCCATCCAGAAGCCCGAAGTCTTCTTCCTGCCTGATCTCCCCACTACGCCCTACTTCTCCCGGGACGCCCAGAAGCACGACGTGGAGCTGTTGGAGCGGAACTTCCAGGCCATCCTCTGCGAGTTCGAGACACTCTACAAGGCCTTCTCTAACTGCAGCCTCCCGCAGGGGTGGAAAGTGAACAGCACCCCCAGCGGGGAGTGGTTCACCTTTGACTTTGTCAACCAGGGCGTTTGTGTCCCCAGAAACTGCAGGAAGTGCCCACGGACGTACCGCTTGCTCGGCAGCCTCCGGACCTGTATCGGAAACAATGTTTTCGGGAACGCCTGCATCTCGGTGCTGAGTCCTGGGACTGTGATCACGGAGCACTACGGACCCACCAACATCCGCATCCGGTGCCACCTAGGTACGTGGAGGGGGCGGAGCCCCAGCATGCACATTCACGGGGAGCCTCACGTAGCAAGGCGCCTTTGCCTCCCGAGTGCTTTGGTCAAATACAGACGCATTCAGCTGGATGCAGTCAGTGGCACACACCTGCAGTCCAAACACTCAGGAGCTGAGGCAGAAGGGTCGAGGCTTGAAGGGCTAGCCTGTACTTGTATGCATGTGCGTGCTGAGGCCAGGGGTCAGCATTGAGTCTTATTTCTCAGGAGCTGTCTACCTTGTTTTTACAGGATCTCTCTGTGACCTAGGGCTCACTGGCTAGGTTAGGCTAGCTGGCCTCAAGCCCCGGGGGAGAAGGGGTGTCTGTCTCCCTGTCTCTGACTCACCAGCCCTGTGACTATAAGAGTGTGCCATAGGAGCCGGGCAGTGGTGGCACACACTTTTAATCCCAGCACTTGGGAGACAGAGCTAGGTGGATCTCAATGAGTTCGAGGCCAGCCTGGTCTACAGAGTGAGTTCCAGGACAGGCACCAAAGCTACACAGAGAAACCCTGTCTCGAAAAACCAAAAAAACAGAAAGAGTGTGCCACAGTGCCTAGCTGGTTCACATGCTGAAGCTCCAACTCAGGTCCTCATGTTGTACCATAAGCGGTTTACAAAACTTGAGCCATATCCCCGGCCTTAGAAAACCTTTCCTTGGTGGTGGTCCGTAAACAACTGTGATGGCAGAATGTCAACCTCATTTCATCTTATCCTCTCAAACTTTCATTCATTCTCCCACGGTGCTGGAGATGGAACCCAGGCACTCAGGCATGCTCTCTGCCGCCAGGCCACACACACCCACTTAAATCTAGTATCTGGCGGGAAAAGCTCTGCCTGGAAGAACTCTTGGAGGAGAGGGTGGTAACCGTGTCCTCCATCTTTCCTGTCCATTACGTGAGCTGCTGGCCACGTGTGGCTGCTGAGGGCGTGGGCTGTGGTCAGTGGAACAGCTGACCAGAAGTTTTCATTTAAGTTTGTGTGTCCAGGTATGGCTGGCTGGTGGCTGCTGTGTTCTTGTGGTGGCTGACACAGAGGTCCCCGATGGTGCCCGGGAGACTGTGAGAGATGCTTAAACATTCTGAGTCACCACGGATAAATGGTGCCCAGTATTCTGGTCACTTTATTCAAGGCCTAGGAATCTTGTGCGCTGTGTGTGTGGCGTGCAAATTGAGTGTCAAGCTAAGCTGCCTTTTTATCTAGCCCAACTATGAGTTAGCGGTGCTTCCTTGGGCCAGCTGCTTGCCTCCTCTGAGCTTCCATAGAAAGCGAGGGAGCAGCTCTCCCTTGGGGATCCAGTCAGATGAGGTGTGTCTCAGAGTGGTCACCAGAGCTAGGTGCAAAATGAGGTGCATGGAGGCAGGCTTCGAAACTATGTGGTACCTTCTTCCTGGTGAATGGGGACAGGAGGCTGGTGACAGACAGGCCTTGCTGGTGGAACATGCCAGGGCAGAGCCTGCAGAGCTGGGTGGCAGCTGTAAGAGGCGGTGCTGGCTGCCTGAAGGGGATGGGGGAAGCGGGGGATGCATGTCCTTCGCAGGCTTGTGGTGGGGTTCGCTAATGTGCTTTGCAGGGAGCCTGTGCCAGTTGCTAGGCCCCCCACCCACCGCCTCTCGCCCCAGCAGCTCTGTTCCTTCCCTCTGCTCTCTGGGTGAGGATTCTGGATAAAGTACGGTTTGGACTGAAGATGTCTGTGCTGAGAAGCAGAAGTACTATTGTCAGAGGGTTGCTGTGGATGGGGTTTTGACGGGTGGGTGGAACAGGGCAGAAGCTTGAAGCTGGGGTCTGGATCCATGAGCAGCTGTGGGGCTGGACAGAGTCCAGCTCTGTAGACCTCACGGCCTCTCTGCAAAGTGGACATACAGCACCAGTGCTGTGGAGAAGTTTGGGGACACAACTCACTAAGTGGCCGTTTGGCATAGTGCCTGGCAGTCTCTCTGGAGCGCGGTAGTGGCGCTCATGACTACGCAATGCTCTGTAAGGCACGGCCTCTTCCCCAGGGAACAGTGACCCTGGGGCACCGGAGGCCAGCAGTTCTGGACTCAGTTCCTCACTCATCCCCCACTGTCAGGCCCTGGAAGCCAAGCTTCCTCTTTGAACCCCGGGGGAGGAGGGGTGCTCAACTCTTGCCTTTGGGGCTATTTGAGGAAAAGTAAGTAGCTTGTGCATTTGAAGTTCCTGGCAGGCAGAGTCCATCACTATTACCAGGTAGGCTTTGATCCACACAGTGGCTTTGGTTAATAAACCTCTGGCAAGAATCCACGAAGGGAGCTAGGCTGCAAAGGGAGCCGGGAAGGCTGAGGTAGGGCAGACCAGGTGGGAGCCGGTGGCTGACTTGGGGCCAGACTGGGCCAGGCTGGGGCTCAGAACTGTCGGCCATGGGAATGAGATTTTTCTTTTGAAAGGTCTTGCTTTGTGGGAGCTTTTGATTTACACAGTACTGGGATGAACCCGAGTCTCAGGCATGCTGGGCCAGTGCTGAACCCCTGAAGTGCGCCCTCAGCTACCATGCTGTTCCGAAGCTTTGGAATGCAGAGTAGGGGAAGGCCTCAGAGATTGATGTGGGATCCAGGGGTGTGGAGTAGGCAGGCTGGGAGGAGGACCCGTAGGTTTGGATTCCTGTGTTAACGTCTGATACGGGGCGTGTACCAGGTAGGTGTGTGTGTGTGTGTGTGTGTGTGTGTGTGTGTGTGTGTGTGTGTGCGCATGTGTATGTGTAATGTGCACACCTTGTGGCTGTGATGATTCCCTTCTCGGGCCAGCTAGTGACTTGTAGGAGGTAATGGGTCCTTGATATCCCTGGGTACAGCAGGAAAACGTCTTCTGAGGAGGCCCTGCTGTCGGCTGGCTGTGCATGGATGAAGCTGGTTTGAACTCAGCATCCCTGGATTCCCATGGGTCCCAGGACTAGACATCAGGAGTTCTTGAGGTCATGAGACCCTCAAGCTATTGACGTAAGCAAGAGTGCAGGATCCAGACTAGACGAAACTGGTAAAAGAGGAGCTTTGCTGAGGACCTCGGTGGTAGTCCCTAGAAAGACTGACCCATCTATTGGGCTGTGAGGACAAGTTCCACATTGCTAGATGGCTTTCAGATAACAGGGAAGGGCTGGGGATATGGCTCAGTGGGAGTGGGTGGAGGCTCTTGCCCTACAAGCCTGATGACCTGACTTTGATCCCTGGAACCCACAGTGGAAAGTCAGAACCGCTTCTGGAAGTTGTCCCTCTAATGCCCACACACATGTGGTGTCAAGCACGCCCCACACAATTATCATACAAAGTTAAAAACAAAACAAAAAACAGCCGGGTGGTGGTGCCTGTTCTCGGAATTGAGAGTTCAAGACCGGCCTGGGCAACACAGTGAGACCCTGTCTGAACGGCAGACCAACAGCCCAGAGGTGTACTCCTCATGGTTCTGAGGCTGGAGGCCCAAGGTGGAGCTCTGTGAGAGGCCAAGGCCGCTCTGGTTGCCAGGTGGGTGTCTTGGTCAGAGTTCCTGTTTGCCGTGATGAAACCCCAAAACCAAAAACAAACTGGGGAGGAAAGGGTTAATTTGGCTTACACTTCCAGATCATAGTCCATCACTGGAGGAAGTCAGGACAGGAACTCAAGCAGGGCAGGAACCCGGAGGCAAGAGCTGATGCAGAGGCCATGGAGGGGTGCTGCTCACTGGCTTGCTCCCCATGGCTTGCTCAGCCTGCTTTCTTACAGAACCCAGAGCCACCGGCCCGGGGGATGGCACCACCCACCATGGGCTGGGCCCTCCCCCCATCAATCACTAATTAAGAAAATGTCTTACAGTCAGATCTTATGGAGGTGTCTTCTCAGCTGAGGCGCCGCCCTCCTTTCAGTTGACTCTAGTTTGTGTGCCAAGTGGACGTAAGACTCGCCAGGGCAGTGGGCGTGGCCCCCTCTTGCCGTGACCTCATGTGGTAGAAAGGCCCGTTTTACAGTACAGATCCCATTCGTGACCTGGTCCCCAAAGACCCCTAACACCATCCTCTCAGGGTGGTCTCGGTCTCTGAATCATGGGTCACAGACAGCCCACAGTGTGGACTCCAGGGGAGGGTGTGGAAGGCCTGAGGCTTTCGAGCGCTCCCCGGAGCAGCCCGGCTCCACCTTCCAGCAGCCTTGAACCCTGGCCACCTTCACTCTCACTCAATCCTGTGTTTCTCCCCAAGGTCTGAAGACTCCCAATGGCTGTGAGCTGGTGGTGGGGGGTGAGCCCCAGTGCTGGGCGGAAGGCCGCTGCCTGCTCTTCGATGACTCCTTCCTGCACACTGCATTCCATGAAGGTGGGCACCGCCTCCCCCAGAGCTTGCCCACTGCTTGCTTTATGGTTATCAGACTTCTTTAAAGAGAAGTTTTCCGGGTGCCAGACAAAACTGACCAGGAATTCCTAAGCCCCCCCCCCCCCCCCCCCCCCCCCCCCCCCCCCCCGCTTCACCCTCCCATGTAATCTCCCCACATGGGTAAGCTAGTATCACAGGTGACGAGCCAACTCCAACCGGTTATCATGACCTAGAGGCTATGGTCACCTTCAGGTTCGCTCTCAGTGTCAGACACTCAGTGGGTTGGGACAGCAGAATGCAGACTGTGTCCACAGTGACGGCCCTACCGTCCTGCTCGGTTTCCCTCCCTTTTTCATCCACCTTCCTCACAGGCATGGGAGAGACCGCACCAACATTCTCCATCTGGGAAAGGGAGGTCTTCCCGTGCCCACTGGTCCTACAGCTCAGGCCACACTGAGTGTGCCAGGGCCAACCTGACCCCCCTTACGCTCCTCCTCCCCAGGTTCCGCTGAGGACGGCCCACGGGTGGTCTTCATGGTGGATCTCTGGCACCCCAACGTGGCAGCTGCCGAGCGGCAGGCCCTGGACTTCATCTTTGCTCCAGGACGATGAGTGAGGACGTTGCCTGGGCTGGAGCCAGGCTGAGTGGGACCCAGGTGGGCTGTGGGGACAGCTCAGTCCCTGCCCTGATCCACACTGGACGCTTTAGTGGCTTCCTGCCGCGGTGGGAGCCCTCTTTCCTTTGGTTACTGGGAACTTCCTAGGTTTCTTTCCCCTTCCAGTTATTTGCTGGGACTTCTGGCCTACTAGTGTGTCCCTTTGGCTGTGACCAGAGACTCCGTGTCCCTCAAGTCTGTGACTTTGCTACCTGGTGTCTCCTTCTCCGTGTTCCGGAATAGAGTAACCAAATGGCCACTTGTCTGAATGTAATCATCTCAAACTCTGTAGCTGTCTCAAGAGGAAACATCAAAACAGCACAGACCACAAACCATCGGGCCCGACAGCTTGACCTCTGATGTTGGGGTTCGGAGGACCCTTCACTGTCCCAGAGCAGGAGCTGGCCTGCAGCCCGCACACCTGGTCGGCTTCATTAGGGGCTTGCCAAACACCATCAGGGTGGTACGAAGGTCGGGGCCCGGGGAATCTGTCATTATTGCTGTCACCCAAAGTCTATCAGAGTCCTGGTAGCTTGTGACCAGGGCCTTTGTTTTAACCACAGCTTCCTACAGAGCTGATGACCAGTGAGGGCTCCCAGGTCAGCACAGAACAGGGATACACTTAGCTCACTGCCTACCGAAGCCTACTGCCAAGCCAGGCCTGACACATGCTGCTGTTGGTGGTTGGGAGTCCACCGAGATTGGCTGGAATCATGCCGGGCTGGACCTCTGCCACCAACCATGTGACCAGAGTGTCCATCATGCTTTGGAGTCTGTTGCCCAAGAGTTGGCATTTATTTATGTGTATTTAAATGTTCAAATGCTAGACTCAGAGACAGCGAAGAGTCAGCCCCATGTTGGTCAAAACGGTGACTCAAGCCCATGTGGGCCTGAGGACGCCAAAGAGAGCTACAGACCCCGGGAGCCACAGACATGCCACTGGCCTTTGGTCTCCAGAGAAAACACACAGATCTCTTCCCAAAGTGAAGGCTAGCCGGAGGCCCAGCTAGATGTGAGGATGTGATCAGCCAGACATTCTCAGGACACTTTGGGAGTCGTGGCCCATGGGCATTGTCCAGAGCAGGACACAATGGGCAACTTGCCTTATGTAATGCTGGTCCAGGTCCAGTGTTAGGTCCAAATGAAAACCTGACACCTCTAGAAGGTAACTGGATGAAGTCAGTCCACAATGGGAGGGAAAATGCACCTAGAACATTTCTGTGCTCAGAGCTGGGAAGGGAACTATCGGGCTCCGGAGCTGCTGCACTCGGGGTCTCAGCAGAGACCTTCAAAGTACACGATTTCCACGTATCCCAGCTGCCCCCACCACACACCAAGGACATGGCTGGGGAACAGGAAGTAAATAAAGAGCTTGCTGACAAGTGACGTGGTCATGTAGCTTGTGAGAGAAGGCAGGGCCTGGGCAGCCAGAAGTGACGGGCTGGCGTGGCAGGGTGGCTCTTGGTTTCTGAATCGGCACCGATGGCTGAGGCCACGGTCAACAGTGGGTGAGGCCAAATGGTCGTCCTAACAGAGAGTACTAGGGTTGTGACCCGGGGTGGAGCGCTGGCCTAGCACACCTGAGGCCCTGGGTTCCATCTGTACTACATATGCGATCAAGGAGGGCGGGGAACAGGAACCAGCCAGTGTCTGCGGCATTGAGTCAGCTTGAATGGTGAAATGGACAATATTTGTATGGTAAGAATTTGTAATTCTTGCATTTTCTGGACTCAGGCTCAGTACCTGGAGTTCACTCCCCTGCCACTTATGGAAAGCCAAGTCCCCTCTCACAGTCTCAGTTGGTTTCCTGAAAGACAGGATCTGTCACAGAATGAACAGGTGCTGGGCAGGCATGGGATCCCTCTGCATAGCAAAGCCACAGATGCCCGAGAGGCAGGGGCAGAGGAGGGCGGCCCGTGTCCCCTTCTAAGAGGGCACAGTGGTGGCAGCCAGGTGCCTTGGGGGCAGCCTGACTGTAGGGTATTGGCACACATGCCTGATGCCAGCCAGCAGCCACACGGAGGTGCTGCACCAGGAAAGGAAGAGCGAGGCTTTCCCAGGGCCAAGATGTTTTTCACCTTCTGCCACGTGCACCGCCAACTAAGCAGTCACTGAGGCTATTTCAGTGTGTCGCTAGGACCGCTGGAGGTGAGAAAGGGGAGCAAGCCAGGGCCTGCTACGGAAGGAATCCCCACTTTCTGCTCTTTCCAGCTCTTCGTGCCTCTCCAGCCAAGACCACACCAGTTACTTGATCAGCTCAAGGTCGCCATCAGGTCCTTAGACCCTCACCATTCCTGTGCATCACCTCTCCTGGGCTGTGCGGGTTCCTTGGTGACAACTGGGTGCTTGGTTGCATGCAGCCGAGGCAGGTCTTCGGTGCCCCTCACCCCCACCCCACAGCAGCTGCCTTCTCTGTTCTGGGGTGGAATGCAGATGTAGCTAGAGTTTTCCTGCCTGGCCCACAGTCAGGACAAATCTCTGTCACCCGCCAGTCCCACAGTCTCTCAGACCCAGCCAAATAAACACAGAGACTTACATTGCTTACAAACTGTATGGCCGTGGCAGGCTTCTTGCTAACTGTTCTTACAGCTTAAATTAATCCATTTCCATTCATCTATACCTTGCCACATGGCTCGTGGCTTACCGGCATCTTCACATGCTGTTTCTCATCATGGCGGCTGGCAGTGTCTCTCAGCCTTCCACTTCCCAGCTTTATTCTTCTCCTTGTCCCTCCTATACTTCCTGCCTGGTCACTGGCCAATCAGTGATTTATTTATTGACCAATCAGCAACACATTTGCCATACAGAACATCCCACAGCATGCAGACCCATCTATAGTTCAGACCTCACTGCTGTTGGGGTTTGAACAGCCGGGGTTGAGGGTCGCTGCTCTGTGTAGCAAGGAGAGTCAGCAGTGGGTAGGTCTGAACCGTGTTCTGTGTGACACTGGGCAGGCCACCTGACCTTGGTCTCTACCACAGCCGGTTTGCAATGATTGACAACAGAATCCTGGGCACCGAGCTTTCTTTGTGTGTTTGCTGTGCTGGGATGGATCCAGGGTCTTCAACAATACAAACACCCTACTGCTGAGTCCCGCACTAAACTGGAGCACCCCACAATCAGTCCGTGAGTTTTGGGTCTGGCAAATCTGAACTTGAAGGTTGGACCCCTGACCCAGGCCTGACCAACCAGCCTCCTGAAGTCCTATCCTGTTGGTTCAGGTTTGGGCACATGACGCAAGTTCTTACGCCCCGGGACCATGAAAGAGGAGACAGCTGAGAAAGCCCATGAACCACAGGAGACTAGCCGGCCCCACCTGTGGAGTCCATCTGCATCCGCAGGCAACTCTGCCTGGAGCCAAACATGCCTGTTGAGTGTTCGGTTCCATGAGCCAAGAAGCTGCGCTGATTCTTGAGCCCAGTTTGAGCTGTGCCACCAAGAAGTCCCAGCCCACTCAGTCTCGCCCACGGGGTGGGTCTCTCGCTTGCATTGTTAGCCTGACTTTTTGATCAGGCAGTGATGTCAGATGGGAGGGCCTGTGCAGGGAGGGGCGCACATGCACGTTGATGCAGATAGGCGAGGGGCCGACGCTTTTCCAAGGATCCCCAATGCACCGCAGGTACCACTGCCAGCAGCCTTCCCCGACATTTACCTCCCCGGCCGACGGCTGCTAACCAGCTGTGAACATGGGAACAGGACAGAATGAGGCCACGTACGTTAGAGCTGCTGACAGATGGCCGCAGGCACGCTCAAGCAGATTGCAGGGCTCCATGGCAGGAGGTGCACTGGACTGATCACTTCCTGCCACCTTCCCAGGTTGACTTCTGGTCACCTCCCTTCTGCCTTCCTCCCTGACCCCACTTCCCACGTGAGCCAACCCCAAGTTCATGGTGAGAGTGAGTGTTAAGGTTGGCTCACTGCACTGCTGGGGATGGAACCCGGAGCTGCTGCACACTGGGCAGACTCCTGCTGAGATATACCCCATTGGTAAGATCCTAGGCAGTCACTCTGTCCTCAGCCACCTCCTTTCTACTAGTGGATTCTAGGCAGGTGCTCTGCCACTGAGCCACACCACCAGAGGGCAAACACATTAAAAAATAGTAAGGGATGGAGCTCAGTGGTAGAAGCTAGCGTGTGTGAGGCCCCAGGTTCCACGGCAGCAGCCGTGTTGGGGACACCCACCCTTTGTCATTGCTTCTCAGCAAAGATTACATAGTTTCCCGTGATTTACACTGTAGTCACCCAGAGGCAGCTCGGGGTGTGGGGACAGCTACACCACAGGGACTCTAGCGTCCAGATCTGGGTGTCCTGCCGGAGCCCATGCACTGCAGATCTCCTAGGGTGTGGACATGCCTTGGTGCTGAGGCCCAAAACAGCTGATGTCCTGGACCCTCCCAGAAGGCCTTTTCCTGAGGCCCTGGGGGGACTAGCATCCTGAGGACAACGACACTGAGCAAGCTGAGGGGGGTGGAGGGACACAGGACACAGCAGCTGCTCACTGTCCCTGGTAATAGGTGCTGTAATGGGAGCCCAGACGCTGAAGCTGGCATCAGCTTGGCAGCTGGGGAGGGAGGTCAATGTGGTGCCGCCAGCAGCCTCCACAGGCCTCCGGCCAGAGCCCCGAACCATTGCTGTGGCATGCCAGGCCTGGCTGTAGGAAGGTAGGACAGAGAGGGACTGCCACTCGGCAATTCCGAAGCAGGCCCTGGGCTCCTGCCAGGGTTCACCGACACCTGGGAAGAACACAAGGCAGAGGCCTGGAGGCAGGTGCCACCCTCCTGCCACTGTCCTCGCAGAAGCCAGCAGTTGAGGGCTGGTGTGTGTACCGGGTGGAAGGTGGATGCAGGCTGAGTACCCCAGCACTCCCCTGCACTGCTGTTTACATCTCAAGATGGTGGGTAACTGTCACCCATCAAGTAGACTCGCTCCCTTGTCTACTGCCAGGTCCACCTTGTCCACCTTCTGGGCTATAGGCTGCACGCCCTCCCCGGGTCCATCCACCTTGTCCACCTTCTGGGCTACAGGCTGCACGCCCTCCCCGGGTCCATCCACCTACTGTCCACCCTTCCTGGGCTACAGGCTGCATGCCCTTCCCAGGTCCATCCAGTTACTATCCACCCTTCTGGACTAAAGTCTGCACACCCTCCCCAGGTCCATCCACCTAATGTCCACTCTCCCTGGGCTACAGGCTGCACACCCTTCCCAGGGACAGCCACAGACTTCTAGAAGCCACCACCACCCTCCCTGCTTCCTACCCGCTTGGGAGTAGTGACCTTCCAGCCAAGGACAGGCATGCTGTCATGCTCAGAGGCTCCTGTGAGGAGCTGGCACTTCAGCAACCTCACCAGGCCCGCCCCTCCCACAAGCCACCTAGCCCCACGGTGCACTCAGGAGTCCAGTTTGCAGACACACAGATGTAGTAGAATTCTGCAGTGGCTGTAACAAATGACTGTAAACTTGCCGGCTTAAGTGTTCAGAATTCCCCTTCACAGCTCTGGAGGGCAGGAGTCCATCCAGGCCCCTTCACAGGCTCTCAAACAGGTCCACTCGCTGCTTCTTGACACCCAGTGACCACTGGCTTCCCCCCCAGCTTCCCTGTTCACACAGCCCCTCTCCCTGTGACTCATCTCCCTCAGCCTTGCTCAGAAGCACCAAGGATGGCACTCAGGGCCTGCCTGGACCCCACGAGGCTACACAGGACTGTTAACATATGTAACAGTCACAGATATGGGCCAGGAGCATGCCTCAGAGTGGGGACACTAATGGGGTGAGAAGAGTGACTGAGCCACCTGGAAGGGACCACCCGAGTGGGCAACTCTGACACAGAACCGGGACTCTGCCTACCACGACGGTGTCACGTGGAAGTGATGTGAATGGATGTACTTCAGTGTACCTCTGGGTCTCTCCCCAGTTGGAATGATGGCCAGGTGAATCTCTCCTGGGGACAGTTCATAGCGGGGCAGGGGAGGGAGTGACCCTAGCGAGGCTTGATGTCCTCTTTCCTCCTGTGGTTCCTGCTGTGTGGAGTCTTTTGTCCAGACCCACAGTGACACTCCAAGTGTCGACTACGAAGCTGCGGACAGAGCTCTCTGGCAGACACTCCCCCGAAGCCGCCATGGAGGGCCTGGTGCCCATCCACCAGGAGTCTGCCACGGACTCTGCTGTGGGGACAAACCACTTCAGAGGGTAATTTGGAGGTTGTGGGCGTGGGGCTCTGCACAAACTGTCCTGAGTGGCCGGGCACCGAGGACACCGGATACTCTTTCCCAGCATCCTCCAGGCCAGTCGCCAGCTGAAGAGGCTGCAGCAGTGGACCACACCTCCCTGGGCTCAGACGGGCCTCCGTGGAACCTCCGTGTCAGAAGCAGACAGAAGGCTCGGAAGGCCCTGGGATGGCTCAGTGTAAGTCCAGCAGCCCCGGCTGGCTTTGGGGAAGGGGAGAGACGATGCCCGGAGTGTTTCAGGACCCGGATTCTTGGGTTAGCCCTGGGATGAGATACAAGGGGGTCTGCAGATCTGAGGGAAGTAACAGGAAGGCTCTTTCTGGCCGAAGTGACAGTTTACAGATAAAAAACACGAAGTCGATGGCGAGCAGCTCCCTGCTTCAGGCAGCGGGGGCCACTGGGCTGTCATCAGGAATGGGGAGGAACCTTTGCCCCCCCCCCCCCGCCACTGCCTGTCCACACCCCAGTGAGGCATCCTGGGACCAGGGAATGCCTCTTACCTCAGATCCCAACCCTCCATCGGCCCCGAGAACGAGCAGAGCCGTGGCTTCCGTCACATCCTGTTAAGAGGCTGCACCAAAGGGACCAGCGAGGCTGAGGCAGGAGGGAGTTGGGTCTCTGGGCACTGTGTGTGGAAGCCTCCCCACGCATGGGAGATGTGACTTCGAGCGTACTCCTGGGAAGAGCCTATGAATGCATACCCTCACCTCACACCTCACGCTGCTTCACCGGCAGTGGCCGGCAGGGCCATATGGAGCCTGACAGGGACTGGCAGATCCACTCCCAACAAGGTTCACAGGCTGCTGGCTGAGGCTACAGTTTCTCATTGGGGCTTTACCACTGGGCTACCTGTGTGTCCTCAAGACATGTAGCCCACACCCTCCAAATAAGCGTGTGTGTTACCAGTGGTTGAGGCCGGAGCCTCATGCCAAGAAGCACCTTACCTGAGCTAAACCCTCAGTCCTTCCTCATTTCCAGGTACGGACTCAGTAAGAACCATGGCTGGCGGTGAGCCACACAGTAGTGCGGGCAGTCCTGAACGCAGGGTCTTCCTGCCTCGCCTCAGAGCTGGGATTACAGGTGTGGACTGCTGGATGGCTCAGAGGGTAAGAGCAAGCTTACCGCCTGAGCATGTGGACCCCAGTTCAAATCCCTAGACCCACATAAAGCGCTGAGTGTGGCTATGTATGCACCTGCAGCCCCAGCACTGAGGGGCAAGGCAGTTTAGCTCATTCTGGAGAGAGACCCTGTATCAAATAAGGTGGGGGATGACAGGATACCCCATGTCCTCTGTCTTCCTCCACACACATGTACCATACAACATACCACCCCCAACATACACACAAAACTAACCACTTGACATGTTCATGCTCAAGACAGAATGTGTTCCTGATTTATAGGAAAACTCCTGGGGATGTTTTAAAGGACCCTGCATTCAGGGCCTCCCACTCAATGGTGCTCATGCCACCTTTGGTTACAAGTGCACTTTGGGGAAAGCTTAACGGGGAGGCGTATGGCTTTCCACAGCGCTGGTTCTCAGAACGAGTGTGTGTGAGTGCAAAGCACTGCTGGACTCAGAGCCGCCCTGCCAAGGTGGGTGGGGGAGGTTATGGTCTGCAGACAGCGCCATGTCACACAAGGACTGAGGGAGGTCAGTGGCATTCCTTGAAAGAGCTTTCTGGAAGAGTCCTCAAACACAGGTAGTTAGCAAGGTCACAGAAGGAAGGTGGGATGCCTCCAAGCCCGAGTCACAAGTTCTGACATGCCACAGGCTGTCTTCTCATAGAGGTTAGAGCCAGGACTTAGAAGGTCTTGAGCACCAGTTGGCAGGAGGGACAGTGTGCTGTGCAGAGCACCCCTCGGCTGTAAAACAAACTGTAAATTCATCAGGGGTTTCGTGAGAGCTGGCAACACACCTGGAATGAATTACTTCTCAGAACTGTTCAGAAGCAGAGATCACTAAGCTGTGTCTGGCTGAGAGCAAGACCCTCCTGGCAGGGAGGCCAGTCTCTGGCCAGCCAGTAGCTGGAGGGGCTTCAGGGAGAGGCTGCGGGTCACTGTGCCTTATGGCCCTGCAGACGGGCACACTGGTGTGTCCAGTCCATGGGAAAAACACACAGCCAGCTCTGCAGACCCACGGTTTCTACACCTGTGAGCCCAGGGACATATGGGAAATGAAATCACACGCTGTCACCATGCAGACTCAACAACGCAGTACAGAAATCCCTCCACAGCAGGTCTGGGAGGTCGGTGCTGTCAATCACCTGAGATGAGTTCAACTTACAGGTCGGTGTATGTGGGTTCTATGCAGACACTCTGTGCTCTAACAGAAGCGACTCAGAGTCCTCAGTGTGGAACAGGGGCATGGAGGGAACTACATGTACACACTCCCAGGTGAAGCACACACACTGACCTTCATTCTGTCACGGAAATGCTAGTCAATCACATAGAACTCAGTTTGGTCATTTTATTTTTGAGCCCTTGGGAATCTGTTTCATAAACGTGAAACTCAGCATCTCAAGGTTGCAGAGCACCATTGGTACCTTGAGTAAACTGTCAGCTGAGATTCCTTGAGGCTGCAGACTGCTCTGTACCTTATACAGTCAAGTCACTTACACACGGCAGAAGCCGAGCCCTCTCGATCTCATGCAGCTGCCACTCAGGAGCAAGGTCCTGCTCAACCTTAGCACTGGGGACACTGTCTGGAGGGGCTGCTGCACGGCCCAGGTGACACACAGCTGTGCACAGCTCACAGCAGGTTTACCCCGTGCTTCAGAAGCTTCCGCTTGGCTTTGCCTGAGAGGCTGAAGGCACAGTCCTGAGGGTTCGGGAAGCCAGAGCTGCGGGCAGTGGGCGCCAGCTGCTGGAAGTAGGTCTCCTGGGCAGGGTTGCAGCAGGCGTACACAGCTGTGGAGGCGTTCCTATTGGGGAGGAAAGAGGACAGCTCAGGGGTGCCAGTGTGGGCCCTGGCTGGCCGCCCCAGTACCCCAGTGCCTGCCATGGCTCAGGAAATCCCTTTGAGCTGCAGGCCTGGGTGACAGCTGCCTTGTCTCTTCAGCTCGCTAGGGGCTGGGATGATGCATAGTGGACCAGAGGTGGCTCCAGCCAGGGTTTGAAGTCACTGAAGAAATGGACCCTGAGGCTGCTGTCAGTTTAACAGCAGCAGAGCAAAAGCCCTGCTCATGTCCCTCCCTCCCTCACAATGGCAGGAGGGACTGTTCCACCCACCGGCCAAGGAGCCCAGGCTTAGGAGGGTGGCTGATGCTGCTGTACTCTGATGACTGTAAGGTGACAGAGGAGTGGGATGTGACAGGAAGGAGGAAACCTGGACCCACAGGCTGACAGAGGGACAGAGTGGCAGATGAGGGCCTGCGATGGGTATTCACGAAGGTGGGTGTGGTGTAACCACGGGAACTGCAGCTGCATCTTGGTAGCTAAGCTCCTGACAGCACTCTGCTCCTCTGTTCCACATCCTTGAAGCCACGCCCCTCAGACACACACAGCAGAGCACTCTCCCACACCACATGTGAACACTACCCCAGGGCCGGCACTCTCCACGCCAGCATCATTTGCATTGTGGATTTAATCCCCCCACCCCTATGCTCTTTCCCCCAAACCTGGGAAAAATACACTAACGGGGCAATTTGGGAAGAAACAGGGTTACTTTACTCCATGAACACACCACCAATCTCATAAATATTCATAAGAACGCCTTAAAAATCCCCCATGCAGGGCCAGAGGGATGCTTGACAGCCTCAGTTCCATCCTGGAACCCACACGGTGGAAGGGGAGCACCAACCCCTGCAAGTTGTCCTCCGACCCCACACGCACACTGCGGTGCACGTGCAAACATATGCAGACATACACACACATATGCGCACATCACATACACATACAGACACACACACACACACACACACACACACACACACACACACACACACTCTTTAAAAAACCCACCATCGGTATCCCCTATGATGCTCCCCCACTTTGAGGACAGCTGCCCCAACTTCTCCACTTTGCTAGGTAAGCTTCGTCTTAACCCATCTCTCAGGGGAATCTTCCCATCCAGGTGCAGGACCAAAGACTCTGACTTGTTAACAGACCCACCCAGTCAACTCTGGCCCCCACATGCTTCCTGTCTTGAGGCCTTAGCCTAACAAGCCTCGGTTTCCCTGATTCTAGCATGCAACAGTTGAGTCAGGGCTAAGGCTCCTTCCCTCAGCTGCCTCCTGCTGGATGGGGAAGAGGAACCTCCAGGCCTTGGGCACCTGCAGGACCTGGCTGGCACAGGGGTCTTCAGCTCCTGTGAGGCATTCCTCTCAAAGCTCAAAGGGAGTGTGGCCTGGTGGGAAAACATCTGTATGGCAATGCCAGCCCTCCTACTGGCAAGCAGAGAACTCTTGGCTTTATTACAGAGCCCACGGGAGTCTGGGTGCACTCCTTAGCATGTGCCAAGGAACTGTGCCCCCATCACTGTGGTGAGAACCCACCCAGCATGCCTTGGGCTCTCCTCCACACTGAACCCTCTCAGCTCAGGGAAGGTGAAGCACAGCGGCCACCAGCAGCTGGCGGGGCAGATGTCGACGCTCGCCTGCCGCCACCTCCCACTCAGCAGCCACACACCCTGCACACCAGGTCCCAGAGCGGTGGCTGCAGATGTAAGTCACACTTCGGCTGCCAGCTAGAGAGGACAGACTATCAGCAGCAGATGACACCAGGGCAGACGGCGGCATCAGTGTGACAAGTGATAGGACAGGGGAGTGTCATCACTGAGGCTCTGAGTGCCCCCACTGAGCCCATGGTCTTCGCCCAACTAGTGAGAGCTATGGGGGAAGAGCACGCCCTCAGTCATGGAGGCCTGCAGTCAAACCCTGGCCCTCGGCTTCGTGAGACTGTGACCTGGGACATCACTGCTCCCACATATGCTCACGTTTCTCACTATGAAGGGAGAGTGTGCTCGCACAGCCAGTTCAAGAGCCGACAGGCTGATGGAGGGGGCGGGGGAGGCTCTCCCTCCAGCCCTCTACCATGTCTGACTTTCCAAAACTAGCTTCAGAAAGCACAGAGAGAAAGAACACGGCTTGTTTAAGCATCTAGTTTCAGGAATAGTTCACAGACTGCACCGACACCTGGAAGAGGAGGTAGTGTGACAGTGGGGAAGGAAATGCAACCCTGTGTTGTCTGTATCAGCCACAGAGAACGAAAACTGCAACAGAAGTGCCCTGCGGCACCGCCACAAACGGAGACATGGGCTGGCTCTGGTGTGGATGGGGTTTCTGCAGTGAGCACATTGCAATCAGAAGCCTGTAGTGTTGTTGGGCCCGCCCTCAGGAACGTGCAGCCCTGTGCTCTGTGACAGTGGGGACTCAGGGTTATGCCACTGCTGTAACCTGCATATTTAGAGCAGGGAAGACTCGGGGAAACCCGACCTGTGCATGCATGGGAGGAAGGTCTCCAAAGGGACCACCCACACTCACCAAAGCTGCTGTGAGGGGCTCAGAGGCTCACCTGATGGTCATCTCGTACAGCATCGGCAGCTGGGTGAAGTCGGAGTGCATGAGGCTGACGGCCTGCAGAAAGCGGCGGTCCTGGGGAGCAGTCACTAGCGGCAGGTTGGCTTGCAGGAGGAGACAGAGGTGGTGAGTGGCAGCCCTCCCCCACTCCTGGGGCCCAGTCCTGGACATGGGGGCAGCGAGGCTGAAGCCTGAGTGTAGGCGAGAGACCTGGGGGCAAACAGCCCCAGGGCCGGCCCTGCTGCTGCCTGGGAGAGAGCACTGCCAGCCAGCTGCAAGCCACAGCAACTCCTGCCCTGGGGCCAACCTTACCACAGATGCTTTAACTCCCAAGTTCCCACTGGGGAAAGAGCAAGCTTGAAAAGGAGCAAATGAGCGTTGGCCAGTGAGCTCAGTGGTTATACCCTAGCTGTGGCCAGAGGGCTATGCCCTGCTGCATTGCCATGACGGGGGCTGGGTTCTCCCCCCCAACCCCTGTAGAGCTGGGTTCCCTCTACCTGCCCCTTACCTGTGAGCACGCTCTGGATTCGGTCATAATGCACAAAGTTGTATGAGCTGCTTGTGAGGCTAGCCTCGTCTCTCGGTAGTGTCTCCTTCAGGTGGACTTCCAGCCCATTCAGGGATGCCAGGCTGCTGTGGTACTGCAGAGGGGCCAGGAGTGGGTCACAGGCTGGCAGACTCGGTTAAGAAGCAAGCACCCAGACAATGCCTCTGTGGTCACTAGACTCAGCAAAAACAGCCAGGGCCTCCGCCTGAAGCATCAAGTTCCACTCACATGCTCCTTTTGCTTGTTTGAGACAGGGCTTCCTGTGCAGCCCCAACTGGCCTGGAACTCACTATGGAGACCAGGCTGGCCTCGAACCTGTGGAAAGCCTCCCGCGTCTGCCTCCTGGATGCTTGGATTATAAGTGTGCACCACCCCAAACCCCTTATGTTCATATATACATATATTTTTCTTTTTGTGTGTGTGCTGTGTTGAGTGAGTGCGTGTGGAGCTCACAAGCGGTGTCCCATCCCTTGAGCAGCTGTACAGGCAATGGTGAGCTGTCCAGGGTGGGTGCTAGCCCTGAACTCAGGTCCCCTGAACAAGAGCCAACTCTTAACTGCTAAGTCATCTCTCCAGCCCCATGGTCTGATATTTGTAAATGAAGGGTCATACTGTGTGATGCTAAAATGGGCAGCCTCTAAGTTAAGAAGCGTGAGGCATGGTAGCACTAACCCAGAGCCCAGCACTCAGGAGGCTGACATGGGAGGGTCACAAATTTGAGGCCACCATAGGTAGAAGAAAGGAGGAAACGAAAAAGGAGGAGAAGAAAAGGGGGAAAGAAAAGAAAAATTACCCGCGATGTCACCACCCAGTGGTGGCTGCCTAGCTGTGGCATCCCAGAAGCCCCAGGGAACTATCCATCTTGTTTTATTTCAATATTTACTTATTTTTTAATTTATCTGCCTTATGTGTGCAGAGGCCAGAGGAAGGCATCAGATCCCCTGGAGCTGGAGTTCCAGGTAGTTGTGAGCTGCTTGATATGGGCGCTAGGATCTGAACTCGGGTCCTCTGGAAGATCTCTGGAAGAGCAGCGAGTGCTCTTCACCCCTGAGCCATCTCTCCAGCTCCGGGACCGTCGGCTTTAACAATACGGGTGGCCTACTGTGCTCCCAGTGTTTCCCAGGGCCTGGATCAAGTCCATCAGGAGTTAATCTTCCCCGTGAAGAAAGCGCAGTTCTACAAGGATGGAGGAATGCGGTCCAGTGGCCTGTGCTCAGCGGCTCTGAGAGGCTGGAGGAATGAGCCCACCCTGTTCCCGCAGGTAAGCAGTGTGGGAGCAGATCCCACGAACGAGTCAATGGACACACAGTCAGTGCCCGGCACTTCAACCCTGGCCTCCCAGTGCGCAGCTGAGGAAACCAGGTGTGTGCAGAACCACCTCTGCCCCGACGGTCGGGACACGCACCAGGACAGGGTTAGCAGACACAACAGGCCCAGGCTACAAAGTTGTGTGTGCCGGGCAGGGGTGGGGGGTGGCAGTGGGGTGACACGAGGACACCCAGGGGAGCTCGCCATGGAGCTGGAGGGGGCACTGGACACCCAGGGGAGCTCGCCATGGAGCTGGAGGGGGCACTGGACGCCCAGGGGAGCTCATCAAAGAGCTGGAGGGGGGGCACTGGACACCCAGGGGAGCTCGCCATGGAGCTGGAGGGGGCACTGGACACCCAGGGGAGCTCGCCATAGAGCTGGAGGGGGCACTGGACACCCAGGGGAGCTCGCCATGGAGCTGGAGGGGGCACTGGACACCCAGGGGAGCTCTCCATGGAGCTGGAGGGGGCACTGGACACCCAGGGGAGCTCGCCATAGAGCTGGAGGGGGCACTGGACACCCAGGGGAGCTCGCCATGGAGCTGGAGGGGGCACTGGACACCCAGGGGAGCTCGCCATAGAGCTGGAGGGGGCACTGGACACCCAGGGGAGCTCGCCATGGAGCTGGGGGGGGGCACTGGACACCCAGGGGAGCTCGCCATGGAGCTGGAGGGGGCACAGACACCCGGGGGAGCTCGCCATGGAGTGGAGGGGGGCACTGGACACCCAGGGGAGCTCGCCATGGAGCTGGAGGGGGCACTGGACACCCAGGGGAGCTCGCCATAGAGCTGGAGGGGGCACTGGACACCCAGGGGAGCTCGCCATGGAGCTGGAGGGGGGGCACTGGACACCCAGGGGAGCTCACCATGGAGCTGGAGGGGGCACAGACACCCGGGGGAGCTCGCCATGGAGTGGAGGGGGGCACTGGACACCCAGGGGAGCTCGCCATGGAGCTGGAGGGGGCACTGGACACCCAGGGGAGCTCATCAAGGAGCTGGAGGGGGCACTGGACACCCAGGGGAGCTCGCCATGGAGCTGGAGGGGGCACTGGACACCCAGGGGAGCTCATCAAGGAGCTGGAGGGGGCACTGGACACCCAGGGGAGCTCACCATGGAGCTGGAGGGGGCACTGGACACCCAGGGGAGCTCGCCATGGAGCTGCACTACACCTTCTGGATCTTAGGGACCTGATAACAGCTACCCCTCAAGCTGCTAACAAGAGATAGGGAAACCTGAACCAGAGAGTGGGCCAACTAAATCCTGTTCTCTCTAAATGTATTAGGCTCTACTTCCAAAATTTTCTGCCTGGCTTGTAGTCAAGATAGAGTTGCTTAGCCATAAACCCTCACAAGATATGTGATACAATATGGAGGAGACTTCTCTGATGACTCAATGCAGGGGCCTGGTTAAATCCAAGTGACCTGCTTCTGTACAGCCTAGCCACTGAGGATAGTGTTTGTACGTTACAGCATTTGTGTGTATTTGTACAGTATTGTGAGAAGTCTATAGGTCGTCACGGAAGGTCACAACCACACCATTCATACACTGCCTGGTTCTGAACCACACAAGGCTGAAAACATCTGCCTTCTGAGTCCTGAATAAAAAGCTCTGACTGGTTATGATCTCAGAATGGCCCAAGGAGACACAGGGCTCTGCCTTCAGAGACACAGGGCTCTGCCTTCAGTCCACACCACAGCCGAGGGCAGGCGATGGAGCACTGTGGGCTGGGGGAGCAGTGTGTGTAGCCCACATGGCTGAGATGGGAAGCTTTTCCATTGGGTATCTCACTAAATGCTCCCACCCTGACTTTAAGCAGGCTTTGCCTCCAACCCAACCCAACCCTGATGCCCCTGTGCATGGCCTAATGCAGCAGTATTCATAGGCTCCCTGCAACTGAAGGCTCATGGGAATATGGTGGGTGCAGAGCTGAAAACCAGGCTCTGGAACACTAAGCTGCCCCCTGCTGGGGGCCGCCTGCACTTCCCTGTGACAGCACAGCTCTCTGGCTCAGGAGCCTCATCCCCCACTGCCCCATCTGCCTCCTCCCCTCCGTGTGGACAGAGCCTCTCCAGTGGGCTGTGTACCCTCCGGCTGGCTAGCCTGTGGGACCACGCTGTAGAGACTCTGTCTGCCTTCCAGGAAGCAGCAGGAAAGCTGCGGAGAGACCAGGTGGAACATTTTCTACTCAAGTCTACTCTATTTAAGACAGACAGTAACAAACCTCTCCTAAGAGCAGACTGGGGGTCTGTCTGGCTCAAGTTCACTCTCTTATATCAGCACACCGTTCAAAGTCAGCAGCTCCCCAGTGTAGACAGCACTACTGGCGTTTGTCTCCCTTACCCTGCACCCCACTTCCTGGGCCTAGCAGCACCAACCCTACTCTGTGGGCAAGCTGGAGGCTGTGGTCATAACAAATGTCTCCACACAGCAGAGGCTGCAGAGGGCAGGGCACTCTCCGCTCACCTTCCAACCTATCAGCAAGAGCAGAGCAGCCTGGGGACAGAGAAGTGAGGAGTGAGTGGTGAGAATCACCGGGAACTCAGGGGCCTCCACCTCACGAGGCTCTTTTCCTCCCAGGACAGGAGCTGCAGGGTCTGCCTTCCAGAACCACCCTCCGCTTGGCTAGCACAGCAAGCCAGCTGAGCATACAATCACGCAGACCACCCCTCCCCAAGGCAGCCTGGGCTGGGTCTCTTCAGAGGGTCAGGGGCTGCATTCAAACACCAGGGCCTTCAAAGCAAACACTCCTGAGCCCCCCCCCCCCCCGCACAGTAAGAACTGGGGGGAGCCAAGGCACAGAGCTGCCCTGCATGAAGCTGCAGCCAGGACCCTTCGCTGGCCTAAAGCAGAGGTGAACACAGCCACCCACAGCTCTGCTAAATGAGGACACAGGCAACAAGCCTCAACTCGGGGCTGTGGGCAGGGTCTGTGGAAGGAGACAGAAAAGTCAGGTATCTTACAGAGAAGCTGCCCAGCAGCCTGTCCTGCATTCCAAGGTGACTGGCTCCTCAGTGGAGGGCCGCAAGGCATGCATGTCAATGAGACGGCCTCAGAATAACGTGGATTTAAGAAGAAAAACAAGTCGAGCCCCAGAACACCATTTGCCCTGCAGCAACTGTTCTTCCTGCCAACCACAGCAATGTTGTTACCATAGCAACTCTCTTGCCAGCGTGGGCCTGGACCCTAGAGCTCAGTTCACTGCTTCAGGAAGGGATGGCTATTCAAAAAGAGCCCTCCACTGCCAGTTTGGATCTCAAGCGTACTTTGGGAAGGAGCACCAAGTCACCATGTGAGGCTGACCTAGGAAGAAAATGCAGGGTTCCTGGGACCCCCAACCCCACCCAGGCTGTGATGTGCTGCTGGTAACAGTGCCCATGCTGCCTCAGCTAGGAGCTGAGCCAGGAGCCGGGCAGCTCAGCCTTGCCTGCATGACCTCACCACCTCCGAGTGGGAAGCCGAACACCACTGCAGGCTACCGAGAAGGAAACAAGAGGGCGGAGGGAGCTGTGTGCACGACACTCTGCTCAGCTCTTCCTTCCCCAACACCCGTGCTCCCAGACTTCGGGGAGCAGAAAAGGAGTGCTCCCAGAGAAGCAGAAAAGGAAGAGCCTAAAATCTGTCTGCTGGTGCTATGATGCATGTGTGGCTCACTCTTACACACCCCCAAAACCTCACAGAAGTGGGCACTACCCTCAGCCTCACTACACACACTGGGGGGTTCTTTCCAGGGGGCTGGCTGATGCATGTTCCTAGGAGGAAGATGAGGGTACAGGGGAGCCGGGGACACTCACCACCTCCTCGATGGCTGCCATGTCTCTGAGAAGAGGCTCCTCAGCCAGCAGGGATAGGACCAGGCCATTCACACTGTGAATGTATAGGTTCATAGGCCAGAGCCCTGCATGGGGCCCAGCTGGGGACGGCCTGAAGCCACTTCTGTCTGCAGAGGTGCTGGGACCCTGAGAGTCAGGTGAATGCAAAGTGCTCGCTGGGGCTCCATGGCTCTCACAGCTTCCACCCCCACACTGCTCCACACTGGGCTCTGCACCCACAGGATCCTGAGGGGGAAGCACCACAGGCCTACAGCTTCTTCTGGGGAGAGGGTCTGTGCCAGGAACTTGGGTTTGGCCATTGGTGATGGGAAGGTCTGCAAGCGACTCCAGCCCTCCGCTCTCGGGGGGCCTCTCGAGAGGGGAAGGGTCCAGGCAGCTGCACACTGTTGTGTCTTCAGGCAGAGTGGGGGCCTGGTGGCTGGTGATGACAGCTTCTGGATCACCTAGGGCAGGCACGGGTGGGGAGGCTTCCTGTGCCTCAGAGATGTGGATTTCAGATAAGTCCAGTGCCTCTTGGGAAAAACCCAGCTCCTGCTGCAGCCTGCTGCTGATGCCAGAACCCTGGCCACAGGCAGTGGTGCACAGTCCTGCAGCTGCAGCCTGCTCCTGCTCCTGCTCCTGCCCAAGCAAGTGTCCATCTGCCCCCCTGCCATTCAGCCATGCTCCATCATGAGGTGTGGGCTCCAGAATGGCGGCTGATGTCCAGGCCACAGATGCCACACACCTAGTGGCATCTTCTGTCTGGGTAGGGGTGCTTCGATCCCAGGGAGGGTACTGAGATGAACTTTCCTGGAGTCTGGCAAACAAAAGAGATGTCACATCAGTGGAGTGTAGGACACAGGCTTCCGTGGGGACACTGGGGCTCTGATCCCCTGAAAGGCGCAGGCATCAATGACAAGCAGCCATCTGCACCCAGAGAGCTCCAGACGCCACCATGGTCAAACACAAAAGTAAAGACAGGCACTGACTGGTGAGGGCTTGTCACATGAGCTCACAATCACTGACTAGAGGTGGCCACGTCACCTACAACTAAAGGGTCTCCTGAGAGTGGCCTCACACTGGGTGTCACCCTGAGTCTGCTGCATCCCCCGATGCTAGGACACCTGGGGTCAGTGGAGGATGCAAGTGGGGAGCACACACGCCCTAAGAGGAGCACCCCACCTACCTAGTCTCCTGCTCCACTGTGAACTCATGGAGGCTAGCGATTTCCTCCTCACTCAGAAAAACCGGGGTGATCTGCACGTTAGGCGGCAATGCTGCTCCTGTAGATAAAAACAACATGGGCGGGGCTCCCGGCATGAGGTGGGTCCTGGGCACTCACACGCCTCACACCACACCTGGCTCAGACAGTAGTCCCAGAGCCGCAGCCTAGATGCTGTGAGTGTGGCGACCTCACTGCAGTGTGGAGAAGAGGGACATCAGACAAGATGTTGGAAGAAACGGCTTTCAGCTGGCCAAGGACCCAGCAAATTCCAGCTTTTGGATGAGGCAGAGCCTCTTGGGGAAGCCACTTCATCCTGAAGGAGTCAGCAGTCACCAGTTTTCTTCCTCTCTCCATCACCACACCCCAGACACGCCCAGACCACGTCACAGAATGGAGTCGAAGGAGGGCATGCCCAAAACCATGACCTTGGAAATCGGGGTGCCAAGGGGTAACTGTCCTTATAGCTGTACTAGACCCATCTGCTCTCTGAGCAGAGGAAATCCACACAGGGGGCTCATCCCGGCATGAAGGCAGATACCACTGTCCCATACCACATACCTGCGTCCTGTGGGGCAGCCCCTGCTCCAGGAAGTCCCTGAAACAAACACACACCGGTTGGCTCCAGGCACCATGTTCTCCTCTTGACAACCACTAGGAATTCATGGCACCATCTGCTCACGGGACTCAGCCAAGCCCAGGGAGCCGGTGTGACCCTGTGCCAAGAGCCCAGCAGATGGAGCGGGGCCACTTGCTTCTCAGAGGCCAGGAGGAGGCAAGAACTGGGCCCACTCAGGCTTCAAAGCGGCAGCTCTGAACTGTTAAGTGTCTCCCATGAAGGACCAAAGCAAGGATTCCCCACTGGAGTCCACCTTTGGGAACCAAGTCTAGAGTGCAGCCACAGAGGCTGGAATACATACAGCCCAGGGGCAAAGCTCAAGACCCTGGGCTCCGATCCCCAGCAGCAATAAACAAACAGACAATTTATATACTCTCCCTCTCTCTCTGAAGCTCACAATCCTGTTAATACTTGGGAATTTCCTCTTTAAGGAAATGCCTTTTACTACTTTGACACATTAAATAAAATTCAGTATTTTCACTTAAAACAGTATAAGTGATTGCACTCATTGTAAAATCTCTGACTAAGACCTGAGGAAGTCTGCAGCAGCTCGTGCAAATCAATTGACCCTCAGCCACAGACCAGACGCTAGCAGTTCCTCAGGACAGGTTAGAGAACAGGCTCCCAGCCTTAGGGCCCCTGAGCCTCTGTCCCAACCACTGATCCTGGCTGCTGCGCTGGAGAGCAGCTCAACACTACTGCTGTGGCAACATCAGCAGGCCGGGCTGCAGCGCCCTCAGGCAGTCAAGTCCCACCAGCTCCCCCTTCACTAGCAGGCTAGAGCGCTGCCTTTCCTCAGTATGGAATCCCAGCAGCTGAGGGGCAAGGGCGTCTGAAGGCACAAACTGCTGACAGTGAGGGCAGCCCTCCAGACACACCCCCCACAGGAAGCCAGAGCCCACCAGGCTCTGAATGTCGACGCACTCTCATGGTGAGAGAGAGGCCAGTGAAGCATCTGAAGCAAATGCTCCCAAAACAAGCCAGGCTGGTGGGTCATCCTGGGACCTCAGCACTGGGGAGGTGAGGCAGATGGATCAGAAGTTCAACTCTCTATGTAGACCAGGCTATCCAATGGGAACCCCCATCTCCAAAATCAAAATAAACAAAACAACTGAGAGAGAAAGAGGGAGAGAGACTAGACAGAAACTGCTTGGTGAGAGCTGTGGAGCTTATGCTGTTGTCTGGGCCATTTTCTCCCTTCCCTAAACAGGTTCTCACTGTGTATTCCTCGCTGTCCTGGGACTCGCTTTGTAGACTAGGCTGGACTCAAACTCACACAGAGCCACCTGCCTCTGCCTTTGGAGTGTGCACCACCATGCCACCTGCCTGTGGACAATTTTGTTCTACACACACACACACACACACACACACACACACACACACACACACAATGAATGCACTCGAAGCTCAGTGTCTCCCTCCGCCTTTCCCTCCTGTTTCTTCTTCCTTTCCTCTAGTTTTAGAGACAGAATCTCAGTATGTAGCCTACAGGAGCTCTGCACTCATGACCGTCCTGCCTCAGCTTCCCAGGGCTGGCACGAGAGGCACCCAGCACCATGGCCAGCGGTTTTCCTGCTAATTTAAGCATATATTCCTTCCAGGGTGCCCTCTGTTATCAACACTATGCTAGTGGAGAGCTGAATGCACGCGCTCTGCTGGGCCTGTAAGAACCAGTGCCCAAGCCCCCGACAGGGCACATGCTGGCGTTCACCCTTGCTTTACTCCTTGACCACACTGATGGACGAAGAGTTGTAACAGTCAGGGAAGCAAGTGCCCTAGACCTGTCCGCCATGTGGCTCCAGCCCCCCACAGCTGGATGGCAGGTGTTCTGGGTCACCTCCCACCAGGTCGCAGGCTGTACTCTACCTGGTCTGCAGGGACAGTCTGATGAAGCAGGACCTTGGCAGTGAGGGAAGGAGGGAGCTGGGAATTCACAATCCTGGGGGTAAAACACAGGGACAAGAATACCATGAAAAGAAGTGCTGGGGCCTCTCAGCTCCAGAGACACCAGTATCCCTGGAGGTAGAGGATCCTGGGGATGTGGCTGGCAGAAGTTTCATCTAGTAGATCCTTGGTGAAGGGCTCTCTGTTCTGCAGTCCCCACTGAGAGTCAAAATGTAAGCTCTCCAATCAGGCAGGGATGAGTGAGGTGTCCGACGATGGTAGGCATGTTAAAAACACAGGTAAGCCCCCTGTGAGCACTGGAAGAGAGTCACTGAGCCAACCATTTGGAGCACAAAGGTAGCCAGCATTTCAGAGGGCAGGAAGCTGGTGCAACTGCAGGTCAGGTCGCTCCTCCCTGAGCTCTAGGCCAGCCTGGGCTCTGTACAGTGGGAATGTCTAAACCAGCAGAAGCAAAAGCGCCTCCATGCACACGCCAAGACCTCAGTGCTGTGTCCCACTGCACAGAGAGCAGAGGGCATCGGTGTGGGAGTTTGCACAGGAGCACAGTGTGGCACGTCTTCCACACTGCTGGCCACAGGCACAGCTGAGAGCAAGGCAGAAGGGCCTCTACTCTCTGTGTAGTTGGTACAGAGAGGGCTGGGCATGATGGCACATGCTTTTAGTCTCAGCACTTGGGAGGCAGAGACAACTTCTCTTTGGGAGTTCAAAGCCAGCCTGGTCTACATAGAGAATTCCAGGACAGCCAGGGCTACACAGTTAGATACTGTCTCAAAATAAAGTGTGTGCATGTACTTATTACACATATATATGTACTTACATATATTATATATGTGAGATAGAAAATGAGTGAGAAAACAAACACTATTTTTAAATTTTTTAAACATTTATCGTGTGTGTTGTTGTTGTTGTTGTGTGTGTGTGTGTGTGTGTGTGTGTGTGTGTGTGTGTGTGTGTATGTGTGCACAAACACCCAGAGGCAAGTGTCCCTTTCCTGAGCAGTTCCCAGTTGCACGGTGATGCACCCTCGGCCAATCTCCATGACCTGGCCTTTGTTAAACAACTACAGACACTAATCTGGAACTAGCGGGGGACAGTGATGGGAACTCACTGGGGACACGGGGAGGCCCAGCTCACTGGGGACACGGGGAGGCCCAGCTCACTGGGGACACGGGGAGGCCCAGCTCACTGGGGACACGGGGAGGCCCAACTCACTGGGGACACGGGGAGGCCCAGCTCACTGGGGACACGGGGAGGGAGGCCCAACTCACAGTCCTTTATAGAGGATGCAGCCAGCTAGGACATGGGGCGAGCGCTGGCAGGTCTGTAAGATGAGGGCTGCCTTCAGCAGCAGCAGGGGCTCCACCTGGGGAAGAGGAGACATGGACCCGTGAGCATGCTTACAAGTGCCTGGGGCAACAGTGACGCGGGCTTCAGAGACCAGCTGAGGGGATCACAGCCCACGGTTCTTGTAAGGAATCAGCTGCTCAACCACAAAGAACCGCCCAGACACTGCAGCCTTCTGGCTTCCTGCCTGGCTGCCAGCACTGATGTGAGCCAGGTGGTCAGGAGAAGAGAGGCCGGACACACACAGGGCGACCTCACTCTCACAGCCCCAGACTGTGTTCAGTACCAACTGGCCTTCCAAGTTGTCCACATGAGTGGGAAAACCTAGCCCATGCCCGGCACAGTGGGCTCTGGAAATGCCAAGTCCCAGCTACTTTCTTCAGCAGTGAGAGGAAAGGGCAGATCTGAGATGCACAGGCACCCAGGCCAGCCACACAGCAGCTAGCGCTCATTAGGTGAGTGTGAACTGGAAATGGAATGGTTCAGAGAGAGAGGACCTTCCTGCCTCTCTCAGATGCAAATGAGTTCAAATGTAAGCCAGGTACTTTGATGGAATCACTGAAGCCATGCCGTGTGTGGAGAGAGTTCAGAGGCGAAGATGACCCTCCATTCAGTGAGATTTATTTGGTGCCTGTTGGTGCCGCCTCACTGGCCTTCAGGAGGTCTGAGAGGCAGCAGCCCGCCTCACCCCCGCAGAGCATGGGAACTGCTGGAGCACACACGTGTCCTCTCACTTCTCCAGCTACACGCCTGCCACAGGTGTCCTGCACACCCACAGCCCCGTGCCAGCAGCCCACGCCCACGCCCACAGCCCCATCCCAGCAGCCCAGGCCCACGCCCATAGCCCCATGCCATTCAGGCAGTGAAGAAGAGGGCAGTAGCCTTACTTTGGTGTGGTCCAGATTCCACAGGGCGTTGAAGATCCTGTGGGACTCACTGGTGCTCCTGAGGACCTGTGTGATGACAGTGTCCCACTGCAAGCGCAGCTCCTCCTGAGGATGGTTCTGAGATAAAGACAGAGGGACTCAGCACCTGAGGTCAGGCACGGGCTCTTCAGTAAGGGTTGCTGCTTTCTGCAGGGGACTTCCCAACAGGAGACAGCAGGATGGACAGGCCTGTCTCATCCCATCCCGGCCACACATGTCTTAGCTCTCACTCCAATGACCATCCTGAAGAAGGGGGGCACCAACCCACAGGGGAGGGGAGAGCAGACACATGAGGACACAGGCATCCCCAAGGGGCTCTAGGGCGTGCCACCTTGTCACATGGCACCACGTAATACAGGTGTCCGGCCCAAGGAAGGCCTGGTCCCAGCAGTACTGCTTTTGAAGGGCCGAATGCCCCTGGCAATCTGCACTTCTACCTTGTAGGCCAGGGAGACAGGGCCCATGTAGAAATGAAAGAATCCAATGAGTTGATCCAGAAACTGCCTGCAGCTGACATCAGAGAGTTCCACACCACAGCCCAAAGCCTGCAGAGGGAGAGCAGAAAGACAGTTCTTGTAGCTTGTCTCTGAGGCCACAACCAGGATCCAGGCTCTCTGTGGCACCTGCCACAGGCCCTTGAAGTCACCACCTAGCCAGGCAGGGTAGCTCCAGATTGCATTCCTGGCAGTTGGGAGATTGAGGGATGATGATCAGCCTGGGCTACGTACAGAGTGTGTTCCAGGGCAGCCTGAGCTACAGTGAGATCCTGTCTAAAAACTGTATCTTCTAGGGAATTGCCCCGAGGGACTGAAACATGGCTTATCAGTGGAGCGTTTGCCTAGTATGTGTGAAGTCTCAGTTTGAAAACAAAGGAGCATCACTCTGTGTGAGCCTGTGAGGAACAGTCATTTCATCAATGGCCTTGATCCCAAGACAGAAATCGGGGGAGAGCTTCAGAAATCCATAACGAAAGAAAAGAGCCGCAAACAAACAAACAAACAAACAAACAAACCCACCCAGAAACCCAGCAAAGCAGCAAACAGCCTGAGCTGCACAGATGGAGAACAGAGCAACAGAAGCCACTTCCAACAGGTAAGCAGACAAAGTCCTGCCTCCAAGACGAGCCCACAGCCCTCACAAAGCAAACAGGGGGCAAGTCAGTGACAAAGGGGAACCTCACCTGTCACAATGCTGTACAGCAGCAGTTCCCTCTGACATTTGAACCCTCCATCTGGAGGGAAGCTCTTTTTTTTTTTTTTTTTCGGTTTTCGAGACAGGGTTTCTCTGTGTAGCTTTGCGCCTTTCCTGGAACTCACTTGGTAGTCCAGGCTGGCCTCTAACTCAGAGATCCACCTGGCTCTGCCTCTCGAGTGCTGGGATTAAAGGCGTGTGCCACCACCACCCGGCTGGAGGGAAGCTCTTTAAGACTCAGGGTGTTTACAGTGAAACACTCCATCCTTCAGAGAAGCTCCTTAGGCTCAGGAAAGAAGCAACTCAAAACAGCTCCAGAAAGTTCCTGAAACTGAGCAGATTCACTAGGCCCCTCCCTCCCCAAGAGGATACAAGTGATAACGACTGCTAAGAGTCACTCTGAGGAGCCGAGCTGCCTGGAAGAGGCTCAGACCAACTGAGGCACCAGGAAAGGCCACTCTGCACCTGTTGAGCTGCCTGCAGGCTGTGCAGTGTGCTCCAGGTTCCCAGCTTTGTGAGCTGTCACCCAGGCTGGCTAAGTGTTAATGATGTAAGCCATCTTTGAGTTGTCTCTACTCCTGTTAGTGCCTCCAGTAAACTCACTGGCTCACCAAACTGGGCTTTGGTGGTATCTATACTTTGGTGTGCCATGGCCTCCCTCTCTAGGGTAAGCAGACAACTGTGCTGGCTAACTTTATGTAACGTGACATAAGTTTACAAGCTAGAATCATCTGAGAGGGAACCCAACTGAGAAAATGCCTCCATAACATTGGGCTGTAGGCAATCCTGTAGAATATTTTCTTAATTAGCAACTAATGGGAGGGTCCAGCCCATTGTGGTCCTGGGTTTTATAAGAAAGCAGATGGAGCAAGCCATGAGGAGTAAGCCAGTAAGCAGCACCCCTCCATGGCCTCTGCATCAGCTCCTGCCTCCAGGCTCCTGCCCTGCTTGAGTTCCTGTCCTGACTTCCTTCAGTGATGAGCAGTGATATGGAAGTGTATGCCAAGTAAACCGTTTTCTCCACAAACTGCTTTTAGCATGGTGTTTCATCACAGCAACAGAAACCCTGACTAGGACAACCATTCCATCTCCCCCAGGAACACAACACACACTATCTGCCATGAAGGCCTGCGGCTGTGAGAAGACCTGAGTCCACTAGAAAATAAAACAACAGAGCCTTAAGTTGCAGCTCTTAGTAAAAGAGCTGCCAGCCTGACCTGCTTTCTGCCTCTGTAACCACGTGCTGTTGGAAACTTCCTCTTGTGGTCCCAGCCAGGAGTCCCTTGTGGTGCTCAGTTACAGAGACCAAAACTGAAACCCACCAAAGAGGAGAAGAATCGAGAATGACACCATAAACACCCGAGTGGCTGCAGCTGGCCTCCCGGGTTCTTCGGGCTACCCGAGTCGCCGATATGAATAAACTGCGTTCTCCACTCAAGTCTCAGGAAGTCTGTTCTGAGAGTGGCGTTTCCCACAACAGCTGAATGCTATCTTGTTGAAGACTGAGCTAACTTGGCCTGAGGTCACGGAATATCCACAGGTGGGGAGTTTTAGTGTGGCTGCAATAACCCCTAGGTGAGGAAAGGCTCAGAGAGGTAGCAGAGGGCAGGAGGGCAGGGCACTGACAAGCTGAAGGGTGTAGGTGGCAGGAGGTGGGCATAGGCTGGGAAGTGCATTAAGAGACACAGCCCCGTCCTTGGTGGCCAGGAATAGATCTCACTAATTGAGAGTAATGTTGGGGGCTTGATAGCTCTGAGCCCAAGCCAAGTGGGTGGGTTAAACCTGTCTGTCAAAGCTGCAAAGCCCCAAGAACTCTGAAGTTGGAGGGTGTGCATGACACCCACAAAAGCGTCCCTCCAGCAGGTGATTAACGCTCAGAAGGTCTTGGAAGTAGGAAGGTGGGTCCTCTGCTGTACACACCTAGTGCCGTGAGCACTCCCACACTTCCAACGCGTGTGGGCGGCACCCTAGACTAGAACATCAGCCACCTCAAGGTGGGTGGGATCCAGGGACGATTAGAGAATCTACCTGGCCCAAGGATACAAAGCTGACGGTGGCCAGCAGAGCTGACTCCTGCACAGACACGGGGACAGTGGACACTTGTCCAACCCTGACTGAGGAGCAGTACAAGTCCCAGGAAAGCCTGGCTCCTCCCTTCCCCAGTACTCACAAGGAAAGAGGCTCCAGTGTCACTCAGGACGTTTGTCTGGGGTTGTTTTTGGCTTTTTGAGCGTAGGACATCCCTCACCACACCACAGCCCCCGTTTTCTTATTGAATTCCTGCCAGAACTTCTACTGAACTGAAGTTTTTGAAGTTGTGCTCTTATCTGCCATCGCCTCTGCACATGCGTCCAACCTCGGTTACGGACTTTCCACTCTTGTTCAGCAGTTTTTTGGTTTTTTGTTTTTTTTGTGTGGTGATATATTGTGTACTCTAATAAAATTTGCCTGAAGATGAGAGAACAGAGCCAGCCACTAGATTAAACACAGAGGCCAGGCAGTGGTGGCACATACCTTTAATCCTAGCACTCTGGAGGCAGAGATCCGTCTGGATCTCTGAGTTCAAGGCCACACTGGGCTACATGAGCTTGATTCAGTCTAGAAGAGAAAACAGAGCTGGGCGGTGGTGGCACACACCTTTAACCCCAGTATTTGGGAAGCACACACCATTAATCCCAGCACTAGGAAGGTTGAGACAGGAAGTGAAATGGCTGGGCGGAGAAAGGCATATGAGGCGTGAGGAGACAGGAACTAGGGAGCTTTCGAGTGGGGACTCGGGGACACTCAGTCAGAGGATTCGTGGAGTTGGCGAGGTGAGAAGTAGCTGTGGCTTGTTTCCTCTGATCGTTCAGTATGTACTCCAATATCTGGCTCCGGATTTTTATTAAGCCCATCAGGGTTTATGCAACAGTTTTTGTTGATTTTTTTTTTTTTTCTTGAGCGCCCCTTGTTTTCTCAGCCTTCCCATCTGCACACACGGTGGCGGTCTGCCCTCCTTCTGCACTCTGAGGAGACACAAGAGGCACTAGAGGCTCCCTGGTTTTCCGTTTAGATCACCATGCCTGGGGCTGGCTGTGCAAGCAGTACCTGAGTTTAACACTCAGCACTCAAAGAGAAGGCAGCCACGACGGAGCATGGCAGAAATCCTAGCACTAGGGAGGTGGAGACCCTGCCTCAAATATATGGTGGAGGGCAACTGAGGAAGACACCCAACACTGACTTTCGGCCTGCACAGGCATGCACACACCCACAGGAACATTTACACACTTTATTTCACTCTTCCTTCTTATGATTATCTAATGTTTTGAAGATTTTCACTATGACGCATGTGCAGGACCACAGGTGCTGAGGTCATGCCAACACCATAGCAGTCTACAGTTTTTCCGCTGTTGGTTTTGTGGGCCTGTCGAAGCCTGTGCTTCCTCCTTAATGCACGTGTGTCATGTGCAAAAGGCTGCTGCCTGTTTCTCCTCCCTGTGGCTTCAGAACAGACCCCTCAGGAGGACGACCCCCTAAAACTCTAAGTGCTCTGCCAGCCGACAAACGCAGAGAAGCACCGTGACCAAGCCAGGCAGTGTGACTCCCCAAAAGAGCAAGCACCTCCACTGCTGAGCACAGACACTTAACTGGGAAAAATGCCCGGTGCAGATTAAAATATTTCTGGTTAAAACGAAAAAACAAAAAACCACAATGGTCAGTGACCGCACAGAGGATGCTAACGAGCAGGTGAGTCAGTCCACTCTGGAGGGGAAGTCAGTAACCAGCATGGATGAGAGAGTCGGTAGCATGTGTTGTAGAACAGAATTTTCAGGTGTGTTACTTTTGTTTATGTCGCATTTGTTTAACTCTGTGAAGCTGTGTTACTGTGCCTGTCTAAAACACCTGATGGTCTACTAAAGAGCTGGACAGCCAATAGCTAGGAAGGAGAAAGGATAGGTGGGGCTGGCAGGCTGAGAGAATAAACAGAAGGAGAAATCTGGGAGGGAAGAGAGAAGAAAGAAGTAGACAGAGAAGGAGGAAGGCATCAGGAGCCAGCCACCCAGCTACAAAGCAAGCCACAGAGTAAGCGAATGGGAAAAGCCCAGAGGCAAAAGGTAGATGGGATAAATTAAGGAAAGCTATCAAGAAATAAGCCAAGCTAAGGCCAGGCATTCATAATTAAGAATAAGCCTCCGTGAGTGATTTCTTTGGGAGCTGCATGGTGGGCCCCCCAAAAGAGCAGAAACAACAAGGATGAAGGAAAACTCAGCACATCAACTAGATTCTGAAAGAAGCCAAAGGAAATGCTGGAGGCAAAAGGCGATGGCTTGATGAAAACACAGGAAAGCTGTAGAAAGGGTTCTGGCAGAGCAAGAAAGAGTATTTCCTCCGGCCAGAGTGTCCAGCCCTGCTCTGGGGATAGGGCTCTTCCCAAGAGCAGCAGAGGACACTGTGTGTAGGTATGCCACTAGAGTGGCGGCATCTTACTCCAACCAAGTCATAATATCCCAGTGGCTCAGGTTCAGGCAGACAGAAAGCCATAAAAGGCCAAGTGTGAGCGAAAAGGAAGATTTCCATCAATTTTTTCAAGGACACAGAATTCCTTCAGACATGCAATGTGTCAGGCCCTGGCTAGGAAGCAGGGATGAAGTGGTCCAGATGGTAAATGGGACCAGGGCACACTGCTCCCTCCTATCAATAGGACAGGCAGACCTGTAGACGGCTGGGTTCTGGAAGAGATCTTTGCAACATGGCTCTCCCTGTCTGAGTCTCACTGCGAAGCCAAATCATGCACAGTGAAGGGCCGGCTTCCCTGTCCCATGAACAACACTGTTTTGTGGTGCATGCTGTGCTGGGCATGGGGCTACATGCTGGGCATGTGACATGGGTCTGTCCCTCTTTGATGCAGAAGATGCTGAGCAAAGGTGGTGAGGTCATCGGAAGCTGGTGTTGTCCTCCAGGCCCTGCTGAGCACAGCCCACCTGTTCATGTGGGAAAAACAAACTGCTTCTTATGATCCCTCCATCAGCAGAGTTCTCCACTGTGTGTGGCAACAGTGAGGTGGGGTGCCTTATGCAGGAACTGTGCTCAAGCCTGCTACCATGACCCTTATTAAGGGGTGATGCAAAGATCTAAGTGCAGGACCAGGCCTTGCCACTGACACGAAGGATGAAGGTGATGGTTAATGACGCAAAGGGAGGGTCAGAGGTCACAGAAGCCTGTCCTTGCATCCATCACTGAAAGACAGCATCCCAGGTAGCTTGCTTCCTTCCTTCCTTCCTTCCTTCCTTCCTTCCTTCCTTCCTTCCTTCCTTCCTTCCTTTTGGGATCAGGTCTCACTGTGTAGCCCTGGAACTAGCTCTATAGACCAGGCTGGCCCCAAACTCACAGGGATCTGCGGCCTCTGCCCCCTCCTCCCAGTGCTGGGATTAAAGGTGCGTTAGTGACCTCCTCCTTGTCCTTCAGTCTCCTCCTCCTGTTCACTAGTGTTTCCCAGGCACCCAGTCTGTGTCTGCACACAGAGCAGCCACGCAGCTGTGCTGAGACCCAAAAGCCCGGGAGCAGGGTAGGATTTGAGGTCAGTGGTGGCACACAGAGAAGGACATCAACTACACATGGCCTATCCCAGAAGCTCCTCCAAGACAGAATGACACCTCTCCCTGCTTCCTGCAGCTCCCTTGGACCTCCTTGCCAGGAGGCAGAAAACTTGTGCCACAAGCCAAGTGATTTCTTCCCCGGGGAAGTGCCTTGGCTGTCCCTCACAGCAGGGAGAGCCAACCAGTGCAGTGGCCATCCTGGGGGCCTCTGCTCTGCTCAGCTCCTCTGCTCCCGGGAGGTCTTTCTCCATGCCCCTTCCTGGAGCATTCATCCACAGTCCGGGCCTTCTCAACTTCACTTTCCCTGTAACCGCGGTACCGAGGTGTCTGTACAGGGCACCGTTCTGGGCCGCTTTCCCTTCCTAGGACACTGAGGTAGCTTGATGTGCAAGCCCCACCCTTCAACACCAGCCATGGCATCAGGAGGATGCTCATGCTCCAGGGAACCCAGAGAGCAGGGAGGGAGTCCGAACCCGGCGGAACAGACCCAGGCTGTACCCAAACCACACTGCAAAGCGAAGCCAGAAGCCTGGAGCCTCCCGGCCCTTGGCACCTTCACTTCCTCCCCGGACTCCTGCCCAGCCCGCAGTGTAGGTCACGGGTGCAAGGGGCCTTCTTGGCGCCGGATAACGACATAACTGGTGTGTATGGCTGAGAAAGCCCACGTGCTGCTCTCCGCAGTTACAAGCCGCTGCAGCTTTTCTTGCAACCGTGATGTATGCTACCCTATGGCTCCAAGCCCAGGGTCTATCCGGGCTCCAGGTTCGCCCACACAAGCCCCGCCCCTCCCCAGCCCCGCCCAACAGGCAAATCCGCCGCTTAAGTGTTAATGACTAGGCCAACAGTCCACGTTCTTCTCTGCCTGGGCTGACACTAGGGAGACGTGGAAGTGGTGGTTACCAGTGACTGTCGAGCCAGGAGGATGAACAGAAGGGACTCCTGTAGCCAGGAGAAGGTGCTGAGCTTCTGAGCCTCAGGCAGCAGGATCTGGGAGGGGCAAAGCCCTGCACCCCAGAGGGGAGGGACTATGGAGTCCCACCACCAGGGTCATACCACCTGGGATACCAGGGGCAGAAGAACCACCGTTTTCCACCACAAGCAGGGAGGTGGGGCTGCTGACCCATCACTTCCTTCAAGGAAGGATGAGCCTGCTTTCACATACGAAGACATCTATTACAGGCCTTCCTTGACCAGGAAGAAGGCCATATGCGACTTCCGGGTGAGGTGGCCGGAACTGATTCTTCTGGACCAGGAGAAAAAGGAGGAGGGACTTCCCCTATTTGGCCAAAGCTCCTCTGAGAAGCAGGTCCATCAGGTCAGTGCCTCCTCATCGGTGGTCAGCATCAGCAACACAGACCTGGAGAGCATTCCCAGTGAGCTCCAGGACTCCAAAGGAGCGTTTGCTGTGGGCCCTCAACACTATCCTGCAGAACCTCCTTATGTGACCATTCTCAACAACTATCTGAGGCCAGAGTTAATGACCCGGCTGGAGAGGAGGGTGAAGAGGAAGACCATAGCGGCCCTGCGGGAGCTAGAAGAGGAGATGGAAGCAGTTAAGAGCCGGCGGTCAGTACTGATAATGGACATCAAGGAAATGCAGACGGAAATGTCATTGGAAGAAACAGAAAGCAAACCCTTCCTGGAGTACCTGAAACAGAGGAAGGGGGAGAGCCAGAGGAAATATGACTCCCTGTGGAAAGATTACAGCCGTCAATGTCAGAAGATTGAGGAATGGAGGCGAGAGCTGGTCTCAGACTTCACCTCCCGCACGGCTGACCTCCAGGAGCAGCTACTGGGGAGCAGTAAGCTGGAGGTCTGCTTCAGGAAGAAGTTGAAGACCCTGAGGCCCGTAGCACAAATAAAGGAGAGCCAGGACCGAAAGATCGAGGCCTTAGAGCAGGAGAAAGCCAGCATCGTGTCTGACATCCGCTTCATGGACCGAGAGGCACACTTCCAGTTCCTGAAGGAAAAGGCCGACCTAGAGAAACAAGTGGAGGAACTGAACCTGCTGGACTCAGGAAAGGACATCACCAGGGAGCTGAAGAAGAAGACCAAGGCCTTGGAGGCTAGGGTCCAACAGGCTCACAGGGCCTTCTGCAAGGCTGTCACTGCTGAGAACCGGCAGCTGCGAACGGAGCTCCAGCAGCTGGATCAGGAATTCTGCAAGCTGGAAGCCAGAAGGGAGAAGCTGGAGCAGCGGAAACAGCAATGGAAAGAGCAGCAGTGGTACCTGAAGGCCCTGGCCCGGGGGAGGCAGCACCTATGGCAGATGGAGCACCGCCCCCCCAAACCACAGGCCACCCCACACCCAACCCAGGGCCGTCTACGGGGTGCCAGGCCGAGAGCCACTCCAAAGTAATGGCTGCCGTGTCCCAGGAAGGAGACTGGAGCTCAAGTTGGGAGTAGCACACAAGACTTGAAGATGTCATCAGGATAATGCACAGGGGGCAGACGCACCAAGGGGATGGAGGGCTGAGCTCCTCAGAGAGGCAGAGGGGTCCTGGCCTGGCCTGTCTCTCAGGCTTGGGCCCCTCACAGCAGCCTGAAGGGCTCTCCTAACCAAAAGCTTCCCAGCATATGGGAAACTTGGTTCTTTAGACTCCATGCTCTCCTTGACAACAAGTTCCCTGTGGTAGTGTTGACTTTGGTGCTCAATTCCTGCTCTAGTGTGGACCTCATGACAACAGGGTGCATTTGTAATCAGCACCTTCCACACAGTCACCCCATCTCACAGTAGTGGGAGTGGTGTCACAGGTGGGTGCAGGGTGTTCTCTGGGGAAATGGGTTCTTCGCACTTGTGCATGGCTGAGGCTGGATTGGTCTGCAGAGCTGTGGGTTGTGATGTGGCCTGTGGCCCCGGGTTTGGGTCCTGTGATCCTGTGTGACAAAATATAGACAGCTCTCTGAGTCCTGGGTGTTGCTGCAGACAGAAAGCCTCAGCATTACACTGTAGATTTTTAACTTTTACTTAGCTATAAAATGAACTCATTTAAAACTGCTGAAAATGAAAATGAATGTACCTTTGGTTTACAGATTTTGCTTGCATGTGAAATGTTTTGTTCTTAAACAATGTTATTGAAAAGTAAAAGCCTGGCTGTGATTGTTCACAATAAAAGTCTGTTTAGCATTACCCAAACAAAAGCCTACTTGTGAGTATTCAAAATAAAAGATAAAGGTAAGAGACGATGGTGTGAAGGAAGGTGGAAGATGGAGTGTGACAGGGAAAGACTTAACATCAAAGTTTCCACATTGCTGTCCATCTCGCTGGGCATAGAACATCTGAAGGGTTTAAGACGGAGTGGCCCCGTGGCCAGGCGGTCCAGCAGGTGGCCATGTCCTAGTATTTGAAGCTGATGGGCAGCCACCCCTCGGCCATCTCCATCCGATTCCCTGTGCAGCATTTACTGCCCCGTGTGTCCTGCGTGGTCCCACGTCAGTGTTTGCAGCAGTCAGAACTGACCAGCAAAGAACTACAAGTTTGCTGGCATGTCATGTGACATCCCAGTACCTCACCTAGTCTCAGCACCTCATGAAGACTTAGGCCAGTCTGATGGCTTTAGGGAAGATTTCAACCAGTCCTCATCATGTCCACCAGTTTCCTCAGCAAAACCTAAGCCAGCCTCTCCTAAAGCAGCTCTCCGTCTGCTGTGCATATGTCTAAAGGTGTCGGTCCTGGACTCCTGTCTCCTGACTGTTTCTAAGCAGTCAGGGTCCCCAGAGTCCTCATCTGCTGGATCACAGACTTGCTGCTTTCTTGGCACAGTACATGTGGTCAGTGACCTGGAGGAAAACGCCGGTTAAGTAGGCTGCCTGCCAGTGGGAACAGTGAGCTTGACCCTTGCACCACAGCACAGCTTTTATTCGGGACATGCTGGGTGAGGCTTGGGTGAACAGGCGGATGGTGAGCAGGCCTGCCTGGTGCTGCTTCACAGATCTGTGGCTAACCGGGTCCTGGCAGTGTGCGGCCTCATTTATTCCATCCTTCATTTTGTAATCTACATGTAGTAGCCAAGTCCTCCAGCTGGCATTCCGTTTAAACCCCACCACAGCTCTGAGACATGAGGCAGTATGTGCTGCTCGGCTCTGCAGAATTCATGGGTAGAAACAGGGACACCATCTCCCACTGCACAAAGCCGGTGTTTCCCTGAACTAAAGCAGACAAGGACACAAGGGAAGAACACACAGTCCAATCTCCCTCGTTGGACAAACACGACAACCTTCAAGTCTGAAGAACTAAGGTCAAGAGCACAGTGAAAGCCAGCCATGGTGGCCCATGCCTTTAGTTACAGCACTTGGGAGCCGGAGGCAGACAGATCTTTGTGAGTTTGAGGCTACCCTGGTCTACAGAATGAATTCCAGGACAGCCAGGGCTGTTACACTGAGAAACCCTGTCTTGAAAAACTAAGATAGATGATAGATAGATAGATAGATGATAGATAGATGATAGATAGATGATAGACAGACAGATAGATAAACAGATAGATAGCTCCCTAGCTAGCTCAGGGAGACAGAGGGCCTTTAAAGCTCAGGGCCAGGTAACCTGCAGTGTGAAATGGACATGAAACAATCCACAGTCAACACAACCCCAACAAAATCCAAACAATGTTCCTCAAAGAAGTCAGAAAATAATCCTCAAATTTACATGGAAACAAACAAACAAACCAAGCTCCTGAGGAGACGCAGTGCTGGCCCTGACACAGTACTCGATGTCCAATCACACCACAGAGCCACAGTCACAGAACCAGCACAGCCCCGCCACAAAAGCCAACCTGGAGGTTAGTCAAAGAGGACAGACGGGCCAGCAACAAACCAGCAAAACCTCAGCCATCTACGTTTTCACAAAGCTCTCCAAGAAGGCAGCTTCCTCCACGAAGAACACATGTGGGCCGTGAGGTGGCTCAGTGGGTAAAGCCTGCTGCAAGGCGAGGCCTGATGACAAGAGGTCCCGCCCAGAGATCTGCATGGTGGGAGGAGAGAACCAACTCCAGCAGAGGGTTGTCCTCTTCCCTACACACAGCCATCACAGCATGCTTGCCGCAGTGTGGACATGCGCATGCACACACGTGCTCGCTCTCTCTCTCTCTCTCTCTCTCTCTCTCTCTCTCTCTCTCTCTCTCTCTCACACACACACACACACACACACACACACACACACACAAAATGAATGAATGAAGAGCAACATGAGTTGGTAAGATATGATGGCAGATGTGGTATTATGTGCCAATCATCCAATCGCTTGGGAGAGGGAAGCAGAAGATCAGGGTGATACACAATACACAATGTACATCCATCATAATGAAACCGTGGTATCTGCAGAGTGAATGGAAATCAGTGTAGCAGCAACATAATGATTCTTGGGAGCCTACTCCTCATACTGGGTGGCCTTGCCCAGCCTTAATGCAAGCGGAGGAGCTCAGTCTCACTGCAACTTGACATGCCATGCTTTGTCATACCCATGGGAGACCTGCCCCTTTCTGAACAGAAACAGAGGAGGAGTGAATTGAGGGGCAGGGGCAGGGGGACTGGGAGGAGAGGAGGGAAGGGAAACTGCCGTCAGGATGTAAAATAAATAAATAAATTTAATAAAAAAATTGGGAAAGAGAAATACCACATGTGTCCTATAGAGAACTTAGATATATTTTTCTATTTGGGGGAGGTAGGGGTCAGAGCACAACCTGCAAGAGTAGGTTCTCTCCTTCTACTACACACATCTTGAGGAAGCCAGAAGAGGGTGTCAGATCCCCCGGATCTGGAGTCACAGATAGTTGTGAGCCACCATGTGTTGGGAACTGAACCCAGGTGCTCGGGAAAAGCTTAACCACTGAGTCAGCTCTCCAGGTTCATAGCCATGAAATCAGAAAGGGGATTACGGAGATCATTAGGAGGTAAGAGGAAATTTTTTTTTTTTTTGACAGGGTCTCACTATGTAGCTCTGACTGTGCTGGAGCTCACAGACATCTGCCTGCCTCTGCCTCCTGAATCCTGGGATTAAAGGTATGCACCACCACACTCGGCCAAGAAGACCCCTTAGGGAGGATGGACATTGAGATGACGATGGAACACAGGACATAAAACAGGAGCAGAGAACAAGTGACGTGACATCTGTGCATGACAACACTGTAACATATCCTGCAGCTGCGTGTGCTGACGTGGGAGATTAACTTAAATGCTGACCCCACTGCAGCAAGGCCGACCTCCACAGACACCAAGCTCTTCTGTCTCCCAGCAATTCCTGCTCATTCCAGGTCCTTGCTCAGCTCAAGTGCACTCCAGATCCACGTGACTCCCCAGGCCTGCTCTGTGAGCTGCCCCTGTGCTGGCCTCCCTTCGGCCGTGTGCTGAGGCCGTGCTGTGACACTGCATGTGAACGGGATGCTGTGACAGCCACTGCAGGGATGGAGCGCAGGAGGCGACAGCCACTGCAGTTCTAAGTCAGTGATGCTGAGGCCGGCGCCTTCTTCTCTGGAAGGTGATGCTTAGCTGGAATGTGAGCCTGCCAGTGTTAGGTGCCTTAGAACCAAGGGGATGGAAGGAAGTCACTAGAAATGTGACATCATCATGGAACCTGGACGGAGAGAAGCCCAAGCTGTCCTGTGGTATGAAGTGGGACCCCCACCCCCACCCCAGGACCGGCCTCTGCACTCAGGACTCCCGGTCACACCCACAAACTAACTGCAATGAAAATGCAACAGCATCCCAGCCAGAGCCCCTGGGAAAGGGACTGACTTCGGGAGAGACACTGTCCATCCCAACTCACACAAAACTACAGAAATCACAGCATGCAGGACTTGCTGAATCTTCCAAGAGACCCAGACCCATGCTCACAGTCACCTGACTTATGACAAAGGTGCTTAGGGAACTCATCAACGGCACAGGAATGCTGGATAACCAGATGGGAAAAAAATTACCCTTGACCTCCACTCACACCACCCACAAACAGAAATCCAGGTGAGATTAGAAACAGAAAGTGAGAAACAAAAACAATCAAACTTTTTTTAAAAATTAGAGACCAAAATAGTAGGCAGCAGTTTCTCGAGCTGCAGAAGGCAACAGAAGGAAACACTGACTAGACACCATCAAAACGGAGAACAGCAGCTCACCAAGGAAAAGCATTAGGCGTGCTACAAACCGGGTCTCCATATATATACATACATAGTACAAATACACATGCACACATACAAGCACATATACATGCATACACCAGACATGTGCAAATATAAATAAGTAAAAATCATATGAAGAAATCTGCCACACCCAGAGCAGGGCATATCTGATGTGTTTTGGAGGGGGCTGTGGTGTAGCTCTGGGGCAGAGCACGTGCTTGACACCGTGAGGTCCTGGCAGGTTCTCCCCTCCATCACAGCGGTGTTCAGAGAGCACAGAGGCCTGAGGAGCAGCTGCAGTCACGGAAGAGCAGAAGCTGTCACCACAGCACTGCAGCACCAGCCCCGTGTCTGCAGACTTAACTTACCCACAGGTGGTCGCCATCCACCCTGACAGCAAACTTGAGCTTCCGCAGACGGATAAGCGTGGGCGGGGTCCCAGAAAGGTCCCACAGGCAGCGCACAACTCCAGCAAGCTGGCCACAGAGCAGTTCCTGTTGGTCCAAAAGGGTCTGTGGGAGAAGCAGACAATGTTTGACCTGACTGCTCTTTGCATACCAGCATCTGCTCCCCACTTTCCCAGGCCGAAGATAGTTGTTTTATTTTTTAATTTTTTGTGATGACTATCGTATCGTGGGCTCATGTGGGAGTCGGGCACATGCACCGTAGCACCTGTGTGGAGATCAGAGGACCATTCTGGAAGCCAATTTTCTCTTCCGTTGTGGGTTCTGGAGATTCACTTTGGCTGTGCTTTGCCTTGCTGAGCTGTCTGGCTAGCTGGCTGTGTGTGCTTTGGTTGTGCTGTCGTTGTTAACGCAGTGTCTTATTGTGTAGCCTGACTGCGCTGGAACTCACCCCATGCAGACCTAGATCCACCTGCCTCTGCCTCCCCAGTGCTAGGATGAAAGGTGTGCACCAACACCACCCAGCCAGTTTTTACATTTTTTTTTTTTTCGAGACAGGGTTTCTCTGTGTAGCTTTGCGCCTTTCCTGGGACTCACTTGGTAGCCCAGGCTGGCCTCGAACTCACAGAGATCCACCTGGCTCTGCCTCCCGAGTGCTGGGATTAAAGGCGTGCGCCACCACCGCCCGGCCAGTTTTTACATTTTTAATCATCATAAAAAAAACAGCCGGGCGGTGGTGGCGCACGCCTTTAATCTCAGCACTCAGGAGGCTTAGGCAGGCGGATCTCTGTGAGTTCGAGGTCAGCCTGGTCTCCAAAGCGAGTTCCAGGAAAGGCGCAAAGCTACACAGAGAAACCCTGTCTCGAAAAACCAAAAAAAAAAAAAAAAAAAAAAACCAGCCACAGCTGGGCTTGGTGGTCTATGCCTGTAATCCCACTGACACAAAAGAATCCAAAGTTCAAAGGCAGGGACCGGAGAGACGGCTCATCAGTTTAGAGCACTTGCTGCTCCTCCAAGAACTGGAGTTCCAATCCCATTGTGCTATAGAATAGTATTTTAAGGTGTGTTACTTTGTTTATGTTGCATTTGTTTGACTGTGTGAAGCTGTGTTACTGTGCCTGTCTAGAACACCTGATGGTCTCATAAAGAGCTGAACAGCCAATAACGAGGTAGGAGAGAGGATAGGAGGGGCTGGCAGGCAGAGAGAAGAAACAGAAGGAGAGACCTGGGAGAAAATGAAGACAGAGCAAGAGAGGACGGAGAGGAGGACGGCAGGGGCCAGCCACCCAGCCAGCTATGGAGTAAGAGTAAAAGTAAGATATAGTAATACACAGAAATAAGAAAAGGAAAAAGCCCAGAGGCAAAAGGTAGATGGGATAATTTAAGAAAAGCTGGCAAGAAAAAAGCCAAGCTAAGGCCGGGCATTTATAATGAAGAATAAGCCCCCATGTGTGATTTATTTAGGAGCTGGATGGCAGGTCTCCCAAAACAGAAAAACCAACCAACTACACTGGTATCCACATGGTGGCTCACATCATCTGTAACCATCCAGTCCCAGGGGATGTGACACCCTCTTCTGCCCTCCATGGGCACCAGACACATACATATATGTAGACAAAACACTCATATGCATAAAATAAATGTAAAAAAAAGAGTTAAGAGCAGCCTGGGTCATAGGGCAAGACACTAGCTCCAACCCTCTTCCCACCACACAAGGAGAGTGAATGGTGGAGCCCTGGTGACTCTCGAGTCCGGCCTTCATGGAGTCACGAATGGCTGCTGGGGTAGAGAAGCCCACAGTGAACACAGGCCGCACACTTTCCCTGAACCATGTCACAAGCACACAGGACAGGGTGTAACAGGAAGTGCACCTGCCACCATGATGACATCCTGCCTCACAGAAGGGACCGTGGACCTCACCAGGGGTCTAGAGTTTGCTGCAAATGGAAAGTGAAAGGAAATCAGTGGACAGATGTCACTTGATGTCACCACGAGGAGGTGATCATCCCAACCCACAGCACGGCATTTTACAGGCAGCTCGGTAATCTGAGGGAACGAGAATACAGGATGACTGGTGTGTGAGGACTGATAGTAAAAATGGAACTTAGCACAGACTAAGCAAGCAGGCTGTGGGTGTTGTTAGGGTCCTGGCAAGGGGGACGGGGGAGGGGAGGAGAGGGAGGCAGGCAAGGCTGGTCGCCAGAGCGACGCCAAAGAAACGGCAACAATTAGAGTCTAGCTGCAGCACCTGAGGACACTGAAGTGCTACCACTCATGGTCACTTCGGGTGTGATCACGACACAATGCACGTTTCCGTTAGACGCAAGACTTGATACCCATGGGTAAGATGACACAGTGTCTGGAACCTGCTTTACACGTCTCCAGGGAAAGCAGTAAGAGATGTGAGGGCCCATAAAGTTTGCATGTCAGAGTTTATAACGCCCTCTTCTGTGTGAATAAGAGAGTCTTGAAACCAGCTGACCAAAGACCTGAGAACAGGAGACGGACAAACAACTCCTACAGTTACAGCTGGGAAGAGAGGAGGACTGAACCGCTTGAGAACTGAGACAGAGACAAGTGTACTGCCGGTGGCATGGGCCTGTCAGCCCAGTGGCTACGCAGGCCGAGAACTCGGTGAGAACCTGTCTCGAAACTCAAAAGGTAAATAAATAAAAAGAGGGCTGGGGAGAAGGCAGAGAGCATGCACGCGGCCCTGAGTTTCATCCCCAACATGTTTTAAAAGAGGCCATGTGCTGCTGGGCGGTGGTGGCACGAGCCTTTAATCCCAGCACTCGGGAGGCAGAGGCAGGTGGATCTCTGTGAGTTCGAGGCCAGCCTGGAATACAGAGCGAGTTCCAGGACAGGCTCCAAAGCTACAGAGAGAAACCCTGTCTCAAAACAAAACAAAACAAAACAAAAAAAACAGGCCATGTGTATTGACGGCCCTGCTTACCTGGGAAGGGTAGAAGTAGCAGATGCCAGCTCTGGTTGGGTCTCCTTCTCCCTTTACCTTGGAACCATCATACAGAAAAAAGTAGTTCCACCTGGTAAGAGAACAGAACAGAGCCATGGGTCCCCGCTGGTGACAGTGACAAGTTCAGGACACTTCCTCTTTTGTCTCTGGCTCTGGGAGGGCTTGATGCTCAGCTGCCAGGAAGAGTCCAGCAGCCACAAGCAGATAAACCCACCGCAAGTGCGGCATAGGCAGGCTAAAGATACGCCTGTGCGCAGCCATCAGTCCATCTGCCAGAGGCGGCAGCTGTCCGTCCCGCAGGGAACCAGCTCACCCCCTACCAGCGCTGTAGAAACCAGCACCCCTAGCTGTACAAGCACGCTGCCTGCCATGCTTTCTTGCTGTCTCTGGGTTCTGGTAACAACACAGACTGAGGTGTCTTCACTGTACTTCTAAGCATGCTGGTGGGAAGGAGGAACCCTTTCCTGAGAACTCATGGACTCATTTAACAGATGTCTATGGAGGGCCTGCAGCAGACGTGCTCACCTACAAGGAGAAGACAGTAGCCTTTGAAAGCGGACAGAAAAACACCAGACTCCTCTCTGACCTTCAAAACCTTGCCAGCAGCTCAATCTTGCTCCCTCCCCACCCTTCCAGACTCCTCGGTGCAAAGGGGTCTTCCTTTGGAGTCTCTAGTACCTTCTGCACTTTTTCTAAAGACATTCAGCCAACCCAGACAGGTCTCACTCTGTAGTCGAGGCTGACCTCAAACTCCACAGCCTCCTCCCTTTGCCTCCCTCCCAAGTTCTGGGACTACAGCCCCAGTCAGAACGTCTGGATTTGGAGACTCTTGCCCTGAGGTAGACATCACCTGACTGCACAAGGTGAGCCAGGCAGAAACTGGGCTTCAGTTTTAGTTCTTAGACTCAGAAAGCATACCAACCAGGCCACAGTAGCCCACAAAGGGGACATAAGACTGTGAGCTTTCTCACAGGACTCAAGGCCCTCCCCTGAACCTCCTACTTCACCTTCCTCATGACAGACACCTGACCCAAAACCATCCACGTCCTCAAGCTCCAGGACTCAATGTGCAACTGGCCAGACACAGGTTTAATGGCAATCAAATGCATTTGTGAACTTTCAAAGCCTGCTGTGGACCACCCATCCTCCATCTTCCCATACTCTGAAATCAGCCCTGCTCCTCCAGGTACACTATACCTTAGGCATCCTTTGGAATGGCTCCACACGTATTGCTAGGTCTGCTGAGTCTCGTTCAGCCACACCTAACAACTGTCACCTCAGGAGCATTTGCCAAACCAGGTTAGTAAAAAGGACAAAGCTACATGAGGGAACCGAGTTGCAGGCAGATGTTGCGCAACAGCCTTAGGAGCCAGACTGGCCAAACCTCAACTGCAACCATCCTGCCTCTCCACAGACACAGCCACACCCAGGTGACCATGAAGACTGGCTGCACCATCGCAATCATCTACCTACAATGCCTGAGGTGGAGTTTGCAAGGTGTTCTGGGTTTTGCTTATTTTTGTTGTACTAGAGATTGAACCCAGGGCTTCTCAAATGCTAGGAGAACACTCTACCACTGGGCTATATCCCCAGCCCAAAACTTGCAAGGTCTGAACACATTTCTCTGGAGAGAAATGGCTTCCACATTTAATGAGGTTGTTCCCAGGAGAACAGCAAGACTAGCTGGCCCAAGCTTCCAGTTCACTCAAATGATCCTGGAAGCAGCTTCAGGCAGGCCTTGACACTCACCATGAGGCTGACTTTGTCTCTGGGGGAGTGGCGGTGGCCATTTAATCTCCAGCTGGCCTCATCCTCTTCATCTGGTATTCCTACTAGAAGCACTTTTCTGTCCCCAACTGGTGTCCCCAGTCCACTGATTCCAGGTGTGGTCGAGTCGGGTGGTTTCTGTCACTTGCATACTTTTCATTCAAAATGAAAATGTAACTTCCCTTCGGGGCAGGTTCATTTCCAGAAATCTCTCTGCATCTCTGAGAAGTTCAGGAGGAAACAGACTGAAGATGAACTAAATCCACTCAACAAGTCAGGTCTGTAGTCTAGCTTCAGGAGCCTCCATTTGGCTGTCTGCACTGGGACCTCTTCCAACTCCTTTCAGGGAGGTCCACGGGAGACAGAAGCACAGCCGATGGGCAGAGGCAGCTTCGGATAGGATCTAACTTTAGAATAGTTCAAAGCCATCCAGTGGGTCCCTTCGAATGCTCTGAAGTTTCCAGTTCACACTCCAGTGTCTCTGAGTAAAACACAAAGAGTCAATTCTTTCAGAAACCCATGAGCATGCATGTGACCCACAAGGTTCAATGAATGGTTGATTTCAAAACAGCTTTCAAAACTATGTTTCAAAATAAAAAGAGATTGGGTAGCAGAAACGTCAAAGCCCCTTCATTTTTTTCAGCAGAAACCATTGTCAGCCTTGCTGAAGGGAAATGAAATAACAAGTGTGAGCGTTCTGGGTGTTAAGAAGCCACACAGGCCGGACGGTGGTGGTGCACGCCTTTAATCCCAGCACTCGGGAGGCAGAGCCAGGCAGATCTCTGTGAGTTCGAGGCCAGCCTGGTCTACAAAGTGAGTTCCAGGAAAGGCGCAAAGCTACACAGAGAAACCCTGTCTTGAAAAAACCAAAAAGAAGAAGAAGAAGAAGAAGAAGAAGAAGAAGAAGAAGAAGAAGAAGAAGAAGCAGCCACACAGATCAATCAAACGGTTGCACAGTGGAACCAGCACTCGAAAGCCTAATCTGAATGTGTGCAGCTTTTCAGGGTGCGAGAAGGAAACTTTCAGAGTGCCCTTCATTTCAAGCTCCCACGGGGAGAAGACCACTCAGTGTATCACAGAACACCCAGTCAGAAGGGAGCCTGGCCTCACTTACTCCCTGGTTCCTCTGAGGGAACGGCCCAGAAACGGGTGGTTCAAGGAGTTACAATGACTATCTGTGACAGCAGTCTTGCACTGCCCGGATAACACTAGGAGGAAACACAAAAATGGTTTAATCCCTCCACTTGACAACCCTTCAGGAATTTTCATCTATAACCCTATTCCCACTTCTCCGGTTAATTCCCTCAGGGGCACGGTCTCCAAAGCTGGCCACCAGTCTTCCATCTGTGGAAACACAGACAGTTGTGTTACAGTCTTGGGGAAGGAGTCAGGCCTTTAATCCCAGTACCCGGGAGGTAAAGGGAGGCAGACTGTTGAGTTAGTTCCAGGCCAGCCACGGCTACGGGGTAAGACCGTCTTAAAAGCAAACAAAGTCCCTGAGGAACAAGGAAGTGCCTTGACGGAGATCCCCTACACACCTGAGAAGGCCTAAAGACCTGTCATCTCAGTTACAGACACCTCGCTCTAGAGAGCGCGCAGGGCGTCTGTGCAGGGGCATCCGGGGTCCTGGAACCCACTCCTCCCATTCCCAAAGGCCTGGTTCTCAAAGGTCCGGAGGAGGTCAGCGATCATCTTGTGGGCAGGGACCTGAAAAGGGCCTGGCAGCTTGGGAGGTGACCGCAGGAGGATGGTCCGGGGACGGAGGCGTGGGAAGTGGCCTCGATGGGTCAGGAGCCGGGAGCCGGGAAGCTGCGGCCCTCCCCGCCCGGGTCGCACGCCCTCCCGCCCGCCCTCCCACCCGCCAGGAGCCCGGGCCCCGTTCGGCCTGCGCGACAGCACCCGGTACCTGCTCCCGGCAGCCCCGCGATCACGCGCGGCCCCACCTCCCCCCCCGCCTCCAGGAGCCCGGCGATGACGTGCGAGTGCGGCGCGGGCTTGTGACGCCAGTGGCAGGGCGGCCGCTCTGGCGCGTGGTGGTGACGTCGGCGGCATGGCGGCGGTCGCGGCGGCGGCGGCGGCGCCGGAGCCCTGGAACGCCGTGGCTCCGCGGAAGAAGCGCCCCGCGGGGAGGCGGCCGCGGCGGGACGAGGGGCGGGCCCGCGGGCCCCGAGCCGAGCCCGAGGCGGACGGCGAGGCTGTGCGGCGCCGCCTGCGGGAGGCCGAGTGAGTGCAGCGCGCCTGGAGTCCACTCCACCCTCAGTTTCCCCAAGTGGGTGTGCCAACCCGCTGGGAAGGCCGAGCTCCTCTCGGGTCGCGGTGTGTCGCAAGCTCTCGGTGAAGCTGCCATTTTTGCCGCGACTGCAGTTACAACAGCTTGCCATGCAGTGCCTCAGTTTGCCTTTTTTGAGATAGAGGTGGAAACCTTACGTAGGGCTGCTGAGAGGATTAGGTGATGTGTTGACCGTAAAGCCCTTCCTGGCACCTGGTAAGCTCCAGGGCGCGGATTTCCTGTTCATGTTGATTCTATGCCCTGTGTTGATGGTTTTCTTTAGTTGGTTGGTTTGGGTTTTCTTTATTTGAGGTTGAGGGGGCGTGTGTCACGGTGCGTATGTGGAGATCAGAGGACTATTCCTTTGACTGCATGGGTCAGGATGGTCAAACCCAGGATGGTCAGGCTGGGTGGCAAGTGCCTTCACCCAATGAGCCATCTTCCCAGCTTCGGTTTTGGGTTTGTGATAGCTTAGGCTAGCCCAGCAGGCCTGGGACTGGAGGAGCTTCTGCCTCTGTCTCTCCTAATGGTGTGATTACCGGTGTGGGCCACACCCCACATTGGCTGTTAACGGTATTGTAAATCGAGGCTGCTACATGAACACAGTTCTCAACATTGGCATCAGTGGTTTACCGAGCAGCTGCTGTGTGCACAGACTTTGGCATCCTACATGCTTCACAGCCCTATTAGGATCTTGGGCACTCTAAGAGACATACAAAGGTCATTGTTGCAGGCCCAGGGCTTGATGACTTCCAACCTCAACCTCTCCATTGCACTGGACTCTTCTACTGCATAACCATCTCCCCGCAGCTTGGTCTATACCTTCTTGGAGGGCACATAGACAGTGCCCACCATACACAGACTACTCCATGTTCTTGCCTTACTATAGTTGTGGTCTTGCAGGGCCGTGTTACAAACTTGGGTACCATTTCAGATGACACTTCTGTGATGCGGGCACCAAGTTAGACTCACAAAGCAGTGGTGACCCAGAAGTTATCTCTGAACAGAAATCACTGGCCGAGTGGCCGAGGGGGCAGATAGAAGCCAGCAGGAATTCTACAGCCCCTGAAGATCAGTGAGATGGAGGTGCTCACTCCTGACTCCCGAGCACAGAGAATCTGATCCAGGACTACCTAGAGTTTCCAAAGAGCTTTAATGTAATAGGTTCTCCTTTCCCTTATGGGGAATGTAGGTTGCCTTGGGGCAGTTCCTCTCCTCTCAGGGTCCCCTAAACACTGCCTCTGCCATATTTTAATTCTAGGCCGTGGGAACCAGTTGACTTGGAATAAAGACCAGACCAGACCCTTGGACTTTCCCTTTTGGATTGTAATTATAATGGGAAAGCTCTTTATGGAGTGCCTGCTGGGTCGCTCATTTAGTCCCTCCTGCTGCTCTACAGTCTTGAGAGAAGCAAACCCCTATGAATAGAAAGCCTAAATTCAAGGACTTCCCAGTATTCATTGAGCTGCTCTTGGCCAGGCCAAAGATGCAGAACAGACCCAGACCATCCCTGAGAAACCAGGGTCCTTTTTTTTTTATCCCAACAGCCTGTATCCAGGCCATGGGTATGTCACTCAGTAAGGGCTAGTTCTACATTGGAGGGTCCTACATCCTCCACATATCTGGCTCATGGTCAGGGCTAGGATGGCCCCAAAGAGAAGGGAGATGACCATGCCATTTCTTCCTCAGGGAGGACCTGCGGATCTCTGATTTCTGCAGTTCAGCACTGGGTGAGTATCACTGGGCATGGGGGGTGGGGGGGGTAGGGGGTGGGGAGTTGAGGGGGAAGTGGCATGGGAGTGGAAGGAGGGCCTGCCTGAAGGTGGGCAAAGGACATTCTTCACTGAAGGGCATTTTGCTTCATGGCCTTGCTTTGATATGTTCTAATGCTGACTTCCTCAGAGTTGTGTCTTTGGCACAGCTAAATCTGTGTGGAGATGGTAGTGTGTGTGTATATATATATATACATATACATATATGTGTGTGTGTATGTATATATATATGGTAGTACATATATAGATGGCAGTGTAGTTTTGTGAATTAAGTAAGATGGTGAGTGCTTGGCTCTCACACCGAAGGCAATAAATGCTGTTAGTCATTATCAGGATGGCTACGTTTTATAATTATCCTGCTTTTCCCTTGACATTACGGGGAAGACCTTAATATGTCCTCAATACAGTGTGTGTCAGCATGGTTCCTTGTGAAAGACAGATGAAAAGACAGGTCATCTTACGCCTTGTATCAAAGGCTCCCGTTTCAATCACTCAGCTGCATCTGCTCTGCAGGCTGCAGTCCCAGAGTTGGATTGTTAAATGAAAGGCAGCATCAAGCTACTACCCAAAAAAACGTTCTAGGGTTCTCCTCCCAGCAAGGACATAGACAGTTTCCTGTCCAGCCTTTCCTCACCTGGGGAACCTGTGCAAAGATAACTTTGCCACCTTGGTGAGCAAAAACAGCTTGCTTAGTGCTGGAACAAATAGCTTCTTTTTTTTATGACAGTAACCTAAAAGGAGGGCTTTTTAGGAGACAGTGGTTTTGAACCTAGCACTCCATTCCCTTTGTAGAGGTCATCAGCATCCTGCGCACCTTTCAAGAGCTTCCGACAATCAGCACAAACGTCTCAGTCACGTGGTTTTAGATGTAAACCTTTTAACCCGCTCTTAGGTTTGGGGCAGCAGAGTTCAGGATCCCACCTTCGGCAGCCTGGACAGTCTCAGGCAGCTTCACGCTGGGTGTTGAGGCCTGTTGCCCTTCTGTCCCGGCTCCAGGGGTCAGAGTGCATGCTCTGACTGTCTGGGGTAATGATCTTTCAGAAACCATCACCCAGTGTCTTAGAAAACAGCTGGAGCAGCTGCAGGGCCTAACGGAAGCCCTCGGAAGGCTGTGCCTCGGCTCATCACCTGGCGGGTCGGGAGAGCCCCTGGCCACGAGCACTTGCCCTGTGAAATGTGTGTGCTACGGCCTGGGGAACTTTGCCTCCTGCGTCACTGCTCGGACCCAGCTCGCTTTTATGCTTCTCTTCCTGGAGAAGTGCCAGGTGAGCTTTGTGGTCTTCTCCTGCACCTGGTATGGTGGAGGTGTACCTGGAACTGACCAAAGCGGCCCTCCCTCTTCCCATCCAGATCCCCAGAAGCCGCTGCTGGGTCTATGACCCTCTGTTCAGCCAAGCTGAAGTTTCAGTACTCGCTTCCCTCGGGGTGACTGTCCTCAGTGAGAATGAGGTAGGTGTTTTCATCTCCTCCAGGCCACCCACCTCTGGCAGTGGACAGTGCCTCCCCTGGCCCCAGCATGCTGGCCTTCCTAGAGCCCATGGAAGCCCAGTAGTCAGTTTCATTTTAGATCCACCGTGAAAACCTGAATAAGCACCATGAACTAGTATTAGGTTTGCAAAACCCTTAAGTCTAGGGCTGGAGAGATGTTACAGCTGTTAAGAGCACTGGCTGCTCTTAAGATTCCCAACACCTAGCCAGGCGGTAGTGGCGCACACCTTTAATCCCAGAGAGGCAGAGCCAAGCGGATCTGTAAGTTCAAGGCCAGCCTAGTCTACAGAGTAAGTTCCAGGAAAGGCGCCAAAGCTACATAGAGAAACCCTGTCTGGGGAAAAAAAAAAAAAAAAAAATTCTCAACACCCATGTGGAGGCTCACAACCATCTGTAACTCTAGTTCCAAGCACCTTGACCCTACCCCTCCTGGCTTTGACAAGGTCTCTGGAGCCCAGGATGGTCTCAGCCTCATGATCCTGCTGCTTGAGCAGTGAGTGGGGAGACCCTGCAACACTCACTTCAGACCAGCCTTTCGAGTGCTGGCTTTGTACAGAGCAAATGAGCGAGCCCTGAGGCGCCTCTAAGCTGTAGGGACCAAGCTGAGCAGCAAGGTTAGCGTGTGCACCGAGAGCCTCCAGGGCTGTGTCCAAGACCACAGCAGCTCCTGCGGAGGCAGCCACAGGAAACCAACGTGCTCGTGCCTGACAGAAGGGAAGCTGTGGGGAGAGGGAGGTGTGGCCAGACAGCTGTTAAGGGGTGACTGACCCCACTTTGAAGAGGATCTGCAGTGATACAGGGTTCTGGAATGTAGGACATGGGGACAATCATCACATGGCATAAAGTGAGCTTGGGCTCCTTTCCTGTACCACCATCTAGCTCCCATTTACATCACTCACAGCCACGCTCCGAAGAGTCAGGCTTTGCACTCAGCTCCTCAGCACCCATTCTGTTTCCACAGGAAGGCAAGCACAGTGTCCAAGGCCAGCCCACCGTCTTCTACATGCCACACTGTGGTACAGCTCTGTACAACAATCTGCTGTGGAGCAACTGGTCCGTAGATGCCCTTTCCAGGATGGTCATCATTGGGAACAGTTTCCGAGGCCTCGAGGAAAGGTAAGCCAGACCCACCTGCAGGCAGAAAGGCTTTCCCCATAAGGAACTGGGTAAAAGGCTTAAGGCAAATGCCAAACCCTTGGTCCAGCTTAAAGCACTTAAGGAATCTGCAAATAATTTCTTCTTCTTGGGGACAACGTGTTTGAGCAGCCATGTTTTTCAAGTGCAAAGACCTACTTCGCAGTGCCTGGCTGTGCCTCCCTGTGCCACCCTCTTCCCTGTGACCACCTGCTGGGGCATCTCATTCCACATCCGCCAACCCTTTCTGAGCTCACCTCATTTAAACAAAGAACCATCCATATACTTCCTAATTATGTATATATATTTTTATTTCTAGGTTGTTGTCGAGGATTCTGCAGAAAAATTATGCCTACATTGAGAAGGTATCTGACGGAGTAGCCGGGTGGGGGTGGGGATGCAAAGCCACACTCCCCATTGCTGTTTCTGAGCACACAAAGCCTAATGTACTGTCAGGGGCTCCCCTGGAGCCAGTCACTGCCCAATCCCCTTCATTCTCGGGTGAGTCCAGCATTCCACTGCCTTTGGGACTGAGAAGCATTGAAATACAAATCCCCATTTCGTATTTTCAAAAGGACAATGGGGTGGCCAGCGAAGGGAAAGGTACAGCAGGAGAGCAGGGTCATGCCTAATGCCTGTGTCTGGACCTCTGCTCAGATTCTGAGAGGCCTGGAGGAGCTGCCACTGCCTCAGACTCCACAGTACATGGATACTTTTAACGACATCTCCGTCCACTGGTTCCCTCACCTGAAGCTGGAGAGACTGCCCAGGGACCTGTGGGCATCTCAGGAAGAGCCCGATTACCAGGACTGTGAGGACCTGGAGATCATCAGGAAACAGACAGACTGAGCTCAGCTGGTGTAGTGGGCAGTACCTGCCGCCTGGGCCGGGAGCCATGGTGCAGACCATGCCATCTCCTGTGCCAGGCCAGGAATACAGCCCAGGCTGGTGAGATCACATCACATCCTGCCCTGGTGGCCTGGTCTCCCAAATAGAGACATTATTTGTAAAGTCGGTTTAAAGTGCTGTTTATTCACACCTGTCCGGTGCAGGGCTGTGATGTCTACTTGGCCATGTCTATGAGGCTCTGCAGGGAGGTGGGCACCCAAGTCTTCTCGCCCTGCACAAACACCACACCCCGGTCGATGTAGATGACGATGCGGCCAAAGGTGTAGAGCTGCTTGCCCTCATGCCGCTTGCCAATGACGGGCATGAACACGATGTTGTGTTCCTCCGCCTTGGTCTCAATGAGGTCCTTGAAATTCATGGGCACAGAGCTGGCAGCCACACCGATGCCCCTCTGAGCCATGTTCTCAGCCTCACGGCGCTCCTGCATGGCCTCATACTGGAAGTCCTTCCTGCGCTCTGTGTGGGTGAGGTAGGCAATGTTCTCTCGCGCACCTGGCTGCATGTAGGCACCTGGAAGAAGGGAGGGCGGTGAGGAGAGGTGACCCCAACATGCATTATGATGACACGGTATGTGTGATTCACCGAGGCAACTCTGCCCAAGGACCCAGACACTAATCCAAGATCGCCGTGTGCTTGGGGACAGTACCACAAAATTGGTCTGCGAACTTGTAACTAATATCAAATATCAGATGCAAACCTATATCAGATGAGATGGGGGCCCAGAGGTGGCCCCCTAAAATCACCATCCACAAGACTACCTCATAGTCTAACATGGCTACAGAGGCCCCTGCCCTCAAAGAATGGAAAACGGGGGTTGGAGAGAGAGCTCATTGGTTAGGGGTATGTCTTATGCTTGCAGAGAATCCAGTTTGATTCCCAGGACTCACTTCAGCTGGCCCAAAACTATCTAACTCCAGATCCCTGGGATCTGATACCCTCTTCTGGGTCCCCGGCACTGCACTCGTGTGTACAACAGTCCCCTCCAGACATAAACATAAACACAAAAATTTAAATTAAAAAAAAAAAAAAGGAAACTATAGGGAGCCAGAGTATGGCTACTTGAAGGATCATGTGGTGACCCAAATGCTAAGTTGTGAGAAGCACAGGGAAAGAATTCTGGGAACATGGTCTGGGGTGGATGAGGTGGAGATGGGTTAAAGGAGACAGCAACTCCCATTCCAGCTGCCACCCCGGAGCCACGTAGCCCTCCATAAGCACTGGGCCTCACCAAGAGCTAACACAGCAAGGAGAGGCCCGTATTGTGTATAAAGTTTAAGTGGCAACACCCTTGCTCCTGCTATGAACACCTTCAGTCCACTTAGAGCTCAGCAATGTGACCTTTGCAACACAGAAGCCCTGGGCCTCCACAGCAAGCAATGATACACAAGGACCCAGCTGCCAAGTGCCACGGACATGCGCGTAGCCATTGTAGCCCATGAAGTAGGCACCAACACTGTCAAACACAGCATCACTTGGGAAGCGGAGCACCAATGTCTGCACAGCAGTGTGGGAAACCTGCCTGGAGTCGGACCCAACGCCTGTCAGCCTCTGTAAGTAGCTGAGTCCACTGGACACTGTCCAGGGAGTGAAGTTATGCTTGGGGTGGCCTCACAGAAGACAATGTTTAGGGACCAGGTCCAGGACATCCCCACAGGAGCCCCACTCACCCACGTTGGAAGACACGGCCCTGTTCATGATGTCAAGTGCTTCGTTGAACTTGTCCTTGACGGAGGGGTGTGCCAGCACCTGGTCTGAGAACATGGATTTCCAGCCCAGGTACCACTTGGTGATCTCCTCGTAATTGGGGCTGTTGCTGAGCCAGGAGCACAGCACCTGCAAAGGACACAGGACTCTGAGCCAGTAGCCACACACTGGAAAGACGCTGGCCCACAGCGGTGGGAGCAGTGTCCCCAGGGCCGTCTGCTGTATGCAACGCTGTTCCTCCCCACAGCCCGCACTACAGGCTCACAGAGCTGCAGCATCTAGCAGTTACTAGTAGAATCTGGAGCCAGCCTGTGGCCTACACATGCTGACCCTTAATCTCCACATCTCCAGACAGATTCTGTAAGGAGCTGAGGTGAGGCGGTATCATGCCCAGACAGCAGTGGGCACTGAGGACTCAGGTTCTCGCCACCCCACCATGTCCCTCCTGGACCACACAACGCACCTGAAGCCACTTGGGGAAGAAATGCTTCTCCAGCAGCCCCACCAGGCTGGAGACAGAAATCATCCCTTCCCAGTCCATCACCCAGTAGAAGGCGTCCATATGCTGCTGGTGGGGGTTGATGACGAGCTCACCCAGGCACATGCCTGCAAGAGAGATGGTCCCTGGCTCAGCTTCCACAGTGCAGTCATGGAAGCACAGGGTGCTATCCAGCACTCTTCTGTCTCTGGTCAGATCTTTCCTTCCACCCCAGGATTCACAAGCACTTAAGAAGCCAGTGGCTTTCTGGCCTCGTCAGGAAAACCACAAGGCACAGAGAGCCCAGAGTTTCACTCAGACCTTGGTCACGGTGGAGAAACATCAGGAAGGCCCCGGTTCCATTCCCCTTCCACCTCCACCAAACCAGTACACCCGTGGTGGAACACTGAGCAAACCCCATGTGGCCCACATGTCCCGTCTCCTTACCCAGCTTGGGCACAATGTTCCTGAGCATGAAGGCCTCCCAGGACCCGGGGGTGAGGACCTCTTTCCAAGGCTGCAGGATGAGCTTGGCTGAGGCATCACTGGGGTGCCATTTCTGCAGCGCGCTGGACAGCTTGCTGCGGACCGGGGAGTAGAGCGGCTCCAGGCGGGCCTGCATGAGGGGCAGCCACGGATGGATCCACGAATGGATGGGAACAGTGTCTGTCAAGGGGTTCCAGTTGTCCACCTGCAGGATGAATGGAGAAGGATGAGCAGTGCGGACAGTTATGACACACCAGTGCTGTCCTTAGGAAAGAGGCGTGTGTGTCCTGACCAAGGGCCACAGTCCTTGATATGTATGTGGAGGGCAAGATCCACCATGGAGGTAAATGGCAGGCATTTTGTACTCTAGGTCCCTCCACAGAGGAAAAAAAACCACTCATGACACCGACTCCAACCTCAGCATGGCTCAAGGCTCACTGAAGGCAGTGAGGAAATGAACTCCCTCTTGAGGGCGATAGGAAGGGGGCACTGGGGAAAAGGCTGGAATGACTGCTGTAGAACACCGGCTGTGTTAACAGTCCTCCAGTCCCAGCAGTCTAGGGGCAGAGGGGCTAAGTGATAAGAGACAGCCAGGGCTCTGTCCTACCTCCTTCTGCAGCTTGGGGAAGATGAGCTGGTCCAGGATATTGTCCAGGATCCACACAGGGATGATGGGTGCCCAGCTGTCCAGGAAGTCCACCATCGGGTCGCAGTTCCTGGGCTGCCACTGGGCGACAACATTCCGAACAAAAGGCATCCAGACCTCCCACATGAGCCTGTGAGAGGCAAGGGCAGCTGGTCAGCCAGTGTTGGCTTCAAAGTGTGCCACCCACAGACCCACTCAGGGGCTCCCGTGATGCCTTGGCTCTGGGCCTTGGGGTCCTCAGTGGTGCCACGCACTGACAGCTGCCACAGGACCATGTGGGCTAATGATGTCAGCACAGGGTATGAGGTGCTTTCCCACCAAGAGCCTCTGTTCACACATCTCACACTCGGGGTCACCTCTGCCTTCCCACACTGCCTCATTCTCGGTTCTCACTAGTACCCTACACTGCCCGTTCACTTGTCTGCCACCTGCCTTTCCAGACTGTGGGGCAAAGTTGCTCATGGTCCTCCCAGGGTCAGCCCAGCTCCTGGACACTCAGGATGTAATACATGTGAGCGAGCATGCCTTCAACCCCCAGAGCAGTGCCAGCGTGGAGCAGAGTCAAGAGGAGCCTTTAGCAGAATTCCTGCTCCTCAGGCAGGCAAGGGGACACTATGGTGTGGGGCCCCTGGCACCTGTGGAAGGCGTCCGAGGACAGGTCCTGGCTGCTGTGAGACAGAAGTTGGTCGTTCTCCAGGAGGCTCTTCCACTTGGAGATGATCTGGGTGCCATAGCTGCCATCCTGCAGAACAGTGACATCATCATCAGCCTTCCCACCTCAGTAACCAGGCCCCTGACCAAGCTGCAGGCTGCACCCCAGCTCACCTCGAGGGGGTGCCAATCCTTGAAGTAGTCCTTCACAAGTGGGTAGACGATGGCCACAGCAAGATCTGCTCGGTCCGCCAGGCGGTACTCCTCATAGTACTTGTCCTGCAGTGTCTCAAAGATGCGGGCACACTCATCCAGCGTGAGGGGGTCAGTGCCATGGGGCTGCATGCGGCGCTCACACTCCTCCACCAGGGCTAGCACCTTGCTGAGGTTGGAGATGACACGCTCCTCGTGTGCTAGGACCTCGGCGGTCTTCTCAAGCTCATGGGACAGGCTGACCACCATGTCCCGCTCATACTGCAGCTGACGGTCACTCTGGATGATCTCCTGCTCTGTGCGCTCAATGAGCAGCTGCAGGTTGTGCTCCAGCTCGGGCAGCGCAAAGCCTGGCACCTTGGCTTCCTTGCCAGCTGTGGGGGGCAGCTGCGCCAGCAACGGCAGCCCCTCATCGGGCACGCTGTGCTTGTGGCTGATCTGGCTGTAACTGTAGTACACCTTCTGCTCCCGGCCTGTCATGTCGATCACCTTGGAAAGAGTGGCAAGGTGCCACCTGTCAGCCCCCACTGCAGGGAGACAGGACGCTGGCCAAGTATCAAGAGCCCTGCTAGTGGACAGAGCTGCCTACCACAGGCTGGAGCTGTCACACCACACTACCTCATACGGAACCATGACAGGCAGCTGCCACCACTGCTGTCCATCACCGAGGAGGAGGCCATCCCCCCATCCCAGCTGTCCCAAACCTCTCACTTCATTCACAACTACGACAACCCTGACACCTGTGGACCAGTCGGAACCCCAAGTCAGAAGTCCTTAAAGGAGAGGTCTTTCTCCTGGCTCCCAGCCAGTCAGCACGCCTTCCCTACCTGCTTGCTGCACTCCCAGGAGCCCTCTCCTGGGTCTCAAGAGGAGCAAAGTTTACCTACAAATGTACCTACAGAGAACCCAAACCAAAGCAAAGGAAGCTGCGGGCTGAAGAGCGGCCCCAGGGTTAGGAGCTACGCTCACCGCAGTAGTCTACATGGGGAGGCGGGCTGCATGGAAGGCAGGGCCTGGCATGTTCTGTGCTTGCTGAGTACTTTCTGCTAGAACTGTTACTGAACTCACTGGGCATGAGCTCCAGACGGATGGGAGCACTGTGCACTTGTCCTGACCACTGTTGTGCCATGAAGAGCCAGAGGAACTGGACTGAGAAGCGGTCATGCACTGGAATCCCAATGTCAGGAGGTGTGGGGAGGACTGAGTATTTGAGGCCAGCCTGGGCTAAGAATTCTAGGCCAACCTGGGTTACATGGTGATATTCTGTCTTGGGAAAGAGAAAGGGAAGCAACACACACACACACACACCAGTAACCTAGTTATCAGACCTCAGAGGATGGACGGGGACCGATGTGAAGCCCTCATACCTTGACCTGAGACAGCTCCTTCTGAGGCGCTGTGAGCTTCTTGCTGATCCTGCCCTTGGCCTTCAGCTCCTCCACAGTCTTGTAGGAGTACTTTGGCTTCTTCTTGCTCCCACTGGGGTCTTTCCTCCACTGGCTCAGCTCCTTCTGAAACTCCTGAGGCAGAGGGATGCAGAGAGTGAGAACAGGAGGAGCCTCTTCCACAGCAGCCAGGACCAAGGCCTTGCCTGGACCACCTAGCACCACTTCCCAGCACCCCTGTACAGCACAGGCGTGAGATGCCAAGGCAGGTGCCCCGGGGGGAAGGGCAAAGCTCTGCTGGTCCTCACTGACTCATGCAGAACTCAGAAACAGCACAAAGGATTAGAAAGCACTGGCCCCACCTGGCAGAGCCCCACAGGAGACGGTGAGCAGAGGGCAGCCTGAGCGAGGGCACGCACACCCTCAAGTCAGTGCCGTGACTGCCGTTTCTCACACGGCTTTAACCTGTTGTTCCTTCCAAGTGTCCAGAGTTGCAGCTGTGCAGGAATCTCCTGCAGGGCCATCTCTGAGCTGAGCCCACTCTGCAGTCAGATCACCACAGCGCAGCATGCCAGTGCCCACCCCGTCCACCTCACACACACTCTGCCACTGGCTGCACACTGAGCCCCCAGCAGGGCCTGCCACACAAGCAGGTGTGTGGTGACACCTAAAGGCCATCAGAACACAAAGCCCATAAGTAACCTCTGTCTGGAATGGTCCAAGCCACGAGCCACCCATATGGCTGCCCTTCTCAGTACCTCTTCAGCCTCCTCCTCCGAGTCGGCCACGGGGAAGTCCTGCAGAGACTGAGTGGTCCGCTCTGAGCCGTAGGCCCCCACAGCCCCTTTGCCTTTTCTCTGTTTGGCTTCAATGGGGTTGATGATACCTGAGCAAGGATAGGTGAAAGACAGACACACTTTTCAGATCTTGGCACCTATGTGAAGACACCACTAAGAGAACACCCCCTACTCCTCTTCCCACAGCACACCACTACTCAGAGCAGGACCCTGTGCTCAGGACAGTGCCATGGCCCTGGGACTTGAGGAGTGACATCACTTCGTAACATGCAGCCTGTAGATGAGTGGGAAACAGACTACTTCTGAGGATTCAGCCCTATGCACTGTCCACTGCCAGCATTCAGAAGCCTGTGTGTCAAGTAACTCAGGAGCTGACTGGCTGAAGGACAGCTGTGGACTGGTAAGGGGCTCACACAGCCTGCAATTAACATTTGTAACATGGCTAAGCCCTGGAAATAAACACACAGCATTTTCATGAGGATTCCTGCTGCTCCCAGGTTTTCCTTCCATTTCCCGCTCAGCACTGTTGGAACCTCACAGATGCTCTGCCATCCTCTTCCCAGCATGCTCAGCACTACTGAGATGAACGTGGGTGGCCCCGGGTGCAAATTTCACCGGACCCAGTCCCTGCTGGAAAAGACCAAGTTCTTGCTCCTCGTGGCTCCGGGCCAAGGTGGTGAGCTATGTGTGTGCCAGGGGCTGTTTCTCAATGTGGGATGGTGTGGGAAACATGGTTCTGGTCAGTCAGCAGCAGGCACATCCTCAGCTGGTGAAGGCCGCCACGCTGCACACCGACCTAGCTGGCGCCGAGCTGCTGACTGAGAAAGACTACAGCAGGGGGGGACAGAGCTGAGCCTCAGAGCCCAGCAGCCTCACGTAAACGGTCACTTGGCAGGCCACAGGGAGCGGAGGACACAGCTTTAAGACCTCACACAGCCCCAGAGGCAGCTGGGAAGCAGCCCAGCTCCTGCCAGGCAAAATCTGGAGTTCTTGGTGAAACTGTCCGACTCAGGAATATTCGCAGTTATTTGCAGGCAATTTAGACCCCAACACTTTCCTTCCCACTTAAGCGGCTACTTCATTCTGAGAAAGCCATGCAGCTGGGGGCACAAGTGGCCACGCTGCCAAACCCAGCTGCAGAGTTAACAGCTATTTTGTTTGGTTTTGAGTTTGAGCATCCTTCCCAGGGCCTGATCCACTGAGATCACGCCATACTTGACAGGCTCCCTAGAGGGAAGAGGCAGATGAGGTGAGCCCCACCCCCACCCCAGCACCCACTCCTCCTGGGCCACAGCCTCACCTTGTGCGTTCTTCCCCAGGCCCCGCCCGGGGACATAGCCCATCTTCTGCAGCAGCTTCTGCCCGATCCCCTTCGTGTGTCTCTCCCAGCTGCCAAAGTCCATGAAGGACTTGGTTCCTCCAGCAAAGCCTTTCTGGCTGGGCTTAAAATTGCCGCCCTGCGAAGAAGGCAAGATGAGCAAGGGTGAGAGAGAAACAGAACAATACAAGGGACTCAGGCCAACGAGAGGACAGCCTGCAGCTACAGTGCATTATGAAAGGCTGCACGTGGACCCACACGGGCAGCACACACATGGGTGCCCACTGGGCTTCTCCCTGTCGAGGAAGCCTCTGCACTGGTGACCTCTGAGGGGTGCCCCTGGAGACTACCCTGTAGGACCTACCGTCTTCAACTTCTTTGGTCCCAAATCCTTTGGAAAGTCCTCCTGCTTTGCGGGCTTTTCATCATCATCAGAGTCCTCGGAGTCCACTTCCTCAGCCGCCCCTTTCTTGAGCCCTGCGCTGATGAAGTTGACGGGCGCAGAATAGTCTCGGGCCCTGCAGACAGACACAAATCCCCCAAGGCTATAGAGAACACCTCTGCAGCACGCTGTCCTAGGAACTGCCCAGAAGAGAACTCCTTAGAGAGAGGGCCTTCACGGGATCTACTTTAAAGCATAATATGTTTACTTATGTCCAAACTCCAAAAGGACTCAAAACTGGCCTCCAGCAATCTCATGTTTAACAAAACAGTATCTCTGTGTGTGGTTACGGACATGACTGTGTGAGTGTACAAGGAGCCAAAAGATCCCCTGAAGGTGAAATTATAGGCAGTTGTGAGCTGACGGGCTGGGGCCAAACTCAGGTCAGTTAGATTCGATCTTAACTGCTGAGTCTTCTTCCAGCCCACATTTAACATTTATGGGGTCTGTTCAATTTGAATCTGTAGCTGAAGATTTGTCATTATCAATAGTTGATTATAAATTCAAAGTAAGATGTAATAATGTTACTTCCCTTTGACCCTTTTAAAATGGTACTATGTTGTGTTTGTGATGAGGCCTATGTGCCTTGACAAGCATATGACGGTCAGAGGACAGCTGTATGGAGCGGTTCTTCCTCTTCGCCGTTCATGCAGGATCTGGAGACTGAACTCAGCCAGCCAGGCTTGAGGGGCAGTGGCAAGCACCTGGACTTGCTGCGCCACTGGGCCTCCCTTCACAACTGAAAAGACTGCTTTTAGCTTGAGAGTGGTAAAGCACTTACCTAGCATGCATGTGGCCCAAGGTCCAATTCCCAGCAACACACACACAGCATTTGTTTTAGATTTCAAGTGTGAAAATCAGACAGATAAAAATCCTAGCTGGGTGGTGGTAGCTCACGCCTTTGATCCCTGCACTCTGTGAGTTTGAGACCAGCCTGATCTACAGAGGGAGTTCCAGTACTGCAAGGGCCATACAAAGAATCCCTTTCTTGGCGGGGGTGGGGGGTGGGGTGGGAGTGGGGATGGGGATCCCAAGTATAAAAAATTCAGTATTAAAAAATTCTGAGGGTCATCAAGTGTGGGGACACACGCTTTTTTTGTTGTTTTTCCTTTGGTTGTGAGACAGTGTCTTACTATGTAGCCAGGCTGTACCACCACAGTGTCTTACTATGTAGCCAAGGCTGTACCACCAGTGTCTTACTGTGTAGCCCAGGCTGTACCACCACAGTGTCTTACTATATGTAGCCCAGGCTGTACCACCACAGTGTCTTACTATATGTAGCCCAGGCTGTACCACCAGTATCTTACTGTGTAGCCCAGGCTGTACTGCCACAGTGTCTTACTGTGTAGCCCAGGCTGTACCACCACAGTGTCTTACTGTGTAGCCCAGGCTGTACCGCCACAGTGTCTTACTATATGTAGCCCGGGCTGTACTGCCACAGTGTCTCACTGTGTAGCCCAGGCTGTACCACCACAGTGTCTTACTATATGTAGCCCAGGCTGTACCACCAGTGTCTTACTGTGTAGCCCAGGCTGTACCACCAGTGTCTTACTGTGTTGCCCAGGCTGTACCACCACAGTGTCTTACTGTGTAGCCCAGGCTGTACCACCACAGTGTCTCACTGTGTAGCCCAGGCTGTACCACCACAGTGTCTTACTGTGTAGCCCAGACTGTACCACCACAGTGTCTCACTGTGTAGCCCAGGCTGTACCACCACACTTTCCCTGTGGACCTGTCACTTTCTACCTTCGTCTCAGCCGACACTCTTTTCCAGAGTGAGCTTCCCTAGCCTCCCTGTCCTTCAGGACCTGTGAGGATGCTCCTGACCAGGGCACGCCTCTCTCCATACACAGCTGTACTCTGACCACACCCATCACTGAAGAGGAACCTGCCACCCCCGCTCAACAACACACAGCAAGACGCTGGAGCTACCTGTAGCTCAATAAGGCCAGGAGAAGAGCCTTCTGGGGGTGCCTCCCCGACCCTCTAGAGCCAGGGCATGCAGCCCAGCAGACAGTACCGTTTGCCTCCAAAGCTGGGCCTCTCCTCGTCCGAGTCACGCTCAGCCCACACCCCATAGGTGGCCTCCTCCTTGGTCTGCCAGTGACGCTGCCGGTTGGGGTTGAACTCATTCTGGAGATCCCAGTCTGTGATCTCAAAGTTCTCACGCTCGTCGTCGTCATCATCCAGGTGGCCTTCCCCGTCCCGGTACAAGTGGGACAGCGACATAGCCGGTCACTAGAGGAAGGGGGACAAGAAGAGCACTGTGAAAACCTAGGGCCAGCTGAAGATTCCCCGGGAATCTCTACTCCTGTTTCCTCCAGAGGAAATCCCATTAGCCTCAGGCTACTACTCAATAAAGGAGCCATTAAACACAGGACAAGGTGACCAGCTCTGCAACAAGTGAGAGAAGTCAGTCTCAGCCGTCCACTCAGGTCTAACAACCCACACTGCCATGGCCGTGTCAGAGTCAAACATCACACACGAGTGCCACAGGGAAGAAGTAACAGCTCTGTGCTATCACCTTAGGAACCAAGCCTTCTCGGTTTTCCAGGAAAGAGTTATATCTAGCCGATTTGGAGTCCCAGGGAAACTTCCGAACGTCTTCCGAAATACTGTTTCATGAGACTGAAGGACAGTGTAACACTCAGGTTTTCTCTCCCAAACCCGAGCAGCGTCTGAGGTAATGGAAGGCTGCAGTCTTTACGAGTGACACTTCACAGTCGCACCTAGAGGGTGTGGGATAAACAAACTGTTCTACCCAGGAATCTATTCAGCCATCTCTCTCTCTGACTCCATCGGTGGCTACAGTCAGTTTCAGAAGGAGCCTGTAAGAACTGATCAAGGTGGCACTTTAGAAAAGACAACACCATTCCCCCACTCCTCCCACCCCATCCCACCACTCCACCAGGGTCTATCTCTGTAAATTCAAAGTCAGCTTGGTCTACATAGTGAGTCCCAGGTCAGCCGGGGCCACACAGTGAGACCTGGTCTCAAAACAAACAAAATAACAACAAAAACTGAACTCCCAGTAGGTACTTAAAAAACAGCGTCCTCACCTGGTGGTGTTGGCACACATGCCTTTAATCCCAGCACTTGGGAGGCAGAGCCAGACGCATCTCTGTGAGTTCGAGGCCAGCCTGGTCTACAGAGCAAAATCCAGGACAGGCACCAAAACTACACAGAGAAACCCTGTCTTGAGTACCAAAAGAAAAAAAAACAAAACAAAACCAAAAACTCCAGCATTCTCACCAGGCCAAATGGCACACCCCTCTAACCCCAGCACTCAGGAAGCAGAGAAAAGCAGATCTCTGTGAGTTCAAGGCCATGCTGGTCTACTGAGCGAGTTCCAGGACAGCCAAGGATACATAAGAGAAACCCTGTCTCCAAAAACCGGAAGGAACGAAGGATGGATGGATGGATGGATGGATAAAATCAGGAACACTTAAACCACAGCCCACCTCTACCAGCGCCTCTGTGCGTGGTTATCACACGCGTGGATACAACATACAAAAACCCCAGCACGTTACGTTGCACACTAACTTCCTCAGTACGTGAGGCGACCGTGTTCAGCTGCACCACTGCCTGACAGCGGTCTTCCGTACAGCGAGATCTGGACCTCCTCTGGCCCGGTGGAACTGCTTAGAAGTTACAAAGGTCTCCCTGCTGCGCCTCACTAAGCACCGGCTAACCGCAACAAGTTCCAACCTCAGCTACGAGTGCACGTTGAGTGCAAAGTCCTCAAAGGAGGCAGGGAGCCCTGGACCCACCGGATTACAACACAGACGCCTCCCCAGCACAGAGGTGGTAAGAAGCCCAGAGCGGTCAGCAGACGCTCACAACACGAGCGCGACGGGGGCCGATTATTTAGTGTCAGCATCGGGACGCCGGCGGGTCCCGGTGCTTGGTCTGATCCCGGTCCCGCAGCGGGCAGAGCTGGAGACCGGGGCGCAGGGAGGCCGTGGGGCCTTCGCCGCAGGGGATCAGCCCGCGCTCCCGGGACGCCACCCGCGACCCCGCCGCCCGCTCACCTCGAGGGTTCGGCGATCGCGGTCCACACGGCTTTCGCCCAGCGTCCGAGAGCCTGCGAGGAGCCCGCCAGCAGAAACCCGGATGTAGCCCTGCCGGCGCGCCGGAATGACGTCTACCAGCGGCGGAAATGGCGCGCTGTTGCCCCGGCAGCGACTTAACGCTAGAGGGGGCGGGTCTGCGTGCCGGAAGAACTAGTGATCCCGCCCGGCTGCTTCCGGTTCCCTCCGGAACTGAGGCCGTGTAGACATCTGGGCCCAGGGTACGCGGTTGTCGGTTGCTCGAGTCAGTCTGTCCAAGGCGGCGGCGAAGGACTGATTCCAGGGAAGCCACCCGCGATGAGAGCCGCCGGTCCAGACCGTCTGAACCAATGTCCCGGGGACCCTGAGCAATTAGTGTCCTCTGGACCCCATGTTGTGAAACGGAAAGGCGAAGGGCCTACCCCCCCCGAAGAGTAGCTTGAAAACCCCGGGATGTCTCCGTGCGGGTCCCCCTCTGCATGCATGCCTCCTGGCTTTTGCGTCGTCTTTTCTTGTAAAGCTGTAAACAGGAAGGGCAAAGGAACCTGAGAACTTATCTCCAGGCAGTTCTGGCCAGGCTGTAAATAAATCCGTGTTCCTTTGCCAGTCCCTGTTCCTGTTTTCTTCCGAAATATGATGACACTAAGACAACAGATTTATGGACCTGAGTGCCTCGTTCATGGCTCTTTTAGGACAAGCCAGCGTGGACCCAGAAACAGTTTAAGGAATGAATGGGCGGAAGGAGTGCCCAAGCATTCTCCCTAGGAAACGGTTTTATTATTTTCCTCTCTAGTTATTTCTCTGTTGCTGTGATAAACAACTAAAGAGAAGAAAAAGCGGGTTGGGTTTTTTTTTTTGGGGGGGGGGGGTTGTTGGGTTTTTCTGTTTTGTTTTTTTTGTTTGTTTTGTTGGTTGGTTGGTTGGTTTTGGATTAGGTTTTTCTGAAACAGGGTGTCTCTGTGTAACCCTGGCTGTCCTGGAACTCGCTTTGTAGTCCAGGCTGGCCTCGAACTCAAGAGATCCACCTGCCTCTGCCTCTTGAGCGCTGGGATTAAAGGCGTGCGCCACCAACGCCAGGCAAGAAGGAGCTTATTTCACCTTACACTCTTACACTATTCCAGGTCATAGTCTGAAGTCATCTCGGGTTAAAGAACAGGTTAGTTTTCTCTCACAAAGAGTTAAAAGACCATATCCTGGTGGGTTTTTTGGTTGTTTTTTGTTTGGCCGGTTGGTTTTAGTTTTTCCCTGGCAGCTTGGCACACACAAGAATTATCTTAGATGGCCTGTAGGCAAGTCTGTGGAGTCCTTTATTTGATTAATGATTGATGTGGGAAGGCCCAGCCCACTGTGGGTGGGGCCACCGCTGCTCTGGTTGTCCTAGGTGAGCATGGAGAGCAAGCCAGTAACCAGTGTTCCTCCATGGCTGCTACTTCCGTTCTTGCTTTAAATTTCTGTCTTGGTTTTTTTGTTTTGTTTTGTTTTTTGTTTTTTCGAGACAGGGTTTCTCTGTGTAGCTTTGCGCCTTTTCCTGGAACTCACTTGGTAGCCCAGCCTGGCCTCGAACTCACAGAGATCCGCCTGGCTATGCTTCCTGAGTGCTGGGATTAAAGGCGTGCGCCACCACCGCCTGGACCTGTCTTGTTTTTACTGAGTGAACTGTAAAACAAATAAACCCTTTCCTCCTCAAGTTGCTTTTGGTCATGGTCTTTACAATACAGCAATAAAACCTAACTATAAACCACACAGGAAAGACATACAAGTGAAGCCCTTGGGGAGTCTGTCAGAGCCATCATGATATTGGTGAAATCAGGGTCCTTCTTGGAGATTCTAGTCACATTAATGAAAGAATTTAAGAACCAATATAAATGGAAGCTAGAGGGCAATCCTTCAAAGGGCAGGCAAGCTGTAACTCTCAGCTGCCCCGAGGAGAATGGAGAGGGGAAGGGAAGGGGTGATACCATTTGAGATAGCCAGTATGGAGGTCAACCACATAGCAGGGAGGAGGTATTAGAGGGTAAGTCTGGATGCCCAAAGTGCAAATTTAAAGAAAAAACCCAGGGCAGGCAAGCTGGAAATCTAGAAACTACCTGGGGGAGGAGAATGGAGAAGGGGAAAGCCATGTCATACGATAAACTGGCATAGAGGTCAATCACATGGCAGGGAGAGGGGCTTCAGGGAATGAGCAAGGAATCCCAGTGCATAGAAATTAAAAGTATACTTATGTTGGGGAAGAATATTCCTGCATGTGACAAGGTGAAAGTGACCTAGGCAGGCAGGCAAGCACACCCAAGCTACAAGTTTACTTCATTTCTGTTCTGAGGAAGGTGATGGCTCTGTCTCGCCCCGTTGGTAGGAGCTCAACCTCAATTTAACATGTTCAACTACTTCATAATCCTCACAAAGGGGAAGCTTGTAACAGTCAAGTCTCAGAAGGATCTGGCGTTCGGGGTTTGGGCATATACTACAAGAGTTTCACCGAATGGGAAGAGTTATGGAACACTAGCCCTTAGGCAAGCTAGCCATCTTTGATAAAACCAAACAAAAATCTTCTCACATTAGACTCTGACCAAAATCAAAACGAAAAAGACAGGAAAGAAAAAGAAATCCGCCAGGCATGATTACACACACCTTTCATTCCAGCACTGCGAAGGCAGAGGTGATCGGATCTCAGCGAGACCTGCCCTAGATAGCAAGTTCCAGGATATCCAGGGCTAAATAATGAGGTCTTGTCTCCAAAAAAAGAAACAGAAATGAAAGCAAAAAAGAAACAAAAAGAAAAAAGAAGGGTTACATTTTTTCTGAGTCAGAACTCAGAAAGACCCAACTGAACCTGGGTGGGTATTTACACTGTTTTAAGATGAGCCTTCATGGTTATTCTTAAGCAGGTCCCTGGATTAACCCTTAAGTGGGGGGAGGCAAAATCATGGTTCCACTTAGAGCACCAACCAGTCCTCAACCTGTGGGTCATAACCCCTTTGGCAAACTTCTGTCTCCAAAATTTTTTACACTATGATTCATAACAGTAGCAAAATTACAGTTACGTAGTAGCAATGAAAACAATTTTATGGTTGTGGGTCACCACCACATGAGGAACTGTATGAAAGGATTGGAAATGTTGAAAAACACTGACCTAGAAGCAGGTTCTATTCCATAATGTAACAAGTTCATCATCGAGGGAAATCAGGACAGGAACTCAAGGAGGCAGGAAGCATGGAGGAATGCTGCTCGCTGGATGGTCCTCTGGCTTATTCATGGGCTCATGTTTTGTTATACAGCCCAGAACCACCTTACCTTGCTGCTGCCCACAGTGAGCTGGTCCTCCTGCATCAAGTAACTATCAAGACCATCGGGAATAGACATGTCTACAGGCCAGTCATATCTGGACAGTCCATCCAAGCTTTCCTTTCAGATGACTGTGTCAAGATGACAACTACGCTAACTGGGACATTTCAAACTGGCTGGTAAATCAATGCATCCACTCATCCACTAGACCTATCAAAATGTATTGAGTGCCTGGGAGCTGTACTGAAACAATATAACAAAATGGGTGGAAGGTTTGCAGGGAGCGCTAAGAGGGGCGCCGAAACAGAGGGCTGGGGAGTGAGGAGTTTGTTAGAAAAGCTGTTTACACCGCAGACAGACAGACAGGCACGGTAGAGCCTCTGAGGAGAGTTCAGGGCCCCAGCACCAAAGACAGTACGGCAGGGACTTATTACAGACACTCGGAGCCCACGTGGGAGAAGTAGGGGTCTGTTTTTATACACTTCTGAGGATGAGAAGGTTTCACAGACATGAGCCTGGATGTCCCCAAGTCCCAAGGCTAGGATTTTTTTAAGTGACAGGAGACAGGGATGGATATAAGTCCCTGGAGCCTAGGCCAATGACCTAACTACATGGAAACCTCCCAAACTCAAAGATTAGTCCTGTGTCCTTCATCAAGATTTCTCAATTTAAAGCCAGACGGTGGTGGCATACACCTTTAATCCCAGCACTCGGGAGACAGAGGCAGATGGATCTCTGATTGGAGGCCAGCCTGGTCCACAGATTTGGAGTTCCAGGACAGCCGGGACTATACAGAGAAACCCTGTCTTGAAAAATAAAACAAAACAACTCTCAGTTCAAATGCTCAGCCTTTGGGAAAGCAAGGATAAAAGATATCCAGAGGCCGGGCGGTGGTGGCGCACGCCTTTAATCCCAGCACTCGGGAGGCAGAGCCAGGCGGATCTCTGTGAGTTCGAGGCCAGCCTGGACTACCAAGTGAGTCCCAGGAAAGGCGCAAAGCTACACAGAGAAACCCTGTCTCAAAAAAAAAAAAAAAAAAGATATCCAGAGGCCTAGACTGAGGGGGCCCATATCCACCCCTATCTCCTGTCACTTCTCAGATAAAGACCTAGCCTTGGTAGTTGGGGACATCCAGGCCCATGTCTAGATTCCCAGTGAGGTACTAAGACGTGTAGCGGTTTTTAAACAACATGGCTCCTCATCAGGAATGTGGCAAGCCCTCTGACACTCATTGGTCCATCCTACCCATTCCAGAGAAGAGAATATAGAGAAGGCCCTGGGAGAGGGCAAGTGCCTGCAGCTTGAAGCAAGTTGAAGAATAGCACCAGGCCTGGCCCCCAGGAATGCAGGAATATCAGCTTTAACAGCACCACTTTCTTTTCTGAGGTGACAGAGGATCTTCCATATGTTCAAGGTCATCGCTAAAGACCTCTGCAGACATCCTCTCTTTCTCAGCCTTCGAAGAGAGCATCCATTGTCACCTCATTGTTCACAATCCTGATCACTCCCTGTGAAGTTTCTGCATCCACTTGAAAGATTGTGCGGCGTGTGGGGGAGCCTGGCTTAGTTACAACTTCAAATAGGCTGGTACCATAGAAACAATCCTTAGGTGGCAATTTCAAAGCTGATATATTTAAAGTCTAGCACATGTACTTTTTCTTAGGACAGTGACATTATGCCATGGCACATGTCTCATTCTTATTTTGAAGTCTGTTACAAAAATAGACACGGTGTACCGAACTTGGCAGGATTGGAAACCCAGATCGGCTGAGATCAGCAAACCTGGTTTCCCTTTAGAAGTTTCTGCACATGGTTTCTGGCTTCTGCTTTCGTCTCAGAAGGCCCTGCACTATAGAGAAAGCTGGGTTGCTGGTGAGGGCTGCAAAGCCAGGACCCTCGGAAGCACACCGAGTGGGGGAGGAGCTGGAGAGATAACCCAGCAGTTAAGAGCATTTGTTTCTCTTGCAAAGGACTTGGGTTCGGTTCCCAGCATCCACATAGCCAGCTTGTATATAACTGTCTGTCACTCCAGTTCCAGAGACTCCAGCGTCCCCTTCAGCCTCCTTGAGCACCAGGCACCTAAGTGGTCCCCAGGCATACATGTGGGCAAAACAACCATGTGCATAAAAATAAAAAATGTTTAAAGGACAGTTGAAAGCACACAGGTGTGCTGGGGGAAGTAGCTTGGTGGGTAAAGGGCTTGCCTCAAAGCCTGAGGACCTGGGCATGGTAGTGCACGACCTTTAACCCCAGCACTTGGGAGGCAGAGGTTGGCAGATCTCTGTGAGTTCGAGGCCAGCCTGGTCTACCGAGTGAGTACCAGGACAGCCAGGGCTACATAGAGACCCTGTCTTGAAATTTAAAAAAAGAAAGAAAAGGAAAGGAAAACAAGAAAAGAAACAAAGCATGAAGAGCTGAGTTTAATAAACCCATGTTAGCCGGGCGGTGGTGGTGCACGCCTTTAATCCCAGGACTCGGGAGGCAGAGCCAGGCGGATCTCTGTGAGTTCGAGGCCAGCCTGGACTACCAAGTGAGTCCCAGGAAAGGCGCAAAGCTACACAGAGAAACCCTGTCTCGAAAAACCAAAAAAAAAAAAAAAAACAAAAAAACAAAAAAAAAAACCCATGTTAAAAACAAAAAACAAAAAGTTAGGTGCTGTGGAATAATCCTTCTGTACACTGTGAATATGTATTGCTCTCATTGGTTAATAAAAAGCCCATTGGCCTTTAGCAGAATAAGGCTAGGTGGGAAAGCCAAACTGAAAATGCTGGGGGGAAGAAGGGCGGAGTCAGAGAGAGACACGTAGCCGCCCAGGAAGCAAGGCATGCTAGAGGACAGGTAAAGCCACGAGCCATGCGGCAATACATAGGTTAATAGAAATGGGTTAATGTAAATGTGAGAGCTAGTTAGTAACAAGCCTGAGCTTCCAGCTGAGCATCTGTAATTAATATAAGCCGCTGTGTGTTTATTTGGGACCAGGCAGTCAGGACAGGAAAACTCCACCTACAATTAGGCATGGTGGTGGTGTGGCCACATCGCAAGACCCCCCAAGCAAGACCACCACAGAGCCGATATCTGACGCAAAACACAAAGGGGTTTATTGATAACAAGCAAGCCTGGGCTTGGTCCGTGTCCAACACTCGACACAGCGGGTGGAGGAGGACGGCCCTGAGCTCTCAGAGTGAGGGGTTTTTTAAAGGGAAAAACCGCAGGCAGGGTGGTACCAGCCTTTGCATCATATGATTGGGTGAGGGTGTGTAACCTTTGAATTTACTGGTTGGAGGTTACAGTTATCATTTTGGGGCAGGCCTGGACAAGTCCCAGGCTCTGTCCTTGAGATGCCTTGGAGGCTGGCTGGCCTCGCACGTTCACATTGACCCACGCACATAACTGTAAGTTGGTGAGAGGTCCCAGACAGTAAACAACTGGCTGAACCTTGAGCAGTCAGAGTACATGCAGAAAGGGAGCTTCTGCAAGGACTATGTCTTTTGTTCATGGCCCTCCCAGAAACTGCTTGCTCAGGTCTCAGGAAACTGAGATTGAGGCCTGACCTCTGAGAGAAGACTGACAGCCTGTTATGGCCTCTGTTTGGTCCTTTCAGTGGCAGGCACTTTTAATCCCAGCACTGGGTAGGCAGGGACAGGTGGATCCCTTGTTACGAATTATTGCATGGAGGCAAGGGTATCCCGCATGTGCAGGGAAACATGCTGGGCAGATGCATGCCATGCGGTCATGGCAGCGGGTAGCGGTCAGTAATTCACAACCCAGATGCTGCATCCATGTGGAGGGTTTACTATAATAGAGAGATGAAGAGAAAGACAGGAAAGGGAGAGACAGAGAGAAAGAGAGAGGAGGGGGGGGGGTTGACGATGTGCATCTCATGGGCTGAAAAGCAGGAGAGAGAGAGAGAGAGAAAGGGGAGGAGTTTTTCGTTAGAATGAGGCTTTTAGGTCAGGACGCGAGGCAATGCCAAGGGGTGGAATTTCAAGGGGCGGATCAGAATATTAACCCGCCTAAGGCTTACTCACTTAGGCCAACCTAACCTACTGGGCCAGTTCTAGGCCAGTGAGAGAGCCTACCTCAACAAAATGGTGGACAATGCCTGAGAAATGACACCGGAGATCTCTGCCTGCCCAGTGCATTCCTAATGGCCAGTGGGATGTCCCATGGTTGAGAAGTATCTCTGTCCACTTGCCCCTCCCCCCTCAGTGTGTTCCTCCATCTCCTCATGGAGGGAGGACTCCAGACAAACTGAAACACAGCGTTGCAGGCTCGTTTTGAAAATTACCAGTCACAGCCAGACAGCGGTGGCACACACCTTTAATCCCAGCACTCAGGATCTCTATGAGTTCGAGGCCAGCCTGGTCTACAGAGTGAGTTCCAGGACAGCCAGGACTACACAGAGAAACCCTGTCTCGGGAAAAAGAAAAAGGAAATTACCAGTCACTTCTGAAACATCTGCTCAGGGAAGGACAGTATGAGCAGCCTGATTATCTTAGATTGCCATGTGGAAGCCTCCAGGCACTCTGGCTGAGAAGGAGGAAGCCTCTGGGAGACAGAATGTCAGCGCTTGTCTGGAGAGTCACTGACTGAGCATGCCTCACTAGCTCTCAGAACCCAAGATTCCACAGGGGTGGCTCCCACGCTCTCTGCATGCAGCCGGAGGGGAAAGGCACAGGGAAGATCTGAGTATTCCCTGCTGCCCAGCCCATGAGTCTCCTGTGCTCCTAATGCAGACACTGTCCATCCCTGGAGGCAGGGGCTACTCTCTGGGTAGATACAGGAAGAGGTTTTGCTGATGTTCCCTGGCAGATGTGGAACTCGCTGTGTGCACAAGACTGGTATCAATTTACAGAGATCACCTGCCTCTGTCTCCTGAGTGCTGGGATCAAAGTGTGAGCCACGGCACCCAGCAGGAGGAGAGGGGTTGCATTTTAATTAAGTTATTGATTGTGGCCGTGCATGGTGGCACACACCTTTGATCCCAGCACTTGGGAGGTCGAGAGGTTGGGAGGTTCAAGCCTGGTCTACAGAGCTAGTTTCAGGATGGCCATTAGCTGCACAGAGAAACTCTGTCTCAAAAACAACAACAAAAAAGTAACATTGTGTGTGTTGTATGTTGTGTGTGTATGTGTGGTGCACGCACAGATGTGTGTGGGTACATGTGTGTGCATGTTCTCTGTATTATTGCCTTGAGATAAGTTCTCACTGAACCTTAAGTTCACTGTTTCGGCAGGATTGGCTGACCATCGAGTTCTCAAGACCCACCACCACCCCCAGTGCTGGGAACCACAGGCACATGAACCCATGCCCAGATTGGTGAGGGCTGGGGATACAAACTCAGATCCTCATGCTTGCAGATTGGGCCTCTTACCTGTTCTATTACTCAGGGTTCTCCGGAGAAGCAGAGCCAACAGGAAGAATATGTACGTTGAAAGAATTCAGTAAGTCATCCATGAGGCAGAGACCAGCCTGGGCTACCAAGTGAGTTCCAGGAAAGGCGCAAAGCTACACAGAGAAACCCTGTCTCAAAAAACCAAAATAATAATAATAATAATAATAATAATAATAATAATAATAATAACACCTGCTGTCTCACACCTGAGACGCTGACCAACCCCGGTAGTTGCTCCACCCCCCAAGGCTGGTGTCTCAGCAATCCCATGTGCTTCAGACACTCGGCAAGGCTCCTGGAGAGCTGGAGGTCAGTCTGTAATGGAAGCCCAGACTCTCTGGTTCTGATGTCGGTGAAGGAATTGACAGTGGCAGCAGGTAAATCAATACGGTGTTGAGAGGGAGGCCACCAGCGCAAAAGGCCGAGGATTTTCCTTTTGAAATCCCCCTTTATCTGGACTGCTACCAGAAAGTGCCACCCACAGTCCGGCTGGGTCTTCCCATGTCAATCAAGGCACTCAGGACAGTTCTGCAGGGGAGGCTCACTACTCAAGTGACTAATTTGTGGCAAGTTGACATTAAAATTAACCATTGCATCTCCCTAGTCATCATTGCAGCCCCAGGAAGAGTGTGTGTGTGTGTGTGTGTGTGTGGTGTGTGGTGTGTGTGTGCGCGCGCGCGCACGCGCATTGGGGACAGGTCTTAATGCACCGCTAGGCAAGTACTCTATCACTGAGCCCAAGAAGAGATTTTTTTTTTTTTTAATTTGAGATTGGAGTCCACTCTGTTGTCCAAGCTGGTCTCAAATTCAAAGATCATCATCCATTTCTGTCTCCTGAGTGCCGAGATTAAAGTCATGGACCAACCCTCCAGGCTTGTTTGAGACAGGGACTCACCATACAGCCAAGGCTGGCATTGAACTTGTGATCCTTCCTACCTCAGTCTTTGAGTATTAGGACTGCAAATGTGTGCTACACGCAGCTTCGAGAGTTTTGTTTAATTTTTACATTTATTTGCTCTCTTCGCTTCCTTCCCTCCCCCCCACCCCACCCTCTGGGTACTGTGTGTGTCTGCGACCAGCGTATGCCACAGCATGCACGTGGAGGTCAGACGTCAACTTGCAGGGGTTGGTTCTCTTCCACCTTGTGGGTTCCTGGGATGAAACCTGGGTCACAAAGTGCCTGTTGTGAGGCACTAGTCTCCAGGCCAAACTGCTGCCATCTGCCAAAGACCAACAGTGTCTGCTTGCAAATGATCACCACACTCCAGGCTTGCTGACCACTGACATTTCCTCAGACAGTAGGGAGAGTCACTGAAACCCATCTTGACCAATTGTATGAGATCCTGTCCGCATGGTCTGGGAGGACCCTAAGGAGAGACTAGATAAAGGCTGGGAATGACTAAAGGAAGCTATTATCAATGTCTTAGGGTTTCTATTGCTGTGAAGAGACACAATGACCATGGCAACTCTTTTTTTTCCCCCCCTTCGGAGCTGAGGACTGAACCCAAGGCCTTGCGCTTGCTAGGCAAGCGCTCTACCACTGAGCTAAATCCTCAACCCTGGCAACTCTTATAAAGGAAAACATTTAATGGGGGCTGTGTGGTGGTTTGAAAGAAAATGGTCCCCAAAGGGAGAGGCACTATTAGGAGGTGTGGTTTTGTTGGAGGAGGTGCAGTCTTGCAAGAAGTGTGTCACTGTGAAGACAGGTTTTGAGGTCTCATATATACTCAAGCCCTGCCCAATGGGACAGACAGTTCACGTCCTGTTGCCTTTGGATCAAGATGTGAGGACTCTCAGCTCCAGCACCATGTCTGCCTGCACGCTGCCTTGCTTCCCGCCATGACCATAGTGAACTAAACCTCTGAACTGTAAGCGAGCCACCTCAGTTAAATGTTTTTCTTTGTAAGAGTCACCGTGGTCATGCCTCTTCACAGCAATAGAAACCCTAACTAAGACAAACTGGCTTACAGTTCAGAGGTTCAGTCCATGATCATCATGGTGGGACATGGCAGCATGCAGGCAGACATGGTGCTGGAGAAGGAACTGAGTTAATACATCTTGAGCCACAGGCAGCAGCAGGAGGCTGGGTCACTGGGCATGGCTTGAGCATATGAGACCTCAAAGCCCACCCCCGTAATGACACACTTCCTCCAACAAGGCCACACCTCCTAACAGTGCCATTCCCTATAGGCCAAGCTTTCAAACAGGAGTCTATGAGGGCCATACCTGTTTAAACCACCACACTATAGTTGCGAACACTTCCCATTGTGGCTGCTTTAAGGTACCCACACTGTGGTCAGCAGCCCCCTCACCCATGTTTTGTGAGTAAAACCCATAAATGCTTTGGTCCCCCAGGGTGAACTGTGGTGGGATTGTACTTTGGTTTTGTTAGGATCTTAAGAAGAGAGGGCAGACATTGTTCACATCTCCCCCAGGGAACAAATCTTACCCACAGAGCCTCTCACCAGCTTTTTAAAATAGGAATTACTAAGCTCTTTGGAGGAGCTGATGGCACCAGCAGGCTGGAAGTGGTTGATGAAAACTCTACATCCAGAGGCAGGTGCACAGTTACGGTCCTGACTGTGCGGCTGGGCATCAGCTCCATTGACGTGCAATCTTGAGGAAGCATGGATGCTCCATCACAGCCCATCCATCTCTTAGAAGAGCATGTGTGTGGAGGTCAGAGGACAAGGTGGAGCTGGCCCTCATCTTCCAGCTTTACATGGGCTCCAGGGATCCCACTCCCTTCCTCCTGTGTGCTTTGAATCTTCTCTCCATGACTTACAATAATGCCTCACCCAGTGGGACACTGTGGAAACCACTGTTAGGCTCTTGTGTATAAAGCACATTAAGTTTGGATTCCCTGGACCCATGTAAAGCCAGATGTGGTGGTGTGTATCTGTAAGCCCATATACGCCGGAGCCCACCAAAACACATCCACAAAATTAAATATTAAAAAAAGAAATTAAAAGTTTAAAACTGCATCTCACATTGTCTAGCCTGGCTTCCAACTCACTATGGTGCGCCATGCCTGGCTCGACTGACCAGAAGCATGCTGTGGGATGTTCTGTATGGCAAATGTGTTGCTGATTAGTCAATAAATAAAACACTGATTGGCCATGGCTAGGCAGGAAGTGTAGGCGGGACAAGGAGGAGAATAAAGCTGGGAAGTGGAAGGCAGAGTCAGAGAGACACTGCCAGCCACCATGATGAGAAACAGCATGCGAAGATGCCGGTAAGCCACGAGCCATGTGGCAAAGTATAGATTTATAGAAATGGGTTCATTTAAGCTGTAAGAACAGTTAGCAAGAAGCCTGCCACGGCCATACAGTTTGTAACCAATATAAGTCTCTGTGTTTACTTGGTCAGGTCTGAGGGGCTGTGGGACTGGCAGGTGAGAGAGTTTGTCCTGACTGTGGGCCAGGCAGGAAAACTCCAGCTACAGAAGCAGGCTGAGCAATCTTTTCAGCTATTATTAATCACACTTGGCTGATCTTATAAATACCAGGCTGAGGCTATAGGGAGCAGGGGGCATGGATGCAAATGTATGCAAATGCACAGCGGTCAGGAATGCCTGGTTCCAGCAGGGAAGGAGTCATAGGAAGAGTGCACACTTGGCAATCTGAGGGCACTGATGTCAACTGAAACGAACAGAAAAGATCTCAGGAGTGACATGGTCAAAGTCATGTCTGACCACCTCAGTTCAGTCCCTGGCACCACCTGCCACTGAGTCACAAAGGACCCTCGTCATCAGCCTGACTGGGTGCAGAGGCACCTGGGAGATTGGATGAGCAGAGCTCTGGAAGGGCGTTTCCAGAGACAGTGAGCTAAAAGGAAAAGATTGGCCCTGCATGTGGGCAGCACTACCTCAGGCTGGGGGCTCAGACTCAAGAGGAAGAGAAAGGGGAGGCCAGCTGAGCCCTGGCAAGCCCCTCTCTGCTCCACTGCCCACTGTGACCTGAATGTCTGTCACATGTGTCCTGCTATGATGGAAACTACGAGCCAACATAAATCCTCCCCAGCTTATCCTAACACAAAGTCAGCCCTGCCTCCAAAACCCATACCCCCAGGACACTGCAAGCCATGGCCTCCCTAAGCCTCACAGCTTAGCCCAACAAGTCAAGCAAGGTGTGGCGAACTTCTCTGCCCTCGTGAAGCTGTTCTTGACCCAGCTGGTTACAGAGCATGTAGGGGCCACGCTGTACAGTAAACTCAGCAGGCCAGAGCGAAAAGAAAGGCCCTTGGCACCTCTCGAGAGATCGCCTCTGGCTGGGCGGTGGTGGCACACGCCTTTAATCCCAGCACTCGGGAGGCAGAGGCAGGTGGATCTTTGTGAGTTTGAGGCCAGCCTGGTCTACAGAGCGAGATCCAGGAAAGGCTCCAAAGCTACACAGAGAAACCCTGTCTAAAAAAAAAAAAAAGAGATCGCCTCCAAGGCACTGATATATCTTCCAAGAGAAGTGGTCTGCAAGAATGTGGGCAGGAGGGAATCTTGGGGCACACCCTCCAGAGCGGCTGGTGGGTAAGATCTATGTTTGCTTGCATCACCTCCAACAAAACCCCAGGTGTAAGAGCAAAGCTGAAGGCTCTGTCTGTGCTGCCAAGGATCCTTGTGGCGAGGATCACCAAAGCGCCTACACACTTTACCAGAAGAGACCCCCCACACACACACTGATCTTTCTAACTCGGCTTTTCCTTTACTCTTCCTGTGGGGGAGCTCGGTGGTGCCCTCAGCAGCGTGGGTATGTTTTCCAGTGTTACCTGTCACCCACTCGTGAGGGAAGAAAAGAGCCCTATTCACTTTGTGTGAAGTAAGGCACAGACAGCAGCCTCTTTACTTTATTCATTTCTTTTCTCTGTGAAAGTGAGTAGGACTCAAGGGTGGAGGAAAGCCCATATATTAAACTCTTAAATAGATCCTTTGAGTTCAGAGTCCAAGTCAAGGAGAGGAACGGGTCACAGGTCTTGTCCCAGGAAATGAGGCCACCAAAGGAGCCTGTCCCTTAGGGAAGATAGCAAATTCAATTCTTTAAAAAAAAGTTCTCGAGGAGAAAAAAATAGAAAATTCCTAAGTTTCTGAAGCTGAAGGTAGTCCCCTCCTTGATGTCCACCCTGGAGCATCCGAAGGCAGAGTCTCCAAGTCCATTTCCACCGAGACGAATGCTCCGCCTCTGCGGCCACGGCACAAATGAGAAGAATGCGCTCGGGTTAGTCCGACTTCCGAATACATACAACGGTGGAGACTCAGACATCTGAGCCCTGCAGAGACTGAGAAAGGGGAGGTGGTGTCATCCTGGGGCGAAGCTGAAACAGAGCATTTCTGTTTATTTTATTGTCTACCTTTTTGTTTCCCATTTTTGTGAGAGGGTCTCACGGCACAACATTGGCTATACTGGAAATCACTGAATTGAGCGCCCCTGTCTCCTGAGTGATGGGATTAAAGGTACGAGCCGCTATATGTGACTTATTTTACTGTTAGTGTATCTGTGCACATGTGGGTGCAGGTCCCAGAGGCCAAAGGAGGACACGGTCTCTGTCCACTCCTAGGGGTGCCCAAGGTTTCATAGGTACACACCCTAGACAGCTGGGGAGCATCTAAATTTAAAACTGGCCCCTGAGTGAGTTCTCACCCACATTTGAATCTGATCTCAATGGTCCTCTTCTCTGATTTACAAAGAATAAAGGAGGCCCGGCCTGGTGGCACAGGTCTGTCTTCCCGGCAACTCGGGAGGCTGAGGCAGGAGGGTCACAGGTTGAAGGCCTGTCGAGGATACAGAGTGAGTCCAAGACCACCCTGAGCAGCTTAATGAGATCGATCTCTAAAAGTACAGGAGGGTAGGAATATAGGTCCGTGGTAGAGCACCTGCCTACCTGCAGGTGCCAGGCCTAAGGTACAATGCAAGAAGGCCTGGCTTCAACAGCCCCGCCCTCCAGAAAATTATGTGTTAAACACAATGAGTTTCAGAGGAAAGAGAGGTATCGGTCTCCATGCCAAGCCAACCTACACAGGTTGGGTGCAGGCCCTGCATGTGGCATCTCATTTAAACGGTCAATCAGGATCGAGCTGGCTTTGGAAATGGGCTGGTCTAGGATTCTAACACATTTGCAGAAGATGAGGGAGGCAGCAGTCAGATGGGGAGCAGTCTTCTCTTGCAGGTTCTTCTCTTTGGAGGGAACCCTGACAGTCTCAGAGACTGGATGTCCCCAACTCAAAGTGCCTTTCCCTACCTCTTAGGAAAACAGGTACTTAAAACCACTCTCGCAGGGAGGTGGTGGCGCACGCCTTTAATCCCAGCACTCGGGAGGCAGAGCCAGGCGGATCGCTGTGAGTTCGAGGCCAGCCTGGGCTACCAAGTGAGTTCCAGGAAAGGCGCAAAGCTACACAGAGAAACCCTGTCTCGAAAAACCAAAAAAAAAAAAAAAAAACCACTCTCAAAGAGCCAAGCCTGCAGACTGCACTGGAGGAAGCGTCAGCGGCTGCCTGTGTGACACAGGAGGCCCTGGGGTTCTCTGTACAGCGGTGGGGCTGTGTCCCTTGTGTGTCCCAAGCATCATCTGACCCAGCGTCTGGGGGCTCTCTTGGAGGAGTCCATGATGACTACTGAGAACATGCCTGCTGTGAGCCAAGGCTGAGGCTGTTATAGAGGTGGGTCTGACAGACTCCACTAGGCATCCATGTGGCTTAGGATCCCTGCCTCCATGGTCCTTCCTGCTCCTCCACAGACTAAGCCTCCATTCTATAAATAGCTCCCTAGTCAGTCACCATGGAAACGAGATGGGGCTGGATCTGTCCACCTTAATGGACACATCTGAGAGAAGGCTGAAAAGATGGGCACTTCAGCCAGGAAAGCTCACCTGGAAATCACGAGCTTCCCAGGTGCGGGGAGGTGCTATTCTGGTTCACCTGGAGGGAGACAGGGAGACAGACGAAGGGGTCAAGGCCAAGTGGTGGATGAGGGGCTCCTTTTCCCTTCTAGGAGGCCTAGTCCCACTGGTGACTCATGGAGCCACCAAGAAACCCCTCTCTCTCGCTCTCTTTCTCTCTCTCTCTCTCTCTCTCTCACACACACACACACACACACACACACACACACACACACACACACACACACACACACACACACGAGGGGCACACTGTGCTCAGGACCGGGTGACTGCAGCTATGTCCCCAGGATCTCCCAGGTGACAGGGCTGTCCAGTGTTGTATCCATGTCCCAGGCCTCCACCCCCAGTGCTGGTCCAGTCCTTAGAGCTGTAATCTAAGAGAACACGATTCTTCTCCCCACAAAGGGCATCTTGTGAGACACTGAGAAATCTGAAGCCATGGAAGGGGGTAGTTGGGCCAGCTTGGGCAGGTACATCAGTGTACATAATGTGGTCATGCAAAAGGGTCACAACCCCACCCAGCAGAGAGGGAAATCCCATGACAGCAGGGTGTACCCCGGAAGCACAATCAGCACAAAAATGTACACAGCACGCCAAAAAGGCAACAGCAGAAAGCCGTTGTCCCCGAACTCAGACACTGGTAGTCTGACCTTTAAAATGATGACTGCCATAGGGTTACCACACAGCTGGTACAGCCCAGTCAGTGAGCTCCGGATTCACTGAAAGACTCCTCAAAACAGAAGACAGAAAGGCGCGCGCAGCGCGTGTGTGTGTGTGTGTGTGTGTGTGTGTGTGTGTGTGTGTGTGTGTATGTGTGTGTGTGTGTGTGTATGTGTGTGTGTGGATTGAAGAAGGTACCTGATGTTCACATCTGGCCTCGCTATGAAAGTATAAACATGCACCTCCACACTTAAAAAATTATGTAAAAAAGTATAAATTATGCTCCACACTTAAAAAAATAAACACATGCGCCAAGTCACCCATTTCAGGACCATGTCGTCATTTCAAAGGCAGCATTTTAGCCCCAAAGGAGCGTAATGGTGGCCGAGCACAAGTCCATGCTGTCAGAAGGTTCAAGCTGTACCCACCCCGACACTGCATGGACCGGTCAGGGACAGCTCAAGGATGGCGAGCCCAGCTGTGGGAGGCATGGGGAAGTGTGACTCATGGCCACTTAGTCACATGCCCCAGGACCCCGTAGCTCTCATTTCCTCAAACAGAAGAAAAGCACATCTGGGGATGTGCTTGACCATTGTCCCCTTAGTAGGATGGGGTTTAGGTAAGAGACATAAAATCCTCACAGAGTCCCCGGCCACCTTCCATCCAGAGGACAAGGGGCGGGACAGCTCAGGAGAAATAATGCTGAGATTGGCCTTGGCTAGATGAGTCACTTAGAGACCCCCCCCCCCCCACACACACACACACACACTGCTCAGCCCTATCCAGGTTTATGATGGGTGTCATCCATCCACCCACCCACCCACCCACCCATCCATCCATCCATCCATCCATCCATCCATCCATCCATCCATCGTCCATCCATTATCCCTCCATCATCCAGCCAGCCAGCCAGGGCAAAGTGGAGCAGCCATGGACCAACTCTGAGCTGGAGTCCAGCCAGGTAAACAGAAAGCAGAACTCCCCCTCTGGGTTTTCTAACCTGAAAATATCCTTTTAGATTGGCTGGCGTTTTATAGTCTCCTTTCAAGACCTAGGAAAGAAGGTAAGTGTCACTGTGGGAGAAACAGGCAGAGAGTAAAATCCAGGTCATCACATCTATCCAACTACCCATCCATCTACCCACCCTCTGTTCCTCCAGTTCTCCACCCGCCCACCTATCAGTCATACATTTTTCTCCCATGCCCCTCCTTTCAACTACGTATCCTATCAATCCACCCATCTACTCATCATTCCATTTATCCATCACAGATCCATCAATCTGTCCACCATCCATCCATCACCCCACCCATCCATCCATCCATCCATCCACCCACCCACCCACCCACCCACCCATCCATCCATCCATCTTCCCTCAGCAACATTTACTGAGTGCCTCTTATTCCACCGACATGGGACAGTGTTAATCAGGCCACTGGAGCTCTTGTTCCATTGCAATATCTATTCTGACAGGGCACAGATGAATCAAAAGGGTGTGGTTGGGAGTGACCAGAGGTTTCTGCAACCTTTAACCACAGAGGTGAGGTCCAGATAAGTAAAACCAGCCAGGTTAAATAGGAAGGAAAAGTCCTCCAGCAAAGGTAAGACCAAGGACTTGAGGGTGTGGGCAGCACGTGACAGTGTCACCAGCTGCTGTCAACAGGAGTCAAAGGGACCCAGGTGTGAAACTCTACCCATCAACGCAAATATCTTTTATTCAATCTGGTGTGTAAAGACCTTGAACAAGTCAACAAGACTCTATATAAAAATGATTAATGAGAAACTTGAGGGTTTTTTTGGCCAAAGTCTTCAAACCCATCATGCATTTCCACACACAGCCTCAGCAGAGCCTAGCTCCTGTCTCATGGTCACCTGTGGCTGGCAGCCACAGTAGCCAATGTTACTGTGGGGGAACAACCTCACGAGTGTAATTCTCATCACCGAGCTGTTGAGGCCCAGGGCCCAGGACAGGGAGACTGCCCGCAGCAGCACAAGCACCTATGCCTGCCCACTGGCTCCCACATGGCTTTTCCTCAGCGGTGTCCTTTCTCGGCAGAGGCTGAACACCATGTTGATCAAGCCAGGGCCCTTGCCAAGACCAGAAACCCAAGGAGGAAATAAATGTCTCTGGTTCTCTGGGAGAAAATTAGGCACTATTTTATTTTAAACAACAAAAAAGAGTTGATCCAACACCGGCATTCACTGGAATTCCTGTTCTATACGACAGAGTCTGGCCTTTCCCTGGGGGGCTTTGGAGCCACTGCTGTACATGGCTATGTTACCTCTTCTCTCTCTCTTCTTTCTCTCTCTCTTCTCTCTTTCTCTTTCTCTTTCTCTCTCTCTCTCTCTCTGTCTGTCTCTCTCTCTCTCTCTCTCTCTCTCTCTCTCTCTCTCTCTCTCTCTCTCTCTCTCTCTCACACACACACACACACACACTTGCTCGCTCGCTCCAGGAAAAGGAAAATGATAGAACCTCAGCGTGACTTCCTGCCGCTGCTGTGGCCCCTTCTAGGTGCCCAGAGCTGGATTTCTGTCAAGTGAGGCCACTGCTTTTAAATCTAGAATATTATCGTTACTTAGGCTGGAACCCAGAGCCTCATGCGTCCTGGGTAAGGGTTCTACCACTGTGCCATGCCCAGCCTCTTTTTTTAATTGACACAAGCTAACTACCCACATTTATGCTCTACAACACTGTGGTTAGTTGTCTATCAAGGTCAAGCGAAGCCTCCCTAGGGAAAGGAATATAAAACATGGAAATGGAGTTTGAAGAATAACTTGTTTGTGACTAAGAATTAATTAATAATATTTACAATGAAAACGGACAGAATCACAGTCTTGCTGAGAATACCCAGGCTGCTGCTGGGCAGGGGTGCTTGCTGAGTCTGTATCTTTATAAGGGATGAGACGTTGGGGCTGGGATGTGGCTCGGTGGTAGAGCACTTGCCTGGCATTTGAGTCCTGGGATCATCTCCAGCATTGCACACACAGAAGATGAGAAATGAATGAGAACCAAAGAGGCAACAAAGACTTCTTTGGGCTAACAGGGAACTGCAATGCAAGCCTGGGGTTGTGGCTGTTCAGGAGGCTGAGGCAGGAAGATGGTTTGAGCCCAGGAATTGGACAACAGAGCAAGATCATGTCTCAAAAAAAAAAAAAAAAAAAAAAAACTGAAATGGTGATTGATTGTGGTGAAGCACATCTTTGTAATTCCATCAACTCAGGAGACAGGCAAGGTAGGACCACTGGTTTAAGGCTAGCCTGTACTACACAGGAAGACATTCTCCATAAATAAACAAACAAATGCTCTCAGAAGTGTGGGGGCGATACTGTGAGAAATACATTCAGGGGTGTCCACTGCCACACGGGTTATCATAGTGCCTCTGCACACTTGCACATATGGTATAGCCTCTGCACACCTCAAATACATAACTGCACCCTGAGCTTCCACATGACTAGAAGCCAGTGGGTGATGCATTGTGCTTGGATGTCCCAACAGCTAACTGATCAACAGCAATGTGCCAGCCTCATTATCATCCCACGGCACACTGGAACTATAACCACCAAGGCACCCGTGTGGATGCTCAGATATGCACCCAAAGCACCCAAGAAGCTGGATGATGTCAAGTAGACTTAACCACGAGCAACTGAGCTGTTCTGATAAAATGTCTTATCAAAGTCACTTCCCTTAAGTATTTTCAGCATGGAAAACAGTAATTTCAACAACTCCCGGCTCTGGTGTATGAGAAATCAAAATGATAACTTAGGGAGCGACAACATGGTCCATTCTTTATGTATGTTTTCTCTCAAGACTTGAAGGGCTCTGCACACAAGGGAAAAGAGCCAGTGAGACAGGAAGGAAAGGTAAGTACGTCCTGAGATAAGTCACAGATCTGCCGTGAGAGGACAGGGAGAGGAGGACCCCTGCTGACCCCTGCTCACGCCAAAGTGGAAACACCCACATTGGTACCATTATGTCCATCGGGCAGAACACAGATGCTCAGGAGCCCTGAGACTGGAGTACACATCCTGCTAAAGCCTATGCTCACATTCCTGTGTGTGCACACGCACTCACCCGGTGTGTGTTGTTGATGACAATCGGGTCAGGGTTCCCATAGTTGGGCGGGTTTGCATACGGGTCATAGCCAAGCCGAGCCAGCATGGGGGCAATCTGAGCCATATCCCTCACCACGTCCCCAGGGATGTGGCCGGTCCACTTGGAGAGTGCTTCCAAGTTCACGGGTTTGATGACCTGGTCTGTGGACCGCTCGATCCTGGGGAGAAAGGACAGTCTCGTCAGGTTGGGGGACACCCTCTGCTCTGTGGCTGCAGGGCAGCAGTAAGGCAGGGCACCCCTGGACAGCCCTGCCCCATCAGCTGTGAGAGTGCGGCCAGGGGACTGTGCCTCATGGAAGCGGCACACACCAGGAAGCAGAGCTGTGTGCTTGTGATGCAGGAGCGGCTTCCTTCAAGTGTGCATGTGTCTGTGTGCATACCTGCATGTCACATGTGTGTAGTACATGTGGAAGCCAGATGCCGAGGTCCTCAATCACTTCTCCCCCTCACCTTGCTGTGTTGGCTTGGCTGGCCAGTGAACCTCCAGGACCTGCCTTCTCCCCGCCAGACTCCTGTCCTGTGAGTTCCTTGCAACCACGTGTGGCTTTCATGTGGGTGCTGGGGACGCTGAACTCAGCTACGTTTGCCTGGCAGAAGTCTCACCCCCATTGGCCCTCTTTTACACTCCCCTGCGCCTTTCATTATTACGATTTACTTATTTATTTATTATGTGTGTATGCACAGGATGTGTATGTGTTATTTACTTATTTATTATGTGTGTATGCACAGGATGTGCATGTGTTAGTTACTTATTTATTTATTATGTGTGTATGCACAGGATGTGCATGTGTTATCTACTTATTTATTATGTGTGTATGCACAGGATGTGCATGTGTGGGGCATCACCAGGATGCATGTGTGGAGGTCAGAGGACAGCCTTGTGGAGTTGCTTCTCTCTTTCTACCTCTGAGTAGTTCTGGGGATCACACTCAGTGTCTGGGCTTGCACAGCAAGTCCCTTTACTTACTGAGTCATGTGCCAGCCCAGCCTGTGTCTCCTTAAAAGTGACTTGTTATATCTGTGACTAACTTGAGAAATTTGTCCTTGAAGAAAGAAAACATCAAACACTAAGGTTAGGCTGAACACCCCTGTGGACACCAGCTTCCTAGCATGCTGGGCCTTCAGTCTTGAGCGCACGCTTTCCTCACAGTGTCTGAGTTTTGCAGAAGGCTACCGGGAAGGAGAGGCCCACCTGGTTCCAGACTCTACTTTCAGTCACCCAATTCCCAAACCCTTCCCCAGGACATAGAAGGACGCTGAAGCTCAGAGAGGCACAGACACTTGCCTAAGGTAGCACAGCTCAAGAAGGGCAGACTTGATCTGCCGCTTGGAGCCTGGGAGGAGCTGTGGGGCCCCACTCACTTGGACAAGGAGACGCCCCCAGGCTTGCCAATGAGGTCCTCGTGGTGCAGGACAGTGTCACTCCAGGGGATGCCCAGGAAGTCCAGGATGCGCTTGAGTGAGCGCCGGGGGTGCAGCACCAACTGCTCGTAGTACACGGGCAGGCATTTGTCCCTGCCCACCTCCAGGCACTGTGCGTACATCACCTCGATGGCCTTGTTCCACTTGGTAAGACAGTCTCGGTAGCTACTGAGGTCAAAGCCTGCAATGGTGACCTTGCGAGTGATCATCGAGTGCACGGAGGCCCGGCCGTCACGCACCATTAGCAGAAACTTGGAGTTGGGGAACAGGCGTGCCAGGTAGACGGAGGACTTGAGTGTGAACGGGTCCTTGTTACACAGCACGCGCGCCGGCTCCCCGTGCTTGGCAATCACCTCCAGGATGAAGGCCTGCATGGCGGCATCCAGCACCTCGTCCGTCACACCCGCCTCGTCCAGCCGCAGCTTCTCCCGGCCAGACTTGGACCAGGCCTGCCGCATGGCCAGCACACGGGGGATGATGCGCGTCTCCTCTCCGCAGCGCACCTCAGGGTGCGCGTCCAGCATGGCGCGCATGAGGGTGGTGCCGCTGCGAGGCACGCCACCCACAAAGATGAGCGGCATGGCCTTGCCATAGCGGTATTCCACCTGGTCGGCCCCAAGCATCACCAGTTCCTCCTGCTCCGGGCGCATCCTCCGTGGGTTCCGCACGCCCCCGAGCACCGCCCGGCACTCCAACACTTGCTGCCCAAGTTGCAGAGCCAGCACCAGGGCCAGTGCGCAGCCAGCAGCCAGCAACACCTTCCGCACCGTCAGGCGCATGCCCAGCCAGGGGCCCAGGCCCAGGCAGGGGGCCCGCCTCATGGACGGGTCAGCAGGCCTACCTCGTGTGCATCTGTGGAGAGAGGACAGCGTCAGCAGGCCCATCAGGACACAAACTAGACGCTGGGGCGATAAGCTCAGGGACATGTAGGTGTAGCCCCTGCGTGGTGCCTCCCCTCGCCCCCAGGACTACTGCGGCCTCCAAAGCCTCAGGTGGACAGCACTCGATCCTCCACCACCATGGCTTTGGTGCCCTGGTCAGTCAGTTGGAGCTCCTGATCAGTGTTTCAGCTGGCCAACTGATAACAAAGGATGGTGATGGAGGTTATTATTAAAATGTTGGAAACACCAGCACAAGCCTGTATGCCAGCCAGTTGGGAGACCAAGACAGGAGGATTCCAAGTTCGAGCCTGCCTGTATCAAAAATAAAAAGTAGGGCTTGGTCTGGGAACTGTGGAGTTGGCGTGGCCTAGCTGCCTTGAGAAGCACATGCCGTAGGTTTTTCAGGTTAGAGTCCATGGCTCATGGGGCACAGCGTGCCTTTCGGTTCCTGAGAAACTGAGGCACTCCCTTGAGCAGTAGAGTGTTCCCTGTATGATCCCTTAGTCCCTTAGCAGTCAAGGAAGCTTGACAGGACAATTGGTCTTAGACACTAATCTGGTGTACCCTGTATAGCTTACAGCATTGGATCCTGGCAGCTACAACTGTATTGATCCTGGCAATCCCCACCACATTCTGTTTCTGATAAAGGTATAAAAAGTCTGATTGCTCTCAATAAAGCTGTCACAGCCTCAGTCTTGCTGTGGCCCCTCCAACCCAAGCCTGGATTAATTTCTCATCAGCCCTATCAGGTGACCTTGGTCTGGCAAGTGAGGCAGGGTGCTCACAGCTTGGGACGGAGCTCAGTGGGTGGAGGGCCTGCCTGGCATGCACAGGGCCCTGGGTTTGACTCCCCAGGACACATAAACCAGGTATGGTGGCTAATGCTTGTGACCCCCGACATGTGGGAGGTGAAGGCAAAAGGGTCGGGGATTTGGGGCCAGCTCCAGATACAGGAGGTCCTGTCTTAGAAAAAAACAACAAAACAAAAATAACCCATAACCACAGGTCGGCTGATTCCTGCGGCACACACAGCGGAACTGTGTTCCCAGCTCCCTGCACAGGCCTGGCACAGAGGAGGAAACTGAGGCTACCCAACAAGGAAGCAGCCGAGCCAGCGTCCTGACTGGCCTGCCCTGTAGTGCACGGCAGGGGACAGTCTCCTTCAACACTGTCCTTGCCTCTATCTGCATTTGGGACATGCTCACCAAGCTGGCACTAAAGTCTGTGCACTAAGCCCAGGACTGGGAAGATGGGAGGCAGGCGGCCAGGACGGCGGCCTCCACAGCACAGGTCCTGGTGAGGAAGTGAGGAGCTCCCGGGGGATATGCGTGGTGTGATGATGAGCTAGCTGCTGCTAGAGGGACTCAGAGGGGAGGAAGAGGCATCCTAGCTGGGAGCTAGCACAGCGGGGCTGAGCCGCTGGGAAGGGTGCTCCGAGCAGAGAAGCAGTCTGAGCGAAGGCTGCTGGGGCCAGAGGGAAGCGAACAGAATGAGGACGGAGCAAAGAGCCAGACCAAGTCCGAGGTCAACTCCAGGGCACCTGCCGGGCTCCAATGCTGGAGGCTAAGGACCAGGCAGCTGGGGGACTGCTTGGAGCATGGTAATGCATCTCCCCAGGCCTTGCTGACCAGAGGGTAGGAATCCAGCAGTGCTTTATTTCAGACAGGGGCTTCCCATGAAAAGCAGAGCCAGCTGCTGTCAGCCCCGGCCCAGATCACTGCCAGCACTCAGGCTCCACAGCTGGAGACCAGCACAGACAGTGGGTGTTCTCTGTCCATCTCAGACCACTCCACCCATCTCTGCCTTGGCCCCAGTCTCTCTGAGCCTGTTTTCCTCGCCTGCCCCTTGAGCCTTTTGCTGGAATCAGTTGAGTGGGTCCAGATTTACCCAGTTCTATCACTTCTGACTCAGCTAGCCACACTCAAACTGAGGACAGTCCACAGCAAGGTTGAGAAGTGCCTGCCAAGGCAGATAAACCTGGCCCAGGGCCAGCAAGCTGAGCATCAGATCACAGCAGGGGCCTCTCCCTGGAAAAACAACTCACTTTCTTCTGCCGATGCTGGGGCTGCTCCCCACTTCAATTCTGGACCCATGATGGGAAAAACTGATTCCAAGGCACTTTTAGGGGAGAGAGCAGGCTGGCCAGGGCACAAAGCCACTCAGATATCTAAGGATGCCTCAAGTGTTCGCAAAGCTTGCCCGGTGGATCTGAGATCCAAACTCTGCCACTTGCAATGACTACTGTGCCAAGGAAGCCACCAACCACACCTTAGCTGGAATTTCACCCTTGGGGGTAAAAAGGTAGTGTGTGTGTGTGTGTGTGTGTGTGTGTATGGGGGGGTATGCTTTAACTGTAGGTTGCTTGCAGAATGGGGCAGTACAGTGTGCATGTGTGTGCACATGCATGTGTGCGTGCATGTGTGTATGGGCCTGTGGTTGGGAACTGACACAGGAACCCTAGAGGAAAAAGGAACACAGGACAGCGAATGGTTATCACACATCCAGTTTGCCCCCAAGTCATTCACGTATTTCGGAATCCGAAGTCTAGCAAACATCCTGCCTGCATTTTGTTTTTATAATTCTAACAAGCTCAGAGCTACACAGCCAGGACTACAGGCCCGACCAAGGTCAAGGCCATGCTTGTCCGAAAGAAAACAACTCTTCTTAGGCAGGTGAGATGAGGGCAGCTTTGAGGAGCCACTGTTGTCCCAGCAGTGAAGGCAGCTGGCAGGAGTTCTGTAGAACTGGATTCAAATCCTGCCTCTGCAACTTGCTGGCTCGCAACATAGACAAGAGACTTTCCTTTCAGCCAAGGAGAGCAATGGTAATCATTACACCATGGACATTGGATGCCGTACTGCCCCTGCTTGTCTATAACCCACAGTGCACCTGTAGTTTCCTGAGGGCTGGCATTCCCGGTGTACCAGGTTCCTGCATTTTAACTAGCCAGCTGGGCAGAAAGCTCACCCGCCTGATGCTGGCAGGGAACACAGGACAGTGGGGTCTCTGGGTGGACTCACCTCCCCTGGGTACCCTCATTTCCAAGCACCAGTCCTCGAGCCTGCTCAGCACGGCTTCCTGTCCCCACAGTCCTGTAGTAGATCAACAGAGATGCTGTGTCAGCAACAGGCTGAGGCACAGGGGCTTCCGGGCTCTCGGAGGCACCGGACAACGGCCTTTAGGGGAGAAACTGTGCAGACCTTTGTTACGGTGAGTCACCTGGTCCTCTAGGACAGTGGTTCTCAACCTGTGGGTTGCGACTCCTTTGGCAAACCTCTATCTCTAAAAATATTGACATTACGATTCATAACAGCAGCAAAATTATAAAGCAGCAACAAAAATTATTTTATGGTTGGGGTGGGGGGTCACCACCACCTGAGGAACTGTATTAAAGGGTTACAGCGTTAGGAAGGTTGAGAATCACTGTTCTAGGGAGTTTGCTGGCTCGGATCACAAGGTACTGCTGACCGGGGATCCCGAGTCCCTGCAGCCTCTCCCATCCTCTCAGCCCTGAATGTCAGGAAAAGCAAACAACACAGCAGCATGCCTGCCACCACCCAGGGCATGCTGGGCATGACTGGCCAGGCGGTGCACTGTGCAGCTCCAAAGGGTACCGTGTACCCAGGTATGGCATTCCCTGTCATCAGATAATGCGCAGCCTCCGCCACCCAACACCTACTCAGTGCCTGCCTAAGTTACATGTATCTCAAAGTCCGACGGGGAAGAGAGTAGAATTCCTCTCACCAGCTGACCCAAGAGTTAACTGAATCCGCTTCCCATCTTGGTCTGTGAGACTTCATAACTCAGTTCTCAAACACCGTGTTTCAGGCAGAGGCTGTGTCCCCATGGGCCTGGCATCCCAAGAGGGCACTCACAGCCTGGGAAGGGGTGTCGGCAGGTACACTGCACTCCTGTGGTTTACCATCACGAAATTCCCACTCCCCTATCTAAGAGAAAGAGCTCCTGCCGCTGGAGCGGGCAGAGTTCACAGACACACACCCACAGCTGACATTCCACGTCCCTCCTCGGTTCTGTCTCAGATGCCGGTATGGACGGTACAGAACGGCACAGAGTCTCAATTCCCCTAGTGTGTAAACAGGGGCCGCTGGAAGCTCCAGCTGGACAGAAGGACCTGGAACGCCAGCAGTGACTGTCATTTGTGTCCCAATGGGAAGGAGTGGCTGCCTGTGTCTGTCCTCCATCTCGTTCCTCACCTTTATCATTTATTTCATTTGTGTCTTTCCTGTTCTCTGGAAATCCAGCCCTGCTAATACAACGAGGCCCCGCTGGAGAAGAGGCCCCACCTCGTCCTACACTGCAAGATGCTCAGGCCCGGGACTCCTGGACATGATGGCCGACTCCCCCGGGAAGAAACCGAGAAATCCAAGGAGGGCACTGGAAGCTTCCAGAAGCAGCTGGAGCCAACCCGGCTGCCCGCAGGAGGCCCTTGAAATGTCAAGTGTGCCCCAGGCTTGCCAACCCCACAGCTGGCACCAACCAAACGCAAAGAACACAGGCTCGCTGCAGCCATGGACTGACTGATGGGCTGTCCATCTCAGAGCTGGGCACCCGATGCACTGCACAGGGATTGAGAAGACGTTTGGATTCAAGTTCAGCCAAACCAAATAAAATGGTAAAATTCACTTCGCTTTGCACAGGCCATATGCCAAAGGCTCAGAAGCCACTGGTGCCGGGGGGACCATCATACTGGGTAGCCCTGACCTACATCGGGGTGACAAATGACAGCCAGCCTCAGTGGTCCCAGACCGAGGGATGCTTTGTGTGCTGAGCACCGGCAGGGGCTATGTGCAAAGGCTCATCTGAGCTTGGAGGGGAGACTGCCTCTGTGGGGGCATGTGTGGCCTTCTTGTCTGTTTTCCCTAGACGGCGGTGTGGAACAACTATCCACACTGCATTTACACTGCACCAGGGGTGCAGATCAATCTGAGGTGATCTGCAGTACACAGAGGTGGGCCAGCAGGAGGGCTCAGCAGGCAAAGGCACCAGCCACATGAGCATGGTAGTAACCTGAGTTCGTTCCCGGACCCACAGAGATGTGGAGAGCACTGACCCCACAGAGTCGGTCCCTGACCTCCATGCTTACCCCAGGGCATGTGCGCTCCCCATCACACATACAATAATAAAGGAAAACGACAGAGTGTGTGGAGGGTGTGCACAAATACTAAGACCTTTCATGTCTGTGGTCGGAGCACAGGCGATGAGGGAGGGAGGGGAGGGAGAAGGGAGAGCACTCTGCAGGAACAGCAGCCTCAGAAACTGTCAGTACACCACAAACCCCTGAACAGTGGCCACAAGAGCAGTCACAGACTGTCAGCCTCTATTCTGGAACCTTCTACTCAGTGCTGAGCTCTTCCACACAACGCTGACTCAGAGGACAGTGAGAGGCAGAGGTGGGGTCCACAGCTCTCTCTTCTCACAGGAAGGTCGCCAGTCAACACGAAGCCAGGGGTTATCTGCATCTTGCCTCGCCCATACTCCCATTGGCCCTGCGCCTGCACAGTGGGCTCTGCCTTCTAAGGACCAGCTGGGTCTGTGAGGATGCAGGGCAAGTGGAACTGTGCCCCAGGGCGGAATCACTAGTAAGGCAAACTAACTGGCACCCAAAACAGTAGCAGAAGACTGTGACACACTCGGATGCTCCCTGCAGAGTCCTGACTGTCGGGACGTTTTCTCCTAAAACACGCTCCTGGGGCTGTTGGTCACACTGTCTCTCTGTGATGAGGGCGTCGGAGGATTACTAGGTTTTCCATTTGTGTGCCAGGCACAGAAACGGTACAGGCTGCCTGCACTCAGACCCAGCTGTATGGGCCTGGCCTATCACTGCCTAACCTCCCTGAGTTCCTCTGAGCAACAGCTGACGATGCCTTTGGGTGTTTCCACACTCAACGTGAAACAGCACTGCAAATACGAGCAGCCTCCTGGAACACGGGGAGGGGCTGTCAGGGAAGCCACGCAAGGGCGTCTGCCCAATGCAAGTGCTGCCACGGCCGGTGCCCCGAAGCGGGTTTGTCCCCATCTGCTGATGGAAGAGGCTGTGGTCCCCAAGTGTCACGATGGGCAGAAACCACACAGCTGAGGAAGCGGAAAAGTCAGTTTCCAAATTCAGCTCCGTCCTTCAATGCTGCCCCACCCCGATGTCATGCAGCTCTCAAAACGGGCCACGAGGGAATGGGGGCCTCACACCAGCTCTCAGCTCGTCCCCAGGCTGCCCAGGGGTCATGAAAAGGGAAGGGGGAGCAAGTGCGGAGGGTTCTGAGGGAACCGCCTGCCCCAGACAGACACTTGTTTCCTGGGCATCTACTATGTGACCGCACCACTCACACTAGTGGGGTTCAGTGAGGCCAGAGACAACAATGGAGGGTTGGGTCACCCTCAGCTACACAGGGAGTTCAAGGCCACCCAGGGCTACACCAGAGTCTGTCTCTAACAGAAGCAAACAAAAGACGCAGCCCAGGTGCCAAGGGCAGAAGGAAACAGCCAGTTTGAGAGCAGGCACCCACAGCCAGTTTGAGGAGCAGGCACCCAAGTGTGTCGACATTTTGGCTCAAACCCGCCTGCACTTTCTGAACTGGCCTTTCTCCATTTTCAGCAGATCAAGAGGGCCCCAAGAAAAACGAGCTGTGAGTAGTGGGAGCTCACAGTCCATGGGGCTGGCTGCAGGAGCTCACAGTAAAGTGGCCCTGGGCGGGGCCAGGGTCCCTGTCCACAAACCCAGACTGGCTGTGTGGTCCTGCCCCCAGGGAACCAACTCTCAAACTACCCACCACCAGGCAGCAAGGCCATCTCACTCCTACACCACTCTACTCCCCCATGGCGGGGTCTATGATACCCCTGACACTCTGACACCCTAGGTGTTAGAGACCACTGACCCACTCTGAAGGGGAGCCACCCAAGAAAGCCAGCAGTGAGAGGGTGGGAGAAGCATCTCAGGCCATGGCTGCTGTTAATCTTGGGGAACATGCAGGGTGGCATGGGGGAGGGCACTGCAGGGTAGTAGAGATGAGGGCATGCAGGGTGGTCAAGAGGAGGCACACAGTGTGGCACAGGGGCGAGGGAAGGGCTCCACAGCCACTGCCTTCTTTCTGCAGCGCCAACCTTCGGTCTCCATGACTCTCCTTTACAAATCAACTTCCTACGAAGACTCAGGGCCACACAACTGGAAGCCACCTGTCTCTTCGGGGCCCAGGGTCTTGCCCCTGACTCAATTTGTTAATTTTACCTAGACTGATGGAGGCAGGACCCCAATGCCACCCCTGCGTCCCCTTCGGAGGCCCAGACCAGCACCCTTTTTGAGGTGTGAGGTAGGAGTGGGGAGCAGTGAGTCTGATCCTCTCACGGCTTCTCCACTCCAAAGCTGGAGTCCTGGGTTGGTCTGTGCCAGTTCTCTGTGAGGAACACAGATGTCTGGAACAAAGCGAGTCACAAGAACCACACAGCTTCAGACAAGGCTGGCATAGTCATCACCACTGCCCCAACACCCTGTCTGTCCATCAAGACTGGGGAATCAAGCCAGACACAGTCTTGCGATGTGGGATCAACAGTGGCTTCCTGTCCCGCACACGTCCCACCCCCAGCTTCTGTGTGTAACCTGGAGAGCTCACAAGCCACTTCAGTGAAGGCCTCTGAAGGTCAGATGCGCTCTGACTCAGCACAAAAGTCAACGTAGGTACCAACACAAGAAGGTAGGAGGCTGTGTTCCGGCTGGGTACCTCACAAAGCCGTGTGGCAAACAGGCCTGGGACTTACGGCTCGGTGTGCAGACTCCCAGGTGGGCCTGTGAGTTTTGCATACATTTTGGATCTAACACAGGACCCACAGACTGAGAAAACTATCACCACACGTTACTAAGGCACAGGTGGATCCCAGGAGTGTCTGAAGCTGGAGCTCTTAGTCTTTGCCCTGCTTAACGCACACTGTTGGGGACAGTCCATCCAGTGCCCTGCTCGGCTCCTAGCTTCGGGCCCGTGGCGATGCCTCGCTCTGGGCCTCTGTGCCGAGAGGCCTCAAGGTCCCTGTCCAGGACAGTACAAGCAGGAAAGGGTCAGGACAACCTTGTAGGAGCCCAGCTTCCTGCAATCACACACCACCTACACAGGATCCTGTCCCCAGGAAGCTGGGGGTGGGGGCTGAGCACTGGTACGGAGTCCTGCACACCTGGCTATGACCCATCTCTGCTGATGGAGACAATGTGGGACACACACACACACACACACACACACACAAAACCCTCTTCCTCTCCCTCTCTGAAGACACCATTCAGAACAGCTTCCTCACGGGTCACCCTTGTGCTAATCTCTGTCCAGTTTCACGATGCAACCCAGCCTGGCATTAAATTAGAGAAATCCTCCTGCCTCAGCTTCTCAAATGCTGACATTACAGTGTGGGACCTAAGTGGCAGTTCCAGCTAGCTTAGTGTGTGTAGTGAGTTCTCTCAAGCTCTGTGAGGACGGCACTAGACACTCAATCGCAGATGAGGCCCAGGAGGCTCTGAGGTTGAACCCCTTTGCCAGAGTCAGGATTAAAGGAAGGCCCAACCTGGGCTGGGCTTAGAGACCATGCTGCCTCCACCTTCACTCCAGGTGGGATCTGAGGCAACAGGGGGAGAGGAATGCTACTTCCAGGAGCATGCAGGCTTCTCTTGTGGTGTCCTGGGGGCAGTGGCCTCCACTCAGCCAGCCACCTGTGACAGTTCTGAGTCTATGGTCTTTAGGGGACAGTCCGGGAATGGACAATGTCCTGCAGCCTGGGCACAAATCCCACTGCACTGCTCATACGCCAGGCCACTTTCTGCTCTGGGATTCAGTTTCCCCATGAGATTTCCAAGGGGAGGGTGAATTCTGTTTCCTGCACTTGGGCTACACCAAGTTCCATGGCCAGGACCTACTATAATCTGGTGCCTGAACTGGTACCCCCACCTAGAATTTGTTACTATTCTGCAGAACTAGGGATAAATCTAGGGCCCCATGCATGCTGAGAAAATGCTCATCACTGAGTCCCACCCAGGCCATGGTCTATGTTTGAAAAGCGGAGGGGCTGGCCCCATGTCTATATAGTGGAGTCTTTGGACCGGAGGGTAGGAAGTGAAGGAAGATAACACACTCCACATGCTGGAGCCTGAGTCACTCAGCACCCCAATGAGGGTAGCCTGTGCTCCCCCCCCGCATGACTTGGAGCTGAGTGGGTGAGACTGAATGAGACTCAGTGTCCCCTCGGGTTAGTGGAAGGGAGTGTGGCGGCTGGAGGCTGTACCCTGAGAACCCTGAAGGAATAGTGTCCTTCGCCATACCAGCACGCCTACCCTTGCTTGCCCATGGGGCTCATCTGTGTAGGCCACTCTGTCTTTTCCTCAGTCAGTACTCTGCTTGCTTCTTTCCCACAAGGCCATGTGGTATTACAAGAACACAGAGGTTGTGGTCCATGAGGCCTGGGGGCTCAGGGCACAGGGAAAGTCTCTAGACAGGCTGGGATCACATGTAGTTCTGCTCTGCCAAGGTCCAGCCATGGGAGGGGGACAGTTAAAAGAAGCAGCCTCAGTTTCCCCGTCTGCACACTGAGGCTAGGCTGCCTGCCTGGGAGACTCAATCTGAAGACTAACACAGTGAGTCAGGACTTGGCAGCCACCAACTTCCCACCACCTGGTCACTCACTGTCTTCACACCCCAAGGGGTGATTTTGCCTCTTTGGACAGGTGACAATGTCTGAGGACAGGTCTGGTTGTGACAACCAGGGGCCGGGAGGGGAGGAGGTCATGATGCTATCAAATGTCCTCCACCAATGAGCCCCAACCCCAAGTGATCAGAGGTTCAGGCCTCAGGTCATTCATAGGCAACAGAAAAACAAGGTTTTTCCATGTTACATGTCAATCACACGGGGTCTGGTACACACTGCTTGAACATCTGCTGCACACCAGACCCCGCTCCAGCCCAGAGCCACACTGGTCAACTGCCTGTGCAAAGCGATGCTCTCAGGGGACAGGACACGCAGGATCCACAGTGCTTGTCAAATGTTCCCACACCCTTGCATGTACACACCACTCACTCAGACAACGCCATCCTGGCAGACATGTAGGCTCCCTCTGTCTTTGATGGACAACCCACACATTGAAAGGACCCTGTTTGTGTGCCCCATGGGACAGGTGCCCCAGGGAGTTGCTGGACAGTAAAGGATGGGACACCAGGAGCATGCCAAGTCCCACTCCAAGGACCTGGGTCTGTCCCTCAACAGCCCCCCCACATCTGCACACCAGACACCCTGCCGGCTCCATGCAGAGGACCCTGAGGGAGCCAGAAGGACACGAGACTGCAGCTGGCTCGTTCCCTGCATCACAGATAATGTAAGCACCACAGCCTTCCCACCACACCAACCTTCGGCTGCCTGGCTCTGCCGTCTTCACCAAGCTGGCGACTCCCCCCATCTGGCGATTTAGACTGAAGGAGGAGTTCGGACAAACAACCGGGCATCTGTCACCTCCGAGGCCCGATAGCTACGCCTTCTAAATCCAGCCCCAGCAGGACCCCTAGGCCACCTACTGGCCCAGTCACTCAGACTTTCATAGTTTCTAGGAACATGAAATCATGGAAAACCAGCAAATGACAGAGTGTTCCTGAGGGAGGAGACGGCCTGTGGGCAAGGTGTCTGGGTGCCAGTGGCCAGGCTGCCCTGTGCCTGCTCATGTCCAGTCATGCGGGACTGAGGACCAGCTGGGCGAAGAGCGAGTGCTGGGGTTACAGGTACACCACACCATGCTTGACTAAGGCAGTCTGCTTTTCCTATCTAAGCACAGGAATCTTTGAATCTGGGGTCCACCTTGTGCCTCCAGCACATCTCAACCATGAAACCGCCTTCAGGGGAAACAGCTGGTCCACACTTAGACTTCCTAAGGCTTACAGTTGACAAGGGGCATCTGATGCCTCAAAGGTTCCAAATGCACGCAGCTCTCCAAGAGTGATGTGGGTACCTGCACTGACATCTAGACAGCCCTTAGTACAGCCACAGGTGGCTTGTGACTCTTGTGGTGGACCCACTTGTGGCTGAGCACCCCCTCAGGCCTCATGATTCTCCCACCTCAGTCTCTAGAGCACCTGGGAATACAGGCTTGCACCTCTAGGCCTGACACACCAATGACTCTGAGGCTCAAACCTCCCATTTCCACCTCGTACTGACCAAACAATGCTCTGCAGGAAAGAGGAAATGTGTGGTGTGTCTCCGGGATACACAGAGAGCTCAGTGAAACTGGCCAGGCAGAGAGAGAGGCAGCCTGGCAGACAGACAGGTTAAAGAGAAAAAGCTTGCCCAAATTGTAAGCCAAGCGCAAGAACCAGGACTCAGTACTTCCTATCATGGAACTGGGCTAAGGGCATCATGGGATCGTTCGGTCTGAAGAAGATGATGGTAACCTCAGTGTCGGCAAGGACATGGCACAAACAGAGCTTTCCGGCTCCAAGGTGTATGTATGGGTAACACACCTGGCCATCTGGTCACGCCACCCATACCTTAGCACCTGGCACTGACCCCAGACTCAGACCTCACAGACCATGCTGAATGTGACGATTCTCTGCCATTCAGCATGTCCTTGGCCAAGGGCACATCCATCAGAATTATATCAAGCAGTCCCCAAAGTGCACGTCCTGAGTGCTCCCAGCAGGCTCTGCTGGGAACAACCTGGGTGCCTGTCACCAACTGGATGAACAAACAAATGATCACAGATCAATAAACAATGCTTGATTGGCCAGGAAGAAGATGCCAGACGGTCACATGACTAGACCAGCTCACAACAGTGGACTTTACGAATGGAAAATCAATACAAGAAAGTCAAAAACACAAGGTACCCTCAGTCCTCAGGAGTCACAGGCTGCCAGGGCTGAGGCACAGTACTGCTGGCCCGGCACCTGCCGTTGGCACCCTGTTCCTGAGGAGCACACAAGCTCTCATTCACTCTCATCCGCACTCCGTGCCAGGCACCAGGCACGTAATGGTTACACAGGCTGAGGCTTCTGGTAAGGCCACCCACACCTCAGCACCTGGCACCGACCCCGGCCTCACACCCCATAAACCAGCTGTGGGCCAACGGTCTATGGGCAAGGCCAAGACCAGCTACCTGCTTGTCCTCACAGCCACCCCAGGATGTGGGGACACACTCACAGGGTCTTTCCTGATGACATCCACCTCCAATGTCTGGGACCAGAGGGTTCGGACTGTCCTTGCACAGGCTACCTACATCTGCCAGGGGTGCTCTCTTCTCACCACCCACGTCACTGGGTCACCAAGCCACATCACCATCAACGCAGCCTGGAATCTGCTGCTGTCACCACCCACAATGTGGGGTGCCGGCATATCGGCACCCACTTCTTACCACCCACTCTGTCCCAAGCCTCTTCAGGACTCCTTGCTGGCCTCTGATTCTGCCCTGTCTGCTCAGCTGGGTCCCCAGGAGCAGCCAGGGCTACCAAGTGAGAAGCAGTCAGACAAAACAGGAGAGAGAAGACGAAAGGGAAGGAAACCGGGCCGACATCGGGGAGTGCTCACCGCACGAGCATGAGAACCCGGGTTCAGATCCCGGCACCCACGTAAAAAGCTGGGAGTGGTAGTGTGTCTGTAACCCCGGGCCTGGGGAGGAGTACGGAAGGATCTCTGGGCTCTCTGGCTGCCAGCCAGGCTCGCTGCGAGCTTCCTCAGAAATAAGGAGGTCATGGCCGAGGAAGACGCCTGACGTCAACATTTGGCCTGTGCCCGCGTGTGCTCCCCAACCTTGACCGCTGCCCCTGCCCAGGTCCCCAACAGGCCTCACTCGGTTCACTCCGCTCCGGCTCCTCAGACCCTCACTGTTGCACACGCACACACGCACGCGCATGCACACACGCTCACTCACCTGGTTGATTTTCCATCTCTCACCTTTCACCTCCTCCCAGGCTCTCTTTAATGTTTATTTTATGTATTTATGTGTGTATGGGGGTTATGTATGCCTCGGTATGCTCGTAGAGGCTGGAGGACAACTTGCGAGAGTGGGCGCTTTCCTTTCACCAAGTGGGTCGTCAGGGTTAGCAGCAAGCCCCGTTACCCACTCAGCCACCTCGCCTGCCTCTTGAGGGCTTTTCTGATCATCCACCTTCCTCAGCAACCTGCGGTCACCAACCCCCACGGCAGACCCCACCCAAGCCTGACAGTCCCCCAGTCCTCGCTGCCTCCTCCCCTCATGGAGCTGGCATATGGAACTCCATGTTCCCTGTCTGGGCCTCTGAGCATTCCTCAAGAGACAGTTACCAAGCAGAGGTTTCACCCCTCACCCTGTTCCATCCGGCAATCCTCCAAAACAAGAAATACCAAAGTCCTTACATTAGGGCCAATACATAGCCCCTTCCCTCTCAAGCGCCTAGACCCCAAGCTCCATTCTTGTCCCAGCTGCCATGTGGGAGCAAACTGGGACCCATGTGCACCACCCCCTCTGTGAGCCCAACCCAGGTACCTACTTCCTGTGTACCCACCCTGCCCCTTAGATCCCCCCACTTCCCTCCACTATGAGGGGGTATGAGGCACCGCCCCACACGGGTGTATCAAGCACTCTGAGCTCCCATTTCAGACCCCATCATCGCGCAGACTGGCCCTCCAGCCCTGCACTCTTCTCTCTCAGCAGGCTCCAGGTGAAGGCACATGACCCAGGCCTGTCCAGTCACAGTGCTCCATCTCTAGTCCACAGAGGCGGCTCAGGATGGTCACATGACCGGACCAGGTCAATGGAAACAAGACGGAAATTCCCACAGGATCTCCTAGATCAGTTCTCAACCTTCCTAATGCTGCAAACCTTTAGTACAGCTCCTCATGTCGTGGTGACGCCCAACCGTAAAATTATTTTCACTGCTACTTCATAACTATAGTTTTGCTACTGTTATGAATCATAATGTAAGTATCTAACACGCAGGTGTTTGACCCTCGGGTTGAGAACCACTGTTCTAGAGGATGCAGCTATGTAAGGCTAGACATGCGGGGCCTCCTAGAGGCAGCAGCGAATGGGAGAAATCAACCCAGGAGGCAGAACAACAAGGCGGCAACGTGGAGCCCTGAGACCAGGCTCCTGGGTCCAGCCATCAGCTGTGGCGCTTTCATTGTGGGAGCCATTTGCTGGATCATCGGGAGCTGATCCATATCCCTGCCAAGTCCCAACTGTCCCCGTGACACCCCAGCTATCAACTCCGAGCTTCCTTCACCTTCAGGAGCCCAGAGTCCCCCACACCATCACCGTCTCTTCAAGTTCCGAGACAACTGCTCTTGCCCTACTGTTCCCCACATGGCTGCCTCGTGGGCTGAGGGGTTGGACAAAGTTTTTGCCCCCTCCCTCTCTCTTTCCACACCTGATACAGACCCCAACAAACCAGAGGCTCATCCGTGTACCTGAGGCCACTCCACTGACCGGCAGCTCCTCACATACCAGCTAGACAAAGAGAGTCACGAGAGAAGAGGCCTCGGTGTTTCTGGAGCCCACTCTCCCCATCTGTGAACAGGACACTGAAACACAGCTTCCCTGCAGCACAGGACAGAGGCTTCCTTCCTCACAGCAGCAGCCCCAGCACCCTACAGTTTGGACATCTGCTGACTCCGAGCCAGAGCAGCAGCTGTGGCACAGCCCAGTAGTTTCACGGTGGGTGGACACAATTCCTCGGGGCTTTCAGGAACTTCTGGGGACTTGGCTTTGCTCTGGCGGAGGAGACAGCTAAGCTGGCAGCTCTGACTGGGGAGAGGGCTGCCCGAGAGAGAACTACAGAGAGATATCCCCAAGAGACGGAGTGTAAGAGAGGAGCGGGGCAGAGCGCCTGGATACAGCTGTGCCTGAAGGTGGGATGGACTTTCATTTTCCTTTTGCCTCAGATCACAGCCTGGCAAGACAGGCGCTTATAGACCTCACTCACACAGACTCACCTAAAGCCCCACTGTAAGTTTTAGACAAACAGGTGTTCACACGACTAAGCAAATCTATTTCCTGTCCTATGCAGAGACTCCAGGTGAGGGCCCCCTTCTGCCTCACGCAGGTGCACCTGTGTTCACACAGGACGGGCACTCTGGAGTATATTTACAGGAAGGTCCAGGCTTACTTGGCAGATTTTACCTAGAATGTCGCCAGCCAACTTCCCCTTCCTTGCTCCCTGGGAGGTGTGGCGTCACCAACACCACAGCCCGTGGCATCACCAACACCTCAGCCCGTTGCTTCACGACTGTGGAAGCTTTGCATAGGCCTATGTCCAAGAAGTGGGCAGGTACGAAAGGAACAAAGGCAGAGGCTGACACTCGGGGTGTAATGTCCCCAACGGGGTGGGCTCCACCTCTTCCGTGGTTCAGCCCAGCTGCACTGGGCTTTAATCTTGTGAGGATCTGGGACATGTCATTACAGGGTGGCACCAGGGCTCAAGAGGAGGTTGCAAGTATTAGATATGTTGGGCTCAGCACGCTGATGCCATACCTAAATTCCAGAATGGGGAGGCTGACGCAGGAGGTTCAGGAGTTCAAGATCACCTTGGTTACACAGCAAATATGAGGCTAACCTGGGCCACAACACACACACACACACACACACACACACACACACACACACACACACACACGAGACAGACACTGAGTCAGTTTTGAGACAACACACACACACACACACACACACACACACACACATGAGACAGACACTGAGTCAGTTTTGAGACGGCACCTACCAGGACCACCTCCCTAACCCTCCCAGACAGACGGTTGACCCCCTCTTCCTCCTCCTCACCTGCTCCTAGACAACAAAAGACAGATAAGTCACACGGCCTCTTAAACCCCCAAACTGCTCAGAATAAGAACACTTAACTAAGTCCCAGGAGGCACAGGGCAGATCTGGGTGAGGGTCCTTCTCCTAAGGGCTGGGGCTCTGAGGAGTCTATGGGAAGACACTGGCTACCCAGGCAGTCAAATGCCATCAGAGAGGGTCCCTCAGCATTGCTGAGCCTCAGTCTCCTGCTCTATAGAATGGGTGAAGAACCGTCCAATCCTCAGGAACCACAGTCTGCAATTGTCACATCAGCCATCAAGGAGGCTGAGAGCCTCCCTCTACCCGGCCACCTGTGGGTCCTCGAGAAGGTCAATGACACTGACCACCCAGAAGAGGTGAGACTACTGTCCAAGGTGCCCATGGTCAGAGCCTGGCAGGCCAGAGGACTTGAGAGTTGGCTAGAGACAGGCCCATCACTGAGTCCTCTATACCCTTCTCCCGGATGCTCCTTGTCCCCACAGAAAAGTGGAGGCTCAGATCCCAGAAAACAGAACAAAAGACAACCAGGACAAGAGCAGGGCATCCCATGCTCTGGAATATGCATTATCGCCACACCCACACTACACCTGGGACAGTGACCTGCCACACACCCATCGGGGGCTTTCTGATGACGAACGTAAGGCAAACAGCTGTCCCTCCTATGAGTCCTGGAGCCTGTGGCTGCACAGGAGGGCAGGGCCTGAGCTCACATCCAGGCAGAGTGAGAATCTGGGTTTGAATCCCGTGCCTCTGTCTTCCCAGACAAGTGGCCAACACACTGCACCCCTTCCCTCGCCTGCAGCTGGGACAGGAAAAACAACACTTGGAGGCAGAGGGGCCATGGGCTCCCAGAAAAACCTCCACAGAAGACTGGTCACACTCCAGGGGCTCAGCAAACACCGGTGTGCACACCAACGTTGGCTCTTGTGCCTTCTTGCCCTTGCACTGACACCAGTTTTCCCACACCATACCCCAGCTGTCTACTCTTGCAAGTGAGGACAGCACAGTGACCCCCGAGGCATTCCACTGGGGCCACCCCAGCTCGCTTCCTTGGACTGCCTCCTTCCCAGGACACCACCACCTTCACCAGCCTCTTGGTGCCCACCCTTTCCCCAAATCATCACATTAGCTCTCCAAGGGGAGGGAACAAGGTCTGCCCTGCTCGCTGTTGGACGTCTGGTGCTCAAGGCAGGGTCAGCTGCATTATGAGGCCCCTCACAGCCCATGGAGGCCAGGAGTGCCACTATTCTTTTGTGATGGCTAATACTGTCAACTTGACAAGACTGAGAACCATCCAGGAGACTGACGTCTGCGCACATCTGTGAGGGCGTTTCTGGGTTGGAGTAACTGAGCAGTTAAGACCACATGGGCAGCAGTTAAGACTGGGGTCCTAGAGTGAGTGCCAGCCTTCACACCCACGCAATACGACCGGCTGCTTCATACTGTTGCAGCCTGTCGTCACAGACTGTGCCCTCCAACCGTGGCCAAAATAAACCTTTCCTTAAGTTGCATCCCTCACAGCAACCAGAGAGTAATAAAGACGTAGAGATGATTAAAACAATCCGATGACCCAAGGCCACACCACACTGAACTGTAAAACCTGAATATGGAGATGGTCCCTGGACCTGGCCTAAGAGCTCTCACTCCAGCAGGGGCTGTGAGGTTCTTCTCTGACTCTGCTGAGAACAGAGCAAGGTACCACTTAAGGGTACCGCCCACAGCAACCTTCGAGGTGTCAGAGAAGGACAGACAGCAGGGAGAGTGGAGAAAGAGCTGCAACAGGGGCATGAACACCAATCATCTGGGAAGTCAGGGAAGAAGACAGGAAAGGAGAGGCAGCTGAGACCTAGCAAGGCTCATAAGGTCCACGGGGATACTCGATGTTAGCCAGGGACAGCCAGTCTGGGACTGGGGATGCAGGAGGAGCAGGGAGGCACACAGCTGGGCCCCACGGGGGCTTCCAGCGTACCACGGGCCTTCAGGACCAGTGTGCATTTCACAGAGAAGAAGCCATGAGAAAAAGTGACCTATCTGTGGTTTTAGTAGGAAGAGGTTGGGGGAAGCGGGGTCTTCCACGGGCATTCCAGTGCCTGCTGTGGCCCCAGTCCCCACCAGCACCAGTGCCACGCTGGCCCGCTGGGACACTTGGCAGCAACAAAGATCCTGGGAGGTGACTCCGGCTGAATGGGGCAGCAGACAGCAAGCTCCACCCCAGGGAAGCAGTGCTGTGTGCCCGCTCACCCCAGCACCTGTACTTACTAAATGCCAGGGCTCCAACAGGGACCATGTGGGTTGCATCCCCAGGAGGGGCCTGCAGGTCTTTCCCCCCCTCCCAGAGGGGGCTTTCTCCTGGACAGCCTGGCAGGCCTCCCACCCACCAGCTGAACATCCTCCTGACTCGCTGGCTTTCCTACCCCCCCCCCCCATTCCTCACTCCAACACTAAGCATGTTGTTTACTCTCAGACCTCAGTTTGTCCCTGAAGGAAAGAAAGGGCTTGGTCTCAACTTTTAACACTTTTTTCTCCCCAAACTCCAAACTCTTCACCAACAAATATGTGTTGGGTATGGTGGTATGTGCCTTTAATCCCAGCACTTGAGACAGAAACATAGGCAGGTGGATCTCTGTGAGTTAAGGCCAACTGATCTACATAGCAAGTTCCAGGACAGCCAAGACTAAATAGAGAAACCCTGCCCCCACCAAAAAAATAAATAAATAAAAAATCAAAAAGCACTGTGGGCCTATTATGTGCTTGAACAGAGTTAAATGACAAAGGGCAAAAAAGGCCTTACTGTGTGCGGGTGGTCCAGAGGATTAGTAATCCACACACTGAGTACTGGAGCCTACTCAGACCAGAGTAGCCTTCCCCCAACTCACCCTCCCAAGGCCAACCCCGGCTTCCTCTTCCTCCCACAGCCCTGGGGCAGGAAGGAGGGAGGCCTGGGGAACAGCCATATCAACATCCCCCACAGCTCCAAGAGAAAGGTCTGAATGGAACTGATGGCAGGATGTCACCCAGAGTCAAAGGAAATGGGAGAGAGGAAGGGCTGTGCACGTGTGTACGTGTGTGTGTGTGTGTGTGTGTGTGTGTGTGTGTGTGTGTGTGTGTGTGCAGAAGAAGCCAGAGACAGAGCAGGGGGGTGGGGAGAAAGAGGGATGAGAGACACAAGACAGGGCAAGGGGCACCACAGTGGGGCAGACACTGAGAGGGGGAGCAGGCAGGGGAAACTGAGTCAGGGACAGATGAAGAAGATGACTGGAGGGCCACAGGCTCAGGGAGAGATGGGAGAGGGGGGCAGGGAGATGGCTCAGTGGGTAAAGCGCTTGCTGTGCTCGTATGAGGACCCGAGTTCAGATCCCCAACACCCACATAAAAGCCGAGGCAGGAGTGTGACATCTGCAGTCCTAGCGGTGTGGGTGGGGGGTAAAGACAGACACAGGAAGGGGGTTGCTGGCCTTCCAGCCTATGGCAATGGTGGGCCCCAGGCTGAGTGAGTAACACTTTCTCAAAAGCTAAGATGGAGAACCACACAAGAAGACACCCAACATCCTTCTGTGGCCCCTATGTGCGTGTGTGGGCACACACGCGTGCCAACACACACACACACACACACACACACACACACACACACGTGCGCACGCACACGCACGCGTGCACACGCACACGCACGCGTGCACACGCACGCACACGCACACACACGGACGCGAGCAGGGGCAGGATACAGATGGTGAAGAGATAGCAAGAGGGCAACAGAGATGTAGAGAGACACACATGGAAGGCACAGGACAGGAACAGTCATTCTGAGGAAGAGGCTCTGGGAGGCAGCCTGAGGCTTCCTCAGTCCGGTGCCCACAGGGTTATCTCACGGAGCCAGGGGACTGGAGGAGCTGTGGCAGTCAGGGCTTCCCAGGGTACAGTGCCCCGAGTGCCTGTCACAGTCCCCAAAGCCCATGCTAAGGAGGGTTATCTCGATGCACCCAGAACCCTCTACTCCTGATTATTTTCTTATTAAATGGTTCAAGTCTTTTAAAAACGTATTTCCTTCGTCGTCTCCCCCCACCCCACTCCCTGATACTTTGAGAGAGGGCACAATCCAGCCTAGCACTTAAGGCTTGCCTTGACTTAACTCAAACTGCCTCCAGTTTTAAAGCATCCCCCCCTGCACATCCCACCACCCGACACACCCACAAACGCGGCAGTTCATGCACTGAGCTCCAGCACACGCACAGGTCTCACGCCTGCCAACTCTCACAGGTGTGGCTCTCCCCCTCTGGAAAACCTGCCCCTCTTCTGCCCAGACAGCTCCTCCTCCAGGATGCATCCTTGACTACCCCACCCTCCAGGATACTTCCCTGACTACCCCACCCTCCAGCGTGCCTCCCTGACTACCCCATCTTTGTACCACACCCCAACGGGTCTGGCTCCCTGGTGGCTTTGGGGGGTAGCCTTGCCACTTCCCGCTGCACCCCCTTCTCAACCTCACATCCTTTCAGGACCCATCACAGCCCCTAACTGACACTGTGGTCTGCACACATTTGTGAAGCATATGGGAGTATCTGCCTCAGACAGACAGAAAGCAACTTGAAACGGCCCGGGGCTCTGTGACGGCATGACAGGCTGGCCACCCAACCCACCTCAAGCCACCCAACCTGCTTCGGCTCAGGCTCTTCCCCAGGGATCCTGGCCAGTGTCCCATATAGAAATGGAGCTCACAGCACTACTCCTGACGGAGCTGAGCTAAGGAGAATCAACATGAAGAGCTAAGAACAGAAGGCACATGACATGGTTGTCGTCAGAGGCAGCCAGCATACGTAGGGACGTGCCTGCAATCTCTGACACTTTCCACAGAATGCCGCAGCGCGCCAAGATCCTGTGGCCACTCTCCTGAGTACACCAGCCCTCTGATGTTGCAAGTGGCCAGAAGACCTGACCGGGTACAGTTCTTTTCCTATACACACATCTGACATAGGGTTCAATTCACAAAACAGACTCAGTAGGAGATTAACAGGAATGACAATAAAATTTATTATAATAAATGTCCTGATGAAAGTTTGCGCTTTTCGGAAATTACTGAGTAAAGTCAGGTTACTTAAATCTTCAGGAATATTGGCAATTGATGTCATAACAGATAATTAGGAAGTGACTAGCGGGTATGCAGTATATATGCAGGTAATATGCATATATACTGTGGACACACAAGGCAATACGCGCGTCAAGTCCTAGTCATCAGGGCAAGTTCTCAGCACATCGCTTATTTCTAGAAATTTCCATTTAATATTTTCGGACCACTGCTGACATAGAGTAATTGAAAATTTGGGAAGATGGGGGAACTACCGGACTCTGTGATGTGGCAGCCAGAGAGAAAAGGCAGTCAGTGAGCATACTTCCAGAAGAAGGCGCGGGGCAGGGTTGAGTCCCCACAGCCTCTTGAGTCTAAACCGTCACCGAGTCAAATGTGCTCTTTAGAAAGCAGCATGGGGGAGGCATGTTAAGCACCCAGCTCCCCAAGTTCCCAGGAACAAGGGGCCCTGGCTGCTTCTGGATCTTGGCAGCAGCTTCTTCCTAGAGAGTTGCAATATGCCTTCATGCAAGACACAGCTACTGAGTGTCCAGTGTCTTCTGGGTCCAGCACAGAGGTCTCTCTCCAGGCAAAACAGACCCTGTGCATGCTGGCTGCCTCTGACGACAACCTGAATCAAGCCTGTGTGGCCTCTGAAAACTGACCAGCGGCCACCCTCAGTGTTTGGGAAATAAGAAGACCGAGCAGGGGGAGGAGACACTGTCCCTGCAGCCAGTGGTTCAGACTCAAGCACCCCAGAATCAGACGTGCATCTGCTGAGACGGAGCAGAGGGCCTCGGCTGAGGCCAGATCTAAACCCACCGAGGAGGTGTTCTGTGACTTGAGGAGTATAGTAAGATGGAGACAGACACCCATCAGAGGAGCATGGCACGGCAGCAGGGTCGGGATGCTTCTGGAGAACATCCCGGAAGATGAAGCAGTGTCAAAAGATGTTAAGCAAGGCTTTCAAATACAAGGCAGGCCCTGGCCATCCGCGAAACCCTGAAGTTCTCTGACATCAGTACAGAGTCCCGGGGCCAGTCCTGAGTGTGTAACACGGGGGACAGGTGGGGACCACAGAGATCAGGGCAGCCCAGGAAACCTGAGGGAGCCTCAGGCTGCTCAGTTTAGAACTCTGATTTTTCTCTACAAATGTCTGAATGTCAGTTCAATTAAAACCAGAAAAGCAAGCCGGGCGGTGGTGGCGCACGCCTTTAATCCCAGCACTCGGGAGGCAGAGGCAGGCGGATCTCTGTGAGTTCGAGGCCAGCCTGGGCTACCAAGTGAGTCCCAGGAAAGGCGCAAAGCTACACAGAGAAACCCTGTCTCGAAAAACCAAAAAAAAAAAAAAAAAAAAACCAGAAAAGCAGCCAGGTCCAGGGGCACAGGCCTGACACCCTAACTCCTGGGAGGCAGGAAGATTCAAAGTTCAATGCCAGCCTAGGCTACAGAGAGAGTTCTAGGCCAGCCTAGGCAACTTAGTGAGATCTTATCTCAGAAATAAAACTCGAGAAGTAGATTGGGGCTGTAGTTCAATGGGAGAGAGCCTGTCTAGCATGTGTAGGACCCTAGGTTCAATTCCCGTAACTACAAAGCCAAGTGACCAACCAAGAAAAGCCACATCGCTCAACAAAAACCACGTGAAGTAAACCCTCCCTTAGCAGGAAGAACAGGCCCAGCGGGGGAGGGGGGCAGCGCCTTGCCCCAAGTCACAGCCATCTGGAGGGAGCTGGGACCAAGAGCCCCGCTGTCTGTCCACCCTGACACTCAGGAGGAAGTGAGACAGGGAGACAGCATGAGTGGCTGATACTTCCTAACCGCTGAGGCCAGGGGCTCGTGTGCCGGGCCCCACAGCGGGAAATGAGATGGAAAGGAGGGTAAACTGTGAGGACGGGCCTTGGCCTCAAAGCCATCTCTCCACCCTGGCAGCTGGGTGACCCTGCAGCAACCACCGTGGCCATCTGCGCTCTGTGCCTCTGCTGTGGGGGGGAGTGAGTTAAAGGGCTACAGCTGGCTCCGTGGGTGTCAGCCGGGTTTGTAATCACTGCCTTTGATAAGGGGGAAGCTGAGGCTCTCCAAGAGCCTGTCCTGCTCAGCCTATGTCACCATCCCCTCCTATCCCCACTGGTACTCTACTCTGCAAACTCAGTCCAGGGGTAGCCGAGCAGCAACAGCTCCGGGCCTTGCTTTCCAGTGGACTGGTGGTACAAATGCAGGCTGTGCCAGCTCTCTGACCTTGCCAGCCTTCTGCCACAAACCAGCCTGGGTCAAGAGCCCGGTGGATGTGAGAATCCACTTGGCAGCCGGGCCACAGATGCCATCATCTCCTCAGCAATAATGGCCTCCCTGGTCCTCCCCAGCAATTTCTGGGGCTTGGCCCAGCCCTCCAGCTATTTCAAATGACTCATGCCCACAATTCCTCCTCAGCCCGCAGCTTAGGATGGGAGAGAGGGGCACCCCAGACCTCTGTGGTATGCCTGCAGCTGGGCCAGTTATGGCCCATGCAGCACAGTGCCTGCCTCACAGACAGCAAGGCCCGGGGGGCAGGGGGCAGGCACAGACTGCTGCTGCTCAGGGGAGCTTCTGGGACGTCACATGAAAAAAAAAATCAAGGCCACTCAAGCCATACCTAAACTCGCAAAAAGCCACACCACCCACACTCTAGCTACAAATACACCTACGATGCCACATGGACAATGCCCTGGCGGCCTCCAGGAGTCCAAGGCATCATCACCATGGCAAGTTCTGAGGCTGCACACCCATTCCCCCCAACAGGGACACAAGGCCTAGAGATCTCCCTTTCCCCAGACTGCTTTCGTCACCAAGGAACTCAGGGAGAATGTAGTAGCTACATCTAGTGCCTGGGACTCTGTTTTTCCAGTTCTGTCAAGCCATAGCCAGGTGACACCAGGCTGGACCTAGGGACCAGGACCTTCAGGGTAGTGTTTTAAACTCTGCAACAGGTGACTACCAGAAGCTGAGACTGACCGATTCAGAAATTGGAATCCCTTCAAGAATGTGGCTCAGGGCTATAGGAATATCTCAGTGGGTGAGAGATCATGCTATGCTAGCCTGAGGACCAGAGGCTGGAACTCCAGCCTCTCTGGGACAGGATGGGTGCGGTGGCACACAGCTTTGATTCCAGCAGATACCTGTCAGGTCCAGGCCAGCCAAGGCTATACAGTGTGACCTTGTATTAAAAAAAAAAAAAAAAAAGCCTGGCTCAGCAGTATGGGCCTGCAATCCCAGAGCTGGGGTAGTGAGTCAGGCAGGTCCCAGAGGCACCCTGGCCAGTCAGTCTAAGCCAAACGGCAAGTTCTGGGTTTAGTGAGAGACTCTGTCTCAAAAAACACAAGACGGGGAGCAACAGAGGAAAGACATACCACATCAACCTCTGGCCTCCCCCAAACCCACAAATGGACATGTGCACAGACACACACACACACACACCCTCCCTCCCTCTCTTTCTGTGGGAAGAGCACACTGACTGACCACCTCTTCTGCTGCCTCTCCTCACCGAGCACAGGGAGGGAGGGAGGGAGGGAGGGAGGGAGAGAGGGAGGGAGGGAGGGAGGGAGGGAGGGGACAGGTAGGGGCCCCAACACCAGCAGGTACTTCGGATGCCAACCACACATCTGATCCTCACTGCTCCTTACGTGCAGGTCCCAGGGACTGGCCCAATGACATACTGTCTACCCTCAGTCCATTAATGAGACGCTTGTTTTAACATGAACTAGGAAATCATCATTTATAACAAATGCATCAAAACCAGCAGGGCCTTGACTTCTTTGGAAGAGACTAAACATATTCAGGATTATGGGAACCCTCAAGCCAGGCAGGTGGCATAGGCCTCTAATTCCAGCATTCCAGAGCTGAAACTGGAGGGTGAGGAGTTCAAGGTCAGCCCGGGTTTCCTAAAACCTAGTCACGGACATTATCACAACCATCACGTACCCACAGGCAGTCGTGTGAAGTGGTAAGGCACTTTGGGAGTTTGGCAGCTCCTCAATACGTTAAGTTTTAAAGGGACCCTTTAGCCCAAGAACCCCACTCCTAGGTTAAGTATTAGACGGAATTGAAAACATACATGTACCAAGAAAAACATGTGTACAAACGTTCCCAGCAGCAGTATTAATCACAGACAAAAAGGAGCACCAACCCACGGTCCATCTACAAGTCAGTGGACAAAAAATACATATAAATGGTCTATTCACACTAGGAAATACTATTCACTCATATAAAAAAGTACTGCTGAATGCTATGGTAGAGAAACGCTATTACAAAAGGCTGTAAAGCCTATGATTCCACGAGGAACCATACAGAGAACTATCCAGAACAGACAAGTTCACGGACAGGCAGTAGGTGTCGGATGAAAGTGGTCAGGGCCCGGGGAAAGAGGTCTGGGAGCTGAGTGTTGATGAGGGTTGCTTTGGGGGATGTGAAAATGTTCTAAAAGTAGACGATGGGGACAGTGCGTGACCTAAGGATCCTAAAACCCACTCAAGAGTTCACTTCCAAAGGATGAGTCGGATGGTTAGCGGAGCAGACCTTCAGAAAGCCGTTAAGAAAACACTTAGATACGGTTTTTAAAACAAGATAGGGTAAACAGATAGGCTCGGGCAGAGGCGGGTACAGCGGTTCACGAATAACTTAACACCTTCTTTAGGCTAGAGAAACAAACCCAGTTCTGCACCTCCCGGAAACAGGGGCTGGAGAAGGGGGCTCGTCCCCAGTACGAAACCGGAGCCTTCCACCCCGATCCGCCTAACCATGCCGGGCCTAACCATCAGGCCACCCTGCTGGGATGAAAGAAATAAGGGGTGGGGTGTGGTGGGGGGAGGGCCGAGGAGCAGTGTGGACGCAGGGAGGCACGGGGGCCGAGGGGCAGCAGCCGCTTCTGGGGTGGGGGTGGGGGTGAAGGCCAAAACAGAGCAAGCCCCTTCCCCAACGCACGCGCGCGCCTGGAACCCCGCGGGGGGTGGTGGCGGGGGACGACGACTTTCTGCCGTCCTGGCTGGCGAGTCCTAGCGGCCAGGCAGGCACGTGACGGCCCGGGCCTCAGTTTCCCCCACGTGTAAAAGCAGGAAGCCGGCGGCACACCCGGCAGAGCGAGAGGGGAGGCATTCGCGTTCTAAGAACCACCGCGTCGTGGGCCGCGACCTCCGCAAGTTAACTTCCCCGCGGCGCCGCGCGGGTGGGGCTCCAGGCCACGCGTGTCTCCCTCCCGTTACCCACCCCCCCCCCTGCGGCGGCCCGGCCTGTCCGTCCGCGCTGCCCACAGTCCCCACCGCCCCGTGCAGCAGCCCCGACCCGGCACTGGCCGAGGCCGCCGCCGCCGCCGCCGCCGCCGCCGCCGCCGCCGCCGCCACCTACCGTGCCCGAATCGGCGCCCGCGCAGACTCCGGCTCCCTGCCGGCCGCCAGGGAGGCGCCGCGAGGGGCGGGGCCCCGTGTGGTGACGAAAGGGGCGGGGCCTCCTGTGGCCCCGCCCCGCCCCTGTGGCCGAGACCGCTAGACCACGCCCCCTGCCGCGGCCCTCTCGCCCAACGACTCCAGGCGAGCCGGGAAGCCTTGGGAGGCGGGACCTGGATAGGCCCTGCCCACACGGCCTCGGCCACGCCCCCGCCCCGCGGCTGGCCCTGCGGCAGGGAGGCGCTGCTAGGGGAGGGCCGCGCGTCGTGACGCAAGAGGGAGGGGCGGGGCCGAGAGGGACCCGCCCCTCTTCCTGCGCTGCCCCGCCTTCGCCTCCGCCCTGGGGGCGGGGCTCCCGCCGCTTGGGGCTGCCGCTCCGGATCCTACAACCCGGCAGGCGTACCCCACTCGCACAGCCTCCTGCAGGGTTCAGCTACTCAGGCCAGCGTTCAGACGCCACGCGGGCTGGCCGCCCTTCATCCCAGAGGGCAGCCAGCCCTAGGTGTGCATAGCAAGGGAAAAAGTTCAGGCTCGCCTCTCCCTGCGTCCTCTTTATCCTCTGTTTATACCTTACGTACATGTGTGTGTGCTGCTCCCTGTTTAAAATACATTTCTGGGACCGGAGAGATGCCTCGTTTGGTAAAGACGCTTGCAACCCCCGAAACCCACGGAGAGAAGCGACTGCACAAGGTTGTCCCTGACCTCCACGTGTGTGCTATGGCACACACACACAGAACTAAAAATAAATAAATATTTAAAATGACATTCTGGGGTTTACGAGGTGGCTCAGCGGGGTAACAGCGCCTGCCTCCAAACCTGAGAACCTGAGTTCGTTCCGGGACCCACATCATACAAGGAGAGAACAGACACCCTCGACCAGACAAATTGTCCTGTGACCTCTGGGGTGTTGTGAAACAGTATCCCCCATACCCAATACAAAAATAAATGTAATAAATTTCTATTCTAGTTACAACTAGCACAAATATACATGCACGCCAGAGAAGTCAAGGCACACAGATGTGTGTTTGTCTTCCATTCATGCGTTCCATAAAACAGTGCCTGTCCTGTGGGAGACGCTGGACTGACAGAGTCTCCACCTCGGCGAAACCAGTTTTCTACAATAAAGCCACATGACATAGCGTTGATGGAGTGCATATTTGAGATTTTGTGTGGCTAACCTGACACAGCAGCTGGGAGTTTCATACTATTCACAGGTGAAGAAAGATACCAAAGAAAGAGGTCCCAAGGGGACTTCTGCTGGGGGAGGGCTCTGTGCTGGGCTTTATGATCCTGGAAGGAAGCTGGATCCCTCAACAAGCCTTCACAGTAGAGTGTGTGTGTAAATGACCAGACTGGAATAGGGGCCTAAGCTGGTCCAGGGAGGAAAAATGGAGTTCTTACACCATAACCTGAAGTTCAGGCAGGGCGGCGTGTGCTGCTAGTCCTGAAAAGCACATTAGTCACAGCAGAGTGTGGGGCAGCAGGTGGGGCCTTGCATGAAGTTGGGTAGGCAGGACGTGGTGGAGGTGAGAGGATGCTGCCAGGCTCCTGTGCATTGGGGAAGAGAGTCTCCACCATGTCTTGACAAAATGAGGACTGGGAAGGTGTTCGTCAGGGAAGGGCGTGGCTAGCCGTGCTTTCTGTAGAGACACCTCTCTGGGTGCTCTTGGGGAGGAGCAGGCAGGGTTTGGTTCCTTCCAGGGGTAGTTAAGTATTCCAGGGTAGGCACAAGGGTGCAGAAGAAGGGTTCTGCTTCCAGAGTCGCTGGGCAGAAAAGCGAGGCACAGATCTGAGTGGAGGGCTCAAGTGAGCATTCTGGCAGCCACCCAGGGTAGCAAACGCTTGCAGGTCTCCATCCGACTGTCACCCCTGGAGGAAGTCCACTCCCCTGTCCCGCTTCTGGATCAACCTGGGAATCTGATGTGACATTGAAGACGGGTTAACAAGCTCATTTCCATCCCATCCCTGTCCCTGGACTGGGGCCTTCCAGGATGGGCACCTCCTTCATCTGCTCGATAACCCGCTTCCTTAGCGGGCTCACGGAGCATGGCGCTTAGGGAGTCTCCAGGGGATGTTTGTCAACAGCATGGGATAGAGATGTAGCACAGGTCTAACCTCTTCCTAGCACTGACCTCCCAAAAGGCTGTGTGGATGCTTTATCAATGGCTCTGCTTTCTTCAGGCACAGAGCCTGTAGGCGGAGCTGTTCAGAAGGGTACTGGGGAGTGGGAGTGAAGGATGTGGCTGAGGGATCGGTAGATCACTCTCCTAACACTCTCAAAACCATCCCCAGCACCACCAGGCTTGGCTGTGTTTTGTTTTTCATCATCTTCAACCTGCCTGTTCACGCTCCCCAGCAGCCTTCTGAGGTTTCTTATCACCACCACACACACTCTACAGGGGAGGAAACGGAGGGTCAATCAGGAAATCTGGTTTGAGGGCTACAGCTGCCTCTTAGTACTAATGCAAGCTCAGGTCTCTCTCACCTTCCCCGGGGCTCTGGCAGCAGAAGGCGGCTGGCAGTGGGTCCCTTCTCTGGCAGGAAGCAGGTGGGGTTACCATTTCTCTCTGATGGTCAGACTTCAGAGAGCACCCTTTGGTCTCTGACTCAGAAGACCTGCTGCCACGGTAATGCGGCTCCAAACAAGGTGCTCATCTCTGGTTTTTGTCCTGTCATTTTTGTCTATTTGCACTCGTGTGTGTGTGTGTGTCCAGGTGTGTCTGTCCATCCAGGTATGTGTGTCTAGGGCAACCTGAAGTGTTACATTCTGGAGTCCTATCTACCTCCTTTGAGACAAGGTCTCTCATTGGCCAGAAGCTCACCAATTAGGTGGGACTGGCTGGTGCACAAGCCCCCATCCTCCTGTCCCTGCCTCCCCAGTGCTGGGATTACAAGCACACCCTTCTCCACCCAGCATTTTCATGGGTTCTGGGCATTAAGCTCACGCCTTCATGCTCACAAGGCAAGAGCTTTAGTGACTGGTCCATCTCCCCAAACCCTTTCGGTTTTTTTTTGAAACAGGGTCTCGCTATGCAGCACAGGTTGGTCTTGAACTCATGATCGTGCTGCCTCCATGTCCCAAGAGCTGGGATTAGTCATGTACCGTCACCACCAGCTTTAAATGCTCACCTCTTTAGAGCCTCCCTGGGACACCCTGGAACCATATCCTCATGAACTCAGCTGCTGTGTGCCCTCCAGGGTCTGATGCTGACTGATGCTGACCAGTGCCCCTGAGTACTTCCAGGGCTACTCCTTCCTACTCTGCGCGCGCGCACACACACACACACACACACACACACACACACACACACACACACACACATACACACACACAACCTATGTTGTACCTCAATCTCAGAAGATATGGGTTAGGTGCTCCAACAGGGAGACACTTTGTCTTCCCAGAGGCCCTGGAGTCAATATTCAAGATCTCAGATCAAATGTGGGAGGTGGGAAGTGGGAGGTGGGAGGTGGGAGGTGGGAGGTGGGAGGTGGGAGGTGGGAGTTCCCAGCTCAGCTGAATTGCGGCTGTAAGCCCGGTGTGAGGGGCAGGACTCCAGTAGACTCCTGGAGAGTCTTCCAGAAAAGTGGGCCCTGCAACCAGCCCGTTTTCCTTCAGTGTCACCCCTAAATCATGTTTTGAGTTGAGTTTGAAACTGGGTTTTGGTTTCAAAACACAGCGTGGCTTTTCACCTTGAAGTGCTGGAGTTCTTCCCCAGCTGGCCAGGGCCTCACAGGTCCAGGACAAGCTGGAGTCAGGACCTGGGGCAGGAGAGGCAGGTTCAAGGCGCCTGCTGTGATCACCCTGGCCATGGATGTGTCCTTTTCCTCGCCAGTGTTTATTTTGCTTAGAGTCTTCTGTAGGCTTTGTTTTTCTTACAGCGTGTCTGACGTGCTTGTAAATTTGCTGGCAAAACAATAAATAAAAAAAAAATAATGACTGTTATTTCCTCCTGGGTTTTTGTGTTTGTTTTGGCAAGTGTGTGTATCTAATCTCAAGGATGCTAATTTGCCCAATGTGTTTCACCTGTCAGTACCGTCAAGAAAACATGGGTATCACTGGGCTGAGAGCAAAGGAAGGCGTTTGAAGTCCTGCTCTTTCTCCTCCCTCTCTTTCCTTCCCCCTCCTTCCCTCCCCTCTCTCTCCCTGCCCCGCTGTTTCCCTGTCCCCCTGTCCCCAGCCTCCCCTCCCCAGGGTCTCCCCCAACTCCCTACACAGTAGAGGACTTCCTTGACTATCTGATCTCCCCCCCTCCACCTCCCAAGTGTTTTGATTATAGGCATGTGGTACCACACCCAGGATTTTCTGTGCTGGGATCAAACCCAGGGATGCGGGCAGGCTAGGCGAGTATCTACCAACTGAGCTGCAGACCCAGCTCCTGTCTTCTTCCAGGACTCATCCGATCAACACAAGTAAAAGAAAACGGTCCTGTAAATAAGATCTAAACCGTCCTTTCAACAAGCATGAAATAAAAACTCAGAGTGACCGGTTAGCAGTTGAATCGGCGTCCACGGAAATCAACTTTCTCTTTGTGGAAATGTGAGATCATGGTGCATCACGCTATCTGCAGGATGTTGGAGCTAAGCAATTGTGAAGGTTAAGTTCATGTGGCTTTTGACTGTGGGCTCTGCTCTGCAACAGCACAGTCTTTAATCCCTCTGCTCAGGAGGTGGTGGCAGGAGGATCAAAGTTTCAGATTATCCTTGGCCACACAATCAATTCAAGGCCAGCCTGGACTATAATATCAAAGAGAAAACAAGGCCGCGTGCACACCATAGGAGCTCAAGGGAGTGAGAAAAAGGAGAGGGAGGAAGAGAAAAAGAGAAATAGAGAAATAAAATGATGGTAGGAATTGACAGCTCCTGGTGGGGAATCTCCGCAGCCTGCCCTTAGACTCAGTCATGGAAGATTGGTGATGTGTTACAGAGAACCACAGCTTCAGAATCTTGGGTTTGGAGGGACAGTGGGGCTACCGATGGGCAGAGGGAAGGGCAAGACCCAGAACGGAGCCATTCACGGGACACATTCTAGGCCCCAACAGAAGCACAGACCAAATACTTGTGCCTCTGGATCATCCCAGGAATCCTGGCCCACAAACAAGCCCGTCTTCTTGCCCAAGATGCTGGCCACCTTGTGGGGTAGGAGGAGAGAACCAAAGTCTGGGGAAGAGGCAGGATGTAGACACCATAGCACTAGACCCAAGGAAGGCTAGGCAACGTGACGCCTCTGCTTTGAAGCCCCAGAAAGCCCAGGGAGAGGTGTTAGGAGGCCCCACCTTCTTATTACTTTCATCTCCTGCCCGCTTGGCCTCCCAGCCTGTCCTCGCTTCTGCCCACACAACCACCAAGCTGCGGCACCCACCCCAGGATGCTTTGCTCCCTCTACCACAAGCTCTCTGCACCCGTGCCTGTACTCATGGGGCGGCAAAGCTGCCAGGCACAGCTGTGCAACCTGGCCACCACACCGGGTGTTGCTTCCACACGGCAGACGTCACAGGCTTCGACTGGCAGTCTCTAGCAGGTGACAGGAAGGTGCACCTGTTTTCTTTTAATCACCTATACATTGGTGCCATCTGGGCCAGCAGGGCTCCGCTGTTTGCTCTGCCTCGCACATAGCCTTCCCTATGCTTCAGGCTTCACGAAGCCGATTCTGGATCCATCACCTGAGCCTCTTCTCCTGGAAGATATCCATAGCAACACCATTCTTGCTACGTCCGGCTAACGTCAGTCAGTGCTAACTGCTGATAACAGGAGTCAATAATGCCTGGTAGAGATTTCCGGAAGACATGGTTCTGGGTGGACCCGTGGGTTGAATTGATTACTCAAAAGTACACTCCTTTCAATCTTCTCTGCTTAGACAGGAACATTAAAAAAAAAAAAAGTCTCAGCTGGTTTCTGCTTTTCTCCAACTCTCGCTAATGACCCACTGAGTCATGTCAGGAACAAGCCAGTTACAGAGTCAGGGAAGCTGTGGCTACAGCCGAGACTTAACTTTGTGGGACTACCTTCTGTCTACAGTATTTGTTTGTTTGTTTGTTTTTCTAGACAGGGTTTCTCTGTGTAGCTTTGGAGCCTTTCCTGGAACTCACTTTGTAGACCAGGCTGGCCTCGAACTCACAGAGATTCATCTGGCTCTGCCTCCCGAGTGCTGGGATTAAAGGCATGTGCCACCACCACCTGGCCTGTCTACAGTATTATGAGGCTGAGTTTCTGTTTCCTGGAGTGTTATAATAAAGTTTTATTTACAAACCAGTGAGTCTATTTAAGGTTCCAAGTGCAAATGCACACCGGACCCTATGCAAGTCGAGCAGAAAGTCACCTGGGGGTGGCTGGGAGGATGAGAGCTTGCTAGGCAGGCTCCAAAGCCAGACTGCCTGGATTTGGGTGCCGTCACTCACTGTGTGACCTTGGGTAAGTTCATTTCCATCTCTGAGCCTGCTACTCTTCACATGTTCAGCTGGAAGGATTATAATGCTAATCTAAAGTAGTCTCAAAGCTATAGTGAGATGTATGTGAAAACCCTAGTGGCTGTTCACAATGGCACACTCCTGTGATCTCAGCACTCAGGAGGCTGAGGCGGGAAGATCCTGAGTTCAAGGCCAGCCTGGGCTACATAGCAAGGCCTTGTCTTTTAATGTATATATATATTATTTTACATGAATGCATGTTTTGTCTGCATGAATGTATGTGCATCCCATGCGTCCCTGGAGTCTCTGGAAGCCAGCAGAGGGCATCAGATCCACTAAGACTGAAGCTATAGCTGTTTGTAAGCTGCCATGTGGGTGCTGGGCATTGAACCCAGGTCCTCTGGAAGTGCAGCCAGTGCTCTTAACCACTGAGCCATCTCGACAGTCTCTAGACCTTGTCTTAATACATAAGTAAACAAACAAAAAAAGCAAATAGTCTGGGGATGTAGCCTAGTTGGTAGAACTCTTTGCCTAGCAGGTGCAAAGCCCTGGGTTCAATCCCCAGCAGCGTAGTGGCTCACACCTCTAAGAAGAAGGCGGCAGCTCAGAAATTTAAAGTTATCTTCCACTACACAGGGAGTGCAGAAATCCAAGGTCATCCTTGACTATACAGGAAACTCGAGGCCAGCTTGGGACATACGACCTGCTCCCTCCCTCGGAAAAAATGATCTTTGTGGTGATTTCTGTGTTTATGATCGATTGTTCTAGTTGCTATCACAACTAGGTGTCGAAGGTGGACGCACACTGTTCACAGACCCAAGGGTATTTAGGCTGTGGGAACTTTTATTAGCAGGGGGAGAGGGGACACTGAGGCAGGGAGGGCTGCAGATGGGAGGGGTGCAGCTTGGATCACTTAGGGGGCTCGGCGGCCAGCACCGGGAAGCAGCCCTCATGATGCCACTGGCGGTCCCGCAGGCGACGGACGGCCTGCATCTGCGGCTGGAAGGCACCCCACTCATTCCAGTGTCGGAAGTCGCCTGGTTCCAGCAGATACTGGTAGCCACGGTAGCCCGGGTACTGGTAGCCCACCCATCTGGGAAGAGAGCAGGAAAGGTGTAGAGGCGCCCAGAGTCCCCTCCCCAACCTCTTTTTTGCTACCCATCTTGTAGCTAGTGTCCCAGGAGGGCTCACACATCTGCCCTGGCTTGGCCCTTTCTGTCCCATGCCCTGGGGCATGGCCCTCCCCTTTCTGATAGCCTCAGTATTCTCCTCTGAAAGGTGGGCACAGTCATGTGGCTGCTGTTTTGCGCACGCTTGGGGACCAGATGGAGGGAATGCCCCCACTGTAGGCAGTAAGTCGACACCCACGGGTCCAGGAAGAACAGAATCCAATGCATGAGTCTTGAGCTCTCTCTCAGGCGATGAGGACAAGGCATCAAGAGCCATGTCTCCAAACCTGGGTGTCTTTCATATGCAGTGAGTCGTCTCTCTGGCTGCTGTAAGCACTGTCCAGCGTCAGATAACCTGGAGCCAAGCCGAGACGCTGAGCCACGTGGGGTGTGGATGGCGGTGGCTCCACTCCCTCCCTTTCTGTTGAGGACTCACTTCATTTGATGGGTGAGCGCAGCACAAAGGTGCCCTCACCAAGGAATGGTACAGCCAGCGATTCTATGTTCAGCCCTTGCCTGGACCCAAGCCAGGTCTTCCCACGCCCTTCTCTGACCCATTGCAGGCCACTGGCTCGTTTCTGTGGAGGAATAGCCAGGGCCCATTCAGTTCCTTCCACCCTGCTAGAGGTGGGTAGCCCAGGCTCAACCATGTCCACACTGTACAGGGCACATTGGTGTCTCTAGTCCCGGGCAGAGGAACCCTCTCTAAGCAGAGAGTGACCTCAATCCAAGCCTCCCCTCTGTGTGCCCAGCATGTGCCAGGCTCTCAGACAAGACTCTGAGGGGGATGGACGAGGACACAGGTTGAGGGGAGAAGGGAAAGGGAGCTAGGGAAAGGCTGCCATCCCGCAAGCATTATAGGAAGGCATTAAAAAGGACACTCGTCTCCAGGGGCCAGGACTTGACTCTCCCCAGGTTCTTGAGAAAGTAGGGTTAAGGGCTCTGCTTGGGAACCTCGGATCCCAGGAATGAGGGTGGATGAGGAAGAGGCCTCACCCACCTACTGTGCAGCCAGCAGCACTGAGATGCAGACAGGGCACCAGCTCACCCAGGGACCTCTGCTGGACCTACCCTCTGTCCACATCAGTTCTGGCCAGGGCCCCATTACTCTTGAGCAGCTGAGAGTCTCTCCACTGTGGATAGTACTTACACGGAGGTGGAACTTGTCACATGCCACAGAGACATGTGATCTGTGGGCGGAACCCCAGGACCCAGTCCTAAAAGACTCTGTGTGTGTGTGTGTGTGTGTGTGTGTGTGTGTGTGTGTGTGTGTGTGTGTGTGTGTATGTGTGTGTGTGTATCTTTGTGTATCTCTGAGTGTCTGTGTGTGTATCTGTCTATGTGTGTGAATAGGGAGGGGGATTATGAGGTCTTTCCCAGGGACCTGATGTGACATTTCATCTCTGGCAGCCTTAGCCTCTGACTCTGCACTTGCTGCGGGGACCCAGAACCTGGATGCTTACGTGCCACCGGAGACGGTCACACTGCCCACACGGTCACAGAAGCCATACACCCAGAGGCTGGGCACGTCATCCTCTTGAATCTCCATGGTGTTGCCCTTGAAGTTGGCCCCTTCAAACAGGCAGATCTTATGCTCCTGGGAATCCTGGGGAGGCCAAGACCAGTCAGAAATAGAAGCAGATGGGGGGGGGAAGGGGTGAGGAGGGACCCCTGGGGCTTGCCCAGGGAGGACCCTCCTCACCTGGGAAGAGGAGATAATGGTTGCTACATCTCCGGTGCCCAAGGATAAAATGAGATCATCCACACAGGCTCAAGTCCATATGTGGAAATGTGTGGCATCACCCTGCAGCAATACAGAGGCCCAGAGAGGGCAAGCATATTGATTTACATCACACAGCCAGCAAGGGAACGCACCTTTCAGAGAGGTGCCATTTCCAATTCTCAGCAGCCTCTGAGATATTGGGGAGGCCCATTCAATGTCTTTTCTATATGAACTTCTTCTAATCAGAGTGAGCTACAGTGGACCATGGGGTTGTGGAGCATGGATCTGGGTTCGAGTCCTGACTGTAGTCCTTATGCCTAATACCTTGGGCATTTCCCTCTGTCCCTCAAGCCTCAGTGCATTCTGCCATAGAATGGGTTTGCTGGCACTTCACCCATGGGACTGTGGGTAATAGACCTGGAAGAGACTGAGGTACACCCTTGAATGTCAGCATTAGGAGTTCTGGCTGGGACTGGTGGGTTTTCTTTTTTGTTTGTTTGGTTTTGGTTTTTGAGGTGCTGGGGCGGAGCAGGGAATCCCGATCCTGCTGCATGCTAGGCAAGTGCTCTACCACTGAGCCCCAACCCCAACCCACACTGAGTCTTAACGAGTGAAATTCCACGGAGATGAACACCCAGCGGCGCACAGCGAGGCCCAGCCCATCGCGAACAAGCTGGGCAGCATGAAGAACTTCATTTTCCATGTTTGGGCCTCAGTTTCCTTATTGTTGTGATGAGTGTTGTAATGGCTTCTGTCTGCTAGGGCTGCTGCTGCACAGACCCCACAAAAGGAAGAGAACTCACTGAGTATACAGCAGGTGCTCAAAAGGGGTGCTTTAGTCACCGCTGTTAACTAGCAACAGGGGGAGGGCAGGGCACAAGCGCATCCTTCGGTGAGGCACAGTGGAAGACTGTTAGTGAAGTAAGTCAGTCAGCTCTCCCAGAGGGAAGGGAAGTGGATCAAGGGAGGTACCATAGGAGGAGGGAAATTTAGGAAGGGCTTTGTAAGTCAAGTAGGAGTATGAGAGCCAGAAGAAGGGAAGTAGGGCAGAGGTCAGACTGTGCAGAAGAGAAGGCATAGACAGAGGCTGCTGTGCAGGACAGCAGACGTCCCTGAAAGGGGATGTGTGGTGTGAGGTAGGGAGGGGACACAGGAGACATGATCAGCAATGCAAGGCCACTATTTAATCAATGCCAGTGACTGTTATCTATAACTGTCGCTGTCTTGAGGACCTTGAGGAGGGTCAGCCAGTCTGTGGCCCCCCACGGTGATGGAGGTGAGACCTCATCGTCCCCATAAAGCCCCGTGGGACCCCACCTCTCGGACACACCTTCCTACTCTGCCCCAACCCCATCTGCTCCTGCTGCAGCAGCCACGTCTGTCCAGGTGCTAATGTTTAATTTCTTTGGCTACTCTGAGCCTGCGGCAGAACTCTGCCTTCACCGGCCCCTGCACAGCTTTTCCTCCAGCTCTCCTTGGGCTGACTCAGCTCTTAACCCTCAGGTGCTGGCTGCCCTGCCCACTGCCAACCAACCCCAGTTCCCCCCAACCCATCCATCCACCCCAAGCAGCACAGGCAAGGTTTCTGGTTACAGATGGGCTTCCAGGGCCTAGGGTGGAGCCGGCAGAATCCGGCCACCCTGAAGTGCCTAATAGGGTCTCGACTATGTAGCCCTGACTGGCCTGGAATTCTCTCTGTAGATCAGGTTGGCCGTAAACTCTCAGAGATCCGCCTGCCTCTGTCTCCCTGGAAAGGTGTGCACCAACAATGAACAGGCTTGATTTTGGAAATAACTCTAATTTTCATGAAAGCGGGGACGAAACCCAGACAGGGAACCCAGGAGTGAGGCGTGTGGGTTATGTGGTGGGCGAGGTGCTCAGGAGAAGGACAGTGGTGGCCCAGGACTAGGACTGTCACAGGGGACACAGAAGACAAGTCAGACCACTAGACCATGGCCGTAAGTGTAAGAGGCCACCTGGGGTCCGGGGTGGAGGTGGGGTGAAGGAAAGGGGCCAGTGCCCCTAGCTGCACCTGTAGATTCGGAACTAAGTGATCTGGGGTAAGGTTGGGTGTTAGGAGTTTTTCAGTTTTTCTAATATATTTTTATCTAAACAACTATGTCTAAAATACGATCATAATTTTAATTTGGCCAGTGTGATCGTGAGAGCGTGATCTTTCACACTTGTGAGGAAGACATGGTGGTGTATTTAAAACCAGGAGTGTGTCTCCTCAGGCTTATCGCACATCTCCATCCAGACCAGACAAATCTCACAGGTTCAGTAACTACGTAGGATCTGATTGTGGTGGTGCACGCCTGCAACCCCGGGAGAGACATGAAGCCTGGGCTACGGGGTGGGCCCTGTCTCACAACACAAAGCAACACACACAACAACAACAACTACAAATGGTTAGTGCTTGCTCTATCAGAGAGCATCCTCTAGAGCAGTGATTCCCAACCTTCCAAAGCTGTGACCTTTCAGTACAGTTCCTCATGTTGTGGTGACCCCCAACCATAAAATTATTTTTGTTGATACTTCATAACTGTAATTTTGCTACTGTTATGAACTGTAATGTGATTTTTTTTTTGGAGAGAGAGGTTTAGGCAAAGGGGTCGTGACCCACAGGTTGAGAACCATGGCTCTAGCGGTTACCGTTCATTGGCACAGCCCTAGTTGAGCATGCTTCCCAGCTGCACCCATTACACAGATGGACATACAAGGCCTTCAAGGGTTTGAAGCTCATCTCTGAGTTCTTACAGTGTGCTCTGCGAAGGCTGAAATCTAGCCTGGGATTCTCAACGTGCGGCGAGCACTCTGGCTGCCTAACCCACGGCGACACATTAGTAACGCCTCATTGTCCCGGGCGGGCGAGCCTTCATTAATGCGCTTTCTTCACAGACATTCCCACCTCAAGAGGTGAGAGTCGGTGCCGTCAGAGCCTGGCACGCGTGAGTAAGAAGTAATTGGCTCATGACTCATAATCAATTCATAATCCTGGAACAGCTACACACCATGTGGGACTGTCTCCACGATCTGGATTCATCTCCTTTACGCTGATCTAAACATCACAAAGCTAATTCGGCATGTTCTCAAGATGTCACAACTGTCTTCCCCCAAAGTCCCTTGCTTAGTCACTTTACAACTTGCTTCTTCTTCTTTTCTTTTTTTGCAACGAGGTCTCACTTGTAGCCAAGGCTAGATTTGAACTCAATCCGCCTGCCTCCGCCTCCTCTGTGCTGAGATCGTGGGCCTGTGTCACCATAGACCTCTGTCCCAGTCCCAGCCACTCACCATCCTGACGGGCCGGAAGGACATGAGCCGGTCGCTGCGGTAACTGCTGGTCCAGGTGTCCCAGCGTGGGTATTCGCCCTTCTCCAGGACAAACATCTCCCCACGGAAGGCAGATTGCTCAAAGGCCACCCAGCTGAGCACAAGGAGGACCAAGAGGGACAGAAGCAGAAAGGTGAATGCGCCAGCAAGTGCCCTCCCCAGCACAGCAGCCCAGGCACCGAAATGAAAACCCGAAGTAGCTCCAAGGGGTCTGGGTTTCATTCCGCGCTGTACCCCCTACTTTTGTGTGACTGCAGACAAATGACTTTTCCTCTCCCAGTCTTCATCTCTTTACCTACACTAACATTTTCTGGAGTTGGCAAAGGATGAAATGAGATACTGTTTGTAATTATCTGAGCAAATTATTTTAGCACATATGGGATTCACACAGGCTTTAAATGCTTTAAGGACCTGGGGCCCACTAACTTACCAAGAAATATTTTCTTTTAAGCTCACTAATAGCTGGGAGAAAGTCTCTGCTTGCTGCTAGTGTGGCTCTAATACCTACTGGTCGCTTCTTTCCAACCATGAGAGCAGCAGACACTGGCCCCAGCCCTGCAGGCCAGGGTATGAAGGGCTGCTTTGGGTTCAAAGCAAACCTTCTCATAGGTACCCAGGACTTACAACAGAACTAGGTCTTCGATTGCCAGAGTGGTGTAAGCTTGTGTTCAAAGGATCATTTAAAATAAAACACAGGAGCTGGGCATGGTGATGCACCCTGCAATCCCAGCACAGTAAAACACAGGAGCCGGGCATAGTGATGCATCCTGCAATCCCAGCACAGTAAAACACAGGAGCCGGGCATGGTGATGCATCCTGCAATCCCAGCACAGGGAAGAAGCAGCATGATCATGATATCTGTGGCCAGCCTGGGCTACACAGTGAGCTCCTGTCTCCAAACAAGGAAACAAAATCAAAGGAAGCAAATGTGAGTAGTCCCAGAAGTTCAGATATGAGAGAAAAGTGAATTCACATTTGCTGAGAACTAGCCTGGCAGCCAGGAGGCCCACAGTTAGGGTGGGGGGTGCAGAGAATGAGTCTGGTAGTGAGTCTCAGGCACCTGCTGAATTTTCATGATGTGGCAGCTTGGTCTTTCACAGAGAGTAAACTGGACATTTAAAATAGCGGGGGTTTTTTCATTGTGGTTTGATTAGGAAGATTAGGGTAAAGATTCTGTAGGGGGGGGGAGGGGCGTGATTCTTACTCTATGTGTTTGGAATTCTAAGGGACCAAGAGAGACCCAGTAGAACATCACTATGAGTGTTGTCTTCCTGAGGGCTGCTGGGACGGTCTCACCAGAAAGATGACAATGGGGAGACATCATCATGGGCTGAGAAAGAAGCACCCCAGGAGCCTCAGGATCTTGTCTGAGGGATGAGCCAACCACAGTGAAGAAGTGACAGAGCGGGAGATGTGGACCTGTCCTCAAAGAACGCTACTGAGGTTTTGTTAGCAGACTGGAGGAGAAGAGCAAAGGATGGATGGATGATGGTTGGGTGGATGGATGGATAGATGGATGGATTGATGGACGGATGATGGATGGATGGCTATAGATGGATGGATGGCTATAGATTAATGAATGGATGGATAATGGATGGATGGATGGATAGGTGAATGAATGGATGGATGGATATGGTTGAATGGATGATGGATGGATGATGGATGGGTGAATGGGTGGATAGATGATGGATGGATGGATGGACAAGTGAATGGATGGATGGACAGGTGGATGGATGGATGGATATGGTTGAATGGATGGATGGGTGTATGCATAGAGAGAAGAACAGGTGGACAGGTGATGACAGGGGGATAGATGTGTAGATGACTGAGTAGTTGGATAAATGAACAGATGGATATAGGAATGGAAAGACGGATAAAAGAGAATGGATGGATACCAGACTGATAGATGGATGGACAGATGGATAGTGACACATGTGACGGACAGAATGGGTAGATGGGGCGGGAACCTCAGAAGCTGGTGCCACACAGGGATGAAGACCAGAGACCAAGGGAAATGACAGAGCTGAGATCTAATCCCAGCTCATCATTGACTTACTCACCACATGACTTGGAGCCGTCACTGAGGGTCATTAAACATCAGTAAAAGAGGAAATGACTGCCTGTGCATCACTGGGAAGTCTGAGGGTCTGAAACCGGGGCACTCGTGGAGCAAGCGGACTCAACACAAGGCTCCCACGGTAATCTCATCTATGACTAGAGATGGGGAAACTGCTGCTTATGTAAAGACAAGGCAGATGTGGTCTAGCCTCCTGCTGCCCTCTCTCCACACTCCTCTGTCCCCTTTGGGTAGCCCATGAGTCAACAGTGTCCCGGTACCCATCCTCATTGCCTATGGCTCATCTGAGCCAGAAGCAAGAAGAGGAGGGCATGAATCAAATGGAGCCTCAGGCCTGAGAGGTAGTACCCAACCCAGTCATGCCATGATGTCAGGTTTCAGGCTGAGCTCTCCCAAGTCTCATGGTACATGTCTCACGGCACATGTCCCCAGTAAATTTTTCTTCTCTCCTTCCCCTGCTCATCTCTCTTTCATCCTTTCTTCCCACACACTTGCTGATCCTGACCCAGCCCTTGCTCCTGGATCTCAGACCTATATCTGTCCCTTTTGGACACAACCCCCTGAACACCAAAGAAAGAAAGAAAGAAAAAGGACATGGGCATAGCTGTCCGTCGTCTGTCTTTTTGGGGAGAAATACTCTGGCTTTGAGTCATCAGCATCCCAAACATTCCGAAACCTCAAGATGGCCACATCCAGCAGTTCCTGTCCCAAACGGGCTTTAGGGGATGGGTGGGGCTGAGTTAGGGTTGACCACACCAGGGATGGAGTGGATACAAGAGGCATGAGTGGTCCCCAAAACAGAACATAGACCATGGTGTGCTGCTGGAACTCACAGGGAAGCGGGAGGAAGGTAGATGGCCATCACTGTCGCCTGCCTGCCATGCTTGAATGTCTACGGTGCCAACCCCACTCTGCCTCAGAATCATTCTGACTCTCCTTGTTTAGAGTCGAGAAAGCAGGCTTGGAGGTGGAACAAGATACAGGAAGGAGTGAGCATTGGGAACCCAAGTAGGTCCAATCTCAATCTGGCCTTGAGCCCAAGCTGGTGCTTCCTTTTGTACTGTGGGCAGTTTGAGATGCCTTAAACATTGGCTGGCCACACCCCCTGGGGATTTCATGGTGGAGGAAAGAAGAGCAGAGAGGTCACGATGGCCTCAGCTCCTGGAGCTAGCCCTGGGGAGCTAGCTCACTGCTTCTGAGAACTGGAAGTGAAATCCAACAGCCTATGATGGATGTGGGCTCTGCCACTCAGCATGGGGTGACCTCACCCATTGATCTCCCTGTCTGTTGACTGGGGAAGGGGTTAGCCCTCTCTCAGACAACTTGGTGTTGTTATAGGTGACGTGCAATGCATTTGCTTTTCACACTTATAGATGTTTGGGAGAGGGGATGGCTGGGGACATGTGGTTCCTCCCATGGTAGCCTTGCACTGTTTAGGTCCCCTCTGAGTCTCAGTTTCCTCTCTATAAGGGATGCAGAGAAGCTAGACAAAGACCAAGGAGAGACTACTTGGTGCCAGGCTAATAGAGCTGCTTTGTGGCAGAGTGCATCCCTCCCCCTCCAGCACTCACGGTCCTGAGATGACGATCAGGCTTCGTACTCGGTCAAAGCCACGGTCCCCCAGGTTCAGACACTCCCCCGAGAATTCAACCCGACGGCCCTGGAAGTTTTCCTGCTCAAAGACGACCAGCTGCAAAGAGAAACCGCCCAGTCCGGGAGGGCAGATTGAGGAGTGGCCTGGCTCCATGACCCTGACCCCTAACCAAATCTGAGAGATGAGGGGCTCAGATCCAACAACTCCTGAAAGGCATGTGTCAATCAAAGCAGGTAGGGCCTGGATCTCACCAGGATGCCATGAGCCTCAGTTTGTGAATGAGCCTACCCTCCGGTCTTCCCACTATTGAACTCAAGATCAGTACCATAGTCAGGTGTAGGAATGGGGCCCTGGGCCTCCCAGTCTCCTCATCCAAGGACTCTCTGTGTAGCCTAGACTGACCTGGAATTTATTCTGTAACCTGGGCTAGCCTTGAACTTGGGATCCTCTGGCCTCTGCCACCGAGTGTTGGGACTAAGTGTGTGTGTGTCACTGGGCCCAGTCCTTCTAGTTCCTTCCCTGTGTTATTTCTCAGCCTGGCATGACCTCTTCACCGGGAGTCTCCAACTTGGATCTTCCAATTCCTAACTCACGTTCCAGGCTACATGTGTGGTTGTGACCCTGTTCTAGGTGCAGAAGCCACTTCACCAGGAAGCCTTCTGGGCTTGCTCCTCCTTTACCCTGTCACAGGGGCTGAATGCCTCCCTGTGACATCCCTCACAGTCAGGTACAACCCTGGGAAGTCACCACTGCCTCTGAGTCTCCCTCCTCCACCTCCTCCTCCACCTTCTCTTCTTCTTCCTCCTCCTCCTCTTCCTCCTCTTTTTCTTGTCCAAACCTCTACCCCTAAAGGGCTCCTTCCGGGCAGAGCAGGGCATGAGCTGTTTTCTTATTTGAGGGTCCAAATACAGGTAAGGCTCACTAGTCCATAACCCAGCGCACAGCCAACCCCTCCCTCTCATTTGGATTTTACACATTTTCTGTCCCACACAACAACTCTGCCGTTCAATGGTGTCCAGGCACCTATCTGGCACCAGGCGCAGGCGGCAGATGCTTGGAGTTGGGGAGATCATGGGGTGGGGAGGAGACAGGGTCCTGAGGAACCCCTAGGGCCAGGTAGAGGGTTTTCACCAAATCTTAGCTTCTATATAGATTGTGGGTTTGCAGTAGGTGTTTGCTACCTTGTTAAAAAGCAAATTTAAGTTAATGATTAAATTCAATTTACATAAAGCAAAGCCAGCCACATCCAGGTCTGGTGTGAGTCATAAACCAGGTGTGGCCAGGGCTGTACCTGAGGGTGAAGCCACCACAAATGAAATCTCAAGGGCAGAGAGTCTGGCTCCCCAGGAGTCCTGCAATCTGGACCCTGGGGGAAAGTTTCCAGGAAGATCAGAGTGGCCTAGTGGCCTGGTGGCCTGGTGGCCTGGTGGCTCTCCTGGGATGAGTGGTTCCTGCCACCAAGCACACTCCTCTCCTGTTCCTGGCTTTGCCAACCTCTAAGTTCCTACATGCAGCTGGCCTGGCAGCAGGTGTCTTGCATCAGGAGGAGTGTTTCACATTCTGGTGGATTCCCTTTTCTTCCAGGCATGTGGAACCCCTGAGGTTCCCAGACTGTCTAGGAAGGAAGAGGCTGTGGAGGATGGAGAGCAGGCCAGGGAGGATGGGGAGCAGGCCAGGGAGGATGGGGAGCAGGCCAGGGAGGATGGGGAGCAGGCCAGGGAGGATGGAGAGCAGGCCAGGGAGGATGGGGAGCAGGCCAGGGAGGATGGGGAGCAGGCCAGGGAGGATGGGGAGCAGGCCAGGGAGGATGGGGAGCAGGATAGGGAGGATGGGGGTCAAACCAGGGAGGATGGGGAGTAGGCTAGGGAGGATGGAGAGCAGGCCAGGGAGGATGGGGAGCAGGCCAGGGAGGATGGAGAGCAGGCCAGGGAGGATGGAGAGCAGGCCAGGGAGGATGGAGAGCAGAAAGAGTCAGAGGAAGGAAATCATAGAGAGGCAGCGACTCAGAAACATAGAAAGGAGAGAAGATCTGCAAAGGGGAGAGAATGAGGGAGGGGAGGAAGAAGAGGAGGGATGAGGAAGATGTGGATTGGTAAGCCTCCCGTCCTTACCCTGTAGCTCCCAGGAGGCAGGTCCCCTACTTTGGCACTGGGCCTGGGCACGGAAGCTGGGACCGGGGTGGGGCCAGGGGCTGGGGCCGGCCCTGTGGTTGGGCCCCCCTTTCCCTTGCCATCAGACCCCGGGTTCACTGCCGTGGTGGTCGTGGCCTTAGCAGCCTGAGACATGATTTCCTGATGCTGCAAAGAAAAAGAGAGCTTTGGGCTGGGTGATTTGGGGGTGGCCATCCCCAGCCACCCCACCCTTATGCTTCTCATGCTCCTTCACAGACATCAACTCTGCCTGGGAAACAGAAGCGCTGACGCAGTCCCTCCCCTGAGCTGTGTCTGTCCATCGAGCCCCGCACTCCGCTCTTCCCTCCCTTGGCCCTGTGTGCTTGTTAGCTGTCACCTGTGTTTGCAGCATGGCTCTGCCTTGCCAGATGAGTGACAGTCACACTCGGGAGTGCTCCATCAAATACGATAATGGGTGCCTCACACCCTGACCTTAACTATGGGCTAGCCAGGGGTCAGGATCCCCCTCTAGAATCTAGCTGGAGTAAAGGTGTCCAGCAGCCCACACTGCAGTCAGCTCCCACCTCAGCCAGCAGATGGACCGGCAGACACCTGGGTTACTAAATGCAACCTTGTAAACACTCCTGTCCGGGACAGCTCCTTAGCACTTGTCTCTGTGCCAGGGGCATGGGAGCTGCCCAGCCAACATCTGCTCAGAGAGCGAGTGCAATCGTGTGTGTGTGTGTGTGTGTGTGTGTGTGTGTGTGTGTGTGTGTGTGTCCTGAACCTCTCCCAGCCATCCATCCGACCCTGGCATCCTCTGAGGGCAGATGTGGGCGTGCAAATACTAGCCTGGCACTTGGGTTTGGGAGGGTGCAAGAGGAGGGAGCAGCATGCTCCCGACGCTCTACACCCAAACTGTGCCTTGTGGGCGTTGGGTGGAGGGGACTCTGGTCAGCTCCACGGGCCCCTCAAGAAACACAGCCTTCTTGGCGTGGGTCTTTGCACTGTCTGCTGATAACTTACTAACCACTGGAACCCCGGGGCTGCCCAGAGCAAGCTCCTTGGGTCCAACTGGGTTCCGGACATCCTTTCTCTAACTAGGGCGAGCCCACACCTCCCAGCCTCCGGCAGGAAGACTGGCTGCTCCTGCCCACACATCTGGGCCACATCTGGGGGTTTCAGCCGCCCTCCACCTTGTCCCCAGAAAGCACTCCCCAGAGGCTGGGCTTCTTTCCCAGCATGTGTTCATTCTCCCCCACCCCCACCCCCTCTCTCCCCTCTTCTGGCCCAAATACTTCCACCACTGCCTCCCTCCCTGCCTCCCTCCCTGCCTCCCTCCCTGCCTCCCTCCCTGTCTCCCTGTTTTGTTGTTTTGAGATAGGATTCCCTCTCTGTAGCCCAGGCTAGTCTCCAATTCTCAGCAATCCTCCTGCCTCAGCCTCCTGAGTGCTGGCTAGACAAGCGTGCATGAGCAACAGCTCTGGGTTTTGCTTCATCTCCGTGTCTGCTTCCTCCCAGTTCTTCAACACCCCCCCCCACTCTCTTTCTGTTTTCACCCTCCCTCTCTTTATCTCCACTTTCCCCCAGTTCCCTGGCAGAGTGGCAGTCCCCTCTTACCTGTGTTGGAGGACAGGCGGGTGCTGTGGGCGCCTCAGGGCCGACCCCCCATTTTATAACCTGGCAGACACCAGGGTCTATAGTGTGCAGCACAAAGAGGTAGCTGGCTCAGCATGCCTGGACAGGGTCCAGGGCCAGCTCTGCCCTGGTACTGCACAGGCTAGCACTTTCCATTGTGGGGCAGGAACACAGAGAAAGCCTGGCCCCAGCCCTGTTCTGACTACAGCGTCCATTGCCCTGGCTGGACACAGGCCCAGGGCCCTGTTGGCTGCCAGCCTAGGATAGGGAAGGGGCACCAGGGAGGATGGCCTGAATTAGAATCCTGCCTCAGGCACCAGACACAGTTTCCGTGGCTTCGGAAGTCTCTCCCTCCGGGGTCTCAGTCTGAAGGTCCAGGTGACATGTCTCCCTGCGGGATGCCGCATAGAACTGAGCGTGAACGCGTTGCGTAAAGACAGAAGGGCTCTCAATCCACGGCCCCGTTCCTGAGCACTTCTGTGTGTTCGCAGCCTCTGGGTTTGTGATCGGCTCCGAAGCACACCTGCTTTCACTGTACCCACTTCTCAGATGTGGAAAGGCTGAGTACAGAGGCCAGTACTGGCCAGGGGAGGCAGGCAGACTTTGGCCTGCATGCTCCGTCTCAGGCCATCTGACCTTGGCCCTGACTGAGGTCTGCCTGACATCCCGTTTCTAGTGTGTTGGTGGAGTGGGCTGGGTCTCAGGTTCGAGTATTTGACATTCAAGGCCTGGGTCCTTCCCAGCTGCCCATCAACCACCCGGGACTGACCCCAGGGGTGCTGCCCAGGGTCAGGGACATGGAGTCTCTGAGCAACCTCATATCTCACTGCACCTAGCTGGGCAAGGGTCCGGTGCTTAATGCATGTCCTGGGCCCTCACAGGCTCCCGACAGTGTCAGGATAAAATGGGGGGGTGGGCGGTGCTCCAGTGTTCACTGAAGAGGGTGGAGAGACAGGGGTGATGGACATCCAAGGTGAGGACACAGATCAAAGGGTGAAGAGTGACAGACAGAAAGGGAGGTGGGGGAGACCACAGAAGGGAGAGATGGAGGGAGCCCCAGGCAAAGGAGAAAGCAGGGCAGCCATGCAGCCTGGTAGACCAGTGAACCCCAACAGAGAAACTGAAACCCACACAGAACAGGTTTCAACCTTGTCCACAGTGTGAACTCAAAGTGGACGACTGTGGCATGTCTTTAGCCCCAGTGGGGTTACATCCATCTTCTGAGAAACTCTTTTTCCTTGGGACGTCCAGGACCCCCATGGAGCCTACCTCTGTCTTGTGGTCACTCTGGCCTGGAGCCAGTGCTGGCCCTGCCCTTCTACCCATGAGCCACTCTCCCTGCCAGCCTCCTCTCTGCCTTTCATCCTGGGCCAAGTCCTTGAAGGGCAAGCTGGGAATCACAGGATGGGGCAGCCACTGGGAGTCAGGCCAAGAGGCTTGTGGTGGGGGCCACCCACAGGTCTGGGTTTCAAAGGGCAGGCATCTGGGGCAGTTTCGTCCCCCTACCATCCTGGCCATGGGCAGCTTGCCCAAGGTTCTGGGAGATGGGAGCAGCCTCCCTTGCTGGGTGGCTCTTCTCTGAGCATTTTATGACTCTTGACAGCCTTCAGATGAACCATTTACAGACAAGTTGGTGGCTCCTTTGTCCCTTCCAGCCCTCTTTCCCATCTGCCATGTGGAACTGGCACTCACGTTATTCTTTATTTCTTTTTATTTTATTGAGACAGGGTCTTGGGGCTGGAGAGATGGCTCAGAGGTTAAGAGCACCGGCTGTTCTTCCAGGGGTCCTGAGTTCAATTCCCAGCAACCACATGGTGGCTCACAACCATCTGAAATGAGATCTGGTGCCCTCTTCTGGCCTGCAGGGACACATGCAGACAGAGTACTCTATACATCATCATCATCATCATCATCATCATCATCATCATCATCATCAAAGACAGGGTCTCATGTAGCCCAGGCTGACTCCAAGCTCTCTATGTAGCTGAGGCTGGCTTTCCTGCCTCCACATCCCAAGTGCTGGGATTACAGGTGTGCATCACCACGCAGGGCTGTGGACTCCGGTCCTTCTAACCTCCTGAGTCCAGACTCTTAGACGCTCTCAGTTCCTGCTTTGGGGGAACCGTCATTCATAATGATAAGCACTTCTTCTGTTAACAAGGATGGTAAAAGTGGCCAAGACCCAGCTCACGTGGAGGTCAGAGGACAACTTGAAGGAATCAGTTCCTTCCGTCCATCACGTGGTCCTGAGCATTGAAGTCGGGTCATCAGGCTTGGTGGTAGGCACCCCTTTGAGACATCTCATCAGCCATCAGCCTCCACTTGGTCTTTGTTTGTTTGTTTTTGTTTTTCGAGACAGGGTTTCTCTGTGTAGCCCTGGCTGTCCTGGAACTCGCTCTGTAGACCAGGCTGGCTTCGAACTCACAGAGATCCACCTGCTTCTGCCTCCTGATTGCTGGGATTAAGGGCGTGCGCCACCACTGCCCGACCCACTTTGTCTTTTTATTTCCAATTTAATCCACAACATAATTGAGGCTCAGAGGCATTAGGAACCCGCACAAAGGTACTCAGCTCACAGGTGTGGGATGCAGACCAGGCTGTTGCCTGTGGAGGCCGCGCGCGTCCCATCTACCCTTCGCCAAGTCCCGCATGGGTGACAGCTCTTTTGCTCTTGCAGGAAGGAAGAGGTGTTGCTGTTTCCTGGCCATCAGGAGACTCGCTCTTTATCCGGGTCATCTCGCTCAGCCGCGGGGGCGAGTTTTACCACAAGTGGTTCCTGCCGTGCTACCTACTCCTGTGACAGGCCCTTCTCAGGCTGCCTCAGAGGCAGGGTTCAGGGGGTTCCACGCCTTGGGTGTTTGTCCGCCACGCTTTGCTTCGTGAAGCATGTTTGCAAGCCGCAGCCTCTTGCTCCTGCGTGCACACCCACAGACCCTTCCACAGGTCTTGCCGACTGCACCGGCTCTGGCCCTGACCAACACTCTTACCTCCCCCTCCGAAGACTTGTGCTCTGTCTGCTCTGTATTTGCTATCCAAAGCCCTTGCCCCGTGCCCCTGGGGTTTAGAATGCCCCTCCTTCCAAGCCTCTGTAGAATTGTCTCCACCCTTTAAATGAGTGGCCTCAAGCCAGAGCCTGACGCCCAGCTAGAAGAGGCAGGGGCATGTGGAGTGGTAGAGGAGGGTAGGTGTGGGGAGTGGAGGAGGGTAGAGACGGCAGCCCTGAGGTCTGGCTTATGCCTGTCCTATCATGCAGACGGACAGAAGGTCACACACTGTCAAGGTGATGCTGGACCCCAGGTCTAGTGTTTCCCTGGTCCTAGTCAGGAGTCCTGTGGAACTGATGGAGGTGGAGTGTCCACCTCTCATTTTCCCTAGTGCTGTCCCTGGGGCGGGCCACTGTTCCCTCCCCACTAAAGCCAGAGCTGCTGACATGTCCACCCTGGGCCTTGGCCAGGACTGGCTTTTGTTTCGACCACTGGCTTGCTGAGTCTGTGTTTGTCCCTCGGGGGCCCCTGCCCCTTTCCTGCCTATAAGAGCCTGACCTTGTCTGGTCCTGGTTCTGACATGTGCTCTGGGCCCTTCTTGGTAAGTCTGGGTGGGAGGCAGGAGTGGAGCTGAGCTGTCTGGTGGCATCCTTTTGGGGATGTCACTGGTCACCCTGAATGCCACCATAACCCAGGTAGTCTCCGAATGTCCAGACTGTTGCTGCCTATGACTTATTTAAATGCAAAACCCCCCACCCCCGCCACTGTTCTGTGGCCTATGTGTCCACTATGAGAGCCATGCCTTGGGCTAGCATTGCACTTTTGTGTGTATGTGTTGGTGTGTGTGTGTGTGTGTGGGGAGTAGTGATGCATCCACCTCATTCCACCCAAATAGCCACAGCCACCCCACTGTGAGCTGGGGCTGGAGGTGATGACACCCAGATGTGGCTGAGGAGATGCCGTTTGCAGGTGGGCGGGATGGGAGAAGGGTCACCCCAGTTTAGGAACACCCAGACCCATCTGGATTCTGCCCCTGCTTCAGTCAGGGAGTCAAAGGTGACTGTGTTCTTCTCTCTGTAGGACCGGGCCAACATGACCCTGCAGTGCACCAAGTCAGCCGGACACTGGAGGGTAGGGAGTGGCCCCGGGGAGCAGGCGTCCTGGGAGGAGAGGGCGGAAACCAAGCTAAGAACCCCCCAAACAGAACTTTACTGAACCCTCTGTCCTGGGGGAGGGGTGCCAACTGCCATGCACCCAAGTCTCAGACCAGGGAGTCACACAGCCTGAGCTTGAACTTGGGTCTTCTGGTCCCCACCATTGACCCACTTCACACAATCTTCCTGCTGTATTTCTTTGACCATGCTTGGCTTCAGAAAGAGGAACTCAAAGCTGGGTGTGATGGATGGCACATGCCCATAATCCTAGCCTGAGCAAGTGCAGGCCAGAAGCTTGTGAGTTCAAGGCCAGCCTGGGCCTCATGAGATCGTCTCTCAAAACAAAGAGTATGGAGGAGCCATGTAAAAGTATTCCGTGAAGGCCTTGAGAAATGGAAGCTCTGTCTGCATTTCCCCCCCTGATGTCAGCGGGGAGTGATGGTGGACAGAAGTCGTCCATACTCTAGGCCTACACTGTCCAGGACAGCCCACAGTCCACCCTGCTCACCCACCTGGCCCTGGAGGCACTTGGTTTTCCTGTTTGGCCTCACCCCGAGTCCAGGGCGAGACCCTCACTGCTCACAGAACCCTGATGTCCACACATCTCCCTTCTTTCCTATGCAGATGGTGGTGTGGGATGAAGAGGGCTTCCAGGGCCGTCGGCATGAGTTCACAGCTGAGTGTCCCAGCGTGCTGGAGCTCGGCTTTGAGACCGTGCGGTCTTTGAAAGTCCTGAGTGGAGCGTGAGTATGGAAGATATTGAGTCAGGATGGGGAGGCAGAGGTGGAGCTTGAACTTGGGTCTTCTGGTCCCCACCATTGACCCACTTCACACAATCTTCCTGCTGTATTTCTTTGACCATGCTTGGCTTCAGAAAGAGGAACTCAAAGCTGGGTGTGATGGATGGCACATGCCCATAATCCTAGCCTGAGCAAGTGCAGGCCAGAAGCTTGTGAGTTCAAGGCCAGCCTGGGCCTCATGAGATCGTCTCTCAAAACAAATAGTATGGAGGAGCCATGTAAAAGTCTACTGCGAAGGCCTTGAGGTGGGGAGGGGGACAGGAAGGGATCCGGAGAGGACGCTGGAACCCATACATGTTCCCAGACATATCTTTCTAGGCTTTGACTGTACCTCTGTGTTCCTCCCAGGTGCAGAAGAGAATGCAGGGTTGTTGAGTCACATTATCCAGGTCGTGCACGTCCCACTTGTAAGGGACACCATCACACAGTCCCTGCCCATTAGATGAGGCAGCCCCATTGGGTCTGAAGATGTCCCTCTTAGACGTAAACTGAAAGTAAGCATCATTTACCCTTGGCCCTCGAGACTAGCAGCCTGCAGCAGCCCTTCCTACAAGGATGGGGAGATTTATAAATCTACTGAATCTGCTCGAGAGTCACTGGCCACATGTGACCACTGAGGAAGAATTTCATATGCATATTCTGTGACTTAGGAGCTGAATTTTAATTTTTACTTAATCTTCAGATTAATTGTAATTAGTTTGTATGTGGCTGATGCTTATTCCATTGGGTAGAAGATCCCAGAAAATTAGGAAGAAAACCAAAAGGAGAGTGGTACTTTCTCTGTATGACTCAGAGCCAAGGCTACTTCTGTGGGTGCCTCCCAAGGTCACCTTGGTGGTCTGTATGCATCTTACACCACGGCAATTGTTTTAAGATTTGTTTATTTATTATGTATACAGCGCTCTGTCTGCATGTATCCCTGCAGGCCAGAAGAGGGCACCAGATGTCCTTACAGATGGTTGTGAGCCGCCACGTGGTTGCTGGGAACTGAACTCAGGACCTCTGGAAGAGCAGCCAGTGCTCTTAACCTCTGAGCCATCTCTCCAGCCTGGCGATTGTTCTTGATTGTTCTTTTAGCTTCTGCTCTATTCAGGTGGGAGACAGGGCTCAGGACAGCTGCCTATCTAGGGAGGGTGTCCTGCAAACTGCCAGGTGAGGCTGGACAGGAGGAAAAGAGCCTGGATAGACTCAGAGCACTTATCACTTACACAGACAGCACACACACAAGTCTCCAGGGTTCTCTGTCCCTGAGGGAGACACAACACAAGGGGACTGATAGGGCGCTGCTTCCATGCTTCTGCCCAAGGTGGGGATGCGGAAGGCCCTCCTGCCGTGGGGAATGAGCATGAGGGAGAAGCTGTCCCAGAACCTGGGGAGGGGGAATGAGCAACAGCTCAGGGCAGACAGCTCCTGACTCCTGTCAATCTCTGTGTCTGACAGGATCATGAGGAGTCACAGCCCATGGCTGAACCCTGTCTACACGATGTGACCTTTGTGGCAATGAATGTGTGAGGACCCCAGAGCACCTGCCTAGGGCAGACCCTTCCCTGTTGGACACAGGAAGCCAGTGTGATGCTGGCTCTAGGCAGAATTTCCTATGCTGGGCTTAGGCAGGGTTTCTCACACTTGGCATTAGCAAGGTCTAGGCATGACTGTTCTTGGGCAGGGTGACCTGGGTGCTGCTCCACTGTTGGCTTCCACTTACTGAAAGGCCATTGCGTCCCCTCCCAAGTTGTAAAGCTGTAACAACCCAGGTACTGTCCACTGGCCTCAGAGGCTCACTCACCCCCATTAGAGCCCTGACCCAGTTCTCAGGCTGGCAGCTCTTCTTTCTTGCCATTTCTGCCCTGTTTGTCTGCAGGTGGGTGGGCTTTGAGCATGCTGGCTTCCAAGGGCAACAATACGTGCTGGAGAGAGGGGAGTACCCAGGCTGGGACGCCTGGAGTGGCAACACAGCCTACCCCGCTGAGAGGCTTACTTCCTTCCGGCCTGTGGCCTGCGCTGTGAGTCCTACTGCCTGTACACACACACACACACACACTCCGTGACCAGAGCCCTGCTCATGGACACTTGGGAAGCAGATCTCTAAGCTCAAGCTCTCATCCATCAAGAGAGTGATATGGGTGGTCTCTCTCTTCAGTTACCCCCAGTCTCTGTAATTTGGCAGAAAGTGATAGCACCCATGCTGTGGCTACACCCCAACACGAAATCTCAGCCTGTAGCAATTTTGGGTACGGCGGGAGCCCCTTTGTTGGTATTTCCCTCTTTTCATGGTTCAGGGCCCCTGGGAGAGCTGGATGCCAGGGAAGGCAGAGCTGGCTGGGAGGATGGGTCCTACATATTGTCCCCAACTCACCGTCTCCTCTCCATTGTACATTGCTGCTGTTGATGGAGATGGACGGAGCCAGGCATTGCTCTCCCATCCCAAAGATGGAAGGGAGATATGGTTGGCTCCGTGTTAAAGCTATGGGAAAGTAGAGCCCCAGAAACACTCACTGGGTGGTGCACTTGAGCTCAGTCAGCTGGCAAAGGGCAGAATCAGGAGTCTAACCCAGATATTCACATGGTTTTTATAGCACAACACCCTGTCTTCGTGCCTGGTCTCCTGCTATGGGACATTTAGCTCAGTTCCTTTATTTTTCACAGTTATGGTGGATATCCTTGTAGTTTTTGTTCTGTCCTTGTGGAAGACAGATGCTGAAGCATCTTGTAAAGCTTCCCGTCGCCTGCTGCCCTTCTCAGAGCTCTGGATAGAAGGCTGACTTGGGAGACAAAGGCTGAGCAAGGGGCAGTGGCTCCTGTGTGTCCCATCCGGCACCTGGCGGTCTGACCCAGCTCTCTGTTGTCTGTAGAACCACCGTGACTCGAGGCTGACCATCTTCGAGCAGGAGAACTTCCTCGGCAGGAAAGGCGAGCTGAGCGATGACTATCCCTCTCTGCAGGCCATGGGCTGGGACGGCACGGAAGTGGGCTCCTTCCATGTTCAGTCTGGGGCGTAAGTGGACCCCTACGGCTCTGGCTGCCAGGACAAAAGAGATGTGGGAAGGGCTGGGACACATTCTGTAGAGACTGTGTGCCCAGCATGCCGGAGAACATGGAGGCACAGAGGGCATCAGACAGAATGTATGGGGTTGCAAGTGGCAGATGGGCACCCAGGGCAAGCTGGTTTAGGGACAAAGGATGTATGTGGGTCCCGGTGAACAGCTTCAGGCACAGCTGGATCCAGAAACTGCTGGAATCTGCCGCCCTCCCCGTCTCACTACACCTAGCTCTGTTCTTAAACCAGCTCTCCCCCAATGTAAAGCCAAAGATGGAGACTTCGGCGTTACACTCTGTCCACAGCGCGAGAGACGATGCCTGACTCCATCTATCCAGCTTGGGTCATGTGCTCCCCGCTGAACCAATCACCATGTCCAAATGAATGGGATACTCTGATTGGCTGGATAGGGTCACATGGTTTTTGAGACTCTTGCTTCAGTGTCGTATGTCTCCCCCAAAACCGCCCCCCCCCCAACCACTTGACTGGGACCGGGAAGGAGATCAGGTGGGAGGGAGATCGGGTGTGTGAGGCCAAGTCTCCTTCTCCAGGGCTCTTGGCTCCTACAAGCAAGGATGAAGGTGCGAAGTGGGCCTTTTGTTTAGACGGTGACGAACCAGATTCAGGATGTGTCTCAATATGGGTGACACTGTTCTGGAGAGAGGAAGGTGGACGCTCAGGAAACCCAAGTCAAGAATCCCTGTCGTGAATAACGCAAGGGGTCTATGCCTCGGAACAACTGTGAGGGAGGGCTGGACAGAGAAAGACTTCCTGTCCATCCCCTCATTCCTGCTTTCCTCATGAGCCGTTCACTGGTTCCTCTGGTGCACAGTGTCTGTGCAGGGAGACTGAGGGATGAGCTCCAGGCGTCCGGCGCCAGGGCTTACTCTAGGGAAGGCAGACAGCTCAAAAAGTAATCTTAAAATTATCCAGTTTGGGGCTGGAGAGATGGCTCAGCAGTTAAGAGCACTGGGTATTCTTCCAGAGGTCCTGAGTTCAATTCCCAGCAACCACATGGTGGCTCACAACCACCTGTAATGAGATCTGGCGCTCTCTTCTGGCCTGCAGGGACACATGCAGACAGAACACTGTATACATAATAAATAAATAAATCTTTAAAAAAATTATCCAGTTTTATCCCTGTTAAGAAGGGACAACCAGGGGCCTGGTAGAGACAGGTGGATGGACAGTCTTGAGAGAGACCATACACTGTGGCCCTGAAGAGTGGCTGGAAGGCTGTCTCTGCCCCGGGGAACAGCAGCAGTGAAGGCCTTGTGGGGGGAGACAGCTCCTGCGCACACGTGTGGGGTACCAGGGCCACGAAGCCCACCTGGCTGGTTGGGCTTTTCAGGGCATCTCTGCCTGACTTGGTTTGGGCCTCAGAGCCCCTGTGTGGTAACCGTCTCTTCCATTTTCCAGGTGGGTTTGTTCCCAGTTTCCCGGCTACCGAGGTTTTCAGTACGTACTGGAGAGCGATCACCACTCGGGTGACTACAAGCACTTTAGGGAGTGGGGCTCCCATGCCCACACCTTCCAGGTGCAGAGTGTGCGCAGGATCCAGCAGTGAGCAGGCACAGGCGCACTGGGGTGCCTCCGTGAACGACTGAGTGACTGGCTGGAGATGTGGCTGTTCTTGGTTCTGGCTACCCCTATGTCTCCTGGGAACCCCGCACCCCTGTCAGCCAGCCCATGCCCCACCAGCTCACGAAGCTCAAAGAAATAAAATTAAAAACAAAAGGCTCAGTATCACTTGTGTTTTTCAATTTCACCTCTCTTCCTGATGAAGCGATCTGTAGCTTTATAAAATTTCTGTCATTTGTCTGGTTTTAAGGCTTATTTGTGTGTGTGTGTGTGTGTGTGTGTGTGTGTGTGTGTGTGTGTGTGTGTCACATGCACCTATGTTTGTGAATGCCATATATGCAGAAGGCGGCTTGGAGCTGGGTTACAGGTGGTTGTGAGGGGCTGGGTGTGGGAAATCTGGTCCACATGCTAGAACAGCAAGCCCTCTCAGATGCTGAACCCTCTCTATCCCTAATCTCTCTCTCTCTCTCTCTCTCTCTCTCTCTCTCTCTCTCTCTCTCTCTCTCTCTCTTGGTTTTTTGAGACAGGGTTTCTCTGTGTAGCTTTGTGCCTTTCCTGGAACTCATTCTGTAGCCCAGGCTGGCCTCAAACTCACAGAGATCCACCTGGCTCTGCCTCCCGAGTGCTGGGATTAAAGGTGTGCGCCACCACCGCCCAGCTCCTATTGTCCCTTTTACTGATTTATGCTATAATTTTTTTCTTTTATTTCATGTGTCTGGGTGTTTTGCCTGCATGTAGGTCTGTGCACCCAAAGAGGGCGTCAGATCCTCTGAGACCAGAGTTAGAGACAGATGTGTGGTTGATATATTGTGCACCCCAATAAACTTATCTGGGGGTCAGAGAACAGAACAGCCATAATATTAAACATAGAGGTTAGGCAGTGGTAGCACATGCCTTTAATCCTAGCATTCCAGAGGCAGAGATCCATCTGGATCTCTGCGAGTTCAAAGCTACACTGGAAACAGCCAGGCATGGTGACTCACGCCTTTAATCCCAGGAAGTGATGGCAGGAAGCAGAAAGGTATATAAGGTGTGAGGACCAGGAACTAGAGCTGGTTAAGCTTTTAAGTTTTTGAGCAGCAATTCAGCTGAGATTCGTTCTGCATGAGGACTCAGAGGCTTCCAGTCTGAAGAAACAGAATCAGCTGAGGAATTGGCAAGGTGAGGAAGCTGTGACTTGTTCTGCTTCTCTGACCTTCCAGCATTCACCCCAATACCAGGCTCTGGGTTTGTTTTTATTAAGACCATTTAAGATTCATGCTACACAGATGTGAGCCTCCATGTCCATGCTGGGAATTGAACCTGGGTCCTCTGGGAACAGCTTATTCAATGGCCATGCACACACTCTGTCAGCCTTCGCACTCAGATCAGAGGAAGGCTTTGACACTGCCATGGTCTGAGGCGTTTGTTCTTGTCCACAATCCACACTCACCCAGGGCTTCCTCAGCTCCCTACAGGGGAGGGTCTCTCGGTGAAACCCAGAGCTCCCAGACAAAGCTAATCTTTGCTCCCTTGACTCAGCCCTCTCTTCTCACAGGCTACCAAACCCACCCAGCATTTACACAGGTTCTGGAGATCTGAACTTGCGTCCTCACGCTTTGGTGGCAAACGGTTAGCCACCGAGTGCCCCCCTTTTTGAGAATGCCATTACATAGCCCAGGTTGCCCTCGGGCCACCATCCTCTTGGGTTGTGCTAGGGTTTAGTCGTGAAACATTCTGCTTGTTTTCTGTGTGTAAGTTATCGGGATTGGACTAAAGTCCCAGGCATGCTAGGTGAGTGGTTTGCCACTGAGTTATAACCCAGCCTCATCTCACCATTTTGTCTATTTATGCTACATCTTCCTACCCCAAGAATTTTGATAAACCAAGAATAGCGGCACATGCCCATTGGGATCAGCACTCAAGAGACTGAGGCAAAAGGATTACTATGAGTTTGAGGCTAGCCTGGACTATACAGTGAATGGAGGCTCAGAGAGGTCAAGGAATTTTCCTGAGGACACTCAGCCCATAGGATCATTTAGTCCACTGTGAGTCGTGCAAGATTTCGGGGGCATGATGAAGAGCTAAAGGGGATCAAATGAGGCTTATAAACAATAAGTTTGATGGGCTCATGCTTTGCCCTAAGAGTTAAGAAAGCAGTCCTCACAGTTTAGTACGAGTAACTGTGCATCCTCTTATATACGGGAGCAAGGCAGGGAATATGGGTGGAAGGGAAAAGAGAGGGTCAGAGAGGTCACAGGTGATTGGTGACCTCTGTTAAGAGCCAGCTCAAGCCAGAGCCAGGAGGGAGGCTGGCAACTGTATTTAAAAAAAAAAAAAAAGTCCCAGATGTGAGGCTGTGTTGGAGTGACAGAGAAGAAAACAGTTGACCCAGCGGGGCGATCTTGGGAGGGAAGCAGAAAGCATGAAATTATTCTTCAAATCTTCCCAGGAGGTCAGTTTCCCAAGATCCTAAAAGAAAGGCAATTAAAGCTGGTTGCTTCGGACCAAAGCAGCCAGCAGGCAGGGGGCACCTGTCACCGCAAACACTGCTTAGCAGAGAAAGGACTGACCGCAGGGTTCAGGAGGGAGGAGCCACAAGCTGGTGAAATCCTGGCCCAGAGAGCACAAAGGACTGGCCCAGGGTGACGCAGTGAAATGCCTCTGTGCCTCTGCCCTTCGTGGCCTCCTTCTGGCTACTCACATCTCCCCAGGAAGTAGTCACACCTGGAGTTGGATTAGACCCGGTGGCCTCTGGCAGCTGTTCTTCCTCACCAAGCCTTGGGTTCCCTTCCCCGTGAAGGCACAGTATAGAGGTCCAGGGGGTGGTAAATGAGGAAGAAAACGCTGTGAAAACAAGACAAGCCTGTGCCTTTGTGGTCTCCTCCTGGTCTCCTCCGGGTGGCTCCTCCCACTGCTGAACCAGTGCCCAGGAGTAGAGACCAGAGAGCAGGCAGCAATGGCACCAGAGGGCCAGGAAGGAACCTCTCTGTGACAGCTTGAGTGTGTGTGTGTGTGTGTGTGTGTGTGTGTGTGTGTGTGTGTGTGAGAGAGAGAGAGAGAGAGAGAGAGAGAGAGAGAGAGAGAGAGAGAGAGAGAGAGAGAGAGGACAGCTCTAGAAAGAGGAGACTGTTGTTTGACGCTGTTCCCAGGGAAATGTGAACAAATGACCACACACCCCAGCAGACAGGGAATCAAAAACAGACCAAAGTTCAGATACCATTAAAGTCAGACTTGGTGAACCAATCATTTTTATTGGAGTTACTTACAGGAGTATGGGTGAAAGGTCACTGACAGGAGCAGAAATGACTTCAAGGCAGCTGCATCACCAAAGCCCACCCCAGCCCGGGTGACAGCTCATAAAGCTGGGAACCTGGAGTGCACTGCACAGCCTGCAGGCGGCTCAATGGGTCAAGAGTGTCCTTTCCTGGTGCCTCAGTTGGTCTGAGCCTCTTCCAGGCAGGTGGCTCCTCAGAGTGACTCTTTATCACTTATATCCTCTTGGGGAGGGGCGGGCCTAGTGAATCTGCTCAGTTTCAGGGACTTCCTGGAGCTGTTGTGAGTTGCTTCCTTCCTGAGCCTAAGGAGCTTCTCTGCAGGATGGAGTGTTTCACCGTAAACACCCTGAGTCTTAAAGAGCTTCCCTCCTCCGAGATGGAAGGGTCTAACCTCAGAGGGAACTGCTGCACAGTAGAAAGAGTGGGAGGGGAGAGGAAGATAAGGAAGTGGAAGGCAAAGAGGAGGAGGAGGAAGAGGAGGAGGAGAGGGAGGAGAAGGAGGAGGAGAAGGAAGAGGAGAAGGAGAAGGAGGAGGAGAAGGAGGAGGAGGAGGAAGAGAAGGAGAAGGAGGAGAAGGAGAAGGAAGAGAAGGAGGAAGAGAAGGAGAAGGAGGAGGAGAAGGAGGAGGAGGAGGAGGAGGAGGAGGAGGAGGAGGAGGAGGAGGAGGAGAAGCCAACCTTCCTTTCCACCCCCTGTGCTGCTGTCAACCGTCCTCCCCAAGAAGGAGCCGTGTGTTGCTGCTCCTCAGCCTGTGGGTGGGGATTCTGCCCACCCTCCTTCCAGGCCCATAATTACCAGATTAATAGACAGGGAAACCACAGGTGGGCGGCGCCTCCCTTTCCTGCCCACCCCTGGCTCTGCTCCAAGTCTTCCCTGAACTTGCCAACATAGAGGCTGTTTTGGTCCACACATTAGGGAGGGGCATCAGGGGAGCAGCAGAGGGGGACAGACATTTGTGCTCCAGAGGAGAAGCTCTAGCCTTGCACACTGTAGACTGAATCAATCCCCTCCCCCCGCCTTCTGCCCTGAGCTCACAGTCTCAGCCAGAGAGACCACAATCCTTTGTCACCCTGTTCTCTTGTCCCTTGCACAGATGGAAAGATTGAGGCCAACAAAAGCACACTGGTGTGCTCAAACCCACACAGAGGACCCAGCAAAGTTGCAGCACAAATCCTGGCCACCCCCACTCTCTCCAAGTACCCCTTTCCCATCATGAGTATGCCAGGCACCTTGAGCCAGCCAGGTGGGGTGGTTTTTCGAGACAGGGTTTCTCTGTGTAGTTTTGGTGCTTGTCCTGGATCTCGCTCTGTAGCCCAGGCTGGCCTCACAGAGATCTGCCTGGCTCTGCCTCCCGAGTGCTGGCATTAAAGGCATGCGCCACCACCACCTGGCTGGGGACTAACTTTTTAAAAATGATAATTTCACCTAAAAATTTATTATTATTATTATTTGTGTGTGTGTGTGTGGTTTATGCAGTAAGTGGAGATCGGAGGGCAACTTTTGGAGTTGATTGTCTTCTTCCACCACGTAGGTCTCAGTGTCCAAACTCGGGTCATCAGGCTTGGCAGCAAGTGCTTTTATCTGTAAGCCAGGGGTGGGGGGCAGATCTGAAGGGAGGGGGAGGAAGAGAGTTGGGGTGGGAAGGGGAGGCAGATTTTAGCTTAGGCTGGACACGAGCTCAAGCTGATCTTCCGGGTGACAGGCTGAACCCCAACACACCCTACCTCCACTTACCCCAGCTCCCATTCAGGCCCCCTCCCCACCACTGACACCCCCTTTCCCCATGGTACTGGCTTCTTTACTGAGGCCCTGGCAACTCCCAGGCTCCCCAGCATCTGTTTCTCTCTTGTGTGCTCGGGGATCAGGGCCTGCGCAGCCCTGACCCCTGGTGGTGAAATGTGAAAAACCCACCCACCCCGACGATGCTGAAGACTCCTGCCTCGGGGTGGGTGTGGGGTGCTGGAGCAGAGGGGGCTGGGCCAACCGGAGGGAAGACTTGATGCCAAGGAGAGGGGGCTTCCGGATGAGGTTGGGGCCTGAGCTTCTTCCTGCTTTCAAAGTAGCCATAGCAGAATCTCTGCATCTGTGTGTTTTCTGGGCCACAGTGGACATGTGTGAAATTGCATTTCCCTTTTCTCACTGGCTTCCAGGTTGCTCAGAACCAACACTGACCAGTCAGCTCCCAGCAACTGTTCAGAGCAGAGTGATTGGTGTCTAGAATAATTAGATCTCTGTTGATTCGGTCTTTTCCAAATTCCATTCTTCTCATTTGGTTTCTTATTTTGTCTGTGTAGCCCAGGCTGGACGAGAGCTGATTTTCTGCCTCGGCCACCGAAGTGCTGGGGTTATGGACATGTGCTGCCAACCCTAGGCTCCCTACCTTATTTTATGTAACATGGTATATGTAATATTTTATTACTGGTATGTATAATGTGGGTGTGGGTGTTGGGTGCATGTGTGTGCCTGTGCCTACGAAGGCTGGAGAGGTGGGGCACGGCCATAGTGTCATCCTCAGGGAAACCTCCTTTGAGGCAGGGTCTCTCTCTCACTGGCCTAGAGCTCTCTGATTAGATGAGGTTGTGTGACTAGTGAGCCCTGAGGATCAGTTTGTCTCTGTTTCCCCAGGGCTGGGATTACAGCCGAGTGTCACAGTGCCAGGGTACTGGAAGATCAGACACAGTCCTACTGCAGCAAGCACCTTACCAACTGAGTCTCCACAGACCTTATTTTGTATTCAGTTGTCTGGTTATGCTAAAACTGACCCCCTCTGTGTGTGTGTGTGTGTGTGTGTGTGTGTGTGTGTGTGTGTGTGTGTGTGTGTGATGCTGGGGGTCAAATCCAGACATCTGTGTGTGTTAGATTAGAACTTCCTCACTGGTCCATGCCCAGGCCTGTTAGCATCTTAAAGGCCATCTTAACTCTCCTCTTTGTGGGGAGAGTGGTACCAAGTCCAACATTGGTTAGGAAAGAGCATGCCTACACCCTGCACACCCACCCCCTGCACACCCACACCCTGCACACCCACACCCTGCATGACTGGCTTTCCTCTCCCGTGCCTGGACCACTGAGCATCTCAGTCACTCTTCTGCTCACCCAGGCCCCTCCTGGGCTCTCCGCAAATGCCTCGGACAAGCCAGAGAACAAAGGTTACTAGAAGCACCCATATGTTCCCACCCTTACTCTGCTACATGGGCCCAGCAGAAACCAGACTAGAGCCTCGACCCAGCCCAGCCCCCTTCTACTGGGGCACGCTGGCTGCAGAGCCCCGCCTCCCTCCTCCAAGCATACAGGCCGGGCTTGGCTGGTCCAGAGAGAGCCAGAGGCATCTCATAAATACAGAATGCACTGTGTGCAGACTGGCTGTGGTGGGACAGCAGGAGGGTGCGTGCAGCCGAGCTGAGAGGATCTCCCTAGGACTGCCGGGCCGACGGTGGGAGTGGGGTCTGGGCTGGACTTGGATGAAGAATGCCAGGGCTGTATCTTGGCTCAGACCTGTTTGTTCAGCTTCAGTTTCCTGGTCTGTAAAGTGGGCCTGGTGCCGATCCCTGGTACCACACCGGCTGGCTGTGTCTCTAGCAGCTGCAGTACCAGTCCCAGAATGGAACTCAGCAGGCCCTGAGTGTGCAAGTCCTCCCCCCCCACCCCCCACCCCCGGTGGCCATCCAACCTGAGGGTCTCCTGAGGAGTCTGTGGTATTTGTGCTATGAGCACAGTGGCCCTGCCTGTGTGCAAGTGTAGGACAGGCACATGTAATCTAAGAGGAGGAAGACACTGTCATCGACCCAGATAAGCCAGGTGTGCCCTGAGAGGGTCTGCAATTCTGTCACCCTTGAGCAGGGTGCTTGAGGGCTGGGTCGCCTTCTATAGGAGAGGGTCATCTTTTGGAGACAGTTGAAGCCCAGGGCTGCTGGAGACCTGGACTGCTCTGTCTCAGGCCGCGTGGGAGCAGACCCGGGCCCATACTCTTCTCTCACAGGTTGGTTTACACAGCTGTATGTCCAAAAGGCCTTCCAGACCATAGCCTGCTCAGCTGTTCTGTCTGCATGAGGACACAGAGGGCCTCCACCAGGGCAGACCCTTTGTCAAGCCGTGAAGTGAGAGAGGAAACAGAGCAAACGTCTTCCCTGAGGAGTTTCACAGGCTAGTATGTGTGTGCCAATGTGTGTAGGCATGTATGTGTGTGTGTGTGTGTGTGTGTGTGTGTGTGTGTCTATTCATGTATGCGTGCATGAGTGAGAATGTATGTAGATGTGTGTGCATATATGTGTGAATATGTGTTGTGTGGGCATGTATGTGTGCAGGCATATATATGCATGGACTCATAAACAAAAGGACTTATAATCTCATGCTCAAATCAGCCCCAGAGTAGAGGCTGTATCTACCCAGGGGTCATGAACCTCCGAACCCTGGCTTTATCTGGAAATGAGCAGGACCCCCAGAGAACACGAGGCTGGGCTGGACACGCCCATTTGGTAATGCCAGAGCTAGGTAAGGGATCACGGAGCTAGCAGGCAGCCAAGGCCAGGGCAGGACTTTGGAGGGCGGTGTAAAGCTTGCTGCTCCTGGTGAGGCCAGAGGGGCTGTGGCAGAGGACCGCTGAGGTCAGCCTGCATTTTCAGAGACTCCTGGAAGCGGCAAAGGGGACAAGTTGGGGCGCTTGGCGGGGGTAGCAGGAGCAGGCAACACGTTTAGTGATTCAGTGTGGGGGTGGGGGTGGGGGTGACACAGTGGGATGCTGGAGAGGATCCAGGGAAGGGCCTGGGTGGGGGCAGGGAAGGTGTGCTGTGAGTGTGGTATCCGTGAGGTCTTCCACAGGGCCCACCTCCCCCAACCCCAGTTCCTTCTGCCCCCTCTCTGGCCCCGCAGCATCTGTCGCATGGGTGGTGAAAAAGCCGAAAGACTTTGTCCCTGCTTCTGGGAGGCAGAGGGAGCAGCTGGAGGCCTGGCCGGTGCCTTTCTCTCCGCAGCAGCTCTGCGATTGGCTGGGCGGCACCTGCTGGGCGCCTGGGAGCCCAGGAGCAGGTGCAGGGCCGTCTGCAGGACTGTTTGCAGACGGATAATGAGGCGGGATGGAGGAGGCGCGTGTGCCCTGCCCTTCTCCATGGTCCAGACACAAAGGGCCAGACAAAGAAGCTCAGTGAGCAAGAGTGGAGGGGGGACGGGGCGGGGGCAAGGGGACAAGGGGACAGAGGGACAGGGGCCTGCGTGCAGCCCTAGGCACACAAAAGCGAAGGGGCAGAGATGACCCAACAAGGAGTCTGGGGGCAGGAGGCTCCAGAGCTGTCCTTGGGAGCAGTGTCCTGGCCCCTGAGCCCTGCTGTGGGGTGAGTCCTGGATGCCCTGGACTTTACTCTGTGAGCTCAAATCCTACTGATGAGGCCTGATGAGTGACCACGAGCATGGTGCAGGGAAGACATGGACACACACACACACACACACACACACACACACGTGAACAAGGCTCAGCGCTTGTGCGACTGTGCAGGAGTGCATTTGTATCTAAAGCCCTTTACAATAACTGCCTGGGGATGGGGATGTAGGGTCTCCCGAGCTGGGGAGGGAGAGACCTAAGCCAGCCGTGGGATAACGATAGGGAGAAAATTGAGTTATGTTTGAGAACGTGTGTGTGTGTGTGTGTGTGAGAGAGAGAGAGAGAGAGAGAGAGAGAGAGAGAGCAAACTAAGTCTCTGATGTCTCTCCTGCTTCCACGTGTGACACGATGGTACCCATGTGATGTGTCGAGCAGGTCACCGAGGCAGAGCCAGCGCAGGCAGCTTGGATCTGGATGTTTCCACCAGCAGAACTGCCGTCCACCTCAGGGGTTCTCAAGCTTCTCCCATTCATGACCCTTTCACCTGAGAAATGTTCACCCGATCCTGTGTGGAAAGATGGGAAATAGGTATACAAAGGAAGCAATCACCAAAGACACATCACAGATAAATTAATGTCCAGGCTGAGGAGATAGCCCAGTGGTTACAGAGCTCACCGTGCACAGGTGATGACTGAAGTTTGGATCGCTGGAACCCAAGACATGCTGGGTGGTGGACATTGCACCTGGCCTATAATTCCAGCCACAGAAGGGATGCCTGGGACAAGCTGTCTAGCCATATTGGTGAACTCTGGGTTTGATTGAGAGTCCTTGTCTCAATGAATAAGTAGGAAAAGCAATTGAGGATAGTTCCCAATCAGCCTTGGGGCCTCTACACACATATGAACACACATTCACACACATGGACCCCCCCTAGACATGCACCCTCACAGTGAGCCTACATGTATGCAAAACACCAATATACGTATTACACACACACAAATGAAAAAATATTTTTTAAAGATTTTAATTATTTACTTTAAATTAGGTAAATGTGTGTGTGTGTGTGTGTGTGTGTGTGTGTGTGTGTGTGTGTGTGTGTCCACGTGAGTGCAGGTGCCAGAGGAGGCCAGGCACCGGATCCACTGGAGCTGGAGTTAGAAGGGGTTGTGAGCCACCTGACATGGGTGCTGTAACAGAACTCGGGGTCTCTGTAGGAGCAACACTTCTGAACCACAGAGCCTTCTCTCCAGCCCCAGATGTTTTACTTTAAAACATTTCTTTTACCGGAAAGCTCACCTTTTATTGGAGGCAGAAGGTCGCACGCTTAAGAGGAGAGTTTTTACCAAATGTCTGATCCTGCAGGACCCAGGGCATCTCCAGCTTTTCAGAGTCGATTAATAGTTTGATTTCATAACTGTCAAATCTGAGAATGCTGTTTCACAGACAGTATACACAGGAGAAACATTCAGACTAATACACAAAGTTCTGGAAATTCTGTCCAAGCCCAAATTTATTTATTTATTTTTTTTGAAATGAAACCCAGGTCAGCCACTCAAACAGCAGTTTTTAAAATCATTCTCACAATTCAGCCACTGTGTTTGAAAGAGAGCAAACAACTGTGTGTACAGGTTGTTCCGCAGATGTAGAACAGTCATAGGCCCCGACCTGAGCACCACAGGTGCTGAGAAGCGTGTGTGTGTGTGTGTGTGTGTGTGTGTGTGTGTGTGTGTGTGTGTCTCGTGTGTTCAGCGCCAAGCTGATGAGACGCAACACAGGGCGCTGCCAGAAGCATCTTGGAGTCTTACATGTTTGATTTTGGATCCATTTTTAACCTTTGCACCTCAGAAACCTCTTACTGGTGCCAGTTTCTTGTGTGAATTCACATTCGGTTACATGACCCAATTTGAGGCGTGACCCTCTGTTTAAGCAGCTAGGATCAGGGTTGGAGGGATGCCCCCCGTGGGTAAGAGTGCTCAATGCTGCACAAGTGTGAGGATCTCTTCCCTCCTAGGGAGACCTGTGTGTGCCAACGTGACAGCAAGTGACTTTTCACGTGGAGCTGTGAACCAAGATTTACCCACCCCAGAGAGAGCATGAAGTAGTGAGCAGATCATGGAAACCGCCTGCTGCTCTGGCGACCACCCTGAGCGGGTGTTCCCTCTGAAGGGAGGCAGAGGTTAACTTCAGGGCGGTGCCTGCACCTGGGAAGGACTGCAGCACAGCCATGCATCCATGCCTAGCTGTGTGTGGCTCTTTGCTTCCCAGGGGACAATGGGCTGAGCATGGGTGCAGATGCTCTCAGGAAGCTTTGTTCCCCTCACAGCCTTACCACTCACTTCCTGGTTGGCTCGCCCCAGGTGAGCCCTTTGCTCCCTCGGAGTCTTCCAGACTTTATGTGTCTAGCAGAGATGATACCAGCAGTTTCTCAGAGGGTTGGAGAAGGGAATGAGGGTAAAGCACTCAGAACAGTGCCCTACAAGGGTGTGGACATAAATTGGAGTTCACTGCTTCTGAAGGAGATGGTGGGACCTGGAATTAGCCGCAGGGACTTGACAGGCGCAGTCCTCTGGACATCTCTTTAGGGTTGAAGAAAGAATACACTCTTCTATTTCTTCTTTCTTAGACACATTGTCATGGTCAGAGTCCCCCTGGAATCATGGGTGGCTTCCTTGAAGCCATAGCGTCTCATGTGAAGGGGGTGGGCACCAGGTCCGGATTAGGGTGCCTGTTTTGTTCTCAAGGGCATCCTTTGAAGTCTGATGGTGCCTCCTCCTGTTGCCCTGACAACCAGCCCCCAACAAGAGTTGGCTGGGGTCACTTTAAAGAAAGGTAGACCGGGGGGTATCGGCTAGTGTCTTGGGGAGTGGGTCTGCTCAGGGACCCTTAGGGCTCAAGGTAGCTGCATCTGTGAACCTCTCCCGTAAGTCAGTATCTCTGGCTAGCAATGGCGATGTTGGTTGTGTTCACTCACCGTCTCTACTTAGGCAATGAGCCGTGGGGTCAGAGCTACACAAGTGGGGAGGTGGGCTGGATTCCATCTCTCGCTGCCAGGCTGTCCGGGAATTCCACAGAACCATGCTGGCTAGAGGGCGGGGAGTAGAGTATGCCGCACTCCATTTGGTTTTCAGCAGATGAACAAAGGGAGGTCAAAGGTTCAAGTGCATCCTCAGGAGGACTAGATGAAGAATGACACCATGATGGAGAACCAGGGACAGAGGACATCCGGCCAGCCTAGGCTGGCTTGGGGGTCTGCTGGACATGGGGTCTATCCTCTCCTTACACCTCTCGGTTTACTTCTCACCTAGAATCTGTTAGTGCTAACCACAATCTCCTTCACACAGAGCCCACAGCATCCCCTAGCAGTGTGCACTTTGCCTTCCACCCTGCCCACTTGAGAAGACACTGGCAAGCAGGACCACAGACACACTGCTGATTTTTGAAAGAACTAAGACGGGGGGGGGGGGGCTGGAGAAGTAAGGCAGCGGTGGGCAGGTGCCTCGAGTCTTCCCCAGATGGATATTGGAGACTGGGCTGGGAGAGGATTCAAGAACACGGTATGAGAAAGACAGTTCATCTTCAGCATGGTCAGCGTGTCTGGATTTGGAGTCACCTGGGAGATACACACACCCCTGGGAGTGCCTGTGAGGATGCGTCCAGAGAGGTTTGACCCAGGAGGGAAGACCCACCCTGGATGTAGGCCGCTGCATCTCATGGGCTGGATTCTGGGGACTGAATAAGAAGGAGAAAGCAAGCTGAGGGTGGCCTTCACCCCTCTTTGCTTCCTGACGGCAGATGAAGTGTGACCAGTCACCTCACACTCCGGCAGCCGCGCCCTCTCAAGACACCGTGCTGGACACTACCCTCAAACCAGGAGCCGAAGCAAACCCTCCTTCCTTAGGTTGGTCTGTCAGGTCATTGACTACAGCAACAAGGCCGACAGGGGTTGCTTGGGAGTCTCAGAGAAGAAAGAGGCCACCTGTGTGCACCCTCCCTGTTCACTGCCAACCTTTCGGCTTGTACCATGGCAGGCCAGGAGGGGAAGCCAAGGTCAGGTGCTCTGCTCTAGGAATCATGACCAAGCACATTTGATTTGCTAATTGGCCCATGTGAGCGCTTCGTCCCCGGCAGGGATGTGTCCGAGGCCACGCTGGTGCCATCGGTTATCCAGTGCTGACCTCCAGCTCTGAACTTGGGACATGTGCTTGCGGGTCTGCTGAAAGGCAGGCTGGGGGCCCTCAGGGAGAGATGTGCATGACGATGACAGAACCTGGAAGCGTGAGTTCGAATCTCTCGCAGGTCTCTCACGGAGGCTGTGTACGGCCACCGTCACCTCTCACGGCCCCTGGATGTGAGCAGTGACGCTCAATAGATACCCAAATGTAAAAAATGAAAGGTGAGGGCCAGCCAGGGGGACAGCTCAGAGGGTCACTGCCTGCTAAGCCTGACCCCAGCTGGATTCCATTCCCTGGATCTACCAGGTGGGAGACGAGATCACACACTCTGTTGTCCTCTGAGCCCCACAGGCACGCTGTGTGAGCTGTGCCCACCCAACCCTACTAAAAGAAGTTTTAAAAAAAATTAAAAAGAAAATGAAAGGTGAGCTAGTTTAATCAGGAGAATGGCTTGCTCCCCCCACCCCACCCCGCAGTGCCATCTTGCGCTGGGTGCCCCTCCCCTGTTTAGCGCCTCCCCAGACTGGAAAGGGATAGAGACCCAGTTTGAGGAGATACTCATGCACATCTGGTCACATCTGGTCAAGGGCATGGTCAGAGCTGGAATTTAAGCTGAGGACCAGTGCCGGTTCTAGAAGTCGGTGGAATGTTCTAGCACGACAGTTGCTCATCTGGAAGGGGCCTTAGAATTACCCAGTGGTTCCATTTCATAAGTTTCGGTTCAGTGGCACTACAGTGGGGCCTAGGAGGTGACAGCTACGTCATGGTCTCGAAGGGTGTGGATGGCGCTGGCCGGGGAGCATCACAGAACCAAAAAGCTCCTGGCGACTCTTTAGCACCCCTGTGGAGATCATAATGGTGCCAAGGAGTGCAGGCCGAGCAGATGCCAAAGCTATAGACGTCTGCCACAGATTCGGGTTCGAATCTTGCCGCCGCCCTTACCATGGGTCTGCTTGGTAGTTCCCCGGGAGCCACGCCCCAGCCCCGTGGGGCTCAGGTCCCCTTCTGGGATCCAAGGCTGGGCTTCTCTTGCTTCAGCACCAGGTCCGTGGCTGCGCCTCCGACCGTCGTGCGCCTCTCCACTGGCCAGCGTTGCTATGGCAGCGCTGCAGGCAGGGATGCTGAGGCTGAGTCTCGCAGTAGCCCCTTTGTGAAGCGGAGGTGGGGAGGTGGGAGCGGGGGGGGGGAAGAGATGCACACCCCACGTCTCGCTGCCCCGAGCCCCGGACCGCAAGCTGGGTGTTTGTCGGGGGCGCCCCCACCCCCATCCCCGAGGCCGGGTGCGGCACCTCTCTCTGCCCGCCAGCCGCTCCTGCATTAAAATTTCATGGGCGCTGCAGTAAATGCGAAGACGACGCCGGCTGCGCTGGGGGGCCGTAGGGAGGGAGGCTGCGGACCAGTGCGGGGAGGAGTTTACGAGGGGAGGCGCTTGCAGGGGCTCCCCCAGTTCTGTTGAGAGCCGGGCACAAAGAGCCCTCTGCACTCCAGCCGCAGGAGCGAGGAGCCGAGGTAAGCCGGGGTCGCCATTCCCACTCCCCGCCCGGCGCACCTGATTCCTAGGAGGGTGACCGGGGTCCCAGGGCAGTGGTGGCCCGCGCTGGGTGGGTGACGGGACCCCCAACCCGCAATGGCCCCATGTGAGGCTCCAGTGGATGGGTCGTGGGGATGGAGACACGGAGGGTGCTCGGGGGTCTCGCAGTTACGGTCTGAGGGGGAACAAAGACCGTTTCCTTCCCCCAGAGCTAGATGCACATGGGCGTGGGAACCCCGGTACACACCAACCCACAAGGTTAGCAGGTAACTGCCCAGGCTGAGGACTGCGCCCAGGAGGTCTCAGCATGGACGGTGGGTTAGCGGATGGTGTCCCTGACTCTCCTTCCCTCACGCCCAGCCCTTACCCTTCCTCCACTTCTGGGACTCATCCCAGACCTGGGGAGTCCAGTGCAGCTTCAAACCGAATGCATCTCCGCACCCTCATTGCGACATCGCTCTCGATGGTGACTACACATCCTCGGGGAACCACCGCTTTGGCACTACAGCCCCGCCAGGTGGTAAGAACCCATTTTAGAGATGAGGAAAAGGAAGTCCAGACGGAGAGGGGCAGCAGCCTGTCCAAGGTCACACAGCCAGTGATTTTTTTGAGTCCAGACACGACGGACTCTGAAGCTCATGTGGTATCTCCAAAACGGTCTGGGGCAACCCCAAGAGCTTGGTTCCCCAGCCCTCCTAGGCTCTGAGACGTTCTCTGCAGAGGCTGGGGATTTGAGAGGGAAAGGTCCAGACCTCTCTCATCCCCGGCACGAGCGAGATTATTTGTTGGACGGAGGGATTCCGGGGAGCCCGGCCTCCCCACTCTCATCCCAGGCTCCCAGCACAGACCACCAGCCGCCTGGGATTGCTGGCGCGCACACCCCACTGCGGAGCGGAGTCGCGCCAGGAAAACGCCCCCACCTGCTGGAGGGAGGGGCGCGGGGAGCGAGCGCAGAGCGAGAACTTGCTGGAAGCAGGTTTGTTTTTCTCTCGGCGCTGAGCTGGGCGCAACCTCGCTGCCTCCCCAGAGCGCGCTTCCCAGGAGAGCCTCGGGCAGGGATGAGTAACCCCACTCCGCAGACGGGGGGCCCACGCTCCGGGGGCTCCCCGCAAGTGAACCGGTGTCCCGCCACGTGGCCCCACGCTGCGTCAGCGCATCTGGGGCGGGGGCTGCGCATCTGGAGGTGCTCAGAATGTCTCCTGCTCCCGGAGAGGGATCCCCTGGGACCTCCCCAACCGAGCAGCAGTCGCGGCAAACAGGTTCCTGGGGCCGCTCCATCTGCTCCCTGCTTTGGGAAGACACTGAACTCACCCCACCCCGAGTTTGGTTGATTTCCCACCGAAAGAATTCTGTTAGCAACTTTATCTCCTGCCCGCCCCACATCGTGTCCTTTTATGTCCATTGCGGTTGAGAATGACTCTGAAGTCCGCCCTATGCTGACCTTGCAGAAAATTTAGCCCCCTCCCCATCCCCCGCCCCCCCCCCCCCCCCGCCATAAGGGCGCTCTCGCGCTCGGAGGGGGAGGGGGGTGCATCTGACATCTTCAGGATGTCTTCCCCAAAGAAGTACCCGGAATCCTTCCCAGCAGGGTGAAGGCAACCTCTTGTACCTTGCATAAAAAATATGAGTGTTAGCCAGGCATGGTCCCTTGCAGTCTCAGAGCTTGGTGGCCTGAGGCTGGAGGATGCCAAGTTGGAGAACAGCCTAGGTTACAGAGCGAGTTTGAGCCAGTCAGGGTGAGTAAGATCCTGTGTAAGAAAGGAAAAGGAAGGGGGGGGGAGGAGGGGGGAGAGACAGAGAGGATGGGATGGAAGAAAAAAGAAGGGAGGGAGGAGGGAGGGAGGGAGGAGGGAGGAGGGAGGGAGGGAGGAGGGAGGAGGGAGGGAAAGACCATGTAAAAGTCGGGATGGCAGCTCACTCCTGCCATCTCAACACTTGGGAGGCTGAGGCGGGAGGATCACTTTTTTTTTTTCTTTTTTCCTGAGACAGGGTCCCACTCTGTCGACCAGGATGGCCTGGAGCTCACAGAGGTCCATCTGCTTCTGCCTCCCAAGAGCTGGGATCAAAGGCGTGCTCCTGCACCACCATACCTGGGTAAGGATCATACATTTAAGCTAACCTGGGTGACATCACGACACCCTGCCTCAATTTATTATTTTTTCATTTATAATTTGGGTACTCTTTTTTTTTTTTCTTGAAATCTACCTTCCTAGATTTAAGAAAGCAAACAGTAATTGTTAAGTGTCGGGAAAGAGAGACATAAGAGAAAATTTCATTTTCACTGAAACTCGCCTCATGAAGTGAGGAATTGCTGTGGAGTCAGGGCTTCCGGAGAAGCCTACCTGGCTCACAGACGCTCTCCCTTCTTCCAACCCTCCCCCATCGGTCCATCTTGTAGTAGATGGCTTTCCCCAGGCCCCCAGGCCCAGTTCACACCACCCCCAAGTGTACTCACAGGAGTTTTGGAGAGACAGAAAGGGCTGAGAGCGAGGTCTGTGTGTGAATCCTCCCCACCCGTGTCCGAGTCAGGAAGGAGTTTCCCAGCTCAGTCTCTTCAGCTGTCGTGTGGGTCATATTCTTGGGTGTGGGGGGGGGGCGGTTGGCTGTGAACCAGTGTCAGGCGCCCGTACTGGGGACAGACTCCGTTATGCACCTGCTGGGCCAGCTCACTCCTGTGGCACCTGTATGGCCCTGCTGCCCTTCAGGATGACCTTCTGCTGTTGACCAGTACGCTTCAGGGCATTGGGCCTTTTGTGCAGGTTCAATGGGCCAGAGAATAGCTTGAGGCTCAGCCCTCTGTTCCCAGGGGACCCCCCCACCCCCACCCCCCCACCCCCCACCCCCCCGCTTTTGAGGCCTGGCTCACATGTCAATCTGCGAAACAATAGTCAAGATGTTTAGAGGCACCGGCAGGCTGAGGGTGACATCTGTCTCTCATCCCTTTCTGCATTGATGAGCTCAGATGAGGCAGGTGTCCCCTCTCCCTCTGGGTGCCAGGTGGTCCCTCTGGAGGAGCCAAAGGGAATGAGGGTCTTGGCCATTGTGTCCCTCTGAGGGCGCGGAGTAGGAGACAGATGAAAAGGAACCCTAGCTACCCTGGCATGGCCACTCTGTGGACATCTGAAGATAAGCTGCTTAGCGCTGGGATGTGGCATGTGTTTGTGACCTCAGCACTTGGGGGGGGAGGGTGGAGGCAGGAGGATGAGGAGTTCACAGTTAGCTTTGGATACATAGCAAAGTCAGGCTAGCCTGGGCTACATAGGATTCCCCCCCACCCCCCCATCCCACCCCCGCGCCGCCCAAATAATAATCTTGCACTTAGATATTGGGTGTGTGTGTGTGTGTGTGAAAAGAGAGGCTCAGAGAGTTAAAGTGACCCGTTAAAGGTCGCACAGCAATTTAGTTTGGAGCCAGATTTCAAACCTGGATCTAGCATGTGTGTGATTGATGTGGTGCCACCTGTCCCTGCAAAGGGGGACTCAATGAGTTACCCTGGGGCCATGAAAGCAGCTGCAGTAAACTGACCCCAGATGGACATTAGACATGAGGATGTCTGTGGGTCTCTCTCATTCATCCCGTCTGTATTCAGAGCCCCGGAGGTCGCGCTCCCTCCTGAGGTGGGAGCCAGGCACTCCGGTCTCCTCAGGTAGAACGGGGATCACAATCCAGGTCCCTCCTGGCTTTTGCTCTTTCCCCCCACTCCTCTGGCTCCAGGCACTCCCTTTTATGCTCTGTCCCCTGCTCAAGTCACCGCCTGCAGATCCCTGGAAGGCTCCACTCAGTCTTACATTCCCAGGGGCTGCGGGAGCTCAGGGCACCGGAGCCTCCACGGCAGTTTGGGCCAGCGGCTCTCGTCGGCTCTCGTCGTTTGCTTCCGAAATGCGAGCAGCCGAAAGAGCAGGGGAGAGAGCAACATTGGGACCCTAGCTGCAGCCCTCGGCCTGCAGCCCTGGCAGCTCGTCACTGTTACAGGAACCGTGTGCATTGCTCGGGCGGCATGAGTGTGCCCTGTCGTTGTCGTCGAGTGCCACACCACCAAGAAGGTGGTGGTGGGAGGGCTGGTGGCCAGTCCCGTCGCCTCACGTGATAGCCATAGTGACATTGCTCTCACCCTCATTCTGTGGACAGGGAGACTGAGAAAGGAAGATCTCAAGTTGGAGGGGAGAGTGGGTTTGAGGCCAGCCTGGGCTACATGAGACAGACAGACAGACAGACAGACACACCACGCGCGCACACGCGCGCGCACACACACACACACACACACACACACACACACACACACACACACAGAGGGAGAAGGAGGGAGAGACACAAATCCAAAGCACAAAGTAATGATGGATTTGCTCTGGGTTCTGTGCTTCTTGCATGGAAGTTTTGGTGTAGCGTCCATGCTCTTCCCCCTCTCTCTGAGGGTTGTGGTGGTGTGGCCGGCGCTGGTATGGCTCTCCAGTGTGTCCAGCGTATACCCACTCTTCATTCCTGTCTGTCTGTCTGTCTCTGTGTCTGATAGCTGTGAGGCCCGTCTGTTCATGTGCACATGGCTGCCGGGTCTCGGTGGCACCTGGGGACGAAGCAAGTTTTCATCTGCGTGGATGCGGGGTGGCAGAGACCAACAGCTTCATCCACTTGGCTCTGTCTTGACAATCACGGGGGACTGAGCCTTCCGAACCTCAAGGTAGGAGGGACCTATGTCTTCTGGGTACTAGTCCTTTGTCAAACCTTCCATAGGGGGCTCCTCATCTTGGCTTTTGGTGTGTGAGGGGCAGAGCCACGAGCCAGGTCCACAATCCACACAACCTTTGACCATGAACTTCTCAGCTCCAATCCTTCTGTAATGCATGATTATCTTTTGTAGAAAATAATGCCATAGAGGTGCAATTAGCTTGTTTTTTTTAAAATTGGCGTACAAAATAATGGGTTTGGGGCAGGTAGAGTGCTTAGCTACCATTCATGAAGCCCTGGATTTGAGCCCCGGCACAGTGTGAACCAGATGTGGTAGCACAGGCCTATAATCGCAGCACTTGGGGAGTGGGCACAGGAAGATCAGAAGTTCAGAGTTAACTCTGGCTGCACAGTGAGTTTGAAGCCAGCCTGGGCTATTTGAGAGTCTAAGAAATTAAAAAACAGGGGCCGGAGAGGTGGCTTAGTGGTTAAGAGCACTGGTCACTCCGGCAGAGGACCCGGGTTTGATTTGCAGCCCAAATAGTAGCTCACAGCTGTGTATATAACTCCAATTTCAGGGCATCTGACCCCCTCTTCCAACCTTCCCAGATACTGCACACACATGGTACACAGACATGCATGCAGGCAAAACACTCAAACACAAAAATTTTAAGAAGCTAAAAATAAAAAACAAAAGAAATGAAAAGCAAAAGAAACTTGTGCGTGTCCCTTGCCTACGCGTCTGCTCCTAGGCTCAGCCTTCAGAGGGCCGGTGGCTGTGACCCCCTTGCACGTCAGGCTTGTGCCTCTATGTACCCCCCATCCCCCCAACTCAGTAGCTCAGCCCTTTTTTGTACAGCTTTATCACAGTGCATCACTTTCTGTTTCAGGGATGCACCCCAGAAATTTTTTTTCTTTTGAGACAGGGTTTCTCTGTGTATCCCTAGCTGTCCTGGAATTCATTCTATAGACCAGGCTGGCCTCAAACTCACAGAGATCCACCTGCCTCTGCCTCCCAAGTATTGAGATTAAAGGTGTGTGCCACTACCACCCAGCCAGCCCAGAGATCTTAATCACAGTTACCAAGTCCTGCAGCTGTGATTAATGACATCATCACATGTCCATTGCCCTAGTCAGATCCCCGAAACCTGGGAACCCATTCCTGTTCCATACCGGGCCATGAAGAGCAATAACCTGCGTTCCGTCACCCCCATTTCCCTTCTATGGGCATTTTGTATAAATTTGGCTACCTCCACTGCCCATCTTCTTAGTTTTTATTTTTAATTTTTGAGAGAGAGAGAGAGAGAGAGAGAGAGAGGAGAGAGAGAGAGAGAGAGAGTCAGTCTCATTATTCAGCCCAGGCTGGCATTGAACTCATGACCTTCCTGTCTCAGCCTCTCAAATGCTGGGATTCCAGGAGAGTACTACCACATACAGCTTGGACCTGTCTTTTCTTAGCAGGGCCTGTGTGGTTTGTCCAGGGTGTGTCAATAACCAACTCTTTTTTGCTGCCTGGTGGGTGCCACTGTGTTTCTGCGTTTATTCTCAAGGCTGAGGGGCCATGCTCTGTATTTCTGAGTGTAAGTCACTGATTGGTAATAATCCCGCCTAAACTTCCTGAATAACAGCTCAGAGTCACACATTGTGAACGTGGGATTGGAGAGCCATAGCCTCACCCTGTTTTTCTCTGGCTTCCAAACCTATGACTTCCTTCCTTTCTTTTTTTTTTTTTTTTTTTTTTTTTTTTGGTTTTTCGAGACAGGGTCTCTCTGTGTAGCTTTGCGCCTCTCCTGGAACTCACTTGGTAGCCCAGGCTGGCCTCGAACTCACAGAGATCCGCCTGGCTCTGCCTCCCGAGTGCTGGGATTAAAGGTGTGCACCACCACCGCCCGGCCTATGACTTCCTTTCTATGCTATGAGACCCAGTCACCCCAGTCATAGCTGGGGTTCCCTGGAAGACTGACTCCACTGTCCCCACAATGACCGGGATTCTGGGTCCGCACCCTGTGACAGGGTCGCTGTGGGTTTATTTGCAGAGTTCCTGCTGGTTCCCAGGTCGCAGAAGAGAATAGGGAATTGGGAAGGGTCACAGGCACCCTGCGAAGCAGCCTTACAGATAAGTATCCCTTCACCAGCCCCCTCTGCACCAGCCTGCTTTCTGCTGGTGCATCTGTGAAGGAGGGTTGGCTCTGGAACCCCCAAGAGGGAGGGTGGATATCCTGTGTATGACTCTGGCTCTTGAGGATGGCATTTGTAAACTTGGACAGACTCCTTGGTCTTGCAGACACATGGAGACCTCTGCAGGGTTTCCCACGGGACGCATTGTCTCCACTCAGCTCTAGGCTCCTGTGACAGCCGGCTCCGAGATGCCTCCCCGTCCCCGACTCAGGCCCTGGAGGACAGATGTAGTATAATTGTCAGAAAAGAGCAAATCTGAGTGCTGGGTTGAGATTCAGGGCATCTTCTCCATCCTGGTGACTTACAGTGGCCTGGCTGAGCCCTGTACCGCCCTCTGGCTCCAGACATGTTCTCTGCTGTGGGAGTCACGGAAGGGTGGGGGGCTGAGGTGGGCTGAAGAGCTGCTGTCATTTCCTGGCCACTGCCCTGAATGGCCCTTGTGTGTGACAGGGCGGGATGTGTCCCTGGGTCCAGACAGAGGCATAGGCTTCCAGTGACCGCATCAGTACTGAGGTCAGAGTTCCAGTCCCCTACTCTGTCAGGACTCCCCTTTCCGCTGTCCCTAAGCTGCCCAGCTTCCTGTGAGTTTTCCTGGGTCGCAAAGGAAACCACCATGTGCCCATGTTTGTGAAGGATGCTCTGGGTAGCAGGGAAGGAGGAGGCAGGGTGGCTCTTGGGCCCAAAGCAGGCCTTGAGTGTGGTCCTCTCCTGTGCCGGGCTTGGCTCTTCTGTCTTCCCAGAGTCATCCTGTGATGTCCGTGTGGGAGGAGCTAGGAGCTAGGCCTGCGATGAAGTCAGGTAAGAGTGAGAGGCTTGCTTCCTTTTAGGAGGGTGGGTGGTCCTCTCTCTCACATCCCATGACCAGAGCCTTTCTGCCTCTGAGGAGGCCTGGGAGCCAGAAGCAGAAGGCTTGCTGTGCATGGCCTCAGTGGGGAGGAGGGGAGTGATCTGAACCCCACAGGCTCTGGGCCGGGGGCGGGGGGGTCATCATCTCACATAGATACGAACCTGACCTTCTTTAAGGAGATGCTGGGTGTCCAGAGGTGAATGACAGAGACATGGTCCTCTCCCCTGAGGTCTTCAAGTAAGAAAACGCATCACCACAGCTCAGCGAGGGGGGTGAGTTTTCTGTCCTGTGGAGTATATGTGTCCGTCTGGGGTGGGGTGTACATAGGGTTTCATTTCAGACCACTGGGGACTCTGGGGTCTCTCTCCTCCTGCACTTGGCCGCTTCTCGGCCCCTGGAGTCACTCTGGGCCACCTGCCATTGGCTTTCTGCTGATCCTTTGAGTGAACCCCACCTTCCTCTCTAAGTTTATTGGAAAAGATTCGTATCCCAAGCTTTCTGTTCTGCCGCACGTGTGTGTCGGGAGCACAGGTCGCAGAGTGGGGTATCTGGGGTGCCTCACCATCTTTCATTGTGTCTCCCTCAGATAGCTCTGCGTGTCTCCAGACCTTGGTCTGCTTTGGAGCCCTGGAGATCCCCTGGATTCTGACCTCATGGAACTGGGGAACAACCTGTCTCCCTGAAGATCCTGTCCTTGCCAGTGCCAGAGATGGAGCCCCCTGGAGAAGAGCCACACCTAGAAGATAACACTGCTTAGCATCCACCCTGTTTTTGATGGACAGATCCAGGGTGGGAGAGGCTGCAGTTTAGAGTCCTGGGGCACTGGAGGCCCCTCCTGATCCCATGTGGACTGGAATCCTCCTCCAGTGTCTGGAGGTGGGGTGGAGCCCCACCTGAGCCCCCCCTAAGGACCTGTGGGTAGGGCAGGGACTCCATGGGCATGGAGGAGGAGCTGCTGGGAAGGAGCCTGATGTCTGTCTTTTGTCTGTTTTTCTTCCTTTGGTCTGTTTGCTGCTTGAGTGATGGTTCTGTTTGGGTGCTTCCTGGGTGAGGCTTAGCTCCTGGTTGGTTGTGGTGGACAGCCAATCCTGGTCTGGGAGGAGCCTGGCTAGCCTTTGTGCATTCCAGAAAGGGTGAGTCCTGAGATAAGGAGACCTAGTCGGGAGGCTTACTGGCAGACTCACAGCTCCAACTTCCTCAGTCACTAGAGAGTGGGCTGCCCCCAGTCTGCAGGGGCTGCAGAGCCTTTGCCCAGGACATGGGGCTACTCAGCCAGCACCCCCATCTGTGTTGAGTAGCTGCGGAGGGGCTGAGACTGGCAGACATCTGCACCCCTGCTCAGGGTGAAGTGTCCCAGTATGACACCCCCCCCCACCCCCCACCCCCGTCCATTGTCCACCTCTGGTCACGGTCCCTCCTGGAGGAGATGGTTTTGCAGTATGTAGCCTTCTTCGGGACAGCCTAGAAAGCCCTTTCCCTGGGGTGGGAAGGGTTGTGTATTTATCGGCTCAGGCTGTGGGGCTCAGCACCAGAGACCCACGCCCCGCCTTCCCCTCCCCTGGGCTTGAGGCCAGCAGAGCAAGATCAAGGTGCCAGAAGTAGCTTTATGTTGTGTGGCCTTTCTCTGAATCCAGAGTAAGTGGGCTCCAGGGATTTGTCCCACAAGGTCACAGTCTTGCCATTTGAGGACCTAGGCTTATGACCTCATCTGGGCTTAAGTACACCCTTGATGGTCTTGTCTCTCCATACCTTCCCATAGCGGCTAGGGAGTTCAGCCTGTGCCTCTTGGGGGACACAATTTGGACTCTTAACAGGGTGGTCCCACAAACATGAATAGGTAGAGCCATCTGCCCTCCAGAATTCCCCACATAGGGAGGAGCAGATGAATGTAAAATGGGTACAGAGTTACAGGTGCTGTGCCAGGGAACTTGGGAACATGGTGGCTGCAGCCAGTGCAGAACCAGCTCAGGCCCCGGGGCACCCTCTGCTGTACAAGTCGCCTTGATTTCTACTTTGTCATGTGGGCCGGCTGCTCTCCTGGTGGCCCCGGCAGCTTTCACAGGGCTCCTGTGCCTGGCTCAGTCCTGGGCTCTTAGTAGGTGCTCCCTACGGTCGTGTCTATGTGGGGATTTAGGGAGGTTAGGTTGAGGGTGCATCTAGGTAGGGTGCTTACTGATCCAGAGGCGTTCCTGGCTGGGCCACCCCACCTGCCTTCCCAACAAGCCTGGGGCTGCAGCCGCCATTGGTCTCCGTGGTAACTTGCCATGTTTTCCGGAAGGGAAGGAGTCATGTTTCCTGCTGCCAATATGGAGTCCACTCTGGCTCTTGGCTGTGAGCCAGTTTGGGCACCGGTGCTGTCCAGCCGTCCTTCAGACACTTGGGAGGGAAAGAGTACCTAGGAAGAAGTACACCATGGGCAGTCAGCGGAGGCCCCGGGGTGCGAGGGAGACCCCAGTTCTGGCTCTCCGGAGGGGCTTCCTAGTCAGGCTGACCCAACCAGGGCCTTGGGGGATGAGAGAGGTACAGTTTAACTGAGTGCTTTGGGGGAGGAAATTAAAGCAAAAAGCAGGACTTTTTCAGAGCCCCGACAATGCCAGTGAGCATACTTCAGATACTCAGGGAGGGATAGGAGGAGGAACTGTGTCCCCGTTTTTGCTGGCTGCAGAATTATTTTCTTACCGAACACTGTCTAGAATGCTGGGAGACACAGGTTGGTCCTTAGGAGTGCCAAGAGTGATAGGTGGTACAGCCAGGGCATCCTCGGGCATCTTGGGGTGCCTGGGAAGGAAGGGAAATGGGGGTATGGGGGAGGGGGAGGCGTCTAAGCTTCATTTTAGGACTCAGGCCGGTTCCTTGCAGTGTTTGTGGAGGAAGGCAGGCCAGGCCAGTGGTGGGAGCAGTGAGAAGCCTGGGAGTTGGTGATAGAAGAGATGTATTTTCAAGCATGGCAGCTCTGGGGTGGATGGGTTAGATGTTTGGTGGAAAGATGCTGATGTGTGGGTGCGTGGGTGTGCATGCATGTGTGTGTGTGTGTGTGTGTGTGTGTGTGTGTGTGTGTGTGTGAGAAGATCCTTCTGGGAAGGGGCTGGCCACAACCAGGCAGGGGGTTTGCACTGAGAACAAGCAGGACACATTTTCAGCAGTGCTAGAGTATTTGTGGGGCTCTGAGATCCACAACAGAGAAACGGAAGCTCTGGGCTTCCACCGGGGGTCACTGAGGTCAGGCTTGATTCCCTGGGAGGGGCGTTGAGGGGTGCAGAGGCAGACCCCCTGCCGTGGTCAGGCCCTCATGCCCAAGCTGGTGGGGATGGGACTGTGTGGTAGGTGTGTGGGGGGGGGGGATGAAAGGGGAGGGCTGCATGGTGTGATTAACCTACTAACCAACCCAGGGCTCGGCCAGGACGCTGTGGCACGCGACGAGATGCCTGGCCTTCTGTCAGATGACTAATCCACTAACCTGGCCCGAGCATGTCCTACTAACCCTGCGGCAGCCCGAACCCCACTAACTCCCAGAGGCCGGGGCGGACGAGGCTCCGGAAGGCCCTGCCTGGGGCCTGGGATCTATGTGCAGACCCATCCTGCAGGGCGAGGGCGTGCTGAGAGACTTACCAACTCTGCCACTTGCTGCTGGAGACTGTGTGCCAGTCACCTGCCCTCTCTCTCCGAGCTGCTCCCCCCACCACCCCCCCGGGGTGGGATGGGATCTCTTCTACTCCCCCGGATGCCTGTGGTAGGGCAACCAAGGCTTTGCTGCCCTTGCAGGGACCTCAAAATGGAAAAAGACAGGGTGAGGGCAGGCTGCAGGGAACTCGGTGATACGTCCATCCCCTGACCGCGGGGGGGTTCTGCACACAGACCCTTCTGCCTGGGGCAGACATGTGCTTTGAACCCTTAACCGTCTCTTCCGGTTCTCCCCCGCCTCTTGCCAGCTTTCTCTCCCATAGGCAAGCTCTTTTGATTACTAATTGTCTAACCCCGGGGCACACCCCACCCGCACCCTGCCGCCCCTTAACTAACTCACGGCCCTGCTGCCTTCTTCTCTCCTAGTGGCTCCTGTGTGTGTTCGCTGAGGTGCCCCGTCTGCTGGTGCTGTGCGCTGACCTACTAACCTGGCCCTACTAACCGGTTTCTCTAACTAATCCAGCCCTGCCGAGCTCTGGGCCTCCCGGGGGCTGGTCCCTCCTACTGGCAGACAGATGTCCCCCAGGCTGACCAGGCCAGGTCTGAGGCAGGGGGACAGCCATGTTAATGATGCCCAGAGGAGGAGGAGGAGGAGGCCTGTCCTGTAGCTGTGGGACGCTGGGCTCCGAGCATGACCTCTCTCCTCTGTGCACGGGTCTGGTTGCCACTAGGAGTGGATGGGACCAGGGGATCTTGTGGGAGCCAGTGTGGGGCCTGGGGGTCTAGAGTGGGCAATTCTGGGCCTTCATTAGCCTAGGCCCTCTGTGATTTAGGCCAGGGAGAAAGGGGGTAGGGATCCCAGGGGGCTGGCCATCTTGGACAGGAGCTCAAGGGTGTGTGTGTTTGAACCCGAAGCCAACAGAGTCTCATACCCTACTTGGAAGCTGTACGTGAGTTTCCTAAGTAGGAAGTATGTGAAGGGACCTTTCCCTGGAAAACCGCAGAACAGAGTCAGGCATTCCCCAAGTGAAGGCCGAGGAAACAGCACCTGGACACTGTGAGGAGAGATGGCCAGTGACCAGGGAGAAGGGTCTTCACACAGCTAGAGCGGCCCTTCCCACGGGGAGGGGTGGAAATCTCAATCTGGAAGGAGATGCGGGACCATTTTCACACAGGAAGTAGGTGTGAGGATATTTTCCCTCAGGAAGTGTTTAGAAAGACTCGTCGGCCTCACGCTTAGAAAGGACAGACGGCCAGTTAGTCAGCGTGGTGTCCAGATTGGGGAAGTGTCCCTACAGGCCGTTGGGGGGCTTACTGGAAGGGGGACTAGGTACCGGGACGTGAATCCTAGGGGCTCAAAGGCCACTGGGGGGAGTCATACCAGCTGTTTATGTTTTGTCCGGTGGACGCCCATGCCTCTGCCCCAGCCAGCCTCCCCCAGAGCCCGCCAGCTGCTAAAGCCAGGGCCACACCTGGGGGTGATTTCATGCCTCACCTCCAGTAGGCTCAAGGCCTCTCTGGGCTTAACCTCTAGCTTCTTCGCACTAACTCTAGCTTTTACCCAGCTAATCCCTGCCTCTCCACGGCTGCCCGGGGACTGACCACTAACAGCCAGCCCTGCCCATTGTGTGTGTGTGTGGGGGGGGGGGGGGCAGGCGGGAAGGGGAGGGTCCAGGTTCCTGGCCTGGCTTCGGCCGGCTCCCGTGAACTACCCTTTCCTCTGGACTAATCCGTGCCTTTCTGGTCTGTTCCTTCCGGCAGAAATGAATGGCTGTGGCTTTCTCTCTGTAACAGGTTTCATCTTCTTCTCACTGTCACCGCTTGTGAGATGGCTTGGATGGCGGCATTGGCCGGGAAGGGGGCTGACACAGGTTCTGAGCTTGGTTGATACGGGGAGAGCTTCCCTGAGCATCTTGGTGGGGGTCAGATGTACAGTCGTCCGGCTATTGTAGGTGTGGCCGCTGGCCCAATCCCATAACCTTAGGATCTGCAGTGGCTCTTAACTCCTGGAGACTACAGCCCCAGTCCTCGCAAGCAGAGGCAGCAGCATGCAAGAACCTCAGACAGCTACCTGTCTGGTTTCTTGAAAGGATTTGTTATTTATGGAATCATTGGACACAAGGCCAGGGCCTGCCTTGAGTCCTTGTTTGAGTTATGTCCCTGTAACACCAAGATCCAGATAGAAATAATCCAGAAGGGCTGTAGATTCTCCAGCCACTCACACCCTAGAGTGAAATAGCTCAACCTCTCCTTCTAACGCCTCTACTGTGGCCCTTTTTACACAGGGTAGGTGCGTGGAGGGAAAAGGGGTGTGGCTGGCAAGGAGTGGGGGGCCTCTTAAGTCAAGGGGAAGCCCTTGGGGAGCAGAGACAGAAAGCCATGAGCCCAGGGGACCCTTGTGGAGCAGGGGGTGACACCAGGTTGAGGTGGGCGAGTGAGTCTTGTTTCTCTGAGTTGGTCCGGAGGTCACAGCCTGGAATACTGGAGGTTCAGCGACATTGGTGGGCCTGTGGGTGACCCCAGGGACAGGTTGCCTGGGTCAGGGGGTGCTGTGTGAACCGCTTTCCCACGGGCTTAGGGCTGACTGTGTTGAGCCACCAGGGAGCCTGCAGGAGCCCCTGGGGGGCCTGAGCTGCAGTGGAAATGGAGGAGATGCCCCTTAGGGAGGTGGGTGGGTTAGCACACCAGAAGGGCTGGGATGCACCCGCTGCGGCCCTCTCATGGCCGCCGTGCTTCATTTTACCCACAATGCCCAGGAACTCCCACAGCAGAGGTTGCCCTGCTGAGGCCCTAGCAGCTCCAGCTAGGCTCTGCTCCAGATGCTGAGACTGGACCACAGCCTTCTCATCGAAGGCATGACAGGGTCCAGATACGGACGCTAGCTGGTCCTCAGTGGCTGCAATTCTGTGCGGTGTGGGGAATCCAGGACAGAGTGGGGGATCAGGAGAGCTAGGGTGAGGCAGGCATGGGGAGGGCTCTCAGAAGAAGGGTCACATCAGCTAGACCTTGGTAAGCAGGGCATGGCTGGGTACAAACCCTGGCAACTCAAGATCAGAGAGGGTCCAAACAGATCCTGGGGGAGTGTATTGAGGGGCTCAGGATGTGTTCAGTCCCAGGCCTTGCTGCCAGCAATCATGGGCTTCATCCCTTGGGATGCCAGATGTGGTCTACACTTGTAATTCCAGCACTAGGGTGTTAGAGACAGATCTGTAGAGTCTGCTGGCCTGTCGGCTTCACTCATGTGGTCTGAGCGGGTGGCAGGGCTAGAGTTTCAGGCTTCCTCGTTCACTTCAGCCCAGCAAAGAGGAGCTTGCAACACCTGCCGGCCATGTTCTAGGCAGCGCCCGAGCTTCTGGTCACTAGGAAGACCCTTTGGTCCAACTGGAGAGGAGCAGGTTCATAGTGCTCGCCCTCAGCCCTCACTGGGGTTCGTGGGAGATACCTGGGAAGCAAGGGACAGAGGGAACAGTAAGGAACTTAGAATTTAACAGAGGTCCTCATGATGTATGTCTCCTCCAGAAGATCTGGAGGTAGGTGGTGGTGACGGTGATGGTAATGGCGTGTGTGTGTGTGTGTGTGTGTGTGTGTGTGTGTGTGTGTGTGTGTGTGCATGCATGAGAGGGGTGGGGGAGGAAAGAGAGGGTATGACTAGAGGAAGCTGAGCCACGAAAGGTACATTCATTTGTCTCTGGGCTGCTCTTGCTCCCTGCCCCCCCATTCCATTGAACTTTAGGCTTGTTTTGAGCAGGACCCTGTGGGCGGCAGATCGGTCTCCTGTCTGAAGGTGTCAGTACCTCTTCACAGCCTGCCTGGAGGGAGGAGCCACTGAGGGTCCTGGCCCAGGGTCGGGCTGTAGTGAGGACAGCCTGGGGGTGCTCAGGTTGGGAGCCCTGTTCCAGCCACTCAGGGTCCCCCAAGAGCCTCTCTGGAATCTGTCCAGGGGCCTGTTGTTTTATAACCAGCTCAGCAAAGATGTCTGTTCCGTGTTGTTCCTGCCAGGGGATGCTGCGTGTGGGTCCTGAAAGCCCAATGTTGCTTAAAGACTAGCTCTTTTTGTGGGTTCAGCCACAGTTACTGGGTGTTCTGCTTTTAATGCTTGTAGCTGCTTCTGTATAATTCATAATTTTGATATTAAAACCGGCACACACTGGAACGTGACTGGTTTATGAGGTGGAGGGATGTGTTGTCCCTGGGAAGGGGCAATCAGTGGGGCTTCTAGGGCAGGGTGAGTGGAGTTGCCGAGTTAGCAGAATGAAGGAAGCACTCATTTTATTTGATTAAAACATTTGGAGCCAGGTGTGGTGGCACATTCCTTTAATCCCAGCACTTGGGAGGCAGAGGCAGGTGGATCTCTGTGAGTTCGAGGCCAGCCTGGTCTACAGAATGAGTTCTAGGATAGGCTCCAAAGCTACACAGAGAAACCCTGTTTCAAAAAAATCAGCAAAACAAAAACAAACAAACAAACAAACAAACAACAAACATTTGGAGCCAGGTGTGGTGGCTCACACCTTTAATCCCAGCACTTGGGAGGCAGAGGCAGGTGGATCTCTGTGAGTTTGAGGGCAGCCTGGTCTACAAAGTGAGCAGCCAAGTCTATTACACAGAGAGACCCTGTCTCAAAAAACCCAAACCAAACCAAAACGAAAACCAACCAAGCAAACAAACAAACAAAAAAACCCACAAAACCCCCAACAAACAACCAAGTGACAGAACTGACCAAACAAACACAGCTGTCTGGGTAACACGGCCCAGCAGGCCGAAGGGCTAAAATCCACAGCAGGAACAGAAAATGGGTTCCTGAGAGGTTGTCCACTGAACTCTGCACATCCTGGGGTACCATCCACCCCCCTCCCCCTGCCTCTCTCAGGATATAAAATAGAACCGTGAGGACCTGAGTTCGGGTCTCAGCACCCACAGGAAGAAGCTGGCTATGCTGTGTGCCTGTCATCCCAGCACAGGGGAGGCAGAGACTGCTGGACCTCACTGAGCAGCCAGCATGGACTAGTCGGTGAGCTTCAGCCGGCAAGAAGCTCTGTCTCAGAACATGAGATGGGGGCGTGATATCTGAGGTTGAATGTGTGTGTGCACCCTACCCATGTACACACCCCAAACACCGCCCCCCCCACATACACACCTCAAACACACCACACACACATACACACACACATATACACACACCACACACAGACACACGCCTCAAACACCACACACACACACACACACACACACACACACACACACACACACACACCCCACACACGTGTTTTGGAGATAGTCTCACCAGAGTGGCTTCAAACCTGACTTCCTGCCTCAGGTTCTGCAGTGGCTGATTACAGGTGAGTGCTCTACCACAGCCAGAGCGTTTGTGCGGTTGACTGTGAAGAACACACATGAGTTTGACCATCTTCACCATTTTAAGTGGAGAACTTCGTGGTATTAAATGTACTGCCTTCACCACTATTGGTAATTTTCTTTCTTTCTTTCTTTCTTTCTTTCTTTCTTTCTTTCTTTCTTTCTTTCTTTCTTTCTTTCTTTCTTTCTTTCCTTCCTTCCTTCCTTCCTTCCTTCCTTCCTTCTTTCTTTCTTTCTTTCTCTTTCTTTCTTTTTTCTTTCTTTCTTTTTTTTAAAATAGCTCCTTCTGTGTCCAGAATGGGGCTTTCCAGAGATTCAAGTCTCTCTCTCTCTCTTCTCTCTCTCTCTCTCTCTCTCTCTCTCTCTCTCCCTGCAATCTTGTGACATGTAACCTCCTCCATGGAAGAAGGAAAAGGTGCTCAGTGTATGGCTGTGAAGGATGATGAACATCTGACATACAGTACTGTTTCTCTCGGCAGCACCAGTGGCAGACATTACTAGTTGATCACCTATCTCTCTTTGGGACTTAGATGTCTCTTTAGGTTCTTTTTCAGAACAATGTTCTAGGCAACTAGAGTGAGTCTTGTGTGTTTTTTGTTTTGTTTTCTTTTTTTTTTTTTTTAGAACTTTGGAATCAGAGTTGTTCCTCAATTCTCCTGAGGAACCAGTATGAATCTGGGCATGGCCAGTTCCGTGCTGTGACTGGAGGAGAGTTGACTCTCTCTGAGCTGCCATTTGCTTTGTGCGATGGAGACCACACTCTCACCCAGTATGGGTGATGTGAAGGTCTCCCAGGGTTCTTGCTGAGCTGAGCTGAGCTCCAACTGTGACCCACCAGGTGGTAGAGTGGATGGAACAGGAAGCAGGGCTTCCTGGAAGAGGCTGACAGGAAGCAGCTGCCACAGATCCCAGCATTTAGGGATGTTCCTTCAAGATGCATCGTGAAGTCCTGGGGAGACAAGGAATGTGTGGACGTTGAGATAGGGCTAGGGGGCACCAGAAGAGGTCTAGCCTGTACTAAGATCCGAGGGCTGATCCATGCAGCGGTGCTCGAGGCATGATTAGGAGTGCTGAGGTTCTCAGGGTTGGTGATGCCGAGGGTCAGGGAGCGTGGCATACACTTGGTGAGCATAGAGAAGGGAGAGAGGCCGGTGGTTTTGGGGAAATCCATCTGCAGTGTTGGCAGAGCATGAGTACCACAGCCAGATGCACACGTGGGTGTATGATCATCTACACGGCACGCCCAGCACCTCCTGAAACTTCCCTGGCCCAGAACGTGGGTCCCATGTGTGGTTCTAAGCTGCCACGAACCTGCCAGGTGATCCCAGGAGCCTTCTCCTGTCTCTATTCCTGGGCTTCTGGGGCTTCTGCCAAGCTGTATGTCCCTTGAGGGCATCTCTGAAGCCTCGTGCTCTCGGTTTTCCCAGAGACACCTGGATACACTGTGGCTTCTTCTGCTCCACTCGTGACTCTCCATGGGCATCTCACTGCCCCTCTCTGTCCACGCAGGAGCTGTGCATCGAGTGCTTCTGTGACCTGGGCACTGATCTGTAGTGGGTAGCCATTCCAGCTTTGGTCTGGAAGTTCCAACCCCCATTGAGGCTTTGGTAACTGCCATGCCTACAAGGAGGGCCAAGAGAGAGGACCCTGAAGACCCAAGATCGGGATGTGCGCCTTCTCTTGGTTCCCAGACCCTGGATGCTGGAGGTAGACCGAGCAGAGTTCTCTAGAGAACACTGCTGGACTGTGCTACATCTTCCCCAGACCCTGTAGTCTATCCCTTCATTTGTGAGTTACCCCACAAAATAAACCTCCCTTTTAACTACGTGGAGTGGCCTTAATAATTTCACCAATACTGACCGACTGCTGGGGTCTCAAGGTGACCTTTCTGGGACCCTCCAGCACCTGCCTGTTTTCTCTGAAGGCCTTTCTTTGCCGGACTAAGGCCCTCTTCCACCTGGCCCACAAGGCTCTCAGCTCACCACCGAAGACAGTCTGCTTGGGAGATCCACCTGTGGCCATTGCTCTTTTCCCTCACGGTGACAAGATGCCCGGCAGAAACCACATGGTTTGGCTCATGTTTCAGAGGCTTCACTATGTTACCCGTTGGCTGCTTGGGTAGACCATCCCAGCGGCCAGCATGTGTGGTGAGGTCTTCACCTCATGGTGGACAGGAAGCAGAGTAGGGCAGCTACAGGAAGGGGCAAGGCTGGGCGCAGTTCCAGGTCACCCACCAGGGCAGGAGTGAAGTCCCAGCCTCCTGACAGTGTGTTCACACCATGTGCTCACACCACACATTCACACCATGTGTTCACACCACACATTCACACCACGCATTCACACCATGTGTTCACACCAGGCATTCACACCATGAGTCCAGTGGGTCCCTCAGGTAACAGACACACCCAGTGCCCTCACAGCTCTCAGTCTGGTCAGGTGGGATCCCTCTCGCTGGATCTCTGATGCAAAGGTCAGCTTTGTCAGTGAGACACAGTGCAGAGTCACCTGGGAAGGGAGTCTCACCGAGGGGTTGTCTAGATCAGGCTGGCCTGTGGGTGAGCCTGGGGTGACGGTCCCGATCCCATTAACTGACGTGGGAAGGTCCAGCCTCAAAGCGGGCGGCACGACTCTCTGTGTTTGGAGCCTGAATTGAGTGAGAGCGGAGATGGGATGGAACAGTAGTCCGTGCGTTGACCTCTCTCTGCTCGAGACCGTGGGTCACGTGACCCCTTCCTTCCCGCTTCTTCCCCTCGGTGATGGGCTGCAACCGTAGGAGGAACCACCCTTTTCTTGCTCAAGCTGTTTTCTGTCGGGGTATTTTGTCACAGCAAGAGAATGAGAAACTAGGCCAGATGTTTGGGTCCCACGCCCCCTTCCTACTCAGCGCCATCACATGCCCAGGGCTCAACCGGCCACCTTCTCACAGACCTCACCCGTGAGGCTGACTGCTGGCCTATGTTAACCGGGGTGATGGGCTCACAGGACACAGGCAGCACCTTTGTGGGGCTCACAGTCCCGGGTGAGATGCTTTAAACGAGATGTAGATGGGAAAGTGACGTGGGGTAACTGTAATAAAACGCTCCTCACAAGTTATCATAAAGCCATGCTTCACGAAAGCCACTGTTTTCCAAAGCAGAGCATGCTCAGTGTGGAGATGGTGAATGTTTCTGTGGGCCTCTTCACTGAGTGACCTGCTGGGGAGTCTCTGGTCTCCGACCCTGCTCAGTTCCTTCCAGTGTCAAACGCTGGGTACACCTGGCCCAGTGGAGACCACAGTTGTAGAAATGACCAGCATGGGGCTGGAGAGATGGCTCAGAGGTTAAGCACACTGGCTGCTCTTCCAGAGGTCCTGAGTTCAATTCCCAGCAACCACATGGTGGCTCACAACCATCTGTAATGAGATCTGGTGCCCTCTTCTGGCCTGCAGACATACATGCAGGCAGAACACTGCATACCTAATAAATAAATAAATCTTTTTTAAAAAGTGGCCAGCAGATGGCAGCATCACACCAAATCCTCTGCCCCCTTTCCCACTGGGTTTGGACTGGATCCTCTCCCAGTAGCCTTTGGGGCTGCTCTAATGCAGGCAGGTGTGGGCTCCTGGGACGTGAGGGATTTGAGTGGAGTCTGGCATGAGTGAGGGAGCCAGAAGCTAGAGTATGTGCAGCTGAAGACAGAAACAGAAGCAGCTAAAGCCGGCAACAGCCCTCCATGAACCTCAGGTTTTTCCTCTGCAAAATAGGCACAGTGTTTCTAGGTTCTGTGCCGCCAAACTGCTCTTGGCAGGGGTCCTTTTACAGTTATCCTTTAATAACACTGGTTTTCCCCGACCTTTTCCCCGGATGATCAAAGTCTCCCAAGACCCCACCGATGCTGGGGCTGTGCCTGCAGCCAAGACTCTCTCTCCTCATCCCCAGGCCTGGGGCCATCTCCCACTGGGTTGACAAGTGGTCAGTACTCATAGCTAGTGCTTCTTGGATGCCAGGCTCAGGCTGAATGGTTGGGGCTTCCTGATTGAAGAGCACACTGCTGTCAGATTCTCGCTGGCCCTATTGCCTATGATGTGTGTGTGTGAGGGGGCAATACAGCTAATGTTCAGAGAAGACAAGAAACTTACCCAGCGGCACACAGCAGAAGGATTGGAAAGTGCCTTCAAGATGCCTGCCACACACATGGGGTGAATGCACCCCAAATGCAGAGCCTGTGTTCTCATTGAGTTTGAGGCTGCACTGGGGCTGTGCCTCTGTAATAGAGCGCCCCCCCACACGCACGCACGCACACACGCACACACATGCACACACACACACACACACACACACACACCACCCTCCTAGACCAACGGCCATGAAGATGAGCCAGGTGGCCGCTGTGCCGCCCCTATCTCCTCTCTTCCTTCTCTGGGGAAGGTGCTTCGCCCTGGGACCAATCAAAGTCAGTTGCTTGGGTCTTTGATTTCAGCCTCTCACCCTGTGCCAGGGCTCTGTCGTCACAGGCCAGTCCTGCCCTGGTCACCACAGTATAGCAGAAAAGGAGGCTGAGCCCTGCCTGAGATCCCTGGAGACCTGCAGGATGCTTGTCCCGGGTTTCGGTTCTGGGCCACCCTGGACAAGCCACTTCACCTGGCTGAGCCTCTGTGGAAGGACTGTGGCGTCTCCTTCACGGGGTGGTCCTGATGGAATGGAGTGCAGGTGACTGGAGAGTCCTGGACTCAGGGAGTTCTGCACACGGGGGGAGGGGAGACAGGCACAGGGACGTCTCAAGCTGTGGGACTGAGTCATCTATAAAATGGGAACAAAGCATGTCCCTGTCAGAGGACACGAGGGTCACAGGGTGTCTGCGGCTCACAGGCAGGGAATGGCCAGGCCTTACTTTTCTTTTGGCCCTGGGCAGATTTTTTTCTTGGCAACAGAACTGAGCAGGATGGTGGGAGGGCCTGAGGATCAGATGGGTGCCAGGACCACATCACCGAGCAAGCCAGCATGCCATCTTGGGTTGTCCGTCTCTGAGCCTGTCCGGCTGGGATCATCTGTGAAGCTACAGTTATGTGGCCTGTTAGTGGCCCAGGCCCTACTGGTGCCCATCAGCAGGTGAACAGACCCACCTGCCCAGGGCACAATGACGCTGGTGGGTACCAGAGCACAGACCCAGCTTCCTTATCTTCACGTAAGAGTTCTCGTCGTGGGAAATCTTCCTTCTCAGAAATCTTGGAATCTGTGGAATGTACTGGAGGCAGCAGGCCCAGGACATCAGGCCTTGGATGTGCAGGATGGCTGGGGCACTTTCCCAGAAACACAGGCTGCTTGACTCATACCAGACGTCACCTTCTAGCTCAGGGGTCAGGCTTTGAGCGCCTCAAAACTTTCCAGGTTCTCAGTCCCTGGCAGATTCTCACAGGCTAGTCTGATTTCACACTCTCTCTCCTGTGCACCAGCTCCCTGGAGGGGGGGGGCTGGAGCCAGTTCTGTGCTGGGCACCAAGGTGTTGGGAAAACTGCCTGAGACTCCTAGAGGCCAGCAAGATGCAGGGTCCAGCCTGGGCTCAAGTGCTGTGCCACCCCGGACAAGCCACTTCTCTTGGCTGAGACTCCGAGTCTCTGGTGTAAAATGGTGTGTGACAGTGGCATTTCTTCATGGGATGGGTGTGAGGGGAAGGGCGCAGGGGTGAAGTTCCTGGTGTGATGGGCAAGCTATTTCCGTCACTCTGCACATTGTCTTTTCTGAAGAATGCTATGGCGGTTTTCCCCTTCTCACAGGACCTTGATACTCTCTTTGATTTTTAAAATTACATTTATCTGTTTATGTAGGTATGTGTACGTGCGTTCAGGTTGTTAGGTGTCCGTGGTGTCCAGTGGACTCAACCAACAAACCACCTCTCTTGACTGTGTGGCTGTTTTTTGAGGCAGGGTTTCAACTCCAGTGGCTCAGGCTGGCCTAGAACATACAACCTCAGCCTCCTGGGATGACAGGTGTGTGCCATTGCACCTGGCTAGGCATGTGACCAGCAGAGGTGACATTCTGTGGCTTCTAAGTTAAGGTCATAAAACTTACGCATTTGCTCAGAGCACAGCCACCCTGCCGTGGGGAGCCGAAGCCGCTGTGAAGAGGCCACGTGGAGAGGAGACCTCACCCCTAAGCAGAGCTCCCAGCTGGTGGCCAGCCCCAACTCGGCAATCACAGGAACCATTTGTCCTCAGCTCCAGGAAAGCCACCCCAGCCGATGCTGCCGGGGACGGAGTGAACTGTCCCCACTGAGTCCGGCCCAAGCTGCCGGTCCATGAACAAAACAAGTGATGGTTGCTTCCAACTTCTGGGGTCTTACATTCTCAGCTGGTGAAGTGGCCTGTGGGAAGCTCTTTTTACTGCTGGGTTTGGGGCTCGCCCCTCAGCCCGGTGCCACCTCCTCTGTGGTGAGGTTGTCCTTCTCTGTCGCTCCCCAAGTGACCACGACAGGGTTGTGTCATTTCACTCCCTGGTTCTGGTTTTCCTTACCTCCTGTCCAGGGTCCCTGGCTAACTCAGCAACTGCTCTGGGTGGCTGTGTGGCGTCCTCACTGGCTGGAATCCTGGCACATAAAAGATTTGGTTGATAAGAGTACCACGTGTCTTTTCATCTGCCATGAGAAGCTGGAGACCTTTGCTTCTCCTGCACACTACCATCTTTGTCCCCTGAGGAGCCTGAGAGAAGACTGAGGGACCCTGTCCTGTGTCCAGCATCCCATGGACTGACCCATCCGGTCCATTCTCTGCTTTGGCTTCCAGAGATGCAGGTCCCACCCTCACTGTATTCAATAGTGACCCCATGTGGGCGGAGTGCTAACCATGCTGGCCATGTGGAGGCCCCCAGGACACTGTAGTATGAGAAGAGCTGTGTGCCGCATGGTTTTATGTCAACTTGACATGAGCTAAAGTCATCTGAGAGGAGGGAGCCTCAGTTAAGAAAATGCCTCTATAAAATATGTCTGTACACAAGCCTGTAGGGCATTTTCTTCATCAGTGATTGATGGGGGAGGGGCTATCCCATGGTGGGCAGTGCCATCCTTGGGCTGGTGGTCCTGGGTTCTATAAGAAAGCAGACTGAACAGGGAATGATGAGCAAGCTAGTAAGCAGCTCCCCTCCATGGCCTCTGCATCAGCTCCTGTCTCCAGGTCCCTGTCCTGCTTGAGTTCCTGCCCTGACTTCCTTCGGTGATGAACTGTGATGTGGACGTGTGAGCCAAACACACCCTTTCTTCTCGAGTTGCTCCAGTCATGTAACTAAGACACGCCCTCTGTGCTCCGGGGACTCCTGGGCCAGTGGGCAGTCAGGGGTTCTGGGCACAGACCCTCGGGAGCAATCAAACCAAATCAGTGGCTGAGCGCCACGTAGCTCAGGCCAGTGCGACCCATGGATGGAAGGAGGGTCAGTCACGCTGTAAGGACATGGGAGCTGGGGGTGGGCTGGGGCTTCTCAGAGCAGACGGCATGTGACTGTGGAGGGCCATCAGCCACGTGACCTTGGAGCTTGGCTCTGGAGCGAAGTAGAGTTGGGTGGATAGGAAGATAAAGGCTCTTGCTGTCAGGCCCTGAATACCTGGGGTCAGTCCCCAGCAGTAGGAGGGGACCGAGTCCAGCAAGTTGTCCCTAACATGCTCATGTCCTCTGTGGCATACGTGCCTCCTCCCAGAAAACAAATGAATACAATTTAAAAAAGGTTCGAGTGTTGACGGTTCAATCCTTAGCTTGGGGGAAACCATGGGGAGTTGGAGGAACCTTGAAGAGAAGGTCTTCTGAGAAGTTCTTAGGCCTCTGGGGGAGGGGTAGCCTGGGATGATGGGCCCTTGTTCCACCAAGAACCTGTCCTGAGGCATCTCCTCGCCACAGTCCCTAAGGACAGTTGTCTCTTACTGAAGCACCCCCAGTCTGGGAGCCACATAGACCTTCCTCCCCCTTAAACTGGCTAGCTCGAGCATTGTGTTACAGTCACAGAAAGCTGATGAACACAGACTTTAGGGGGTAGAGGACATGGATAGAGGGAACATCCAGGCCAAGTCCCACTGTGGGAATGGATCTGGTGAGACAGAGGGGCCCTCCCTGGTGAGGCCAGAGCATAGAGGCTTTGGATGTGAGGGTTGCAGGGAGGGGTAAGTGAGGCTGGGTCATACAGAGCCTACTCAGGCTTTGTGAGGGTGGTTTTGACCTGAAGTGTGTCTGGAAGGCACAGAGCATTTGCAGACAACACAGCTGATATGTGCATCGTGCATCGGGCCTCTAGCCTTGGGCTGTGCAATGGGAGTACGTCCAGGAGCCTGGAAGAAGCCTGCAGGGGACTCAGTGGGAGACCGTGACAGGTACCACTGGGACAGTCCTTCCTCACAGGTACCACTGCGCTGAGACTCCTCCCGCACAGTGGCCCTGCCGCTCTGAGGCTGGCTGGCTGTCACCTCTGTTTTTCTTTCGGACTTGTCCAGCTTTCGGCCTGCAGGCCACATGCCCTCACGAATCGCTGCTGATGCAGCCAAACACCAACACCAAAACTTAACATTAAATGTGAGATCGTCTTATGTTATTTTGGTAACTCAGTTGTACATTTCTTGAGAGTGAATTTTGTGGACGACAATGTCAATGTCACATAGTCGAAAGGTTGGACCCACCTGCCTCTCTCTCTCTCTCTCTCTCTCTCTCTCTCTCTCTCTCTCTCTCTCTCTCTCTCGTTTTTTTGTAACAGCCCTGGCTTATCCTGGATCTCACTCTGTAGACCAGGCTGGCCTCGAACTCACAGAGATCCACCTGCCTCTGCCTCCCGAGTGCTGGGATTAAAGGTGTGCGCCACCGCTGGCTGGCTCCCCCATCTCTTTTGAGACAGGGTTTTGCAATGATAACCTCCTCTCCTGAGTGTAGGGGTCATGGGCTTGTGCCGCCATGCCCATCAACCTTGTCTCACTTCATACTCCCTGTCCCCGTCCACTTTGAAGGGCTACGTCCTTCCATGAGGTCCCCACGGCCTCGTCGATGGTGAACACTGGATTTGCTTTCTCACTGAGATGCTCTGGCTGTGTGAGCTCGGCAAGTCGCTTCCTCACAGCCTCAGTTTCCCCATGTTCATGGAATCACTGTTAGCTCAAGAAGACGGGGACCAGTGAAGGATGTCTGCCTGTGCTGTGAGGGGCTGTTTGAGTTGAGGAAGGTTCTCCAGACGACTTATGCATCGGTGTTTCCAGAAGGCTTGAAGGGTAGAGACAGACCCTCACTGCCATCCCAGTGGTCCGGAAACGCTATAGGCACATAACCAGCACCCATTGAAGTGGGTATTGTCCAACATCAAGGTCACCTTGTACATGATGACCAGACTTCACCTATCTCTTTTTTTTTTGATGGACCCAGGTCAAGAATATGGGGTTGTCATGTTCTCGAATGTTTTGGCTCCTCCCTCCTAGACAGCACGTGACTTTTCACACGGAGCTGTGGACAAGGATCTACTCACTCCAGACAGGGCATCAATGACAGACCACAGAGACCTCAAGTCCAGCTCAGGGGGCCAGCGAGTTTACTGGGGTCACTTACAGGAGCGGTAACACTGAAAAGCCAGCACAGGTAGAATTTCATGAAAACCGCTTCCTGGGAGTTACAGCAGGTGGTAGCAGAGTCTACTCCTCAGCGCTGTTTCTGCTTCTCTACCTGGTTCAGGGGCTTGGGAACCTGATGGATGTGGCGCTTCCTGGGGCTTGTGGGTTTGTTTACCTCGTGAGGCTCCCTCAGTCAGGGAGCTGCTGTGCAAGCCCGGAGTCCAAAGAAATCCTTTTGCCCCTGAGTCGATCCCTGTGAGGTATTTGGTAACAGCAATAAAAAAGAGCCATAAATATAAGGGCTTGTTAATGCCCCTAACACACACACACACACACACACACACACACACACACACACACACTCACTCACGCACACATGCACACACGCACCCTAGGACTCACACAGCATGGAGAGGAAGCAAGGCTCCACCTCTTTATAGGACATTTGCCAGGAATTCTGAGGCTCAGGTGTTCGGTGCCACTGCATTCTGAGAGAGAGGTGTGTGAGCTGTCCCTGGATGCCCTGCTGGAAGCCCATGCCAGCAGATGTGTGTTGAAGAAATAAACAAGATTTGAGACGGGGATGTGGGGCCTGGGCTTTATCCCTTACCGTTCTCAGTCCTTATGGAGAGTCTCTACACAGACACCAGATCTCACTGTGTTTCTGTGCTCCAGGGGAACGTCTCCACCTCCATGGGGCATTAGCTGCTCATTAATACACAGCGCTGTAAGAGTCATCTGTAATCAGATGCTAACCGAGTTTAGGAGTGGGCGGGCCAGGTCATGGACGAAAGCCGAGCCAGCTGATGGTTATGATCGATCGATAACCTATTTATTTCCCACAGTTTCTATTAACCTCTGCGAGCTGATCGCGGTTTCAATTTGGAAGGCTGGGGCCCGCTTTGCTGACTGGACGAGTCTGATTGAGAGCCGGCCCCTGACGTGACCCCAAGGGCGAAATCCAATTAAAATGATTTTCACTTGTAGATTAATATTTTTAGCATGTTCTACATCCTGGGATTTATCTTCCCCGGCAGTAAGTAATGTCTTGTGACAGGAGCAGGTGGATTGGCGCTGACATCAATAGTAGTAGTGATTTGTTAGCTCGCCAGGACCCGGGACAGCTTTGGGGTGGCAGCCAGAGCAGTTTCTGGAGGTGCTCTCTCCAGCCCACGTCCCTGCCAGCTCTTTTCTGGGAGGCGGTTGGGTTTATCTGTGTCTGAGTAAGCCGTTCTTGGGACCCTGGGCTCCTGGAGGTCCAGTGTGGTGTCACGTGCGTTCTGTAATCTGCTATGGTTTGTTGTGTCTTTGCCTGGAGATGGACCCCGCTGTCCTCATCCACTCGGTGACAGTGGGGGCCGCTGTATTGATGCAGTATGGCTCTGACACGGGAGCCTGTTGATCGGAACAGAGGCCGGGACCATTCCAAGCTGGGCCAATGGAAGTTTTGTGGGTCCACTCGTTGGAGGAAGAAGGCTTTGCTCAAACTGGGCCAATCGGTGTCTTCACGGGGAAGTGGAAATGAAGCAGGAGGGACAGGGTCCCACCGGGCCAGTACAGGGGCCTGGGTGAGCTCTCCCTGTTCTGAACTCCCATGGTAGTGACCCTGGGAGAGGATGATGAGGCCATAGAGGAAGGGACATGGGTGAACCTGACTGAGCCTGCTCCTTTCAACCCAAAGTGGTCCAGATATTTAGAGTCCAAGGGTTGCCCAGAACACGCTGGATGCTGGAGACTGAGTTAAATTCAGTATCCACAAGCCATTCATGATGGTGCCTACATCATTGGAGCCCCACTGACAAGACGGCTGGCCGGAGCCCCAACATCTCTTCCTCCAGAGAGAACACAGAGCACCTGTGTGGTGGTGAACCTGCAGAGCTTGCCCTGAGAGGTCAGTAATGCACACTGCTGGGGCCCAGCACCGCAATCCATGGCCAGGCAAGCCAGTCTCCAACTGAGAAGCACTCTGCTCTAGGAGTGTGTGTGTGTGTGTGCACATGCGCTGGGCCTCTCCACACTGTCCCCTGGCTCTGTCTGGAGGCCACCATCCAGGCACGGTCATTTCATACTGCAGGTCATTTCATGTGTCAGGCTAGGGACAGGGCATAGAACAGAGCATTTGTCTGGCGTGCACGAGCCCCGAGTTTGAGCCTCAGGACCTCCGGTCCCACCATGTTCCACGCTACTGTCTTGACCATGGGTGACCTGAGGACACACCCACTTCACAGTCTTGCTTCACCTCCCGATGTCTTTGTTCTCTGGGGACGTGTGTGTCCCCTCGGCACATATCAGCATCCTGTTTGACTCTGGGAGCTGTAGGCTCCATGCTGTACATCCGCCTTCTAGAATACGTTCGCCTGGTATGGTGGGAACAGTGTGCCCTTTGACCTTCCATCCTCACCTATGGCACCCGTCACAGTTTGAATAAGAAATGTCCCCCATAGTCTTGGGCCCTTGAATGCTCGCTCTCCAGTTGGTGGCACTGGTTGGGGGATGTTTAGATGGTGTGGGCCTGCTGGAGGAAGTATGTCACTGTGGGGGCGGTGGACTTTGAATGAGAAAGCCTCACCTACTTCCTGTTTTCTTGCTCTGCTTCACGCTTGCGGTTCATGATGTGAGAGCCCAGCTTCCTGTTCCTGTACGATGCCTGACACTTGCTTACACGCTTCCAGCCCTGATGGACTCACTCTCTGGAACTGTATGCAAAAATAAACCCTTCTTCTGTAAGTTGCCTTGGTCATGGTGTTTTGAAAAAGCAACAAAAAACTAAAATGGTGCCTGTCCAGTCACACTGCGTCTGTGCCCAAGAGCACCTTGGCATCTGTGCCCACGACCACCTTGGCATCTGTGCCCATGACCATCTTGGCATTTGTGCCCAAGAGCACCTTGGTATCTGTGCCCACTACCACCTTGGTATCTGTGCCCACGAGCATCTTGGCATCTGTGCCCACGAGCACCTTGGCATCTGTGCCCATGAGCACCTTGGCATCTGTGCCCACAAGCACCTTGGCATCTGTGCCCATGACACCTTGGTATCTGTGCCCAAGAGTACCTTGGTATCTGTGCCCATGAGCACCTTGGCATTTGTGTCCATGACCACCTTAGTATCTGTGTTCATGACCGCCTTGGTATCTGTGCCCAAGAGCACCTTGGCATCTGTGCCCAAGAGTACTTTGGCATCTGTGCCCATGAGCACCTTGGTATCTGTGCCCATGACCACCTTGGCATCTGTGCCCATGACCGCCTTAGTATCTGTGCTCATGACCACCTTGATTTCACACACAGTGAGTAAGAGCTCAGCATTTGTCTTTCTATGTTGGCCAGATTCTTTTTGGAAAAAGAAATCAGGGTGGGCCTCTGTGAGGAGGTGAACTTTGGACAGAGGCCTGTGTGTTAGTTATCCACTCCAGCTAACAGATAACCTAGTACCTGGAGCAATGTGTGAGGATTATCTCACAATGTCTGTGGGTCAGGACTCTTTGGCTAGGGAATTTGTCATGGAAGATGTGGGCATGGTCCCTCCTGGACTTCAGGCTCAGATGGGGCAGAAAGCTTCCAAGCCAGAGGCAGGTGGATCTCTGTGAGTTCGAGGCCAGCCTGGGCTACACAGTGAGTTCCAGGACAGCCAGGGCTACATATGAGACTGTGCCTAAAAAAAAGCGGATAGGTCAGTGTCTTTGGCACGGCTTCATTTCCATGGAGGTCAGAGGTCAGACTGAAGCTAGAGGACTCACCTCTGTCAGCACCTGAGTTGGTGCTTGCAGCCCTGTCTGCTTCCTCCCGTCCCCTCCATCCCCTCCGTCGGGGTGGCGTTTGATGAACAGCGCCACTGAGCTGATTGTCCCTGGGCTCTGAGTGAGTGGGGAGACCAACTGCAAATCTGAACGGCCGAATGTAATTTCTGCTTCCCAGCACTTGTGACTCCGAGGCTGGGGAGAGTGGACAGATTTAGCTGCGGGGATGTGTGCCTGCCGATCGGGCTCTGTCTCCCTGCTTTATCGTGGTGAGATCCGAGGCCTGAGCTGATTCCCGGGGCCCATGCTCCCCCATTGATTGCAACTTGTGTGGCGTCTGCCCATCGGAACGAATCTTTTTCTCAGTGTTTCTTCTCTTTTAATTATTAAAAAGCGCGTGCTTGTTCTTTGGAGGGTGGACGTTGATTCGAAGCGTGTTGAGCAGAATGTGATTTTTTTTTTTTCTTCCTCACTGCACTCAAAACCAACAGCCCAGGGCACCATGTAGACTGTGTCCAGAGGACCACGGGCTGTCTCTGTGACCCATAAATGTCACTGCGATGTTATGGCAGACAATAGCAACAGCGGGACAGTCACCAATCCCCATGGATGGGTGTGCTGGGGGAAAAGACTCAGTGCTCCAGGCTGCTGGTGGAATTTGATGAGTGACTGCCCGCCCCCCCGTGACCGCCCCCCACTCCCCCCACCCCCCCAGCTGGTGGGATGGCTGTGAGACATGGCACATTCTTAGTGCCCTGTCCCAGGTCATCTAGTAAGCTGTGAGTCAGGATGCTTGTTGAGTTGGGGATGCAGCTTGCTGGCAGAGTGCTTGTCTGGCACACACAAGACGCAGAGTTCCGTCCCCAGCACCACCGGCTCAGTTTCTTTTTTTTCATGGCTGTGATGAAATACCCTGACAAAGGCAGTGGGAGGGGGAACAGGCTTATTTTGGCGCATCACGGTGGCAGCAGGCGCTTGGAGCAGTTGGTCATATGGCATCCGTTACCAAGAAGCAGAGATTCATGAGTGCATGCTCCGCAGCTCCCTTGATCCACTCACTCCTCCAGGTCAGGATCCCAGCTGGGGGGCAGAGGGAACGGCACCACCCACTGTGGGCAGGCCTTCACACCTCAATCCACAGAATCAAGACAGCCCCCCAACAGGTGTGTCCAGAGGCCCATCTTCTGGGTGATTCTAGAGCCTGTCAAATGGAAAACACTAACATCCCACCCAGTGCCACAAAACAAAAGCACACGGTCCCCAAACCCAAAGGGTAGAGAGAGGCTCCCACACTGGTCAGGTGGTGTTTTGGGTTTGGGAACTTTCATTCGGTTGGGGGTGTGTGTCAGGCAAGGGCTGTGAAATGCACTTTGCTCTCTTAGTATTTTAACACTTGGAACATGTTCCAGAGTGTGCACGGCCGAAGCACATGTGGCACACGCCCCTGGGAAAACACCAACGCCCCTGGGAAAACACTTGGGCTTTTTCGACATCTTTGCTTCAAAAATCTTGCCACGGTGACCCTTGACCTCAGATGCCTTTCACACATTAAAGAATCACAATGTGCACACAGTGTACATTTGAGCAGACAGTCCCTAAGGTCTGTCTCCTGGTTCCCTGGACAAGAAAAGTCACCAGCAGCAGCAGCAGACCTGGGAACTTTCCAGAGTGTATGCCCTTCAGGGAGGTGTGTGCACATAGTTGTACAAACGTGTGTGTGGGATGTACACACTTATTACCGGGGGATGTGTGGCAAAGTTTGGTTGAGGGAAGAAGGATTTGTTCTGGCTTGTAGATGGAGGGTGCAGTCTGTCGCTGTGGGGATGCCATGACAGCGGGAGGCAGCTGTCACGTCACGCCTATAGTCAGGAAGCAGAGAGAGGCGGGTCCTGGGGTTCAGTTTGCCTTCTCCTTTGTATGCAGTCTGAGACCCCAGCTTATGGGATGGTGCCCCCTTCCCCCAGTTATGGCCTGTTTGCCCACTCGGTCCTTCAAGTTGAAAAATTTAACCATCATACATAACAGACATTAAAAAAAAAACATTCTGGGGTAAAAACCAGGGTCTCCCACACACTAGATGAGCGCTGTGGGACTGAGGTGCATCCCTCGTCAACACTTCTTGAAGCTATACAACCGAAAGCTGGGCACGGTGGCCACTTGAATACCAGCAGTCCGGGAACAGACACAGTAACCTTGTGAGTTCAGGCCAGCCAGGGCTACACACCGAGACCCTGTCTCAAACATGAGCATGCAAATGGTACCGTGCCTGCACATTATTTTCTCGGTAACAATATAAATGAGAAGTTGCAACACAGGAGAACAGAATGATTGCCTGAGTTGGTATTTATGTGTTTTTTTTGAGAGAATGATTTATTCATTATTCATATACATAGCTAAATATGTTTAATACATTTGCATATAATATGTATGAATATATTTGAAGGGTTACAGAGAAAAATCTTTCACGTCTATGGGGACTCCAAGTAAATATGATTGTCTGTGCCTGTTAGTGTTGATACATTCCTCACACAAGAGCTACCCACAGTGTAACAACATATTTGTATCCTTATTTTATATCCTTTTAAAAGACTTATTTGTATTATTTTTAAGTATATGCATGTGTGAGAAGGTGCACATGGTGCAGGCGCCTGCTTGAGGAGGGCAGAGGCATTGGATGCCCTGGAGCTGGAGTTACAGCTGGTTCTGAGGAGACCCGACTGGGTGCCGGGAACTGAACTCGGGTCCTCCGCCAGAGCAGGACACACTCTAAACCATTAACCATCCCCCCAGCCCTCAAAGGAGGTTTCCTTCATTTCTGTATCCAGATCTTTTTGCTTTCTACCTGCAGGCCGCATTGTTTCTGGTGTCTCTCTCTGTAGATGGTGCCAGGCTCCCCCAGAGCCCACCCACAGCCTGCCTTTCTCTCTGGATAGTGATGCCCACAACAGATTCTACATCTGGGCAGAGGTGGTCCTGCCTGGGCGCTCTGTGGGGTGTCGGTGCCACCCAAGCCAAGCAACAGTTTGCGGGCCTGCGGAGCAACATGCCTAAGTTTTATTGTGACTGCTGTGATACGTATCTGACCCACGATTCTCCATCTGTGAGAAAGACACCCTGCAGTGGTCGGAAACACAAAGAGAATGTGAAAGACCACTACCAGAAATGGATGGAAGAGCAGGCCCAGAGCCTGACTGACAGAACAACGGCTGCATTTCAACAAGGAAAGATACCTCCAGCTCCATTCTCTGCTCCTCCTCCTGCAGGGGCCATGATCCCACCTCCCCGCAGTCTCCCGGGTCCTCCTCGCCCTGGCATGATGCCTGCACCCCACATGGGAGGCCCTCCCATGATGCCAATGATGGGCCCTCCTCCTCCTGGGATGATGCCCGTGGGACCTGCTCCTGGAATGAGGCCACCCATGGGAGGCCACATGCCCATGATGCCTCGGCCTCCAATGATGAGACCTCCTGCTCGGCCTATGATGGTGCCCACTCGGCCTGGCATGACTCGGCCAGACAGATAAGAGCAGAAAGGCTCTTTATCAGTTTTGTACTTCTTGTTCTGTTTCACCAGGAGATGACGGTGCTGAGCCTGAGTGTTTTCTAGCTGCGTGACAGGAAGGCTTCCCCTTCCTAACAGAGAGAAGTGGGACAAAAAAAGTGCAGCTTTTACTGATATTGTGAAATGTGAAAATAAAATTGTCAGTGGTTTTAGTTTAAAAAAAAAAGAAAGAAAGAAACAGTGTACTTAGCTTGTGCAAATGGACACACCGGTGCTAGACGCTCTGTCACTGAGTACAAGGGTACAACCGTTGGATGGACGTGGTTGGGGTTGGCTCTGCAGGGTGGGATGGTAAGTTGGATTCAGGTTTCTGTGCCCCTTGGATCCTTCCTTCCTACAACTCCTGACCAGCCTTCTCTGGATAGTGTGCTTGTTTCTGAAGCTCCATCAAGCTGTGGCCCCACAGAAATGCATTCCTGTAGGTAACCGATGGAGGGTAACAGTTGTTCTCAGTCAAATGCTGAGGCTGTTTTTTTTTTTTTTTTTTTTTTGCAGGGCTTCTCAGAGCCTTTAGTTTGTGAATACACACATGCATCCTATGATTACGAATCTTTAAATCTACCCTATGAAGGGTATGTAGGAGTCATAACTGTGTGGAATACAGGGTCAGGAAGACTGATATGATTTCTCTCTTCTTCACTTTACTGCAGGGGACTCTGAAGCTCAGAGAGGGACAGTAACCTGTCCAGGCCACACAGCATGATGGAGATCTGCACCCACAGCCTCACTGTCGGGGTGTCAGCAGGGAGGCACGCAACCCCCTTCCTTGTCCCAGTGGTTCTCACAGGAAGAGCTTGTAAAGGATACCCAGGATTCATGATATTACACGTAACTGCACATTGACGTTTCAAAGGGTCAAGAGTGCCGAAACCGGAAGGTGAGAGGTGCCACTGATGGGGGAGAGCAGGTGACGCCTCGTGCATGCTCCTGCTGGGGTCCACTGTTGAGAAAGCAAATTGGTGAATTAGAAGATAAAACAAGAAAAAAAATCTGCAGATTTGTGGCTAATATGGAGCAAGGTTCCTCCTCAGCTTTGCAGCTTGCACTCCAGAACCGGGATACTTATGCTGGGGTGAAGGGGTCACCGGGGACTCAGCCAGATCTGTGCAGCCTTCTGTGAATCTAGGTTGACTTATAAATAAAAAGCTAAAAAAAAAACAAAACCCAATATATGTAGTTTATACCAAACCAAACATCACTACATGCCAGCGCCATAAATAAATGGGCCAAAATATTTCAGGCCGCCATTCTGGTTAGCTTTGTCACCTTGACACAGTGTTGTCTTGATTGTTCAATGATGCCTACATTTTGTTTTGTGTTAGCCCGGAAGACTTTTCTTTCTGCTTCTGTTAGACCATGAGTATTAGATTACTGGAGGAAAGCTGGGGGTTTCATGGACACCTAAAAACAAATTCGTCTGTTCTGACGGGCTCAAGGCTTGTGCTTGTGAACGGGCAAACTGCGGAAGGTAAAGCTGTCACCGGTGGAGACCAATCCCTGACTGATCCAAACAGGCTGGACTTTGTTAGTCCGTGTGTGGGAAGTTCACGCCCCAGTAGAAGCCTGTCATGGGTGCCTGTCCATCTCCTCCCTACCTGCTCCACCCTTCTAGATCCCAGTGGGCGCTGGTGTACTAAGTGCTGCTCAGTCCTGCCTCAGGGCCTTTGCTCTGCTGCTCCTTCTGATTGTGTTGCTGAGCCTTCTAACCACTGTGTGTGTTACACACACACACTCACACACTCACACACACGCACTCACACACACACTCACACACTTACACACACACTCACACACACACACACACACACACACACACACACACACACACACACACACACACGGATATGCACACACATCATTTCCCATTCTCCCTTCTCTTGTCTCCAGTAGCCATTTGGCCAAGCCATTGTTGTATGGGCTTCAGTCTCTCAGCATCTAGGACTCCTGGTTCTGAGAGAGTCGCCTTTTGTTTCTCTCCCTCAGTGATATGGCTCAGCCACAGAAACGTTCTGAAAAGGACCAGGTGACTTTCCAAAAGGAAAGCTCGGGAGGTCTGGGGTCCCAGTGGGCCCTGCTCTTGCTCAGTTTCCCTGGGAGAAAGACACCGCCCACACCGTGAGCCTGTCCCTGGTGACTTCCTTCTGAGAGTTCATCCACAGAAGGATCACTAAGGGGTGGGGCTGGCTCCCAGAGAGGGGTCGGAACAGCATGTGCCGTGACATTGGAGATGAAGCCAGCAGGGTAATCTTGTCGCCTGAGCGTTGGAAGGTCACATGACACTGGGCGGCCTTCCCCAGACTCCAGCTGTTGCTGGCCCTCATGGGGCGTGAGGAGGCAGCTTTGTGGGTGGAGGTGAAGGTCACCCCTCTTTACCTGGTCTTTTGAATTCCTCTCTTGACTTTTTGATGGTTTAATCTCGATTGTCAACTTGATGGGATTTAAATCACCATGGAAACCGACCTCTGGGCCCGTCTATGAGGGAGTTTCTAGATGAGGTTAATTGAAGTAGGAAGACCCACCTGAATGTGGGCTGTGCCGCGGGTTGGGGTCTTTGACCGAGTGAAAAGGAGAGAGTGAGCTGAGCACCAGCCTTCATCTGCCTGCTTCCTGACTGTGGCACAGCGTCACCCTTGAGCCCGGATAAACAGCGGATCTATGTTGTGCCTTTGAAGCAGCCATGGTCCTTGTTAACCTGACACTCCACAGGGGGAAACTGAGGTTCAGAGAAAGCTGAGCGCCTTGCCCAGGGCTGCTCAGCCTGTATGTGGCCAGAGTGCTTTTAACTGCTTCTCGTCACTGCCTTGGTTTCCTCCCAACTTGTCCGAATTCACAGGCTTCATGTTGGGTGGCCACTGTTGCCTCCAGTGAAGAGGAAGGAAGGCCCAGGACTCTGCTTTTGTTTCTGTTGCTGTGATAAAACATCCCAACAAAAGCAACAGAATGGGGAGAAAGGCTTTATTTGCGCTCCGTCAGGAAGACACACATGCATGCCTACGGCTCAGCCCACTTCCTTCACTCTGGGAGAAGGCCAGGGAATGCTGCTACCCACAGTGGGCAGGATTTCCCACCTCAATTAACGTAATCAAGAGAATCCCCCACAGGGATGCCCACAGGCCAATCTTATCTAGACAACCCCTCGTTCAGACTCTTCCCAGGTGACTCTGCCTTGTGCCAAGTTGACAATGAAAACTAAGAGCCACTCAGTCTCTCCAGGTTCTGTCACCTGCTCACGGTGGTGGGCTTGTGTACTCTTTCTTCAGCTACTAACAATGTCGGCTGTGACTTCCAGTTTCTGGAAGCTGGTTAGAAATGGGGGGGGGGAGACCAGCCCCCACCTTTACCTGGGTACTCTTGAGGAGTGAGGGATAAGAGATTTAGATAGAAATATAGAGGGGAGAGAGAAAGACAGAAACACAGGATAGCCTCGGGAGGGCCTGGATCCTTATCCACCAGTCCAGAACTTTATTCAAAAGTCTTTTTATAACAATGCCAAGGGGCGAGGCAAAAGACCTCCGCCTGCTAGATACGACCAAGTATAGACCCTTCCAAACACCTGGTACCCAGGCCCGTGATCCAGTCATCCTCTTATGCAGTCCTGCTGGGTAAAGCAAGCTCAGATCTCACTAGGAAACCTCTGTGGGCTCCCGCAGAAATGCAGACTACTAGCCAGTGTCTCAGACTTCCAGAATTAGATGAAGTAGGGAAGCCCTGTGCTAAAGAGAAAGGAAGCCCTGAGGCGCATGGCCACACACCTGGTACTGACTTTGTAATTATCATTTGGGGTCTTCACATATGAAGGTGTGAAGGGGATGGCCAAGCCGAAGCCTTTGGGGGTGGCTAGCTGGAAGCCTTAGAACATGGGGACCTGTAGCTGGGCTTAGGCTACATCAAGAGGCCCTCTCTCTGTGCAATCACCAGAGCCTACAAGGGTAAGATCAAGGTCACCCTCCTGGGCATGCTCTGGAGGACAGACAGGGATGGGGGAGGTAGACACAGGAATGAGAAGAAGAAGGACGTGGTAGTCAGTGTTCACCACCATGTAATGAGTGGGAGGCTGTAGCATGAATCTTTTTTTTTTTTTGTTTTTTTTTTTGTTTTTTTTTTTTGTTTTTCGAGACAGGGTTTCTCTGTGTAGCTTTGCGCCTTTCCTGGGACTCACTTGGTAGCCCAGGCTGGCCTCGAACTCACAGAGATCCGCCTGGCTCTGCCTCCCAAGTGCTGGGATTAAAGGCGTGCGCCACCACCGCCCGGCAGTAGCATGAATCTTAACAGGTCTTATTAATAAAACAAACCTGGAGCCAGGTATTGGGGTAAATGCTGGAAGATCAGAGAAGCAGAACAAACCACAGCCACCTCACCTCGCTAGTTCCTCAGCTGATCCTGTTTCCTCAGACTGGAAGCCTCTGAGTCCTCATCTGAATGGATCTCAGCTGAGCTGTGCTGCTCAAAGCCTAAAAGCTTAACCAGCCAAAAGCTTCTAGTTTCTGGTCTTCACGCCTTATATACCTTTCTGCTTTCTACCATCACTTCCTGGGATTAAAGGCTCATGTAGCCATGCCTGGCTGTTTCCAGTGTGGCTTTAAACTCAGGGATCCGGATGGATCTCTGTCTCCCAAGTGATAGGATTAAAGGCATGTGTGCCACCATTTTCTGGCCTCTATATCTAGTGGCTGTTCTGTCTCTGACCCCAGATAAGTTTATTAGGGTGCACAATATTTTGGAGAACACAATACCCACACAGGAGGCAGGGCGGGTAGGTGGAGGCCAGCTGCAGGGAAGCCCAGGAAGGCAGGGAGTGTGACAGAGATCCAGGGGGAGCTGGTGGCTGGGGGAGTGGGGTAATGTCTTGCTTTGAAGTTCACTGGAATCCATCCATTGGAATCTGCAGCTCACAGAAGCCAGGCTGCCATCTTCATAGTCAGCCCAAGTCACCAGTGAGAAGATGGGCGATGCTTCCAGGGGAGCACTGAGTGGGGACCCATGTGGGTCAAAGTTCCCACTTCCCAGGTGAGGGATAAGCCGGGACATCAGGAGAAGCCCCTCCCCCTCTGACTCCTCTTTCTTTGCTTAGCTGCTCCAAGATTGCTGTGGTCCGATTGTTTTTTTAAAGATTTTATTTATTTATTATGTATACAGTGTTCTGCCTGCATGTATGTCTGCAGGCCAGAAGAGGGCGCCAAATCTCATTACAGATGGTTGTGAGCCACCATGTGGTTGCTGGGAACCTTATCATCTTACTTTAGAGGGGGAAGAGGGAGAGCAAGGAGCGGCAGGAAGGGAGTGTGGTATTGTGTTCCCCCAAATATTGTGCACCCTAATAAACTTACCTGGGGTCAGAGACAGAGCAGCCACAATATTAAACATAGAAGTTAGGCAGTGGTAGCACACGCCTTTAATCCTAGCATTCCAGAGGCAGAAATTCATGTGTTCAAGGATACAGACAGGCATGGTGACTCATCACACCTTTAATCCCAGGGAGTGATGGTAGAAAGCAGAAAGGTATATAAGGTGTGGAGACCAGAAACTAGAAGCATTTGGCTGGTTAAGCTTTCGGGCTCCTAGCAGCAGTTCAGCTGAGACCCATTTTGGATGAGGACTGAAAGCCTCCAGTCTGAGGAAACAAGACCAGCTGAGGATCTGGCGCGGTGAGATAGCTGTGGCTTGTTCTGTCTCTCTGATCTACCAGCATTGACCCCAATACCTGGCCTCGGGTTTGATTTTATTAATAAGAACTTTTAAGATTCATGCTACAAGGGAGAGAAGAGGGAGGGATGGCAGGGCTCTCTTAAGATCCTGTGGAGCTGGTAATTACAGGGGGAAAATGCTTTTTCTTTTCATTATTGTTGAGACAGGATCTTCCTAAGAAGCCCAGGCTGGCCTAGAACTCAAAATCTTCCTTCATCAGACTCCCAGACACACCTAGTTATCCTGAGTGAAACAGGTTTGAGTGTCCACGAGGTCCTCAGAGGTTCTCAGCTGAAGGAGCCGCTACTGTAGTTTGAACGTGTCCCCAGGGCTCACGGATTGAATGCAGAGTTTCCAGGTGATAGTACTCTGGGGGAAGGAGGCTCTTGGGAGGCAGTTGTTTCCAGGGCTGCAGCCCCATCCATGGACTGAGGCTGCGGTCTTTCCTGCTCGTTTCCTAACGGGAGCTGTCTGCCGTGGTTCCCCACGTGTATCCTCTTGATCACGGAGTTCCCAGACTCCAGAACTGGAGTCAAGGAAAGTCTGTTATAAACGATGGGGGAGGTGGCATTGAATGACACCTGGGGAAGGTGGCAGTTTATCCTGGGCAATCTTTCCCAAACAGAGAGGTGCCCTGGTGGGCAAGCTCATCTGCTTTCCCAGCTTGGAGTCCACATCTACGATTTGAGGGTACCAAAAGCTGAGAGGGTGGGAGATCTTGTCTTGGTCTCAAGAGGAGATGCTTTAAGTGTGTGAAACTGTCAATAGGCCGTGTGAGGGCTGGGAATCACCAGAACTCAGAATGCCAGTGGGCTGAGCTGAGACCAAGGGCTGGACCAGGGTGGAGCCAGGTGGCCTGGGCTTGGATTCCAGCCTTGGCCTGTGGTGTAGAAGCAGCTCCTCAACCTCCCCAGCCTCAGTTTCCTTACCTGTAGGATGGGAGCACCAAGGTGTCTTTGTCCCAGAGTGGATACGGTTGGAGTCAGTTGGGAAGCTCCAGTACTTGCTAGGCTGCACAAAGTTCTCAGGACATGTTCTCTGCTGTCCTGAGGCTTTGAGGTCCCCTGGGGGAGAGGGGTCAGGTGTGGCGGTCCGGTGTCCAGAGTGGCTAGAAAGGGGGAGGGTGAAGGGACCATGCCCAAATGGATCAGGATGGCTGGGGGTGGGGGCACACCCAAACCAGGAAGGCCTGGCATGTTGGGGGTACTTCCTGCTTCCCAGATGCTGAGCCTTCTGGGTACCTTCTCCCTCCTCCCCAAGTGTTTACCATTCTCTGCCTTAGCCCAGCATCCCAGCCCATCCCTCACTCACTATAAACACAAATCCTCTTATCTACCCGCTCTCACACACTTGGTCTCTGATTTACAGCGCATTCACAATCCTCTTCCCCGGTCCCGGCCCTTCCTGCCATAGATCTTCCAGGTATCTGCTTCCTGTGCCCCTCACTTTGCAGCCAGATCGATCCCCACTGGGGAGACAGGGCAGTTCCCAGCAACTCTTCCTCCAGGGAGCCTGGCCGTATTTCTTGCTAAGCTTCTGCAGGGCCTGTTGGGTTTCTCATTAGCTTTCTGCCCTGCTGTGGTGGTATTTCTTGTGCCTCAGTCACAAGCCCAGAGCTGCCTAGTAATTCTTAACCAGCAGGCATCCCAGGCATCCTTTCATTTCAGCGCCCCGCTCCTAGCTCCTTTGAGGAGGCTGGGGTGGGTGTGGGGACTCTGGCTCCCACATGTAAGTCCTGGGACGGGGAGGGTCCCTTGGCCTTGTGGGACTCAGCTCAGCTCGGTGTTTGGCGCCATCACCATGAGTCATGTGGTCCCTTAGTCTGAGTCATGAATACCTGGGCTCCCTGCTGTCCGGCTCCCTCTCTACTTCTGTCACTCAAAAGGCCAGGGCTGGCTCTGCTACAAACTTAGATGTAAGCCTGACTCAGTTTCCTCACCTCTGTCTGTCTGTCTCTCCCTCCATTCACGAAGCGTATAAACCTCAATGCACATCACGTGTATTCTGAATCCGTGGCAAGCCCAAGCACCTTCAACTCCTCTACCCACTGTGTGCTGAAGAAACCACCCGCCACAGTTTCACAGCTAGGAAGAAGAATCAGGCTTTGGACTCAGGGAGTTCTAGTCCAGCATGGATAGTCTAAGCGATGGCTAATTGGTTCTCTGGATGGATGGTCATGTGGTCGCCCTACAGTCTCCCAAAGCTGGTGTGATCAGTTTATCCTTGTCCGAGCTGAGTACCATCTACAGAGTTGCAGCAGAGCCTGAAGGGAGGTGGCTGTGCTCCCAGTGGAGTGTGGCTTAGCACGGACTGGTACATATTCTTGTTGTATGTTCTATGTAAGGATCCCTTAGAATGACCTCCTACCAGTCACTTTGTCCCCTGTGCCACCCTGATTCATAGTCACATCGAAGACCTTTGTGTGGCTTTCTCCACTCTGTCCAGACACCATCAACTAAAGTAACTGTTTAGACACCTCTGTGATTCTCCCTAAAGCTTTCTACATGTGGGAATCTCCCACGAACCTGGTTTTGATGATACCCTCTCCAAAGAGGAGACATCTGAATGTCAGTGGCCATGCTTGGATTCCAACACTGGCAGGGCTAGGGCTGACACAAATCGGCAGCCAGAGCTAGTACGGTATCGGGAAGTGAGATTTGCCTGGAACCACATCTCCTTAAGAACCACAAGATGATGAGGAGGATGCATGGAGTGTGCAGGAGGCTTCAGCAAGGCTTCATCTATTCAGAGAGGAAAGACATTTTCCAGTCTTGGGCCAGCTGGCCACACACCTGGGGGTGGGATACAGGGGTCGGGGACTGTGTTGGATAGGGACTGGGCAGCATGGGAGGGTCAGGACTTCCTTCTTTCTGAGACCCAGTTTAGCCCAATGACAATCACCCGGCGCCAGTCAGTGAACATGGAGCCTAGCAGAAGTTGGCTACAGCCACAGTCCAGGGGGGCCTGTTGCACGGCACCGTCCTCTGAGCAGAACAAGTGACATTGCCTAAGGCCATCTATGGGAGGAGGGGGACGGAGGTCATTGGACCCTCACCTGAGTGTCCAGCTACCCCTTCCAGCCACTTGTGTACACTTCCGCCATAACTACATGTGGTCTCCAGGTCTTGGGAGGAGCTAGTGGGAATAGGCTCCATCTGCACAGCCATGAGGGAATTATTGTCTATGTTGGGTGCTGACCTTTGTGTGCACTGCTTTAGGGCCACCCATGCTCTATCGGGAACTTAACAAACTCATCAGTTTCCCAGGGTGAACTTCGCTTTGTCCCTGGGACTGTAGAAGGAAGCAGTAGACACTTCCCGTCTAGTCTCCGAAGGGTGATGTAGTTGTTGATTTTTTTTTTTTTTATTAAACTCTTTGCTCTTTGGGAGCCTGCCATCCAGCTCCCAAATAAAAACTCAGAGTCTTATTCTTTCTCACGAAGGGCTGGCCTTCGCTTGGCTTGTTTCCAGCCAGCTTTTCTTAACTTAAATTATCCCCTTTACCATTTGCCTCCATGCTTTTACGTTTTCTACTCCATGGCTTGCTGTGTAGCTGGGAGGCTGGCCCCTGGAGTCCTCCTCCTTCTCCTTCTTTTGCTCTTTGATCTTCTCTTCTCAGATTTCTCCTCCTGTTTATTCTCTCTGCCTGCCAGCCCTGTCTATCCTTTCTTCTGCCTCGCTATTGGCCGTTCAGCTCTTTATTAAACCAACCAGGTGTTTTAGACAGGCAAAGTAACACAGCTTCACAGAATTAAACAAATGCAACATAAAAGAGTGCAATGTATCTTTGCATAATTAAACAAATGTTCCACAGCATAAACAAATGTAACACATCTTCAACTAATATTCCACAACAGGGTGATAATTCTTGCAACAGACCCTTTACCTGTTTCCACCTATTCATCTTGAGGGGAACACCTGCCCTCAGAGTACTCTGCCTGGGACATTGGTAAAGGGTCAAATGGGGTGGGCAGTGGGTGCCATTTCCTCTGCCCCCTTCCTTCTTAGCCATATACATATGTCTTTTGTTGCTAGTTCAGGTGGCTCCTGCACCAGGTGACTTAGGCCCGTACTCTGTGTTCCTCTGAGGGGTGTGTGTCTAAGTGACACTGAGGGTGACATTTCAGGACTTCTGCAGGACCCTAAGATGCTAGTAGAGATGTCTGAGGCTGGGGTACACGCCATTCCTGAGCCCACCACGGGGACCAGCCTGATCCTGCATCAGCTGAGACAGTTCTGAGTCAGAGCTGGTACCTGGGTGCTCAGGAGGTCCAGTACCCAATCCTGTGTTTCCCCAGGAATGACCACAAGATGATGAAAAGCCCCACCCCCACAGCCAGTGTTAGGGTTTCAGTGTGAACTGTTCCCAAGGGCACATGCTTTTTGGTTCTCAGCAGGTGTTTTGGGAGCATGGGGAAACCTTTGGGAGGTGGGGCCTGTTTGGCACAAGTAGTTAACCAGGGCCAGCCTGTGCAGGTTATACCCGCTTCTGCCTCCTCTGCTTCCTGGTTGGCCACCATGTGAGGAGTCTCTGCCACCATGAAGTGAGCCGGGCCCTCCTCACCATGATGATGGGTTCCATTGAAAGTATGAACTTGTGAACCAAAGGCTCTTCCGTCCCTGAGATAAACCTGACCACGGTCCTCAGGCCTTTGGGACTGGTGTGTGGGAGGAATGTGGAGAGTTTGGAGTCATGGGTTCCTCAGGCCTTTGGGACTGGTGTGTGGGAGGAATGTGGAGAGTTTGGAGTCATGGGTTAAAGGAGCCAACTATCTCTGATAGTTCAGCAGAGCAACAGGGCACCCTGCAGAAGCCCACAGAAGTTACAGAAGCTCACAGAAGCCCAGAAGCCCACAGAAGCCCACAGAAGCCCCACAGAAACACTGGGAGAAGTGCGGGTAGCAAAGACTATGTTCATGAGGCTTCAAAGGGACACAAGGACTCTAACAAGAAAGGCCAGAAGCCACTCATGCCACATTCTAGAAAAGCCTGGCTATATTCTGTCCATGTCCTGAACAATTTCAATGCAGTTGAACTTAAAAAAGTCAAGGACCAGATTCTTTGGTAGAGGGAATTTCACAACATCAGACGTTCTGGTGGTGGCATGGTTGCTACTCACTGCTTTAGTCAGATTGACAGTGGGGTCTAGAGCAAAGAGTAAAGGACGTGAAAAGTGGTGAAAACACAGTGTGGTGAGGAGAGGGGCATGAGTTACAGCGAAGCCTATAGACAAGGCAGGTGTGGATGAAGTGGTGGCTAAATTATAATTAAAAGGATTACAGTGTTACAGAGGCACTATGTACTGGGACAACAGGAAAAGTGACCTCAGCATGCAAACAAGTTTGGAAGGCTTTCCTTTACAAGTGAGAGTACTTGATGTAATAGAGTTGGAGGGGCTCCCTGATCCAAATGGGCCATGAAGGGGAGTGTGTTCCATCTTCCAGGCATTCAAAGGCCACTGCAGCCATGGTAACCGGGACCTGGCTACTTCTGAAGCTGGCTCTTGGTGTTGTCTGGGAGGCACTGGTTTTGGAGGCATGTTGAGTGGCGGAGTTACAGGGCCATGGGTGCTTGCACTGAGGCTCTGTGAAAGAGCCACAAGGCTGGGAAATATTCAACAGAGTGGGGCTCCCCGCCAGAAGGCTGTAAAGGGCCATCTTGTGAATCAGTTATTGTGAAACCTCGATTTCCCAGGAAACCCCAGGATATTGCAGGTGCCAGGAATGTGGGATGTTTGCTGAGGAAATGAGTGGAATGGGTCCAAGAGAAAGCCTATGTGTATCACAGACTGTGAGACCTGAAGGACAGAGCTATGCAGGACTGCTGGATCTCACACGATGGATGTCTCACATGCCCTGAATGGCTAGATATGGAACTGAAGGATTTCAAGCTTGCCTGCTGGGTTCTGGTCTTACTTTGATTTGCCTTTCTTGTTACCTCACTCCCCTTTTGGAGTGGGGCTATTTGTATATTGCAAATGAACTATTTTTTTTGGGGGGGAGGGGCCTTCTTGCTGTTTTATAGAGACTCACTGTCTAGAGGCTCAGTAGAGACTTTGGCCTTTTGAATAGTGTTGAGACTTTTAAAACTGGGGGGACTTCTGAGCTGGGATTAAATGAAGTTTGTATTATGGCCATGTACCTTTGGGGGCCAGGGAAGAGTGCAAAACCTTGAATCTGGATCCCATAGTCTCTTGCTTTGAACATTCAGGCCCCAACTTGTGGGACTATTTTGAAGGTTATGGAACCTTTTGGGGCGGGGCCTGGCTGGCAGAAGCAGATTACTCAAGGCTGACCTTTGAGAGTCATTCCTGCATCTGGTTCTGGCCCATATTACCACTTAAGATGTCACCACTGTGTACTCCATGGACAGAACTGTCCCATGTCCTCTCCATTACAATGGATTGAAGTTTCTCCCAGAAACTATGAGCCAAACAGATCTTTTGTCCCTCAGGTCATTTCTGTTAGGTGTTTTGTCACAGTGACTGGCACATCCAGACAGTTCTCTGAAGGCATAGATGGATTTTTCTTTGGGCTGCCACCTCACACACACAAAAGAACCCAACATGGAGACTTATTATTATAAAAGATCAGCCTATAGCTTAGGCTTGTCCCACTAGCTCTTAGAACTTAAATTAATCCGTTTCTATTCATCTACATGTTGCCATGTGAATCATGGCTTTTACCTCTCCTCCATGTCTTGCTTCCTCTGCATCTGGCTGGTGATTCTGCCTTTCTTCTTCCCTGAGACCTCTCTGTCCCCAGAAGTCTCACCTAACCTCTTCCTACCTAGCTATTGGACACTCAGCTCTTTATTAAACCAGCCACAGTGACACATCTTCACACAGTGCAAAGGACTATTATGCAACATGAAGGTGCATTTTTTCCACCCTCTTCCTTCTCCATGGCAGACAGGAGATGGAGAGGGCCAGAGACTTAGCCATTGACCCCAGATCTAGCCCAACTCAGGTTCTCATTTGCTGGGTCACAAACCTCTCTAGGCCTTGTGTTTAACTCAATGATATTGTTGATCCCACCCTGGAGGATGTTAGGGGTTAAATGATGGGTTGGATGCAGCCCAGGATCTGGCCTGATGGTACCTGCAACAGATGCTAGAACTGTAAGAGGAAGCAGGCAGAGTTCCCTTGAACAGTCAGCTCTCGGGGTGGAAGATGCCTTAGTCACTGGGCGTGCCTCTTTTCTTTTCCATTTTCCTCAACTTCCCCATCTGGAAAATGGGGGCTGGTTGAGGGAACCAGGCCATGGGTATTGGTATTCTTTACCATCAGGCGTTCACACAGGTGCTGGGGACCAAGGAGCTCAGGCTACTGGTCCTATCTTGCCATCAGGAAGGGGGTTCAGTCCAGCTAGCAAGGACCCCATGGCTCTTATTCCCAAGTTATCCTCAGCCCCCAGACCCTGGTTTCTGTGTGGCATAGGATGGGCGCTGATTAGACACCAGGTGGGCACAGTAACTTCCTGTGATGCGTTTTACTTGGACGGCTTCATGGATGACCTACACCTTCTATTCAGGTTGCAGTGAGAGCTGTGTGACTTGTCTACACAGCATCGCCTTCACAGCCGAGCTGGGGATCAGACCCCGAGCCTTGTGCATGCTAAGCATGTGTTCTACTACTGAACTGCACCTTAGATCCTAAGTTGGGATACTTTTTTAATGGCTTAGTAAAGGAATTATGTACTTATTAGCTTTCTTGTCACTGTGACAAAACCCCTGAGAGAACACATTAAAAAGAAGGGCGGATTTTGGCTCATAGATTTAGAGGCTTCAGTCCGTGCTGCTTGGGTGTATGCACTTGGCCAGGGCCTCGTGGCAGAGGAAGTGTGATCCCTGAGGACAGCTGCATACTTCAGAGAGAGACAGAATGGCCAAGGATAATATACTCCAAGTATCCACCTCCCGAGACCCACTTCCTCCACCTACATCTCATCTCTCAAAGTTTCCACAGCCTCCCAAACAGCATCACCTTCAGGGGACCAAGTGTTGAACACAGGAGCCTGTGGGGGACATTTCACACTAAAAGTGTAAAATAAATTATTTACAAAGCTGTAGGGCCCGATGCAGGAAGCCACACAGAGTTCCTAGGACCAAGCACCATGGGGGGCGCCATCTCCATCCTGCCCAGAGGAAGGGTTAAGAGTGCTGTGTGGACCTTCTGCAGGGTGGGGACTAAAGACTCCAGTGCATCTTACCTTCCCTCTGACTTCCTTCCAGGACAGAACCCAACCTCGAGGCAGAGGGCAAAGCGGCTCACCGTGGTCCGCAAGGGGCAGCATGGGTGAGGGAAGCGAGCGGCGTGGCTTCAGTTCTCCCTAACTTCCAACTTGGTGTCAGTGGATTTACAGATCTGATGTGCACGTTTCCCCCTCCCCGCCTCTCTTTCTCTCCCCCCTCGTTCCCCCCTGCCCCTGTGGGATGCTGACAGCAGAAAAAGATAGACAGTATTTCTACCATGATCTAAGGGCGGCAAGCGCGGTTGTCTCCCAAGAAGGCGCCGCGGGGATGTAAGATTTCTCTCCTCACTGTCAATGCTGGTCTTTGTGGATGTTGGTTGTGGCTTTTACAGAAGTCCCCATGGAGCAATGATTTTCAAAGGAGGGCGATGTAGCCGCCTCCTCCCGGAGGACGTTTGTCATCATCTGGAGACAAGCTTGGTTGTCACCAGTTTTGGGGGAGGGGAACTGTTGGCATCCCTCCACTCCAGTATTTAGTGCCAAGCCCAGAGCCCTCCTGTAGAGGGAGTGGACTCTGGGCATTTGAATCCCCCTGTACCGTCAAACAGTACAGCTCAGACTCTTGAGAACCCACCACTGGTTCTCAAGCCAAGGATGTCTAGGATTAATCTGAGTTCCTCTCCCTGTGTGACTCTGGAGTCCCCAAGGTGGGATGGGCTCAACTGCTGTGGATTTCCGTGCCCTCCATAGCCATGGGATACCTGCCTGCTCAGGGTGGGAGCTTCCTGTGGTACTGGCCCCACCCCTCACCTGCTGTGTGAGCAGGTGCTGGGGTTAGCCATGATGGTCCTCCAAGATGCAGCCACAAGCTGCTCTAGAAGACCTTCCCAGGCGGCCTTTGCCTCACCTTGGCCTTTGAGCTTCTTCCCCATGCCCATGACATGGCATGGCATCTCGGTATTTCATCCCACATGCTTGCTTGCTTCTCTCTCCGAGACCAGAAGGACCTGGATAGCAGCAATCTTGGCAGTTTCTCTTTGCAAACGAGAGAGAGAGAGAGAGAGAGAGAGAGAGAGAGAGAGAGAGAGAGAGAGAGAGAGAGAGAGAGAGAGAGAGAATGGGAATTGGGATCCAGTGCTATTCAATTGATTTCTGACCCTGCCACATACAAATGCTGATCTCAGGAAGACCATTAATGTCTCTGTGTTGGAACACAGTGGCCTCAATTCTTTACTCTCTTTTTTACAAGGTCCTTGGCCATGTGACTTTGCAGTTCATACCATTGAAGGACAGTTTACATTTCCCTAACCTGTACTTTGAGGAGGAAGCAGTGTGGTTGTTCCAAATGATATCTTGCATGCTTCTGCCCATTCCCCCATCTGTCTCAAGACCACCCTCAGGGTGGGTGCTGAACCCCAGAGGGCTGAGAGGCACCTGAAGCCAAGTTACTTCAGATGAGCTACCCAGACAGAACCCAGCCTTGAGAAACCAGCCCTGAGCTGATTTAAAGTTTCAGATCATTTGTTACTCAACAGTAGCTGATAAATACACTCCCTGAGAATTTCCACTAACATTCTTGGGGCTGTTTTGTGGATGAACGACAACCTCCGTGCCCGGTTTGCCTTAAGTGTTAAAAACCAGCAGCTGCCCATTCCCCAGAAAGTCCAGTGTAGATTTACCATAATCTTAAGCTCTTGTCTTGTTGTGATGAAATGCCAGACAAAGGCATCTTAAGGAGAAGGGGTTTATTTCTGTTCACAGTCCATCATGGTGGGGAAGTCCTACAGCAATGGCTCATGGTGCATCCATAGTCAGAAGGAAGAGTGCAATGGATGACTGGGATCAGCTTGGTTTTCCCAGTTTATACAGCCCAGGGCCCAAGCCTGGGGAACGACGCCACCTGCTTTCAGGGTAGGTCTTCCTACCTCAGTTAACACAAGCAGGATAGTCTTGCCCAGAGGCTGCTCTCACAGGTGAGTCTGGGTCCTGTCATGTTGATAATCATTGCTAACCCTTGTCCTGGTTGGTTTCTGTCAGCTTGAGTTATAGCTGGAAAGAGGGGATCTTAATGGAGAAAACACCTCCTTTAAGATTGGTGGGCAAGCCGGGCGGTGGTGGCGCACGCCTTTAATCCCAGCACTCGGGAGGCAGAGGCAGGCGGATCTCTGTGAGTTCGAGGCCAGCCTGGGCTACCAAGTGAGTCCCAGGAAAGGCGCAAAGCTGCACAGAGAAACCCTGTCTCGAAAAACCAAAAAAAAAAAAAAAAAAAAAAAAAAAAAAAAAAGATTGGTGGGCAAGGGGGCTGGAGAGATGGCCCAACAGTTAAGAGCACTAGCTGTTCTTCCAGAGGTCCTGAGTTCAATTCCCAGCAACCACATGGTGGCTCACAACCATCTGTAATGAGATCTGGTGCCCTCTTCTGGCCTGCATGCATACATGCAGACAGAATACTGTATACATAATAAATAAATAAATCTTTAAAAAAAAAGAAGCCAAAAAAGATTGGTGGACAAGCCACGGGGCATTTTCTTGGTTAATGATTGATGTGGGAGGGCCCAGCCCACTGGGGGTGGTGCCGTCCCTGGGCAGGTGGTCCTGGGTTGTGTAAGAGAGCATGAGAAGCAACCAATGTCAGCATTCCTTCATGGCTTCAGCTTCAGGCTCTGACTTGAGTTCCTGCCCATGGGCCTGCCTGCAGCCATCAGTGCTGTGTTGGACAGCACAAGCCCTCCCTTAGGGCACAAGGCCACAGCCACACACAGCTTCCTGGGCTGTGATGGCTGTGCAGAGAGAGATGCTGGGGTCCCCAGTCCATCTGTGGTCCATGGGCACGTGCACAGAGTCCCTGCCCATCCTTCAGCAGCCCACAGAAGTACAGCTGTTGAACTCTGGTGACAATTTACTGCAGTGGGAAGGTTTGGTTAAAGCATGCCAAGGGAACAGGTGCTTCATGTGGAGTCCAGGAGAGAGCAGAGCGGGTTTTGGGGCATCCTGCCCTGGGTCACCCAATGGGTGCTCTTGATTCCCACCAGTGTGAAACAATGCATTCCAGCATTGAGGAGCACAGATTCTCACTGGAGCCGTGGTGAGAGGGGCAGTCAGTCACCGATGTGGCAATTAGATACTCGGTCCCCAGCCTTGGCAGAGGTTAGATAACACACAGCGATTCCCATCCGCTGAGCCTAGGCTTTTGAGTCTGAGGTAAGGGCTGCGTGTGCTCCAGCTCCCAGAGGTGACCATGGGGGATAACATGCCTTCTGTGATTGTCATCTGAAGTCCAGGTGGATCTGTGGGGTGTGCACACAGCACACCTCCCCCGGCACCCAGGTCCTTCTGATTGTACTTGTCTCTCTGGAAACACCCCAGACAGATTCACCTAAAATACTGCATCCCCGGCCATCTCAGGCATTCCCTCAGCTAGTGAGGCTCTGTATTAAACTTGGCTCTCTGGAAGATGAGGAGAGAGTGTGACTGGCCCTGCCTATGTCTCCATATCGCACCCCACCATTATCTCTGCAGCATTGAGACTTGGAGCGTTCATCTGTCGCTTGCTTCTGTCTGATGTGTCTGTGATCTGTAGACTCCACTGGAGGCCAAATGTGACTTGGGGCTGTCTTCAGTCTTCCCACAGTAGCAGAGCTAGAGTGAGGTACCATCCCAGGCACAGCATGGAAGCGGGGGCTAAGCCCTTAGTTCTCAATAATAGAAACAAATGATACTTTATTTTTAAAAGAGATGTATCTATTTATTTTATTTTTAATTAATTAATTTGTTTATTTACTCCTCTCTCTCTCTCTCTCTCTCTCTCTCTCTCTCTCTCTCTCTCTGTCTCTCTCTCCCTGCACAGATCCTCTGGAGTTGGAGTTACAGATGGTTGAGTCACCCAATGGATGTGGGTGGGAACAGTAAGCACCCCTAACCACCTCTCTAGCCCCAACACATATTTTAGTGAAACAGTATCTACGAGAATGCAAACATTCACTAGAAATAAAACAGTTAAATGAAGACTTTGTCAAAGCAATAGTTTCTCTCTTTATCCCCTGGGTCCAGTGCTGTTGGCTCTCGTCACCTGTGCTGGCTTTGTGTTTGTGTAGAACAGTGGTTCTCAACCCATGGGTCGTGACCCCTTGGGGGTTTCCTATATCAGATATCCTGAATACCAGATATTTACATTATAATTCATAACAGCAGCAGAATGACAGTTATGAAGTAGCAACGAGAGTAATGGTATGGTTGGGGGTCACCACACCACGAGGAACTGCATCAAAGGGTCACAGCGTTAGGAAGGTTGAGAACCACCGTTGTAGAAGATTCCTGTATAACCTTGCACTCTGTGGTGGTGCCCCTTCAGGTTCATCCCAAGGAAGCTGCCTTGAGCACCTCTCCCTGGTCCCCACTAGCAGATGCCCCCCTATAAATGTTCACTGGAGAGTTCTGTGAGATGTGAACACGAGTGTTTTGCAGAGGGGACACTTGAGTGGACATCTTGGAGACACAGCAGTGAGGCTGGGGTTTGCTCCTAGATTTTCTCTCTGCACACCCTGGGCATCTGTGCCCTGCGTCCACCTTGCCTTTGAGCAGCTCATCCCAGACTGGACCATCTCAGGGGACTCCTCCAGGGGGTGACCCAGTCAGTGGAGGCCAGTGATGGAGAGAAAGGTTCAGAGCTGGAGACGGTGGAAGTTACTGAGCTGGAAAAATGAAAATGCACATTCTGGGCCAGACAAGCTCCTGCCTTTGTCACTCACTGTAAATTGTCCCCCAATCACGGGGCTGACAGAGACGGATACCCAACCTCGCAGCACAATTAAGCGTTCTCAGGCGTCTCGTGGGGGAAGGAGGCTGTGGGTTTACTTAAAAATGCTTGGGGGTAATTTTCTAATGTCCCCTCCACCCTTATCGAGGCTCTGCTCCAGCTCCCATCATATGTAATTCCTAATGATTCTCTGTTATGTCCTGTTTTATTAAAGCGTCATTGAACTATACCCTATTGATTTAGATTTCACAGACAATTGAAATTTAAATTGACTCCAAATTGAATGTCTCCGTGTAATCTCTGTTCTGCAATAAAGATGGATAAAATGCTTCTATTTTTGATAACAAGCTATACTGGAGGCACATTTTAATTTTGGGAAGGGAAGAAAAAAAATGTGACAGCCTTAACTTCTTTGAAAAGTGGCTGACAGTTTGGGGCATACGAAGCTGTTTTTTCTTGTTTTTCTCTGGGACACGATGGCCGAGCTAGGGAATTCTGGGATGTCTAGCTGGCTCAGAGAAGGAAGGTGAAGGAGATGAATCTGGACCATTCATAATTTTTTTTCCTTGTTCTGAGAGTGTGAACACACTCCCCATCATGGTGCCCATAACTCCAGGCCCCTGTCACCTGGGTTGTGAACTGAAAGCCACCATGCACACAAGAGAGAGACATCATGGCAGCCAGACAAAGGAGGCAGCCTCGTGAGTAACTCCTGCCCTCACCAAGTCAGAGGCTTCCTGGCCACAGTGACTCTTAGGGATGGTTGAGGGCCAACTTGACAGGATTGTGACCTGCCCAGGACATGTGAACTGTACCTCTAGGCCTGTGTGTGTGGGCTGTTTCAGCATGGGGGACAGTGATGGGCCAGGAAAGACTCGCTGGGATGTGAGCGGCACCTTCCGACAGACTCCTGCCCGGATGGAACAGAACGGGTCCGAAGGCAGGCTGGTCCCTCAGCTCTGCTCTTCCCAACTGTGTCTGTCGCCAACGCCGCTGCGTGCAGATATCATCCCCAATTCCTCCAGCCTTCCAGCCCAGAGTCACACCACCTCAGTCTCCAGAGAGCGTCTAGACCATCAGCTTCAGACTGTCCAACCTCCCAGGTCCCCCTTGTGCAGGGGTTTCAGGCTGAGCAGTCACAGCTTCTCCGGATCTCCAACCTGGAGACGCCCATTGTTGGACCACATACCCTCCTACTGTGCGAGCCAATAATGCTGCAGTCACACACGTTCTACCACTTCCCTGCTGGAGGACCCTAACAAGGCGTGTACCACTCCTGTCTCTTCCCTCGGTTGGTGGGATTAGAGGCTGCGGCAGGGAAGAGGAAGAGAAAAACGGGTGTTGTCTGTGGCTTCTCCCAGAGAGGTAAATCGAGGCAGTGTCTACCCTGAGCTGGGAGACTGAAACTGAGCTTCTGTCAGGGCTGTTCCTTGTGAGCAATCCTTTGTTTCCAGGAGGTTCTAGATCAGTGGTTCTCAGTCTTCCTACTGCTGAGACCCTTTAACACAGTTCCTCATGTGGTGGTGACCCCCCAACCATAAAATTATTTTCGTTGCTACTTCAGAACTGTAATTTTGCTACGGTTATGAATCGTAATGTAAATATCTGATATGTAACCCCAAAGGGGTCACGACTCACACAGGTTGAGAACGGCAGTTCTAGGGTCTGTCAAATCTGACCCCTCCTCAGGATCCAGGAGAGACCGTGGATGGCTCGTTTCCCATCTCTACTGCATTGGCTGGAGCTTGCTGCCCTGAGCAGCGTGGATTCAGAGTCTTGTGGGCGCTGCTGACGGACCAGCAGAGCCAAGCTCCTCTGTTTTTCGAGACAGAGTTTCTCCGTGTGTATCCCTGGCTGTCCTGGAACTCACAGAGATCTGTCTGTCCTTGCTTCCTGAGTGCTGGGATTCAAGGCATGCGCCACCACGGCTCAGCTCCTCTGGGGTTTTGGAAGTTGATGTTCCCTTCCCTTCTCCAGCCACAGGGTCTCTGACTTGTGAACTGCTTCCTCCATCTTTAAGGCCAAGAGGAATCATCTCGCTCTGAGCTCGGTGTCGTCGCCATCTTCATACCTGACTTTTGCTGTCTCTTCTGTCCACAAATGAAGAATAATCACACCAGCCCATCTCAGTGACTCTTGTCGCCACAACAAAATGCCCTGACAGGAGCAACTGAAGGGAGGTGGGGTCTATTCTGGTCACAGTTGGAGGGCACAGCCTGTCATGGAGGGCAGGGCAGCAGGAACGTCCGGAAGCAGACAGGGATGAGTTCTTGTGTTCAGCGATTTTGTTCTTTTCATACAGTCCAGGATCCCAGCCCGGGGACTAGTGCCGCCCACAGTGGGAAGGTCCTCCTACCTCAATTAACCTATTCAAGACAATCCCCCACAGGCATGGCCGAGGCCTGACTCCCAGGTAGGTCTCATCTAGCTGATAATTGAGATCAACCATCACACAGCCCAAGGGCCCTAACTTGGAAGGCCTGGTGCCATTTCAGGTGACTGATGATGGAATCTAAAGATTAGGGTGTGTACCTCTCCTAGGGGGACGTTTTTCAGTCGACAATGTTGCCACAACACAACACTTGACAGAAATGACTTAATCAGGGGGTGGGTTTTGTCCTGGGTTATGGTTTCAATATTGTGGCGGGAAAGGCGTGACCGTGCAGCTCTGGCTACGGTGATGGGAGTCTCAGCAGGAGGTTATTCACACCACAGAGGGCCAGGAAACAGCCTTAAGAACTGGGGGGCGGGTCCAACCTTCAGAGCTGGCCTCTGGGGACCTGCTTTCTGCACCACGGCTTTCCAAAGTAGTGGTGGGAATATAATCCTGTGGGGACATTCTATGGGGCTGTCTTAGTTAGGGTTTCTATTGCTGTGAAGAGACACCATGACCACAGCAACTCTTATGAAGGAAAACATTTACGGGGTGGCTTACAGCTCAGGGGTTTAGTCCATTATCATCATGGCAGAAAACATGGCGGCAGGCAGGCATGGTGCTGGAGAAGGAGCTGAGAGTTTACAGCTTGATCGGCAGGCAGCAGGAAGTGAACTATGTGTCATACTAAGCAAATCTTGAGCAAAGGAGACCTCAAAGCCCACCTCCACTGTGACACACTTCCTTAAACAAGGCCATACCTACTCCAACAAAGCCACGGCCCCTTATAATGCCACTCCCTATGAGCTTATGGGGTCAATTACATTCAAACCACAGCAGGGGCCTTGGCTCACCTCACCTGCACCCCAGCTGTGGGCCTTGCCCTCACACCCCCTGCAGCTCTGCCAATATGGCAGCCTCTAGTGGAGATGAGAATTTTGAGCTTCTGGTGTTCTCCAGGCAGTGGGGACCAAGGGACCTTTGGACACCGAGGCAAATATGAGAAACCTAGACTCTGTCCAGTTATCTCTCCCTCACCTGGTAGTCTAATAAAGGAAACAGAAAACCCACCCAGGCTGTACTTCTTACGGGTGCCATAACCTTCTGAAACAGCACCACCAGCTGGCAACCAAACGTACAAACCATGTGAGCCTGTTGGGGACCATTCCCGTTCAAACTCGACGGCTTGTGATTCTGAATTCATAAAAATGTGGTGACACCACAGTACATTGCTAAAGGTGAGCACCAGCCAGTGTGTTCATAGTGTCTTGGGGTTAAACAAGGGTGTGTGTGGGTGTGGGTGTGTGTGATGCATGTGTATGTGTTGTGTGTGATGTATGTTGTGTGTGATGTATGTGTTGTATGTGATGTATGTTGTGTGTGGTGTGTGTGTGTTAGTGTTGTGTGTGATGTATGGTGTGTGTGTGTGTTGTGTGTGATATATGTGTTGCGTGTGTGTGTGTGTTGCGTGTGTGTGTGTGTGTGTGTGTGTGTGTGTGTGTGTGTGTGTATCAGTTCAGACCCACACTGGGGACACCAGGCACGGCTTCCTGAAGGGAGTGATCTCTGAGTTGACGTCTGCGGGGTCAGGAGGAGTCACCCTGGAGAGGGTGATAGACTTGAAACTTTGGAGGAGAGGGAAGGATAAATGCAAAAGTCCTGGGGAGGAGAGAGAGACAGAGACAGACAGACAGACAGACAGACACACACACACACAGAGAGAGAGAGAGAGAGAGAGAGAGAGAGAGAGAGAGAGAGAGAGAGAGAGATTGATTTCAGGAACTGACGGACGCCCAGGCTGATGAGGGTGCTGATTTTAAAGGGAGGTGTGTCAGAAGTGGCTGAGGTCTCCAAATGTTTACACACACACACACACACACACACACACACACACACACAGAGCTTTGCACTTTACCAAGACTCCCTGCAGCTTTGCCCACTTCCCCACCCGGAGTTCTGACGGTCGAATCCCAGGACCCCACACGGTGTCAGCAGGAACGAATGAGGTTAGAGAGAGGTCTGAATACCACGGTGGGCAGTCCAGTCTGTGTCGAGGGCAGGTGACCCGTGGCTGGGCCAAGCTCTGTCTCAGACTGTGGAGGATCAAGTGGAGGTTATGAGGCCATGCTGGACGCTGGAAGATCTCCTTAAGTGTCCCTTACCCCGGTAGTCCCGACCAGCTGGCTCCTGCCCGCCTTGGTGTTTTTGGGTTCTGGTCCCTCCCTGGCCGAAATGCTGGGCCCCAGCCTGAACCCGAGGCTCTCTGTGCATCTTTCAGCCCGGATGAACAGCATGTTGGGAGCGTAACCTGGGAGTGTCTTCTGATCTGTGAGCTGAATGAACCCCTTTGAAGACATCAAGTGTGCTATCCAGTTACTGCTGCGGGCGGATACAGCCCTGGGGCATCTCCCCTCTCCCATTCCTTTCTGCTCCCCTCCAGTTCCCACCTCTGTGTCCCCCCATCATTTCGTCCCTCTGTGTCATCTCACACACTCTATCCTCTCCACTGCGGGTCACTCCCTCCCCCACCCATTTCCTGCTGTGTCTCACTGTCCCCTGGCCACATCCCATGTACCCCTCATGCCTGGCCACACTTTCATGGTGCCTCAGGGTGCTGCCAAGTCCTGAACTTGTCGTGACAAGACAGTTCCAGGTTCTCACTTCAGAGGTGGAAAACACATGTCCTGACTGACCAGGGTGTGCTCCTTCTCCCTGGGGCCTGAATTCGGGTCACAGGATTAGCAGTGACGGTGCTTCCCATCTGGAGAAGATCTGGGATGCACTGAAGGGACACTCGGTCGAAGAGAGAGGGTGACCCTGCTCAACCATCTGCTGGTGGCTATCCCTGGAGCTATGCCAGACCCTCCTGACTTACCCACACACTGGGGTAGCCTGGGTCTGAGGAGGGACCCTGAGAGACACTGGACTCCGTGGTCTCCATTTCCGGCTGTCCCTCTCCCATGTCTGCCGAGGACCTCAGCAACCTCCATCAGGTTTCCAGTCTCACAGAAACCTGGCCAAGCTCCAGGCCACTCAGCCTGGTTAAACATGAGATGTGTACCTAACCAGCTGCAGAGTCCCCAGGACGTCTGGAGGCTGGACCTCACATCCATCCCCGTGACCCCCGTGAGGTTCTGCTCTCTGCTGTCCCTTGGCTAGCCCTCCTCCCCGGGCCGTGTCCTGCTCAACCTTGAATCTCCTGGGCTCAAGGAGTGGGAAGCACCTGGCACATAATTGCAGCTTAATAAACGAATCAATCCTCATTAGGGTTTGATTGGCCATTAGCCTCATTATCCTGAAAGCAGAAGCCTAGGGAGGCTTCCAGAATGCCGATGCAGACAGAGAGACCCATGGGAGTGAGTCCTCCAGCCACCGCTTGTGACATCTAGAGGAGTGAGTCTTAACAGAGATGACCTTGACCAGCCATCCTCAGTTTGGGGCACACCTCAGATTTATTAGTAAGCCTGAGAAACACAGGGGGCCAGGAGCCATTGAGAATAGTTACACAATTGTGGTGGTGGTGGTGTTGGGGCACCAGTGGTTGTGGGCTCCTCTGGGCTGGTGTGCAGCTTAGTGACAGAGTGCTCATCGAGCCCATGCAGGGTACTGGGTGCTGTCTGAGTGGGCTGGGTACTTCCTTCTTAACCTCTCCTACAAAGGCAGAGGTTTGAGTATCAGAGCTTTGCCTTGTTTGGCAATCCGAGAGAACTTGCATTTTTTTTTGGTGCCCTTGAGGTAAGGCTGACACTGACATTGGGCATCCCAGAGCCAGCATCCAGAGCCTCCTTAACCCAGAGGATGGGTAGGCTCCTTCGTCTCTCCCATGTTGTGTAGCAATTGAGAGAAGACCATCCATCCCGCAGGGAAGCTCTCCAAGACACAGGATGGTCCAAATGAGGTGGAACTCTCCAAAGGGCAGGAAAGTTCCTTCAGCTCAGGAAGAAAACAACACAAAGGCATTAGGAAGTCCCTGAAACCTAGGAGATTCACTAGGCCCCTCCCTCTCCAGACCATATCACCTAAGAGCTGCTGAGAGGCACTCTCAGACTAGCTGAGCTGCCTAGAAAGGAAGGATGCCATCCCACCTGTTTGAGCTGCCTGCAGGCTGTGCGGTGTGCTCCAGGTTTCCGGCTTTGATGATGCAGCCACCTTGGAGTCATTTCTGCTCATGTTAGCAACCCCTCATCCAGACTCCTGTAAGTAAACCCAGTAAAATCTCATCGGTTCACTACGCTGGACTTCGGTGGTATTCTTTTGTGATAGGCTTCCTATCTGGGGTGAGTAGAATTTTTTTTCTCATTTCTTCAGTAATGGTACCCTCTATGGACCACACACCGCCTTTCTATCCCTGTGGGTACAGGACACCCCCATAACTTCATAACCCCTCAGCCATATTTATGGGCTGCTGGGTGCTTCCCTGCATATTTTCTTTGAACTGAGTTCTAACTCACTTCCCTTATCCTGTGTTTGTTATGAAATCCTAGCTCATGACTTCGTGGGTTTTGCAATCTACCCACATTCAGCACACAGAAGTGGAAGAGAAAAGCATTCCCATCCGTGCTGACACACGCCTGTGATCACAGCTACTCCAGAGGACTGGGAGTCGGAGGCAAGCCTGGCTACGTAGCAAGACACTGTCTCAACACAAAACGACCACAAAATGCGTGCTCATGTCTCTGCTGTTGAAGTCACAAAGCTCAGTGACTGACGTCAGTCCTCAGAACTAGTGTGAAGAAAGCCAGAGGTGTGTGCTTGTCCCACCTCCCCTGCACGAGGGAGGTGATCCCTAGGGCTTACGGACTATCGTGCACACACACACACACACACACACACACACACACACACACACACACGCCCATGAACAAATACACATACTCATGAACACACACACACACACACACACACACACACACACACACACACACACCTTAAAGACAAACAAACATGAATCTTTTGGAGCCATGCCTCACACCTGGAGGTGCCATCAAGACCTGGTTCTTAACAGCCGTGATGGCTGACACACGGAAACGCCCGCGGCAACCAGTGTTAAGAACCGTTTGTCCAGCCTGATGGCCCTGTAGGAAGGGAACAGCCTGGTGTGCTCTGCCCGTACACAGTTCGCTAACAGGCGAGTTTTTGCAGAGCTAGGCACCCTGGGAGAGACCATTCCTCTAAGGTTTTTCATCTTCACGTTTGTGCCGTGTGGCACAGTGCTACCATGTGTAGCGGCATCCTCAAACTACCTGTTAGCTCAGGAGACCAGTGCTGGGTTGAGGCTCAGCTCAGGGATGGAGAGCTGCTCACTCGGTGTGGGCAGGGCCCGGGCTTCATCGGCACGAAACAGCAGTTACGGGGTGCGAAACAACATGGAAAGCTCTTACGAAGAGGAACCCGGAGGCTCTGCCACATCAAAATGAGGGGCTCAGGCTGCAGCCTGCAGCCCAGCCACCCAGATGATGCCTGTAAGTGACATCTGTGAGGCTGAGGGATGTTTACAGAGTCCTTTAGCCCAAATCCAGCAGCGGCCTGGGGCTGTGCTCAGTGGTGGGTGCTTGTCTCTGGAGACCAAGGTCCTGGGCTCCATCCTCAGCACCCAAAACAACAACAAATGCTGTGCAAGGTGTGATAATCACATGCACATAATTCCCACTCGTTTATGCATACAGGATAGGCGTATGTTTGTTTTACGATGTTATTAAATAATGTACATTTATATACTTTATTATAAGCTTAATGTTAAATATATTTGTTTATTGTCTATATTTATTTGTATATTATTATATGGTCTATATGTAAATACATGCATACATTGTGTGTATGTGAACACACACACATATTGATATCTAACGAACACACAGTCATGAGGAAATCTTGCAGAATGTCGGCGGTGTCTCTGGCGGGTCTAGAGCACTTTCTTCTTCCTTCTGAGCTTTTTTTTTTTTTTTTTTTTTTTTTGCCACTTTACACATTTTCTCCCTCAGTAAGCATGTGTTTCTCTTACTATCAGGACATAAGAATGACGTTTACTGAAGTGGGCATGTTCTAGACATGGTGTGTGGAGAGACAGAGAGTCTGCGGCCTGGAGGGAGGCTGAGGCCGGGGCCGGTCACATCGCATCAGCCCGCGTGCATGATGTGACCTGTGTCCAGGGCCTTCTTGGTGGGAAGCGCCCCCCCTCTTGGGTGGCTGCACTTGGGTGGCTTTGGGGCTGGTATGAGCCGCAGCAGCTGCCTGGAGCCCCACTCAACTCTTGCAGAGCGGAGCCTTGTGGCTTTCCCCTCCCTTGCAGGGATTGATTGACAGTAATTAAAACTAAGCTAATGCCCTTCTCACTCTTGCCATTTCTATGGGGTTTTTGTTCGCCATTATCTACATATAGATTAAAAATTGTAATTGGGCAGGCGATCGGGTTAGGAGAATCCACCACCTACCCACCTGTCGTTGGCCGGGGATGACACTTTGAAATTTTATTTAATCTGAGAAAATTGAGTTGAACTCTGGCACCCTGGGAGGGGGGATAAAAAAACAACATTTATCCTTCAGGGCTGAGGCTAGAAAATCTTTGCACGGCTGGTGGGAGGTAGGAGGGACTCCACACACACAGGGTGGAGGGGTGCTGGGGGCTGGGCTCTGTCAGCAGCCATCAGGGACAGGAGGGGAAGGGATGGTTCTTAGTGTGTGTGTGTGTGTGTGTGTGTGTGTGTGTGTGTGTGTGTGTGTATGTGTGTGTATGCATATGCACTTGCTTACACATGTGCCCATGGACCTGTGGGTCTGGATACAAGTGTGTGGCAGGTGGGTGCCCACTGCCATGCATGTACAGGTCAGAGGACAACCTCAGGTGTGTTGTCCTCAGGGACACTGTTCACCTTCTTTGAGATGGGGTTTCTCAATGGCCTGGAGCTTGCCTGTTTAGGCTGTCTGTCTGTCCAGGGAGCCCCAGGGATCCACCTGTCTCTACCTGCCCAGTGATGGGGTTGCAGCACGCATCACCACGCCTGACATTCTTGTGTGGGACCTGGGGATTGAACCCAGGTCCTCATGGTTTTGTGGCCAGCAACCTACCGACAGAGCTGCCACCCCAGCTCTGCCAAGACAGTCTCCTTTTGTTCGTTTGTCGTTTTTATTCTGAGACAGGGTCGCTCTCCTGGCCGTCCTGGAACTCACTACAGATCAGGCTGGCCTTGAACACACAGAGATCTGCTTCCTGAGTACTGGGGTTAAAGGTGTGCCACACCATGCCTGGCCCAAGACACTCTTGGGTCTTGCTGTAAGCTAGGCTACCCAAGCCCACCTCGCTGGTGCTGTGGTGAGGCTGATCCCTGTGCAGAGGATGCCCATGTCTGCCGCTGCACCGTGTACTCTGGGCTAACTGGTCCACAGGCTTCCTGACAGTTCTGTCGCCACCTCCCACCTGGCTGCAGAGATGGCAGAGCACGTCACCGCCTCCGGCTGTCACCTTGGTTCTGGTGATTGAACTGAAGACTTTTGCTACAAAATGTGGCGGTGGCAGGCAGGGTGTGCATGCTTCGCGAATGACACCGGAGTCTCAGGTCCTCCTTTGCACCAAGTCCACCCCCTTCTAATGGCGTCAGAGCTGCTCCGGGGCCTTTCCAGGGTACCTGTGATGTCCCCACAGGAACCAGATTACTCTATCAGTCAGCTTCCTGTCTGAGTAAGACATGCAGGAGAGAAACAGGCTCACCAGAGCAAAGGTTTGTTCAGGCTCAGAGCGTTGCAGGGCCTGGTCCATATCCAATTGGTCCCGTTGCTTTTCAGGCTACGATGCAGTGGTGCATGTGATATAAATGCCTGGCAAAAACAAACAACCCGGGCCTGGAGAGATGGCTCAGAGGCTAAGAGCACCCACAACCCTCCCCCACCTATCCCCACAGCCTGGAAATGAGAGCCTACAGTCCTCTTTAAGGACAGACCCTCAATGTCCTGACTAGGCTCCACTGTCACCTCTTGAAGGTCCCACGGACTGTGTTGGTTACTTTGTCCATGGCCAAAACAGCTGGCAGAGAATTCAGGGGAGAGCAGATTTGACTCATGCTTTGGAGGATGTCCCAGTGGGCAGGAGAACAGAGCTGGGCACTTCCCGTTATGTTGAGACAGGAAAGGAAGCATGAACCAGGAAGTAGCTGTGGACAAGGGTCCGTCTCTGTAATCTGGCTCCTCCAGTCAGGCTTCAGCCCCTGCCCCTAAAACCTTTCAGAATCGTGATACCGTTTGGGGACCAAGCATTCAAACTATGAGCCTGAGGGGGACGTGTCAGATTCAGCGTTATGCTCCTGTTCCCCAAAGGCTCCTGGTAGCTCACAACACAAAACGCATTCGGTCTGACCCCGAGTTGTCACAGTTGCAGTGCGGTTCAAAAGCGTGAGATGGAAGCCCTTACGAGAGGCCATCTCGGAGCCGTGAGCTCCTGTGAAATAGAAAAGACAGTCACATCTCCCCGTACACAATGCTGCAGAGTAAACATGCTCATTCCAAAAAGGAAGACTTGGGGCTCAGAAAGGGGGATGGGAGCAGAGACTATCAGGACCAATGACGAATCTACGGCTCTGGTTCATCTTTACATCCTGATGTGACTTGGGCGGCCCCGCCCCCGTGGCCTGGCCACTTTCAGCCCACGTGGCTTCTTCCCCAGGCTGACTCTGCATTGCCTGACGCTCTCCTTGGTGATTTCCTTGGAGAGACTCTGGCCTCTTTCCATCCTGGAGTTTCTGCTCTGATAGCCCATACCCAGCCACTGAATCAGGTTGGAGTTGTCATAATGCTACAAGTCAGTGAGCCACGAAACCAGCATCATTGGAAGATGCCTGCCATCAGATCGGCGAGTGGTAGCCAGGCCCACTTGGATGGCGCAGTGGCCTCTGAGGGCCTGCACAGCTGGCCCTGAGAAAACTCCCCCAGGTAGCCTCGTGCACCAAGGTTCCCTGATGTGACCTGCTCTCTGAAATGCACTTACAACTTGACATCCTGAGCCCACCATGGCTGGAGTCTGGCCAGTTCTCGTGAGTACCTCATGACCTTTCTTCTCTTAATCCAGACCAAAGCTATTCACTTCTTTATAATTCTGTAAATCTCATTAACAACCACACTTTGCTTGTCCACAACTGGTCAGACAATACGTTGTCCCCCAAATTCAACCCTGCAGCTGCCTGTCTGTGTAACTAAAAGCAGCCAGCTGTAACCACACCACAGCCCGGAATGTTACACTGCCTTGAAATGTCATCTGTCTAATCAACTAGCCCCTCCTCTTAAACTCAGTCTTCCACAAAGTCTCAGGGCATGGACAAAACAGAGACTTTTTTGAGGGGGGCTAGAAGGTAACACAAGTTACTGCTTTCATGGGAAGCCTCATGCACAGTTCCCACCATCCGCTTTTCCTTTTGCGTTCTGCACGCCTGAGCTCACACTCGAGGGACCCACCAGCTCTGTTTACAGAGCTCGAGAGCTCCGCAGCCTGCTTCTCTGGAAACTCTTCCAAAGTCCTCAGGAACCATTTCCAAAGGCCCGAGAGCCAAGTGGCGAGTGTTAGTCACAGCTGAAACCGGATGCCGATTTTTTTTCTGTTTTGGTGAGCTCCGTCGTCGTCACCGTGACCCAACACAGGACAGAAGCAGCTGAACTGAGAAAGGATTTGTCTTGGCTCCTGGTGGCAGAGGTGGTGCTCCACCGTGGCAGGGAGGGTGTAGCAGAGACCAGCAGCTCAGACCGTGGCAGCCGGGAAGAGAGAGTGGGGGAGCACAGGGGGCCCTGCCGGCTTTCTCCTTCCCACTTCCTTCTGTCCAGGTCCCTAGCCCGTGGGTTTCTCTTCATACTTAATCCTTTGGAAGCAGCCCTCGTGCCCACAGCACCCATGTCCTGGTGAGTCTGAACCCCATCAAAGATCGGTTATCACTCTACATAGGTACGCTAGCTGTAGATAACCCATAGGGCGTTAAAAAAAATAGTAAATGTGGTCAAAAGTAACCAGGAAGCATTGCCTTTTGAGTGGTTATCATAACTTTATGAACTTACCTGCTTGAGTTCACAGGGAACTCAGAACATTCCTGTAAGCGAGTCACTGGCTGTGACAAGCTTAGGTAAGACTCACCCAGCATGAGAACCATTTGTCTGAATCTGCTTTCCTTTGCTGTGACGTGATTCCTGGGCTGGGATATTATAAAACGGTGAGGCTTGTTTAGCTCACAGCTCTGCAGGCAGCAAGTGCAGGATGCACCAGGCTACACTGTCACGTGGTTGGTGACATCGGACGTGCGAGAAGGATGAGGGGTAGGTGGGGGAGGGAGGCCAGGGATGCAGAGGACAAGAGACATGGGTGAAGGAGCAAACTGTCCTCTTTTCTGGTGAGCCGGTCCACTGAGACCGAAGGTCTTCCCGTAAGCGGGGCATCGATCCTCTTAAGGCTCTGCCCCGTGGCCTGACTCCCCCACCTTGCTCTCCCTAAAGATTCCATCTCCTCTGAGGACGATGGCAGCAGTGCTCTTACTCCTGCACATAATCCTGAGGGACAAACCTTCGTACCTGCCCACAGTGCCGCAGTCACCGGGCCCTCTTTGGTCCGTGGGCGGTGAACGGCAGACTCTGGACCACTTCGGTTTATTTTTAATTAGCGAATGCTATACCAGGGATGAACCTTGAGTTATTCTACGTACAATGCGCCAAACCACGAAAGAGCAGATGCCACATCAGTTAATATGTGTGATGTGCGTGTGTTTGTGCGTACGCACACCTGTGCCCACGTATGGAGGTCAGAGGTGGATGCTGGTGTCTTCCCCCACTGCCCTTCCATCTTATTTGTTAAGTTAGGGTTTCTCTAACCCTGGGACTTTGGCTAGACTGGCCAGCCATGACCCCAGAGGAGTCCTTCCTTCTCGGTGCTCAGCACAGCTGGCCTCATTGCCTTTGGAGGACATGTGTGTTTGTCCTTCATTGTGAACATCGTGAGGGTGGGAATGGTCTGTCCCACTCATGGAGGCATTTCCTGGGTAGACCTGGTTTTGTGTAGCCCAGGGGCCTGGGAACCTTCCCTGAGAGCGGGGACTGCTGATGCCTATGGCTACAGAGATGCCGTCCACAGGAGCTGGAAGGTGGAGGCAGTATCATCAGCAGAGGGACGAGGTAGGTGGAGAGGCATCTTAACTGGTACTTGGGCACACAAAGGGAAGAACATAATTCATACTCCACCAAGGACGCACCTTGAATCTCACTAAGCCAGCCCCAAAGACAGATGCCACAGCCGTCCATTCTCTGTGTTGCCCAGAGTGAGGTGGGAGACTGGAGACTAGGGCAAGGGAGTCCAAAGTCAGTGTTGACCGTTCAGAGCTGCAAGTTCTGAGTTCTGGAGATGGGTGGGTGTAGGCTGCAAGATGGCAGTGTGGCTTAAGTGTGAAGGGACATTGGCTCCCCAGCTGGTGATACTGCCTGGGGAGGCTATGGAACCTTCGGCAGGTGACCCCCTCAGTAGGCCACTGGGGGGCAGGTCTTGAGTTTTGATAGCCTAGACCCACTTCCTGTCCTCCTCTGTCTGTGTCTTGACTGTGTCCTGCAACTCTGCACCAAAATAGTGTTTGTGCCTCAAGTACCCCCCCCCCCCCCCCCCCCCCGTCCTGCCTCGGCCTCCCCTGCACTGGGACTGTAGCAGCCCAGCCCTGAGGTGGGCTCTGTGATGGACCTCGCGGTCCTCACGCTTGTGCAGTGACCTTTCACCCACGGGGACACCTCCCCGGCACCCTTTGGCTGCTTCCCGTCAGGTGTTTGGACACCGCAACTCCAAAAGTAAGTCTTATAATCATGAACGCGCACAACACACTGAACAGAATGCGTCCCGTCTCCGAGACGGGAAACGCTGTCACAAATACAGAGTAAACAAATCGAACCGGCACTCAGCCTTCGCCAATCCCGTCATGGAAGGAATTCAACATTTGTTTCTGTGCTGGGTAGAATAAGGATCACACAGGGACAGTGACAATAGGGATCGTGGGGACACACTGCTGTGGCGGCAGCGGCAGGCTTGGTGGCTGCACCCCCAGGACTGACTGGAGGGTGAACGAAGTGTTTCTCACATGTGATCATGTGAGGATGGTATCATGACCTGTCTTACACACGTGGAAACCAAGGCTCAGGGAAGTTGAGTCGCCTCTCCCCTGACCCCCTCCCCACCAAAGTCACACAGCTAACTGTCTCTGTACTCCGTGCTCCCGACTCCCTCACTTAGGAGGACATGGGTAGGTGCAGTTCCCTCTCAGGGTCACCTTCCAGCCAGGGAGCACAGAGCCCCCCTCCCCCAGCCCCACTGCCTGCCTCTGCTTGCACCGCACTGAGCTTGGCCGGCCAGGTGCTCAGACTGAGTTGTCAAAGAGGAGACAGAAAGGAAGAAAAAGCAATTTCTTCCATTTCTTGGCTCAATCCTATGCAGTCAATACTGTTAACAGTAAATCAAATATCAGGACTGCATTGACCCAGGAAAAGGCCAAGGAGAAAGAAAACCCACAGCAGAATCCAAAAAGTAGAAAATGAGTCCAGCCCGGGCTGTAAATCATTCCTGGGGGCGGAAACTGCCCTGGTAGCCTGTGGCTGAAGCTCAGGCTGCCCCAGAAAGCCAGGGCCAGTGCTTTGGGTAGGCAAGTGTCCTTGTTCCCCCTGCACTGGGGGACAGGAGGTCTCCAGAGTGTCCTCTGTCACTCACCAGGCTGAGCTTGGAAGAGACCTCTAGGGAAAGGCTTCCTGGCCCCTCTGCTACTTGATTAACACGTTCCCCAGTATGAATGTTCTTTTAAAATGTCAGCGCTGAGTGCGGCAACACACGCCTGATATCTTAGCACGCGGAGGCCGAAACAGGAGGATTCCAAGTCGGGGGCGAGTCTGGGCTGCAGTGAGTTCTGGGCCAGTGTGAGCCATGTGTGAGAGACCCTGTCTAAATAAACACCCTCAAAAGCTGGGGTTCAAGAAACAACTCAGTCAGTCAAGCACAAGCCAGGCATGGTGGTGAGTGCTTGCAGCCTCAGTGCTGGGGAGGCAGAGACAAGGGGCTCCCTGGGGCTCCCTGGCCAGTTAGCAACCTGCTTGGTGAGCTCTAGGCCAGAGAGAGATCCTGCCTCAAAAACTAAGGTGGTGCTCCTGAGGAACAAAACTCAGGGCTGACTTCCGGCTCCCACATGCATATGCAAGCACACTCATGCGTGTGCATACACACACACACACACACACACACACACACACACACACACGCATGCACACATACATGCACACACAAGTAAATGAAAATAAAGTCACAACCCCCTACAAAATATCAGGTGTGTCTGGCCATGTAGCCTCTGATGGTCAGTGTACACATTCAACAAACGCCTTTTCAGCCACTATGTGCACACATTGTCCTAAGCTCCCCCCCCCCCCCGGGGGGACTCAACTGTGAGCCAATGTGTATAGCCCTGGTTTCACTGGGCTCTGTTGTCCTGAGTCGGGGGAGATGGGAGATAATTATGATCCTACAGTCTAGTCACTGTGAGGCAAAATAAAGGCAGGGGCACTGGGATGTCAAGTTCAATTAAGGGGAAGGGACTTTTGACCAGAGGCTTTGCTCTGTGAGGGCGGGGCTGAAGTGCAGGGGTGGAGGCCTGCTCAGCATGCCTTGAGGTCAGTCCCTGCAACCACAGAGTTAGAGCAGGTGAGGACCGGAGCCCTGGGGACATGAGATGAGATTGCCTGAGCCGAGGGAAGAGCAGTGCAAGGACCCTGTGGCAGCCTGTGCCCTGGGGGTGTGAGGAAGGAGGCTGTGGGGATTGAGGGGAGCAGGGTGGTGGAGCTGAGGCTGGACGGAAGGCCAGGTGGTATTAGTCAGAGAGTTAGGGGCTGCAGAGGGACCTGTCTCCATCAGAATCTTCTGTGAGCATCTGATCGGGGAAGATTCTGAGACAGGAAAGGACGTTTTTGGTCATTTACTCCTGAGACCTGTGTCTCTGCAAATGTCTGTATGGTTGAAGCGCATGTTTGGCATGTAATAACTGTTCCTTGAGCAAAGGGGGGGAGGTGCCATGTAATAACTGTTCCCTGGGCAAAGGGGGGTTGCCATGTAATAACTGTTCCCTGAGCAAAGGGGGGGGGGTGCCATGTAATAACTGTTCCCTGGGCAAAGGGGGGGTTGTCATGTAATAACTGTTCCCTGAGCAAAGGGGGGTTGCCATGTAATAACTGTTCCCTGAGCAAAGGGGGGTTGCCATGTAATAACTGTTCCCTGAGCAAAGGGGGGGGTGCCATGTAATAACTGTTCCTTGAGCAAAGGGGGGGTGCCATGTAATAACTGTTCCTTGAGCAAAGGGGGGTTGCCATGTAATAACTGTTCCCTGAGCAAAGGGGGGTTTGCCATGTAATAACTGCTCCCTGGGCAAAGCGGGGGTTGTCATGTAATAACTGCTCCCTGGGCAAAGGGGGGGGCTTGTCATAATAACTGTTGCCTGGGCAAAGGCAGGCAGTGCTGGACGACGGTAGCTAACACCCACTGTGGCACCAAGCTGTTGTGTTCCAGCAAATGCCTTCCTCATTCTCAACCTACCTTTGGGGCTTGTCGGCTCCCCCCTCCCTCATCCTCCCTCCTCTTTCTCCTTTCTGAAATACTGCCTCACTGTGTTGCCCAGGTTGGCCTTGAACTCCTAGGCTCGAGTGACGTGCCCACAACGTTCTAGGTGTTTATAGTCCCACACTGCTGTGCATGTTTTTCATGTTTATAGCCTTAAAAACACCCTGCACAGGCAGGTGAAAACTGGGAAGCCAAGCTGGACATGTGGTGCATGGTAGCCCCAGCGCTTGCAAGCTGAGGTGGGGTGATCTTGAGTTTAAGGCCAGCCTGGGCACCCACTTGACGTTGAGTTCTGCGGCCCCGGGTGGCCACACACACACACATCAGGAAGCTAATTCGCCGTCCTCCATAGTGGGACATGCCTCTGTGTCTCTCTTGTGATTTTCATGAAGGAGAAATGTCAGAGCGTTCTTGGGCATGTGACTCAGTACCTGGTCATGCAGGAACTGAGGGACTCGGCTGGCACAGGCTTTCATTTGTGGGAGTCCCTCTACTTCCTCGAAGAGCTGGGGACCTGCTGACCATCCTGTCTTTCCTTGCCCTGGCCCCCTCTGCCCTCCTGGGTAAAGCCAGCTGCCCGTCCCATAGTCAGAGGGTTTCTTGAGACCCTGTGGCACTCCATGGGATCTTCCAGGACGATTCCTCCATGCCTCCAGCTCCCGGTTCTCGTGTATGACATGGGTGCCTGCCTCGCCTGCTGCCTCTTCAGACTCATTTCTTGCCGCTGCCTTCCCGACAGTGTCTCAATACAGAAGGAGTTGGAGAGACCGCTGGGAAGTGAAGCTCTTCTGAGCAAGTCCGCCGCCCCCCTCCCCGCCCCCCGAGCTCGGTCCCCAGAACTCACGTGTGTGCACATGTAACCCCAGCGCCGGGAGGCAGAGACAGGCAGGTCCCTGGGGCTCACTCGCCAGTCTAGCCTACTCAGCCGAGCTCCCTGCTTCCTCTCAAAAGACACGGTGGGTAGTTTTGAGAAACGACCCCTGGGGCTGATTTCCGGCCACCACACACATGTACACACGCTTGCACACGGAAGGCGCTCTCCATGAGCACACAGTAGAAGCCGTCCTCCATGGCTCTTGGGGGTCTAGCAATGCCCTAAGCACTTGTAGGTGCTGAGGTCAGCATCAGGAACCTGGGCAAGTGGTGTTATCCGGGCCACCAGGCCAGAATCTGAGGGCAGGGAGCCACGGCTTGGCTGTGGCCCCCTTCAGTGCCTCTCTGTCTTGGGTCATGCCCAGGAACTCCCCCTACGCCAGCCTCTTGCTCTCTGGACCAGGTCTTGCTTCTGGGGTGCATTTGGATGAGCTGAGCAGGGTAGGGGAGGGGCTTGGCGAGAGGGGTGGTGTCTGCTACCTCTCCCTTGGGGTCACCGGGGGTCAGTGAGCAGGGGCTGGGCTTATGAATTTCTGCTCAGAGTCCCAGACAAAGGGGGCTGACTTGGCAATGTTGTTACCTTGGCAACCCTCTCTGTGCTAGAGAGTGGGGGAAGAGGAACTGGGGGGGGGGCTGTGGGGAGAGAGGGGGATTGCTGGAGGGCTGGTCTGTGTGGGTGTCTTGTCTTCCCCACTCCTTGTTCTCTCTACCTTCCTGTGTTTTAAGAACATCCAGAGAGTTGGATTTGAGTCTAGACACCTCTAACTCGCTGTGTGACCTTGTGCTGGTGACTTGCCCTCTCTGAAGTTCAGGTTTTTTTCCTATGAAACTGGGGAACAATCTGGATCATCTGTAGGGTGATTCAGGGAAGATGAGCACTATCTGGAATGTGACAGCCAGGGCTGGGCCCTGTTAAGCATCCCCCCTGCCTTCCCCCTCCAGCTGTTTCTCATTTGATAATTTCTTATCGTTTGGGATTAGTTAGCCATTAGTTAGCCACGGAGTCACTGCCTGGTGAGGGACTTAGGGTTACTACTGCTGTGATGAAACACTGTGGCCAAAGCAACCAGGGGAGGAAAGGGTTAATTCAGTTTCCACATCCACATCACTGTTCATCACCGAAGGAAGTCAGGGCAGGAGCCTGGAGCAGGAGCTGATGCAGAGGCCATGGAGGGGTGCTGCTTACTGGCTGCTCCCCATGACTTGCTCAGCCTGCTTTCTTATAGAACCCAGGACCACCAGCCCAGGGATGGCTCCACCCACAGTGGGCTGGGCCCTCCCCCATCAATCACTAATTAAGAAAATGCCCCACAGGCTTGCCTACAGCCTGATCTTATGGAGACATTTTCTCAATGGAGGCTCCCTCCTCTCTGATGGCTCTAGCTTGTGTCAAGTTGACTTAAAACCAGCCGGGACTTCCCAGTCAGGTTCCAGAGCCACAAAGTTGGGGACATTTCTAAGGACCCAGGTGGCTGTTCTGGGAGTGTGGGTGCTGATGTGTCTTGGTTATTGGATTCAGATGTGAGTCACGTGAGAGCAGGTGAGGAGACCGAGGCTAAGTCTGAGGGTGGCTTCTGTCCTGCCTCCCTGCTCCAGCCTGCCTCCCTCTGGGCTGCCAGGGCTGCTCTGATGCCTGGAGGTGAGTTTGGGGCAGGGGTGAGAGCCTGGAGGGCTGTTTTGTACCAGGAATAAGTCAGAAGACAGAACTTGGTGTCTGTCCTAGGCCGACTCCCAGACTGTGCGGTCACTCAGGGGATCAGGCTTCCCATGTGTCTCAGAAGCAGATTGGTGACAGGCCGGGACCAAAGTCACCCTGGTACGGGGTTCACACCCTGTTGGAAGCCAATGCAGTTGGTTAGAGTTTCCATAAGGAGGGGAAGCTGGCCCTGGATTTGGGGACACATTTATACTAAAAAAAGCGTTCACTGTCCACCTTTGGCAACCTTACCTGACCTATTGACTTGTTATTTTTGAGACAGGATCTTGACAGGCCTGCCCCGGCCTCTTAAGTTCTGGGATTTCAGAACTGTGCCAGCACAGAGCAAAGACTTTTATATTTTTAAAACCAAGAATCTCCATTGCGTGCATGCCTGGGTACATGTCTGTGCACCACATGTGTGCAGAAGCCCATGTTGGTCTGAAGAAGGGTTGGATCCCCTGGTACTGGAGTTACAAGGCAGTTGTGAGCTGTGGTTTCTGGGAAGAGGGGTCCTCTGCAGGAGCAGCCATTGGTCCTCACAACACCTGAGCCTCCTCTCCAGACCAAACAACTTTTATTTTATTTATTTATTTATTTATTTATTTATTTATTTATTTATTTATTTATTTATTTATTTATTTAATTTTTTTTGGTTTTTCGAGACAGGGTTTCTCTGTGTAGCTTTGCGCCTTTCCTGGATCTCGCTCTGTAGACTAGGCTGGCCTCGAACTCACAGAGATCCGCCTGCCTCTGCCTCCCGAGTGCTGGGATTAAAGGCGCGTTGGGGATGGGGTTCAGCCGGGCGCCTGAGGAGGCGCTGGCCTCCTACTGAACTGCACGCCATCATCCTCATACCGGGGATTTGAACCTCCTCAGAGCTGCTTCGCCCTCGATAATGGAAGTCACGTGGTCTGTATGTGGGTTTCCCTGAAGGAGCCCAGGCCCTCGGCTCACCCGGCTCACCTGGCTCACCCGGCCCGGGCCCCAGGCCTGCAGTTCCGCGGCTGGCCACGCGGTGTCGCCGTCGGCCCGCGGTACCCGGGAGAGGCGGGCCGGCCCATCCATCACCCGGGCGCGGTGCAGACAATGCGGGGAGCGGCCGGCCCGGCCCGCGCTGTACAAAGGATGCGCTGTTAACACGTGTACGGTAATGGGCTCCCCCACGGCCTCTTCCCGGGCCGCCCGCTCCCTGCCCGGCGCATGGCCGGAGACATCCATCTAAATTATGTCACCCGCCTGAGAGAGGCTCCCTGCCCAGGCGGCCGGGGCCAGCCTGCCGTGTGTGTGTGTGTGTGTGTGTGTGTGTGTGTGTGTGTGTGTGTGTGTGTGTCTGTCTCCTGGGCCAACCTGCTGTGTGTGTGTGTGTGTGTGTGTGTGTGTGTGTGTGTGTGTGTGTGTGTGTGTGCTGGGCCAGCCTGCCCTGTGTGTGTGTGTGTGTGTGTGTGTCTATGTCTGTCTGTCTGTCTCCTGGGCCAGCCTGTCCTGTGTGTGTGTCTGTGTGTGTGTGTGTGTGTGTGTGTCTGTCTGTCTCCTGGGCCAGCCTGTCCTGTGTGTGTGTCTGTGTGTGTGTGTGTGTGTGTGTGTGTCTGTCTGTCTCCTGGGCCAGCCTGCTGTGTGTGTGTGTGTGTGTCTCCTGGGCCAGCCTGCCCTGTGTGTGTGTGGTGTGTCTCCTGGGCCAGCCTGCCCTGTGTGTGTGTGTGTGTGTGTGTGTGTGTGTGTGTGTGTGTGTGTGTGTCTCCTGGGCCAGCCTGCCCTGTGTGTGTGTGTGTGTGTGTCTCCTGGGCCAGCCTGCCCTGTGTGTGTGTGGTGTGTCTCCTGGGCCAGCCTGCCCTGTGTGTGTGTGTGTGTGTGTGTGTGTGTGTGGTGTATCTCCTGGGTCAGCCTGCCCTGTGTGTGTGTGTGTGTGGTGTGTCTCCTGGGCCAGCCTGCCGTGTGTGTGTGTGTGTGTGTGTGTGTGTGTGTGTGTGTCTCCTGGACCACCCCCGGACCCCTGCCCAGCTGGGGGAGGAGCCTCACAGGTGAGCACCTACTGTGTGCTGAGGGAGAAACTGACGCTGTATTTGAAGTTACACTGCCCGCAGCTTGCCCGGTCGGCCTGAAACATCAAACCAAATCGCACCCCAACTTACTGGCATCTGAACGTCACCCCACACCCCAAGACGCTCGTGTTCGAAGATTCCGTTCCGGGTCTGGGAGAAGGCACAGGTGGTTAAGCGCTGGCCACACAAGCCAGAGCCTGCGTGCCATGCCCGTCACACGCTGCTGGGGTGGAGGGACCGGAGGATCTCAGGGCGCCAGGTCCCCCCGAGAGACCCCCCAGCTTCAGTGAACGAGGAGGGCGTGTGTGAGGGAAGGCTCCACACAGTGTGCATGTGTGTGCACTCCTGCACACACATCCCACACACCCGTGACCCCCAAGGGAACAAGTCCCTGCTAGAGTCAGAGCCGCTCAAGGGTCACACACTGGAGGACACACCCACCCCGAGGCTCCTGCTCCTCCCTCATGGTCACCTCCGCCTCCTCTCTCCCCGTAGCCTGTCCAAACTGTCCGTCAGTTGGCTTCCTGTCTTCTGGACCTGTGTGGTCCTGGCCGTCTCGAATGACACCAGCAGGTAGCGTGGGGTCGTTCCGGCCTGGCTTGCTCCACTTGGCATCATGTTGCCACGGTTCATCTGCTCTGTAGCACATGCCAAGTGTACTACAACTGTAGTACTTTTGTTGTTGTTGTTGTTGTTTGTTTGTTTGTTTTTTTGAGACAAGGTTTCTCTGTGCAGTTTTGGTGCCTGTCTTGGATCTCACTCTGTAGACCAGGCTGGCCTCGAACTCACAGAGATCCGCCTGGCTCTGTCTTCTGTCGTACATTTACACACATAGAACATTTCAGTCCTTTTTAACGGCCAAGCAATATTCCAACCTATAGAGGTCTCATGTTTGTGTTCCTCTGTGGATGCCTTCCTCCTCCTGGCTTCTAAGGGCGATGTCATTTGAACCCTTTGTGTGGGTGTGTGTTTTTGCTCCTTTGAAGATGTGCATCCGGCAGGGAAGCTCTGGGTCATGTGATAATGCTGTATTTAATTATTCGAGGTGCTGCCAGCCCGTTTCTCTTGTGGCAGCATACGAGGGCTTGCATTCCTTTAACGGTCTGACTATTTTAGTCTGGCCATCCTGAGGTCTCTTGCTGTGAGTTTGATCTGCATTTCTCTGCTGATTAATGATGTCTAACATCTTTTCCTGTGTTCTTTGGCCGTCCGTATCGTACGTCTTCTTCATCAAAACATCGATTCCTATCCTCTGCCTATTGCCAACAAGTGTCCCTTTGTTGTTGAGGTGCCAGAGCTCTTTATATATTATGGACACAGTTGCTTATCTTCTGCCTATTGCCAACAAGCGTCCCTTTGTTGTTGAGGTGCCAGAGCTCTTTATATATTATGGACACAGTTGCTTATCTTCTGCCTATTGCCAACAAGCGTCCCTTTGTTGTTGAGGTGCCAGAGCTCCTTATATATGATGGACACAGTTGCTTCTCTGCCACAGGGTTTGCAGCTCGTGGCTGCCTCGTCTCTTGGGTCTGCAGCATCATTTGCTTCATCGAAGTTTCAGGTTTTAGCGCACAGCCTCATGTTTTTATTTTTGTCTTGTGTTTCCCAGGACTGTGGTGCGTTCGCTGAGGACCCCATAGTGCGTGACTCTGAAATTGATGTATTTTGCTGTCCGTGGGTGAGGGGCCTGAGGAAGGGGCTGGTCAGGGTGTGGAGCGCCAGGGAAGAACAGTGGTAATCGTGGAAGAGGGCAGACGCAGGTTAGCTGTTCTTGTTGGTAACATGGGGAGGCCACTCAGTGCCTGGGCCTCGGGTCTCCATCTGCACAGTGAGGAGAGACACGCACCCTCGGGGTTTCCGCGACATTGGAGGAGGGTTCGAACGTGGTGAAGATGCTCAGGGGTCAGGTGAGATGCCACGGCCTTCAGTGGGGTCCCAGGCTTTGCACCCTCAGCACCATGGGCTCAAATCTGCCCCTGGGACACCTGGTGTCATAACGCCCGGTCGGAAATCCCTGCCCAGTGGCTTCCCTTTGTCCTGTTGAAAGCTGCGAGGGCAGAGGGGCGGAGGAACAGCGTGCGCCGTGACTCCTATGGGTCTCCTTGGATTCTAGGGGAGCCCAGTGGGTAGTGAGGCCTCCGTCTCCAGCTCCCGACGAGGCACCTGAGGCTCAGAGAGGCACAGTCACTGTGGCAAGGTCACACAGCCCATCTTGGAACGAACTGCCGAGCGGAATTCTTGTCTCTGGCTTCGGGGCTTCTCTTCCAGAGTTGGAACTATGGAAGAGCGAGTGTCCACCACGCACCTGTCCTTTTGCCCAACTGCGGGATTATTCTCTACCACGGAACTCGCTGTTAGTACCTGCTGAACTTACTGCTTGCCCTTTGGACCTCAGTGTCTTAAGCTGTCCAATGGGGACGCGGACTGTCTGTATCCCCAAGGCTGCTGTGAGAAGTGAGAACTGGGCCTGAGACTGGCTCACTGCCGACCGACCCTGGGCGCCACACGCTGGGTTGTCGAGACTCCCTGAGATCGAGAAAAACTCAGGCAGAGACTGAGCTGGGCTCAGTCTGGACGGGGCTGCACGCATCAGATCCTGGGTTCCATCCCCACACTGCAGACACCAGGTGTGGCGCTGCACACCTGTAATCCCAGAACTCGGCAGGAGGATTAGAAGTTCAGGGTCAGCGTACACACAGTGAGTTCAAGGCCAGCCTGGGACACAAGAGACCCTGTTTAAAAAGTCACACCAAATGGAAACAGTGCCTCCCAACACCCACAAAACTCACATACAGAAGCTTTGCCGTATTCCAATCACTAAGATGGAGGAGGGTCTGGTCAGGCCGACCCTGCCCACCTCTAGGCCTGGGCCTCAGAGTGGCATTTCCAGGGCTGTGGGAAGAAGCCCATGGTGCCCCCTGCTCCCAATACAGGTGGAGAAAATTGATTCCGGCCCTCGGGGCCGCAGGTGGCAGGACAATTACCCAGTGTGAGCCGGGAGATGGGAAGCCCCGGGGTCACGGCTAGCTGATGTGACTGCGTATCCTTCCTGTTGGCTGTGGGCCAGGTGCGCTGAGCCAGATGGACACATGGGCCACTTGTAATGCATCGGGGCCTCATCGGGTTCTCATGGGTGCTGCCTCCCAACCCCCAGCACGCTTCTAGAAATGTGTTTTCCTGGGTTCTGTTCTCTCTGCCCACAATGTGCATGTGTGTTTGCGTGGGTTCGTGTGTGTGTGTGTGTGTGTGTGTGTGTGTGTGTGTGTGTGCGCGCGCGCGCTCAAGCTCAGCCCTCTGCGGCCCTTGGTGTCCGGATAACCATAACTTCTGGGATGGCACACAGGGCCCTGACTAACCGTGAGTCACCATGGCGTTACTGGAGTCCAACAGAGCCTTGAGCTGAGGCTAGCCCTGGCTCCATAGCTGCCATTTTGTTGAGTTCCATGGGGGGTGGGGGGGCGGGACCTGTCTGAGCCTCTGTCTCCTCGTCTCTGGAACTGAGCTTCTGTGAAGAGCACAGCTCAGGGCTTGGAAGTGGCCTTGCTGGTGTAGTGGGAGCCGGTATTGACCGGGCTGGGGTAGGTGTGGTTGAAAACCTCCCTGTGGGGAAGCAGAGGGATCGGGGCCTGGCTCCTCCTTCTCCTGGAGTGCGGCCTGGGGGAGCCACTTGCCCCGGTTCCCTCATCAGTACGATGGTGTCAGCCCAAGGAGCAACTTGGTGGGGCTTCAAGGAGGTTGGAGGCCAAAGGTCAAGCCTGGAGAAAGTGAACAGCTGGCCTCGGTGGAGGAAGACAGGAGTGGGGCGGGGAGTGGGTCTGGGTCCCCCCAGTGTGGATGTCACAGATGGTCCTGTCTATGGTGCTCCGGCCTTGTGCCTCAGTTTCCATACTGGTCAGTGAATGACACCCTGGATGGCTGGGTTAGTGGGGACGATAGGTGTTCACGCTTGGGGTCACGGCAGGAGACAGAACAAGGCCACAGGGTAGCCTGGCTTGCTCAAGTTCTTGGGCTAGGGCTGATAGACGTCATGCCCCAGCCTCAGCCTCCTTCTTCCAGTGGGGGCTGAAGAGAGGACACCATTTACCACAACGCTCTGTCGCCTTGACCCTGGCATGTGTGTGTTAGTGTCTGCATGGTGCTCTCTGGCCCTGGGAGGTACGTGGGGACACCATTGAACCTGAAACTCAGGCTCTGAGTCAGGAAGCAATGGGCTGTCATCCTGACCCGGCGTTGGACCTTTTTTGTTTGGGGTGTCGGGTTGGAGATCATACCCAGGACCTCATGGATGTTTAACAAATGTTCTGCCACTGAGCCAAACCCATCTGAGGTCCAGACGCTGCCCTGGGAGCCTCACGCCTCCTGTAGAGAACCAAGGAGCAAGGAAACCCTGTTGTCCTGCTTAGGTCCCCAGAGCTCGACGCCTACTTGGTGTTCCACAGGCAGCCTAGTGCTCCCAGCATAGAGCCCAGTGCTCCCAGCATAGAGCCCAGTGCTCCCAGCATAAAGCCCAGTGTTCCCAGCATAGAGCCCAGTGCTCCCAGCACACAGCGCAGTGCTCCCAGCACGAGGGCCCATGCATGGCAGGTGCAGCATGAGAGGTCAGTCACACCTGTCTGTCTGGTGATGTGAGGCAGGCCTCAGGTCTGGGCCCCGACAGTGAGTGCTATAAGGACAGTCCTCCCTGGTTCTCCTCTGCCCTCACCTGACCAGTGCAGGTCTAGACTGGCCCCAGGAAGGTGGGGATTTGAACCCACTTTGCTCCTGGTGTGCCCACCGAGAGGCCTTTTGGAATTGAGCAGTGCACCGCCCCATTTTACAGAAGGGCACACCGAGGCCCAGCCGAGGGAGTAGCCGACCCAAGGACACAGAAAACGGTGGCGGGGATCAGCCTGGAATTTGGTTCCCACCTCCTGCTTCACTTGTGATGCCTGGTGGTGCCGTGCGGCCGGGGCAGGTGCCCGGTGGTGCTGGTGCCCGGTGGTGCTGTATGGCCACGGCAGGTGCCCGGTGGTGCTGGTGCCCGGTGGTGCTGTATGGCCACGGCAGGTGCCCGGTGGTGCTGTGCAGCGTGGCAGGTGCCCGGTGGTACTGGTGCCCGGTGGTGCCGTGCAGCGCGGCAGGTGCCCGGTGGTGCTGTGCAGCGCAGCAGGCCCGCTGGCTGCTCCCCATCTCCCAGTGAGGTGCAGCGTTGCAAGAATGCAGTGGTCAGAATCCTGTGAACACAGGTTCTCCGAGGGGGTCGAAGGTTCCTCTGTGTTCAGTGGTGACCGTGGAGAGCAGAGACAAGACTACAGGGGCTCCCGTGGTCCACACCGGAAGGGCGCGGGTCCGTGGAGACCGATGGGCAGGGGGCCGTCTGCTGAGGCCGTCGTCAGGCGCAAGCGTGGGCTCCTTCGCACTGGGGAACCCGGCTCCGTTCCCTGGGCCGAGTCAGCTCCAGGACCGCTCAGTCCTGCCTTTGGGTGAAGACGGGGGTCTCTGGGGCTCAGGTCGTCCCCACCCCCCACATCAGAACCCCCCTGAGTCTGGAGCTGGGGTCTGAGGTCAGCCTGTCTGCGGCTGCGTCTTCACGCCATCTTACTTCCTCGGTCCAAAGTTCTCTTTTGATGAGGGGCCCCGGGGCTGTAGGGCAAGGCCCCGCTGCGGCCTCATCTAACCAGCAGAGACCCCATCACAGATGAAGAACCACTCGGGAGCCTGGGGTCAGGACTTCAATGTCTTTGTGTGTATATGTGTGTGTGTACATGTTTGTGTGTGCGTGTGTGGTGTGTGCTCCCCTGTGTGTGTTTTCGTGTGGGGGCCAGAGGGTTGACATTGGTTCCTCCTTAGTTTCTATTTTGTTGAAAACATTTTCATTGCATTCATTTGTTTGTGGTGTGTGTGTGTGTGTGTGTGTGTGTGTGTGTGTGTGTGTGTGTGAACATGTGAGAGTCGGCTGTCTCCTTCCACTGTGTAAGCCTCAGGGATGGAACTCGGGTCTCCAGCTTGGCTGCAAGCTCCTGTATCCACTGAGCCATCTTGCTGGCCCTTCACCTTAGCGTTTGAGACAGTGAATCTCACTAGTCTGGAGTTCATCTACTAGGCTAGGGTGTAGCAGGAATCTTAAAAGTTCTCGCCAGTTCCTTTGCTGATCCTATTTCCTCAGACTGGAAGCCTCTGTGTCCTCATCCAAATGGATCTCAGCTGAACTGCTGCTCAAAACCCTGAAAGCTTAACCAGCCAAATTCTGAAAAGCTTCTAGTTTCTGGTCTTCACAACTTATATATCTTTCTGCTTTCTGCCATCATTCCCTGGGATTAAAGGTGTGAGTCACCATGCCTGGCTATTTCCAGTGTGGCCTTGAACTCACAGAGATTCAGACGGATTTCTGCCTCTGGAATGCTAGGATTAAAGGTGTGAGTACCACCATTTTCTAGCCTCTGTATCTAGTGGCTGTTCTGTTCTCTGACCCCAGGTAAGTTTATGAGGGTGCACAATATTTTGGGGAACACAATACCACCACACAAGGGTGATTGATCGGCCAGTGATTTCTGGGGGGACTTCCTCTCTCTGCCTCCTTAGGTCTAGTATGGTGGATGTGCATTGCCAGGCCCAGCTTTTTATGTGGGTATTGGGGATTCGAACCCAGGTCCTCATATTTGCAGGCAATCAATTTACTGATTGAGCCATGTACCCAGCCCCTGAAGACGTCAGCATTTTTTGTCGTTGTTGTTGTTGTTGTTGGGAAGACAGCTTAAGCAGTCAGTCATAATTCTGTGATGACAAACATTGGATAGTGCATTTATTGACTTACTTTTGAGACAGGGTTTCTCCCTATAGCCCTAATTGTCCTAGAACTCACTCTGTAGACCAGGCTGTGCTCGAACTCACGGAGATCTGCCTGCCTCTGCCTCCGGAGTGCTGGGAATAAAGGTGTGCGCCACCATGCCTGACAACATTGCAGTGTTTTATGAGCATCGGACGCCTAGTTGGCACTGGACCAGGCCCTGTATTCTGTGAGTAAACTGGCATTCCTGCATTGTGGGTACCTAGAGGGATGGGGGTGAGTGGTCTCGGCAGCAACTGTGGGACGCAGGTAGCGTGGGCAAAGCAGCAACAAGAAGTGTCTATGTCTTGCATGGACAGCTGCAGGACACAGTCCAGGAGGGGGAGGGCAGGGCAGGCAGTGGCAGTGTGTGTGTGTGTGTGTGTGTGTGTGTGTGTGTGTGTGTGTGTGTATACATGTGCAGGTGGCCCACAGCTAAGGAGCTGCTGGAGGCAGTCTCTGCCCAGGTTGATGACTGTGTTTCTACTTTTACAGCTGGACTTCTCCCCAGCCCTCTTTCTGCTGAGGAAGAGTTGAGGGCTGATGGGGAAATGACTTGCTCGGGGTCTCACCGTGAGCAGGACTTCAGGGGCAGTTACAGCCGTGCGGTTTACACCACAGGCGCCAGCACCCGCCGGCTCCCCACACACCCGCTCTCTGGGTTATTAAACTCATAGTTGACTTTCAGGGTGTCCCAGGAGTTTCTAGGAAGGCTTTGCTGGGAATCGGGACAGTTCCTGCAGAGCTCTGGGTCAACTGCTCACTTTGTCTGCCCGTGTTCGGTCAGCGCCCACCCTAGGACTTCAGAAAATGTCAGTGGAATCCTTTGGACTCCTGCTGACTCGGCCTCAGGGGACTCTGCTGTGGGGAAGGACTGTCAGAATGAACATGTGACACTGGAGCCATCCTGGGGGCTGTGGGGACTTGTGAGGTCTGACCGGGGACCTTCAGGGAGGCTTCCTGGAAGAGGTGCTGCTGGATCTGAGGCTAAAGAAAGAGACTGAGGTCCAGCACCTCAGGACAGGCGTGAAGAATGTGCCAGGCAGGATGTATTCGAAACTTAGAGAAATGAGGTTTTAATGGAAAGAGATTAAAGCTGCCAGGCCTGGCCGTGATGAACCTACATACATCTTTCTAAATCTTTCTAAATGCTTCAGATCACCTCTGGATTGCTTCGTGTGTGTGTGTGTGTGTGTGTGTGTGTGTGTGTGTGTGTGTGTGCATATATGTGTACTTGTGTCCATGTGTATGCTCATGTGTCTCTGTGTGTGTGTACTTGTGTCTGTGTCCATGTGTTTGTGTCTGTGCATGGGTCTATGTGTGTGGTATGTGCTTATGTCTGTGTGTATGTGCATATGTATGTGTGCATGTGTGTGCACGCATGCGTGTGTAGAGCAGAGGAGGACACCAAGTGTCTTCTTCAGTTACTGCCAACTTTAGTTTTTGGGTCAGGCTCTCTCACTGAATCCAGTTGCTCACTGATTGCTTGGCCTGGCTGGTGAGTACCGAGACATCCAAGCATGTCACTGCTGTGCCTGGGTTGTTATATGTATTCTGGGGATCAGAACTCATGCTCATGGCATCGCCCCAGTCCTGAGATTAAAAACTCGACATGCCTTAAACACAATGGAAGTCACGGGGACAGGGTATGTTTTAGGGGTTCAGCCTCTTGCACCTTGGTCTTTGACCAGTGATGGGCTGAGCCCTTGGACATGGACCCCGCTGATGCGGAGGGCAGCTCAGGACAGGAGAGCAGCGTCTTGTAGCGTGATGCTGGTCTGGAGGCAGAGAGAAAGGATGGATAGAAGGCGCACACTGTCATGGTTCTGCCTGGTGTGACAATAATTGATTCTCTGTTGTGGTTTGAAGGAGAAATGTCTCTCATAGGCTCACATATTTGAACATGGGCACCCCAGCTGGTGGCGCTGTGTGGGAAGGATATGGATCAATTAGGGGCGGAGCCTGGCTGGAGGAAGTGGGTCACTGAGGGGTGGGCCTTCAGGCTCTATAGCCTGTGCCCACTTCCTGTTTGTTCTCTGCTTCCTGAGTATGGGTTCAGTGTGACCACACCGCCTGTGACTCCTGCTGCTGAGCCTCCCTCACCCACCGGGATGGGCTGTGTCCCTCTGGAACCATGAGCCGGAATAAGACTTTCCCCTTAAATCGCTGTCGTTCAGGTATTTGACACAGCAACAGAAAAGAAGACGAACTTCTTGTCCAGGACAGGTTAACTGAGCGAGGCCCCTGGTTGGGGCAGGTGGTCTCCGTCAGGATGGCAGGGATGTTGGGGGAGGGACTGGGGGATCTCACAACCTGGAGGAGGTGTCTTGGGTAGGTGCTGGGGGCCTCTGGCTGCCTGCTGTCCTCTGTCTTACTCAAGCTGCCCCGTGGTGGCTGACTTGACAGGCAGTTGGCGTTCTTGTGATTGCGTTTGATTCTCTGACTAATGACAAGCGATGAACTCGGTCTTCTCAGTGCGGCTTACAGTTGGATAGCCTTGGGCCATCACACGGCCCCGCGTTCAAAAGGCGGCCTTGTAAATTGTCTAATAAAGTGATAAAGAGGGGTTTGCTAAATGACTTGTCTTTTAACCATTGTAATGGGGATTTTTGTAACATTGTTTTATGTGAGAATGCAGAAATTATCACACGTAATTAGAATCATCTTCAGTGTCTGCCAGGCCCCCGACACGTCCCGGAACCCATGACACACTGAGCAAGTCAGCTCGTAAAAGATAATCAAATACAGTTTTAAAATGCAGTCGCATTTGGAGTGTCTCTGTGAAGGCAGTTGGGAAGGCCGCCCAAGCCAGCTCCACCTTGAGGGAGGGGGAAGGAAAAAGGGAGAGGGAGAGGGGAGAGGAGGGAGGGGAGGGGAGGGGAGAGAAGAAGAGGGGAGGGGATCCAGGCCATGGGTGTGTCTTCCTAGCATCATCAGGGACAGAGGGAAGGCTGGTGGCTGCTGGGTGGCCTCAGACCCAGCCGTTCAAGGGCCAGTCTAGAAGCCCCAGCGACGTCCCTCAAGTCCTGCTTGGATCTGACATTTGCACTATGGGTTTCGTCTCATTCAAACCGACATGATCCTTGTCTGCAGGTCTGAACTGTGTGTCTGTCTATCTGCAAGAGGCAGAGTGTGTTCACCTGGAGGAGCTTAGACAATGCTGAGAGAGAGAGAGAGAGAGAGAGAGAGAGAGAGAGAGAGAGAGAGAGAGAGAGAGAGAGAGAGATATGAAAGCTGCCTGACAAGCTTTTTTGGAGACACAGAAACATGACTCTGCTTCCCCAAAGGCCCAGCCACTCCTGGTGGGAAGCGTTTGGGTGGGGAGAGGTTATGGTGGAGGTGGATACTAAATGGTTCCTTATTTATTTGTGTGTGTGTGTGTGTGTGTGTGCGCGTGCGCACACGCATATACGTATAGTGTGTATACATGTGTGTGGTGTGCGTGTGAGTCAGACCAGGGTTTTAGGCTCACACTGAGGACATCCTGGAGAAACTGACCTCCCAGCTGACACTTGTGGAGTCAGGAGTTACCCTGGAAAGGGTGGTAGACTTGAAACTTTGGGAGGGAGGGAAGGGTATGTGCAAAGGTCCTGAGGTAAGAGAGTGAGCTACCTGTCTGCCGCCTCTGCGTGAATTCTGGGGATGTGAGCCACGTACCTGTGTGTCAAAGCTGGAGCCACTGAGCCATCTCCCCAGCTTTGTTTAGTTGGCTCCAGTGAGAATCAGCATCACCCCACCCTAGTTCCCAGGGACGTGGCTCCCTGCAAGGTCTGTCTTTTGGTTGTCCCGTGCGGCTCTGGTGCAGTGACATGGATCAGCCTAGGCTCCCGCTGAGATGTGTGGGTGGCATCTGAGATGCATCTGCAGGAGTGGTACTGTGAAGAGGGGCAGTGCCATGGGGACACCAGTGGCTCATGAATATCCTGGGCACTTGTACCCGCAGCCTGGCCCAGCTCCTGACTCATCGATATTACAGCTCAGTGGTGGTGAGCTGGCCATCCCCAAGCTTAGTTTATGCTGCTATGAGCTCAAAGAGCTGCAGTGGACAATTTTCAGAGGGCCACTCCGATCGAGCATGGGAAAGCTACTGTCTTCCAGAGAGACCACGGGCTGGAGCCTGGGGGTGAGGAGATGAAGACCCAGGTGTCCTTGACGAGTCTGAGTTCCAAGGAACATACAGAAAATGTGTGTGTGTGTGTGTGTGTGTGTGTGTGTGTGTGTGCGTGCACACGTGCGTGCTGAGAGAAGGAGCCAGCGGCCGTGTGGAGCCCTTGCTGTTTCTTACTGAGGCGCTCAAGGCTCACAGTGTGTGGCTGCCTCCTGGACCGTACAGAGTCAAGCTCACCCAGGACAATGATGCACTTTTCTGGAAGACTGGGGAAACTTCCAGACCCTCCAAGTCATGACCTTCCTTCATCACGGTGAGGTGAGCCTCCGGGCTAAATACGGACTTTCACTTGTTATCTGTGTGACACGAGGTGACTTGCTTAACCTCTCTGAGCCCCAGTGCCTTCCCATGGCACATAGAGGAGCTTTGTTGGCACGGGGCACTGGAGCCACAGCACAGTTTTGATGCCTGAGCCCAGGTCCGTGTGTTGTCACACTGTTTCAGGCCTCTGTGCACATCTGATGACTGGCGAGCAAGGAGGGGAAGATGAGCAATATCCCCCTTGTTCTTCAGCCTCTGTCTCAGGAGACATCTGGCTTTCAAAGTATCTCTTGAGCTTTGAGCTCTCAACTGTGTGCTCCTGCAAGATCAAGAGTAAGTTACATTGTTTCTCCAAGAAGGAAGAGCCAGGGCACAGTGACACCAGATAAAAGCAAAACCAAGGTCCAGCAGATTAAAGGTCTCTGTCAGGCATCTGGGACTCACGATCTTCTGGGCTCCAAAAGATCCACTTCTCCAGCTCTCCAGCCTGCCATGCACGGCACCGGCAGGTAGGGTTAGACCAGCTCCACCTCACCCCTGCTGCCATCCTTCGTGGTCATCCCATGTCACTGGCGTCTCCAAAATGCTATGGTCTCCACTTCAACTGGGCTGTGCCTCCAATAGCCTCTCCTGAGCTCTCTTTGGGGAATCTGCCCTTGCCACATAGTGCCAAGCCTTGATTTTTCTCCATGACTCCTTCAATCCTGCAACTGAGGACTGAAGTAGGGAAGGATTGAAATCTTCTACGACAGTTGAGATTACGCTGTCACCAATGGCCTCTTCTGGATTCTCATGGTGCCAAAGCTCACTGGCTTTTTGTGACCCCCTTCATGCCTTCAAAAACAGCTTGCACATTGTCAAGTCAGGCTGCCGGACTTGGTCCCGTTGGGCCACAGCTTCTGTGTGCTGACCCTGGGGAAACATTTCCCAGAAGACTTCACCTCAGTGATGGTGGTCTCTTCTGAATCACAGCTGATTCTTTGACCCTACCTGACCAACATCCATTGTCCTAGCAAAGAAAAGATTTTACTTTAGTGGTTCTGGTCTCTTGTTAATCACAGCAAATTCTTGAGCTCCAGCTACATGACACCACAGAGTCTTAATTCATCATGACCACATGATGGCCCTGGTAGACTCTTTACTTCACCCTGAAACTCTACAAGTCAGGCCTCCATCGCCCGCACTGCTCTCAGCATTATCCTCCAAGTTCCCACAACAGCCCATTAAACTCTAGCCAATGTCCTTCCAACAATCTTCCCAAAACACATGGTCAGGTCTGTCGCAGCATACCCCATGACCTGGTACCAATGTCTGGTTTAGTTATTTTTTCTGTTTCTGGGACAAACATGTTGACCAAAAGGAAGTTGAGGAGGAAGGGGTTTATTTCACCTTACAACTCTCAGGTCACACCCCATGAGTGAGGGAAGTCAGGGCAGGAACTCAAGGCAGGAACCGAAGCAGAGGCCATGAAGGAATGCTGTTCACTGGCTTGCTCCTCACGGCTTGTTCAGCCTGCTTGTGGTGGTTTGAGTAAGAATGGCCTCCACAGGCTCATGTATTTGAATGCTTGGTCTCCAGTTGGTGAAACTGTTTGGGAAGGATGAGGAGGTGTGGCCTTGTTGGAGGAGGTGTACCACTGGGGGTGGGCTTTGAGGTTTCAAAAACCCATGACAATCCCAGTTAGCTTTCTCTGTGTCTTATTGTTGTCTCAAGATGCGACCTCTCAGCTACTGCTCCAGCACCATGGTTACCCGTCTGCTTCTGTGCTCCCTGCTGCGATGGTCGTGGACTCCAACCCTCTGAAACTGTAAGCCCCCAATAAACTCTCTTCTGTAAGTTGTCTTGGTCATGGTCTTGTTCTAAGACATCACCCGCCCAGGACAGCTGGGCTCTCCCACATTAATCATTAATCAAGAGAAATGCCCACAGTCTTGCCCACAGGCCAGTGTGGTAGGAGTGTTTTCTCAGTTGAGGTTCTCTCTTTCTCAATGACTCTGACTTGTGTCAAATTGACAAAACCCAACCACACACTAGTGCTTGGCATGCTATATCCTCCACTCTAGCCAAACGGGACGGGACACTTGTTTTCTTCTCTCTTGTTGAGAGCTGGAAAAATGCCTACGAGAGGGGCAGAGGAGTGAGCAGAGGTATAGAGAGCCCCCCCATGTTTTCCTTCTGGGGTGCCCTCATCAGTGGGACACTTGGGAGGGCGGCCACATGTCTCAGCATCTTGTGCATGCAGAGTGAAAATGTAGATGGCTCAGGTTACCCTCATCTCAACACTGAAGATCTGGCTTCTCATTGCTGAGTGGGGAGGTCCGCAAGCTCCCCCATGGTCTGCACACACCAGACCCAGCCAGAAGTTGGCAGTCTCTCTAGGAATTTCAGACAGCAGGGACTTAACCACCAGAAGACCAGGGAAGGGCTGTGGCTTTGGGGATAGTTCAGGGACGTCAGAGCAACACTTGCCGTGGTGGTTTGAATGTAATTGGCCCCCCACAAGCTCATAGGGTGTGACGCTATTAGGAGGTGTGGCTTTGTCGGAGTAGGAATGACCTTGTTGAAGGAAGTGTGTCACTACGGGGGGAGGGGGGTCCTTTGAGGTTTCCTATGCTCAAGCTACACTCAGTGTAGACTCAGTTCACTTCCTGTTGCCTGTGGATCAAGATGTAGAACTCTTGGCTCCTTCTCCAGCACTGTGTCTGCCTGCACACTGCCATGTCCCGCCTTGATGATAATGGGCTAAACCTCTGAACTGTAAGCCAGCCCCAATTAAATATTCTCCTTTATAAGAGTTGCTGTGGTCATGGTGTCTCTGCCCAGCAATAAAACCCTAACTAAGACACTTACCATCATATAGGTGTTATACTAATTGTTGTGATGTTACCAGCTGCCTCCAGTGCCAAGGTAGTGGGTACTGTGGGCCCTGTGGGTACTGTGCAGTAAGCATTGAGGGCCAAGTGGGTACTGTGCAGTGGGTGCTGTGGACCCTGTGAGTTGTGTGCAGTGAGCACTGTGGGCCCTGTGGTACTGTGCAGTGAATACCGTGTGCCCTGTGGTACTGTGCAGTGAACACTGTGTGCCCTTTGGTACTTTGCAGTGAGCACTGTGGGTCCTGTGAGTGCTGTGCAGTGAACACTGCCCTTTGGTACTTTGCAGTGAGCACTGTGGGCCCTGTGGTACTGTGCAGTGAGCACTAGGCCCTGTGGTACTGTGCAGTGAGCACTGTGGGCCCTGTGGTACTGTGCAGTGAGCACTGATGCCTCTAAGTGTTTCTTGATGATGCCTGGGATCCTGAGTGGCCAGAGAATGCTGGAAGGACATGAGATGCACAAAGGCCTCAAGTTCACTTCCGCTTCCAGCACGAACAGCTCCACCCACTTATCCTCTGTTTCTTCTTCTTCACAAAGCTGCTCCCCGCTGACTCACTCTGTGTCTCAGAGTTGCAGCATGTTAAAGAAAACAGCAACAACAACCACCACAACAACAACCCTGATCTGAGAGGGTGAGGGAGGCTGCACGCAGGACTGTGTGCCATCCCAGGACTGTGGCCCTGGAGGAGAGGGATGGAGTCAGCTCTAGATGGAGGGAAAGGGGGTGTTAGGTCGAGGGGTGTCTAAGGGCAGAGGGGTTCTCGCCACGTGGACTGATTCTTGCTGAAGACACCAAAGGGATGAGAGTCCAGAGTAGGAGATGAGGGACTGGACCAGAGGTGGCGATTGACATGATCTGAGGGTCTTCTCTCCGATGGACGGTCAGGACCATCCCTCCAGTGAGGCCACACGGGCCCCCAAGGGCAGGGGCCGAGGTCAAGGCCTTCCTGAGAAGGAAGTGTGGAGGACCTTGACTTAAGTTTGGTCAAGAAGAGAATCATCGTCAGGATGCGACTGCGGAGTCTCGCTGGGAGTGGGGGTGGGCAGAACGGGGAGTTGGAGGTCCGTGTGCCTCGTCCCTTCTTCTTTGTTATCCTGGAGCTTGTGAGCTGAGCAGGTGGATCCGGCGGCTGGAGCAGGCCCTGCACACCGAGTCAGCACTTGGGCTGGATCCACAGTTCTGTGGCTTTATTTATTCTAGGATTCTGTGGCGTGGGTCTTTGTGTCTCTGGCACTGCAGCCTCGGCCTCCATGCACCTTTGACTCCACGTCTCTTCTGCGGCCTCCCGATGCTGGGACATGGACCAGTTCTTCCAGGAGCAAAGCTCCTTTCTGGTCTTTGCCCTTCTGAGACTCAGGTCAATTCTAGGCAGCATCTCTGGAGGATGATGGGGAAGGGGAGACAGGCTTCTCTTTGGCTGTCCAAGGGCAAGCTACAATGCCCACATCTGCCGTCAGAGGTGAGGGGAAGATGTGGGACAAGAGAGGGAGGTCAGGTGACCGAGAGTGGCATATGGAGGATGGGAAGGGGACAGGATAGACTGTGGGACTCCTTCCTCTTTGGGAAAAGGCAGGTTTTGTTTTTCTGTGACAAACTATTACAGCTAGAAGTTTCCATCTAAGCTCTCATAAATTTCCTAGGATTGTTGACTGACTGAATGACCAAGTAAAATGCACAGATCCCTATTGTGTTGGATAGTTTTATGCCAACTTGACACAAACTAAAGTCTTCTCGGAGGAGGGAACCTCAGTCGAGAAAATGCCTCCATAAGATGGGGCTGTAGGCAAGCCTGTGGGGCATTGTTTAAATTAGTGATTGATGGGGGAGGGCCCAGCCCATGGTGGGCGGGGCCATCCCCAAGCTGGTGATCCTGGGTTCTATAAGAAAGCAGGCTGAGCAAGTCATGGGGAGCAAGCCAGTAAGCAGCACCTCTACATGGCCTCTGCATCAGCTCCTGCCTCCAGGATCCTGCCCTGTGTGAGTTCCTGTCCTGACTTCCTTCAGTAGTGAACTATGATGTGGAGGTGTAAGCCAAATAAATCCTTTCCTCCCCAACTTGCTTTTGGCCATGGTGTTTCATCACAGCAATAGAAACCCTGACTAGGACAGAAGTTGGTACCAGGATAGTGGGGTATTGCTGTGACAGACCTGACCGCATGTTTTTGGGAGGGTTGTGGAAGGACTTTGGGACTTTGGCCTGGAAAAACCATTGAGTGTTCAAACCTTGGTGAGCTGTTCTGTGGGAGCTTGGAAGATAAGGATATTAAGAGACATGCAAAGGATGGAGGCCTGGGTTGAGAAGTAGTTCCAGAGGGAAGTTTGAGCGTCACTTAAAGATTCTACCAGGGCTGTTGGATATTTTGAATTAAGATTCTGTGGTTCTGGTCTGAATAAGAGACCAGTATCATTGTAGTGGAGACTTTGCTTTGCTGAGACAATGGATGTTGGCCAGCTGGAGCTGAGAAGTTATTGGCAGTTAGAAGAGACCAGTGGCATTGAATTGTGAAATTGTCTGGGAAGTGTTTCCTCAGGATCAGCACACACAAGCTGTGTTCCAGAAGCCGCCAAGGTTGTACTTGGTGCTGGCAGCTGAACTTGGTAGTGCGAAGGTCACCCAGGTGGTGCTGGTTTTGAGGCATGAAGGGGTCATGGAGAGCAGCTGAGGCTTGGCACTGTGGAATGCCAGGAGAGGCCATTGGTGAAGGTGTAGCTGGAGTAGCAGTTGAAGCCCCAGGGTTAAAGGGATCATGCAGAGAAGCTGAGGCTTTGCACCATAAAGAGAGCCCAGGAGAGGCTATTGGTGAAAGTGCAGCCTCGTTGCAGAAAAGATGCCAGCATTTTTGGAGATGCTAATTCCATGGGTTCTGGTCTGAACAGCAGCAGCCATGGAATGGAACCCGCCAGAGCTTAGAAGACAAGCTGCGTGTGCTTCAGAGGACGGAGCTGGAGAAGTGACCCAAGCCCCTTGGAGGGGCCCAGAAGATGGTGAGTGAATCCCAGACATTGGACATTGAATTATTTACATAGTTGGAGTTTGGTTTTGCTTTATTCATTAATGTCGATATTAATGCGTAATCGTGGGGATGTATAAGAAAGGAAAGGTTGTGGCTTAACAGTGATGTGTGTCCAGTTCACAAGGGCTCAACTGTACTGAATAGTTTTATGTTAACTTGACACAAGCTAAAGTCATCTGAGAGGAGGGAACCTCAATTAAGAAAATGCTTCCCTAAGATAGGTCTGTAGGGCATTTTCTCAATTAGTGATTGATGGGTAGTGCCATCCCCAGGCTGGTGGTCTTGGGTTCTAAATGAAAGCAGGCTGAGCAAGCCATGGGGAGCAAGCCAGTAAGCAGCACCCCTCCATGGCCTCTGCATCAGCTCCTGCCTCCAGGTTCCTGCCCTGTTTGAGTTCCTGTCCTGACTTCCTTCTATGAGGAACAGTGATATGAAATTGTACGCCGAATAAACCCTTTCCTCCCCAACTTGCTTTTGGTCATGGTGTTTCATCACAGCTATAGAAACTTTAAGATACCCATTAAGCTCCCAAGTAAGGAAGGGAATTTTCATAGGGACCCGGGGTCTGCACAGTGGAAGATGTCCCCTCTGCCGGGGCAGGGGCTTTGCACGACCCAGAAAGTGCAGAACCAGTCACATGACTACTCTTGGCTCAGGAAGGGAGATGGTTGAACAGCATTTGGTCACACGGGACCCACAGCCTACGGGGGCCACTTGTACATTAGTCAGCCCCATAAGTGATGACTGCGTTAGCTCATTTAACCCTTACAGAAATTCCTTCTCAGAGGATGACCCTCTCTGTCCCCAGGGCAGCTAGTGGTACATCTGTCCCTCCACTGTCAAGCTCCTGCATGCTCATCCTGCCTTCCTGCCCATGCTGGCCTGGATCCTGATGGGAACACCAGGCGTCCGCAGCATCCCCCACTATTTCTGTGACCCCTGTGAAAGGCTGTGGGTGTTTCTCAATGTTATTTCTCATCTAGGTAAGAAAGACGGGCCGGGGGGACATGTTTCCATCTCTGGTTCTCCCCAATTTCCAATCTGTTCCTCATTAGCCATTTAAACTTAATGACCTTCCAGAGGCTCCGCCCTGCTCTTTGGGAACTGTGGGGTGGCTCTCTGTGACTTCCCCTCTCCTGCTGTGTTGGCTCTACGTGGTGGGTCACTTCAGGGCACTGGGTCGGTCTGTGTGCCCTTGGGTCCTCTGTCATCTGTGCCGTTATTGCTAGGAGTCTTAGCTGGGGCCATCCTTGTAGATTCCTGGGAGATTCCCTTGTGCCAGGTTTCTACTTGACTCGAAATGCCCCCTCTTTCTGTAGTCTTTCAGTCTCTCCCCCGCAAACACCCTCAACTTGATCGTTCATGTTCCCATCCCCACCCGCCCTCAGTCCACTCAGGAAATCTCTTCTATTTCCCCTTTCCATGGAGGTCTGGGTGTCCCCCATAAACCCTCCTTGTTACCTAGTCTCTCTGGGACTGTAGCATATAGCATAGTTAGCCTTTATTTTATAGCTAACATCCACTTACGAGTGAGTACATACCATGTTTGTCTTTCTCGATCTGGGTTACCTCACTCAGGATGCTTTCTTTCTTGTTCCATCCGGGATGGATCTTGAGGGGGAGTTCAGAGGGTAAAGGGCAGAGCATGTGATGAGCACAGGGCCAGGAAGCCAGGAGGGGAGCGACAGTGAGCCACCACAGAGCTAGTGTACTGGCCAGCCCGCCTCTCCCGACTTCACGTCTTTACAGAGCGGAGCGGCTCCAGACAACACTGAAAACTCCGCAGAGCGCAGTGGAATCAGGAGACTCGCACCAATGCCGTGTTTTGCACACGGCAGGGAGACACTCTGAAATATTAACTCAGCTCTCGGTTTTGAAGAGATTCGTACACATTTATTTGTGCACTGCGACCATCTCCTCCTCCGCGCAGCTGCCAGGCGAGTGGCGTTTATTGCCTCAGGGAAAGGATGCCACAGCATGCATCAGACACGGGATGGCCGAGTCCTTGGTTTTTGAGTTTTCAAAGCTGGCCAAGGCCTGGAAGGACGATGGAAGATTTGGGAGGGCCTGTGTGTGGGTGAAGGAGCTCCATGCTAGGGCTAGAAAATGCCCGTACGATAGGACTGACAGAAATCAGAAGGGGTCTTAGGCAAGATGCAAAGGATGGTGTGCACGGAGCACCTGACCCCAGACCCGAGCTGGAACAGGGTGGCAGGAGATGGAGGGCAAAAGGCATTGCTGAGAGCCAGGTGGCACCCAGTCCTGGCACCCATGGGCAGCTAGCCGTAAACATGGCTCCCTACCACTCAGAGTCAGGTCCTTCCGTAGCCTCCTGTCACTATGGCCTGGATTACACAGTAGCTACCCGAGGCCTCTGTGTGGGTGTCACAAGGACTCTGCAGCCTCCCCACTTATGCTTCTGGGTCCTCGGATTTCAGGGAAGCCGTGTGTGGAAGAGGCATGTGTAGAAAGACAGGAGGCCTGTGGCCAGTATGAACCTGACATGATGTGAGCTAGCTGGGAACCGGGGCCTCCACCCAGGTCAGATCTGATATCTAATTGTATCCCATGAGCCAGTTTATCCAGGCAGGATGCCCTTGAATCCCCAATCCAGGGACATGTCGTTCTCAGTCCAAGATGTCATGCTGAGGGTAATGTTCGTTGTGTTGAAATCAACTACAGTGCCTTTAAACTGTGCCCCTCACCCCCATTAGGTTAAGGGTCTGTCGGTAAATGGGCTTTAGCTGGTAAGGAAAGTAATATGCCTAGACCTCCTGAAGTTTCTAGACTATGTGTAGTATTGAGCCCCCTCCCAGGGGCATCTGAATGTATTTTCAGGGCTATGGGAGTCTGGGGAAGCTAGGATATGATGAGCCACTAGAGTTTTGGAACAAAAATTCTCTGTCCCTGGAATCCTCCAAATTCCCTATTGCAGTGTTTGGGGAAAGCTGGCCCATTCCAGCCCTCTGCCTCCCCACTCCACCCCTCCTGTGAACACAGCAGGGCTGTGCTCGCCGCCCAAGCCTTTCTGTCTCGTTAGAAAACCCCTGTGCTAAAGAGACCATTAAAAAAAAGAAGGAAAGATAAATTGCCTGAAGCAGCAAGGCCCAGGAGCCCGGGGGAGAGCGGCAAGAGCAGCGATGGAAGACGAGGCCGTGATTAGAGGGTAGAGCCGGAGCAGGAGCCAGAGGGGGCAGACACCTTCACTAGGGTTGCCAAAATGTTTGCACATCCTCTGCCTGTGGTGAATTGAGTTACTGAAAGATGCCCAGAATAGTTGCTAAGAGCAGTATCTTCCAGGGGCCGTGCAGAACTGGGGTCCACCACATTCCAGCTACTGTAAGACCCCAGGCAAGTCTCTGAACCCCTCTGAACCTCGGTTTCTTCATCTAGGAAGAGGTAGTGAGGACCGGCTCATGTAAGTGCCCCCAGCTCCTTGTCTTTCTTTACATGTTGCCCTGTGATGTGTGGCTCTACCCCCTCCCCCACGAAGGGGAAGCTATTTCCTTATTCCCTGATTACGGGATGTCTTTGTAATATTCTGCTCAATAAAACGTCTCATAAATAGGGCTGGGGAACTGGCTCATCAGTAAAGTCCTGCTGTATACGCATAGGGGCTGGAGTTTGGTGGCCGGAGCCCATATACATAGTGGGTGGTGTGTGGTTGTAATCCCAGTGTCGGGGAGGCGGAGGCAGGAGGATTCCCGGTGCTCCCTGGCCAGTTTGCCTAGCTACTTGGTAAACTCCAGGCCAGTGAGAAACCCTGCCTCAAAAAAACAAGAGAGATGGCCTTGAGGAACATTCTGAGGCTGTAGTATGACCTCCACATGCATGTCTCTAACCTGCGTCCACATGTACATATACACATGAATGACGCAGAAGTGGCAGTGTGTCTGTCCTGAGCCTGTGTCCCTTAAGGCTTCATGTACTCCTTTCTCTGTGGTTTCTGCCACCGGACCTCAGATGTATAGTGGGCCATCCAATATCCATCCAGACAGTCTAGACTCTAGACCCTCAGAGCAGTCACCGGCCCATGCACTTACAGGTCATAAGTAAACAGATGGGTAAACAGATGCTGTGTAACTAGCGACTATGCCTCTACCATGAAGACTTGCCATGAGGACCAAGTCCGACTGTGTGGGGAGATGAGGCTAGAGAGGCCGCCATGGTGGAGCCCTGACTCTGCCTGGCCCTGTGCTCAGATGTGGGAAGAGTCCAGACGTGTGTACCTGGCCTTCAAGGACAGAGCATTCCACAGCTACACACACGGAGCCTGATGTGGAGGCTGCTGAGCCTGAGACCCCTGACCATCTCTCTGGCTTGGGTGTGGGTTTGAACTATGTGTCTAGAGGCTCTGGTGATCCCGTAGCCCAGGGTTAATTAGGAAGCAGCTTCTCTTACGGTGGAGATGTTTTTTAGAGGGACTGAGCCAGGCAGGGCAGGCAAGGTGTCAGTCATGTGGACTGTGGTCCTTGGGTGGGTGCTCACCCTTGCCTTCCCTGGTCGAGGTAGGAATGCAGACTCTGAGGTCCCAGCTCAGCCTCTGTGCTGGGGGACATTGTAACCAGCCCCCAGGGGGTTTCTGTGCCTGGGTTCCCGTTCATGCCAGAGTTTGTCCACAGTACTCCCCCCAACCCTCCAAAACTAGCTATGTTGAAGGACTGGTAGGCATTCAAAACATTTCCAACCCAGTGCAGGAGGACGCTTTGGTAAAATACAGTAAAAGCAAAAACAACCAGAGGAATTACATGGGAAATAAAATACTTTCACGATACAAAGGTCCTTGCTGTGAGGTTGGATTTGCTATATATATGATTGCTATCTGCGAAGGCCCTGGCTCCCTTCCCCTGTAGGTCCCTCACTGTGGCAAGGGCACAGTTAGCCACCAGCGGGTATCATGGCCCCACTCTGTACACCACCATGCTGGAGTATACAGTGGCGGTGCAGCGGAGATGGCATGAGCCACGTGAAGCTGCGTTGGACGTCATTGAGTAGGGAAGACACTGGTCCTCGAATGTACTCAGCAAGCCACGGGCTCTTGATGACCTTCGGATCTGTGAGCCTCCTTTCCCAGCCTGAGTGCTGCGACCAAAGGTTTATGCCACCAATTCTGACTCGATAATATGTAAACTCCCCTCCATTTTCTAGGTAGGTGATGGAGGCCCAGTAAGGTACAATGACCTGCCCAAGGCCACTTAGCACACTGGTGACATAATCTGAGCCCTTTGTTTGGGCATTACAAGGCAAGAGGAGGGAGATGAGGGCATGCCAGCGGGAGGCACATGGAGGACATTGTCCCCTGTACTCTGCATGAGTGACAGCTGTCAAAAAGCCAGGCACAGGGGAGGACAACTTTGTCCAGAGTGCGCTGGCATCTCCACAGCTGTGTTTCATGGGAAGCTGGGGTCTGCAAAGCTTTACTGGCTCAGGGCTGGGAGAGTTTCCACAATGCTCTCTGTGTGTGTGTGTGTGTGATGCAGAGCCCGCCCTCCTACCCTTCCACCCTGCCAGGGCACAGGGCCAAATCCTACTCACCAGGTTCCTCTCTCTTGCTTTCCTGTCCCTAGAGCCGAAGGGGCCGGGCAGAGAGGCCTGGGGTCTGGCAGGCTGGGTGAGGGCTTGTTATCCACAGGCTGATGGCTGCCACTGAAGACTGCCTGAGGACATCCAGGCGGGAGCCGCTTCTGAGGCCCGCTGTGCCCCGAGAGCTGGCTGCCAGTGTCTGTGCCCAGGGCCGGCGTGTCCCCTCACCGACTCATTAATCCTGATTAACAGAAAAAGGCAGCAGGCAGGGCCCTCTTAACAGGCGAGTGTCGGCTGGCGCGCTTTCACCACGCACAGTGGTGCCCAGGAGACCCGGTATCGCTGAATTATTCAAACGGGCCGTGGCAGGGAAACCCGAGGACATGGTGAGGTGGTATGCGCCCCCTTCCTGCCCCCAGGGCGGCTGTAACCCGCATCTTGGGGCGCAGGCCCAGGGCTCCTTGGCGAGCTGTGCTCCAACCCCTCTTTCTCAGATGGAAGTTGGATTTGTCGTTGATCGTCCCCAAGTGCCTTAGAGGTCTAGTAATGGATCCAAAATGACATTTCCCACCTGCCAGTCCCCGGGGGACACTGACAAGAGTTTTTGGATGAGCATGTGATGAGGCAGGGGACAGGGGAGGCTCAGGAGAGGGATGCTCTGCCAAGGTGTGTGTGCTTGTGTATGTGTGTGTGTGTGTGTGTGCGTGTGTGTGCTTGTGTGTGTGCATGTGTTTTCTTGTGAGCATGTGTGTATATGTGTGCATGTGTGTGTGTGCCAGTGAGCTTGTGTGTATGTCTGTGCATGAGTGTGTCTGCATGAGCGTGTGTGTAAGTGTGTTTGCTCATAAGCATGTGTGTGTGTGTGTGCGTGCATGTGTGTGAGCCAGTGAGCTTATGTGTGTGTGCATGAGTGCATGTCTGTGTGTGGGTGCAAGTGTGTTTGCCTGTGAGCATGTGTGTGTGCATGTGTATTTTCCCATGAGTGTGTATATATGTGTGTGTGTGCGCATGTGTGTGAGCCAGTGAGCTTATGTGTGTGTGCATGAGTGCATGTCTGTGTGTGGGTACAAGTGTGTTTGCCTGTGAGCATGTGTGTGTGTGTGCATGTGTATTTTCCCATGAGTGTGTATATGTGTGTGTGTGTGTGTGTGTGTGTGTGTGTGTGTGTGTGTGTGTGCCTGTGTAGGCGCAGCAGTGCTGGGGTGCCAGGGAAGAACTGCCTAGGGACCGGCAGAGAATACTACATCATGGGGTGGGAAGTGGATGGAGAACACAAAAGGTAGACTGAGACTTGAAGAAGCACAGGGACCTGCCCCAAGCTGTGAAATGACTGAAAAGCCATTGAGCTGGGCTCACAACCCAGGCTGGTTTGTTCACAGCAGCCCCACCCCTGGCTGGGCACGGACAGCATACCAGGCCTTGAGTGAAGGGTTCTGTTCCCTGGCGTCTCCGTGATTCCTACAGTTCTCATGAGGAAATAGAGTTCACAGAGACTGAGGCTCTGGGCAGGCTGGAGAGAGGCAGTCTGGGGTGCAGAGTGGTGTGTGGGGTGCTGGGCCTCCCTGGTGAAATATGCCAGGAATCCAGCCAGTGAAAGCATCCCTTCTGCCCAGGCTGACATGCTGGGGTGTTCACTGCCACCTGCCTGCTGTCCCCAGACACATATGGATATAACCAGTTTAAAAAAATATTGGCTTTATAGCACCCACAGCCTCCTAGGAGTTTGGACGGGGACCCCAGAGCAGATTGCAGGACAGGTGGGTAGCCTGGTGTTGCAGAGGCCCTTCTCTCCTGGGATGCCCGCAATTAGCTGTGCACAGAGTTGAGCATCGGCAAGGCTCTCCTGAGCAGAGGCAGGAGATGCTTCTGGGTTGGAGTCAGGACAGGGCCTCTGAGCCCAACAGCACGGCAAAATGACAGCGGGGACAGGAGACGCTTCTAGCCTGGTGAGATCCATTATGTGCAAGGTCATTCAGTCCTGAGCTCACTTTCGGATGCTAGAATCTCCAAGGTCAGTATGGTGCCCATTTTGCGGAGGAGGAGGAGACTGAGGTTCAGAGGGAAAGTTCAGGCCAACCAGGAAGGAGGGTGGCGGCTCTTCCTCTACTCTGTGAAGGTGGGACCTTAAAAAGTGAGTTCTGAGACCTCCAGCTGCCTCTCCCTTTCCCTCCCCTCCCCTCTGCCTCCCTTCCCTCTTTCCCCTTCTTCCCTGGTCCTTCCTCTCCTCTCCCTCTCCCCCTCCCCTTGTCCATCCCCTCCTCTCTTCTCTCTTCCTCCTCTTCTTCAACAGGGTCTCCTCTGACTCAGGCTGCTCTTGAACTCTATATGCAGCCTTTTCTTGGTGTCAGTTCTGTTACCACGGTGAACACCCTGACAAAAAGCCATTTGAGGAAGAGAAAGCTTATTTAACTTACGATTCCATGTCACACTGTCAGTTTGGGATGTGCTGAGCAGTGAGATACATCACATCCACAGTCAAGGACACAGATATAAAGAGAGACAGAGATACAGACAGACAGACAGACACACACACACTTCTCAGCTAGCTTTCACCTCTCTTGCACTGTCCGGATACCCTGCCCAGGGATTGGCGCTGCCCACGGTGGGCTGGGCCCTCCTACATCAATTTTCAGTCAAGACAATCCCTAACAGACACACCGCAGACTGATGGGATCTAGATAATTCCCCATTAGGAACTTGCCTGGTGAGTCTAGACTGTATCCCATTGATGTTAAGACTAACCAGCTGAGTAGTTGAGGATGACCTTGAACTCTTGATCCTGTCTTCACATCTGTAACTGTCTATTCAAGGTCGACCTTGAATATCCAAGCCTGCCAAGCAGTGCCGATGTTCTGTCCCACCAAATTCTGCAGACACGCCTTGCTTTACAGAGAAGAGATGGAAGGTGCTGGAAGGGAGGCAGAGGGCCTCTGAGTCTTAAGCCCAGCATGCCAGTAGGTGTTGTCCTGGGGTACACGTTTGGATCCCCCAGCTGTCACGTCCAGTTTCTCCCTATGTTTCTATCCCTCTGGCTGCAACGGCCTCTCACTCACTTTATTAAAGGGCCATTAGTGCCTGCTGGGAAGGGCACCTGGCTTGGCTGTGTCTGCAAATGTTTTGGTTTTTATTTCTGGAACAGTCTCTTTAGGATGCTCAGGGCTGCCCTGGTGAAACCCAAACCTTCAGAGGAGAGCCTCCTCAGCCTCCTCCTGGGGAAGGGGAAGCTGGCTTGTTATTTCCCAGTTCCTGATGCTGATAAAATCCCCATTGTTCCCAAGTTACTGGTCTTGCATCTTAACGACTTGTGAAGCAGGTAGGGTACAGTGCCTCTGGGCAGAACTCACTGTCTGGCACTTTCTTGGGGTGCCCCCAGCCCTGGTAAGTCTGGTGTGGGGGTTCTTTTCCTGGCTCCTGAAGGACAGGCCTGGTTTGACAGCCCAGGGTGACACCAGTGGTCCCCGGCTGGAGAGCTAATCACAAGTGGCCAATTAACCCGTTCCTTGCAATCCATTTCCCATTAGCACTGGTGAAATCAATTAGCAGGCATAATGAACTAGAGTCTGGATAAACAAGAAGAGGTAATAACGTTTGGTTCTAGAGGAGGCTGTGATGTAGAGATCCTGGGGATCTGCGGACAGCAGGTGCTAGGTAGGGAGGCAGGGTCCTTGTGGCAGGCGCGGTGGCCAGGCTCAGCTCTGCGGCATGGCACGTTTCTCGGTCACAGGATGGTGAACTAGATTTCCACCTCCGTGTTCTCATCTGCGAAGTGGGGCTGTGACAGCCCATGCTTTGACTAAGGAATGTCCCATAGGATCCTGCTGAATGCTTGGTCTCTAGCTGGTGGCACTACTTTTGGGATTTGGTGGACATCCTGGGAGGTAGGGCTGGCCTGGGGGAAGTGACCCATGTGAGTTTGCTCAGGAAGCTGGGGTTTTAGTAGGTGTCATTCTGCAGACCTTACATTTCTGACGTGCACTGAGACTCCCTCTAAGTGATTGGGTCAGATTTCCAGCTCAGGGGCATCAGGGCTTACAGACTGGACCCTGGGAGACATGTGTCTACCAACCCTTCCCAGGCCAGGCCACTCTCTCCCACAGCCCCTCCCGCCTTGTTCTCAGACTCACCTTCGACCTTTGCATTTGGCTTGGTGGAAATAGATGTCCACGTTCCCAGATCCGGGCATTGCTGTTGCTGCTTGGGCTCTGGAGGTCTCAGAAACCTAGACTTCCAGCTGCATCTCCAGAGGGAATCCAGAGCATCTTCAGGGAGAAAGGGATCAAACGGTGTCCCATGTGCCTATGGAACGTTCCAGCAGAAAGTGAGGCAGAGTGAGGGATGAGAGAGGGGTCCAGGTGTGAGTGGCTGGGGGTTAGGGTGGAGCAGGCAGAGCTCTGATTTTCCATTTTTGCTTCCGTGAACGGTGAACAATGACTGGGAACAGTGGTTCCCAACCCGTGGGTTAAGACCTCTTTGGCAAACGTCTGTCTTCAAAAATATTTACATTATGATTCATCACAGCAGCAAAACAACAGTTACAAAGTAGCAAAGAAAATAATGTTATGGTTGGGGGGGGGGGGTCACCACAACATGAGGAACTGTGTTAAAGGGTCACAGCATCAGGAAGGTTGAGAGTCACTGGTCTAGGAGGTGTGGGGTGTCTGTAGGCACAATAGAAACAGAGAGCCTTGAGAGCCTCCCAGAGCGTCCCAGTGACATTCACAGTGGCCACTGTCTATTCAGACAAGGGACCTGCTTATTTGTATAACTCCCCGCCCTGTGATTACTCACACTGAGTATGAATCAGACAGCATCCCTTTTGAAGGCTACGTAATTTTCCTCCGTGTGGACAGACCAAGGTTGGTTATCTCTCCATCCGCACTGGCAGAGACTCTTGTTTTTGTTCTTTTGGGTTTATGCCTAGGAGAGGAATTTCTGGATCCAGTGAATCTCAGCTCCACAAGCAACAAGGACAAGATGTTCCTCTGGCTGAGGGAGCCAGAGAGGAGGGTAATGCAGGAAGTCGGGTCAAAGGTGAAGCTGGCTTGGATGGGGTGGTGAAGGCGGGCTGGATCCCTGAAGCATGTAGCTGGCGGGACGGACGGACGGGTGAGGGGGCCCTGGATGGTCTCTGTGCTCTCAGCACACACACGCATCTCCTCATCAGGCTGCCTTTCTGGGAGTTCCTTGTGGGTGGGGCCCATCAGGCCGAGGGCCCATTCCCCAAACCTCCCCCATCAGGTGGCCTCCACCTCTGCCAGGGTGTGTGGATTGGCAGGTAACTGCCCCACAATGGAGCCGGATGGGAGCCGGGTTTTGTACTAGAGCCTTTAGGTCTTAAGGAGGGAAAGGCACTAATACTGTCCCAGCTTGGGACTTAATTATATACTGCTAATGAGCTGTGGCTCCCTCCTGCCTGGCTCATCTTACAAACAACTGCCCCTGGTCTGGGGCTCCCATGAGGGCACTGTTAGAGATGGTGGGGGTTATGGTCATTGTCAAGGTCATTGTCAAGGACAGAGACTTCCAAGGAATGGCCTCGGTGTCTCTGAAGAGTGGACGAGACGCTTGAGGCAGGAGGGGGCAGGGAAACAGTGCAAGGACTTCGTGAAACGCTGTAGGCCGCACAGCGTCGGGTCTGTCGGCCGGCTTGCAGCTCTTGCCAGGGCGGAGCCAGAGTTGAAAAGGCGCGAAGCAGGAGGAGACAAGAGAGGCAGGTTTGATGTGCAGACATGTCCTGCACGTGTTGGGACTCTCTCGCTCCTTGCAGTTCTTTGCAAGGCCGTGTCCTGCCCTGTCCTGCAGATCTCAGGGGACCCTGACGTGTGTGACTCCTGCGGAAACGGTGCCCGCCCCATCTCTGCTGGGTACCACCCTGTTTATCTCCTTTCTTGCTCACTGCAACCATCTTGTTCATTAATTCCTGTGCAGCTTGCCCCCTCTGCACGGGTGCGTGCATGCGTGTGTGTGTGTGTGTGTGTGTGTGTGTGTGTCCCATCTCCCGCCTCTGTGCCCCAGTATCTCTGCTTCATGAATATTTATAGGAAGAATGAATGAACTGCCTGGGATTCGAAGGAAGATGGGACCCAGAGCTTCAGCACACACTTAACTTGTGTTTAATGTAGTAAAATATGTGCAACATAGCTTTTGATGGTTTTAACCATTTGTGGGCACCCAGTTCAGGGGTGTGGAGCTCAGCCGTCTCCCCCACCCAGCCACTGGACTATCTCTCCAAACAGGAGCTCACTCAGAACGTCTTCTGCCTCCCTTTCCATGGGCCCTGGTCTTCTCCACTCTGCCCGAGTGTCCTGGCTCCCCACCTGCGTTCTCTGGAAGAAACTGCTCCCAGGAGGGGACTGGCTGGGAACATGGCGGACATTGGACAGACAAGGCCACATTTCACCCCACAGCTCTGCATCTCCAGGAACCCCGAGTGAGCTACCTGGGACCCATTTCCCCAGCCGTCAGATGAACAGCTGGATGAGATGGACACCCCAGGTTCTCTTGGTACTCTCCAGCGGCAGGTTCACGAGCACTTGGACCTGCCCCTCCTTGGAGGTGGCCTTGTTCTCTTTGAGGTCAATCCTGGAGGGAGCTGATGGTGACATTTGGGGCCAGGAGGTGCTGAATGACAGGAGAAAGAGGCCCGAGTCTGTCCTTTATGGGCAGCAAGTTTCTGTGTAGTTAAGTTTATTCTTCACAGATACTAGGGGAGGGTGAAGACACTCAGCCACCACAGTCCATTTGCTGCCCATGTCTACCTCTCTAGCCTTGTTCTGTTTTCTACAGAACCAACAGCCTTAATGGATGCAATGCCCGGGAGAGCCATCAGATGTGAGGATGGTGTCCCCAGGCCCTGTATATGCCTTTCTCCAGTACTACCTCTGCCCTCAGCTGGTGCTGTGGCCTCATAGCGACACACGGTAACAAGGCTCCACTGCTCCTGTGGGCTGTTGGGTAGGCTACAGTGGCGCACTGTTTCCTCATGGTAACCAAATGGCTGCTGGGGTCCTGCTCACGCAACAGCGTCTACCCATCCTTCTGTCTGTGGATTCCCTGAGGGCTCCGAGCTGGCACTGCCATCCGAGGCACCTGGATAAGCAAGCCCCGGGGCACAGGCACAAAGGTGGTCCCCACAGCTGGCTCTCTGGAGCGACAGGAGGTGGGACACAGCTAATGAGTAGATTCACAGATTCATACACAGTTGATAGAGTAGATTCATTGTTCTGACCATGGGGAACAACTGCCCTCACTGTCACCATCACCAACATCACCATCACCACCATTTTCACCACCACCAACATCACCATCAACCACTATCGCCGTTACTTGGTCCTGGGCAATCACCAGCATGTGTGTACTATTTCCGGCTTACCGGTAGGTGCTCAGTGGACAGAAGACCCCCCCATCTCCTTTGCTGCGTCCTCACCCAGCCCCGTTTCCAGCCATCTCTAAGGGGTACTCACCGACGTGAACCCCATGTTTTCTGGAAAGTGAGCCTGGGGCTTCAGCAGGCATGTCTGCAGGCCTGGTATAGATGGGTCGTCCTTGGCCTTGCTCCGGCCCCTTTGGATAGAGGGGAGACTAAGGCTGGGCAGGACCGGAGCTACTCCAGAGTCACCAGAGGCTGGCCGTGAGCAGCTCTGGGGGTCATGGGGTCATGGGGGGCTACTGTCCTGCTGACAAGGCAGCCAGGGAGGGGCTGGGCGGCTGAGCCCCGGGCTCTGACTTCCACCTGCTCCAGGCGGCCACCGCCTCGCCTCAGGGAAAGCAGCCTCGTTAGCGCGGCTGCCTGCGGCCCTGGGTGCAGCCGGGGGCAGAGAGGCCTTGTTACCTGCTGCTGGCCCTCCCTCCTTCATGTGGACGGCCACACAAGCTCCAGGCTGGACTCGGCCACACGCACGTCTCAGGGCAGAGTCTCAGGTGAAGCTAGGACTTGGCCAGGGTTACAATGCTCAGCAGTGAGGACGAGATGTCCCGATAGAGTATCAGCTAAGGCTTCAGGAGAATCCACCGCAGGCCTGGTCCACACCTTGTGTTTCCGCTACGGGCTGTGTGGTCTTTCTGGGTATCTTGGCTTCTCTTAGCCTCTGTCTTCGCTGTTTAAGAGGGGGGGGGGGAGCCGGGCGGTGGTGGCGCACGCCTTTAATCCCAGCACTCGGGAGGCAGAGCCAGGCGGATCTCTGTGAGTTCGAGGCCAGCCTGGGCTACCAAGTGAGTTCCAGGACAGGCGCAAAGCTACACAGAGAAACCCTGTCTCGAAAAACCAAAAAAAAAAAAAAAAAGAGGGGGGGGGGGAGCGTTGCCTCACGGTGTGGTGGGGGTTGGGGTGCACTGTTGGGGTTAGTGGCTGTCCCCCCTTTGTGACTGTCACCATCATATTACGAGACCCGGGGTTCACAGAAAGACACGGAAGCAGCTGCTGTTGACGGGCCAAGGAGCCAGGCTCTGGGAAGCCTCAGGAGGAACCAGCCACACAATTCCTTGACCTTGGACTAGAACCTCCAGATCCTGGAGACAACACTCCCAGACCGCCGCAGAGTCAAGCCCACCGACAGAGCTGGGGCTTGATATTCCTCCATAGGAGCTGGGACAGTTCTGCTTGGTATCTCACCCCAGAGTTGCTTGGGCTCCAGAGGTGAGGCAGCTGTGTATAGAATAGGCTCCAGCAGGCTGCTCGGATCCCAGCTGCGCCGCAGGAGCCTGGCTACTTTAACGGTGACTTAGTGCCAATGTAACAACCCTCGTATTCTTTTAGTGAGGCCTGAAAGGTGCTATTAAATGGAATATTGAGATAAGGAAGTGGGAGTTGAGCAAGGTTAGACACTATTTATTCAGATTTTCATGGGCACTAAAGTATCCTTGCCTGGCTCACTCGCCACCCCTCCCATCCCTGTGCTCCGTGTGTGTGTGTGTGTGTGTGTGTGTGTGTGTGTGTGTGTGCGCGCGCGCGCGCGCGCATGTGGACGCAGCTCTGCCTGCCTGGGGAACCAGCTGGGAAGGAGGCTCTTGGACAGGGCAAGAAGCTGGAGGTCTCAATCCCATCCTGGTCTGCCATGGACACATGGGAGGAGCTTATGTGTTTGGACACTGGTGGGGGGCCAAGGACAGGGTGGGGCATCCAGGACCCCTCCAGAGGCAGAATGCCCTAGGACAGGCAGGAGGGGCTGTTCGGGGTGACTTTGCTCCCCAGAGGTCCTGTTGTCTACTCCAGCTTCCCAGTCGCAGCTCACGTCTTAGCAGTCACTTGTGGCCTCCTCCCACCCAAGACTCTGTCTGACCTGGCTTCCTAAGAGAGTCCCTGATTGGATTTGAACCCTCCAGGGCATGTTTTCTTCCTTCTGCCCCAAGAGTCCGGAGAAGAGGATTAGGGAGGGGCCTCTGCTGCCCCAGGCATCAGCAGAGAGCTAGGAGCTCAGCAATGGGTGTTAGATACCCGTGAGGAGTTTGGAGTGACCCTAGCCTCCGCTCAAGCCTCAGAGTTCTGTTGGTCTCGGAAGGAGGCTGCAAGGAGGGTCCTCTGCACACAGTAGGCACTCCCTAAATGCAGCAATGTTCTCCTTCAACCAGTCTGGTTTAGTGTCTCGGCTTCTCCCAGCGGCCTCAGAGAGCCAAGTGGCTGCAGGTAGCTGCAGGTAGGGGTGAAGGCAGCTGCTGGGGGAGGTTAGAGGCGGGGCTCCGGGGTGGGCGGGGTGCTGGCTGCAAGCTTCAGTATCTGCTGCAGGTGAGTGAGACATAGAGAGACAAGGAAAGGAGCCTTCCAGGGAGAAGCCAGCGCCTGTGGTCCTGGGGCAGATGGGCACAGGTGAGCAGGGAGTGCAGGTGAAGTCTAAGCATAGAGCCCCCAACGCGCCCCCCTCCCCAGCAGGAGCCTGGGAGAATGAGGACTTGGAGGTAGGCTTGGGTCATTTGGACTTGCAAATGGAGCCATAGCTTCCCTGGGGACCCTGCTCCCAAAGACCTCTGTCCCTAGAACTGAACAGAGAACGTAAGTGGAGCCTGACCTCTGGCCACAACCGGGCGTAGACGGTCTTGCTGTGCCTGGGACAGCAGTTGCTTTCTGATGGGCAGTTTTGTGAGAGGCCTGGGATGGGCGGCATGGTCAGGGGGAGTCAGGAGTCCAGCGCTGAGCCCCTGGGCAGAGTGCCGCCAGCTTGAGTCTGTTTCTCTTGCAGAGCACGGGTTTACAGCCATCCAGTGGGGTGTGCCCTGTAACAGTTGCCCTCGCTGGGGTACTTGAGGAGGCCAGAACCACGGGTGGCCTTTGCTGCTGGGCTTCACCTCCCTGGTGATCTCCAGACAAGGCCTGCACTTCTCCGGGCCTCAGTTTTCTTTGTGGCAAAGTGGGAAGTGTTCTTTGTCTCTTGCCTGAGGCTTGTGTGAAAACCTTGCAATAGATGTCTTGGCTTGTAAATGTGGAGGCTCTACCGGGTCAGGGTTCCTTCCCCTCAGGTCTTTTTTACATGAACCCAACCTGGGCTTGAATTTCCCTTCATCTTCAGAGCTGTGTGTCCTCTGGTGATAATTACGAAGGTGCTGTGCTGGATAACTTTATGTCAACCTGAGGCAGACTGGAGTCATCTGAGAGGTGGAAACCCCAACTGAGAAAATGCCTCCTTAAGATCAGGCTGTAGGCGAGCCTGTAAGGCATTTTCTTAATTAGTGATTGATGGGGGAGGGCCCAGCCCTCTGTGGGTGGGACCATCCCTGGGCTGGTGGTCCTGGGTTCTATCAGAAACCAGGCTGAGCAAGCCATGAGGAGCAAGTCAGCAAGCAGCACTCCTCTATGGCCTCTGCATCAGCTCCTGCCTCCAGGTTCCTGCCCTCACTGCTTTTGATGATGAACTGTTGTTCTGTGGAACTGTGAGTGAAATAAGCCCTTTCCTCCCCAGGTTGTTTTGGTCATGGTGTTTCGTCACAGCACTGGTAACCCTAAGACAGGCGTTTCACTGGCACCACCTGTGCGCCAAGTGTAGGGCGTCTGGTCATGCTTGTCCCTCAGGGGGCTCAGAGAGGCCCAGCCGGACTCCCCACAATCTTCTAGGGAGCTCTCAGAGCTATGGTTTGGTCTCTGCAGTTCCAGGGTCTGTGTCCATGGCCGCTCTGGCTTTCTGCCCCTCAGAGCCCCAGTCTCCCCATCTGTATAGGGGTACGTGTAGCAGGAATCTTAAAGAGTCTTATTAATAAAAACAAACCTGGGAGCCAGGTATTGGGGTGAACGCTGGAGGATCAGAGAAGCAGAACAAGCCACAGCCACCACACCTTGCCAATTCCTCAGCTGATCCTGATCCTCAGACTGGATGCCTCTCAGCTGAACTGTGCTGCTCCAAAGCCTAAAAGCTTAACTAGCCAAATGCTTCTAGTTTCTGGTCTTCACGCCTTATATATCTTTCCTTTCTACTGTCACTCCCTGGGATTAAAGGCGTGAGTCACCATGCCTGGCTGTTTCCAATGTGGCCTTGAACTCACAGAGATCCAGAGGGATTTCTGACTCTGGAATGCTAGGATTAAATGTGTGAGTGCCACCATTTTCTAGCCTTTGTATCTAGTGGCTGTTCTGTCTCTGACCCCAGATAAGTTTATTAGGGTGCACAATATTTTGGGGAACACAACACCACCACAGGTATGTGATAAGATCTTCCAAGCAAAGCTGTTCCTTGAATGCGGCAAAGTCATACTATGTGACATCTGGACCCTGTGTTGTGTTGTGGCTCTGCGCGGCCTGGGGAGGTGACTATCAGCTTCTGTTTCCCCTACCTCCATGGAGCAGCTGTTCACTTCTCCCAGAGGAGGTGTGGGGGTAGCCTGGGCACCCTTCTGCTGGAAATTCCTGTCCTCCATTTCTCCAACGCCTCTGGCTTGTGCTCTGTCCTGTGCATTCAGGCTGTGTTCTGACGTAACATGTTCACTATGCATTGTCCTCAGCCTGATGCCACAGGAGCCCAGGATCTCCAGCCTGTCCTCACGCCCATCCTGCCTCCCTCAGGGATTCCTGTGTGACCTCCCCGCACCTGAATGGCAGGGCTCACTGGAAGTAAGCCTGATGCCCCTGTCCTGACACCTGCCCTCTATGAGGAGGGCCCCAAATTAGAGGAAGTGGCTCCCCATCAAAGGCAGGCTGGGCCCAGCAGGGGATGTGCAGAGCCTGGGGAGCGCTACTTGACTGATTTCATCTAATTATGGCTGGTTTAATATTTATAGGGTTGGTGCCAGAGGGCTTCCAGCCCTGCAGCTAATGTCGGGTGGCCCAGGTGGGGGCACAGTGGAGAGGGAGGCCAGCTCACACCCAGAGTCCTGGTTGGTCAGGCCCACGTGGGCTGACGCTGCCATTCTCCGGAGCTCGGGAAAGAAGCATCCTTTCGTATAACGCCATGCACTGGGCACCGGGTGCAAACTGTGGTGCCTATGTGGGGGATGTGGGGCTAGACCAATCGGACTTGTATCATTCAAACCTCGACTTATCCTAGCTGTGAGATCCTGGGCAAGTGACTAGATCTCTCTTCGCCTTAACTGCCAGTGTCTGTAAAACTGTAAAGATGGTGTGTGTCGTTCATGGGACAGATTGACTCTGAAGCCCCCTCAGGCTTACGCTTTGAGGCTTGATTTCCGGCTGGTGGCGCTGGCTTTGGAGGCTGGGGTGCCTTGAGGAGAGGGGTGGGCAGCTGCTTACCGGAAGTAGGTTGCTGTTGGTGATTGGTTCGACTCTCTCTGCGTTTCCTGGTCTCTCGGTTGTGATGTGAATGGGTGTGCCACTGTGACAGAGCCCCTACACCTCTCCTTCCTGTAGGATGGAGCCCTCTGGAGTCACCCTTCCGTCATTTCTGACAGGTATTTTATCACAGAGGCAAGAAAGTAACAGATAAGACGCTCAGCACAGTGCCCAGCATGCAGCCGCTCTGTGGACTGAGTTTGAGTTCAGCGTTGGGAGGCAGAGCTTCCAGTGACTCGGCTCTGAGGGCTCTCATGGATGGGTTGGTGCTACCAACAAGGGACTGGGTTGTTACCTAGGAGGTGGTTTGCTGTCCGCTCCATCTCCTCTTGCCCTGCCTCTCACCCACTCTTTCTCACGGTCACAGGGCGAGAGCTCTCACCCGACACCATGGCCTCTATCTTGGATTTTCCAGCTTCTAGACTCAGTCGGTGGCGGCATTCTGTTCTAGCAATAAAAATGGACAAAGATGCCATACCGATGAATGGGAGGATGCACACTCTGTGGGGGTGAACTTGCTTGTCTCAGCTAGCTACAGTAAGCTGTGTAACAAATGGGCCCCAAACTTGGTGGTTTAAATGAGGCTGCATTCGTTCTCCCGGGATCCTGTGAGGCTGGTTCCAGTAGACTGTCCCAGCTGGGTGTCTCTGTCCATCTTTGCAGACTCTCCTCTTGGCTTAGGGATGTTCTCTGCCAGACAATGACTGGGCTGTAGGAGGTAACCGAACAGCTGTGTAATTCATTCTTCCACCTAACTTTCCTTCAGGGAGATGATATTGGGTCCATGTTGCTTAGGAGAGCCAGAGGTAGGCAGTGTTCGCAGAGTTGAAGGCCTGTACTCTTTTCAGCTGATAGACCTACATCCTGGGTGTCCCCAGTGATGACCACAGAACCATTTTACCAAACACCCACTGCACACTGAGAATTATGTGGATTATCTTTAATCTAATAGTAACTATTGGATGCAGACCCTGTGGGTTTGGAAGAAGAAACTAAGGAGCATGGTTCACATGACCATGCAGATGTGACCGGCGAGGGCCTGAGCATGGGCTCTCTAAGTCTCTTTCCCGGGTTTCAGCATTTGTCTCTCTGTGTTTTTGTTGGTGCCATTTTGGAACCAAAATAGACACGTATGAAAGTCGTAGATGCCCAGTTATGGGAATTAGCAGCCGCTGTGAAACAGAGAGGGCTCTGTGCCCATTTAAAGGATGGGGAACAGCTCAAGAGCTACAAACTCTCTGGCCAGACCAGAGCCAGAATTCAGAGTGCAGACCCAGCCCTCATGATGCGGGTCAGCTGCTGTGGAGGCGGGTGTTTCTGTCTTACTGGATGCAGCTGCTAGTCGTGGGGAGAACTTGGCTGCTCCTCCTGTGCACCCAGCCCCTGGCCATCTTTCTCCTCTGGGGTGCTGGCTGTCCACACGGCCCCACCCCGCACATTCTACTTCTGCCACAAGAGCTGGGCTAGTTCCATTGACAGGGTGAGGTGACCGGATGAAGTCCTGAGTGTCTTACTACATTGTATTATTGACATGAGTCATGGCCATACCAAGGACCCTGGTGCCTCAAACCTGTGGGAATGGTAAAGTCTTCCCCAGGCCAGGCTCAGATGAATGGCAGGGCCTCCCTCATCTGAGTAGGAATGTTGAGTTTCCCGCTGCCGCTGGCCCCTCTCCATCAGAGTGCCTGGCCCACCAAATCCCAGCTGTTCTGTCTATGTGTCGTTTCATTCCCTCATTCCCTGTCACCCCAATCAGGCCAATCCCTAAACGGTCCAGGTTATAGCAACAGGGCTCACCTGACAGGCAACCAGATGGGGGGCACCTTGGGCTGCAGGGCCCAGAGTGTCATCCCTGAGGCCCCCTGTTTCCTGAGCCTCAGTTTCCTCGTATGCAGAATGGGGGGGGGGCATATACTCTGGAGGACTTCGATCATGCTGCGTCTTTACTTAGCGGGTTCGGCGGGCACGCTCAGCACATGGAAGCTATTGCTGTAGTCAATGAGCCCTGCGATATTTTCTTTTCACTCAGAGGGGGACAGAAGCTGAAAATGATAAACACCAGTAGCTCCATCATTTCACAGCCTGGGAAATTATCTAAATTCCATTCCAGGCTCGGGTATGCAGACAGGCGGGAGGGACTCCTGATGGGGTGGCAGCAACATTCTGCTTGGTATTGTCCCCCACCGTGCCCCCCCTTTTGGTTTTTAGACTGAGGATTAGAGTGACCCCAGGTGTCTCCAAGCCCATCAAGCCAGATGCTGATGGGCTGGGCCACCTTTAGGCTGGGCCTCTGCTCCTTTCTCAGTCTGCTCTGGGCTGTGAGGGGCGCTGTGGGGTGTCCCTGGGAAGGGCATCCCTCCTCGTGAGAGCCGGCTGCCAGTTCTCAGCAGCATCCCTAGGGGTTTGTGTCAAGGACAAAATAGTGCGTCCCATGGGTGAATATAGTCAACGCAGCTCCAAACAGAATTTATTTCTTGTTAGAGATACCATTTTTAAAGGATGGCATAGGGAAGCTTTAAAAATGAAATTATAGCTGGTAATATAAACCTCATAGGCACTGTATTCAAATTACACTACAGTAATATGCCAAGTTCATAAATAAACATTGCCTATTAACCCTTTACTGCGCCCCATGGGCGGGTGGCTGGGACACAGCTGTAACGGGGCAGGAGTCTCCTTCCAGGTGTCCCTCGGGCTGTTCCCAACCTTTCCACTCGGGTGTCAATAATGAGAACATTCTCTGCTGGAATGAGGGGTATGACTGTCTGTGGAGTTAGCAGAAATTGGGGTACATGCCTCTGGCTGTGGGTGTACCAGGTCCCTTGCTCCAGGCATGTCCTGCCTCCTGTTGCTATGGTGTTAAACATGAATACTACCCAACTCCAGTACCCAGTCTAGGTTATATATGATTGGTATATATTGCCACCTCTCCCCATGCTTCTCCATTGGGGCAATTTCATCTCCTTTGAGATATTCTTGTCACAAGAGGTGATTCTACCAGGTAGAGGTCAAGACTTCACCCAGCATCCCACAATGCACAGAGCAATCTCTTCCGCAAAGCCTCAGATGGCCCCAGATGTCCACAGTGCCTGTCTTTACTCTCCTGCATGGTGACTGCCATAGCTTAGTCTCTGGCTTCAGAGCGTGGTCCTTGGGGCACGAGGTCTTCAACAGATAAGTCTCGTAAGTTCTGATGAAGATGGGGTCTTTCTCTTGTTCCTCTGTCCCCGTCACCGCCCCCTCACTCTTGCGTGAAGCTGCTTTGTCCAGCAGCCTGTTTGTGGACCCCCTGGTGGCCATTCCCAGGATCCTCTTGCTCCTCATCTTGGGGTCAAGGCAACTTCACTCTTCTGCCTCAGGTCAGATGTGGCTGTCCTGCTTGAGCTGACTGCCCTTCCCTGTACCACCTTCTACCCTCCTTCCCACCCCTTATCAGTGTCCATCCCTCTAAGGAGCTGGAACTGTGTCACAGGACACAGGAGAGGGTCAGGGCCCAGGACACCACCCCCTCCTTGTCTCAGTAGGTTGTGCTCTATGTCTGGGATCCAGGAGTTCCCTTGCTTGGGGTACCAGAGACAGTGGATTTCCCCTTGGGACTCTGGCAGCCCTGTGGAGTCGGGGGCAGAAGGAAGCAGCTGGCAGGGTCTGTCGCAGTTATACCTGGGGGCTTTGGTGGGACAGGACCCTGATCATCACCTGCAGAATGTCATCAGCATCGTGTTCCCAGCCTGCGCTTATATCACCCGGTCACAGGAATCCCCTGGACACCGAGATTAACAGCGTGGCCAGACGCTCAGCCCCACAGTCCTGGCACCTGACTTTCACTGTGGTTTTAGAAGACTTAGCTTACGCTATTTGTCTGAGTGGCTCTCTTCCTCAGTTCCCCTGGCACATGGCTAATTTAATAGCATTTAATTTAATTTTAAAATGATTTTTTTTTCCAGAAAGGCCTGTGGCCACAGAGGCCCTGGCTGTCCCCATCCTCCTGCTCTCTGTGACTGGAGATCTATCTCGTGGCTCAAACCTGGCTCCTGGCAACACAGGGCCCTGGTAGGCCCCACGGCCTTTCATGAAAATGTTGAGTTTGCTGTTTGCCCACTGGGCATAATTACCCTTCTCCTCTCCAGAGCCCCTCTTGGCCCAGCCCGGGATAGAAAGAGCACTGGAAATCCAGAGCAAGTTAGACACCGAGCCATCGCTGAGCCTGAGACAAAGGACTGCAGAAGCCAGCACGCACGGGTGTACACAAGGACGCACAGAGCGTGCACATGTGCACTCAAGCATGCACACACGCAACCCAACCCACGATGCAACTCACAAATCCACACCAGTACAAATGTGTGTGTGTGTGCACACAGCATGCAAATATGCACATGCCCAACATACATGGCACAACACATATATGTACACATCCATACCCACACAATGTTCGGTACACATGTGCGACACATGCATGAACACACACATGTGCAATGCACAACTGAGTGCATATATCACACCCACCTTCTTCCTCACTCTTTCAGGGCATGTGGTCTAGCCAATAGCATGCTTTTCCTGGACAATGGAACCAGAGCCTTGTCACATCAATTTGTCTCTTTTTTTCCCCCCGTGCTGCTGATTTAAGCCCCAGTTCACAAGTCTTCTTGACTTGTATTCATGTTTCAATTAATTAATTAGTTGTACTTTTTATCTCATATTTGCCACGTGGCCCCCATGTGGACAGACACAGAGCAGTGAGTCAGTGACACACTGACTCTGTCTTCAGGAAGCCGAAATGCTGCCCGGGAGGAGAGGCAGCCATGCAAGGAGACTTTGGTAGGATAGAGAATGGAGTAGGGAACCCTAGGAGACTTGGGGGGCACACCCAGGAGCGTATGTGAGGATTCTCACTTAAAGCCTAAAGTCCGAATGGACTCTGAGAGGCAGCCCAGTCCCCCCTAGACCTGTCTCAGTTGTCCTCCTGCAAACAGTCTTGGAGCTCCTTTGAAAACCTGCTGGTTCTCCAGGGCACATAGCATGGATCCCTGTCCCAGAACCCCTGTGAATGGCTACGAACAAGTCCTAGTCCATGATGAAGGTTTGCTGTGCTCCATTCCAGGTCCGGTCACCTGCCTTCCAAGTGTGAGTCTCCCGATGCCTTACCTTCCACAGACGTAGTTTAGATCAGCCCTGTGAACAGGGTGCTCTGAGTGGGGAATGGAAGAGCCACAACGTGGAGGGGGCCTGGGTCCCTGATAACTCTTGGAGGAAAGCTGCCCTAGAGACTCGTCTAACCAGGAGGTTTATACTGTCCCCATGGTAATGGAGCTTCGTTACAATCAGGACCTGGGTGCCTGGAGTGATATGCTAGCTGATATCATCTTCCTGGGTCAGGGTACCCAGTGACTACTGTCACTGTAGCAAATATAGTAGTTGTAATGGACACAATCTGGCTTGTAGGGCTTGAAATGTTTTATTATTTTCTCCTTTCTGTAACTATCCCTCAGAAGCAACTGATGATGCCAGGAGATGCCCACACTGGTCTCCATGGACAAGTCAGCCTCTGAGCTTGGGGCACACAAAGAGTTTTTGAGTAGACATCAAGACAAACGATGGCTAGTGAAGATGTTTCCTCAGCCTCTGCATGGTAGCTCTGACCCGGGTCAGACACCAATCATGATACCAGAAACAGGAGTAGGGTTTCCCACAGCTGCTCAGCCAGGAACTGGCTGAGGAGTCCTCCAGAGAAGGTGGACAAACAACATATTACCTTGATAAAAACCAGCTAATGTTAATTGAGTGCTCCCCATGGAGCAGGCACCCTTTGTATCTTCAGAGGAACCTCTGAGGAGCACGGTCAGCAGCCCCATTCCACACGTGGGCCTGTCCCACAGAGACAGCCAGCTTGCCTGCTTTTTGTCCTATTAGTGAAAGGCAGGATTTGTGTTTATTAACTTAGAAAAAATAATACTATGTATTTACCTTTTTTAGTTAGTATACAAAAATGTGTTTTTATGATCACTCTTCTATGATCACACTCTCTTGTCCTGAGTCCCCCACACCGGCCCCCTCCTGCCTCCCTAGTCTCCCTTCTGTTCTCACGTAGCATACGTAGATAAGCACAGATATCTGTAGTTAGCTCCCACTATGCATCTGCGAGAAGCATACAGTATCTGTCTGAGTCTGGCTTATTTAGCTTAACACGATGGCGTCCAGCTCTATCTTCCTGCAAATGATGTGGCTTCATTCTTCTTCGGGGTTGTGCGACTCCCTTCCGTACACACCATGTTTCATTTGTGTGCTTGCCTGCAGACACTGGGGTTCCAGCTGCATGTGTCTTCTCACCTGTGACGTCAGGCTGGGTTTGGCATCCTCGCTCTGAGCCTTGACTGTCCCGGTTAGCTCTGACGAATGGAGCTGGTGTCTCAATGCTCTTTGCTTCAGCTCTGCTCCTCTCTCCCATCGCCCTGTGATCTCAAAGCCCAGAACAGTCTGCCCGTGTGTTACTTATGTACCTTGTACACCGTCTCTTCGTTAACTCAGGGAAGGCTCTTCACACAGGCTGAGGTTCAATAATTCTCCTTAAAGTTACAGAGAAATGTATGCTTAATTATATTTGCATATGAAAAATAGGCCCTAATTAGTTTGATTGATTATTATTTTAACCCTAATGGCATTTTGAGTATCTGTCCCAACTAATAGCGACTGTATCAGCCATAAATCATTGGCTTTTTATGGCATGGTCTATTGAGCTGGCTTATGAAATACATTTTATTAATATCCTGCAATGTATTGAAACTGATACAAGTCAAACAACCGCTCATTTATTAAGCTGTTTAAATGTCAGTCTCACACAAGAGTAATAACACAGGAAACATGGACCTTGGAATCCTTCGGCAGACCACAGGCCCTCAAATATTAGTTCTCTTGGAAAATATATTCTGGAGATAAAAGTCCAATTATGTCATTTATTGCATTAAATAAATCTATATTGACTAACATAAATGTTAGGTTAGCAGACGTGGTTCCCTGCAACCTTTTAATTCCCTGGGATTGATTTCTGGGGTGCACCAGGGAAGGGGAGCTTTGGTTCCTTCGGTGGCCTTGAGGGTGAGAGTCATGGGGAACCCAGAGCTCAGATTTCCTTACAACAAGGGCCCGGCTACTGTGTGTGCCCAAGGTTCCCAGGCTGTGGCTTCTCCTCTGAGGTCTGGCTGAGGCTGGAGTTCCAGTCAGGGCCATTTCCTGTTCTCTCACAAGCACCAATGACACAGACCGGGTGCTGCTCTGGGGAGCACTGTGGTGACTGGGCAGGTGAGGCCACTGCTTCTGTAGAGCTGGCAGACTAGTGGGAGACTATGGACCAAAGAGAGCAGAGCGGGCTGCTGTGAGGGGATGGCATGGGCAGGGAGGAGAAGGTAAGAAGGAGAAAGGCTGGGAAGGGGCCTGGGCATTGCTTCTGAGCGTGGGATGCTGGGATAGATGCCAGAGGGATAGGCGGCAGGGGCCAGGCCCCAGGGAGGGGCTTCTGGCTTATTCTGTAGGCCTGGCCTCAGGAGAGGCAGCTGGGCCCATCCCCCACTTAGCAAGTGTGCTGTGGAGCCTGGAATTCCCACCTGGCTGCTGCCCGGAATCAGGAGGCAGCTGTGGGTCATTAAGGGTGTGACATCAGGGAGGAGAAACAGGATGCCTCAGGACTTCATGGAGGTCTAGCTGACAAGATAGCCTGACAGAGTAGATGCTGGGAGAGCAGGAGATAGGAACCAAGGACAATCCCCATGCTGGCTCCGCTGCTGTGTGTCGTCCTTAGGCAGCTCACAAGCCTCTCTGGTTCTCGGCTTCTCCATCTGCTGGTGGATGGAATAATGTTAGAAGAATAAAACCAAGAATATATTTATTTGTTTGTTTGTTTATTTTTTGTTTTTTTGAGACAGGGTTTCTCTGTGTAGTTTTGGTGTCTGCCCTAGATCTTGCTCTGTAGACCAGGCTGGCCTCGAACTCACAGAGATCCGCCTGCCTCTGCCTCCCGAGTGCTGGGATTAAAGGGGTGCGCCACCGCCACCCGGCTTAGTTATTTATTTTTTAAGTCTTGGCCACGCCAATGGGCAGCCGTGTTGGAAGATAGTTTTTCCAGTCTGTACTTTTTATAGCCAGGGAAACTGAGGCCCAGAGAAGAGATGAGGTTTGTAGATAGATGGGTGTGTGTGGCCAATCCATGGCAAACGAGAACTGTGGATCCCAGCTCCTTGCCACAGGCTGTCTTTGCCACCAGTGGAGCCCACAGGTGAGTTCTAGGAGGGGGATGGGGGTGTGGGGAGGAGGGGCAGACACTGCAACACAGGTGAGCCCAGGAATGGTGGGGTGGGGAGTGTTGGAGTTAGAAAGTGGCAGTCAGGTGAGGGGCCCAAGCTCGACCACCGTCATCGGGTTGTGCCACATTGGGCACTTCACATGATTTCTCTGGTCCCCTCCTTCCTGGGCTGTGTGTGACTGGAGGCCTTCTGCACAGGATGGGGTGGCTGTCCCGTGAGCTTCCTCACTGAACCCTGGTGCCCACCAGCCATAGCAGCTGTGCCAACCCTGCCAGCGTGCAGAGGTGACCTGTGAGGGTGGGTTGATAGAAGAACGTGGACTTTGGAGTCACATGGGTCTGGGCTGAAACGTCACCTCTCTGCTGGGAGAATCCAAGCGGGCCTTCTGCTTCCTGGAATCCGTGTCCCTGATTGGCAGGATGGGGCCACGTCTAGTAGCCTGCCTCATGTACTGGGTGGGTTGGAATTCATACCCAGTTGAAAGTTGTGGCACCAGATTCCAGGCAGATACCAAGAGTTGTGTGTGTGTGTGTGTGTGTGTGTGTGTGTGTGTGTGTGTGTGTGTGTGTGTGTGTGTGTTGGGTGGGGGTTGGGTGGTGTCTGCCATGTGGGTGGTCATGGGGTTTGTGTGTGTAGAGAAGGGAGTGTTTCTAAAGGGTCACCTCCCAGGCTTGCTAACTTGCTGTGTGACCTTCTGCCAGCCTCTCAGCCTCTCTGAACCCTGCTCCCTTGTGCATGATTCCAGGAGAGATCTACTTAAGCGCTAAGAGCTTTTCAGAGCCAAAAAAAAAAAAAAAAAAAAAATCGATGATTATAAAGGTCTGTGGTTAGTGAGAACCATCTGCCCCAGGCAAAGACCAGACCCTCCCCAACCTTTCAGGCAGAAATAAAACAACAAGCAGCCGGCTTTGCAAATTGCCATCTTGGAGGTCGTAAGCGCTGGTATCTGCTTTTGTATGAGACTTGATTGAAATTCTTCTGCGATGGCGGCGTCCCCACCATCAATGCCTTAATTAGAAATGAGGACAGTCACATCGGCATAAATTAAATCAGACTAAAGATGATTAACAAAGTAAATGCAAGGAATCATTAAATTAAACCATTGTGCCAAGTCCTCTGCCTATCTATCACAAATTTGGGCTGCTAATGAGGGTCTTAATTAGTAAGTTAGGTCGAAATAATTCATGCCAGTCACTCGGAGGCAGCCCCCTTTCCCTCTTCTGCTTTTTACCGGTCTTTCTGTCTCCAGCTCCGAATGCAAATGTATCGGGCTGTGGGCAGGGACATCGCTGCTGACAAATGACATCATTCTCCCGTGATCAAATCCTCGGAGCACTGGGTATGTTTGCTGTGATGCCCCGGGTGAAGTCCTCTTGGCCACAAGGGGCAGGATTAGTCCTCAAACAACAGAACTGCAGACGGATGAGACACGGTTCTGGATTCATCAGCTAGGGAGGCAGAAGGGTGAGTGAGGGCTGGAGACAGGAGATTTGAAGAGTTCGAGAGGGTAGAGCTGAGGGCTCTGGTATCCCAGAATTCCCTCTTCTTCCTGTTGTGTTCAGCAGATCTATACACTCCCTTCTCACTGTGGAAGAGGCAGAGAGGCTCAGAGAGGTGAATTGACTTGCCCAAGGTCACACAGCCACAAAGAAGCAGATATTGACTCAGCCTCTCATCTTGCTTCCATCAGTGATGGCTGGGCACCAGGTGGGTGGAGCTGGGAGGGAGGTGGGTGGAGCTGGGCAGAAGGTGGGTGGAGCTGAGCAATAGGTGGGTGGAGCTGGGCAGAAGGTGGGTGGAGCTGGGCAGAAGGTGGGTGGAGCTGGGAGGGAGGTGGGTGGGGCTGGTCAGCAGGTGGGTGGAGCCTGGGCGGCAGGTGGGTGGTGGACCTGGTAGGGCCTCAGAAGAGAAAGTAGAGCGGAGTAGATTAGCTGGGAGAGACACTGACTTGGCCTTATTTCCAGCAGGCTGGGCTGGGGAGACAGAGCTTTTGGGGTCAGTAGACTTGGCATGAATATCAGAATCTGCCAACTCCAAGTCCTGCGACCTCAAACCAGTGATGTCTACTCACCGAAGCTCAGTTTCCTCATCTGTAGTCTGGTGGCAGTGAATGCTGGTGTGATTCGTGAGGGTTCAGTGAGGTCACGTGTGAAGTATATTATGTACCCCGTAGGTGTATAGTGACTGATTCTCACCTTCCCAGGGGTTGCCTGGGAACTCGGCTTTTGCACTGTAATGAACACCATGGAATTTAGTGGTTCCTTCATCAGGATGCAGTTGGGCTGGGCTCAGCTGTGTGGCTCTTCTCACAGTGTTGACCATCAGGGCCTGGCAAGCAGGAAGGATTGACACTTGGGGTCATCTGGCTGTTGGCTGGGGCACAGGAGTGACGGTGTCCCTGTCACACAGCAGGCTGGCTAGACTGGACACTATTGGCCATGGGAGACATCCACACAACCAGAGGCAGGTTCCAGGGCCCAATGTGGCTCCAGCTGCTCTTCCTTCCTCAACTGTTCAAGTCTCCGTGGTTGCTTCACCTTTCCCAGAGGTGTCTGTGACCTACACCCAGGAACTTGTGCACACATTCCTCTCCATGGCAAAGGAATTTTTTTCATACATAACCACTCTCAGGATAGAAGCTGATCCTAGATATAGCGTCCCCCACAGACGCAGTGGCAGGTGCCTTCCTACGTTGGGTGGGTCTACAGGAGAGAAGGTCCATGACAGTGGCAGCAGAGATCACTCAGAAAACAAGGAAGGAGCCATGAGCTAAGGAAGCCAGCCCTGTGGACCTGGTACCTTAGCCCCACAAGACTCCCCCTGAACTCCAGATCACTGGAATGCGAATACATCTATGACTTTTGATACTGCCTACTTTGTGGAAACAAGTCATGTCCACAGGGCCAGAGTGGAGTATGAGAGGCCACACCATGCTCTGGGAGGGTGGAATCACAGAAGCCTTGTGGCACAAAAGCAAGCACCTGGGGTGGGAGGGACCTGGGTCCTAGCTGGCAGTCTAGCACACTGACTGCCAGTGAGTGCTGCTCCCAGATGATTTGGGGAATGGCTTCATTAAAGATGATTGTAACAGCGTAGGTCGTGTAGACGACGGCATACCAGGTATTTCTTTTCTCTTTCTTTTCTTTCTTTCTTTCTTTCTTTCCTTCTTTCTTTTTTTTTTTTTTTTTTTTTTTTTTTTTTGGTTTTTCGAGACAGGGTTTCTCTGTGTAGCTTTGCGCCTTTCCTGGAACTCGCTTTGGAGACCAGGCTGGCCTCGAACTCACAGAGATCCGCCTGGCTCTGCCTCCCGAGTGCTGGGATTAAAGGCGTGCGCCACCACCGCCCGGCTCTTTCCTTCTTTCTTTCTTTCTTTCTTTCTTTCTTTCTTTCTTTCTTTCTTTCTTTCTTTCTTTCTTTCCTTCCTTTCTTTCTTTCTTTTCTTTCTTTCTTCCTTTCTTCCTTTCTTTCTTTTTTGTCAAGGGTATGTGACAGAAAACTCACCGTTTTACTCATTTTTGGATGTTTAATTCAGTTCCTTTAGGTGCGTGGCCAAGGTCTTGCCAGTGTTACCCATTCCCAGAACCTTCCATTGCCCTAACCAGAAAGTCTTACCATCTGCTACCATTGCTGTGCGCCCCTGACCTTCAGTGGCCCTGTGCTGAGCAACTAAGACATGCATCCCAGATAAGTGCATAAGAGAATGAGGAGGTGAGGTCCTCCCCTGACTGGTCCTTGCCATGTGACCTCAGACGAGACATACAAGATGTGTGCAGTTTCTGGTAACTCCTCCACCGCGTGACCTTGACTCTGGTAGGCAGAGCCACTGGGTATTTGTGCTTTTGCATTCTGGTCTATTTCCCTCTATACCAAGTGCTCTAGGGCCGGCTGCTTGCAGCCCTTGTGAGAGCCTTAACATCCTCCCAGCCTCACCTGGAGGCGGGAAGCTCGGAGAGCACCCAGGCTGGTTTGTGGGAGCATGCGCCACCGTGGATGAGCGAAGGACCCGGAGCCTGCACTCAGATCTGCTGGTGTCATGGTGGGATTGTGGTCACCTTGCTCTCGTCCACCCTGCCCCCCCAGTGACAGTTACTGGCCTCCAGGTACCCACAGCCTGGCCGCAGCTCAATACAGCCGCCCCTCCCCCACCGGACACCCATTAATTTCCCACTGCCAGCCAGGCCCAGCACAATCACTTTTTCATCGATTCCGCTTCAATTAATTAAAAAATCCATCCGACCACTCCACAGCTTGATGGACTTTGAGGGTTCAGAAGAAAAATAAATAAATTAGTCTTGGAACAATGGGGCAGGGGGTGGGGAAGCCAGGGGAGGCTCCCAGCCAGGACCAGCTCCCTGATGCTACATGCACCGGCTTCCCCGAGGTCAGGGGCAGAAGCAGGGGCCTGGGCTAGGGGCTGCGTTGCTGAGACAGCCCTGAACATGGCTGCAGTTCCATGAGCTTCTGCGGGTGGTTGGGGTTTCACAGGCGTTTTCTCACGGGCTCAGAAGATGAAGCTGGTGTCTCATCTGAGGTCACATGGCAAGGCCGAGGGCACACAGCAAGCTTGGTGCTTTGCAGAGTCTGTTTGGGTGTTCTCCAAAAGGGGGCACTTGGGAGCAGAGCTCCTGGACGCCACTGAGAGTTGGAAGACATCTTTCCTGGTCACATGCCTTGATGAGGCTTGGAGCTGTGTGTATGTGTGTGTGTGTGTGTGTATGTGTGTACATGCGTGTATGTGTATATGTGCATCTGTGTGTGTACACATGTATGTGTATGTATATGTATTAGTTCAGTGTGTACGTGTGTGTTCCTTTTCCAGCACTGGAAAGGAAATAAGCTAAGATGGAAATTGAGATCTGATGTGGACTGGTTCTAGGAAAAACATTGGCAACAACAATAACACACATACGTGTGTGCACACATGCGTGGACACACATGCACGGACACACATGCACACATGCACGGACACACATACACACACACAGGTGCTTCGTTGGATAGCAATCAGAATGTACAGAACAGTAAGTAGCCCCCAGGGGTGGGGTCACTAGCACTCATGGCTGTGCACAGGGGGTGTTTATAAGCCAGTTAAGCCCTGGCGTGAAATCAGACCAGGTGGGAGAAACCCACGTGTACTGTGAACCTGCGCTGGCTGACCCCACAGCTGGGGTGCCCGGCCCCTGTGGGTGGGACCATCCATTAGAGTGTCAAAGCTCATTATAAATGTAACATTTACATTTTCGACTGTGGTGTTGAGGAAGTGTCACTGCTGTCCTGACCTCAGAAGGGGACACTGGCCTGCAGAGGTATGACAGGCCTTTGTGCAGAGCTGCTCAGTGGTTCTCAACCTTCCTGACGCTGTGACCCTTTCTGAGGCGATTTCACATTTACGGAGGGCTCCTGAGCCAGGCAAGCACCCTCCCCACGCACGAGGGCACTGGATGCCTCGTGGCTGCCACGTCTGGCCTCACGGCTTCAGGGAGAACGCATACACGGAGTTAAATGGGAGAGTAACCGCCACCTTCTCACCCTCTGGGTGTCTTTCCTGCCTCTTCCGCGTGGCTCCGGGTCACTGGCTGAGCTGTGAGGATGGAAGGACATTTACTCCGCCTTTCGATGAGCCCTGGGGATGTGGGATGTGAACTGTGTTGCGATGGATCGCTCTACCCTTGGATGGAACCGTGGCCATCTCCATGCTGGAAGTGGGGAAACTGAGGCTGGGGAGGGGACGCACTATCCTAAATCACAGAGAGTGTGTGCATGATGCAGCCAGGAGGTGAACCCAGGTCCTCTGTTCATCTCAGTCATTTCTCCTCCCACTTTCCGCCCTCCATGCCCCCACCCCTTCCCAGCAGCAGAGCCCATGAACTCACATGGCCCCTTCCCTACTCTGCAGTTGGCTAATTTATTTATTCAGTGTCACTGACTTGCATGAACTCATAAGCATGCAAAGACACCTGCTAAGTGTTCCGAGGAGGAGGAGGAGAAGTCGAGGAGTACTGAAGCTCAGGTGAGCGTGGGAGCCCGTTTTCAGGTTCCTCGTGGCTTTACCCAGCAGGTCCACATAGAGGATGATTAGGACCACGGGCCTGAGTGCAGGTGTCTGAGATGGTCTGCATTTGACTGTGCTGGGGGGGAGGTCTTTTGCTCCACCCCTTGGCGTTTCTATAAATAACCTGGGGCAGAGACAGTCAGGGCTCGTTGGAATAGGTTCCAGGCCCTTTCGAGGCTATCCTATATTTTCTGTCTGTTTATCTTCACAATCTAAGTCCTTCTATCTAATATTTCCTGCTGCTCGCACTCGAGAAAACTCTGGGGAGCTGTGGGGTTGTTGGTAAATGCCTCGCAGGTGAAGCCCTATGTCCTCCAGGTAGCCTTCCCAGGTCTCTCCCCCTCCAGGTGGTAAGCATGGGTGGCAAGAGTGTTGGGTTCTGCCATGCTGGATTTAATTCTAGACCCATGTTTTACCTGTTCTGCACTCTTGACATCTCATTTCACTTTTTCCCAGTGAACGAGGGGCAGAGTGATTGTGATCCCCTACACCACCACTGTGCAGAGAGCACCTGCACTTTGTGGGTGGGAGGAACCTGACACAGGTTACCCGGGTCAGAAGAGCCCAGAAACAAGCCTGCCTCATCTTTCCAGACCCCTCAAATCGGGCGCTCTGGAAGTTTCCTCCCGATGCCCGGGCACGTCCGCTCTGACTCCGGTGGCTTTATTTCTAGCTCGAGAGCATCAGGGACAAAGCTGGCCCTCTTAGTTGCAACACTGTTAATAAATTATGGGGAACCGGGGACATTTTAATACAAAACCGAGAACCGCGAGCACAAAGCAGCTTGGGGAGAGCGCCCCTCCTATTCCCCTGGTGCTCGGAGCTGAGAGGCCTCCTCGGGGGATTTATATCAAGTGGAATATTTAAGGGTAAGGAGCAGAGGTCCTTTTGGCGCTCTCTGTTCAGGGACGTCACCTCGCGCTGTCTTGAACGAGGATGAGTGACATGAGAGGCTGAGCACAGAGAAGTGGGAGAATCTGCCAAGAATCGTCAATTATGCAAAAAAAAAAAAAAATTTGCTTGTCCAAAAGAGTGATGTGTCTGGCTTTCTTCCCCAGATGGAGTTCAGTATTCTGGCCCAGGCCTCCCCAGACTGAGATTTTTCTAGAGGTACCCGGTGGCGTATGGCTCTCCCATCTCATGTGTGATCATATGCTGGTTGTGCTGAGGGTGACCTTCCTCCTGCTTTAGCAGAGGCAGCTTTTGGATGTGTGCTGTGTTATTCCAGGCTACAGGTCGTTCCCAGCACCGTACCCGGGAGAGATCTCTGTAGCGTGAATGTAGCAGCCTCCGCCTGCCGCCTGCTGTGGGCTATCGGGCAGCAACACCATGGGAGGGGCACTTAAACGTGGTGATCTATTGTGTACCCTAATAAACTTGCCTGAGGATCAGAGGACAGAGCCGGACACTAGATTAGACACAGAGGTCAGGCAGTGGTGGCACACACCCTTAATCCTATCACTCGGGAGGCAGAGATCCATCTGGATCTCTGTGAGTTCAAGGCCACACCAGAAACAGAGCCAGACAGTGGTGGCACAAACCTTTAATCTCAGTACTGGGAAGCACACACGCCTTTAAAACCAGAAAGTGACAGCTGAGCAGAGAAAGATATATAAGGCGCGAGGAGACAGGAACTAAAGCAGTTCAGCTGAGACCCCTTCGTGTGAAGACTCAGAGGATTTTAGTCAGAGGATCTGTGGAGTGGGTGAGGTAAGAGGTGGTGGCTGTGGCTTGCTCTGCTTCTCTGATCTTTCAGCTTTTACCCCAGTATCTGCTACTCAGTTTTTTTTGTTTTTTTAATTAAAAGACCATCTAAGATTCGAACAACACTTCAAACCTTGCTTGTCTGCTAATAGTTCTGGTCTGGACTGGGCTTGGCTGGTCCTCTGTGGTTTTACTCAGGCAAGCTGATGTGTTCATTAGCCCTGGCTTCTTCAGGGTGGCCTCACTCAGGGGTTCTGTGGCTGATTAGCTACTGGCAGGAGTTAACAGAAGTCACTGGGCTCAAGGCCCTGTGCTCTTCCGTGGGCTAGCCTAGGCTTTCCTGCCTGAGGATCGGTGAGATTCTAGAAGAAAAACCTGAAAAGAATTCAGGTCTTTGAGGAGTAGGCTCATGACATCACTCTTAACACATTCTGCTCTTGGGTGGGCAGCCCAGACTGGCGGGGTGAGAGACAGTTCCAATGCAATGTGTGATGTGCAGGGTCCATGCAGGTGCAAGGTGAGTTTGCAATGTGTCTATCACAATAGATGAGTAAAAGTAATTAGTCCTCCTCTGGGAGCTGGTATGGGAGGGGACTGAGGAGAATTCATATCCTGAGGGGGAAATGGATGATTTATGAGGGCTGAGGGTGGGGCTCAGCGATAGAGCATGTGCTTAGCATGTTTAAGGCTCTGGAGCCATCTATAGCACCCCAAACACAACTTGATAAAACAGATAGCTGTCTGGGGGTGCCCAGACACCCAGCACTTCCGTGTGGGGGGGGAGTAAGTGGGCTTCCTGAAGGCCACTTCTGACCCACACCTTGATATTGGGATGGGTTGCACATGATAAAGGAAGTGCTAAATCAGCCGGGGCTGCAGAGAAGGACACAGCAAGATTCAGAGGTGGGGGAGGAGGCAGATGTCAGTCGTGACAGCTGAAGCTGATGCCAGGTGACCCAAAGGCAGGACCTGGGTTTGGGGGCAGGCGGTAGAACGCTGCGACTCCTGCAACTCGGTATTTGTGAAACTGTCACGGCTCTCTCAGGTCACTTATATGTTCTCTGTCTTCGCACCCTCGGGCCACCAGGCACCCCCATGATGGCAAGTCCCGTCAGGGCCGCTTCGGCATCCTTTCAGTTTTTAGTTCCTTAGACTCTGTGGCTTGCCGGCCATGACGGATGTATAGACTGTTTTTGTAGAACCAGAGGCGGGTCAGCTTGCTTCGGACACTGAGCAATCCACAGCACGGTAGGGTGTTATACGTAGGCAGTCCCTGACCCTGTGTCCTGAGCACCTGCCCTGGGGTTAGGCAGGACCCTAGGTGGGTGCTAGTGGCTGGAGTGACTTTACAATGACACCTGTAGATGGTGTTGAGATCTTCCACCTGGGTTCTGGCAGCCATGTAGAGGGGTACAGCCCACCCCTACACATTCCCACCAGCTAGGCCTTCAAAACCACCACAAGGGAAATGGCCTGTAAACAGAGCCCTGGGGACTAAAGTGGTCAGGATGTCCAGCTGGGGTCCAGGGCGCCAACACCTCACCCTGCTCTCCCCTGGGTAGAAGGACTGCCATCAAGCTGCTCCCCCAAACTCCTAGTCCAGCCCTGGTTAAAATGTGGTCCCTTTTATTTGTGTAATGGAGACGAAGTTCCCGGGTCTTCCGGGGGCATCAATCCAGAGATTTATTAAGCAATTTAAAATACTATTGTCTCTCACTTCAGGGTGAGATTGAGGGGTGTTGTTGCAGGAGTCAAGGCGGAGCGGCAGCCTCGGAGCCGGGAGGGGTCTGTACCTGGGACTCAATAGATATTCATGAACGTTCCCGTATTTAGTGCGGGAAATAACTTAATACCGACAGTGCGATGGAATAATAGCCATTTCCTGGCTGACTTGCAGGCCTCAGAAAATGAGATTGCGGCGGCTTCATTTTTCTTGTCTTTTCCCGGGTGCGCTCGCTGCCAGCGCGGGCCGTGGATTCTCTCTGCATTTCCAATGAGCTGGGCTGCAGCCCCCACCTGCTGCCACCATCCCAGGCCACACAGCTCATTGTTAGCCCTCGCCTGCTGTGACCTTGGCCCTGTCTCCCTTGCATGGCACCCTACATACACCCTGTTTCCTGGACCATGTCAAGACTGGAGGGGCTTAGCAGGCTACACATCTGCTATGTTTCAATGTTCATTCTTTCATTAAGTCATCCCCTCATTTATTCATTCATTAAGTCATCCCCTCATTTATTCATTCACCCATCACTTATTTTTTCTTTGTCATTCATTCATTCATTCACTTATCATTTGTTCACACACTCAGTCCCTCATGCACTCACTCACTCATTCATTCATTCATTCACTTATCATTTGTTCACACACTCAGTCCCTCATGCACTCACTCATTCATTCATCCACTTGTTCACTTATTTGACAGTTCACCACACGTCTTGCTGCCAGGCACTGGAAGCTGAGACAGGGCACAGACACGGTGCAATGTATCTCAAGTGGCTCTCACAAGTAGGGATGGTTCGGGACTGGGCCCTCTTGAGTACTTCTCAAGCGGACGCCACCACAGGCACCATGGGCTCCTCTCCTCCTTTGGGTTCCGTGGGTGAGAACGTGGAGGTCTGTTGTGTGAACTCACCCCCCCCCCCCCCACACATCTGGGATCGCAGGGGTGGCCTGCCTCACACTCCTGCAGGATGTCCACCATCCACCGAGGCTGGAGTGCAGAAGGGAGAAAGCACAGGCTTGTGAAATGGCCTCATGCTGACCCGAGAGATGCTGTTCTGGAAGGTGGGGATGGCTTGGAGCAGGGGTGTGTAGGGAAGGGTACTGAGAAAGAGGAGGGGACCCTGGGGGACTGGATTTAACCTGTGGGCAGAGGGAGCTGATGAATTTTAGCCAGGGATGTGAATTTGTTCGGGACATATCCCTTAGCCCACCAGACCATCTCGTCCTTCCCAGCTCTGTCCTGAGGCAGCCCTGCCCAGGACCACAGCCGCAGCGTCTCATGCTCATTGGCTGGAGCTCAGCTAGTAAGGTGAGATTGTGGGAGAGGGAAAGAACATGACGGAAGGTCATCAAGGTGGGCTGCTCCCACCCCATAGTGTCCTTCCGGGTCAGGGAGACCTTTACCCTCCTTCCACAGCGGGGGTGGAGGCAGCCGAGCAGCTACTGCAGGCTGCAGGGTTTCCTCCTAGTCTTCATCCTGAGAGCCTGGTAAACCTTTCAGTATGCAGCTCTAATGATGCATGCCGTCCTTTGGGGCTACTTCTCGGGTCAGAGACCCTCAAAATCCAGGTGTGCTCAGCTCTGTGCTGCCTTTGGAGGCTTGCGGGGGGGTGGGGGGGTCAGGATCCGTCTCTTGGCTTCTCCCAGCTTCTAGGAGCTTTGTACATTCCTTGGCTTGTAGCCCCTTCCTTATTGATTGAGCAGTTGGTGTATTGCGTGCCCGGTTGAAACCAGGGCCTCCCAATGCCAGGCAAGTGTTCACTGCTGATCAGTGCCCCGGCTTTCTCACGGAACCTTTCGTGCTGGCGCATGGCCTCTTCTGATGCCTTCCATCTCCTCTCTCACCTGACCCGTGCCATGCCCTGACAAAGGCCCTCAGTGTTCTCTGCCTCCACCTGGTAAAGCAGCATCACTCCCACCTTGCCATCCTCAGCTGCATGGTCACAGCCTCTTTGCCATTCGAGCAGGAGCGGCAATAGGCTCTGGGAACCTGGCTGTGGCAGGCTGTTTCAGCCAGGAAGTTTGGGGCCTCGATAGGCTCAACTGGGCTCTGATTGGCTGAGTGCACATACGCAAATGAGGCACACAATAAAGACCAATCAGGAGAGGGCTCTCCAACCTGGGACAGGAAAGCAAAAGCCCATCAAAATCTGACTGTCCTTGACCAGGGCCTGGGCCTCATCCCACAGCAAGGCTGCAGCAGCCCTCGGGCGTGGGGGCTAAGGGATGGGAAAGCGGGCGGATTCCTCTTTGTAGCTCTGACTGCTGCTCCGTGTTGTGTAACAGTTTCTTCTGAGATTGAAACATTCCGTCCTGCATGAAGTTCCTCAAGCAGGAAAGTAACAAACTCAACCTCGCTCCAGGAAGTCCCTGAAACTGACCAGATTCACTAGGCCCCTCCCTGCCAGAGTAAGCAAGAAAAGCTGAGAGTTCCTCTCAGAAGAGCCGAGCCAAGCTGCAAGGATGACTCTTGAGACCAGACCAGCTGCCTGGAAGAAACAGAGACGGTTTCAGAAACCACCCAACTGCCTCGAAGAGGTTTAGACCACCCGAGGCACCTGGAAAGGACACTCTCTGACCCGCTGAGCTGCCTGCGGGCTGTGCAGTGTGCTCCGGTTCCCAGCGTTGTGAGCTGTCATCCGTGCTGGGGTGAGCTTGTGCCATGCGGCTGTCTTGGAGTCATTTCTGCTCCTGTATGTGACCCCTCACCCATATTCCTGTAAGTCACCCCAGTAAAACTCATGGTTCACCGGGGTGGGCTTTGATGGTACCCAGACTCTGGTCTGGTGAGTAGGTGTGTGGATGTGGAGAGCAGCATGCTGCACTGTGGTTTTCGCTCTCCCAGTCTACGGCAGTCTATAGCTGGGAAGTTTGGGTCATGACAGGGGACATCATGGCTGGGGATGTCCCATCTGCCCAGAGAGGCTCTGGCCACAGTCAGGGCATTCCTTTTTGGAGGGAGTACACATGCCTCCCAGAGGGCAGATAGCAGGTAGGTACAGGTGTGGGAGCCAGATTGGCCTGTAGGCAAGTCTGTAGAGCACTTTCTTGATTAATGATGGATGTGGGAGGGCCCAGCTCACTGTGGGCAGTGCCACCCTCCCCGCCCCCCGGCAGACGGTCCTCCATTGTGTAAGAAAGCAGGCTGGGCAAGTCATGGGCAGCAAGTGCCTCCTCTCCAGGAAGTCTCCCCAGATACCTAACTCTGGACGGTCCTGTTTGTCCCCTCCCACTGAAGGGCAAGGATAGTTGGGAATGGTTGGCATCTCGCTGGAGCCCTTGGCCATACCCATATCTCTTCACTGCCTTATCACACAGCAGAGCAGGCTGGCGATACATGTTGGGTGACTCTGGGATTGGTGCTATGGTCCCCTCCTCAGACAGCCACCTTGGATCCCTTTAGGAATTGCTGGAGGAACTCATGCTGTGGAAGGGGGAGGAGGCTGGGTCAGGCTCAGCAGCAGCTGCAGGAGCTTCCAGGGGATTGCCTGCACCTCGAATGGCTTTCCCCTCCTTCCTCCCAGCTCCTGGAAAAGGCCAGGACCAGGGGAAAGGCAGCCAGGAGGTTGCTGCACAGCCTGGGAAGTCGTGGCACCTGCTCCAGCAGCCAGGAGCCGGGAAGTCTCTGAGCGCCAGATCTTCCCGCCACGCTGTTTTGGAGGAGAATTTGGCCCGCTTTCCTCCTGCTGGGGACTCACAAAATCTGATTTGAAATCCACTCAAGTGTACATTAACTGACTTCCTCTTGGCTCAGGCTGAGGGGCCTATAATTAGAGCAGCCACCATGCCACTTAGTGGGTTTCATTCACACAAGCGGAAAGTGCACTTGCAGAGAGAGAGATGAAGAAGCAAACTTGGGAGGGTTGCCACGTGCCGGGGCGATGCGCAGCCTGGCTGCCTTTCTGTGTGCAGATCTCAGCTGGCGAACTCGGGTGGGGCCGCCACCTCCAAGAGTCCGTAAGCACCCTGAGCTCGGAACATACCAGGCCCTCATTCGAAGCCCCATTCCACCATAGGGGAGAGCACAGTGACTGAGTCTGCCTCTGCACCTGGGAACGTGGGTGCTGTCAGTCATTAGACTTCCACGGCTGTTAGCGCCACCGTTAAAGCCACGAAACAAGGTGTTTCGTGTTTATTGAGCACTTACCGTGTTCCAGGCTGAGTTCCCACACTTTACATGAATTATTGGTTTGGTGACAATGTCAAGTGCTTACTGATGTTAATACCTCCTTCATACATTTAGGGAAACTGAGTCACGGGAAGTCATGTTACTTACACATGACGGCACAGGAAATAGTTTCCTCCTCCTCCTCCTCCTCCTCCTCCTTCTTCTTCTTCTTCTTCTTCTCTCTCTCTCTCTCTCTCTCTCTCTCTCTCTCTCTCTCTCTCTCTCTCTCTCTGTCCTTATCTGTTCCACAGCCTTTCTGCCCTTCTCCCAGATTCCGACCCAGTGTCTACCTGGCTCACACTACTTCCTAGTGTTGGCACTGGGGACCAGCCCCTTTCTCCCCTTGGCTGGTGCACACGGGGGCACCGCTGGCTCACCGTGTAACCGAAGTGCCAGACCAGTGGGCGTCGGTCTTTGCTGAACGATGGGATGGTTGCCCTTGATCCTTGGGCCGGAGGGGAGCCCAGGCTCAGGGATCACACTTGTCAGCCTCTGCTGCGGTAGGAATCTGTCCCGATGTCTTCATGTTTGAAGATGCTGCCTGTGGTCTACCAGTTCACAGCTGGGTGAAATCTTCCCGCCTCCCCTGGAAGGGACGAGGCTTCCTCCCCTTCTCTGGCTTTTCCAGGCTCCAGGCCACCTAAGATGTAAGGTGACATCAGGCAGTGCCTTAGCATCAGGGTGGACTGCTGGGGTTGTAGATGGAGAAAGAGAGTGGACATAAGGCCAGGAGGGAACCGGGATCCGGCAGGGTCTCCATTCTTACCCGTTTCTTAGAGGTGTGTTACATGTGGGATTGGATGGTGCTGGAGGCTGAACTGGTTGGTCCTTTCATATCCCAAAGTCACAACCCCGGGTCTCTCGTTGTGACCTCAAGTGGAGATAGGGCCCCTGAGCTGTCACTAGTTAGGGTTACTAGCTCCTTACATGAGGGGGGTTGATTAGATGCTTGCATGCACATGGAGAATCTTCGGGGGTACTGGCTTTTGGTGCCAAACACCCCAGGAGCTATTACATCATAGCAGGTCCCTCCTGCTCTGTGTCCCCAGAGAGAGCCTAGCCATGTGACATCTTTTATTCTTTAATTTTTAAAATTACATTTATCCTCTATGTATGTGTGCATGTATGTGTATGTATGCTTGTATGTGTGTTAATGTGTGTGCGTGCACACACACACACACACACACACACACACACACACACACCCACACCCACGTAGATTTCAGAGATCAACTTGCAAGACTAGGCTCTCCCCCTTTTCTACACAGGGCCCAGGGATTGAACTCAGTTTCTCAGCAACTCCCTTTACCTGCTAAGCCACCTCGTTGGCCTCACTATGATGTCTTAACTCAGGCTTCTTCCCTCAGCAGCATGAGGTGGTTCGTTTCTGCCTGAGACCGTGGTACATGTCACAGCAGGCCCAGGGATGTGACCTCAGGGAGATGGCTGCTTCACAGGCAGGACACAGAGGTGGGAAACCGGTGCTGACCTTAAAGCTGAGAGTGGAGCGTGTGTGCGCTGGGGCTCAGGGGACGGACCTCGGTCTCTTATTTCTGCACAGCACTGGCTATACTTCTGGCTCCTCTGCCATCAGAAGTCACAGCAGCTGCTGTAGTTTGGATGTGGTCTGTCCACAAGGCTCACACATGGAGGCTTTCAAGAGGTCTGCTTGTAGGTGACTGTCATGAATGCCCTGGGAAGGGACCAGTGCTGGCCCTGGGGAGTGGGTTGGGGCTCACAGGAATGGATTCCTTCCTAAGAGTGAGCCTGGCTGCTTCTTCCTCACCCCCTCCCCCTCCTCTGTCTCTGTCTCTCTGTCCCTCTCTGTCCCTCTGTCTCTGTCTCTCTCTGTCTCTGTCTCTCTCTCTCTCTCTCTCTCTCTCTCGTGTGTGTGTGTGTGTGTGTGTGTGTGTGTGTGTGTGTGTGTGTGTGACATAGGACACCATCTGCTATTCTGGGATCATAGCCAGGCACATGTGATGCCATCTGCCATGTTATGATGCCGCCAGAACCCAGCACTGTTCAGCCTGGACTTCCCAGCCACCAGCACCGGGCGTTGCCCAGTGTCAGGCATTTGGTTACAGTGACTCAGTAGAGTAAGAAGACACCATTCCTCAGCACTGCTGTGAGATCAAGCAGTGTCCCTCATGCAGACGCATCGGGTCTGCCACATAGCGCACAGCCGGCTTCCTCGTGAGGCTTTGGTGACCCTGGGCAAGCCTCCAGCCTCGGTTTCCCACTCTGTAAAAGTCCTACTAACTCTAAACACATTGCTTCTCTTCTAAACATTTAATAAGGCCTAAAAACATGTGTTTCCACAACAGTGAGATAAATAACCATTAAAGCGCATGCTCCAGTGGTGAGTAACTCATCGTCTCCTACGACACTCTTTCCATAGAGGATGGGGATGTCGCACAGTCTTCACTGATGGGAGCCTTCCAAAGCCGGTTTGTGTGCGGGCTTCCAAATGAGAGCCCTGAGGTTGAGAGGCCACAGAGAGAGCAGACACCAGCTTTCCGGTGCCCCTGCCCTGTCCATGCCCTGCCACCATGGATGGGCTTCCCTCTCTCTGTCTGTGCACTTCCTCCCGAGGACCCGGGTGTCTGGGAAGCAGAGGGCTGGGAACAAGCGGGCATGTTGTGGTTCATTTCTGGAATATCCGGAGGAATCTCCAGAGGCCCTGTGGTGCAGGCTTGGTGCTGGTCTTGGTGCTGTTGGAAGGCAGTGGGACCTTTGAGAGCTGAGACGTAGTAGACGGTCTCTGCTGCCATTCTGCTCATTTTCATGGCTGCCATGAGGTGGACAGCTTGATTTTGCTTCACCCCACTATGTGCTACCCCAGGCCCATAAGCAGCAGAGCCCCCCGGGTGGGAACCCCAAGCAGTCTTTTCTTTTTCTAAACGGACGACACCCACACTGTCGAGATGGACGGTGGCTAATGATTACAAGAGGGCTTGGTCCATGGTAGTAGCCTCCTTCCTGGTCTCTCTTTCCCCACACTGGGTCCCAAAACACAACTCGGCTGTCACCACTCCCTGCTCCTAACCTTCTGAAGCTCCATGGCGTACAGAGAGGACCCCATAGGCCCTTGCCTGCTAATGAAGCCACATGGTCTAATGCTAGCTCTTCTTCCAACCCTGTCTCAGGCCCTTCTTTCCCATTGGCCTCATCTACACTCGGGCCTCTTCATGCCTTCAGACTGTCCTCGAGTCTTACCCCAGAGACTCCCTCTGCATGTCCTTCTGCCAGGGTACCACACGGCTCCGTATCTCATCCACCAGGCCTTCACTCCACGCTGGTCTACACCCAGAACCTCCTGTGTACATCCGAGTGGCCAGTCTGCACCCACACGTGGCCTGTCTCACAGAATCGGACCATTGCCACCATCGTGCATGGCTCCCAGACGTTTAAGGTGGTGTTTACATCTCAGCTCTCGGGTGGATGTCTATCCTGCTCAGAGGCCTAAGAGCTTTGGGGACAAGACTGCAGCCAGCCTGCTGCTGTTTCCAGTCAGATCCTATGTGACTAGAGCTGCGGCACCATTGGCTACAGGGAAACCTCATCTCTGCTGGGTACGGCTTTCCAAATATGACCAGTTGGGGGAAGAGGGCCCACACGCCTGTAAGGAGCCCCATGACTGTGCTCTGTAAGGGAGCCCAGTGACTGCATTGGTTTTCCAGAGTGAATCTCAGTGGATCTGAGTCTATGTTTGTCACTGGGACGTTAGATGAATGGAGGGGTGGAAGTTGTTCATGTCCTCCACTCAGCAACAAGCTAATGTTGCAGATTTTAGATTTGTTTTACAAAGAAAATTCTGTGCTTGTGTACGTAGGTGTATGTATGCGCGTGTGCGTGCGTGTGCGTGCGTGCGTGCGTGTGTGTGTGTGTATGTATACCTGGGTGTATGTTTGTGTATGTATAGATGCAAGTGTGTATGCACATATATATGTGTGTACTTATATATGTGAATGTGTATATATGCATGTATATGTGTATGTGTATGCATGTTTTGTGTAAGTGCACATGTGTGCCCATTTACACTGGGCCAGAGGTCAACCTTGTGTTCTTCAGGGTCATCCATCTTGTTTTTCGAGGGACGGTCTCTGGTTGGCCTGGGGATAGCTGATGAGGCCAGGCTGCCTGGGCTGTTAGTCCCAGAGATCCTCCTGGCTCCATCTCCCAAGCCTGGGGGTTCTGATGTGTGCACCATGCCTGGCTGTTTCATCAGGGTTCTGGGGACCGAACTCAGGTCTTGATGCTTGCATGGTGAGTGCTGAGCCGCCTCCCACATCCTCCTTGAGTGTTTTTAATCAACACATGATAACTGTCCGTGCTGGTGGGGTGTGGTGTGATGGTGTGGTATGCCGTGTGGCAATCACACATCTGTCACCACTCACATTATCATTCCTGGGTTGGGGGCATTTAAGACCTCTCCCAGCTCATTGGCCTTCTTGGACGGCTGACGTGTGAACATGTGAATTCGGGGTGGTCGTCAGAGAAGTGGGACATGATTCCAACTCCAGGCACCTCCTGGTGTGTTGGGGTTTGGTCTTTAAAAGAAGCAACTGAAGAAACAAATGATCAACCTGAGGAGGAGCAGTGTGTGAGGGGCATCAGGCCACCTAGGAAGCCAGGGACTGCGTCCTCCACTGTCCCGTCTCCAGAGCCCAGCAATCTCCTGTGCACACAGTTCCACTGACTGTGCACCCGGTGACTGTCTAGAGAAAGAACAAGTGTGACAAAACACAGTTTTGGGGGATTTGGATCTTGTTCAGCTAAAATAAACATGTTCCGGGCAAAGCTGACAGCTTGGGGGATGGAGGATTGTCTTCAAAGGGACTCTCCAAGTTCCTTCCAGCTCCGAGACTTAATACCCCAAGGGGTTTTTCTTTAACTGGGTTGAACCAGCTACAGCCGGGTGGTTTTCCCCTTTTCTTATCAGGAGTGTTAAGGTTTAAATATGAACTATTCCCCCACAGGCTCAAGTTTTGAACTCAGGTCCCTGGATCCTGGCACCATTTTGAAGGTGGTGGGAACTTTAGGAGGTGGGACCTGGCTGGTCACCAGGGATGAGCCTGGCTGGGTCTGGTCCTATGTTCTCTGCTTTCCATCTGTATGAGGCATCATCCCATTCTCCCGAGGCCACCCTGCCTTCCCCACCGTGGGGGACTGGGAGTGCTCCGCACTGTGAGCTACCTCTGTCAGATGTTAATGTCTTGGGCACTGTTCTAGTGCTGTGCAGAGCCGCCGTGACCAAGTTAATGTACAAAAGAAAGCATTTCAGTGGGGGCTTGCTTACAGTTTCAGAGGGTTGATTCATGACCATCATGGCAGGGAGCATGACAGCAGGCAGGCAGGCAGGCATGGTGCTGGAGCAGTAGCTGAGGGCATATATCTGATCCATAATGGGAAGGGGAGGGAGGGAGGGAGAGAGAAAGAGAGAGAAAGAGACAAGAGAGAGAGAAACACAGAGAGAGAGACAGACAGACAGACAAGAGAGAGAGAGACAGAGAGAGACCGACAGATAGACAGACAGCCTTGTCTGTCTGGGCCTTTGAAACCTCAAATCCCACCCCCCAATAACACACCTCCTCCAACAAGGCCACACCTCCTAATCTTTCCCAACAGTCCATCAACTAGGGACCAAACATTCAACTCTATGAGCCCCAGGGGATCATTCTCATGTAAACTACCACAGGCATTTGGCTAACAGAGATGCCAAGCTAACTAATACAGGCATTCCAGCCAGGAGGGCTTCCTCCTCCTCCCTCTGAGTCTTCCAGCCTGAGTCCTGGGCGAGTCCCACCGGAGATGTCCTGGCTCTTGGAGGCCTGTCTCCCACAGCTATCAGCTTACTCACAATAAGCACTCTTACTAAAAGCTGGAATTTAGTCTCTGTGTGGACCGAAACTTGGCATTGCCTGCATTCCAGAAAGAGAAAGAGAAGAGACGTTGGCACAGGCTTTTGGGGAGAAGCTGCTGTCCAGAAATCTTCAGAGAACCACTTCAGAGGGCCTGGAGGAAGTCTTGATGTGTGCCCCAACTCCAGTCAATGTGGCTAAACAGGGAAAATTGTGTATTCAAATGAGCCCCAAGGGGAGATTTGATGTGGGTCATTTGGACTGACATGGCCAGGATTTCTAGTTTCAAGCCCACCCGATGGTTTTTTTTTTTTTTCTTTCCCTGAGACAAGGTTTCTCTGTGTAGTCCTGACTGTCCTGGAACTCACTCTGTAGACCAGGATGGCCATGAATATGAGACCCACCTGCCTCTGCCTCCCAAGTTCTGAGATTAAAGGCACTCAAAACCATTGCCTGATGGGTTTTCTAAAAAGATGGGTCTTATGTAATCCAGGCTAGCCTTAAACTTGCTATGTGGCTGAGGGTGACCTTGAACTTTGGGTCCTTCTGTATCTACCTTCCCAGTGAAGGTGTCACAGGTCGAGACTACCATGCCTAGTTTGTGTTGGTGCTGGCAATGGATCTCAGGGCTTCGTGCATGCTACACACCAGGCCACACTCTGCTCCCAGATGATTTTGAATGTGCTGTTTCTTATCCTTGCTTCTACATTTCAGATGGAGACAGTTTGGCTTCGTTTGCTGTGTGGGAGTGAGTGATAGAGCAGGGAATTCGGGGCTGGGTGGCCAGCATCGCCTCAGCTTGAGGATGAATTTCCTATTCTGAGGCGCTCACACCATGAGTGTTTGCTGTGGGCTCACTAACAGACATTCAGCCAGCCCTTCCAACCCTTGCAAAGAAAACATGGCTGCAGCATCTCAGAGTGGTGGTCTCTGGACTCCCTCCTGTGGAATGGAGGTTCCTGAATGGCCACGTGGGAAAGACATTTCTCTTCAGCACACGGCCTGAGAACATGGGCGCCGGACTTAAACTCAGCTCTTGTGCACTTCCTAGCTGGGGAAGGCAGGAGTGGCCGCCATGTAGACTGACTGGGGAGAGGGCAGTGTGGCTGCTCAGAGTTGGTAAGCCTGGCACAGCGGCTGTGCTCTTCACCTAAGTCCCGGACAAGAGAACTCCAGCGCGGGCATTTGGCCTTCACGACGCTGCTGCAGGATGTGGGTGGGACGTGTGTGCTGGGATGCTTTAGATGGCCAGAGGAAAACAACTGTCTTTCTTGCTAACTGTAGTTCTGGGAAGACCGTGTCAAAAGAGTGTTCTTCCTCCACAGTATTTCTGGACTCTCCATATTCAGGACCACGGACAGAGACACCCTCCGTCCCAGCCTGCTCTGGGCTGCTGGTTTTGGGTCTCAAGTCTCTCTCATGTCTGAGGAGTGGAATGGCCCTGCTTTCTAATGAGGCCCGAGAGAGGCATTGTTGCCCTCATCAAGAACCCCTGCGTGCTCCAGCCTAGGTTCTACCCTCACCCAGTTCTGAGTCATAGGTAGGTAATGAGACCGGAAAAAAACAAAGGGAGTGTCATTCATAAAGCTGCAGACCACAGTAGGCTATGAGCTCTGTGATTCAGCTCTGTGCCTGAGACACCTAATTACTGGTCAGTCGGCCCTGGGCGATCACCCTGCAGACTGGGAAGAGGTGCCAGGTGACACCCCCGTGGAACCGTTAAGAGAGATGCCTCCATCCACGGCTTCCCCTCAGAGCACTCTCAGTGAATTACAGGGGCAAGTGTTGAACAAATTAATTAATCAGTGTAGCAGAGAGCTAATGGTGCAGAGGGGGAGGTCCTTCCCAGGCCAGGATATCAGGTCACAGCTCCCATCCTGCCCTGTTCAAACCTGGCTACTCCGAAATCCACATTCACGTGTTGTCTGAAGCTCACATCCCGTAGCCATGCCCCTGATGTCCCATCTTCCAGCTGGGATGGTCTGAACAGTGTTCAAGGACAGAGTATTGAGTTCCTGTCCAGCCACTGCTGAGCCCTGTTGTCGGCAGGGTGCCCCTCCCCCAGCCCCAGCCCCCTCTCGGTACAGCTTCCACCAGACTCTTGTATCATAGCCAAGAAAATGAACCAGTTTCCTGTGGATCAGGGTGAGTTAAGATTCCAACCATAAGAAGAATCAGATTTTAAAAATGAAGAATGAAGTTGGGCAGAAGGAAAATGGACCCTCCCCGCCCCACACACACTCAGAATATTAGAGGGTGGATGCTTAGGGACCATCCAGTTCGGCTCAGCTCACTATCATCACTGTTTGAGACAAGGTCATATGTAGTCCAGGCTGGCCTGGAGCTTTCTATGTAGCTAAGAATGACTTTGAACTCCAGGTCCTCTACCTCCTGAGTGCTGGGATTTCAGAAATGCACTATCATGTTTTGTTTTATGCAGGGCTGGGGGGAAGGACCCAGGACTCATGCATGCCAAGCAAGCATTGACCAACTGAGTCACATTCCCAACTCTTAACCTTTTAATGACGGAGGCCTGAAGTTCAAAGAGGGGCTTGTATTCACCCAGAGGCACCCAACACAGGACTTACACCATTGGGTCTTGTACCTGGATTCCCCAACTGCTTTTCCAGAGAGCAGTTTCTCCCTTCATGCCATATGCCCTGAGTTTAAAGGACCCTTAAAATTCCCCCAAAGGAAGGCAGTAGATTTATGGGTTAATAAACATTTCCAAAGAGCTGCTGAAAAACAGACTCAGGTAGATAGGAATTATTTATTCAAATTAACTATAAATTAAGATCAACCTAATTTAGCTCTATTAAAATGGAGCAGATCATCTCCCATTCAGAGGGATTTGTACTAGATGCAAATGGGGCAAGTTTCTAAACTTTAACGTAGGTTTTCATCTGCGCGGTTAACCGCCGCAGGATGGCCCCTGTTTTAAAACCGGGAGCAGAAGGAACAGTAATTAGTTATGTAAATAACATGGCATTCTTGTTTATAATTAGTTCAAGAATAAAATAAAATTCACGCATGTCACAGGACTAATTTTCGTATGCAAATGAAGGATCAAAATTATAAGCGGTAATAATGTGGTTTGGGAGAAGCGACACTCTCAATTTATTAGCAGGGTGCAGGTTCCAGCTGATGATGGCTGACGTGGAGGTATTTGAAAGGTGCCAGGCCTGGAAAATCCTTACCCAGAAAGACTAGAAAAACCTACCTGTTCTATACCGCGGACAGCCGCAAAGGGAAGCTGGGCTTTCCCGTGGCAGGAGAAGGATTAACCTGGACTAGAGAACCCAGGGAAACAGATGGGGGACCCCAGACTAGAGGAGGGCCAGGGAGATGGGGACCCAAGACTAGGAGGGCCCAGGAGATGGGGGACCTTAGACTAAAGGAGGCCCTGGGGAAACAGAGGGACTAGACTTTGCCCTCTGTGAGCCAACATCCACAACGTACATGACCTTGACTGGGTAAACCATACCCCATTTCTCAGCCTCCATCCCTTTAGTATAGAAGTTCCTCCCCGGGTTTTGAACCCTGTTTCTGTGGCTTGTTAGCTGTAGATTTTTCTCCTTACCCCTCTGCTTTTTCTCCTCACCCTTCCCTCCTCTTTGAAGGGTCAATGATGTCCTCTGTGTGAAGATTGCTGAGTTGCTTCGCAGCAGGAGGGAAGCAGTACCAGCTCATGTCTGTGTACTGTGCCGTGGCCTCAGAGCAGCCTTGAGTCACTCTGGGAAATGATTCCAAGTGGTGGTACTGCTCCATGAGCAGTGCATAGAGAGGAGGTGTGTGGGTTAGAGGTCAATGTGCAGGCTCCCCGGGATGCTGTGAGATCAAATGCAGCTAAATGTATAAAGCAGTGGTTCTCAACCTTCCTGATGCTGTGGTGACCCCCACCATAAAATTAGTTTCATTGCTACTTCAGAACTGCGATTTTGCTACTGCTACGAATCATAATGTAAATACGTGTGTTTTCCAATGGTCTTAGGTGACCCCTGTGAGAAGGTTACTCGACCCTCAAAGGAGTTGTGACCCACGAGTTGACAACCGATGGTATAAAGCAGTCTGTGCTGCCTGGAAAGTCGAAAGAACCCTTTAAAAGGCTGGAGTTACTGTTCTTAAAGAGAGACCCTGCCCCACAGCCCCCAAGGTTCTTTATTACGGGCCAAGGTTCCAGGATTCTTCCCAGAAGGATGAGGTTTTGATCCAGATAAGATATTTGTCGGGGCCAACTCTGTGGATGGGAAATTCCAGAGAGTGGCTGTGTCTGTCCCCTAGTTCTTCACTGATCCTTGGAAGGAGGCTTCTAGGTCCAGCCTCCTTGGACTGAAGAGAAGGTGTGTGCTCTCCCTAAGCTGTCTGTGCCTCCTCCTGGGCCACCCTCACCTGGGACACCTCCAGCTGTTACACTCAGTGCCCTTGTGGGCTTCCAGATAGGACTGTGGGCAGCAGTCAGGCTCCATTGCTCCGGGAATCAGTGGGCTGAATGGCTTTTGGGCTCTCAGCTGGGAAGCCGTGTCCTAGGCTAGATCCTGAAATATAAACCAGAGCTTATAAGAGAGAAGAGGATGGAAGGGTGTTGGAACTGGAGGGAACAGTAAATGCCAAGTGACCCAAGTGTGAGAATGAATGCCATCAGTCTTGTTTGATACTTGGAGAGATTGATATGGGTACCGGGGACATAGACAGACAGACAGACATCTCAGAATAACACACTTTTATCATTCGTAATGACAGAAGCAGTAGCTACATTGACTCCCACAGCAGTAAGCAGCGAGTACCTCCCCGGACACTGTGCCTGGGTGAGCTGGCCCTGGGTCCTGGATGACTTCCTGTCCCACAGGGTGTGAGGACTGGTGGGCAGCTGCTGAGATGTGTTCTGCTGAGCTCAGGGATGCTCAACGTGGCCATGTGTGGGAGAAGTCTAGCAAAGGTCACTCTTCCTCTTCTACTCTTCCTTTTTTTTTTTTCTCTCGAGTCAGATGAGGCCGGGGAATGAAGGATTATCTATCTCTTCATGGCTTTCCAGATGGTGCTTTGCAGGCAGGGGCTGACTCCCCGGGTTTGTTTCTGAAGACCCTAGAAAACTCCCAGAGGAGCATCAGAATGGGGTGGATGAGGAGAGCCCCGGAAGCCGGCACTTTAGCGTGCCAGGTTTGAGGCAGTCAGGAAGGTACTCCAACATGATGCCGCACAGCAGGAGAGAAGGCCACCATGACTGCCGGTGGAACGGCCACGCGGAATGCTTCTGGTGGTGGAACGGCCACGCGGAATGCTGCTTTTGCCTTCTCACCACCACTTTTCAGATCCTGGCACCACTGTGGTCTCTGCAGGAAAGTCTTCAGAAACAAGCCCGGCCAGCCCCATCCTTCTAAAGAGTCTGAACAGTCATTCATCCCCCCCCTCCCCCCGGAGTCTGTCCACCCGGAGGCAGGATGCACCACTGAGCTGAGAGCAGGTTGTACTAATTTGGCAATAGGATGCACTCTCTCTGGTTCTGACTGTGCCAGAGACCACGACCCAACAGCGTCACCCAGCCCGTGTCCCTGGGCTCCCTTCTGTTCTCATCTGGCTGCTCAGGGCTGCTGTGCTCAGCTTTGCCTGAGCCTTATCTCTCAGTGGTTCCTTCCCATCATTCATCCCGGATCAGTTTCCTCCCCAAACATGCCTCTCTGACCCTCTCTGGCTGCCCCTTCCCCAATGCCTCTTAATCATCCTCTGAGCTCTTCAATACTTGTTGAACATCCCACCTCCATGGGGACAGAGTTCCATTTATTTCTTCCTCTCACATCCGGGGGGAGAGAGTCACAGAGTTGTGGTCTGGGCTGGGGCCAAGGCTCAGTGAGCCAACTGTTTGTCTTGTAAGCATGAGGGCCTGAGTTCGAGTCCCGGCACCCATAACAAGAAGCTTGGTGGGTGGCATGTACCTGTCACTGCAGTGCTGGAGGCTCCCTGTAGTTTACTGGTGGGCCAGACTAGCAAGTGAGTCCCAGACTAGTGAGAGACCCTGTCTCAAGGACAGCTGCATCACCAAAGCCCACCCCAGCCCGGGTGACAGCTCACAAAGCTGGGAACCTGGAGCGCACTGCACAGCCCGCAGGCGGCTCAACAGGTGAAGAGTGTCCTTTCCTGGTGCCTCAGTTGGTCTGAGCCTCTTCCAGGCAGCTCGGCTCCTCAGAGTGACTCTTAGCAGTCTTTATCACTTATATCCTCTTGGGGAGGGAGGGGCCTAGTGAATCTGCTCAGTTTCAGGGACTTCCTGGAGCTGTTTTGAAGTTGTTTCCTTCCTGAGCCTAAGGAGCTTCTCTGCAGGATGGAGTGTTTCACTGTAAACATGCTGAGTCTTAAGGGGCCTCCTTCCAAGATGGAGAGGTTGAGTCTGGGAAGAATTGCTACAGGCAGCATGGTGGGTCAGGATGCAGAGAAACCCCCCCCCCATCTCCACTTGCTTCACTTTTCCCCTCTTCCTCTTTTTCTGTCCAGACCTCCAGCCCATGGGATGGTGCCACCTGCATCCAAGGCAGGACTTCCTGCTTCAACTAGTTCTCTCCATGCATCCAGGGTGTGCCTCATAGTTCTCCTAGATGATAGTGCTGAGTAACCTTCTCGGTGAATTCTTAGAATATGGCTGTGATACGACCTATGTTCTCTATTTCTGGGAGAGGTGACAACTCACTCTCATGCACAAACACTCCCACCACACAGTGCTGTACTCACCAGAGGCCCAACATACACTGGAGCTTAGACTGTGAAACTCCAAATCTAGACAAACCCTTTCTCTTTATAAAGCTGGCAGCCTCGGGTATTTTGCGACAGCTGCTGTAAGAACTGTCTAACAGAACAACTAATAGACACACCTCCTAGGTTTTGAGAGTTTGCAGGAAAACACAACATGATGCTTCCACACACACACTGTCTTGTGGAAACTGTCTCCATAAGCCAAGAATGCCAAGTGCTGTCAAGAATGCAGAGGTCTGGGGCCACTTTGTATGGCTGGTTTGAGATTGGGTTGGTGCATCTGCTTGAGCACTCTGCGGCCTCCACAAATGCCAAATGCACTCACGTTCTGTGAGCAGTACGGCCACTTCCTGATACCAAGTCAATGAAACCACCCAGATGTTCACAAGGAGACTGGAAGTGAACATGGACAGTAGCCCGTGCCCCTCTGGGAGTAGAGCAGAAAAGTAAGATTCCCCTAAAGGCCGGTAAACATACACAGAAACATGTCTGAATTGCACAGACATAGTTTTGAGTAAAAGAAATTAAGACGTGAAGCGTGCATTGAGAATGGCCACATGCGTGAACCCCGAGGGTAGAACCTACCCCACAGGCTCCTGTCTGAACACCTAGTTCCCAGCAGGTGGCGCTATTTGGGATCTTAGGAAGTGGAGTCTTATTGGAGGAAGTGGGTTGCTGGGGGCGGGTCTTAGGGTTTGCAGCCCAGCCCAGCTTCCTGTCCTTTCCTGATCTTCCGAGGTGTGAAGGAGCAGGTGCCCCAGGCTCCTGCCATGATGGGCTGCATCTCCTCAAACCCGAGCTGGAAGCAACAGTTCTTCCCTTTAATTGCTTCTCTCAGGTGTTTTGGGATGACAAACAGGAAGTAACGGGAGCAGGGAGGTGGGGCGGGGCGGCGGACCCGCACTATCCCAGAGACAAGAGGCTCAGGGGTTGGAGAACACTGGGTGACCAAGCCAGGGCCTCCTGCTCAATGCTGGATCCCCATGCAGTCATCCGTATACACCATGCATACCTTTTTAAGTGGATGTTGTACCCTGATGGAATTTATTGGAAAATATTTGTGGGGTCCTGCTATGTTTAAGGTTGGCTTGACCCTGGATATGTAGAGACTCTGGAAAGAACCAGTTCTTGCTACGTACCTTCCCCACAGGAGTGAACTGCATGTCCCCCGGGTGGCCTCAGGAAGGAGCCCTCCTGCCTTTACCTGGAGACTGGCAGTTCTCTCCCTCTCTGCTCTCTGTGAGCCTCTGCATTTCCTCTCTGAGCACTTTCCAGCGCTGCCCCAGCCTCCTGTGACCCTGCTACAAGAACAGCTGAAAACCTGTGGGTGCCAGGTTGGTGTGCTCTTCACAGCCGGGGGACACCGTGGTGTGTCTGCTGGTGTCATCAAGGAATTCCTAGCTTTCCAAGCTAGCGAGCAAAACTCCAGCCCAGCACTTTCAGGGAAATTTAACATAGCCGTGCTGTGGTGCTGGCTGGCGTCTGAGGGTCATTCATTATCACAGGACTTATTTTATGCTGTTTAATGGGACGTAGTCAATTCCCAGGGATAGGGCAGAGCCTCCTGATGGCTACTGCCAGTGTTTACCTCCACAGCTTCCCCTTACCTCAGCCAACTTCCCACTTAAAGTGGCTGAGACTTCATAAATGATGAGTCTGGCCACCCCTGTGCGTTCACGGCACCATTAATTCTTTGCAAAAAGTCCAAAGTGTCCAGGCTTAATTGTTCTCACTTGGGGGCTGTGGTGGGAAATGGATGCAGGCTCCGTTAGTTCCACCAGAAAATCTGACTTGTGGCATTTGATGCTTCACCTATGACATCATGTTCTCAGCCCACGAGAGAGGAGAAGGGGCCTGGGGACCCAGAACAAGGGCTGTCCCTCAAAACAGGAAACAGTGGCCGGCGAGGATATGGCGGTTCCAGGGGCTGCTATGTTTGGAAGTCCCTTGATCCCAACTTCCTCAGAGATTTTAAGAATAAATGACAGCCCAATAGTCAGAGCCACTCACATGTGGGGTCAGCATTTGATGACAGTGCAAAAATCACAGAAGGGGTTGACTGTGTTGAGAGCTCCAGTGTGTGCTGTGCCTTGTGAGCATCGTGCGGCTTAACCTTTGCACCAGTTTGAACCGGTTACTTCCACGAACAGCATTTTAGAGCTGGGGAAACTGAGCTACAGAGATAATTGAGTAATTGCTTAGGGGCACAGAGCTGGGAAGAAAGAAGTTACGATCTGAGTCTCTAAGCCAGGTGGTGGTGGCAGCACATGTCTTTAATCCCAGTACTCGGGAGGCAGAGGTAGGTGGATCTATGAGTTTGAGGCCAGTCTGGGCTACAGAGTGAGTTCCAGAGCAGCCAAGGCTACAGAGAAAAACCTGTCTTGGAAAACAAACAACAAACAAATCCACGTCTCTGAGAAACAGGACCTCAGTGTGCAGGGTCCAGGGACAGTGCTCTTTGCCCCACCTGCCTCACTGTTGATCATGGCATGAGAACTCAAGTGATCTCGCCTCATGGTGTGTGCATGTGTTGCCGGATGGCCTCCCAGTACCCAACTCTGACTGTGTCCGACCTTTGTCTCCACTGGTCCAGACCCACAGATCTTCCCTTCTCAGTCATCCTATTAGGTCACTTCTGCCTAGATGCTTCCAGTTGCAACAGGGTTCCCCCTTGGAATCCCCACAGCTGTGGGGATGGCTCAAGGCACTGACTGGGGTTTGGTACTCTTGAATCTTTCTTCGGTCACTAAGTCAGTAAGCCGAACTTGTGCTGTTCACGCCTCAATTTTCTCCTCTGCAAAATGGGTGGAAGAGCCTCTGCCTCACTTGGCTGTTGTGAGGCTTAAGGGAGGAGCTCAGAGGAGCTTAGCTTATGACTCACCCATAGGTGATGCTCAGCAGATGCTGGTGGTTGTTCTCATGGCCATGCACATGTCTATTTCCTGCCCTTAGTGTTTCCTGGTTCGTTTTTCTTACCAGTAGGATATTTTCAAGGGTTTAGCAATTACTTCATTGGGTAATTCTTGGAAGTATTTATGCTTTTGTTTTTGATTGACGGATTCTTGTTGAATGCATTTGGGGGAATGTCTAGTGTCTTAGTATGTGTTTCCGGTGCAGAATGGTTACACCCTGCAGACCAACAGATCTGGTCCCTCATGCACTTGTAGTTCATGGTGAAAACATCTGTAATAAAATGTACTACTTTAAGCAACTTTGAAATATCCCGAGATTATTATTGTCATAATCACTACTTCATGCTGTCCGTGTTTCCCAGCTCAATCTTGGGTTTCACCAACTGGTGAGATCCTGTGGTACATGTGCCTCTTCTGTGTGTGTAGCTTATCTCACTTAGCACAACACCCTCCAGGATCATCCATGTGGTTGTAAACGGCAGGACTTCTCCCTATTTTAGGGCTGTATAGTATCCCACAGTGTTGTTATGCCATATTTTCTTTCTATGTACATTGATGGACCTGTGGGCTGTTTCTGCATCCTGGCTGTTGTAGAGGGGCAGATTTCTCTTCAGTGTGCCCATGTCTGTCTGTCCTTTGAAAAGGAATCTAAAATGCCTGGACACAAACTCAGCAGTGGGATGGCTGGGTCATGCAATAATTCTGTTTGGAGTGTCTGTGACCTCTATGCTGCTTTCCTGGTTGTTTGTATGAATCTATGTCCCCACCAACAATGTGCAGGACTCACACTTGCGATGACATGTGATCTCTATTTTTTTTTTTTTCTGACAGTAGCTCTTTCAACAAGTGTGGGCTTGACTTCACCTTGCAGTTTGGCCTTGCATCTATATCCCCGAGGGTAAGTGTGTGAGAAGCCTCCAGTCTCTGGCCACGTGCCACACGTCTTCCTCGGTGTCCATTCAGGGTTTGCGTGGGCTCCTTTTTCCTCGTCGTTGGCTTGGATTCCTTGTGTAGTTTGCATATGATTTCCCTGGCATAGCTCGTGATGTTTTCTAGTCCCTGTGTTATCCTCTCACTGCCAATTGTTCTGTTGGTGGCAAAGTGTGTCAGTGGAACGTCCTGCCGTTTATCTTTGCTTTCCCTGTCTGTGAATTTTGGGTTATAAAGAAGACATCTTTGTCTCCACCGATGGTCGGTCCGGTTCGTTTTCCCTATGTTGTCTGTCTTTGAGTCTAACACTTGAAGCTGTACCCTGTTCGGAACTGATGCTCGTAGGTGGCCCGAGACAAGAGTCCGACTTCTTTCTTCAACCAGTTTTCCCAACATCGTTATTGAAGAGACGCACTTTTTGTTGTGTTTTCATGGGATCTGTTGAGGAGAGTAATTGTCCAGAAATAATGTGTGGTTTGATGCCTGGGCTGTCCATCTTGTACGGTTAATTAACATGTCGATTTTTACACCAGGGCCATGCTGCCTCGGGCACTACAGCTTTGTAGTGTATTTGAAGTCAGGTGTGCAGTCACCACCCCCCTTGGCTGGCCGTGCAGGGTCTCACACTTACTAGGCAAACTTTCCCACTGAGTTCCACCCCAGCCCTGTTTGATTCATTTTACTCCAGATTAGTTTAGCTAGTACAGGTTTTTTTTTCCCCCTATGGTTCCATACAAGTTTTAGGGATGTTTGTTCTATTTCTGTGCATTTTTATAGCAATTGCATCGAATCTGCAGATCCCTTTGGGCAGTGTGGACTTTTGAGCAGTGTTAACTCTGTCTGTCCGTGGACATGGGAAATTTTCCCATGTAAATGTGTTGTCTGCAGTTTTTTCCAGCCATGCTCTATGCCAAGGGTTCTTCCCCCCCACCCCCCCAGACAAGGTTTCTCTGTGTAGCTTTGGAGCCTGTCATGAAACTCACTCTGTAGCCCAAGCTGGCCTTGAACTTGAACTTGCAGAGATCCACCTGCCTCTGCTTCCCAAGTGCTGGGATTAAAGGCACGTGCCACCACTGCCTGGCTATGCCAAGGGTTTTTTTTTTTTTTTTTTTTTTTTTTTGGTTTTTCGAGACAGGGTTTCTCTGTGTAGCTTTGCGCCTCTCCTGGAACTCACTTGGTAGCCCAGGCTGGCCTCGAACTCACAGAGATCCGCCTGGCTCTGCCTCCCGAGTGCTGGGATTAAAGGCGTGCGCCACCACCGCCCGGCTGCCAAGGGTTCTTAACCTGTAGGGTGTGACTCCTTTGGGGGTTGAATGACCCTTTCACAGGGGTTGCATATCAGATATCCTGCATATCAGATATTTACATTATGATTCATAACGGTAGCAAAATTACAGTTATGAAGGAGCAAAGAAAATAGATTTATGGTTCACCACAGAATGAAGAACTGTATTAAAGGGTGGCAGTTGAGAACCACTGCTCTGTGCTGTCCGTGATGATTCTCTCACATCTTTGGTTAAGTGTACTATGTACTAATTTTCTTTTTACACGTGTATGTGTGTGTGTGTGTGTGTGTGTGTGTGCAGTGCCAGTGTGAGTGTACGCATGTGGAGGTCAGAGTGTCTTCTGTGGTCTTTTGTTCCCTACTTCTTGTTCATGGAGACGGGGTCTCTCTTTGAACCTGGACCTCACTGATTGGGCTAGGGCAGCTAACCACTTTGCCCAGGATTCCCATCTCTGCTGGGATTAGAGGCAGCTGCCGCACCCACTCAGCATTCCTGTGTGTTCCAGGGATCTGAACTCTGGTTCTCATCCACGGAGGCATCTCCCCAGGCCTCCAGTGCTGTGTTGTTGCCGTTCAAATGGAGCTGATGTTGGGTCTCTTTCCAGGGTGTTCCTTGACAATGTGAGGGAATGGGCCTTGCTTTCAGAGGTTGGTTTTATGCTCTGGAACGCCCCTGAACCCATCTCAGTTCTAACAGATTTTGTAGGTCTCTAGTGTTTTTTTTTTTTGTTTGTTTGTTTCCATGTCATCAGCAAACAAGTGATTTTCCCTCTTCCCTCTCTTGGGTGTCCTCTATTTTTATTTTCCTTGTCTAATCGTGACAGCTAGGACTTCTAGAATGGTGTTGCATGAGAGTGGCAGAGATTTGAATCTGAGAGGCTGGAGGCTTTCCTACACAGCCTTTATCTTCTCATTTGTTATTATTTAGTTAATTATGTGCATGTGTGTGCACATATGCCATGGCCAGCATGTGTAGGTCAGAGGACAACTTGCAAGACTGTTTTCTCCTGCCACCCTGTGGATCCTAGGTCAGTCTCGGTGGCAGATTCCTTTGTCCACTGAGTCATCTTATGGACCCCATACGTGGCCTTTCTTATGCTTGTGGTGTGTTTCTTCTGTGGCCAATTTACTGAGAATTTTTTTTTTCAAGAAGGGTTATTGTCAGGTGGTACTTGCTGGGATGAGCACGTGGCATCTGTCCTTCCCTGCTAACACAATATGTCACATGTATTGATTGTTCTTGGTACTGAAGCCATATGATTCTGTCCGTTGCTGCTCCATGGCTGCCCTTTGAACCCACTGTGCAAGTGAGGATGCTGAGTCTGAGCAGACACCTGCCATCTCATGGTCCCCAGGCCTGGACAAGAAAGCATGGGTTCCTCAGCTTCGTGGCAGTCATGTCTCCTCTTTGGTTGAGGCCCAGTATGGGTGTGTGGGAGGAGTCCCTGGTTTGGGTCTTCCTGTGTTTAGACTTAGCAGGAGGCAGAGGTGTGGTCTGGGTGCAGCAAGAAGGAGCCTGTTTTGGGTGGGCTGCTCTGGTTCCGCCTGATGTTCCTCTCCCTCTGCTGTCTCAGTGGATGAAGAGGAAACAGTTTGTGCCACAAGGACCAGAGGAGTTTCTGCTTGGTTCAGGAGCCTGGGGAGTGGGAACAGTAAGGCTGCGAGTTGGGATACAAGCATTGTACTTGTGGCCACACCGTCCACAGGACCTTGATGATGTCCCGTTCTTTCCCACAATTCCAGGCTCCACAGCTGAAGCTGCATGTTTTCAACAGGTGTCTCAGAGGCTTCCAAGCCTGTGGCCCTCAGGAGAAAACCCCATTCTCACATGACATGCAGCTGGGGCCGCTGGGGATGGAGGGCGGTAGAGATGACTGAGCAGTGTGGCAGAGCCGGTCCATCAGCTCTCATGAACCTACTGTGTGCAGCCTCTCCCAGAGCTGTGGCCACTAACTTCAAACTGATGGCTTGGATTTGGTCACAGTGGAAATACTTACACCAGGAAACTGGCCAAAGAGGCTCCCCCAGGAGTCTCTGTGCCGGACAGCAGACACACGTGTATGGCAGATTTGGGAGCCTTGGGGGCTTTTGCTATTATCTGTCCCCGCTATTTTGTTTGTGTTTTTCGGAGCTAAGGCACCTAGAGCAGTTGGTTCCAACTGCAAAAACTTTGCAGTTCTGTGCAGCGCTTTCCTGCCCCAGAAACAGCTCTGCCCCAGCTCGGAGTTCTTCATGCTTTAAAAATATTTGCAGTACATATGTGTCCATAAATAATACATGGCATCGCTTTACATAGCCCGGGGTTGGTATCCACGGCACTACACCATATGAGTCGTCCCACAACTTTTATTTTTAAATACATTTCATGTTTTTCAAAGAGGGTTTTACATGTTGCTGTGTGTGCAATTGGAGTTCATTCATTTTAATTTCTATATGGTGCCCCACTGTACAAATATATCAACAGTCACTTCTTCCTTTCCCATTGATGGGCATGCAGGCTGTTTCCAACTTTGGTTTGCATTTTTTTTTTTGGGTGCACATTTGCCAGAGACTTGAGAGAATAGACTGAGGAGTTGGATTTCGAGGCACAGGGTGTGTATGAGTCGCGACCTGATGCAGCCGGGGTGCCAGAGTGGTTGCTCAATGCTCACTGCTGTAGTCAGGCAGCTTAGTACTTTCCAGTATGGTGGGGGTAAGACGCTATCTGTTTGCAGATTTATTTTTAAAGACTTATTTCCATGCTACTTTAATTGTGTGTGTGTGTATGTGTGTGTGTGTGTGTGTGTGTGTGTGTGTGTGTGTGCATATTGCATGTGTGCAGGTGCCCATGTAGGCTAGAAGAGGGCATCAGATACCTGGGACTGAAGTTACAGGTGGTTGTGAGTCTCCATGTTGGTGCTGGAAACCAAACTCCGGTCCTCTGCAAGAGCTCCCAGTGCCCTTTACCTCTGAGCCACCCCACCAGCCCCTTGGTGGGTTGACTTTACATTTCTCAGCTTGTGTTCTGAGAAGCCTCCTCATCTCCCAGGCAACCCCCCTCCTACGGTGCTGTTTGCTTATGTGTTTGTAAATCAGTGACATTCTATGAAGCACCCCTTTTTTTTATCTGATCTCACTTGGGGTGTCTGTGAACTGTGGCTGCACCTGTGGGTCTTATGGTATCTGTTGTGCTCTTCTGTCCAATGTCACAGAAACAGCTCATCCGGAGGTCATGACCCCCCGCCCCCCATGCTTTGTCATGAACTCTAAGTGTTTTCCTTCCTGCCGGGCCTGAGCTAAACCCCCAGTTTGTTTTCGAATGACATGTGGAAACAGTCCGTTTGTTTCCGCGTGTGCATGAATGTGAATTCAGTGTTCCCGTGAGTGAGTCTCTGCCTGGCTTCTCTCCTCTGCTTCCTGCTTGTGTTCTGAGATGTGAGCTCTTGGCTGTTCCTGCTGCCATGCCCGCTGTCTGCTGCCCCAATATTTATCTCTCTGGAGTCGTAAGCCCACGTAAACTCTCCCTTCTATAAGCCAAGAATCCACGAGCCTTCAAACCCTCAAAGCCCGCCCTAGTGACGCACTTCCTCCAGCCTGGCCACACCTCTTCAGCCTACCCAAACAGCACCACCCACCAGGAATGGAGCAGTCACACATCTGAGCCACTACATCTGGTATGACCTCCACACATGTGCTGTGGCATGCATGCACCTTCCCCATTACAAATAAATAAAATGTAATAAAATAAGATAAAATAAAATGTAATAAAATAAGAAGAGTTTCAGGGCTGACGAGACGGTCTAGTGGGTGAAGCAACTTGCTCTGAAAACAGAAGGACGAGATGTTGACATCCCAGTGGTTGTGACAGCCCACCCATGATGTCAGCACCTTGAAGGTGGAGATGGGGGATCCCAGAACAAGCTGTCTAGCAAGACTTGTGTCAGTGAGCTCTGGGTTCGATTGAGAGACCCTGCCTCAGTGAGTAAGGGGGAGAGCAATCGAGGAAGGCCCCTAGTGTCAGCCTCAGGTTGCCACATGTGTGCCCACACCACACATGTGAACTGTCACACACACGTGTATAGAAACAAGGAAAGTAAGTGTTTGCCATATACTTCCTGTTCAGGAGATCAAAGACTGCCCCAGGCCTATGGAATTTTTCTTACGAATACACGCTGGACTGTCCCCAGTGATTCCCTCTTGGTGTGATTGTGGAGTTGACCCCTCCTTCCCCCAGAGGTGGGAAGCCACGCCTGCCGCCTCTCATCTTGTGTTCCTGGGCACACTTAACTGATCAGCCGTGGCATATTTGCGCTTCCGTTTTTCATTAGATTTAATTTGCTAAGTTTTGGTTGAGATTTTGACTGTCAGCTCATGGGTGAGATCACCTCACGTTGTCTTCCTTCTGCTGTTCTGGCCCCAGGAGTGAAGGTGGGGGTGTTTATTCCTTGAGCAGCACGTGGATTAGTTTGTTGTTGTTTTCTTTTCTCTTTTTGAAACGTGCAGAATCAGCGGTAAACCTATCTAGGTTTGGAGTTTTCTTTTAGAAAATTAAAATCTATTTCATTTGTCTAACAGACTTGGGATTCAACCTCTATTTCTTCTTTTGCTGATGCAATTAAAGGTGTGTTTTGGAATACTCTATTAACGTTTCAGATTTCTCCATGTATTCATTTAAACTGTTCCCGGGCATACAGTGTTGAGGTGTCTGTAAGATCTGTAGTGTTCTCTCACGGTTGCTGCTATAGGCAGGGTTTTCTCTGCATTTCGTCAGCTTCCCTTCCCAGAATTTATCAACCTATTTAAAATAACAAGAACAACAAATTCAGGCTTTCTATTCCTTTTCTTTCTTATTGAACACTTTCTGGTTTATTTCTGTATTTATTTATTATTTGTTTGAGATGGAAGATGACATTTGAATCTCTGTCTCATGGGACCTGTGCACTTGGAGCTCAGACTGTATCTCCATACTGTACCTCACTTGCTCTCATGTGCCACAGCTTACTACAATCAATGAAATAACTTTGCTGTTTCCCATTGATTTGTTTATTTTTTTGACCTGGGGGCTAGATACTGCTGTTTAGTTTTTTGGTACCCGGAGATCTCCCACTAACCGTTTTTTGTATTAATGTATTTCTTCATTCCTCTCTGCTCACGGAGCATGACCATGTTCACAGTTTTGAAATTTCAAGACTTTCCGGTCCCTGGCATACAGTCATTTTGGTAAATGTTTCATGCGGAAAGAGCAACTCATTCTGCCTCATGCCTCTCATCTGTCCGTCAGGGCTCCATCGGCTGTCACGTTGGTCTTTGTCACGGCCGCCCTCTGACTTTATTACCATGTCATCTACTGACAAGGGTGTGCTGACCTCACACGTTTACACACTCCCCGATTTCCTCCGGAATTTTGTTTACTTTATATGTTTTGAAGCTATGTTATTGGGTGCGTACAGATTTAGGATTGTAATGTGGCTCTATGGGGTTTATTCTTCTTCCTGTCTGCTCTTCCTGTGCCCTGTCCACTTCGTGGTTGTTCAAGCTTTCTTTTCTTTTCTTTCTTTCTTTTTTTTTTTTTTTTTTTTTTTCAAGACAGGGTTTCTCTGTGTAGTTTGGTTCCTGTCCTGGATCTCACTTTGTAGACCAGGCTGGCCTCGAACTCACAGAGATCCACCTGCCTCTGCCTCCCAAGTGCTGGGATTAAAGGCGTGCGCCACTGCCGCCCGGCGAGTTCTGTTAACTTTTCAAACAGCGCATTTCTTCCTCAGTGTCAGAACGATGGCGCCAGCTCTCATACCTCAGTCACTGCCGGTCGGAATGGACTCAAGAGCAGCCTGTGCACTCTCAGGTTAGGCCTCCCGGGACCTGTCACCTTCTCGGACGCGTGTTCACTTTGTTAGGAGTTTGCATGCCTGTGTCCACGGGGCTTGTGGCCTCTTGCCTGTAGCCTCCTAGCGTTTGGCTAAGATTGCTTCTCTGGCTGTTGCCTTCTGCAGGAGGGCATTGTCACTCTCTTCCGTGCCTGAGAATCCTTCCTCCTGGAGCTGTTGTGTGAGAAGGGTTTAAATTTTAAATCAAATTTCTTTAGCGTACCCGCAACTATTCAGATTTCCTGCCCCCCTTTTTTCCTAATGCCAACTTTGGCAATTTAAATCTTAAAAAAAAAAAACAAAAAAAACAAAAAAACTCTTTTGCAGTTTATCTAAATTTCAAAACGGGCTGGCATCAACTTGATTGTGTGGATGGCTTTCCCAGGGCTCCTCAGCCCAGGACATCCTGTCAGATTGGGAGCTCCCCTCCCCCAGCACTCCCTCCTTCCCTCTGGGTCCCTCTGCTCTCCTCCCCTTCCTCCACAGGGTCCTTTTCTCAGCTCCTGCAGTCAGTTCTGAGGGAGGAGGCAGCAGGCTGCCTTTTCAGAGGCTTTGGTCTCCCTCTCTCCTCCCGCATAGTTACAGGCAGCATTAAAAATGCCCGTGGGGTGCAGAACTGGCCTTTTGCATTTCAGATGTTACCACCATTGCCCCACAACAGCCATGAGCTCGCTCCTTTCTCCAGGGATGCTCTGAGATGCTAGCTGCCCAGAGGGACTCACCAACCCACACAACCTCTTGGTTTCATGTGACAAAATCATTTTGAATGACAGCCATGTAATAATCAGAAATCATTACCATTTCCTTAATTTGTCCCTTGGTTTCACAATAAACAAGAATATGGAATAAAATTCAATTAGAAACTTTCACGTGGCTGACAATATAGCTCAGCTGGTAAAATGATCACTCGGCAAGCTGAAGAACCTGAGTTCGGATCCCCAGTACCCCTGTGAAATCCAGGTACACCGGTGTATACCTATAATCCCATAGGTTGTTGGGGAAAATAGGAGGATTCTGGGGCTCAGTGGCTACCACTCGAGCAAAAAAGCCAATGTCCAAAAAATAAGGTAGACAGAGACAGTGGAAGACATCAGACATCCATCTCTGGCCTCTACATGCACACCTATGGGTGCACACGCCCACACAGGCATTCACATCCCCTCCCACACACATCAGTGTCTCATAAACCTGGCATAGAAAAACACAGTAGTGCATGTTCTCACTCATCTGTGGGAGCTGCAATAGGATCCCATAGAAACAGAGAGCCATGGAGATGCCACCTGAGGCCGAGAAGGAGGGATCCAGAGCCCATTTAAAATTGCGTTGTTTGCTTTCTCAGTGTTCAGGGTGTGTGTGTGTGTGTGTGTGTGTGTGTGTGTGTGTGTGTATGATATAGCTATAGATATATAATGTTCTAGACACTAATCCTCCATCAGATGTACGGCAAGCAAAGATTTCCCCCTCTCGGTGGGTGGCCTTTTCACTCCACCGAATGTTTCCTTATGGAAAACATTATGTATGGGAAGAAGTGTGTTAATCTCACCTGCCAGCTGTCACTCTTACTTCCTGAACTACTGGGTCCCACCTAGAAAGTCCAGAAGAGAGAGAAACTCTTTCAACAAAGTGGCAGGACACAAAATGAACTTACAGAATCATCGGCCTCTGTGTGCCGGGGAAGAAAAATCAGGGAAATTAGGGAAAACACACATCACACACACACACAGATGCACACACGTATACACACATGCACACACACGCAGCACACGTGAGCACACAGGCACACATCATGCACACATACATACTTGTGCACATACACACACAATACCTGAGAACAAACCTAACTAAGGAAAACAAAAGACCTCTACAGTGAAACCTTTAAGACAAAGAAAGAACTTCAAGACCCAGAAGATGGAAAGACCTCCCGTGCTCATGGATAGGCTGGATTAAAATTATGAGAATGATCATCTTACTGAAGGCAATCTACAGATTCAACACAATTCCCATAAAAATACCAGGACACCCCCCCCATAGATATGAAAAAATAAATCTGAAAATGCACATGGAGGCACAAAATGTGAAGAATAGCCAAGGCAGGCCTAAACAAAAAGAACATTGCAGGAGGCATCACCACACTGGATTTCAAAGTATACTACAGAACCACAGTAATAAAAACAGCATGGTCCCTTGCACAAAACAGTCTCACAGTCAGTCCAATGGGATAGAATCGAGGAGCAGCTGCAGTTGCCTGATATTTGACAAAGAAGCCAAAAATACCTGTTGGCCAAGTGACAGACTCTTCAGCAAATAGTGCTGGGGAAACTGGACAAAACGTGCAGCAAATGAAGCTGCATTCCTCCCTCTCGTTCAGCTCAAAACTCAACTGCAAGTGGCTCGAGGCTTCAACAGAAAACTGATGCCCGAGACCGCTGGAGGAGAAGGTAGGGTATGCTCCATCCTACCTCCATCTTTAAATGCAGGCCCATGTCACACGGGAAAGGCTGGGGACTTGCCCCAGACCCCAACTGCTGTGAACTTAACTCCAAACAAAGGCTTTCAGCTGTTCCTGAATCCAGCCCAGCAGAGCATCCGGTGGAACAGGGGAAGGGCAGGCAGCCTAGGTGCCACACCACTGGGCGTGTCTGGGAGGAGCGGTTTACCTGGGAAGGGGAGACACACAAAAGTCACTAGAGTGGAGGAGCAGGAAAGAGAGTTGAGCGTTCATCTCTGATCCCTAGCTGAAGGAGGCAACGTGGCAGCCGCCTTATGCTCCTGCCACTGTGCCTCCCCCGCTGTGAAGGGCCTGGGAAACCCTTCCTTCCTTCCTTCCTTCCTTCCTTCCTTCCTTCCTTCCTTCCTTCCTTCCTTCCTTCCTTCCTTCCTTCCTTCCTCAGGCATTTTGTCACAGCCGCGAGAGCAGCGACGCACACTGACTTTTAACTTTTCTCGCTAAGCTGATACTAAGTTTTGGAGTCAAACTGAGCCATTTCTAGCCTTAAAAATTAACCTATAAACTCCCTTTAAAACGTCTCTTCAGTTCCTCTTTTAATGAAAATTAGAATTGGAAATGAGGGTTGAACTTTCAAAAGCATTTTTAGGATGTATGTGTCTAATTATTCCAGCTTTGCCTTTCAGATGTTACACAGCTTCCTGATGGGAGCCGGCCCTGCGTTCCCGACATGCACCTTGTGGGCTGTCATGTGTTTTTAGTGATATCACTGACTCTCCTTGCTCGCCCCAGTTCATATTTAACATCTAGTTTTGTTATGTTTATTGCATGTGTGTGTGTGCGTGTGTGTGTGTGTGTGCCCGTGCGCACAACTCTGTGGAAGTTAGAGCACAACTCTGTGGAAGTTAGAGGGCATCTTGCAGGAATCGGGTTTTCTCCTTGGACCCCGTGGGCCCTCGGATTGGGCACAGTTCAGCAGGCGTGGACCAGGCATCTTTACCTGCTGGGCTGGCCCTAGCTCCTAACGTCTAGGTTCATGGTTTTCTTATCAGTTCTGGGACACGGGTATGACTAGTCTAAAGTGAACTTGAACTTGGTCCCACCCTTTCCAATCTTTAAAATAATGCTTGACAGGCAGCTACAGTGGCTCAGCCTGTCATCCCAGCACTTGGGAAGTGGAGACAGGAGGGTCAGGAGTTTAAGGCCAGCCTCAGCTACATGGTGAGTTCAAGGCCAGCCTGGACTACTCGAGACCCTGCCTCAAAACACCAATAAAAAAAAAAATAATGCATAGACTGTTGGGTGTGTCTGCTCCTGAAAACTTTGGTGTAACTAAAATGATCATTTCCCAGGGATCAGGGTGGGCCATCTATCAGGAGAGGAGATGGGATATTTTCAACACAGTTGGTCATATGAAATTTTTCTGAACTCTCCAGTTCATTTAAATTCCAAACGCGTTGGTGATACGCCACCTTCGCTGAAATCTTAAGTCGTTCATCAGACACCACTGTCCCCATACTGAGAGTCCGTCTTGCTGCACATCCTCCTCTTCTGCTATCTACATCCCCCTCACCAGGCACAACAGAGTTCTGTTTTACTTGTTTCCTTCAAAGGTGAGGTGTATGTTTCTAACACTCTCTGCCAGTCCAAGACCATGGGGGTCAGAGTTCTGGTACTTGCCTGGCAGGAGGGAAGATTTTAAGATGAGGTTTTGCTGAGGGAGATGATGGTTCAGTGGACAGCTGTTTGGCCTCCTGAATCCCTCAAGGACAGGAGAATACTGGCTATTGTCATTTGATCTTCAGTACCCAGCATGCAACAGGACAAGAAGAAGCATCATGATTCCGGCACATGGATGACTGGAGTCAGCCCAGCCGTGGTGGTCACCACTGGGGTACCCACTCCTGTCCTCCTTGCCACCTCCAGGGGACAAGTCAGCCCAGGGAGGCATAGTCTTCTTTTGATCATTTGTTCCCGATCATCATGGTGGAATTTTTCAGAGCAGTGCTAGCTGTTGGGTGGGAGATGACCCCCCACCACCACCACAAAGGCTTTCTAAAGTACATGGGTCCTGATACGTTCCATTTGTGCCAACCAAACCCAGCAAAGTTCACCCACCCAAGAGCGGTCTATTTCAATCCAACTTCAATCAGCTTCTGTGAGCCAGCATGGTCTAACCTCAGCAACTATGAAATGGAGCTTCTGCAAGCCAGCATGGTCTAACCTTAGCAACTGTGAAAAGTAGCTCTGTTCATCTGGAGAATTAGCCAAACCCCACATCACCCCATGGCTATTTTTCAGCCCTGATGGCCAGAGTTGCCCCATCCCCAGCCTGTGTAAGTTAGCCCAGTCCCCAGCTTGCCATGGGACTCCCCAGCTGACTTCAATTCAGTCCATGCAAGTTTGCAGACCGCCTCCAGCCACACTTCTGTTTGAGGAGGACTCGTACTCTTAACACAAACACAATGTCAGGGGAAGGTGTTTGCCCACCATGTCTGGAGTCACAGTGGCACCAAGCCTCCCTGGCGTAGGCAGGAAGACACTGAAACCCACACACTAGAACCTTCTCTCCATCCATCCTCCCCCTTACGGGCTCTGTGTGGAGTTATTGGCCTCACAGTATGTGATGGTGAGTTTGGTGCTTCAGGGGGCACTGGGGACGTGTTTAAATGTGGGAATGACTGGGAGAAATCTGAAGGGCCCGTTGAGTTCTGGAGAGTCAGAAAGCCCAAGGGAGCCTCCGTGGGCTCTGGTGAGGCGCCTGTGTCCAGCTCCGTGACCAGAAACAAAGCAGGGTGCTTGAGGCACATGGATGAGAAGTAGTGACTCGGTGTGCTAGAGGGAACAGTTGCCATCCCACGAGAGAGCAGGGACTCTGGATGGGGACACGGGGTGGGTGAGGGTGGGTCAGTCCCTTTCACAGCCCTTCTGATACAGTGCTGTGGTGCGGGAGGCTGGCACTCACATGAGCTTCAAGGGAAGGACCCAGAGCCTGCCATTTTTTTTTTTCCCTTCTGGAATTTCCTCTTCAGGCTGTTTTGTGGATTGGGGACCGAAGGGTCTGTAAACAAGAGGGACCCACATTGGCTTTCTGTGAGTCCCCCCGGGTTCCATCCCTGTGTGTCCTCCCTGGGCACACCTCCATTACTGTTGTTATTGAACGGCCCTGGGTTGTTTTTCTGGAGGGTTTGCCAGGGTGGCAGCTGCCTACCTTCTAGGGTTCTTGGATCCTTAAAGCCATGTGACCGCTGTCCCCAAGGAGCTACCAGTTCATCTGAGAAGCTGATGGTGGAGTCAGGCTGACATCTGACCCTGGACTCCCCATTTACCGTGGGAGCCTCCTGTGGTGGCCATGGTTGTCACATCAACCTATGTGGTTGGCCAGCCTGAGGGTCTGAGGCCACCGAAAGGAAGGAGCCAGTGGTAAGAGTAGGGTTATGGTGAAGATTTGTGACAGAGATAGGGTGAGGGATGGGGCTGGGCTCAGCTGTTTGCTTTGGGTGACATTCCTTTCCCATCTGGATCTTGGCGTCCCCCTCTGGGGGGGGGGGGCTAGGGTTCTCTGAGGACACAGTGAGAGTGTGACCAGGTCCTAAAGCAATGTCCCGCTGTGGCTGGATGTGGATTAAGTGTGTCCCCCGAGGCTCTTGTGGTGGCGGCAGCTTGGTCCTCCATGTGGCGGAGCTTACGTGGAAAGACCTTTAAGAGACTGTTCAGTGCAACTAGTTCTTGTGGGGCTCCAGTGAACTCCCAGAATGCCTTGTTGAAGTCAGCCTTAGGGTCGGGGACTCGGCTTAGCCGTCGAGTGCTTGCTCCAGCTCAAAAACTAAGTGATAGGATAGAGCAACCCTCGCTCTCCCTGGCCTCGCAGCAGGTCTCAGGTCTGAGTGTACACTCTGGGTCGTACACAGCCTCTGCTGAGCTTAGGTGAGGTAGGTGCCGTGCCTGTGAGCCTCTGCAACTCTGAGCCTCTGCAACTGTGAGCTAAATGAACTTGGGCTTATAAATGTTTACAGATTCAGATTTTTCATTATAGTAACAGCAACTGGCCTAATAAGACTCTTCCTGAACCAGGAGGAATATATCTATCTGACCCTACCTTCCCCAATGAGAGACACATACGCCACCCCCAAACCTGCCATCTCAGACCTCACAGCCACCAGACGCACAGATGGCCCCACGTGAGCAGCTTGGCCCTGATGTTGCTATAAGATGCCGCTTCAGGCAGGACTAGCAGCCAATGTCCTCAGATCAAGGCTAACGTGTAAGTGGCGTTTGACCAACTGGGTCTGCTAGAACAGCTGGCTAGTCACTGCCTCCCCCACTGAGGCGCCAGGACCCGCTCCATCTCCCCTATGACCTGGCTGCTGGTCAGTCTCCTAAATCACGCCGTGCCGACAGCCAGATGGACCGTGCATCCCTCTGGCGATGTTTCATCTGTCCCGGACAGTCCTGAAAACCAAGGCTGAGGGTCCAGGGGGATTCGGTGGGTCACTGTGCCCTTCCCCTGAGTCCTGCAGAACCCCACGGAGCTCAAGGCAGACTGGAAGGTTCCCCAGTCACCCTGGCTTACATCGTTTTTTCTCCGAAGGGGCCGGATTGGGAAGGGAAAAAGGACGTGAGTGCCAAGGACCGTGGCCTGGTCTGCAGAGTAAAAAACAACGCGTAGGCATTGGGGCTGCGGAGAAAGGAGGGTCAGAGCTGAGGAGATCAGCATCGTCCGTGTCGTCCGACTTTTGTGGTTTTGACACGTGTCTGAGAGGAATAAAAAGAGGGAGGGTTCTTCGGGATCCCAGTTTTCAGACGGTGATGAGGGTGTCATAGCTGAAGGCTATGGTGGGGTTGAGCTGCGAGCGTTATGGAGGATGGCAAGGAGGAAGAGACAGACAGGGAGGGAGGGGTGGAGAGACAAGGAGAAGACATCCTTTGACTCCTGATGACACTCCTCCAGTCAGGTCCCACCCCAGGTGACACTCCTCCAATCAGGTCCCACCCTGATGACAAACCTCCAATCAGGCCCCACCCTGATGACAAACCTCCAATCAGGTCCCACCTCTGATGACAAACCTCCAATCAGGTCCCACCCCTGAAGACACTCCTCCAATCAGGTCCCACCCCCGATAACACTCCTCCAATCAGGCCCCACCCTGATGACAAACCTCCAATCAGGTCCCACCCCCGATAACACTCCTCCAATCAGGTCCCACCCTGATGACAAACCTCCAATCAGGTCCCACCTCTGATGACACTCCTCCAATCAGGTCCCACCCTGATGACAAACCTCCAATCAGGTCCCACCTCTGATGACACTCCTCCAACCAGGTCCCACCCCTGATGACACTCCTCCAATCAGGTCCCACCCCTGAAGACACGCCTCCAACCAGGTCCCACCCCTGAAGACACTCCTCCAATCAGGTCCCACCCCCGATAACACTCCTCCAATCAGGTCCCACCCCTGATGTTCCCATGCCCTCTCAACACCAGCATCAAGTTACACATCCGCGGATGGTCTGAACCCTTCAGAATCCCAGCCCTTCCCCACCACCCCACTCTGCACCGTGCTGCTCTGGGGACCAAACCCTCAACACAGAATCCTTTCTGGGCCGTTCAGACCATGGCACGTGGTCTTGGGACACCAAGGAGCCTTTGGAGGGTACATTTGTCAGTGGTCTTGTTGCTGTGCCAAAATAGTCGAAGTGACTTTAGGAAGGTTTGTTTTGGTTCACAGTTCTAGGGCATGGAGTCGTCGTGGTGGGAAGTCACGGGTCACACTGGAGTGTCCCCCAGTGGAGCGGCAGAGTGATGAATGTTATCTGCTCAGCTCACTTTTTATTTAGTCCAGGACTCCGTGGGATGGCTTTCTCCATAACCTAATCTAGAAAACCCCTCACACGCACAGAGACGGTTTCCATGGTGATTTTAAAACCCATCACGTTGGAGATCACAGAGGGGGCCTGGCCTCAGTGTCTCAGGCTGTGAGTTTCAGGAGGGGCTGAAGGCTTCTCTCAGAGCCTCTGAGCCTGAGCTGTCTCGAGAGAGATCATTGCACTGTCTCCTTCATTCTGAATAGTGTAGCTTTCACCCTCTCCCGGAGCCACACTGGATGGTTCATGTAGACAAGACATTCGTTTCTATTGTGTTCAAACCATTCTAAAGGGTGTGGAATGACTTCACTTGAAAACATTAGTGACCGCACATTGAGTGTGTGGTGTGTGCCAGGCCGGTGTATTTTATGGATGTTGCCTAACTCAATCCTTACTAGATCCTACTTAGCATAGAAGGAAACGAAGATTCAGAGAAGTGGAGACACTTGCCTGAGGCAACACAGCCCAGGTTTGCAGCAGCGGGGATTAGAACCCAGGAGTATCCTACACACCAGTTATGGAACACTAGTTGGCTTTTCTGACATGGGGAACTGGGTTTTAGACAGCCATGGCCCTGCTAGGGGGGCGTGAGAGAGACAGTGGCGGCCAGTACCTGCTGTGACAGCCTCTGGCCCTGTGGCTCCACAGAGCCCTGTCTCAGGAAGGAGGCCACAGTATTTCTTTCCCTGCTGTAGCGTGGCAGGTTTCTGGAAAAATGCCCTTAGATTCATTTAAAAGTCTAAGCAGGGACCACACAAATTATTAGCATCTGAAATATTTATAAAGTCTCGTGTTTGCCACGGCATAGGAGGAGACCAATCACAAATAAAAGAAAACCTCAGCAGCGCCCTGCACGGAGAGCGGGAAGGGGTGTTGTAGGCCTGCTGTGCTTGGGTTTCCAAGACCGCCACGCGGAAGGTGAGGTGTCGCTCTGCAGAGCTGTGGCCTCCTTTGCTGTGGCTTTCTCCACAGTTCCACCTAAGAGGACAAACCCACAGCATTACCATTCGAGCCGACTGGGTGAGGGGCATGGAGTTCCGCTTTAAAAATCTGTCGGCAATCCTAAAGTGTTTTCGGAGTTGAGATACCATACAACAGAAACATGCAGCTTGTGTGCCCTGAGGGCGGAGGCAGGCACTTTCCCCACTTGACAGATGGGACAACTGAGACCCAGCTTACAAGGCCTGATGTTGGCCACTGAAGGAGAATTCATAGCTGGCTGTGTCTCATCCCAGGTCCTGATCTCCCTGGGCCTTCACTTTAATCCGTATATCATTATAGAGATGACTTGAGGATGCTCATGGCCCTGATTCATTCATTCACACCTGCATGTTGGTGTGAATTCCTTCATCCATTCACCCCGTCATTCATTTGCTCACGCATTCATTCACTGTACCATGGCGGAACCTGGTCAGTGAACAGCAGCTCGTACTGACCTAGACAGAGTGGATCAGAGATGTGGCTTTGCTTGGAGATGAGCTTGCAGCCGACCCTGGGAGGAGCTGGGGCATGAGAGGGTCATACATCTGGAGAAGGCAGGACACCAGGGTTGGGGTACCTTCTTATGTAAGGTTCTTGCTAGCAGAGGGCACATCTTAGCGATGGTGTTGGCAGCATGTACAATGGCCAGAGCTCCTACAGTGCCACTGCCTGGGGGTGCCTAGAGCAATTTCTCACAGCTCCATGTGTGGCAAACCTGGGAATTGCCCCAGCCACAGAGAACTCCAGCAGGTTCAGACCCCGAGACTCAAAGAAGGTGGAAGTTGGACAGATGTGCCCAGAAATGGGAGATGTTGAGGGTGGACTTGGAGGGTGCAAAGTTACCTGGGCTGAACAGATTTCCCCTCCAAAATGCAGGCTCAGGAAGCTGTCCCAGGTGTGGACTGTTGGCCGGGACCCCAGACCCTGTGTGCTGAAGCAATTGTCATTAAAGTCACTGGGGTACAGGGTGGTGGGGTGGGGAGCACACTGGGCTGCCCAACTGGGTGTGGGCACAGGCCCATGAGCAAGAGCCAAGGCTCCGGACCCCTCGGAGCTTTTCTTCCGGTTGGTGTGAGCAAGATGAGCACACGTGGTGCTGACAGACACTACCACGTTTATCAGAGAAATTCCACTGCGTGCTTCACAGGGAGTACCTGCTGCTGAGGGCACTTTTAATTATTATTTTAATTGACGTGTAATAATTATGCATATTCACGGCATACAGTGTGGTGTTTTGATACGTGTGTGTCAAGCATCATGATGGAGCCAGGATGATCAGCATCTCTATAACGTCAGACATCTGTCACCTCTGTGTGTTCAAGTCCCCCCGCTGGCTGATCCGGGGTGGAGAATCTGTCCTTGTGAGCTGTGGTCTCCCCAATAACTTAGCCTTCCTGTTGCGCCTCTGTCCAGTGCCTCCCACCCCTGCCAAGACTTCTGACTTTACAGCTGAGGAAACAGAGGCCTGAGGGGCTGACGACATCCTAGGCACCTTTCCTGGCCACCAGTCCCTTGCACAGTCCACGGTGTCTCTTCCTGGAGCACCCTCCTCTGGGTGGCTCTGGCTTCCTGCCTCCAGGCAGATGGGTCTTTCCCCATCAGTCTTTTTGTGATGTGAAAGCTGGGACACTTAGCGTCCTTAGTCCTCACTCACACTGTTCCAGGCATGAGCCAGGATCCAACCACATGGCTCTGACCTCTCCTTGGCACAGTGGTTCTGGGGCAATGAGAACCATCTTGGCCCTCTCAGCCTCCCACTTACCATGGGTCCTTGACAAGTGACTGCCTCTCTGAGTCTCAGTTTCTTCTCTCCAGCTCCCTCTGTCTCCTCACATAAAGATGAGATGAGCTCAGACGGGTGTGACTTGGCCCCATGCCCAGCTCAGGGGAAGCACCATTCAAGCTGGTGAAGACAGCCAAGTCTCCTCGATACTCTGTCTGCCTGCCTCCAATGGGTCAGGGGAACACCAGGCCCCTCATCTCTGGTCTTCCAGGCCCCCAGCTCCTGAGTCAGGGCTGGGTATGAAGAGGAAACAATTTCCTGACCCCTATGTCCAGGCTGCCAGAGCCATTTAGGGGCGTCAGACAGGGAGCATCCCCTAACACCCAAGTGGGCCTAAGTGGCGACCAGCGTCGGGGCGGCTTCCTCTGACCTTAAACTGGAGTGCTCCTGCCCACATCTGCAGCTAAATAAACCAAGTAAATCATGCTGGCAGATAGATAATTAAATAATTATCAGGCACTTAATAACGAGGAGTGGGAGCCCTGCCTCTCCGCATTAGACAGAGTCTTTGAGGGCTAATTGTCGCATTACATCAGAGCCCCTCATTCATTACTCTTGTCATTTCGGGTGATAATTTGCACTTTAGGAGACAGCGACAATTTTAGCAGGCAATTAGAGACGTGTCAGGCCTAGCCCTGTGAGTTACTGTCACAATTATTGCCCTCCCCCCCCCCTCCACCCCACCCCACTGTCCTCATTTGCAACCATGTATTTAAGGGGATTTGGGTAATTCTAGGCCTGGGTAAAACAGCCAACCCACAGGACAGTGGCGGGGTTGGGGATCAGGCAGCCAGCCGCCAGCATCTGAGCAGGGGAGGGACACTTGGCAGGAGTCAATGGGCTGGGCACAGATCTGCAGGGGTGTGGAGTAGGGGCTTCTCATCCGCCTACGGAAGTCACATCCAGTCACCCAGCCATGGGGCTGTGCTTCCCTGGTGACTCTTGCTGCTCCTGGTTCTTTACCTGCATCACTCAGCCTTTATAGCCACCTGGATGCACGCGATAAGATCTTTGCAAGTCCCTGAGAGGCTGGAGGAAGAGAGAATTGGAAGAGGGGGAGAAGAGGAGGGAAGGGAGGACTGTGTTCACTGGGACTTTGAAGCTGTAATTTTATTTTCTGCAATTTGGCATCTTGGGGACTTCTTGGGCCTGGGGACGGGCTGCCGTTTTCCAGGTCAGCTGGTTCCTACAGACAGGAGCCTCTTTGCCTTCTGCGTGTGCGTTGGAGATGCAACCCTACCCACCTGCTCACTTTGACCAGGAGTCTACCACCCAGAGTGTTGTCCTCAACCCCGAGTCACCCCGAATCTTAGTGAGGCTTTTGTTGCTGTGATAAAACACTGTGGCTAAGAGCAACCAGTGGAGGAAAGGGTTTATTTCAGCTCACACTTCCACATCATGGTCCATCACTGAGGGAAGGCAGGGCAGGGACTTGGGAGGCAGGAACTGAGGTGACACCGTGGAAGAACACTGCTCACTGGCCTGCTCCTCGTGGCTTGCTCAGCCTGCTTTCTTATACCACCCAGGACCACCTGCCCAGGGGCGGCACCATCCACAGTGGGCTGGGCCCTCCCCCATCAGTCACCAATCAAGAAAATGTCCTATGGACTTTCCCACAGGCCAATCCTGTGGAGACATTTTTCTCACTGATGATCCCATTTTCCAGGCAAGCCTAAGGTGGTGTCAAGTTAACATAGAACTACCCAGCATAGATGGGCAGTGGATAACCCAGGGCTATCCCTGCCTAGTGTCCACTGAAGCCACCAAACAGACCACCCTCCTTCTGCTTGCCCACCTAGACCTTCTCTTCCCATCAAACTACGGTAGCAAGCACTGAACTGTATTCACCCCTATTCTCTGCCTCCTCCTCCTCCATGTAACCCTGTGTGAAAGACCCAGCCGTTCCCCTGGAGGGGGGGACTGTGGCTGTCTATCCAACTGCCTTCTTACTGATCTGCCTTCTTCTTGGGAGGCTGGAGTTTCTCATGGAAAAGAAGAGGGAAGAGAAGAGAGGGAGGAAGAGAAGGAGAGAGAGGAGAGAGGGAAGTGAGCAATGAGGTAGAGAAGGGGATGAGAAGATAAAGGTCTTGAACGAGGCCAAGAGAAGGAGGGATGGGCGAGAGAAAGAAGCCAACACGGAAGGGAGAGGGAGAGGAGAAAGGGAGGGGGAGAGACAGAGAAAGAAGGAGAGGGAGAGGAAGGGAGTGAGGGGGTGAGGGAGGGAGAGAGAGGGAGAGATAGAGGGAGGGGAGAGGGGGGAGAGGACGAGGGAAGGAAGAGAGAGGGAAGGGGGAAGAGAGAAACGGGGGAGGGGAGGAAGAGAGAGAGAGAGGCAATACTTAAAAGTTGTAGTTGAGAGCAATACTTTTTCACTGAGTGTATGTCGTCGCTAAAATCCAGTGTCTAGGTTCACGACTCTCTTGACCCCGGGAAGCACGATGAAAACCACTAATTAGTATTTTGACTGGCTGCATGAGAAGAACAAAACACTGTTAAAACCAAACGCAAAACTCCACAAGAAGAGCAAATGAAAACCCACAGCCTCCACTCTGCAACTGTGTCCTGAGCCATGAAGACAGGAAAAGTCTGCAGTGCCTTGGGCTGCCTCCTTCCAGAGGAGGAGTGTCCGCTGAAGGTGACTCCTTCCACTTCCGGGGCATAGGGCACCTGCCTGGGGATGTGCAGTCTGGCAACTCTGGGAGGCCCCAAACTGGCTGTCCAGAATATGGGTTAGTCTCGGTTTCCCCGATTTTTAAGCCCTGGAACCTAGGAAGCACCTGTCTCATCTCAGAGGTGAGGGGTCGCAGCAGAGGTGAGGGGTCGCAGCAGAGGTGAGGGGTCGCCGCTGATTGTCAAGGAAATGGAGCCCGCAGAGGCTGAGCGAGCTGTTCTGAGTAGATGGTCCAGCAGCGTCGCATCCGTTCTTCAGCCTGAACGGTCCCATGGTTGTCTGCTCCCATGTGGCTTCACCTGGACAGACTCCCTAGGTGTGTCTCTGTTTGCTGTTGTGTTGGGGCCCAGGAGAAGACAGACCCTGATGTGCTGGCCATGCATCTGAGGGTATGCCACCATCCCCCGCCTCGTGAGCCCACCCTTGTGACAGGGAAGCAGCAAGCACGGGGTGGTGGTGGTGGTGGTGGTGGTGGTGGTGGTGGTGGTGGTGGTACTCCTTGTTCTTATCGCTGTGACAAAATACCCAACAGTCACTTAAGGGGAGAAGGGCTTGTTTGGCTTAGAGGTTCTGTCCATGATGGCGGCAGTGTGGTGGAGGAGGTGGCCCCACCTCATGGGCAGGAAGCAGATCACAAGGAAGGAGCTTGGCTGCAGGAATACCCCTCAAAGCCCCACTCTTGCCAGTGATCACTTCCTCCAACCACACCCCACTGCTGAAAAATTCCAGAACCTTCTAAAATACTATCAGCTGGCTCAAAACATAGGTCCTCAGGGAGACACCTCATATTCAGATGACAACAGACGCCCCATGTCTACTGGGCCTTCCCATGAGCTGAGCCCTGTGGCTCCGAGCTCACCACTGTGACTCCTTCTACAGATATGGAGACTGAGGCTTAGGGAGGAGCAGTTTCCTTCCAGGAGGACATGTGCGCAGAGGAAGAGTTGGATCTGACTCATGGTCACCTCACAGTCCTCCCACCTACCCTGAGAACGGCCATCAGCCTCGCACAGGAGCCATTCTGGAAATGCGGCCTCGAACCCGCTGTTGCATGAGCAAACGGTGACGCAGAGCATAGAGAGTCCCCTTTGTATGCTCAAAAACTGTAAGCAGAGCCTGGGGCCTCCCGCCAGGAATCATGGCTACTTGGGAGGCAGGGGAATAGCAAGTGTGAGGTCTGGTTGGACTTCAGCGTGAGTTCAAGGTCGGCCTGTGCAACCTAGGGAGACATTATCTCAAAATACGAAATATCAAAAACTGGTCTTGGGAGGTGCTTCAGGTTCAAGCCTCATCACCAGAGAAACAGGAATAATATAAATATTATATGGATAAATATAAGTGTATCTATCTAGAGCTAGAGATGGTGGCACATGCCTACAATTGCCAATAGTTAGGAGTCTAAGGTGGGAAAATTGCAAGTTTGAGGCTGGCCTGCGCTACACAGTGAGACTGCACCATGAAACATCATATACACATCTATGTATATATATGGAGAGAGAGAGAGAAACCGCAAGCCATTGACAAGTGGCTTTGATTGTCTGCTGTGTTTCAGTGATGTGTGTAAATGTACGGATGTGGATAGATATGCACACAAGTGTGTAGACACACACTCAACACATCTGTAGAAGCTAAATGGAGTTATTAAGACCACAGATGATCTGTCCCAACTGAAGGAAAGATGCTTCTCTGAAGAGGAGTAAATCTAGCCGATTACAAACTGGTGCCGCCACCACTGCGATGTCCGTGGCTTTCACAATAATCATTGGTCAATCGGCGTTCTGTGGCAGAGCTGTGTATTCGGCTGTGTTTCCACCTTCACCTGAAGTTTTCTTCATTTGCTCTGTAAATGTCCCCTCCACAAAACTCAGCAGATAAGGAGACGGCATGTGCCACGAGTGTGTAACGCGTGTGCAATGGTTCTGGATAGTTTATAACTAGGGTCCAGGTCTCAGGTGAAACATGTTGTGACATGGCCCTGTTGCTTTATTTCATGGGGAGTCAGTCAACACCGTGGTGGGTCATTGACAATTATTGGAGGATTTATTAAGGCAACTCCACATAGTTAAAAAGGAGGTTTATTTGGGGGGATAACTTACAGCCAGTAAAGGAACTGGTTACAGGATCCGGGAGAGGCGAGGTGCAGTCCAGCTGGGTTCTCTGGAGAACTCCGCTTGATCTACCATCCAGCATCCAGGATCACCAGGAACCAAGAGAGCTGGCACATCCGGATGGGGTCTTAAGGGCTTCCATCTCGGCCCCACCTCAGGGGCCGATCATAGGTAGGCGTGACAGTTACCGGAAGCCTCACTAGGGGTAGTACTTCCAGGTCAAAGCTGGAACAGCTACCCACTACAGACAATTGAGCAGATGATGTAGGAATCAGAGGTGTGTCCTGATGGACTCTGCCCTGTTCAGTGAGGGTTCCTCCAGGAGGCCAGTCACAGCTCAGGGCTCAACAACTGCCCTGCTGCCCCCAGGGTCTGCTGCCGTGTGGCTTGGGAGGTTCATTGAGCAAGGCACTGGGGACCCTTTAACGAGGAGGAGGGCAATGTCTGTGCTCTGCAGAGTGGAGGCAGAGACCTCTTCCTATAGGTAGAAAGAAGGGGAGATGAAGGCCAGAAGGTTCGATGTGTGGGAAGTGCAGAGAGCCTACAGCAGCAGGGTAAGAGGGTTCAGCTAATACAGACTGCCCAGGTTGCGATCCGGGCAAAGTGCTATGCTCACGGTGATCAGCTGTCTGCTGCAGAAGCAATCTTAGGGGACAGGTAAGGTGAGGCTGGGAGTCATGATGGGAAGAGAGGCTTGCACTGGGCACCATTTGACAGAGTAGAAGATGTCACAAGGAGAGAAAGGTGAGCCAGGACTCGGACCTGGAGACAGGGTGAGCTGTGAAACCGCTTCCCATGGTGCAGAGGGTGCAGGCATGACAATCAGTGAAAGGACTTGGGGGGTGGTGACGGTATGGGAAGTAGGTGAGGTCCTGCATGTCTGGAGGGAGATGGTGAGAGACAGGTGAATGAAGCTGGGTTAGGCTGTGGAGAGTTTTGGGGACCTCTTCCCAAATGACTGCCGTAAACCACACAGACAGGATACCCTGTCTGGGGATGGAGATGTCCGAGGGAAGCTTGGCGGCTGAGTTCTGGACTCTCAACACTGCACAAGATGAAGGGGTCATGTGGAAGCGTGGCTTTCATCAGCTACCTTAATTCTTGGACCACAGGGTATTCCACTGCCATTTTCATGGAGAGGTAGTCCAAGAGTCCATGGTCTTGAGCCTGCTTGGTGGCCCATCTTTGGGAAGCGCGGCTGTGTTGGGGTGAGCCGTGAGGGACTTGTGGTTCCCGGAAGGATTTCCATCCTGAGACTTGAATTTCTATGTCTGAACACCTGAGTCATAGTCGCCTCTTCGCTTGGGCCACTGGTTGCCTAGCAACCGCGGAGGACAGGGTTGTTAGGGACCGCGAGGACTCTTGGCTTCGTGTTGGCATTCTCACTTCCCTTGGGCCAGGTCACCTCCTGGGTATTGTGCCTCAAGCCATTTCTCTCTACCTGGTGCTTCCCCGGTGTGCAGTCTCGGTGCGCCCTTGGGAGCCGGTGGTGTAGGCAAGTGTAACAGCTAACAGCTGTAGCTCCGGAGCGTAGATACCCCGAGTCTTACCCTGACGGGAGGGGAGGGGCAGTCCATGGAGTCAGGGGTACTAATTCTCGTTCTGATCCTGCTGAAGTCGCTGCGTCCCCCTGGCATGCCCCTCTCTGCACCTCGCACTTTGACGATCCCACATGACGGGGAAGAAGGCTCACGAGCTCTGGATCTGCAAACATGCCTTCCTGCATGGGCCGTTCCCTAGCTCCACGGCAGACATCACTAATTAATAAGGCGCGCTCTGGCGTTGCCCATCAATCAGACATCAGAATCGCTCTCAGCACACAGGTCCTGTCGCAGCGAGGAGTCAACAGGAAGTGCCGTGGGAAGGCGGGCTCACACAGCAGGACTGAGCGGTTCTCAGCATGAGATAGGCAGCTGTCCGGGGAGCAGGGTGGTGCTGGCCTGGTGGAGACGTTGGACCATCCTCAGATGGAAGTCTCAAAATGGGGGAGGGGGTCTGTGGGAAGTGTGTTACTTCACCCGTGTCCTGGGAGTTCCCGCTCACCAGGGACAGTGCTGGGGTTAGTCTGCCCTTAGGACACGTGGACACAGGTGTCACTGGACAGCAGAGCTTGTGGGACGCTCCAAAGACGGTGATTTGTCACAAGGTATCCAGTCCCTACCCTCTTTAAAACTTTATTATTATTTATCTTATTGACCAATCATAAGGACATAACATTGTATGTGTAGAGTGTATGTGTGTGCGTGCGTGTGCATGTGTGAGTGTACGTGTATGTGTATGTGATTGTGTATGTGTGAGTGTGCATGTATATTGTGTGAGTGTGTGTAGGTGTGTTTGTGTGTGTGTACATGTGTGTGTGAATGTATGTGTATATGTGAGTGTGTGTGTGTGAGTGTATGAGTATGCATATATGAGTATATATACGTGTGAATGTGTGTGTGAGTGTATGTGTGTGCATGTATGAATGTGTATATGAGTGCATATATAAGTGTGTGCATGTATATGTTTGTATGTGTGTATAAATGTGTGTGTATGCATGTATGATTGTGTATGTGTGAGTGTATGTGTATGTATGTGTGTGTATGAATGTGTATGTGTGTGTGTATGTGTGTGTGCATGTATAAGTGTGTGTATGTATGTGTGTATGAGTGTGTGTACGTGTGTATGAATGTGTGTGTGTATGTATGTGTGTATGAATGTGTATATGTGTGTGTGAGTGTGTATGTGCATGTATGAGTGTGTGTGGGTGTGCGTATGCATATGGAAGCCAGAGGTTGACTTTGGGTGCCTTCTGCCTCTTTATCTTTGGAGAAGGGTGCTCACTGATTGGCTAGACTTGCTGGCCAGGCAGCTCTGAGATTGATGGGGGAGGGCCCCGCCCATTGTGGGTGGCGCCATCCCTGGGCTGGAGGTCCTGGGTTCTATAAGAAAGCAGACTGAGCAAGCCATGAGGAGCAGCCAGTAAGCAGCACCCCTCCATGGCCTCTGCATCAGCTCCTGCCTCCAGGCTCCTGCCTTTCCATGGTGATGGACTGAGCCGTGGAGCTCTGAGGGAAACAAACCCTCTCCTCCGAAAGTTGCTTTTGTTCACGGCTTTCATCACAGCAACAGAAAACAACCAGGACAGAAATGACCGTCTCTGCCCTTCCTGCTCTAGGGTTCAGACACATGACCACAGACACATGACTGACAGAGCCATTCCCCAGCCTCATAATGTTTCTTTTCAAGTCTTTTCCGTCCCAGTTGCTTTCTGTTGCCGTGATGAAAACCGTGACCAAAAGCAACATTCAGAGGAGAGGGTTTGTTTCCTTCAGAGCTCCACATCTCAGTCCATCACCATGGAAAAGTCAGGACAGGAACTCAAGCAGGGCAGGGACCTGGAGGCAGGAGCTGATGCAGAGGCCATGGAGGGGAGCTGCTTACTGGCTTGCTCCCCATGGCTTGCTCAGCCTGCTTTCTTATAGAACCCAGGACCACCAGCCTGTGGATGGCCCCACCCATAATGGGCTGAGCCCTTAACCATCAGTCACTAATTAAGAAAATGCCCCACAGGTCAGCCTGATGACAGCATTTCTTCAGTTGAAATGGACTCTTAATGGAGAGACTGGGAAGGTAATTTTTAATTAGCTGATTAAGAAGAGTACCCTGTCACCAAGTGGGGCTGCCATTATGTATGTCTATCTTCTTTATTCAGGATTTGAGTTTCTTCTTTATTCAGGATTTGAGTCTCAAGCTATGGGACTTACAAGGCGCTAAGATGTGTGTGTGTGTGTGTGTGTGTGTGTGTGTGTGTGTGTGTGTGTGTGTGTTCATGTGTATGGGGGTGAGTGCACATATATACAGGTATGTGGAGGCCAGATGTCAACCTTGCATGTGGTTCCTCAGGTGCCATCCACCTTGGTTACTTTGAGACAGGGTCTCTCACTAGGACCTGGAGTGTGCTGACATGGCTGGCCGGCCACTGAGCCTCAGGGATCCTCCCGTCTCTGCCTCTTTGGTGCTGGGATTGCAAGCTGTGCCAACAGCCTGGCATTTACGTGGGTTCTGTGTCGCAAACCCTGTCCCTGGGAAGGTCAGGCTGAAGGGCCCTTCTCTCTAAGTGCCAACCCGTCTGTTTCTCATGTACAGATATGAGGACCAAGGGACAAAGTAAGTTTGGGGGTTCCCAGTGTAGATCTTTTTTGTTTTTTCCCCAATTCAGATGCATGGAGAGAGACAACGTAGCATCAGAAGACTGTTTACATCTGGGGATTTGGGTCTTTCAAAGTGACAAGTTCATTACCCACCTGTACCAGCAGAGATGTCTTCAGGGACCCCGTGTGGACCAGAAACCATCAACAATAAACGCTTCCCGCATGAATGATGATTGAATGAATGAACAAATGGATGATCCTGTGTGTTCTGGCTCCACAGTTGGAACTCATCCTAGCATAGAGCGTGTTTACAACATCAAGCCCTAAACACAGGGCCTGCTCTATCCCTGGGCTCCACAGTCCTCCCCCTGCTTCTGCCGTGGGGGGAACAGCTAGTGGTTTCTGTGTGGTGCCGGAGACAACTCCCGGTTTCCCAGAAAAGCCTTTATTTTACTTTACTTTGTTCTGAACTTGAATGTGAGCAAGCACAAGACTGTCAAGATGCTTGTTACCTGAGTGTGTGGGACGCGGGCTCTGAGCAGAGGCCAGGCTGGCGGGCGGGGGGGGGGGGGGGGGGGGGGGCGTGTAAGACGCTAAGGAAGCTACTCTCCCTGCAGGCTGCAACGTGGCCTGGCCTTGTCATCAGTGGGGCCGGACATCAGGTTGGCCATCAGTGAAATCAAGGAAGCTGATGACAGGTTGCTTAGGTGACGGACAAGTTAGAGAGAGTTTGTAAACAGGGAGTGGGAACTGAACACAGCCTGGTCTCAGACACGTCCCCCCCCCCCCCCCCCCCCCCCCCCCCCGGCCTCCCCCCCCCCACACACACACACTGGGGGCTTTGCTGTCTGGCTGTTTGGAGAAGGGGAGAAGAGAGAGGTTACTGAGAGGGAGGGGAGGGAGGGTCTCCCAAAATGGTCAAAGCAGGGAGACTGAAAGGCAGGAGGAGAGAGACATCTTGTCAGCCTTCTCGAGGCTGGCTTTGGGGTTCTAGCAGAGCAAAAAGAAAGTGGGAAAGGGGAGAGAAACAAGACATTCCGTTCTCTGCCTGTGACCTTCCAGCATCAGCCAGCTGGAACGCGAGCCTTCTCCTGAGGCTCACAGTGTGCTGTGGGCAGGGGCCGCCCCAGCCTGGAAATGTAGGAAGGGTTAGAACTGTGTGGTTGGGGCCACCAGGATGTTGGGGTGCTGCTGGGGGGCGGGCTGGGCTGGTAGAGAGCAGGCAGCATTAGGCTTTGGCAGGTTAATTAGGGTTCACAAGTGGAGTCTGTGAGCTGGGAGAGAGGACCGATTTGCATAAAGTCCATTTACATAATGTTCCTCGAGAATTACACAAGCCAGGGGGCTGCTGGCTGGCAGGAGGGCAGGGGAGGCGGGGAGATGCCTAAGCGGCCCAGCCAAAGTGGGCAGGACAAGGCCCCTCCCTCACCCTCTTGGCCAATGGCATCCTCCACCCTCAGCAGCCCACACTGTGCTCACCATCTCTGAGGCTCAGAACCTAGAGGGTCCCAAACTACTTGGGCTGAAAACTTGGTGGCTCTCTGCTGCCCTCAGTGTGGGCCCCCACCTCTTCAGCTAGCCTACATGGTCATCCTGGAGGATTGTCACCTGTCACCCTCTGAACCCCATCATCCCTCGGGCGGGCCCCCTTTTTCTTTCCCAAGCTCCATCTCATCCAAGGATTTGAGCGCTGGCCTTACTCTGCCCTCCCTGTCAGTTGCCTCTGAGACAAGTCCCTGACCCCCTCTTGGGACACTTCCAGGTGTCCCTGTGTCTCCATCATGTGGCTAAGGGGCCTTTGCTCAGCTGTGTTGAGACTCCACGGGATGCAGCAGGTCCTGGGAGACAGCGTCTTTGCCTTTCAGATAGTGAGTCTCCTAAGAGAGGGCCGGACTCTTAGAGGCCTGTGTCCAGCTGGGCAAGGGCCTGCTTGAAAACAGCAGGCACCCAACCAATGTGGAATGAGTGAAGGAGACACGTACCCTGGCCAGGGCTTGAGAGCAGGCTCCAGCCTGGCTTTAGTTCGTTTTTTTTTTTTTTTTTTTTCTAGACCTCTTATCACCAACAACAGACCCTGTGTTAGAAGCTGTATGGGAGGGAGATACTGGGGTGGGTTCCCCCAGGGAGTGAGATCTAAGGCAGACACAGGCAAGCATCTCAAGTGGTCGATAGCATGTTCAAGAACAGGGCCTGGGAAAGCAGACGGGGCCAAGCCGGATGGAAGAAGCAATGACTGAGGGTCTCAGGTTCTCCCCAGAATTAGACCTGGCAGGCTTTGGGAGCCCCAGAAACTTGTAAGCAAAGAAGAGAAAGGAGGTTTCTAGCTACTGAGCACCTAGTAAGCACTTACCTAATGGACCATGCGGATGCTTTCTGCTTTAAGAGCTGTTAAAATAGAACCTTCTAGACTGTTCTAGAACTTTTGTCCAACACGGTTGCCTCAGGCCTCGGGGAGCTACAGTGGATCTGAATATCTGATGAATACCTGAATCATTGTATTCCGATTTAATCTGAACACTCACAGGCAGGTGATGGCATGTAACATGTGCATGAAGTGTTTCCTTTTGTGGAGGCCTGTCCAGGGCTCCTTCCGTCTTCCTGTCTTTCCCTCTCCTGTCTGTGACTCTTTCTGAATGAGGCATCCCCGATGTCTCTCCCACCTATTCCTGGACATCTCACCCACGCTTAGGTTTAATTTTAGCTGATTCTCTCTCAAGGACAAAGTCTATATTTTTATTTTAATTTATGTCTCCTGAACCGCTTCCAACTTTTACTTTTAGAACTGTCAGGATCGGTGACATGTGGCGTTTTAGGTACTTTTCTGCTGGTGGGTCCTAAATCTATTGTCATTTTATGTCACTTGGCAAAATGTACGAAATGCCAGAAGCGTTATAAACAGAGACAATTTATGTCCTGGGTGGGGGAGGTTAAGAGAATGGATATAATCCAGTTTTTTTTTTCTTTTTCCAGAGACTTTTCCATCAGTGTGCGAGCTGGCAGGTGTCTGTTTGACACCCTGTGGGGAGGATTTTCCCAGTTCTGGCTCAACTGCTGTGGCTCGCCACTCCTGCCCAGGGGTGGGGCACTTAACCTGGGTACCTAGTGTGGGGCCGTGCTCACAGGAGGCCCTCCTTGAGTCTGCTGGAGGGAAGGATGAAAAAAGGGAGGTATGCAGGGGAATTCTAAAGGCCTTTGGTTTCCAGTCCCCTCCTTCTGGCCATGCTGCTCCAATTCTCAAAGACTTTCAGTAGCTCCCTAGGACCCCATGTGCTGACAGGCAGAAGCCTACAACTGCAGCCCAGTGCGCCTGGGTGACCTGTAGGGCTCCGAGTTTGGAGTCCTCTGTAATGGGCTCAAACGTCTGTCCTTGCAAACTCTCATCCCTTTGTCCTGCCCTCAAAGATTACTGCAGCATCTCCCTTTCTGGTGAGTCCTGCTGTTCCACACCTGCCTGTGCTGCTGGGCATCTCACACATCCCCGGAGGTGACACTAAGGACACTCGGACCGTCCTCTCCGTTATCCAACAGGCGCATGAGAAAACATCACAAAATAGACATAAACTATACTAGTGTGGTGAGACCCTTGGTGTGAGCGACGAAGCCATGGTGATAACCCTAATAGTGTTTCCAAGCCAGGAGGGCCACCTCATTTATCCCTTCTGTGACTCTGTTGTGTTCCCCCTTTTAAAGATGAGAAAACAAGCCCAGAATGGCAAAGCAACTTAGCTGAGGTCACACAGCCAAGTGTTTGGACCCCAGTGCTTAGGGATTCCAGAGTCTCCTTAACTAGGCTGATGTTGGAAAGCATGGGTGTTTAGTGGGAACGATCCTGCCAAACCCTGGGGCCTCCCAAAGCCCCCACCCCACATCTATAAAGAAAGGGGCTGTGGTGGGGGGACCAGGCTGGCTATGGCCTGCAGAGAAAGCGCTGTGCAGATGACCCTGTTAAAATTCATGTGGCTTCAGAAATTCAGTGTTGACTCGGGTGCTGCAAATAGGTATGAAAATTCTGAGGAAGGCCTAGTATTGTTACTGAAATCAAATGGTTGAAGGACCGCTAATGAGGCAGAGGAGGGCCTTCCGTCACCATGGAGGACCCGGGGCGAGAAGGCTGCATTATTCATGCTCTCTTGTTTGAGTTTAAACCTCAAGGAGGGTCTGGGAGGGGCAGAGGAGGGGGTGGCAGCTCGGGATGGGAAGACCAGTGACTGCTTGTCCATTGCTCCATGTTAGCTGGGGCCAGGCTATGCTCACCTGGATCTCCCCACCACAGCAGAGAGGATGGCTAGGGGCACAGCCTCAGGGGGGCGTGCTCTGTGTGTGCTGGGTGTGTGTGTGTGTGTGTGTGTGTGTGTGTGTGTGTGTGTGTGTGCGCAAAACTGCCACAGGCCTCAGTTTCTTCTTCCCCTGTAAAATGGGACAGTGAGAGATTCTTCTCCCCAATTAGCTCCTTCCTCCTCTTCCCTCCCTCCCTCCTTCCCTCCCTCCCCTTCCCTCCCTCCCTCCCCTTCCTCTCCCCCTCCCTCCCCTCCCTCTCCCTCCCTCTCCTTTCTCCCTTTCTCCCTTTCCTCCTTCCTCTCCCCCTCCCTCTCCTCCCTCTCCCCCTCCCCTCTTCATCCTCTCTTTCCTTCTTTCCCTCTCTCCTTTCCTCTCCTTTTGTTTTGGAGCTCAGGGTCTTGCTATGTTTCTGACCATGAATTAACCATGTAACCCAGGCTAGCCTTCAGTCTGCTGTCCTTTCCACCACAGTCTCCCATGTGCTGGATGACAGGCATGCTCCATCAGGCAAGGCTGTGTGATAGAGGGTCAAAGGCTACATGGCTGAGCTTCTTGTTGAAGCTCCTGAAGTGACTGGGATCTAGTTCTGTGGATTTGGAGCAGGACTGAGCTCACATCTCCACTTTCCACAGAACTAAAAATGAGACAGATTACCCCATCCTGTGAACAGTCAGAAGAGTCCACAGAAGGGTGTTCCATGGGGGCTGATTGGCTGATCCAAAGAGTCTGTGTATTAGCACCAGGAAAGGATGTGGAAACACAGCTATCTTCATCCTGAGGTTCTGCAGTCATTGGCTGAACCCAGGTCTCCATGCCTGAGGCTCTGCAGTCATTGGCTGGGTTCAGGCAGCCTTAGCTTTAACCCTCTTGCCCTGAGGTCCTTACACACCCAAGTGTTGTGTTTCTCTGCTGGTGCCCTCTCCCTGTCCTCTGTCTGCTCTTCAACACCCGCCCCTTCCATCTACTAATCACCCTCTTCCATCTTCCCTGAGCAAAACCACGGTCACGGGAGACCCTGAAGAACCAATCTCCCCTGGAGGAGGAAGGGGCGCTGCCTCCAGGGCGATCTGTTCTCAGTGGAGAGCCAACCTCCCTTACACCCAATATCCATGAGAATTATGAGAGGCACCCCAGCGGAAGGAGGACTGCGAACAACCAAGACATCCCTCCATTGCTTGTAGAGGTTGTATGTTCGGTAACTGTGGCCTAATCCAGTAAGTCCTTCCTGTTCTGTTGGACGGTTTCTGATTTATTTATATAAAAGCCGCAATGATCAACACAAGACAGTTACTAACAGCCACTCTGACTCAGCCAATTAAAAGCTGTTTATTGATGGCCAGACCAAGAGGGGCCTTGAACCCTTGAAAAGTCTGTGGGTGCCTAAGTTCGGGGATACAGCATTTTTAAAAGGCAAAACCTGTCGGTGCCGTGCTCGGGCCTGTGTTTGCCATGCTCTTGGGCCTGCCCCTCCCAGTCCTAACTACGGACCATAGGGTCCCTGGTCTGCACAGTAGGCTGAGAGTGGAGTCCCCAGGTGGCTGTCTTTCCTGGGCTTCCTGTCGCCTGCCAGAGCTGTCTCTAAAAGGAGGAAGCTGACTCCTGACAAGCCAGACGGTCAACCAGAGGATGGCTCCTGCCCCGGGTGGAAGTCTCCATCCCTTCGTGGCCTGTGTGCAGCATGTCCAATAACCAGGACCCCCACCACCCCCAGTCCTCTCGGCACCTCCTAATTACCACTGGGCTGTAAAACCCCTTCTCCCTTCCACCAGCATTATCTTAGTAAACGGTCCAAGTGCTCAGGAGGTTAATGCAGGGCTGTAAATCCGCAGTGGGTCGAACAAGTGCGACTCGAGGAGCGGTCCATAAATCTGCAGAATGGCTCCAGTTTGTTTATTTAATAAAATATCATTTTATAGAAATGCACGGGGCATGGGGGGTGGGGGCAGAGGTTTGCAGAGGCTCTGGGGCGTGTTGTGCTGGGTGGGTGTGCAGATGGAGTACAAGGCCCTGAGACCCATACATTTCTGTGGCTACTGCAGGCATTCCAAACTCAAGTATCTGCCCCACTTAAGGCAGCCGATGATGCCTTTGAATTCTTCAAACAGGGCCGCGTCAATATCTGAAGCGCTGTAGACAAAGCCCGGGACGTGTATGATATTGTTTGCCGATGTGGACACCTCCCCAAGATAATCTCCTCGAGTTTGCCCACACTGCACTGTTAAATCAACAAGATGTCAGATGGTTCACACCGTGTGGAATCAAACGCTCCCAGCACGGGCTTTGCAGTAACCAGGCAGGATTCCGACACCAGGCTTGTCCCTCCCAAAGAAGGCGGTTGTGGTATTCAGTTGGGCCTCAGTTTCTCTCTTGGCCTCATGGACAGACCATAGAGGCTTCAAAAGATACCTCTGAAGACTCTGTCATGGGACTGTGCTCTTCATTCCTACTTGTACCTATCTGTGAGCTTGCAGCCTTGAGGAGGAGTCAAGGGTTTATAACGGAGTCCAGGCTGGCCTTGATTTCATCCTCCTCCTGCTTCAGCCTCTCGAGTGCTGACATTCCACGCACGTCACCATACCCCGTAGTTGATGGGCTCCTAGTCAGGAAAGAAAAGGCAGTTGGAAGTGAACAGTTCGAGGTGGCGTGCCAGGTACTTTTGCATGGCTGTGAACTTTGAGCAGGGAAGGGTTGTATTGGCTCATGATTCAGAGGGTTTATGTAGCCTATGATTGGTTGACCCTATTTACTGGGGGCACTGTTCACTTCCTGGTCAACAGGAAACAGAGTATGAGACAGAAGCAGCCAGGGATGATCTACTGGCCTCCAGTGATATGCTTCATCCAGCTCAGCAACCCCCCTCCGCCCCCAAGGATCCCACCTCTAGGAAAAAACACCTCCACCGGTGGGAGATCAAACGCACCACACACAGGCTGAGAGACAGTGGCATTCCAGCCTGAGGGTTTACACTGGAGCAGACAGACAGTGTGGTCTCTATGTGAAGACCAGCAACCCCGAGTTTCTGCTCTCAATCCAGCTCTTCACTTTTGGGGCAGCTTCCATGGTCGAGAGATTGAACCCCTGGATTCCTGGAAATTACAGACCCTCATTCCTCTATGCAGTCCCGAGCCTTCCAAGAGTTGGTGAGGATGACCAGCCCACTGCGCTCAGGGCTGCCCCAGATTTAGAACAGATGACGTGTGTTCTTGCCCTCGGTCAGGGAAGCAGCGACGGCTCGGTTGCCCTATCGGAAACTGGAGAGTCGATGCTGAACCTCTCTTAACTGGGGTTTAATTTGGCCGCAGCTATTGATGATTTAATAACAGCTGCCTGATTATGGAGCCTTTGTCTAAAGACTCTAATTCCCCCAGGCTAATTGCCGAGTGTTTGATTAACCCAGTGGTGCTCATTAAACTCTGCTCAGTATCTTTCTCCCTGGACCAATCCCTGGGCCTCACCACAGCCCGATTCCCTATCTGTGGTGGAGTTGACATGGGGGCCGGGTTACCCTCTGTGGCTAGGGGCTGTGGTGAGTACCGCCTATGGTCTGAAGGGGTTGGCAGAGATATTCCAGGCTTGTGACAACCTCAAATATCTCCTGACAATTGTGCAATGTCATCTGGGGCAGAGGATCAGTTCCAGTGGATAACTATTGCTCCACGGCCCTTGGAGAACCCAGGAAAAAGGGGTCCTGGGCATTTTCTATCAAGTCTCCTAAGCATTCATTCAAGCCTTCCAAATGTGTGTGTTACTGGCGTCAAGGAGGAGCTGGGAAGGGGCTGGAGCTGCCTTGGAGGGGAAGAGAGAAGATGGGTTAAGGCCTCATGTGACAAGAGGGTTGCTCAATTCCTACCCTTGAATATACTCTGCCTTCCCTGGCTGCATAGTTCCAGCTCACCAACAGAAGCGAATTCCCTGAAACTCCAAGTGCCCTGTCTTCAGTTCATCCCTGTCAAGTCATGATGATTCTTGGTGGCAGTACCAGACACCGTGATTGGTCACTTGTGACTTCTGAGTGTGTGTGTGTGTGGAAGCTGTTTCTCAATTTGCTTCTCACATCTCTGTAAATTGCAGCGGAGACTAACCAGCGTTTTCAAGGTCACACTGCTGATTGGCAGGACATCTGGAAGCAGAATTGAGGCGACTCTGTAACATCTCAGTCATGTGCTTCTGGGTGCCTGGAGATTCGGGAATCAGCTATGCATGGGTGGGAGGGCGTAGCAAGCTCCCCAACATCTTCCTGAGCCAAGACAGAAGCTTGCTGCCTGCCTTGCCTGTGGCAAGCTGGGTCTTACCTTATTGGCCTGGCCTGAATCACCCCACTGTCCTCATGCATCCATTCAAGTGATCGTCCTTTTGTGGTTGTGGTGGTGGTTTGGGGGCAGCTGAGCCCTGGAGGGAGAAAGCTATCTGCCCAAAGTTGTGTGTCTGGTAGTGAGTGGAAGTGAGGCGTCTTCACCTTCCGAGCTGGGAGAACAACATTTTGTGGCCAGCCCTTATTGTCTGAATGTAACTTTATGTCTCTCCATGGGTCATATGTGAGATGTGAACTTTCCGTGACATTCCAAGACTCAGCCCAGGGTGGAGGCAGCTGTCAGCCACGTGGTGGACTCTCCATCACCACCACCTCTACAGTGGGCATGGACACGGCTCTCGGCTCAGTCGTGAGCACTGTGGATACAGCCAGCAGCTAAATCACAAAGGGCATCTATGGTGGTATTTTACTTGTACTGAAATGTGATTTTAATTGTATGTTAATAAATAAAGTTGCCCCGGGGTCAGAGCTATTAGAGCCATAGCAAGAGCGTGGTGGTGGTGGCGGCTGTGGCGGCGGCGGTGGCGCACGCCTTTAATCCCAGCACTTGGTAGACAGAGCTAGGTAGATCTCTGTGTGTTCAAGGATACAGCCAGCATTGGAGACACACGCCTTTAATCTCAATACCAACCATAGAAGACCTGGAAGTCTCTACAGACAGGCAGTGATGAGGGCAGTCATGTGTTTGGGTTTGCAACCAATGAGAAGGCAGAACAGAAAGGCTATAAAGACAAACACACAGGAAGTAGCTCCCTTTTCGGAGAGCTCTCTTGGCTGAAGCATGAAGGGTAAGGCTCTTAGCTCTGACCTCTTGGCTTTCTTTTCTGAATGGGCTCTGTGTTTCTTATTTAATAAGACGGTTGGTTACATCTACAAGCATCCACTAGTTAAACAATGGACATGGTGGAGTCCATGGACGTGTCCATCAGTTCACTGGTGGCCCTGGGGAATGTAGCCATCAGGCAGATGCTGGACGTGGTGGAAGGGATCCCGGTTCAGAAGCGGACACAGCAATCAGCTAAATGGTGAACATGGCGGATACAGCCATCAGCTAGATGGTGTGAGCAGCCGTCCTATAAACGGTAGAGGCAGCCGTCACCCACCGCTGTTCCCCACTCAGAGGTCATCTAGGTCCATTCCTCAGAACTGCTGTCACCCATGCTGACAAAATCTCCTTCAAGCAGGGGTGTTTCATCCCAGGTCTCTCATCAGGCAGCATCGAAACTGGCGACGTCGGAGAGGTCCTTGCTTTTTCTTTTTTCCTGAGGCCACTGTGAGCTTTATTGGGCGAAAGGCCATCAGTAGATTCTCACAGCCCAGACAGAGGCCGGCTCTGCCCACCACATAGGCCAGCAGGACAGGGCACTTGGCGTAGTGTTCACCCTAACTTCGGAGTTGTTCTGAGAAAGAGGGGGAGGCCACACATGTCTTTGTCAAGTTGTATGTAACTTACTTTTTTTTTTCACTCTATCACAGATACTAGTCAATTTCATTTAAAGAAATCCCAGACTCACAGTGGCAATGTGTGATGTAACAGTGACAGGCCTTCGCTCAGGTGGGTCTGTGTCCTGTGGAAAATCCAGCTGCCTCAGCAGGGAGAAGAGAAGGGTCACTGAGAGAGAGAGCCTCATCCCACATATGAAGGGATACGGAAGAAGGTGGCATCATCAAGCCAGCAAACCGGAAGTTCTTATAGCAGAAGCAAAGGCAGCCTGAAGGGAATGAGACACCTCCTGATGCTGCAGGAAGACTTGGGCTTTGCAGTTAGAAAGATGTGGGGCTGGTCCCTGGAGACAGCTCAGCTGTTAGGAGCTCTTCCTGGTCTTGCAGAAGACCGGAGTCAAATCCCCAGCACCTGTACTGGGTGACTCACGGTTGCCTGTAACTCCAACTCCAAGGGATCTGACACCTTCTTCTGAACTTCGGGGACACCTACCCTCATGCACCCATACGAACAGACTCACACAGAGACACAATTAAAAGTAAAAATCTTAAAAAAGAGGTGAGTCCAAATGCAGGCTGCACCACCTGAACTGATTCTCCGTGAGCCTCAGTTTCTTCACCTGGTAAGTGGGAGTGCTAGAGAACCGTAGAACCCACCTCACAAGGCCACGGAGAGAAGGAAGATGGCTGGGCGTAGAGGTACACATCTTTAATCCCAGCACTCGGGAGCCAGAGGCGGGCAGCTCTCTGTGAATTCAAGGCTAGCCTGGTTGACAGAGTGAGTTCCAGCATAGCCAGAGCTGCATCGTGAGACCCTGTCTTGAAAACAACAACAACAACAGAAGAAGGGTGTGTGTGTGTGTGTGTTCTTTCCAACAACAGTATGAGATTTGTTGAGATGCAAGAGGTGTGGAGGCGTGGGCTCAACCTGCCAGAAACGGGTTGGAGAAAGGGTAATCACAGAAAACTTCCCACAGGAGGATCCCTCCATCTCAAGTCAGTGGGTCAGCCGATGTAAAACACACAGACAGCACAATGCTCGATGTGCACTGTGTGCCCCGAAAGCCAAAGAGACACTGAGAGAAAGGAACGCAATTTCCTAGGCTGGGTGGGGACCCAGGACCCACTCCAGCCCCTTCAGAGCCTGAGCCAGCTCTGCCTCTAGATTTCTTCCCCTGCTGCTTTCCCTGGAGCTCCATGGCTGGGTCTCAGCCCCTGTCCTTCATCTGACATGGCAGGAGAGGGAGGGATGCAGAGCTGGGAAGAGAGGCTCCAAGAAGATGGATGCTGGCCCTGTTGCCACGGCAACCGCAGGATGGGCAGGAGGCCCGCTGCCAGGAGTGGTCCCTGCTTTTCCTGGATTCCCAAGCCTTTCGGGGAAGGCAGGAGTTCTAGTAAGGGACCTGAGGGCATAGGCTGGGCCTTAGGACACAGCCAACGAGCTAGTGCTATTTCTCGTCCGCATCCATGGCCTTGTGGGGGACGAGCTGCTGGCCCTCACGCTCAAAGACGGTAAACCTCACCCAGGAGGGATGTGGAGAGGACAGGTTTCCTAAGCACCTACTCCACCTGGTACGTGCAGCTGACTTCTGACCACCCCACCCGCCTCTCCACCAGAGTATGTGGTCCTCGGAGAAGAAGGCATTGTGGGTAAATATGGTGATATTTTATTTGTATTAAAATGTTATTTGTATGTTAATAAATAAAGTTGCCCGGGGGTCAGAGCTATTAGCAAGCCATAGGAAAGCAGGGCAGTGGTAGCGTACGCTTGTAATTCCAGCACTTAGTAGGCAGAGCTGGGTAAGTCTCTGTGTGTTCAGGGATACAGCCATTATTGGATACACATGCCTTTAATCTTAATACCAATCATGGAAAACCTGGAGGCCTATACAGACAGGCTGTGAGGAGGCGGTCATGTGGTTGGGTTTACAACCAATGAGAAGGCAGGACAGGAACTCTATATAAAGACTTTAACAGAGGGGTAGCTCTGGTTCGGAGAGGTAGGACCACTGCAGGAGGAAGGGTAAGGTTTTGGCTCTTGGCTCTGACCTCTTGGCTTTCTTCTTTGCATTGGTTCTGTGTTTATTGTTTGATGGGAAGGTTGGATACATCTACATTTGGCGCCCAACGTGACAAGAATTCATTAAAAACCGATTGGCTTGGCTTGGCGGCAGGTCCGGTTTCCAGCCTGGGCGGCCCGGCTGCCTAGCTTGGGCCCAGGCCTGACTGACCCGCAGCTGGAACTGCTACAAACAACTCAGACCTGCCCCGCTGAACAGGGCCCCTGCCTGTAAAGCCAAGGCTTGACTCGGCTCAAGCGGCTACACTTTCTCTTTCTCTCTCTCCCCCCCCCCCCCCCCCCCCCCCCCCCCGGATTCACACCTCGAACACCAGGTGGCTGTGAAATTCCCTGGGATTCTACTGTTCTACCCAGACTTGGTAAGTCAATTAACATATCTATTTAAAAGAGAATTTTTTTCTACATTAAAAAAAAAAAATGGGCTTTATGTGTACATTGGAAGAAAATTGGGCTTTGTTTGAAATTTTAGGCACTCTGACAATGGAACAACTATATGAAAAGATTAATATTGATCGAATTATTCAGTTTATTACTTTTCTTATCCTCATTTTACTATTTAAAAAGATCGTCAACTTAAGTGCCAGGATAACAGTCTTAGAAAAACTTGTTAAACCGGTAAAAATGAATTATAGAGAAATTCAAATTCAGACAGAAGAAATAAATAGTGAAGTTGTTTCAAAATTGGATCGTAAGGTTACAGAAAGAAAGCCAGTTTTCACACAATCACCCTTAATTTATCCAGTAGCCGTACAGCAGCTACCTGATGAAGAGAATGAACAAAATACTTGGGTTCCAGTTGAAATGTTAGACTTACGAAGATTTAAGGAGGCAATAGCATCTTATGGCATGCACTCCCCATATGTAAAGCAAATGTTAAACACCTGGTCAACTTGTAATAGGATTATACCAAAGGACTGGCGGGAATTGGCACAGGCTGTTCTTGAACCCGGACAAAATCTCCAGTGGAAAATGTGGTTCAGTAATGAGGCTAAAAATATAGAAAGACAATGGAGGGATAGCGGAATACAAGTCTGCCAGAATCAGCTTATTGGCGAAGGCCAATATGCTTCAGTACAAACACAATGTTCATATGATGTCCAAACCCTACTTCTATGTAAAACGGCAGCTTTGAATGCATGGGACAGAGTTGAAGAACCAGGAAAAAAAACTGAGTCATTTACAAAGGTTATACAGGGCCCCAAAGAATCTTTCACAGACTTCTTACAAAGATTGACTTCAGCAGTACAAAAAATGGTCCCGAATTCACAGGCTAGTCAGATAATAATTGAATCTTTAGCCTTTGAGAATGCAAATGCAGCGTGCAAAAGAATAATTAGGCCGTTAAAGGCAAGATCTGCACCTTTGGAAGATTGGATTAGAGATACAGTTAATGTAGAGGCTTATGACCATGATGATATGTGGGTAGGAAAAGCAATTTCAAAAGGTTTGAGCAATGTTAGATGTTTTGGATGTGGAAAGCAAGGACATTTGAAAAGGGATTGTAAACAGGTCATTCCTAGAAATAATGTTTATTCAAGGAACACTGGCAACAGAATGCCCCTTCCTTCTGGAGTATGCAGAAGGTGTGGTAAGGGAAAACACTGGACCAACGAATGTAGATCAACAAGGGACAGACAGGGTAACCCTCTGCCTCGAGCTTCGGGAAACTCCCAGAGGGGCCTCAGGCAGGCCCCCACAGTAAATCCAGTTCAAACCTTTCCTGCAGTTGTAGAGGAAACCCCTACTCAAAGCAACTAAATAACCAAATGTCTATTGGAATAAATCATGTTAGTCGAGATGATGAAACAGAGAAAATAGGAAATACAGGAAAAAACATAAAGAAAATTTTTTGGCAAACTTCTATTAATGAACAAAGACCAAAACTAACAATAAAAATAAATGGTGTTTTGTTGTCTGGTCTGGTAGACACAGGTGCTGACATTACCATAATTGCACCAGAATTTTGGCATCCAACTTGGCCTCTTCAGGAGGTAAACATTCAACTCTTAGGAATTGGGACATTATCTAGAGTGAAACAAAGTGTAAGATGGCTTGAATGTATAGGTCCAGAAGGACAGAAAGGAAAATTAAAACCATATATGGCTAACATAGCTATGAACCTGTGGGGTCGAGACTTGTTACAACAGTGGAATACTCAGATTAATATCCCTCCAATCTCAGAAACAAATCATAAATTAGTACATGTTTCTGAGAGAAATATTAAAAGATATTATTCTAATGAGTGCTCACCAGCCATCCATGTCATACAAGAACAGGGCACAACAACTGATAATCTTCCAAAAACATTAACAGCTCTACCTTTAAAATGGTCAACAGACAAGCCTGTATGGGTTCAGCAATGGCCTTTAACAACAGAGAAACTCCAGGCTTTACAAGAGCTGGTGGAAGAACAGTTAAATGCTCATCATATTGAAGAATCAACCAGCCCTTGGAATTCTCCTGTATTTGTTATAAAAAAAAAATCTGGTAAATGGAGAATGGTAACAGACCTTAGAGCAATTAACAAAGTAATTCAGCCAATGGGCTCTTTACAATCTGGAATTCCTTTACCTACTCTGTTACCAAAAGGCTGGCCTCTCATAGTTATTGATTTAAAAGACTGTTTCTTTTCAATACCCTTACAAGAAAAAGACAGAGAAAGATTTGCTTTCACAGTGCCTACTTATAATAATTCTCAACCGGTTAAAAGATTTCAATGGAGGGTTCTCCCACAGGGAATGTTGAATAGCCCAACTTTGTGCCAATATTTTGTAAAACAGCCATTAGAAGTGGTACGTAAAAAATTTCCTAAATCTATAATTTATCATTATATGGATGACATTTTATTAGCTGATTCAAATGCAGATACTTTAGAAAGAATGTTTGAAAAAGTAAAGAAAATTTTGCCTTGCTGGGGATTACAAATTGCTTTAGAAAAGGTACAAAGAGGAGATTCTATTAATTATTTAGGATATAAAATAGAACTTCAAAAAATTAGACCTCAAAAAGTGCAAATTAGGAGAGATCGACTACAGACTCTTAATGACTTTCAAAGATTATTTGGAGACATTTCTCATCTAAGAACTATTGTTGGGGTAAAAAATGATGAACTGAATAATTTGTTTAAAACCTTAGAAGGTGATAAGGACTTAAATAGTCCAAGAGAATTATCACCTGAAGCTGAGAAAGAATTGGCCTTGGTAGAAAAGAAAGTACATGAAGGGCACGTAGATCGTATTGATCCAAAGCTGGATTGCATTTTGGTTATTTTACCTTCTAGGTATTCCCCAACAGGAATATTAATGCAAAGGGAAGATATTATATTGGAATGGATATTTTTACCAAATAAACCAAATAAAAAATTAAAAACTTATGTGGAAAAAATCTCTGACTTGATTTGGAAAGGAAAATTGAGACTCCGTCAATTAGCAGGAATAGACCCAGCAGAAATTGTCGTACCTTTAACTAAGGAGGACATTGAAAAATTATGGATAGAAAATGAAGCTTGGCAAAAAGCTTGTAGTAATTTTTTGGGAGAAATTAACAGCAAATATCCCAAAAGCAATAGAATTGATCTTATAAAGAGAGCTGATTGGATCTTGCCTCAAATTGTGAGGAAAAAACCCATATCTGGAGTTCGTACATTTTATACAGATGCCAACAAACAAGGAAAGGCAGGTTACAAATCAGAAAATTTAAGTAAAGTGGTTCAAAGTCCTTATAATTCAGTTCAAAAATCAGAATTGTATGCTATTCTGTTGGTATTAATGGATTTTTCAGAACCTCTCAATATAGTAACTGACTCTCAGTATGCTGAAAGAGTAGTATTACATATTGAGACTGCAGAATTTATCCACGATGCTTCAGAATTAACTTCATTATTTATTCAATTACAAGATACAATCAGAAAACGGAGTCATCCTTTATATATAACTCACATCCGATCCCATACTGGTCTGCCAGGCCCTCTAGCACAAGGCAATGATGAGATTGATAAATTATTGATAGGAAATGTGCTGGAGGCCTCAGAATTTCATAAAAAACATCATGTAAATAGTAAAGGTTTAAAAAAGGATTTTTCCATAACCTGGCAACAAGCCAAAGAAATAGTAAAGAAATGTCCTACTTGTTCCTTCTACAATCAAACACCATTACCAGCAGGATGTAACCCAAAGGGTACTCAGAGGAATGAAATCTGGCAGATGGACGTGTTTCACTTTGCAGAATTTGGAAAACTGAAATATGTACACCACACTATCGATACTTATTCAGGATTTCAATGGGCAACTGCTTTGAGTTCTGAAAAAGCTGATTCTGTAATCACTCATTTGCTAGAAGTTATGGCCATTATGGGTATACCTGCACAAATCAAAACTGATAATGCTCCATCATATGTCTCTGTTAAAATGAAACAGTTTTTTTGCTTATTATAATATAAACCATGTTACAGGTATACCACATAATCCTACAGGTCAAGCAGTTATAGAAAGATCAAACAGAACTCTAAAGGATATGCTAAATAAACAAAAAGGACTAACAAAAACCCCCAGAAATAGACTACATAATGCTCTATTAACTTTGAATTTTCTCAATGCCAATGAGAAAGGAACAACAGCTGCAGAGAGACATTGGATAATAGAAAAAACTACAGAATTAAATCAACCTATATACTTTAAGGATGTGCTGACCTCAGAATGGAAACCAGGGTATGTGTTACATTGGGGACGAGGTTTTGCTTTTATTTCTACAGGAGAAGATAAGCTGTGGGTACCATCAAAATTGATAAAGGTTCGATTTGAACAAGAGAGACCTCTTAATTAGAGGAGGTGATAGTTCATCAACTATCGTAAACATCCAATTTAAACTAACTTACACCAGTAACACATGCCTTTTCATTTAATCAGATAACTTGTCAAAAAGGAACATCCCCAAAAAACCTTGGGGAAAGGTTTTTGTTTTTGTCTTTTAGGAGAATGAAGGTTAACGAATTTGAAGAACACTGGACAAATGAGACAACTGAAGAAAAGGAACAAATCATCTATCCTAAGAAACAGAGTGAAATGGCGTATGGGTATGTTATCTAAAAAAATTTTATGTCTTCCTAAATGTTTGTTTCTGCTTTTCTTTAAAGATTTAACACTATTTAACTTCTAATAGTCCCAGTTCAATTAAAATTTAAAGCTGACTTTGGAGTTGGAGAATGGCTCTCTCCTTCTTTAAACTCAAGCATGTTGTTAAAAGGAAAATGCAAACTCCCTGTATCATGCCAGAGGAAAAGAGCCATCTTCTGCTATGGGACAGGAGAAAAGCCAAATTAATTAAGGGACTATTCTATTACGAATCTCAACTCTTTGATTCTATTCTGATTCTTTAAACTTTTCTTAAAGTATGAATTTTATATCAAAATTTACAAGATCAATATATATAGAGATATATACATTTTAAACTTTGTTAAGATATAAATGGTCATATAGAGTACTAACTAATTCTAAAAAGTCGCATATATAGTCTTTGTGTTCGAGTCTCTTATCAGTTTTTTGCAGGAAATCACGGTTAGGCCTAACATCAACTGAAGTCTCCAGGAAGAAGATGGGGCCCCACAACAACAACAATTCCACGTGGACAATAATAACATCACTAAGCTGACAAACATCATCTACAGATCAGCTTTGAACTACAAAGTGCTCAGAGCAATTTTGAGAAGAGCTAGCTGAGATGATCCAGTCTCAAAGACTACTTGAATAAGGATTTGAGATAAACCCTGAATTTTGGCATTATACACAGACTGGATAACGAAGGATATATTTTCCTTTCCTAGAATTTGACAATTAACCTAAAATTTTTCTTTCAGGATAAAGATACCTTCGCCCATACCCAGCAGGAATCAATTTCAAGAATACGACGCCCACATTCCCAAAGAGGTGGTGTGGGGCCGTTGGTTTTTTTGGTCTTTTAATGGGTTTTGGGTCTGGGATAATTTTCATTGATTAGGGGGGTTGGTTACAAGTTGTTGTCAAGGGTTAGGAAAAAGGCTAAGCAAAGGAGATTAGATTTAAGGTTCTTATTAAAAAAAAAAAGAAAGAAAGAAAAGAAAAATGTAAATACTTTACATTGGATTGGATTGTTTTATATTGTATACAAATTATATATATTGAAATTGATATTGTTAGAAAATGTTATATATATTTTTCTAATTGTACCGTTCATCTAACAATGTAATGCAATTTTCTGATCCTTGAATGTTATTACCAACTATTAGGATATAAAGAAATGAAAGTTAGTAGTTAGATATTATAATAGAACTTGTAGTTATATTAGGTATGTTTTCAAGATTGAGTAGATATATTTTAGATAGACAGGTTATCTTCAAACCCTTCAGAGATCTACAGAATATGGCATTTAAAATGTTTTAATAACTTAGAAAATTTTTCTTTTTTGTTATGACTATGAGACATGTCGGCTCCTGGCAGTACCAATCTACTTCAGAGAAAATATGGGCATTGAAGAAACTGCATATGGAGTTAACTTTCATTGTGGCAAAAGTTAGCCACTGGACAACAAAGTATCCTCGAATCAACAGGACAAAATGGACAAACAGGACATAAAACAAAGGATTACTGATTCTTGCCAAAACAAGTGTGGTTATGGCTTTATCAAAAGGCATCTTCAGAGGCCAGGACAATATGGCACCATCCCTGAAGTGGCCTTCGCAATTCGAAAAAGGTACAGTGCCCTTTTCTTCGAAGGCAGCTGAACAGGCAGTGGGCCGATGGCCTCTGATGTGCAATGGAACAGCAGCTGAAACAGTTATTCTTGAAGAGTAACTAAGCTCACGCCTCTCAATAGTAGACTGGCATTTGATGGAGGGATATGGAGAAGAATGGGATGCTGAGATGAAGCCATATATACACAGCCAGGAAGAATGGACAGCTGAGTTGGAAAACCATCATCAATTTCCAGAATTTGAAATCCTGAATCATGACATGACACTGGTGGAATTCAGGTGTTTCTGGTACATGGACTACTCTCACTCAATGTGAGGTTGAACTGTTGACCTTGTGTACATCCTGCTTCACAAATGAGTCTGTCGGATATGCTGGGCCTATAGGCTGAAGATGATGCCCCAGCACTTCGGAGAAACCTCAGGTGACTGTCCAGACAGCTGTCTGTTTCTGTCAACTCACAAATTTTTTGGAGGTTGCTTATGTGCACTTCCTGTTTTTATTTTTGTTAGCTAATATTATTTCCTTCTTGGGTCTCTGAGGGAGTTGAAGATTAGTTAGTTATAGTTGAAGGTTAGTTAGTTATAGTTGAAGATTAATTAGGATACATTTTGGACTTACAAAAATAGGATAGATAATGAAATTATTTTCTCTGAATTTGTCAAATACAAATGGACTAGACATTGTTTAGGTATTTATTACTTGTATATATTGTATATAGTTATTGTCCTTTTGTATATAGTTTTTCTTATATTAGTTATAAGCTTTTTCTTTTTTTTCCTTTTTATTAAAATAGAAAAGGGGAAATATGGTGATATTTTATTTGTATTAAAATGTTATTTGTATGTTAATAAATAAAGTTGCCCGGGGGTCAGAGCTATTAGCAAGCCATAGGAAAGCAGGGCAGTGGTAGCGTACGCTTGTAATTCCAGCACTTAGTAGGCAGAGCTGGGTAAGTCTCTGTGTGTTCAGGGATACAGCCATTATTGGATACACATGCCTTTAATCTTAATACCAATCATGGAAAACCTGGAGGCCTATACAGACAGGCTGTGAGGAGGCGGTCATGTGGTTGGGTTTACAACCAATGAGAAGGCAGGACAGGAACTCTATATAAAGACTTTAACAGAGGGGTAGCTCTGGTTCGGAGAGGTAGGACCACTGCAGGAGGAAGGGTAAGGTTTTGGCTCTTGGCTCTGACCTCTTGGCTTTCTTCTTTGCATTGGTTCTGTGTTTATTGTTTGATGGGAAGGTTGGATACATCTACAGGTAAATTCTAGCTGTAGAGAGACGGCGGTTTAAATCTGCCTCTTCCCACTCGGGAGCAGTACAAGTCATCTTCTTTCTCTGGGCCCCGGTGGTGCCCTCATCGGTAAAGCGGGTGAAGTTGGACGATGCTGCATAATGCCGCCTGTCTCATCATGTGGCGGAGACTTCTGGATGGCGGGGTAAGATATCTGGAGGCGTGCCTGGTGAGCCAGGCATCACACGCGCGCATGTCTTGCTAGGACCGTGTGGGAGGGACTTAATTTACTAATTTAACTGTGTCTGTCTCTTTGTTTGCCTTCTGTGAATAGCATTTCCTAGTCTTCTGGAGAGGAGAGGTGGAGGGACACGGGTCAATGGCCACAGGACAGGCTAACGAAGGCTTTTACCGGTGGGACCTGCACCGTGGCGGCCTCCCTACCGATAACCTCACAGGAATTCACAGTAGCTCCAACGGAGAGGAAAACAAGGTCCAGAGAGGTCGCACAAGTTACTTGAGACAATACAGCTGGTCCATGGCCGAGATGGGACCTTGGGAACTGGTGGCCTTGCTAAGCAGGAAGTGGGCATGAAGTTGCTGGGGGGCGGGGCCCAGGGGCTTTTCTCACAGAGTCGCTTGGTCCTTAACCCCTCACTTGAATCCTGGGGATCTGAGAAGCCAGAGGCAAGTCTGTTGCTACCAGCTGCAGTTCCGAGGCCTGTGCCTCCCGCTGTGGATTGTGTGAGCCTTGCAGACACTTCTCAGCATGAGTATCCATTTCTGCCTTCCTGCAGGTGCCTGAGGGCTTGTCCTCAAGCACCGTGGTCTACGGCGGCGGCGGCGTGTGTTCAAGGCACCTCTCCCTCTCCCTCCGTGTTTTCATTTAGCTGTTTTGTTCTCTCAAGTCTTAGGTTGAGGACTGACTTGAGTCAGCTCTTCCCCACAGTGAGAGGCAGGGGTGGGTCTAGTCTCATCCTCTACACGTGGACACCCAGCTTCCCCGTGTTCATGCTGTCTGCACCTATCAGCTGCTCACACCGTAGCCCACGTGTCTGTACAAATTCTACATGTTAGTGAGAAGGAAGTAGGGGAAGGCGTACAGGAAGAACTGACGGGGGGCAGGAAGAGAGGAATAGAGAGGTCCAGAGGGATCCGGCATGGAGGACGGCTAAGGAGAACAAACGTCACTCCCATCCAATGTATATTGAAATTAAAAATTTATCTTTAGTGCATGTGTGTGTGTGTGTGTGTGTGTGTGGTGTGTGTGGTATGCATTGCACACGGGGTCAGAGAACAACTCTTAAGAGTCAGTCTTCCCTGCTTCACACATGCTGTCGTGGGTGCAGGGTCTTCCCCACTTCGCCCTTCTCCTGGTCTCACTGACGGTCTCTGCTCACGTTTGTTCTAGTCCCACACATGTCTTCTGGGAAGTGTTCTTCAGCCCTGCACCCCAGGCATTCCCCCACTGGAAAGCCACAAGCTGCTCTGGAGAGTGAGGTCCACATTCCCCGAGCTACTGATGGCCACAGTGAGGCCTGAGCTCTACGCAAGGCCTCGGGGTGGGGAGGGGGAGGACACTCGCTGCGGAAGTTCCTCGTTCCCCTGGCTTTGGTAATAATCTGCTTAATGTCTTGTGTCAAACTAATTACTGCGTAATTACCTTTTTTAATAACAGGTACTTTTAATTGGTGCAGGGTTAAACAATGCTGTTGTAAAAATCAGTTGTTTTACATTCATGGCTCCAGTTTATGAAGGGCTGGGACAACCTCATAATATCAAACACTCCGCAGAGCCTGTGGGGGTGCGCGGATGAGGGCACTGCTGAGCCTCCTGCCTATTGTCTGTGCTACACTCAGAGAAGAGTGACAGAGATGCTCCCAGAGGCCTCCAGGTAAACTGAGGCAAAGAAACTCCACTCCAAGTGGACACTGAGCTCACATGGCTGCCCCTTCAGTGCTAAGATATTTATGTTTTTAAAGATTTACACACACACACACACACACACACACACACACACACACACACTTCTATGCACACATGCAAATGGGAACCTGTGGAGTCCAGAAGAGGGCATCAGATCCTCTGGAGCAGGAGTTCAGGAGATTATGAACATTCTGACATGGTGTTGGGAACCAAACTTGGATTCTCTTGAAGAGCAGTACATAACTCTTAACCATGTAGTCTCTCCAGCTCCAGCCCCAAGGCTTTCAAAGGTGCTGTAACAGATCCAAAGTCTGGGACAGGGGCTGGGTTTGATCTCAGCTCTACAGCCTAGCTGTGTTGACCAACTGTGGCATCTCACTCTCTCTGGACGGCAGCTTCATCACTTACGAAAGGGAAGGGCTGTGACGGTATCCTCCCGCACCCAGGGGCTCTCAAGATCCGGTGAACAGACATAGAGGAGGATATGGAGATGGGGACGCAGGACCCAGCCACTTCTGAGGGTCCCTCTCAAGGGAGTGTCTCCTTGTCGCCCTCCCCCCAAAACCCTCCCTATACAGACCCTGGGTGCCCTGTGGATATAATCCCTCACGTCTTGGCTGAGAAAGTGCACACACTCATCTCATTACAGCAGCTTTCTGCATTTCATTAAAATGCTGACAGGCCATTTCATAATAATTTATTAGCACAGAGTCAATTTTTATTAATTACAATCATTAATTTATCAGTGTTCCCGTCATCTGAAGTTTGGTCAGAAATGAAAGGCAAGAAGTGCAGAGAGAAAAATGGGGGGAAGTAGAAGTTGGGGGGAGCAGGGTGTGGGAGGCAGGGAGGGGCGATGGTGTGACAGGCAGGTGCTCAGGAGCGGGAGGCTGTGACACCTTGGGAGACCTGGCCAACTGACTCTGAGGGTTTGGGGTTGAAAGCACAGGATCCCTGTTGAGTGTGGGGGGGGGGGGTCAAGGAAGTTTAGGGATGGTATGGGCTGAATGTCACAGACCTGGGGACCTAAGACCTCCAAGTTCCCCCTTATGTTGCACATCAGTTCAGCCTGATGCTTCCTGACAACTCACCCCATTTGGGGACTTGTTTTGCTGGCTGGTGTCCACCTCATCCTCCAGGTTATCAAGTCATGGGGACAGCGACCTGGTCCTCACTATCACTCATCTCCAGAGCCCTGCAGAGCACCCAACCAAGGCGTATGGAGGGTGTGAACAGACCAGCCACACCCCTGCTGTGCTGAGTCTGATTCTGCAGCCGAGATCCAGAGAGGGAACCAAACCTAACCAAGGTCACACAGTGTAGTGGGTATTTGTTCCACCTACGGCCCCTAGGGCATGGCTTCTTAGCTAGCTCAGGATCTGAGGAGCATGGACGTGGTTCCCTTCTCTCTCATGATCTTGGATGGTGGAGACCGAATCAGGTGGCATGAAGCAGCGTGGGACCAGTTCTCAGCCTTCCAGGACTCTGCGGCCGAATTTGCCTTATTCTGTATGAGTGAGTTGTCCCCCTCCCCAAATATAATCCTTTAATAATTAGCCCCTTTATCAGTAACCTGTGGGTTTCCTGCATTAACACAGCAAGCGAGACCAGGGAGTGAACCTTCTGAGTCCTTGACCAGGAACCTTCTGAATCTTTAGAACCCCCTCCTGGGTTCTGGCAATTTCTGCAGCCTAGCCTTTGGGATCTCTCTTGTTCATCACAACCGAAACTCAAACAAATCAAACCCCCAAACCCAAAGTTAGGATTGAAAACAGGATGGGTTGTCTGTCTCTGAGCTCTGGTCTTGCTTCCAGAGCCCAGCCTTCATCCCAGCTCGATGCGTGATCCTTTTTACGTGGGAAGCCCTTCATGCGCTTCACTGCAGAACCACCCGAGGAGCTGGGGAAACACACAGGTGCTGGGTCCACCCTGGGCCCAGGGTCCTCATCACCAGTGCTGGGCTGTCAGAGGTGTAGCGCTCTGCCCTTGGTACTGACGGCAGCGGCAGTGGCCCTGGCTGACTACTGCTATCCCAGTCGCCCCAGAATCCGTCCAGCAGTTCTCTTTCCGACCGTTATCGCTGTAAAGCCTGTGCCATGAGGTGGGTGGAGAGATTCCCTCTGGATCTGGTGTCAAGGCTTTGATAGTGGATGTGAATTAAACGGGGACCCTTCTGGGGACCATCTTCACCTACCTACAGACCACAGAAGTGAGAGCTAGCACTACATACTCTGAAACCCTGAGTGCCGACCGCCTGGCAGAGAGTGCCAGGGAAAAGTGGGAAGGACAGCCTGGGTAGGCCCTTTCAGGATGTGGTAAGGAGAATGCATTGTGTTGAAGGCACTTGGGAGCCACGGGAGGATATGGGACGACAGCAGCAAAGCCGGTTTGAGTTCTATCATTCGAAGGCAATTGGAGATCAGAGGAGCAAGCATGGGGGTGTTTGGAGGCATCAACAGAGAGAGAGAGAGAGAGAGAGAGAGAGAGAGAGAGAGAGAGAGAGAGAGAAGGAGGAGGAGGAGGAGGAGGAGGAGGAGGAAGGAAAGACTGCGGGGATGGTGAGGAGAGACTGGGGTCAAGGGTTGTTAGGGATGAGGGGCTACGAGACAGCTCAGTGATGGAGAGCTTGCTGCGTAAACACAAGGACCAGAGTTCAGATCCCAGCACCCATGTCAGAGCTCCAAGATCAGGGAGAGACCCTGTCTCAAAACATAGGATGGAGAGTGACTGAGGAAGACAGCTGACATGACCTCTGGCCTACACACACACACACACACCCACACCACATATACACACATACACCACATACACACACACACACACACACACACACACACACACACACACACACACACCACATATACACACATACACCAATGCATACACACACACACACACACACACCACATATACCACATACATACACACACACATACACACACATACACACACACACACACATACACACACCACATATACCACATACATACACACACACACACACGCACACCACATATACACACATACACCACATACATACACACACACACACAAACCCACACACCCCACACACACACACACACACACCACATATACACACATACACCAATGCATACACACACACACACCACATATACCACATACATACACACACACATACACACACACATACACACACACACACACATACACACACCACATATACCACATACATACATACACACACACACGCACACCACATATACACACATACACCACATACATACACACACACACACACAAACCCACACACCCCACACACAGACCACATACACCACACACACACACACACACACACACACACACACACACACACACATCACATATACCACATACATACACACACACCACATATACACACATACACCACATACATACACACACATACACACACATACACCAAATACATACATACATACATACACACACGTACACACACACCACATATACACACATACACCCCCCCCCCCACACACACCACACATACACACATACAACACACACACACACACACACACACACACACACACACACACACACACACACCACACGTGAGGAATTTATAAATGAGTCACTAAGGATGAGGAAGGCTTGCCGGGTTCCTGTAGCCCAAACCACACTCTTGGAGTCAAGTTTCAAGTTCTGCTGCCTGTTGGTGCCACAGGACACCAGCCTTAGAGAGTTCAAAGGACCCTCCTGGCCTCATGGCTGTCAGGAGCGACTTCAGGATGTGACCTTCCAGGACTGGTTTCCTGGGGACCAACTACCCCACTCTATTCTGCTCCCTGTAGAAGCCAAGCCAAGCGGTTTTTAATGGATTCTTGTCACGTTGGGCGCCAAATGTAGAAGTAACCGTCTTATTAAATAAAAAACACAAAGCCAATACAGAGATAAAAGCCAAAAGGTCAGAGCAATAGCTAAGAGCTAAAAACCTTACCCTTCACTGCGCCCCAGCACTTAGTTTGGGCCTTGGCTTGGATTTGGCCCAAGACTTAATCACCAATGGACAAATCTAGTAGAATCAGAATGACGGTCCACAAATAGCCTCCAAGAGCACCCGGTACAGAGATTCCCAGAGATAGACCGTTTGTACTCTTGAGAAAGTCCTGCATCCTTCCTATGGCTCAGGGTATACAGCTGACCTCAGTGGCCATGCTGGACCCTCTCTGGGGACACAGTGCAGCCCGCCCACAGTCCCTGCCAAGCCCCGTGTGCTTGTATAACATCCGAGGCTCCCAGGCCAGGACTGCCAGGTGGCTGTGTTCTCAGTCCCCTCAAAGCTCAAGAGCTTCTCTGGATAGCTCAGAGTCCCTCCCCCCTCGAGCAGGTGTTCCCTCCACAAGTAACGGTAGCTCTGTGTTTGAGCTGCAGAGCACGGCAGGATGATAGTGCCAGGGCCCATTGAGAGGAGTTATGGGGACAACCTGTTCCCATCCAGGCAAGTGTCACATGTGGGAGAGATTGGCGATTAATAACCCATGATTGCAGACACTCTGCTGTGACCTGGGACAGCTGACGGGAGCCAGGGTGGGGACAGATGGCTGCTGGGAGATCCACACCCAGGATTCAGTAGACCATAGCTCACAGGGTCCTTCAGGGCAGGGGAGACCAATAGCTCTGAGGCCTGGGGTCCATGGACAGGGCAGGAAGCTGGGGGTGGGGTTGCAGTCTGGGTGAAGTCACAGGCTGTGAAGCTCTTGGTCAACATCTTCAGGTGAGAAGCACTGCTGGGCCCAAGCTCCACAGACTAGAACTCTGGGACCTCAGGCAAGGACTTAACCATGCTTAGCAAGTCCCATGCATGCAGCAAGCCCTCCACACTCGGTCCTAGGTTCCAAACACACCCTAGGATCTCAGAACCCTGCCCTGAGGGTGAGGTCATACTGGCATTCACCTGAGCAACACCATCCACAGAGAAGAAGAGCCCAGGAAATAGTGGTGTTGAGAGTTGGGGCAAAATCCCTTCATATTCTGTGGCTTCTTCCATGGTTTCTAGATATGGAACATGTGAGGAGTTCCTGTGCCCGTCACCCAACACTTACGTAGAAGACACTGGGACATGCTGGTCCAGAAGATCAGGTTCAGGCTGAACTCTTGAGGTCCTGATTTGGATTCACAGAGGAAGAGAACATTGTGAATGACGGTCCTCTGAGCCAAGCAACCTACATCGGGAGTTCAGCTGGGCCTGTGTGCAAAAGATCGTCCTGGCATACTCTACTATGTATGGGATGTTGATATACTCACCCCATAGAAGCTCAGGGTAGGGGCTGAGTATCCAGTTACATCTTATGACCTGACAACACTGCCTTGGAGTGGCTTGGAGGGGATGGAGTATATAGAGGCCAGGTAGACTAAAGCGGAGACTCCATCCACACAGCTATCGGGGAAATGTTCATCCGTGTTGGTTTTCTAGGTGTGGCCAGTTGGGGCAGGAGCTCCAACACCCCTGTAAGTAACCCCTTGTCTAAACTCTGTGTCTTAGTTAGGGTTACCATTGCTGTGATGAAACACCATGACTAAAGCAACCTGGGGAGGAAAGGGTTTGTTTGGCTTACACTTCCAGATCACTGCTCATCATAGAAGGAACTTGGCAGGAACTTAGGGCAGGAGCTGATGCAAAGGCCATGGAGGGGGGCTGCTCACTGGCTTGTTCCTCATGGCTGGCTCAGTCTGCTTCCTTATAGCACCCAGGACCACCAGCCCAGGGATGGCACCACCCACAATGGCCCCACTCAATCACTAAGAAAATGCCCTACAGCCTTGCCAACAGCCTGATCTCATGGAGGCGTTTTCTCAGTTGGGGTTTCCTCGTCTCAGATGACTCCAGCTTGTCTCAAATTGACATAGAACCAGCAAGCACACTCGAACCCGTGTCAGTTTGACACACAAGTTCGTCACTGTGAAGCCATAACCTTTCCCTCTTTGTTCATCCCCAAGATCACACAACACTATCAAAATCACAATATAAAATGTCGGACTTCTAAAAAGTCCCACAGTCTTTAAAAATTCAGACGGTTGAAAGTCCAAAGCCTTTTTAAAAAATAGTCTAAATCTCTAAAAAGCCAAAACCTCTTTAACAGCTCAAAAATCTCTCAACTGTGGGCTCCTATAAAATAAAAAATAAAATAAGTTAAATACTTTATTTCAAGGTGGGAAAACCAGAGCACAGTCACAACCCAAACAATGTTATACACAACCCCAACCGTTTAAACAGCCCAGTGTCCGTATTGGGGTCCACACACGATCTTCTGGGCTCCTCCCAAAGGCCTGGGTCACTTCTCTGGCTCTGCTCTCAGCAGCACACAGCTTGTTTCACGGGCTCAGGCTGGCTCCATGGCTGCTGTTCTTGGCAGTCATCCCGTGGTACTGACATCTCCAAAATCCTGGAGCCACTGCTCCAACTGGGCTGCAGCTGGGCTGCGCTTTCACCAATAGCCTCTCCTGGGCACTGTTCGTAGTACCGAGCCTCAGCTGCTCTCCGTGACCCCTTCAGTCCTGGACATCAACTGCCACTGAGGCCACACCTCTGCCAATGGCCTCTCTAGTCTCTCGCAGTGCCAAGCCTCAGCGGCTCTCCATGACCCCTTCGTGCCTCCAGAACTAGTACCACCTGGGCGACTTTTACATATTGCTAAGTTCAGCGCCAGCAGGAAGGACAGCCTTGGCCCTCTCAGAGCCACAGCTTCTGTCTGCTGACATGGAGGAAACACTCCTAGGTTTATGATCCTCAGTGATGCTGGTCTCTTCTTAATCATTGCTAATTTCTCAGCTCCAGCTAACCAGTATCAATCGTCCCAGTAATGCAAAAGCTTCACTACAGTGATGCTGGTCTCTTGTTAATCATGGGGGGTTCTTTTAGCCCCAGCTCATGAGAACTGCAGAACCTTAATTAAAAATATCAAATAGCCTTGTAGAGTCTGTGGTAGTTTAAATGAAATTGGCCCCCATAAGCTCACAGGGAGTGGCACTATTAGGAGGTGTGGCTTTGTTGGAGAACATGTGTCACTGTAGGGGGGGTGGGCTTTGAAGTTTCCTATGCTCAGGATACTACCCAGTGTCTCAGTCAACTTCCTGTTGCCTGCAAGATGTAGGACTCTCAGGTACTCCTCCAGCACCACATCTGCCTGCATGCTGCCATGCTCCCTGTCATGATGATAATGGACTGAGTCTCTGAAACTGTAAGCAAGCCACCCCAATTAAATATCTTATTTATAAGAGTTGCCATGGTCATGGTGTCTCTTCACAGCAATAGAAACTAAGACAGAGTCTTTGCTTCCCTCTGAAACATCACAGGCCAAGCCTTCATCATCTGCCTCTCTCCCAACATTCTTATCTTCCAAGCTCCCACAGAATAGCTCACCAAGCTTCAAACACTCTGTGGCTTTTCTAGCCAAAAGTTCCAAAGTCCTTCCACAATCCTTTCAAAAACACATGGTCAGGTCTGTCACAAGATTCAGTAATCATGGTACCGATTTCTCTCTCCACTAGAGTTCCTATTGCTGTGATAAGACACCATGACCCAAAACAGCTTGGGGAAGAAAGGGTTTATTTGGCTTACATTTCTACACCACTGTTCAGCACTGAGAGAACTCAGGGCAGGAGTTCAAGGCAGGATCCTGGAGGCAGGAGTTGATGCAGAGGCCGTGGAGGGGTGCGGCTTACTGGCTTGCTCCCCATGGCTTGTTCAGCCAGGGACCCAGAACCACCAGCCCAGGGATGGCACCACCCACAATGGGCTGGATTCTCTTACATCAATCAAGAACCAAGAAAATGCCCTACGGGCTTGCCTACATGCCAGTCTTATGGAGGTATTTTCTCAACTGGGAGTCCTTCCTCTCAGATGGCTCTAGCCCATGTCAAGTCGACATAAAACTATTCACTGTTTTCTGAGGAAGTTCAGTACATTTATCTGTTCCCCAGAGTGAATTTCGGTGGAATCATGACCGGGTGTGTCATTGCAGGGAGGGGTAGACATCGCTTTATGTCTCCCCTTGGGGAGGACAGGGGGAGGATGAGCCAAGGCCTATGATGTGAGGCAGCCTGCATCCCCTCAGCTGCAGAGCGAACTTTCAGAAAGCCTGAGAAGGGCTAAGTTTCAGCTACATGAGCTGTCGGTCAGCCACACTGGATGCCCGCAGGGAAGACCCATCTTCCCACGTTCACACCTAACTCTCATGCTTCGTACACTGTGGAAGTTTCTAGAATGTCAGCTCTATAGCTTTCAAATATGCATATTCACATGTGTGTACAGGTCTATCTGTATGTACACAGATGCACACACGTGTGAATCAATATATCAGTGTGCAAACCTACGTTTTTGTTAAGGTGAAGCCTATGATAGAATCTGCTGTAGGACAGATCTCCATTCATCTGCTTGATTGAGACAGTTTTGAATCAACAAGCTGGCCTCTGGCTGAGTGACAGCAGACAGAGCCTGGGAAAGATCCCTAGAAATCTCTGGATCTGGCCAGGCCATCTTGCACTTGGCCTGATGAGGCCCAGGCAGGGAAGCTTGGTGTTCAAGGAATGGGATCAGAACTGGAATTCCTGTTCCTACCCCACTCTCACCATGCATTCCAATGTCTGCCCCATCCCACGGCACCTGGGGGTGTTGGCTTGTGAGCACCTCGGGGCAAACACCCTCCAGGCTTTATGACAGATTAAATACTAAATACCTTCACATTTGGGGAAGAGACATTTATTACACTTGGGTTGTAACACAGAGAAATAAAATTACAGTAGAAGTCAGCCAGGGTCTCACTTGCACCACACCTGTTCGCTGTGACAGGAGGAGATGGTCAGCACCGGCAAGCACATAACCAGCACCAAGGAGACAGCTTTTCCACCCTGTGCAGAGGGGAGCCTTGTGTCCAGTGCTTTCACTAGGAATATTCTAAGTCAACAGGCTAATTTGCACAACCCCCTCAACTCTCTCAAGTTCATACAAAATGCTCAAGAGACCAAGCCGAGTCCCTTCTGAAAGAGGCTTGTGTCTTCACCAAACCTCTGTTGCAGGCCTTCTGCACCTCATCAGCTCCTAACATGTGGTCCACCTCAGTCTCAGCATCTAGCAGAGGCCCCATGAATGAGCAACTGTTCCCCGAGGTCAAAGAGGACAAATTCTGGTCCCAGCCAAGAGGATTTGAGCATCGGGTACAGTCTGGCTCTGGGTAAATTTATTTTAAAGCCATAGTCTGTCTTTCCTTCTCACCCTACCCATGTGCTAGCCTGGGCTACATGTGGTTCTTGACATTTAAATCCTTAAATAAGATTTTCCTACATGAGACAGGGTCCTGCTTTGTAGCCCAGGCTAGTCTTGGACTATCCTCCTGCCTCAGCTTTCTGAGTGCTGGGTTGACAGGTGAATTAAAATTCAGCTCATCTGATTTTACAGCCATGAGTAGATAGATTTTTTTTTTTCTTCCTGAGGAACAGTCCAGCATTCTCCCTTCATGAGTATAGGAAGTTGGGCCAGGGAGAGGACCCAGTTGGTAAAGTGCCAACCTAGTGAATGTGAAGAATAAACTCTCATAAAAATTTGTGGGGTGGTGCATGGCTACAATCCCTGCGTTCAGAGGCAGAGCTGGAGGTCTGGAGCAGGACCCTCCTCCCGAGCACGGTATGGAGGGGAGAGGCAGAAACTCTGGTTTCTCAGCAGAACCTGTTGGGCCCCCTTTGGCAGATGCTGGCAACCGGAGAGGCCTGCTGGCGTGTGGGGGAAGAGCTTGGTCTAGGGGTCAGGTAAAGTTGTCACTGACTGCAAGAGAATGGTGGCATGTCAGCCATGGGCCAAGGTGATGTCCCAGGGAGGTACAGAACCAAGAGTCTGGGTGCTGATAACTGGTCACCTATCCCTTCCTGGACCTTCTCCTCCACAGAGGACCTTGTTCAGCCACTTGGTGCCTGTGGGAAAATCAGCCTGAAGCCCCCTCCTCTGGGTGAAGCTCACTCCTGTCCAGCAGGCGGGGCTTCTGGTACTCTGGGAACAGTGACTTGGCCACTGAACCCCGAGGTCCCCATTCCTATCTTCCTTGCTTCACCAGCACTTGGAATTCTCATCCTGTCCTGCCAACCTGTCCACTTTCATCTTTGTCACGTGGCTACTCACCCCTGGCCCACCATGGACTGCCTCAGCAGACTCTGCTGGGGACTCGTGTCCTCCCTTGTATGTCTCCGGGAGCCCCCACCTCCACAGCTGCTGAGCACCCAACCTCTAAGTTATGTACCTCCCGTCCCTCCAGGTGGGAGGACATACCTCACGGGCTCAGACCCCTGCAACGAGCTATGTACCTCCTGTCCCTCCAGGTGGAGGGACATGCCTCATGGGCTCAGACCCCTGTGACAGGCCTAATTTGGCTCTCTGTGCATCTGAGTCTCCTATCTGGCCCATGCATGCTGCCATGCAGGTTACTTTATGGAGATAATAAATATGACTTCCTTAATATGATTTTGCTTAGGTCCCAGCGATGCGCTCAAGCAAATCTTCCATTTAACACCTGACTCTCTCCTCAGAGGGAGCTGAGAAAATATTGTTATTGTGTTCAGCTCACTGTGAGGAGATGGGGAGGAGATGTCTACCAAGGTCCAGAGACTGGGACTTTCCATAGGCCTGCCCACAAGAGACCTCAGTGTTCACAGGCTCCACTGTGGAGGAGGCCGAGAGGTGTCCCAGCTGTGTCCCGTGAAGTTCCTGCAGAAAGCTTTCAAATGATAGGCGTGGCATAGGGCTGAGCCTATTATGTTATTGCCTGCCTGGAGGAGAAGCAAGTTCACCATCCAGTTGGTGGCAAGCTTTTGGGGATGTATAGCTAGCAACCCCCCCCCCCCCCACCACCACCACCACCAGGCTACAGTGTAATCTTTAACATTCCTGTTTGAGTAAAGATGTGTTTTATTCATTAATGGGTGTAGGGAGGATTGGGCTGGCTAGCAACACCTACTGGTAGCTTGGAGTATAGCAACCCAGCCAGACCTAGTTCACTGTCTTTGTGGGCAGAAGCGTTCAGTGTTCACTGAGTGGCTGTGCAAGCACTTGGTGTGCAAGCCTGGGAATCTGAGTTCAAATCTCTATGCCCACATAGAAGTGAATATGGCCATCAGTGCTTGTAAACCCAGAGCTGGGAAGGATGCTGGGAGATTTCTGACCAGCCAGTTTAGCTAAATCAGAGAGTTCCGGTGAGAGACCCTGCCTTAAAGTGAGAGACCCTGCCTCAAAGGAATAAAGTAGAAAGTGACAGAGCAGGACATCTAGTGCCATCCTCCAGCTTCCCCATGAGCGTGCACAGCTGTCTTCACCTTTATACACTCAATAAAAAATTAAAATAAATAAAAAGATGCTGTCTTTGTTGAGGCACAGTTTACTTCTAGTAAAGTGCACCCACTCTAAATTGATGAACTTTAAAAGCTGAGCACAGAATGCTGCCATGTCACAGTCCTGTCTCTATAGCATCAGCTTCCTAGGAGGCTGATTAAACTGTCCTATCCTGATGTCATGTGGTGGAACCTCCTGGTCTGTAGTCATTGTGGCTTCACTACTTTGCAAAGCACTTTGCGAGTCTTCCATGGAGTCAGATGAATCCATAGTTGCCTTTTTTTGTTTTTGTTTTTGTTTTTGTTTTGTTTTGTTTTTTTGTTTTTTCGAGACAGGGTTTCTCTGTGTAGCTTTGCGCCTTTCCTGGAACTCACTTGGTAGCCCAGGCTGGCCTCGAACTCACAGAGATCCGCCTGGCTCTGCCTCCCGAGTGCTGGGATTAAAGGCGTGCGCCACCACCGCCCGGCCATAGTTGCCTTTTTAATTAATATTTTATTTTATGCGTAAGGGTGTTTTGCTTGCCTATATGTCTGCACCATGTACATGCTTGGTGCCTGTGGAGGACAGAGATGGCATTGGATTCCCTGGAGCTGAAGTTACAGATGATTATAGCTGACATGTGGGTGCTTGGAACCAAACCTTGGTCCTTTGGAAGAGTAGTCTGTGCTTAACCACTGCACCAGCTCTGCAGCTTTCATAGCTGCCTTAAAAGAAAATTTTCCTGAGTAGTATTCCACTGGATGGATATGCCATGGTTTTTTAAAAACTCTGTTCTTTTGTAGACAACAATCGTCCACAGCAACAGCTTGCCCCATTTTCTACCAGGCATTCCAGGCAAGTACCTGGTAGAGAGAGCCCTGGGATCAGAATGGTTGATGGGCCTGGCTGGGAAATGGAAACTTTTTCTCCTCATCTCCCAGGAAAACTTGACCAATAAGCAGGCTGGGGAGGGACTGTGTGTAGAGGCCCAGATGAGGTGCTTTGGCACTCTGCAGTGGGGCTTGCCAGCAGAAATGGCGACCTCTGAGGGGTGAGCATTTGCAGCCTCTGTGTCCCTCCTTCCCTCATGCATGTAGAGGAGTGTGTTTGACAGCAATGTCAGGATACACATTCTGTTCTGATCTCCATCCCCAGGGCCTCAGTCTCCCTACCTATACAATGGACATGCTCAGCCCTTCCTTGGAGCTGAGGAGCAGACCTTGGAGGTGATACATGGTGGGACACCAGCATTTCTTTGGAGGGTTTTTGCCATTTCTATGTGGTGCCAAGGACACACAATTCCTGCTGCTTTGGAAGCTGTGGTGGGCACCCCTTTTTCCATAGGGCAAGACATGCCCTTGTTTCCTGGGAATGCTGGGCTCCATCCCCAGACCTTCCTTCCAAGCTAGACTCACACAAATCAACATTGCTGGCTTCCTCCCCCTCCCCTGGATTTCCATCAGCCTGGCTGTATTTCACAGAAGACAGCGGCTCCCTCCCCAGCTTATCACTGCCATCTGGCTTGTCAGGCTGTGTGCGCCCAGCCGGATCCCTCTTCCCTTGTGTCTGTCCTTTGCCCAAGCACCTTGCATGCAGAACTCTGTTGAAACACGACCCTGTTCTCACTTCCCTCCTCGCCCACTGGAGGTTGGATCTTCCCTTGTGTTTGGCCACGGTACCCTGTTTTGGCTTTTATCATAAAGATGAGCAGAACATGAAAATAAGCCAGTGTAGATGTGCAGACCAGCGTAGCACCCAGCTCTCAGGGCTCCTTAATGGCTACTGGACTCTTCCTATCTCCAGGACTCTACTGCCAACTCTTCTAAGACTGTGAGCGAGGTACTGATGTGCAGAGAGGTTAAGCCTCTCGTCCTAGGTTGAACAGTGGGCATGCTAGTAGAGCTGTGGTGGGCCCTGGTGACTCAGGCTTTGGGGTTCGTACCAAACGTGGCTCAGCATAGGGCTCCCTGCTAGGCCATGTGACAGACACAGAGACATCGGGCTTACCCACCACAAGGAATGCCAGGCTGCAGGTCTAAACCCAGCAGAGGCATGGCAGGTACAGGCCCAAGTATGAGGGGACTGGCTTGTCCGAGGGTCTGGCTTCTTCATCTCTGTGTTCACTCCTCTCCTCCTGTCTATCCTTTCACATCTGTTTGTCAGAGTCTCACTGCCTGGCCTGAAGCAGAAGAAATAACGGTTTTGATAATCCATCAAAGGAAGTGTTGGAGAAAAAGAGTGGTACAAAGATTAAGGGCAAAGTGGAACCAGGACTGGGGTTCCATTCTTTGATAGCTGAAGTTGGACCATCAGCCTTTGCCTGAGAAACCCCAGGGGATACTAGGAGTGACTTTGAGCTGGCTGAGTGTCTAGAAGAAGTAGGTTTGGGGAGGAGCCTATTTGAGGTGAATGGGGATGCCTACAGCTCTGATCTTGAGCTTGTACATATGACAAGGGCATCAGGAACCTTGGACCTGGCATCCCTGGAAGATGGAGGCATGCTAGAAAACAGACTGAAGAGTGTGGAGAGCCTGGATCACACCCCCAAGGCACCATGGGAGCTCAAGGTCTCCCTTGCTGCCTGGACACTCAGGAAAGAGGCTCACCACAGTTCTGAGATGGTTGCCTTGGCGACCAGAGAGGACCCTGCACTGGTGAATAGCGAGCCCGCCCCACTCGGCCTCATGAGGCCCGATTCTGTATGCGTTCCTTGCCCTCATGTCTCTGTGACCACAATGCCTGACATCGGCTGAGAGGGGAGATTTACTCAGTCTATGGTCTCAGGGCTTACAGGCCGTGGGCTGCTCAGTTTGTGACTGAGGGAGTGTGGCCAGTGGAGGCTGCTCACAGTGCTTCAGAGCGGGAAGCAGAGTGGGGAAGGAACCAGGGGTGGGCACTACCGTTAAAGCTCTGCCCCCGACCCAGCTAATTCTTCCAGTCAAAGTGCCACCCGAACTTCCACAACCTCAAAACAGGGCTGCCAGCTGAGGAAGAGCATGCAAAAGACAAGTCTGAGTGCGCCACATTTCTGGCAAACTGTTTTCTTGCAGAAACACATTCTGGAGTCCACACCACATAGAATGAAACCGTAATTCCCTGCCTGGCCCCTGGCAGCCTCCAGCCTCATTTGCACCCCAGGTCTCCCCATGCATGTAGTTCACAGCAGCTCTCCTCCATTTCTCCTGTAGATGCTCCCTGCCTCAGTCCTTGGAATGCTATCCCTCCAGGCCTTGCTCACCATTCCTGCCCACACTCAGGGGCTCACATCATCACCTCAGGTTCCATGACCTCTTTATTGACTTGCTTATTTGAAGACCAGGGAGCAGAGAGAGGTCAGAACCAGGAGCCCACACTGGCCTCGAAGGCCAGTGACCCACTTCTTCCAGCAAGGCCCCTCCTCCTAGAGGCCCAGGCACCTCTGAAATATAACAGTGAGCAAGTGTTCAAACTCAAGTCCATGGGAGATGTCTTCAGAAGAGCTATTGAGAGCCGACCCTGTTACCTATTAGCATCTTGGCCTCGTCTCTCCTCTCCTCTCCTCTCCCCTCCCCTCCCCTCCCCTTCTCTTCCCCCCCCCCCCGACCATGCACACATGCACTGGGAAGCCAGAGGTTGACCAGTCTCAGTTTCTTAGGCTCATAGGGCAAAGACTTTACCCAATGTTCCCTCTTGCCAGCTTCTGACATTTTGATTTTAGACTCCTGGACCCCAAACTATAAGACAATAACTGAGCTGTGGGAAGTTGCCACAACCTCAATGAGAAAGCAGCACACTGATGCGGGATTCAGACTGCGGGGGGAGCGACCTTCACCTTGGGGAGGTTACCTGTCACACAAGTGGCCAAGATGGGTTTCACGCCAGGATACCCACATCCTGCATAGTGATGCTGATGAGGTTGCGTGTGTCTGGATCCGTAGTTGAGAGCTGGTGAGGAGGGTTTGACTGTCCTGGCAGTGTGTGTCCTCTGTAGAAAATGGGTGTTGTGTCTATGGGGGTACTCCTGAGGTGTAGCTGTCCACAGTGACCAAAGGTTGCCTCCTAGATTCTGTGAACACAGGTGAGATGATGAGGACACAGAGGCCCAATGTGGCTAAGAAATGGATTGGGAATGGGCAGGTGTGCAGATGCAAGGTCCCAGCCTCCTGGCCCAGCCATTTCTGAGTGCTCTGCTTTCTGTCTTATCTGTGTCCCCATCCCAGGAATCTTGCAGATGGGAGCCCCCAGTCCAAGAGAATGCTGCTCCCACCAGAACCCTGGAATACACCGGAAGGCCACCCTGCCCCTCCCGCCTCACGAGATGTGAACTTGACAGTGGGAAGAAGTCTGCCTAGGTGGAAATTCTCACTCCCTGTAAGTCGGTGACGGGATGAGGGATGGTCCCAGGGTAAAATACGCCCCATCTCTTCTCAGTTTGGATGAAAGCCCAGGAGATGGGCTGAGCTGGGGGTGGGTGAGGGGCAGCTGGAAGGGGAGGACAGGGATGGGGCTGGCTCAGAGCAGGGCAGGGAGGGAGATGCCGCTGTCTGGAAGTGAGATGTAGCACCCTGGAATCTGGTGGGGGAGGAAACTCAATGCCTCCCCTCAGCTCTGGGGATGGGGACTGGGCCTGTGGCAGCCACCACAGCTGCCCGGGGCTGTGTGCAATACATATGCTCAGGAAATAGCGGTCTTCTGAAAAGTTGGATTAGGAAAATTAGAGCTTTCCCATCGCTGGGGGTGGAGGCGGATCTCCCGGGCTGCGCACTCTCTTTTAGCTTCACCCCACTACCCACAAACCTTCCTGCTGTGTAGGTGATAAAAAAAAATCAAACCAAGAGTGCATTGGGTAAGTTCATGGACCTAGACCTTAGTGTCCGTGTGTGCTCAGACCCCCTCTCCACCCCTCTCTAACCATTCACATGACCTCAGAGTCATATTTCTTCCCTGAGTAATGGGTCTGTGTAAGATTATGAACGTGTTGACTATTGATTGGCTGCATCAGTCATTTGTGCTTGAATGACGGGCCTGTCCCCAGGCTTGGGACAAACACTAAGGGAAATTAATGTTTTGAATGTCTTCCCTGAACCCTGTGGTATTACGACCATGTTCATGTAAAATTTTGATTTTAGACAGCACTGTAGTGTTCAGAGCAGGGAGGGAAATCAGGGCTAAGTGGTGGAGTTTTCACTGAACCCACAGCAGCACCTCATGGACTGGACTCTTACTACTGTGTTATGACCTCAGATCAAGATTGCCCATGTAGTGTGTGGTAGATTCCAGTCTGTACGTTGGCCAGGCTAGGCAGGGCAGGGAATTGGTGCTTCTAACCAGCTCCCTGGACACAGAGGGGGCTGGCTGGCCTTGAGCATTAATTATAGGATTCCCCCCACATGCTCTAAGCAGAGTCTGGTCTCCATCAAGAGGCCTTCATGGTCCTGTCTGATTCACAGTAGAGTGTACACTGAAGTCACTATGGTTGGAGGTGGGTGCTTGTGACTGGGGCTCTTCGCGACCCCCACACTTCCTGATGTGGTCTTACAGCTGCTAAGCCTCTCTATGAGCATACCCCTGCCCCACCCCTTCCTCAGGTCTGCAAAGGACCTCAGCTGCAGGCAGGATCCACTTAAAAATGATGCCCCAGCAGCCACTTGGTATTCCGGGGACCTGGCTGGAGCCAATGCATCACAGGCTGGGGACTGGGCACCCCATTAGCCGAAGGCTTTAATTTCCCTCCGGGTGCTCACAATGAAACTACAGAGGCAATTACAACCTTCCTCTCTGCCGACAACCCGCTCAGATCAATAACAGCCATGTCACTGGGATCTGCCTCATCCGTCAGGAGACTCTGGGCCACCCAGGGCTGGTTGCTGCCCACTGCATGTGCTCTGTGCAGGCCAGCTGGAGGGAAGTGTGGACACTCTGCTCCTCAGTTTGTAGCCTGGGAGGCCAAGGCTAAGAGCGCTGGAAACCTCATTCATTCAAGTCCACTCCAGAGGTAATCAAGTGTCCACCTTGACTTAAACTCAAGGCACAGCTGGGAAGGAGACAGACAGGGTCCGGGCATTCTTGGGCAGTGCGTAGGACTGAGCGCTCTTTATGCTGTTCCTGTGGGCTCTTTGTGTCATCTCCCTTCACTCTCCACCCACCCACCCCACCATGTCTTCTGTTCCAGGGTGTATAACCTAAGTGTTTAGATGGCAATTTGACCTCACATCCATTTAGCAACACAACAGCAACAGGTTCTCCCCCACCCCCTACCCCCAGGGTCTATGACCACCACCACCAGCCATCTGTGCACTTCCACCAGGATGGTAGTATCAGGCATGAGCTCCCTCCAGCGGAGCAGACTTCAAATCCAATCCAAAAGCCACCGGCCACCTCTACAACAGTGGGAACATCTTTCCTGGCAGGTCAGTATTATAGCTTGAAGGGTACACAGTTGGGTAAGAATGTTGAGGACCCCCCACCCCCAGTACCCTTCATAACATCTCCCAGCACTAGGAAAGCCAGCCATCAGGGAAGGAACTTTCAGCTCAGCCACCACTCAATTTCATTATGTCCTGTGGTGTCTTCAGTTCTGATGGATCCTCGGCTGGCTCCCTCTGTTGAGAACTCTGACCATCTCTGTCTCAGATTAGTAAGAGATTAGATTAGATACTGTCAAATTAGATACATCTCAGATTAGAAACTGCCTGGGAGAAAGTATATGCACGTTAGGGGCCAGCATGTGCTTCTGGTTTCTACAACCCAAATGGTCTTCCCTGTGGCCATATCCTGCCTCCCAGCACACTCCGAGGAAGCCAAGAAGGAATCCAGAGGGGCAAATCAAGTGCTCTTCAGGCAGATGGGTGACATAGGATGACATGCATGTGGGGAAACTGGAAGGTCCCTGGGGATGCTCACTTTGGATCTGGAATCCAGAAGAGGAGCTTGGTATGCCTTGGGTGCTGGCATCCCCACCCACATCCTAGGTTTAGCTTTCCTGAACTTGATGGGCTGCCTTCCAGCATCTTAGGGCTTGGCTGTGGCCAGGCTGGGTCTCTTTCCTAACCCTCCAGGAACAGCCTCCAGTCTGTGCTGCAATGAGCAGGGAGCAGCCACCCCCCTGCTTCTCAGGGGATGGCTGATGCTACTTGCCAGCCTCCTCTGCAGAATGCCCGCCCCACAGTGGGCCTGGCTCTATTATATGCTTCTCACTGGGGGAGAGGTGAGGATAAAGTTGGCTCCAGGTGTCCCCTGTGAAGGAATGCTCCCCACCAAACTGCATCATGGGGCAGTGGGGAGGTTCATGAAACCAGCCTGGTATCAATGCATCCTCAGAGTTAAAGGGCACACCACAAGCAGCCATGTTGAGAAGCAAGACTGGGCGAGTCAATCCTGCCAGGTTAACACAGCAATTGTGTGGGCAGGTTGCTTATTAGAGGGGGCTCAGGGTTCTGCTGATTCTGCCCCTGAATCAGTGACCCCTTCCCCAGGGTGTGTGTGTGTGTGTGTGTGTGTGTGTGTGTGTGTGTGTCTCCCTATGTGTGTGAGTGTGTGCAGCTGTGTGTACCCATGTGTAAGTATGGGTATGTAGGGATATAGGTTTGAGGCTGACTTCTCTGTACTGGTTAGACACCATTCACCGTGGTTTTGGAGGCAGGATTTCTCACTGGCCTGGACCATGACAACTGGGCTATGCTTGCTTGCAGCAAACCCCAGAGAACATCCCATCTCCACTTTCCCAAGTCTGGGATTATAAGCACACACCACTGGCCTTTCATGTGGGGTCTGGGGATTTGAACTCAGGACCTCATGTTTTCAATGCAAGCACCTTACCAGCTGAGCCATCTGCACAGCCTCTCAGGCTCCACTCCTTTGTGTGTGTTTTGCCCTCTGCCTCTGCATCTCACCAGGCCAGGTCCTTCGCCTTGGATAGCAGAGCCTGGGAAATCCCTTTTCTTTGTGTATTACCCATTGTCTAGCATTCCATTATTTCAGCATAAAATAGACGAAGTCAAGATGTCAGCATCAACCCCAGGAGGTGAAGACACATTTGACTAGTGGGGGGAGAAGGAGAGCTTGGTGGCCAGTAGAACAAGAAAGCAGGGTTCTGACTCACAGAGGCATCGTCAGTGACCAGGCTATGTGAAGGGTCAGGTTTGTGGAATCAGACGGCTTCAGCTCTAGCGACCCTGTTGCCTCGGATTCTCTGGATTCTGTTGGTCAGTGAAACCGTGGGACAGGAGCCAGCTGTTCAGAAGTTGATGAGGACAGAGCAAAGTCTAGCAGGAATTTCAGCTCTCACTTCAGCACGAGTTGCCGTTGGTGGACTTTCGAGCTCCTGAAAGAGTGGTGGGAACTCCCACCATGGCTAAGAAAGCAGAGCTCATGGTGGGGAGGGCGAGGGGCTGGTCGCTGGAAAGAGGAAGGGCGGGGTGGTCCTGCTACGAACCCAGTACCAACCATGCAGGTCCTGAAAACTGCTGGCTCTGCTTTCTTTTGCCTGTCCCTCGCCCTCTCTGAGCATTAGCTTCCAATCTGAAAATAGAACTGTTTCTGAGGAGCTGCCTGGGTTTCCATGTGGGTTTGGCCTATCACACGCCACCCTTCAGAGCAGTCCCCAGCCAGGAACATAGGCCAGCAGCCACCGCTGACTATGAACACGGATTGCTGTAGCCACAGCAGTGGCTGAAACTCTGCACATCTGATGTATATGGCAGTCACCCACAGTGAAGGCTAGATGGCTGTCTTCCTGTCCAGAGCTTTCTGGGGAGCCGGGAGGGAGGTGTCAGGACATCTGGCCAGGTCACTACTGGCATCGGGAACAATGATGCGGAGAGACAAGGATTGTCTCTGAAGTCCCCAGGCTCAGCGAGCTACAGGACAGGGTAGCTGTGTCAGCTTCCAGGTCAAGAATCACAAGTCTTAGGGCACAAGAGACAGCTCATGGGTAAGGTACCTCCCTATAAGCTTGAAGATCAGGGTTCAGATCCCCAGAACCCACATATATTCCAGTGGAATGGCAGTTCTCTAGTAATTCCAGGGTTCAGAAGGTGGGGACACCCCAGAACAAGCTGGACAGCTAGGCTAACTGAGAGACCCAGCCTCAAAGAACAAGGTGGAGAGTAGTTGCTCTCCAATGCCAGTTTCATGCCTCTACAGGCACACACGTGCACCTGTACACACATGTGCACCTGTACATACATGTGTGCCTGTATATACATGTGCTACTGTACATACATGCGTGCCTGTACACACATATGCATCTGTACATACATGTGCACCTGCACACACATGTGCACCTGTACATACACGTGTGCCTGTTATCGTTTCTATTGCTGTGATAAAACACCATGACCAAAAGCAACTTGGGGAATAAAGAGTTTATTTCATTTTATAATTTGTAGTTTATCATCCAGGGAAGTCAGGGCAGGAACTCAAACACAGCAGGATCCTGGAGGCAGGAGCTGATGTAGAGGCCATGGGGGGTTGCTGCTTACTGGCTTGCTCCTCATGACTTGCTCAGCCTGCTTTCTTATAGAACCCAGGACCACCAGCCCAGGAGTGGCCCCATCTGCAATGGGCTGGGCCCTCCCCCATCAGTCACTAATTAAGAAAATGCCTAGAGACAACCTGTTGTGGCATTCCTTCTGTCTCTCCTTTCTTCCTTTTTTTCTTTTTTCTTTTCTTTTTTTTTTTTTTTTAAATTCAGGGTCTCATTATGTAGTTCTGGCTGTTTGTGAACTCACAGAGAAGATCTGCCTGTTGAAGCATATTTCTTTCCCAGTTGTGGCTCCCTCTTCCCAAATATGTCTAGATCTGTGCCAGGTTGAAAAAAAAAAGCAAAAAAAAGCACAGTGTCACATATATCTACCTGGAGAGAGAGAGAGAGAGAGAGAGAGAGAGAGAGAGAGAGAGAGAGAGAGAGAGAGAGAGAGAGAGATATCGAGCCCATGAAGACCATGAGGGCAGATAGTATAGTTTGAACTGGACTCTGTCAGTTCTTGTCAGGTCCCTTCTTTGAGCTGCAGACCCCTGGTCTACAGTGCAGGGCTCACACACTTTTCTCATAGACAGGGCAGATGAAATGATACCGTTTATAGGTGTGGCCATGTCTGAGGGCTCCAAGTTTCCTAAAGCCACAGGGAAGTTCCTCTCCATAGCCTGTATCCCTCATGGGAAGGAGATGGGAGCCGGTGGTATTTTCCCCATGTCTGACCTTGCTCTGAACTGTTTCATGAACTTGGATTGAGTCCTGAAATGAGGTGTGTTGCATCTTTGGGACTTTTCACCCTACGTAGGGTTTGCTGGGAGACTGGGGTGGTCTCAGGGCCAGTTCAGGCCTTGGTGCTGCTTGGTCCAGCCAGGCAGGATGGGGGCCTTGTGAGGAAGGTTCACACTGACATGCTGCCTTTTCTCACTAAATTTCAGTTCGCATACACGTCACTGGTTTTAACTATGACATCCTCACACAGAGGTATCGTCTTGTCTTGCTGCTGTCCAGCCTCCCCCACCCCCTGCCATTGCCTCCCTCCTTCTTTCCAAGCCAGTCCCTTCCCCCATGGCTCCCCTTCGGTTTTCATTTCACTTGTTTATCTATGCTTAAGTCTAGAGTCTGTGAGAGTAAATGCGTGGTGTCTGCCTTCCTCTGCCCATCACTCTCTCCTGTCCTTCCCTTTAGACCTCTTGCTCCCTCCACATGGTCTTTCTCTTCTTTCATGGCATAGGGTGTGTGTGTGTGTGTGTGTGTGTGTGTGTGTGTGTGTGTGTGTGTGTGTGTAAATTCAGTCTCTCTGAGAGAACACTCAGTGTTTGTCTTTTTGAGCTGGCTTATTCCACTTAACATGATGATGTCTATTCCCATCCATTTTCCTGCAAATAACACATTTTCATTCTTGAGGCCTGAATAACATTCTGCTGTGGATAGGAATGATTCTCTAAGGGAAAAGAACCGAGGAGCAGGTGGCCTGGGGAGGTATGATACTCCCTACTTTGGACACATTGACTCTAGGGTGCCGTGGAACCCCTAAATGAATGAATAAAAACCCAGAGCTCGGAAAGCAGGGTCTGATGGGAAACAGTAAGAGTGAGGAGGCGCGTGCCCTGATGCTGCTGCTTCTCCCGGGTCCCCAAACCCTCACTGAACCCTGAGCTTGTTGGTACCACACAATTAGGTGCTTAATTGCTCTCTAATTGTTATGTGCCTAAGTCTGTCTTTCTAGACAAATCTGCGAGCTCCTGGAGGCCAGAGGCTTCTTATCATGCCCTCCGCAGCCTGCCCCAGGGTACCACATAGTGGGTGAGAGGTCTGAATGGCAGAGGAGATCGGCTGGCTGGCTCAGTTTTCTCATCTGTGCAGTGGGAGTCCTCAGGCTGCCTCCAGCCCTCTGACCTCTTTGAGGATTTATTGCTGTTTCCTCTGAGGGCCGAGACTCCTGCCTGTGCTCCAGTCAGAAACACAAATAAACAAACAAACAAACTGAGAACAGAAAGAGTGAAGCGGATTCTCTACGCGTGGCGGTGGCGTGTCCAGAGGAATGGTTTCGTGGTTATATAGACAAACAAATCACTTCCCCAGGAGCTTCTTAGGGGAATTACAGTTCCTGGAAATGAAACACAAACAGATTATTAAGAAAGAGCTCCCCGTTGGGAGAGAAACAGTATTTACAAGAGAAGATGTGCCTAGCTGGACCTCTAATTGCCGTTCATTATCTCATATTGATTTAATTAGCTGCAGTGCTGAGGTCTGAGTCACTGGTGCCCGCAGCAGCAGGGGCCATGCGCCATAAGTGCCATTGACCTAGGCCTCCACCTTAGTCGTTCTGTCCTCCCGCAACCTGGGGTCAGCTGGCAGGGTGCTCTGGTGGCGGCGGCCGTGGGCCCGAGGCAGTCGGCCATGTCCACAGCCTCCCGAGCCGCTTTGTGTGGAGGGGCGCCTCGGCCGGGGTGGCTGTGAAGAGCTAATTATCTGCAGTAATTAGCGTGTGTTCATAATGAGGAATCGGAGTGGCTTGGAGTGCAGGGAGATGCAAGCCCAGGCTGACTGCAGACCGGGGTGTGCAGGCAGCCAAGGGAAGGAGGAGAGATGCCTTCCCAGGGTGCTCCGGGCCCTGCAGGGTGCCTCTCCCCCATCCCTCTGCAGGCCCTCCACCCTGGTGTCTGGCCATTTGGCCACGTGTGACCTCTAATCTCTCTCCCTGACCCAGAAACTGCAGTCGAACAGCTGGCTTCAGCTGGGAAGGAGGCGATTAGCCTTCCCTCTAGTGGGCATCTGGGACCAATTGTTGTGAAGATTTGGGGTTTATAATTGCAAGAGATTAATGGGGGAGTAGGCCATCAGGCTTAAGAGGTCGCTAATTGCTCTTTTAACATAATTGTGTCCAAGCAAGAGAGAGGGAGAGGAAGAGGGAGAGTGGAGCAGCCCATGCACTGTGTGCACTGTGTATATTGTGTGCACGATGTGCACCCGGCCCTGGGTTGACATGCAGACTCATGGTGTGAGAGGAGTAAAGGGGCATCTGTGGGGCTCCCTCCCCTTCTCCCCTTCCTTCTCCATTGTGAATGAGCATTCTGGTCCTGGGGACACAGGGGAGGCTGTGGCAGACCAGAGCTGGAGGACAACAAAGCATGGAGTTTCCTTATCAACGCACTCTCAAAATCAGGTGAAAACCCTCCCAGCATATTGCATCAAGGAGGGGTGGGCAGGTTTCGTTTTACATGCCAATTCTGCATTTCTCAGTACTGGTTGCTTGAACTGTTGGACTGGGAAGACATGGAAACTTCCCATCATGGTCATAGAGGGGGAAAAATATCAGTGATCAACTAGTAATGTCTGCTTTGGCAGAAGGAGAAGCTGAAATGGTGTGGATGACACAAATTGTCCTCGCTGATAAAAAACTCTAGGTCCTTATTTTCTCTAGTATGGAATTAAAATATCAGAGAGGGGACATGATTCAAGCCCTCCAGGACACTTCACAATGCCCCAGTGAGGCCTGGGGAGGGCCTGAAGAGTCAGGGAGGGGCTGGTCCCCTAGAGAAAAGGGCCCTTTCCTCCCTTCTCCCTGAAGGCTTACAGTGCCTTGCATGCTCAGCTGTTAGAGCAGGGGAAGGAGAGGGGTCAGTGAAGTGCTACTCATCCTGCTCACCTTGCTCTGGCTGGTCCCAGACTGTAAAGAAGCCACCCTGAGTTCTTGTTTAATCATCTCTGTGATATTGTCCAGTGACCCCATGTCTGCCAAGTAAGGTGTGTGGCTCCCAGTCATCGAAGGCTGACTGACTTGATTATCCAGGTCCAGATGGGGAGCCTCACCCCCAGATCCCCGTCTTAGTCTTATTCAGTCTCTTCTCTGGATTCAAACCAAGCCCTACTCCCCTGTGCCCCCTCCCAGGTCCTCTCCCCGTCGCCTCTCCAATAGAATTAGCTTTAATATTTTTTTAATGGAAACAGTATTCACTGTATCTCAGCGCTAAGTATCCTAATTGGTCCTTCGTTTTGGGCAAATACCTGACTCATTTAACCACTGCTGCCGCTTTAGGCACAGCCTCATTTAGTCTTTTTTTTTTTCCCCTGCAGTGATAATCCTGAACTTGGGGTGGAGGATGCTCAGGCTGTGAGGATCCCTGGTGGGATGTCCCTTTCACCCTCATTCTGTTTCTCAGTCTTCACCCCCTCCTCTCTATTTCTGCAATTCCCTCCTCTTCCTTCTACATCTCCTCTCATCCTCTCCTTTCATGGGAGGAGAATTCAACTAGCTTAAGAAGGAGACCTTGGTTCCATCCCTCCTCTGAGAGGCAGCAGGGACCTAGGGTCCCTCCGAGCGTCCCCACCACAGGCCACCCGCAATTCTCTACTTATTCCCAGGGAGCAGGGTTTCTCCAAGTATGTGAGCCTCAGGGACCCCAGGCTAGAGGATCGGAGCCTGGGATCAGGGCAGTCAGGGACATTGCCTGTATGTAGGGAACTCATGGGGAACCAACACACGCGGGGGATTTAAGGCTCTGAGGTCTCTAGACAATGGCCACCATCATTGGGTTTTGTTTCATCTGAAGAGTTTCAGATGTGGTGGTTACTTTTGTGTTACCGTGGCCACAGAGTCTCACAGGAGCAACTTAAGGAAGGAAAGAGTGTTTTGGGCTCCCTCTCGGAGCTTTCAGTCAGTCATGGTGAGCAGCTGGGATCAGGGTGAGGCCAGGGGAACAAGCTGCACGCAGGCATTTGCTCGAGACCAGAACTGGTTGGGGGCTCCCTTGGAGCTGGTTGGGGGCTCAGGAGACTCAAGAGTCCCCGAACCCACAAGGAAATCTCACAGAGCTGCCAGGCTCAGAGGCCCCATCACAGGTTATGTGAACTACTGCTGTGAGAGAGGGGACGGTTCCATGGACATTGTTCAGGGTGCCTCAGTCACACAGCTTTTGTGAGTCCTCACCCATGCCAGGCAAAGCCGTTCGGGGCTTTGTCCACTAAACTTGCCCACGGATGCTCCCATAAGTGACCCTGATAAACTCTCACCAGCTGGGCCCGGAAGAGAAGCTTTTCTGTGGTCAATAGCTCTCCCCTGATGGAGTGAGTAGAAAAAGACTCCCCAGGAAAGCCACTCAGTGACAGGTAGGGTAGGGGGTAGATGGTTCACATCGATGGTGGGCCAGGATGCTGACGCAGATGTGGAATGAGGGGTCGGCGTGGCCTGTTGTCCCAATTGGCTTTCTATCGCCTAGACAAACACCAGGACCAAAAGCAGCTTGAGGATGGAAGGGTTTATGGCAGTTTACATGTTCCAGTCACACTCTACCGTAGAGGGAAGTCAGGACAGGAACTCAGGCAGGAACCCAAGGCGGGAACCCGGAGGCAGGAGCCGATGCAGAGGCCATGGAGGGGTGCTGCTTACTGGCTTGCTCCCCATGGCTTGCTCAGCCTGTTTTCTTATAGAACCCAAGACCACCAGCCCAGGGATGGCATCATCCACCATGGGCTGGACCCCCTACATCAGTCAAGAAAATGCCCTTTGAACTGCTCACAGGCCACCTGATAGAGGTATTTTCTCCATTGAGATACCTTTTCCCAGATGAGTCCAGCTTGTGTCGGGTTGACACAAAACCCCACTAACATAATTGACCCCTTACCAACTTGACACACGAATGCATCGCTGTTAAACCATAATCTTTTCTTTCTGTTTGTCCTCAAGGTGTCCTGTGAATATCAACATCACAGCCTGAGTGTCCAGCCTGGGGCTTGGAGAGTTCACCAAACACACAACCACAAAAATAAGGCATGGGAAATTCCAAGCTTAGGCTCACATGGGATCCCGACTACCCCACCCCACTCTACCCCACCCCTACCGCCATGGGGATCCCAACCACCCCACTCCACCCCACCCCACCCCCACCGCCATGGGCCTCTTGGAAAGACAGTGAAGGCAAGTCTCTTTCTTAGGAGAGGATTGAAGATACAGTTTCTTCTTAATTTTCTTTTATACATTTGTTACTTGTTTTGTGTGCTGGGGAGAGACACTTGCATAGGGTTCAGAAGGCAACTTGCAGGAGTTGATTCTCTGTCTCCACCACTTGGATCCCGGGAACTCAGGTCATCAGGCTTGGCAGTAAGTGCCTTTACCCACAGAGCCATCTCACTAGCCCGAGACTCCATTTATTTATACAAAGCAAGCTGTCATGTCCCCATTAGCTCTCTCTGCCTGTAATCTGCCTGTATGCTGAAAGTGCACCTACCAAGGGCAGGGATTGGCTGTGTGCAACCTGAGAGCATGGGTCCCCTGACCACAGGGTGCTTGATGACAGGAGCCTCTGGCTCTGCTGGCGGATGAGGACACAGAGGTTCAGAGCTGAGCTGTGATTAAAAACCCTGATCATTGTTGGTCAGGATGGAGGGCCAGGGCCAGGGCTAGGGCCAGGAGATTCTCCTTCCCATCTGGAGGAGGGGCCTGATGATGCTGTGTGTGTGTGTGTGTGTGTGTGTGTGTGTGTGTGTGTGTGTGTGTGTGTGTGTGATGTATATATGATATGTATGTCTCTGTATCAGATATGTGTGTGATGTGTCTGATGTGTGTGTGTCTGCTCTATGTGTGTGTATCTTTCTGTGTGTATCTGTGTGTCTGTGTATGTATGTGTAGTGTATGTGTTTGTCTGGGTGTGTTTGTGTTTATATGTCTGTGTGTCTGTGTGTTTGCGTATCTGTGTGTCGTGTCTCTTTGTATGTCTGTGTTTGCGTGTATGTGTTCAAGTGTATGTGTCAAAGATAGCAACTGCTCACCAGACCCAAACTACAAACAAGCCCCTCAGAGTAGGGAAGGGAGCCTGAAGGGTAGGATGCTCACACTAGAGGCCCTCACAATATGTTCCCCTCCCACACTTGTCCCAGCTGGGCTGCTCTTGAGACTTCCCTGCCTGCAAACCTAGTTCTTATCTGCCTTGAGCATCAGGTAAGGCAGCCTATGCATGCAGATTCTCACCCACCCCCGCATCTATCCCCAGCCCAGCAGCCAGCTGCAGGGTAGTGCAGCGGGGTGAGCCAAGGAGCTTCTTCTTCACCCGCAGAGGGACTGTTTGACTTCACGCCAATGTTTTGTTGATTTAAGAACTCAGTATGCCTGTCACCCTGAAGGTACTGCACATTCTGAAAAGCTCCTGCCCATCCAGAAGCCATTAATCACTCTCTGTAATTAAATAACACAGCAACCTGTAATTAGGACATTGATTTCCTGGTTTGATTGTTTACTCATGGGCTCCCCCCAGCATGTGAGCTTCCTGAGGGTAAGGATGGGCTCCATATCTGCTGCAGGGAGCTCCCCAGTGTCCCCCACACAGAAGCTCCAATAAACGTTGACTGACTAGACAAGTGAGGGTCCACGGCCAGGTTTCCTGCAGGTGTTAGAGTAACTCAAGACAAGGGTGGGCGGTTAGCAAGGAAGCTCAGACTAATGGTTTGTACATCCGAGCTTCAAGCTTAGATAGCTCCAGATACTGATGAGCATGGATGGTGGTGATGGCTCTGAGAGAGGAAGAGATGGTGGTGATGGTGGTGGTGATGGTGATGATGGTGATGATGGTGATGATGGTGATGATGGTGATGATGATGGTAATGATAATGGTAATGGTGACGATGGTGGTAGTATTGGTGATGATGATGGTGATGATGATGGTAATGATAATGGTAATGGTGATGATGGTAATGATGATAATGGTAATGGTGATGATGGTGGTAGTGATGGTGATGATGATGGTAATGATAATGGTAATGGTGATGATGGTGATGATGGTGATGATGGCGATGGTGATGATTGTGATGATGATGATGATAATGGTAATGGTGATTATGATAATGGTGATGATGATGGTGGTGATGATGAAGGTCATGGTGATGGTGGTGGCAGAGGTAGTGATGATACTCTGTCTTGACCCTTTGTTGCTCACTACACAGGCATCACCTTGCTCACCTTACCTGCATCATACCACAGGCCTTTTACAACAATCCTGTGTATGTTCTTTGCGTTTTATGTATGAGGAAATGAAGTGCAGAGAATTTATTCAGTGTTGTTAGCAGGTAATGTGCAGAGTTGAGACTTTAACTCATTGCTCTCTGTCTTTTCACGACCATGAAGCCGACACCAGTACCTCCTGCCAATTGTGGGCAACCAAGCTGAGTCCACACTCACAAGGGCCATCAGGGGATGGGCACCCCAACCATACTGTTTCTGGAAAAACCCATCTCATTTTCCGGTTTCTCTCCACTTGTTAAATCTGCTGTCACCCTTTGCTAACGAAGTCTGAGGAAGTGTAAAACCATGTTTCCCAGATCTGGGGACGCACGAGTTTGTGCAATTATAACCCAGCATACCACAGAAGTTGGATGGGTGCTCGCTATCTGCATAATTCATCAGTCAGTCATCTTCCTGTCAGGACCTAAGACCTTCCATATTTGGGAGACCAAAAAAAAAATAAGTTTATGTTGCTTGATTAAAAATTCAGAAGCTTAAGGGCAAGAAAGGAGATGTGAGCTCTCTCATCATTAAACGGACAAAATAAATACAGCATTGGAAGTGTAGGAAGCAAGCATGTTGAGGGTGGACCGTGGAAGAAAAGGAACACCCAGTTTTTTCTCAGACCTAAGAATGCCAGTAGAAACATCACAAATTCTTCTTTCCAGTGGTCAAAATCTGGGGCTGCAGTGGGATGGGAAATGGAAGGCTTTGGGACCCAGGGGAGACTCTAAGTCACCTCCCCTTCTCTATGCTCCCTGCTCCATCCCTCGGTTGGGATGAGGGCAAGCTCAAGTCTCTGGGGACCTGGAGACTGGTCCTTACAGCGGATCCCTCCTAGACTAGACTGTTCCTTGAAGCCAGGGACCTGCTGTCCTATTTTCCTTAACCTCAGTCACTAGCCCATTACCTGGTACACAGTGGGGATCAGTGAGGGTTTCTGGGCTATGATTCTAGAAGCCACTTGAAACCTTGGGAAGATCTTTGGCACAAGAGCAATCGATCACATCTGCATCATTGATGATGGTTGGACAATAGCTTGGAAGAGTCAGAGAGGAGCTTCCCGTAGGCTTGGGGACCATTCTCATGACTGTAAGGGTCCCTGACTAATCCAACTTCCTCTTCTTTTTTTGGGAAGTAGGATCCTCTGGGGCTCAGTAGGCACAGGACTGCTTCTTGGCTAGGGACTACATTTCCCAGGTGTCTTTGCAGCTATGTGAAGCCACAGACCAGGTTCTAGACACCAAAATAAGGGTGAGATGGTGAAATTTTCACTGCTGCTCTGAAAGGAAGATTTCCCCACTTTCCCCTCTTTCCTGTCTCAAATGTCCTCATGGTGGAGATGAGGTTTTCTTCATCAAGAAGGTGTTGGATACTTCCATCTCTCAAGCCAACCAGTACTGCCGGCCATCTGACAGTGGATAGTGTGTCTGGAGCCCAGGAACGTGGCTCATCACCTGTGGTCTGTGGCTGCTTGTTTGTTGACAACGACAGAGTTGAATGGTTGTAGCAGAAACTCACAAGGCTCAAAGCCTTGAGTATCGGCCGACTCTGAGGAAGATGAATGTGCCTTTCTCCACCACAGCCTTTCTCTTGAGGGTTTTCCTAGCTCAGGGCTCCAGATTCTTCCACCTTCCCACCCCAGACCAGTTCAAACACCGAAGAACCATCTGGTTAGGTGAGTCCCACTCCTTGGTTCTAATCTTCTCTATTAGTGACCTTCTCATTGCTCTAACAAAACAAAAGCAGGGGAGACAAGTTTATCTTGGCTTGTCATTTGAAAGTGTAGTCTGTCACTGTGGGGGATGCACGGTGTCAGGAGTGTGAGGTGCACGGTCACACTGTGCTGTGGAAACAAAGAAGAATTCAACAAACGGAATAAGGACCCCAGCCCTTAAGATGACGTCATTTGAGACAGCTCTTCCCACCTCAGCCAACCAATTCTTCAAGTTCCTTCAGAGGCATGCCCAGAGTTTGTCTCCTGAGTGAGTCTAGAACTAGATCCTGGTGAGCTCATGATCCATATTCACCACCACACCTGCCAATTCCTGTTGTTAAGAAATGAATCTCAGGAAGACTTCACCTTGCTAGGAGTTACATTTCCCAGGGGCCTTTGCAGCTAGGCATGGTCATGTGTCAGTTTCTAACCAAGGGAATGCCAGTAGGTGCGAAGTGCAGGACACAGCTCGGTCAGTTTCAAAAGATGAAGTCCCCAATGCCTCCTGCAGCCACTGCCCAGGGACGCCGTGGGCCCTGCTGCTTTTGACAACTATGCTCCCTGGTCTGTCTCCTCCTGTGATAGTTCTGAGAGCTCCCACACTCCTGCAGTGACAGATCCTGCATCCCATCATGGCCTAGAATTCCAGTGTGAATGTGAGTGCCTGGGACTCAGCTTAGCATGCTGTCCCTGGAGGCTTGTTGCCATTTCTGGCCATCATGAGTGAAGTTGCAGCATGCACCTTCTGGTGAACATATGCACACGTTTCCACTGGTTGCAACTTAGGAGCGAGCTAGGGAGTCATGGGGCATGCATATTTTTTAAACCTGTGTGTGTGTGTGTGTGTGTGTGTGTGTGTGTGTGTGTGTGTGTGCATCTGTAAGGGTGTTCACACGTGTGTGCATGTAGAAGCCTGAAGCTGACTTTGGGAGTCTTCCTAGATCACCCCCCACCTTGCTCATTAAAGCAGGTCTCTCACTTGAACTAAGAGCTTGCCGATTCGGCTAGGCGTCTAGCTAGGCAGCTTGTTCAGGGGACCCCATCTTGGAATTCTAAGTGCTAGAATTATAGGCGGGCCACCATGCCCACCCAGCATTGACGTGGGTTCTGTGAATATAAACTCACGCTTGTGCCATGAGTACTCTGCCCACTGAGCCATCTCCCAGCCCATATGTTCGGTTTTTATAGATTCGGAGAAGCAGCTTTTCAAACTGGTTGTACCAATTAGCACTCCCACCGGAAGGCTGCACGTATTGGCGTGATGTGTCCTCGCTGGCATTATCTCTCCTTCTTGTTGGCCTTAGGTCTACATTACACTGTGGTTTTGATTTGCAAAGCCCCGAGGATGCTTGGCAGGAAGGCGTTTCCATGTGCTCCTTGATCTTTGCTCATTCTCTTTCCTTGAAGCTCTGAAGTTGTTGGATGCGCCCGTGAGCTTTCTCACATCGTGGCTGGCCCCCTGTCCCATGTCCCCAGAGAGCTGAAGCTTTGGTCCTGGGTTAGCAAGGCCAACCAATAGCGTGCGCCTGGGGACAGGCACCAGATGAAATGGGCCTGAGGGCAGGGGACGGGATGGACAGACTTGGACTGCCCCATGGCCAGGGCTTGGTACTCCTCTCCCCAGAGGGAGCTGGCATGGAGCATTTGCAGAGGATACCCTAAGGTTAATGTCATAGCCCTTCCTGGCTCCAGTCAGGAAAGGGCTGTGACATCCAGAAAGCTGACACTTTCTGTCTCTACCTGAAGTCCCAGAGAACAAGCAGTGGTTCAAAGGGATGCATGCTCTTCTCTGTCAGGCCTGAGAGCTCGGGACAAAATGGAGAGCCACCTATTTGGTGACTGGGAAGTGGCCTGGTTCCCTGAAGTGGAGAATTGGAAAGATCAATTGGAAAGTTCAAACCTGGGTAGTGGACCCAGCTCTACCTCAGTATGTTCTGGGGAAGGTCTTTTCCCACCCTCGGCCTCAGTCCCCTTCTATGCAGAGAAGGCCGTAAGGCTCAAGGAACACTCGGTGTGAGAAGGCTTGTGCGGGACAATAACTTTAACGGCTGTCGAGTACGTGAACCCCTTTGTCCCAGGAAGCAGAGCGTCAAAGGTTTGTGTCTGTGTATGTCAGAGACATCTTGTCTCGGACTGGACCACGCCCAGAGTCAAAGCCATCTGCTGCCCACCCTGCCTAAGCCCCCAGGAAATCCCACAGGGCAATGCTCCCCTCTGAAGTGTGAGTGTTCAAGTCTGGGATGTGGGTATGAAAAGTGTGGAACATGTATGGAGCACTCGTATGCCAGCCATGCTGCAGTGAGCACTCATTTGAGGGGGGGGGTCCACCTGGGTGCCAGATGAAGTGAGCGAGCAATACCCTTGGGTGCCGTATCTGACCCCCATGTAGAGCTTGCATGGCTTGGTTGTTGTAAGGTGGGTGACAGGTACCATTTTATAATAGTCCTTTAAAAAATTAGCTCTTTAATTTGTTTTTAGTGTGTGTGTGTGTGTACACATGTGGGCATGCATGTATGTGGAGACCAGGGGACTCCTTGGGTGTCATTTCTCAGGTACCACCAACCTGTGTTTTTGAGACAGTCCTGGAACTCATTGGGCAGGCTAGGCTGGCTGGCCAGTGAAAGCCTCCCCGGCAGTGGGATCACAGCAGTGTCTATATTGCCATGTTGTCCAAGGTGATGCTTAGTGTCTGGTGTTGGGGATTGAACTTAGGGCCTTGCGCATGGTAGGTGGGCTCCCTCCCGTTGAGCCGGTTCAGCCCTAGATGTTTCTCTTGTTCCTGTGCCCTGGTATCTAACAGAACACTGGTGTTGGTGGGGACTAAGTGGGCTTTGGAGAGCACGGGGCTGTTATTGTCTTGCCTAGTGGTCACAGGAAGTTGGAAGTGGACTCACAGGCTGTTCTCCTGGAAAGCCCAGAACTCCAAAGAAAGCCCAGAACCACGGGGACCTGGCAATGAGATCCCGGGAGGAAGAGCTTGGAGAGCCTTTGCAGCATTCATTTATCTGGGCTCCTCGTTCTGGCCAAAGCATTCCTGACGGAGGCCTTATGACGCGTCTCGGGGAAGCAAGGAGGGGCCTCTCAATCACTCGGCAAACTTGGGAAGGAAAAACAGATATTAAAGAGCGAACACGCACAGCAGAAGTCAACAATATCGACGGGGGCGCTGGTGTTTGGGAGACAGCGGTTGCACCCAACAGGCAGACAGGCAGTTTTGACATGTCTTGCCAGGAAAGACTCACCCATTCTTCTTTCCGCTCCCCAACCAAATCACAAGGAAGGACAGAATCACAAATAAATCAATCAGGCCCCTGGAACAGAAATGGAGGCTTGGCGTGAGAGCTGAGGAGGAAATGGGAATTCAGGGCACCCTGACAGGTTGGGTGTGTGGGGGGGGCGCGGGGAACCCACAAGGCTGGGGAAGCTCTGTGGTGAACTGTCCGTGGTGCTGAACCCACTCCAGGGGATGAGATGGTGGTGGTGGTGGTGGTGGTGGTGGTGGTGGTGGTGGTGGTGGTGGTGGTGTGTGTGTGTGTGTGTGTGTGTGTGTGTGTGTGTGTGTCTCTGTGTGTGTCTGTGTGTGTGTCTGTGTGTGTGTCTGTGTGTGTGTCTGTGTGTGTGTCTCTGTGTGTGTGTTCAAATCCAGGAATCACAACCATGTGAGAGCACGAGGGTCTTCCCAGAACGTGAGCAAAAGAACCAAGCGGCACAGCTGTTGGGAGTGGTGGGGACTGTGTTCAGTTGGGGTGTCCTCATCGTTTACCGAAAGAGTAGAATTTGGGCACGGTGACACATGTCCGTCATTCTAGCACTTGCAAGTCTGAGACAGAAAGATCACGAGTTTGAGTCCAGCCTGGGATACACAGAGAGAAAACAAAACTAAAATTCAAAATCAAAAAAAGAGGGCAAAACTCCTCAGCTCCCGCTGCCAGAGGCCACATGGGAACATGAGATCGGCGCTGGTGCTCAGAATGTGTGAGCTGAGCTACAAACTGCTTTCCAGGGATCGCTCGGACTTAGATGCTGCATCTTATTTTAAAAGGATTTTTAAGTTGACAAAATCAAGGTTCAGAGAGGGGAGGAGACCTGCTCAGCGTAGCTCAGCGCACTGGCCACACTCAAGGTCTAGGATCCCACCATCTTCTCCCCAGCTCTGCTGTTCCCCCGCCAGGCATGTTTTCCTACTTGATCCCAGAGTGAGGAATGGCAGGGGACTGGACGGGACAAGGGGGAGATGTGTGAGCAGGCCAGTCCGTGGTGATTGTTCCAACACATCTTCATCCAGCTCACATGCCAGGACAGAGGTGAGGAGGGGGAAGTAGCAGCTGGGGAGGGAACACCTTTGCTAGGGTACTGGCCTCCAGGGTCACCCACACACAGCATCATGGGGCCTGGCACAGGGGATGCTCTTGCAGGCCTAAAGCCAGCTATGAATTTTACCTTTTGTCCCAGCCAAGCACCACAGAACAAACCCAAAGGCTCTGATTTGCATGCTGGTGGCCCCAAGCTCTTCTTGAGGAATTTCCATACCAAAAATCAGGGGGAGCCTGGTGCAACTGAAGGACCAGGTCCCCCACCTTCCCTTTCTCTTGCTTTCTGCCCTGGACCCACTGGCCCTCAACCCCTGAGCGGATATATCTTTCTCTCCACATTGCTGGAGGTACTGCGCGTGCTGGAGGTGGATCAACAAGGCCATCTCAGAGGAGACCAAAGAGGAAATAAGAGGCCCCATTGCCTAATGGGACTTATCAATTATGATCTCGGGCCATATTTCTTTGAGGGGTGATTGTTTCACGGAGTCTGACATCTCATATAGCTTTAAATTACTCACAACCGGGACGGCTTACAAGATAGCAGTAAAATCGGGAGGGGATGGCGCAATGTAATTATAGTATGGAAATGGTGTTGATCACTCAAGCAGGGAGCAGACCTTGAGACAGAGCCCGGCGTGGCCTCCCCACCCCCCAGCTGCCACTCTGCAACAGCCCCGCTCGGGGCCTCAGCCTCCCACCTAGAAACATGGGGGTGGCCTCATTCTGGTTTTGAAGCTGGAGGGAGGTCAGGTCACAGGATTGGTGGACGATGAGGTCAGGTGGATGTGGGTGCAGGACCAAGGGCTCATCTCATGGAAACCCATACTTGGGGAGTTTGAGTCTCTAGGGGCCTGCCAGCGCCACTGCGGTGGAAATATCCAAATTACTTAACACCTGTCAAGAGTCATATTAGGATCTGGAATTAACACAGCTTCTCCCTCCCTCCTTCCCTTCCTCTCTCCCTTCCTCCCTCTCTCCCTCCCTCTCTCCTCCCCTCTCTTTCCCTCCCTTCCTTCTTTCTTTCATCCAGTCATTCATCCACCCACTTATTTATCTACCTGTCCATCCATGGATATATCCATCATCCATCTATACATATATACATACATACATACATGCACACACACACCTGTCGATCTATAGATATGTTCATCCATCTATCTATACATACATGTATACATACACCTGTCCATCTGTCCATATATTCATTCATCCATCTGTACATACATATATATACCTGTCTGTCCATATATCCATCCATCCATCCATCCTCTTGTCCATCCATCCACATATATACACATACATACATAAATACACCTGTCCATCCATCCATATATCAATCCATCCATCCATCCATATGTACATACATACATACATACACACATACACTTCTCCCTCCCTCCCTCCCTCTTCTGAGTGCATCTCCGTGCCAAGCACCACGTGAGGACACAGAGGCTTTGGTGCTCTCTGAGAATGTGCCACAGCAAACTCTCTGCCGCAATCCTGACAGAGAAAATACTGTCTGTCTGACTCTTGGCGCTGACGGATGGGGCTAGAGAGCTGGTCCAGCCGTTAGAGGACAGGCTCACATTCAACGTCAACTGATGTTCCACAGGCCGGCAGCACTGCTCACTGTTCACCCGACTCATGCCTTTCCCTAAGCATGCAGCTAAACTGCATTCCCCAGCTTCCCATGCAGCTAGGCGTGGTCACGTGACTGGGTTATAGCCAGTGGAATACGGTCAGTCTTTAGCCTGGCCCTTAAAATCCACCTGCAGTATCCATGTGATTTCTCCTAGCGGCTCGCTGGGTCTCAGCCTTGGGTGACTCGAGGAGGTTATTTATTGTAACCAGTGGGGCCGTTGGGGAAGCTGGATTTCAGAGTGCCTTCCCTGCCCAGCCACAGCTGCCCGGGGGATCTCCTACCATCAGTTAAGCGAAGCAAACCTGCACTTCCTGAGCTGATGAAACAAGCGTGGGACTTGTCAGTATGGAAGTTAGGACACACTGGAACCTGTGCTGGGGTGTGGTTGCTCATATCCGAGCCTTCCCTGGCTTTCTGACCGTGGGGGCATGGAGCATGCTTCACATGCTCACATACTGCAGATCTGGGCCCTGAGTCAAAGACCAGAAGGAATCATTGATTAGTTTCACAAACATCCACCAGGCAATTAGGTGCCCTAGCCTTCGATTAAGCTTTGGGGACACAAATAATGATTCATCTGAAAACAGACTTAGTCTTCCTCAGGTGTGACCCTGGTCGGACATTGGGGAGTCAGAGGCAAAAAGTCCCCAAGGGGTTCACTGTCAGTTGGCAGCATGGCATGGGATATGACAGATAGAATGTTCTATGGGATTCCACAACAACATGGGAGACTTGAGGGGCACAGAGAGTAGGAAAGTTTTTTAATTAAGTGGGGTTTTAGGTCTGGGCTTTGATAGACATCTTAGTTAGGGTGTCTATTGCTGTGATAAATGCCATGACCAAAAGCATATTTGGGAAAGAAAGGAATTAGTTCAGCTTACAGCTCTCAAGTCACACTCCATCACTGAAGGAAGTCAGGGCAGGAACCCGAAGGCAGGAGCTGATGCAGAGGCCATGGAGGGGTGCTGCTTGCTGGCTTGTTCCCCATGGCTTGCTCAGCCTGCTCTCTTATAGACTCCAGGACCATGCTCCCAGGGATGGCTCCACCCACAGTGGGCTGCGCCCTCCCCATCCACCATTAATTAAGAAAATGACCGACAGGCCTGCCTATCTTGTGGAGATATTTTCTCAGCTGACTTCCCTCTTCCCAGATGACTCTAGCTGTGTCATGAAAACTAGCCAGCACAGTGGAGGAACATTAAGTTTTCCAGGTGGAAAATGTGTAGAAGAGAGATTCATGCAAAGGGAACATGATACTCAGAGGCAGTGTGAAAAACTGGGTGGGGCTGGAGCTCAGAGTCACTGGTGAGGAGGGAGCAGGTGAACAGTGCTAGGCCAGGTGTGTTCCTCTACCCACAGGGCTTGTGGTTGGAAGTAGCAGGGTCTTGGGCTTGACTTATTTCCACCTGGGACTGAGGTAGGAGCAGCCTCTCTGTGTTCTGTGTCCTTCCCTGTCTGAGTGGGAACTGTCTTGTTCTTCCTTTTCCAGCATTTATGGGGGTTATGACCTATGACACAACCACACAAACATTATCCTCACAGTGTGAATAGAGAGCTGTGTTCCTAGGGTTGGTACTTCATGCTGTGGCCCTTGTAGAACAGGGAATGATTCCCAGACCCAATGGGGCAGAAGCTCAGCAGCCTCGGGAGTTGATTGCTTGTGGTTAGAAAGGGCCAGTGGGTGTCCTCTTCCTAAGGCTAGTCAGAACTCAGCTGTGTGTGTGTGTGTGTGTGTGTGTGTGTCTGCTGAAGAGCTCGAGGGTGGGGGTGTCCTAGTGAGCCCCAGCCTGAGCTATGCTGGGAAGAAGTAAATCTCTCTCTGAGCCAACATTAATACAAGCTTGGCAGGTTCTGGGCAGCCCGAGAGTGATTATGCCAATGGACGCTGGGGAGGGGAAGACTGAGCTGAGGGGGTGGTGTGGGTGCACATGCCGGGTAACGCCTCTAGAATATATAGCATTCAGGCAGGCAGGCAGCGGAGGTGGGGGATGTGGTGGGGGCAGCATCTGTCTGTAATGCTGATGGCCAGATTCTACAGGACAGAGCTTAGGGTCAGACACCAAGGCCACCTACTTCAATTGTGTGGCTGGGAGCCAGACATACATTTCCTGGGAACCTACTCAGTGCCAGGCACTGGGGGTCCAGGACTGACGTCCACAGAGCCTGGTCCTCTGGAGCTCATGGGCAAGTAGTCCGATTGGATACATTAAGTAGAAAACTCCTCTGGGAGGATAAGAGGGAGTCCGAGGGTCCATGATGCTGAGGTGGGGGTCCCAGGAGAGCTGGCATTTGAGAGGAGGCTGGAAGGTTGTGTTGGGCTAACTTGGGGTGTGCGGGTATGTGTCAGGAGAGCAGAGAAGAAGCAGTGGGGTGTCTGAGCATCAGTGGGGCGGCGAGAAGAATGTGCAGTGTTAGGACGCGGAGTGGTCAGGAGGCAGCTGCCCCCACCTCCTGGTGGAACCGCGAGACCCTTCCCCAAGGTGTCATTGAGCCCTTACTGTAAGCTATAAGACAGCCGCACACTTCCTCACGATCCAGGAGGGAACTACAGCCATGTGCCCGATGTCACACAATGGGACTGTTTCTATCCCAATGGTAAAGGCTGAATGTGGCTTTCCTGGTCCTGAACTCGGGACTTCTTGTAGAAAATTAGTTTGGATGCTGACACGTGAAGGACTGCCCTCGTCCCCACTCCCGTGTGCAGCACAGGAGAGGGCATGAGAGGCTATGAGGCTCCGTGTGGAATTTGGAAGTCAGGGGATGATCTAAGAAAGAGCTCAGGATCACAACCTTCAGGGTGTCTGAAAGGACGATCTAACCACGGAGAGCCAGGTACCTCAGGCCAGCAAAGCTGGCCCGGGAGGAGTCTGCCTTCTGTGTCCTTTCCAGGACTTCAAAAGAAAAAGGCAGAGATGAAAAGAAAGACTTAGGACGGCTTCCACAGAACTGTCTTCTCACCCAGTGTGTGGGAAGAAGAATTGGCTCTGCCTCCCCATAGTGCAGGATCATCTCAGTCAAAGTGGTGGTGTCTGTGGACACCAACGGCTTAGCTCAGCCACCTGCCAGGGAGCCAAGGCTAAACCAGACCTGGTCCTGAAAGGGTTAAGGCTGGCATGGAGTCTGCCCTGTGGAGCTCACTCCTTTGTCCAGGGTGAACTACCCTTGTTGAGAACCTATTACGTGTCACTATTCAAAATGACACCGATTTCCTCTTCTGTATCTGCAGGCCTTCGTGTGTGAGGACAGGGGATGGGCAGGGTTTATGCTCTGCCTGGGATTTGCCTGTGACCTCACACCTTAACGCTTAGTGAGGTCCAGACACATCGGAAACCATCTCTCTTTTGTCTATGACCAGCCTTATTGACTCCCCCTGCTAGAGGGGTTCTTTGTTCTCTTCTTTTTTTTTTTTTTTTTTTTTTTTTTTTTTTTTTTTTTTTTTTTTTGGTTTTTCGAGACAGGGTTTCCCTGTGTAGCTTTGAGCCTTTCCTGGAACTCACTTGGTAGCCCAGACTGGCCTCGAACTCACAGAGATCCGCCTGGCTCTGCCTCCCGAGTGCTGGGATTAAAGGCGTGCGCCACCACCGCCCGGCTCTTTGTTCTCTTCTAATGGTGGCTTAAGACATCATTCCTTTCCTAGTTCAGTTTTGGGGTGACCATCAGCACAATCAGAGGCAAAGGTGGGGAGGGGTATTGTGGTGGTGGGATGAGCTGGGAGCTGGAAAGCAGCCTCCTGGATGAGTGCAATCTTGGGACGGTCAAGCCCAGCCTGGGCCCCTAGTTCTTCCCCTGTAAATGGGGTGCGGGGGGGGGAGTCTGACCCTCTGTTTCCTTCTCCTCTGAGATGACTGCTCCTCCTAAATGAAAAATGTGCAGGGGAGGGGACTGACGGCCCAGACAAACCTCAGAGGTGCACGTTCTAGGACACGATCTCCAGGACTCGGACCTATGGCAGGGGTTTATCAAAAGTCTCTGTAGCATGAATCTTAAAAGTTCTTATTAGTAAAATCAAACCTGAGCCGGGTATTGGGATGAACGCTGGAAGATCAGAGAGACAGAACAGGCCACAGCCACCTCACCTCGCCAGTTCCTCAGCTGATCCTGTTTCCTCAGACTGGAAGCCTCTGAGTCCTCATCCAGAATGAATCTCAGCTGAACTGCTGCTAGAAGCCTGAAAGCTTAACCAGCCAAATGCTTCTAGTTTCTGGTCTTCACGCCTTATGTATCTTTTTGTTTTTGCCATCACTCCCTGGGATTAAAGGCTCACTTCTTGGGCATGTGTCACCATGCCTGGCTGTTTCCAATGTGGCCTTGAACTCACAGAGATCCAGAGGGATTTCTACCTCTGGAATGCTAGGATTAAAGGTGTGAGTGCCACCATTTTCTAGCCTCTGTATCTAGTGGCTGTTCTGTCTCTGACTCCAGATAAGTTTATTAGGGTGCACAATATTTTGGGGAACACAATACCACCACAAGTCTCCACACCCCATTATCTGCATGACACTTCAGCAATGCAGCCAAGGGTCTCTGGATGACCTGTTGTGTCTCCTGACTCCTCCCCTTTCTCCAGGGTCCCCAGGCCTCTTATACCCTGCTGTGTGTGGCTTCTTTCCTTGGACTCCGCCGTGTAGGACTAGATGTCTGTGAAGCCGCAATCATGCCACCCAGTGCCAAACCCACACAGGAAGAGAACTCCGCGGTTCCCCCCATGTCTGAGTTTTGGCTCAGAATCCCTTCTGTAAGCTGTGTTTTATGCTTTGTGGTGCCCATATCCTTCTGAGGCTCCTGCTCCCTCAACTGTCCCTTGGGGCCGGAGGCGTCATCCCATCCCCAGGCCTGGCTCCCCTGTACCCTTCAGCCTGATGCCCCCTTGACTCAAGGAGCCACTGTCTGAGCTGGTTCTCACACCACAGGCCGGAAGGTGAAAATCTTAATTAAAGACGGTCCAGTCACTAGAAAACCTGCAGTTTTAGGAAGAAGGAGTGTCACCAGGGTTAGACTCAGGAAAATAAGCTTCCTGAAGAATAAAGGTTGATGGACAGCTGCTCATCACACTGAAGTTCTTGTGGCCTGTGTATGTAACACCTTGCTGGGTATGTTCTGGAAGCCAGTCCTGCCTTAAGAGCCCATCTGCTCAGACGGGTGCCCTGGGTAGGCTGAGTGCTGGTGGTCCTCAGAAGTGGAGTGTGGTGTCCACCTGCTGGACCTCCCTGGCTCTGATGGACAGAAGGGGTTTGGGTTCCCTCTAAAGATCCTTTCTGGACGTTCTTGCAACTCCACTTCGCCAGCCCCAGATTCCGATCACACTAGTACCGAGAGGTTGCTCTTTGAAGGTCTTAGCTGCAGAAACTTCTGCATGTGCATTGCGCACCGCGTCTGTGCGTGTGTGTGTGTCCACCTGAACATGCACAAATATGTGTACAAGGGTGTGCGTGCATGTGTGTATATGTGTGTTTGTGCATGTGTGCACACAAATGTATGTGTATATATGAGTGTGTGTATATGTTTGTGTGTATGTACGTGTAAACAAATGTGTGTGACTGCATTTTGGTGTGCATGCATATGTGGGTATGTGTGCAGGTGCATGTGTGTGCGTGTGTATGTGTGTATGCATATGTGTGCATACTTGTGTGTGAGTGTGTATGTGTGCATGTGTGTGTGTGTGCAAGGATGTGGAAGCCAAAGGTTAATATTGAGTGTCATCCACTGTCACTCTGTACATCTGTCTATCTATCTGTCTGTCTATTTCTCTCTCTCTCTCTCTCTCTCTCTCTCCTATCTGTCTGTCTCTCTATCATCTATCATCTATCTCTCTATCTATCATCTATCTATCTATCTATCTATCTATCTATCTATCTATCTATCTATCTATCTTGAGACAGGGTCCCTCACTGAGTCTAGCTAGACATGCTGATGAAGCTGCTGGCTGATCAGCAAGCTCCAGGGATTTACTGTGTTCATATCCCCAGCCCTAGGACTGCAGGAACACACCACTGTGCTTTTTACAGGGGTGTTGGGGAACTGACCTGAGCCATCTCCTCAGACCCCACTGAGGTTTCTGCCGATGACCAGAAATGCTGGCATGAGGGTGCAGAGGTGAGCATGGGGGTGTGTCCACTGGAAGCCAGCAGATACAGCACCTGGGGAGGTGCAGGTCATGTGACCCAGCAGTGGTTGTGCTGGCAATTTGTCGGCAGCTTCCTGACTTCAAAAGTGATCTGTAGCAAAGCCCGCAGCATCCTGGTCTTGGGTGATGTCATAGGGAACCATTAGCCTGGTAATTACACTGAGAAACATCTTCAATCTCATCCTCAGCAGGGTCATTAATGCAAGACAACCACACCAGTAAGTGTCTCATTAGTCTACTTTAGACTTATGTATTTTTCAGAACTACAGAATTTTAATAGTCTGCCTCTCCCTCCCTCTCCTGCCACATTAATATCTATTCCGCACGCCTGATCTTCCATCAGCTGCTCTGATGCAAGTACCACAGAGGGAGACCAGGAAAGGAAGAGAGCCTGGAGCAGGGTCCAGGCTGCCTCTCTGCCTCCTTCATGACACTCAGCTCTGTGGCTGGCCCCAGTCTCTTTCCAAGGTCCCCACTTTGGTTGGCAGCTCCATTTTTAACTTTATTTTTTTATTATCATTTACATGTTTGAGATTTTCTTTTTATTTTATGCTAGTAGGTGTTTTGCCTCTGTGTGTGTGTGTGTGTGTGTGTGTGTGTGTGTGTGTGTGTGTGTGTGTGTCTGAACACCATGTGTGTGCAGTACCCACAGAAGCCAGAAGAGGGTGTTGGATCATCTCGAATGGAAGCTACAGAAAGTTGTGAGCTGCTATCTGGGTGCTGAGAATCGAACTTAGGCCCTCTGGAAGAACAGTCAGTGTTCTTAATTTCTGAGACATCTCTCCAGCTCCTCCATATTTAATTTTAACCCCTTCACACCTCTGACCTCATTGTTAGAGAAATGCATTCTTATTACAAATACTAAAGGGGAAAATTCCGTTGAATTCCAGGCACCTTGGGAAAGGATCCTCCCTCCTCCTCTGACCTCAGCTGTTTTTGCTTCCCCCTTGGGCCTGCTGTGGAATGAACCTGCCCCTCTAAGGCAGTGGTTCTCAGCCTTCCTGATGCTGTGACCCTTTGATACAGATTCTCACGTTGTGGTGACCCCCCCCCCCCATATAATTATTTTGTTGCTACTTCATAACTGTAATTTTGCTACTGTTATGAACTGTAATGTAAATATTTGATATACAGGATATATGATATGTGACCCCAAAGGGGTTGTGAGCCACAGGTTGAGAACCTCTAAGGGCCTGAAAATATTGCTGTTCCCTCTGCCTCTGGCATTCTCCTCTTTGATTCCTATTTGATACTCTACACCCAGGGAGCACCTACCTGCTTTCCACACAGCAGATCCAGCACTCTTTCATTCTGGGAGTCCTCCCTGCTCCCCTCCCCACTCTTGTCAGTTGACACTGTCCCTACAGGACACCTATGTGACAGAGACTGACTGTGATCTGCCTGACTTGGTGGCAGGGCGCACCTGGGCAGGACTATGCCATGTGGTTCACTGACCACAGGTATAGACTCAGAGAAGACCTTGGGGACAGTGGGTGCTTGCAGTGGTGTGCAGAAACATGGTGAATGAGTGTGGGGACAAACAGGAGGCTGGAGGGCTGTTGGGAACATGGAAACGGGGGATGAGTGAGTAGATGAGTGGGTGGATGGGTGGGTGGGTGAGTGGATGGATGAGTGGGTGGATGGGTATGTGGATGGATATGTGTGTATATGAGTGAGTAAATGGATGAGTGAGTGTGCAAATGAATGAATGGATGGGTAGATGGGTGGGTGGGTGTGTGGATGGGTGTGTATATAGATGAATTCATGGGCAAATGGGTGGGTAGATGGGCAGGTGAGTGAATGGGTGGATGGATGGATGGATAGATGCATATGTGGATGGGTAGGTGGATGGATGGATGGGCGGGTGGATTTATGGATGAATGGATAGATGAATGGGTAGGTGAATGGATCAGTGGGTGGACTGATAGGTATGTGAATGGTTGAGTGGATGAATGGATGGGTGGGTGGGTGTGTGGATGGATGAGTGAATGAATGGTTGGGTAGATGGTGGCAAGCCACGTGTTGTTTGTATCCCAAAATGGAATCATACCACATGGTTCCTTTAAGATTACCTATGCATAGGTTTTTTTTAAACTATCAACCCCATGTTATAAATTTTAGTTAACATTTTTTCACAGATATTACAGATTTCTAACCATACCCAATAAAGATAAGCGTATAAATCTTGAGGTACAGAATATTCGCGTAAACCAAGTCTAATTTTTTGCCTGTTCTGCTTTGCTCTCTCTTCTCTGTCACAGCATCTGGTGGATCTCCTGACACAGGACATAGAGGAAACTTTTAAAAACACTTGGATCTAGAGAAGGAAGAGCCATAACCCAACTCTAGAGCCAGCTTTCCAATGAAATAGAACACATAAAGCAACATTAATGTTATCCACATCCAAAACACATCTTAATTCCTGCTAACCTGAATCCATTGGTCAAAAAAAAGCTCAGAGATCAATTCTGAGCCCCAGCAATAAAAGCAGCCATGGCAGTGGAGGTGGCTGGTGGCTGGCGGCTGGCGCCCCAGAAAACGCAGACCCATTCACATACACAAAACAGACAGATGAAACTTTTCCACCAACCGGAATCAGGTGGGCAGGTGAAGTTATGCTATTTACCCTGGACGGGAGAATATTGGGGTCCCACCGAATCCCCTCCACATCCCAGATTGGGGCCCCACAAAACAGAACCAGACTATGACTCACCAGGAGGCCTCCGTAGATGCTTGCTGCTTTTCTTAGCATGGCAGTTCGCCCCAACAGTCACTAACCGAAGGCAGCCTCGGAGCCTTGGGACATCTCAGGGCATATGCCTCCTGAAGTAATCCCTCAGCCCCAGAGTTCTGGAGTGAAGACCCAGCTTTAGAATTTGGGTGGGTGGCCTGAATCTCACTGGGGGCCTCCAGAAAATGTTAATCCCACTGGTCAAGAATAAGACCATTACAGCAACTTAAAGCCGAATTTGAAACAGGCCTTGATGCCCAAGCCTTGTGGGTGGCACAGCCAAGCCACGTTGGGTGCCGGGTAAAGTGGGATGGAAGTCTGGGGTCAATTCAGGTTTATTAAAGGATGAAATCAATACAATACACTCACAAACACAGAGCGAAGCTGCGCTGCTGCCTCTTCGTCCCCAAGGGAGAGATGGCGAAGGTCTAGAGCAGGTCACCAAGCCACGGCTTCAGCAAGCCCTCCACAGTCTAAGACAGGGGGCTTCCTCTTCTCCCCAGCTCTTCTCTGGTCACGTGCCTGCAGAGAAGACCACGCTCATGGGGCCAATCCGCTCTAATACAATTGGCTGTCCGACCAAATTCCCACAACAAATACTGGCCAGGTTGATGGACTCTCTGGTCAGGTCCATCTCTGGGTTACCAGAAAATGGCCAGGAGTCACATTTGCAGGGGCTTAAAAGGGAAAACCCACAAGTCACAGCATTTCCCATAAGGGGCCAAGCCACACATCCTGATGTATTTCTTACCCACATACCTCCCACCCACATGCAGTGTAGTTGGGTCAAACACATTTGTTTGGGGGAGTGAAAACATGTGGCTTATTATCTCCCATAAACAATAGCTTCCAGCATTTCAGGAGTATCTGTCCTCAGGCAAGGGGCTTACAGGTTAGAGGCATTTTTGGTTCATGGAAATCTTAGGCACAGTAATTAAAACTTAAAATGTAACTTTGGCTCTCACACCTTCCCCACCCCAACCAGCAAGAAATTCCACTCAGCCTATCATTTTAGCTCATAGACCTATGTCTTGAAGTTTGAGGACCTTTCCACTGGAATATATGACCACTGGGCACAGTGGGCACTGATGTTTCTGGCACTGGCATTCAGAGACTGTGCTGTGGTACCTGGCTTGCACGCCAGTCTTTTAAATGAGTGAAACTCCATTTCACCTGTAGAAGGAACTGTGAGTGTGGGAGGGGAATGTCATGTGAGCCAAGCAAAGCCTACTTTATGGCTCCCTGAGAGCTGTATGGAAGAGACGAGCCAGCGGTTTACAGCCCTGGGTGGAGAGCTCAGGATATGGGGAACATGCTCAGGAGATTTTGAGAATATTACCCCAAGGGATGCTTTGATGGTATTGGGGACACACTCCAAGCCAGGCTGTGACTGGCTCAGAGTAGCCACAGGGCCACTGGTCTCAGTGTCTGGACAAGGGACGCACAATGTATCTGTTCATTGAGGGAATAAGAGAGAGGATGATGGGGAAAAGGAGCAGGTGGTGAGTCTGGCCAGATGTGTGGTGGGTGCTGAGAGACTCGGACCACACAGTGCAGCCCCAATCTGGGGTCACCTCTTTCTCTTTTTCCTGTTCAGCCCCCTCATTGTCCCTCTTAAGGGGAGATGGCTCTTTTAAGGGACAATGCCACCACCACCACCCCGCTCCTGGGATGGGGAAGCTCTGTGTCCTCAGGGTTCTCACCCTCTCCAGGGAAGGACAAGGAGCTCCAGAGGTCGCTTGCCCGCCTTTCAGACAGACTTCACTTTTGCCGAGGGTTCAGGGGACAAAAACAAAATTCCAATACAAGATTGTGGCTTCAAATGAGTGACCCTGCAACTCCAGGAAGTGGCTACAGAGAACAGCCCCTGGGGATTTAGGATTGATTTAAAATCTGGCTGGATGCAGAGAAAGTCAACCACAGTTGTGGTGAGATGGAGGTGCTGCTGCTGGAGAGAGGCTGGTGAGATGCAGGGGCAGGACCAGCTCCAACCCTGGTCCTGCAAGTTCTCCATCCTCTGCCTCGTTCCTCTACCCCTCTGCACCCTGGGAGGGGAAGGGAGGAGAGGGGGAGGGAGGAGAGGGGATGGGATAGGCTGTTTGGGGCATTGTAGGTTGTAGCTCAAGGACTAACTCTAAATCTCCACAACTCTTTCATTTACAAAATGTAAGTTCTCCACCGTTAAATGATATCTTCCCCATCCCCCTTTCTCCACAGCCTTCATCCACCCCCTCCACTTTCTGCCTCTGTGAATTTGATATTCCCAGGGCCCTCATCTAACTGGGCTATCTTTGTGAGATGGACTTAATTCACTCAAGGTATGTATGTCTTCAAGGTTTTTTTTCTCCATCATGCCAAATGCTAGAATTTCCTTTTCAGGGTTAGATAGTATTCCATCATGTGAATATCCCACAAAGTGCTTTTTCAACCACTCCTCAATGAGCATTTGAGATAAGATATTTAATTGTTGTTTCCTCCTTTTTTGAGACAAGACCTTACTCTGTAGCCCAAGCTGGCTTCAAACTTACGATTTTTGTACCTCAGCCACAGAGGTACTGGATCACAGGTGTGAGTGAGCTTTCTTTGTTTCTCTCTCTCTCTCTCTCTCTCTCTCTCTCTCTCTCTCTCTCTCTCTCTCTCTTTCTTCCTTCCTTCCGTTCTTTCTTTCTTTCTTTCTTTCTTTCTTTCTCTCTCTCTTTTTTTTTTGAGACAGGGTTTCTCTGTATAGTTTTGGTGCCTGTCCTCCCAAGTGCTGGGATTAAAGGCATGCGCCACCGCTGCCCAGCTGTGAGCTTTCTTTGTTATTTAAATTTTTATTGTGTGTGTGTGTGTGTGTGTGTGTGTGTGTGTGTGTGAGAGAGAGAGAGAGAGAGAGAGAGAGAGAGAGAGAGAGAGAGAGAGAGAGAGAGAGAGAGACTGTATGTGTGCATGTGGAGATCAGAGGTCAGCCTTGGACGTCATCTTCAATTGCCTCCCACCTTGTGTTTTTGAGGCAGGGTCTCTCATTGAGAATCACGGATCGGCTAGACAGGCTGGTCTGTGAGCTCTGGGATCTGCCTGTCTCTGCCTCCTACCGCTGGGATCAAACCCCAGCAGGCACCTTACCGACGAAGCCACCTCCTCAGCCCGGCTTTCTGTTCTTACTGGTCTAAGTCTGGGTGGAGCCCACAGTGCTTCTGTCATGGTTTGGAGACCTGCCACACCGCTGGCCTAATTTACTTTTAGGCTGACGGCACACAGGGGTTGAGGTGAGAGACCCACCTTAAATGTGGTCAGCACCATCCCGTGGTCTGGGGAAATGGACTAAGTAAAAAAAACAGACAGCGGACTGAGCACCAGCATCCATCTCTCTCTGCTTCCTGACTGCAGACACAGTGTGACCAGCTGCCTCATGCTCCCGGCACCTTGCCTTCCCAGCATCCCCTGCATCCCCTGGAGCTGTCAGTCAAACCCAACCCTTCCTTCCCCAGGCTGCACTCTCTCAGGGAGTTTGTAGTAAGAAAAGTGACTCAGACACTTGGCATTTTCTTTCTATTAAAGACAATGTAGCTGTCTCGTGTGTGGGAGGGAGCTCCTGCTGTCTCTTGGCTTCAGCTCTCCAAAGAGCCCAGGTGTGATCATTATTCCTGAAATGCTTGGCCATTTGTGAACCCTCTTCCACGCAGAGAAAAAGAATTTGGTCTTTGGGGGGGCCAACAGCCTTCCCTCCGACTCTGGCACGGCTTGAAATTTCACACCTTCACTGTGTGCCTTTGGGCACGTAGCTTCACCTCTCTGCACTCTAGTTTCCTCCCCGATGGGATAAAAATTCATGCGCCAGGGACTGACGGGGATCTGAGAAAAGTTGGGAGGCCAGGGGCGGCCCTCCATCATTCCTGGTTCACCTCCATCCGCACTTCGCTGTCTTGCATCTGGAAGGCTGGTGACGCCAATGGGCTTGCATCATCGCTGCTAGCTAGTTACAACAGTAAACGGAGGTGCTGACTGATCCAGGCAGGCGTCTGTTGACTTTCTCTGGATGGTGGGATCAAGGCTCTCCTGCTTCCAGCTCAGCCTCCCCGGAACTCTGTGCTTGGAAACGCTCACCCAGAATAGGAGTTCTCTGAAAGCTGGGGTCCCTGTCTGTCCACCATCTCTGTTCTTGTGCTTTGGCTCTGATTGTCCAAACTCAGACTGTGTCATGGTCGCCAGTGCAGAGGTGAAGCAAGGGGGGGGAGACTTGAAGAATCAATGCCCACCCTTTAGAATAGTTTAGTATAATTATTCCTGTGTCTGTGCATATCCATGGGCTTGCAAGTGTGTGTGTGTGTGTGTGTGTGTGTGTGTGTGTGTGTGTGTGTGTGTGTGTGTGTGTGTATGTGTGTGTGTGTATGTGTGTGTGTGTGTGTGTGTGTGTGTGTGTGTGTGTGTGAGTGTGAAGGCAAGAGGTCAACCCCAGCTGTCGTTTCTCAGGAACCACCCAGCTTGCTCTTTGAAACAGGGTCTCGTTTAACCCTCCTGCTTTATAAACAACTGGTTGTGCGAGTGATGAACATCTGTCACAGTCTCCAGCATCTGAGGGCTTGGTCTTCAGTTGGCAGCCCTAAAGAGGCTTAGGAGGTGTGGTCTTGCTGGAGGAAGTATGTCACTGGGAGGCGGGTTTGGGGAGCTTAAAAAGCTTGTCATTTCTAGTGCTCTTTCTCTCCCTGATTCCTGTTGGTAGGTAGAGACGTGAGTTTGCTGCTGTCTGCCTGCCGTGGTGGTAGTGGGCTCTTTATCCCTGTGGACCCATAAGGTCAAAATAGACCCTCCCTTCTATAAGTTGCTTTGGTCACGGGAATTTATCACAGCAACAGGAATAGAACTGATGCCATGGCCCAATCTCAGATATTTCGTCTTTTGTCATAGCAACAGGGACCGGATGATACAGCCCAGGTGACCGGTACAGGACAGGAAACAATGGTGGCTCACACTGGACAGGCCTGTTTCCCCCCTTTACACAGGCCATCGGGCTGCATTGCCATGCCTAGATCTGGGCCAGGGTTATTGACAGACACCATTACCCTGTTGAAGAAGACAGTCCCCTTTGGCCTGCGTTGCTACTGTGACCATCCGTCCCTATGTCTACCCCGCAGTCAGAGCTGCAGGTCGGATACGCCAGAAAGATGCTGAAGCCACGGACACTGTCACTGCAGTTGGAGTTCTCTTCATGCACCAGCACATCAAAGGTCAGGCTTGGGGACCGCGCGTCGCTGGTTCCCAACTCTGCGCCCTCAGACCGCCAGTTGATTTTCACCGAGCGACTCAGTAGTATATGCAGCATGCAGCAGGTGCTCAATAAACATTTTCAGCAGGAAGCTGATTGAGAGAGGGATCTGAGACTGTGATTTGATGTAGTAGAGTAGTCAGTATCGCAAGAAAGATGGACCAACCTCAGGGTGCCTGGGCTCCAGCTGGGGACTCAGGGATGCTCCAGAGCTGGTGATGAGGTGTGGGTTACTCCCACTTGTGTGTTCCCTGTGGCTGCCGTGGCACTGTACACAGTATGGCCTCACCAACAGAAATGTGCTCATTCTCTGCCAGCTAAGGGAGTCAGGGGTCTGATATCAAGGTGTTCCTGAGCCAGCGTCTTGCCTGTTTCAAAACACCAGAGACATTCTGCCCAGAGAGCAGGAAAGTCAGACCCAGCTCATGGCTCAGAGGTTTTTAGTTTACGGTCACTTGGATCTGTTCCCTTTGGTCCTGTGACACATTAGTAGATTGTGGTATGGGCATGTTGCATAGAGGATTGCTCACCACCTGACAGCTTGGAAAGAGGAAGGGAGGAGGGGGGCAATATCCCCTTCCTAGCCATTTCTGCAATGTCTTAACTTCCTCCCACCAGGCTCTGCCTCTTAAAGGTCCTGCCAAGTCCCCCAAAGCCCCAGAGACCATAAGTCAAATCGCTGAGGTACATCGAGCACACGGAATAGCAGGCTGGCTGTCTTTGAGGCATCCAGGGCACAGCTAGGAATCTTTGGGTTTCCCTGTCTTAGGTGCATCACCTGGGCCTTGGTCTCCATCTTCTCATGGTGCTCCTTGTGTGTGTGCTTCCATCAGGAGGACCGGCAGGGAAGGACTTCCATTCTCCCCCATCCACAGGGACACGCCTTTGAAGCCTGCCTGGGACCTGCTTCTTTCCCAGAGTCGTCTGAGCTCCAACTTGGAGGAGCTCTGACCACAGACACTCTCTTAGCCTTCCCAACCAGACAGACCCAAAGCTCAGTGTCCGAATCCAAGGTCTGCCATGGTCTCAGTGTGTGAACTCGATTCTGAGCCTCTGCTTCCTCCTTAAAAAAATAAGACTAAAATCTCCATGTTGTCAGGTTTCTGTGGAGTGGAGATGCAAGAGTAACTGGATGAAAGTTCCTGGGAGGTTCCCTTGGTCCCTGTAAAGCTTGATGAAGCCCTGTGAAACACCAAGAGTGAGCCTTGGGAGAGCACAGATCAGTAACTACACCCTATGGGCCAATCTGGCCCACCATTTGTTTCTGTCAATAAAGTTTTATTGGCACATGTTGTTAGCATTTGGGTAGTAATGCTTTTGAAAGACACAGGCAGAACTGAGCAGTTGCAAGAGCTGGTTTGGCCCACAAACTCTAGGATAGTTATTATGTGGCACTCTGCTGACCCCTGGTATAGATTAGAACCACAGAACCCATAACACCAAGGGCTAGCTCAGCCTTCACCCTGACTGAACACTGAAAACACATTTCCCCATTTGCCAGATGATGGAGACCGTGAGATGCTCAAATGTCCTGTCATGTGCTGCTCTGATCCTGTACACAAGGAAAGCTCAATTAATGCTGAGTCTTAGCTGTCCTGTGTCATACCCTGGTGTGCAGTAGGTGTCTAATATGGATCTTCCCATCTCCCCTGTCTGCCCAGGGGCTGAGAGGTCTCACCCTTGGGTGCAGGCTAGCTGCCAGCCCATGGGGACATGCTGCCCCCCAGCCCTTTTTGGCTCCATTTGGAAAGCCATCCCTCACCTCAGGGGTGGGGAGTACTGCTCCATCCCAGCAGGGTACCAGCACTCAGTCCTATCACATGTCAGGCAAGTGATGGAAGGGAATCATTGGGAGGAAGAAGACAGATCGGGTGCCTCTGAGGGCCTGGCATTTCCCTCCAGATCCCTAGATTTCCATATATTTGAAAACCTAATATAAACAACAGAGGAGAAATTTGCATCTCAGGCAGCAAGGGATGAAAAATCGAGGCGGCGTGGTGTATTGCCGTGTGGAAGAGGGATGGCGGCCGTGTGGAGCTTAGCCTCTCTCGATGGCCCCGCTCGGCCCCTCGGCTGGTGGCAAACTCATTTCCTGGCAGAAGAGTTTGCCACTGGAACATTTAACAGGCCTCCAAGTTCACAACCGCCTCTCCCTGCTGCCGGAGATGCGCTCTCCTGCCTCTATTCCGTTTTATTAAGCCCCACGATGCGGATTTAATACAATATGTATGATGCTCACGGAGACAAATAAATTCTTATGTACTTTTCAGGATTCGGGGAGTTCTGATGGCCATGTGAGCATTGTTGGCATTTTTTGGAGAGACATTAACAGGATGATGCATCAAAATAAGCAACCCCAACCGATGGTGATTTACTCGTGGAATGGGCGAAGTGGGAAGGTACACAGTTAATTTCCAGATGTGTGGAGGTGGAGCGAGGTGCTGGGCCCCGCAGGACGTGCTGGGGCAGCAGGGCTTGGTTCTGGCAAAGGGTGACTGCTGGTGTTTCCCTGAGCAGGCTTGGGGAGGGGAGGTTTAAAGAAGCTGTATACCCAGGGGCAGTCTGGGGATGCTGGTTTGACCAGAGAAGTTACATCAGCTTTCCAAAATACCACAGCATCGAAGTGGCAGAGTCAGGATGGGAAGCCCTCTTGTGGCACCTGCAGTGTGTCACAAAGCTGCTTAAGGCTCTGTCACAGCTTTGACAGCCTCCTCTGCCACCTCTGGGTGACAAGGAGACATGGGTAGGTCTGTAACCTGGGTAGCTGCCTTCCTGGATACTACCCTGGCTGTACCGGGGCAGAGAAGAGCTGGCATGTGCAAGGACACGGGGCCTGGAATTTACTGGATGGCTCTGGGATCAACTCACAGAGGGACCGGAGATGCGGGAGCTCTCCCCAGCTTATGTTCCAGACAGACATGCAGTTGTACACGCCGCCGTTTGGCTAAGGATACCAGCTTGTGGGAAGAGGGGTTTGGAGCATCCGTACCGAGCTGTCAGCCCGCTTCTTGCCCATCCTGTAACAGCTCCGCACGCCCGACCCTCCATGTGTGATGTTCATTTAGCTCTTGGTTGTATGTATTTAGCTCCTGGGGACAAATACAATACAGTGGGAGAGGGCATGGGGTCTGGGTTCAAATCCCTCCTCTTCACGGAGGGTTCCCTTCATGTGGCCTAATTTCCCAGCCTCTGGGTATCAGAGGCTCTGATCTCTTTCTAGAGAAGTGTGGGGACCACCTCAGAACACATGACTTTGTCCCCTACCCCTATGTCCTGGGTCTTAAAAATGCCAGCTTTGGATCTTTGCTTCTGTCTCAATGGTCTTACACACTCACTTACATCTTTGTCCCTCCCTGGGCCTCAATTTCCCCATCTGCACGAAATGAGCTGAAGAGAGATCACCTGGAACCACCAGCCGGTGTCTGGGTTTGAAAGGACCTCCAGCATCTGTGGTGCTTGAGGATCAACAGTGGCATGGGGTCCCGTCTGCCTCCTCCCTCATGCATCAGAAGATACAAAGAGTTCATTCTCCCTGACTCCTGGACTCACCACCTTGTGGACAAGTCACAGGGGCACAGGAGACACAGTCACTGCAAGGATTCTTTCATGCTCACCCAAGTAAGGATGGCGAGAAACCCTGTCTTGAAAAAAAAAATAACACACTGGTGTTCATTGAATCACCAGGTGTTTGTTGAGTCCCTGCTATACCCTAGGCAGTGTGCTTGTCACAGGTTTAGACATGAACAAGTGGGGCCTTGTCCCTACCTTGAAGGAGCCCCCAGAGCATCAGACTCTGAAGAGATGAGGAAGCAGTGGTGCCGGTGTCGGCCTCACGCTGTGTGGGTTTATTTTCCAGCATACAGCCTGATGTGCCAATACCTGCTTATCAGGTTTCTATTCAGCCTTTCTCCCGTCTCTCCCCAGAGGGACAACAGCCTTTTACAAAAGTGAGTGTACACTGGAGGAAAAGAAACAATTAGACTTTCCGGGGTCTGTGGGATACTGGTTCTGAATTGATGTTGATTCTGGGAGACCCCCCCAAGAAGCACTGTGACCCTCCAGTTAAAGCAGGGACTCGTGGAGGTCAGGTGATTAATGAAGTTTTGGGTGAAGTTCAACTGAACAGTAGGTTCGGTGGGTCCTGAACTTATCTTGTAGTTATTTCCAGAATGTGTAATTGGGATAGATACACTTAGAAATTGGCAGAATTCCCACCTTGCTTCCCCGACCTGCGGAGAGAGGGACATTATAGTTTGAAGGTCTAAGGAAGCCTTTGGAGTTGTCTCTACCAGAAAAAATAATGAGTCAAAGACAACATCACATGCCAGGAGGAACTGCAGAAATTAGATCACCAGCAAGGACTGGATAGTTCAGGAGTGGTGGTTCCCACCACATCTCCAGTAACTCTCCTATTGGGCCAGTGCAGAAGACAGACAGCTTGTGGAGAATGACAATCGACTACGGCAAATTTAATCAAGTAGTGATTCCTGGTGTTAGAGCTACTTCAGGCTCTATTCCACTGTAGACTGAGACCAGCTGAGACGTCCAGCTTTGCGGACTAAACAGTCATTAGATTCTTGGACTTTCCATTGGGAGACAGCCATTGTTGGACTAGTTGGACCACAGCCTGTAAACCACTCTAATAAAGCATGTGCACACACACACACACACACACACACACACACACACACACACACACACACACAGAGTTCTGTTTCTCTATAGAACCCTGACTATTACACTTGTCAACGCCTGTTCATCATGTGTATCCCACACTAGCTCCATGAGCTCAGAGCTTCTGTGCATCTCCCATTTTCAGAGATTATTCAGTCAGCTGAATAAATGAATGAATGAATGAATGAATGAGTGCAGAGTGCATGCCCCCACATAGCTTGTCTTCCTGCCCCAGTCCGTAGAAACAGGATGTCAACTTGGAGACACATGATACGTAAGTAGAGCCCACAGCAGGGTTTTGGCTAGTTAGGAGGTTGTGGGAGTGCTTTCTGGAAGAAGCATTCCCCTGTGGTCCTGTGGGACAAGTCAGGGTTTCCCAAGTGAAGGACCGGGTGAGCGGGCACACAGGGGGTAGCATGTGGGCTTCAAGCTAAAACTGATCACTTCTGGCTTGGTGAGGTGATTTCGTCCCCACAATCTCCCTTGAGACTCTTAGGACCTGTCTGTATAGTCCAGGCAAGTGGCCCTTGTCCCTTATCTTTCCAGACGTAGATGCTGAGCCCCAGGAAATAACACGGCAGGAGTTGGTGAGGGAGGCCTTTGAGGTGGGCCTGCTCGGCAATGTGGCCCAGATGCTGGGCTCCATGTTTACCCCTGGGGTCTGCAGCACCCACCAGTGAGTCCCAGAAGATGAACGTCTTGCTTACGTGTGGGTGGAGCTAGCCCGGAGTGGCAGAGTTGAGGCAAGGCTCGAGTCTGCACACAGGTATGTGAGTGTGAGTGTGTGTGTGTGTGTGTGTGTGTGTGTGTGTGTGTGTGTGTGTGTGTCCTGCTCCGAGTCTCCTGGACAGACCTGGCCTTTCACTGCAGAGCCTGCCAGGGTTCAATAACTTTGGACATGCCATTGAATCATTCTGGCCTCAGTTTCCCCACATCTTCAAGATCTCTTTGAGTCAGATACTCAAGTGTCTGACTTTGAATGATACCAAGATGCTCTGGGACCTTCCTCTGGCTTATGCACCTATAAGTATTGGGAGTCCAGGGCTGACCACAACCTTTCAGGGACTCACATCCCATGAGAGGGCTCCAAGGAGAACACTGACCCCGAAAAGGGCTGAGGTGGGCTTGGGAGTCACACGCTCAGACTCTCGGAAGCCACACGCTCAGACTCTCGGAAGCATGCTTCAAAGAGGCCACTTCCTATTGTGGTTCCTGCTATGCACTGTTTTGAGATTCCCTCAGCCCTGGGGTGAAGCTAACCTGCGCTGGGCCAGCCACCCCCATAGACTCACATTCACCCCCTAGCAGGGAATACACATGGGCAGTCTAGCAGCTGACAAGACCCAAAAGGTGACTCTGGGCTTTGCTCTTACTTGGAAGAGGGTTTTGAAGATAGAATCAAGACTCTATACATGGCATTAACCTGGCTAAGATTGGTGATAAGGCCCCTGTTAGAGAAGAAAAGGGAGAAGCAGATTGTGAGGACTGAGGTGGGACCAGAGCGATGGGCAGAGCAGCCAAAGGAAGCTGACCCAGGTTCAGAGGTAGGATGGACTCAGTGAAGAGACTCATCCTCAAGAGTTTCCTGCTGGAACAACCACCAATTCTCAACCTCAGAGGTATAGCCTCTGGTGCTGGGGGAGAGTGCTTTTCCCAGTGCTAAGCCTTCCAGTGTGTGGTTATTTGTGGTTCCCTAAGGAATGAATACAAATGAATTCCTCTGTCAACTCAACCTTGGTTTTGCCATCTATAGAATGGGTTTCCTTTTGTCTCCATTCCCAAGAGCCATTAGGAGAGTAAGTGGAGCCCATGGACGGCTCCTCTGGCTATCTTGGTGCACAGCTGGTGTGTGGACCTTGTCTGTCATAGTAAATGCCACCACCCGAAGCTCAGGTACCCCTTGATCTTACCACAGCAAAGAAAGAGGTGAGAGGTAGGGGCTGGGTGAGGGGGTGGGGCAGCCATGGGAGGGGTCAGGTGTCCACCAGTGTAGACCCACACTCCCTGGCTCCCCCATCAGCCACGTTGACACCCCTGTGGGCTACAGGGGCATCCTGAGCATCCTTCTCATCATCCATTCTCCAAGAAGACAGGGCTCTTTTTCAGGGCCAGTGCTAGGGAGCAGCTATCAAAACACAGGCCTTGGTGATGAATGCTGCTACGTCAATCTCTCTCTCTCTCTCCCCGATTATCTGCTGAAAGTGCCCGTTCCCCATGTGTACCCAGGGCAGACTGAAGCCAGCATCAGCACCAGAGATCCACTCTGCAGCCGCATGCCAGCCCACGGTGGACCCATAACCATCACTTTCCCCTCTTTTCTTCCCTCCACCGGTTCCCTGGCCCCTGCCCAACACCATTCTACTTTCCGGAAGGCTCCCTTGACCCCTGGGTCCTTCAGCCACAACAGAGGTGGCGCCGGCTGGAATCCAGGCGTGAAATTATGAAAGAATGGGGCCGCCACAGGCTGCGGGTGCGCTCTGGCCTCAGATGTGAAATTGCCATCTTTCCCTCTCCCCCCTCCCTCGCACCGGCCTGTCGCGTGCGGGGCGGAAAAGATTGTATTTATCACCTGTCAGGATCTGCCAGAACTGAGTTACGTGAGGCAGGACAGCATAAAATTATCATACACAAGCATGAAATTACAAAATCGCTCGGAACTGAACAACAAAATTATTTCATTTCGGAGGGAGGCCATTCCATTTTTTAGCCGTGACACCTTCACTGCCAAACTTTGAATTGAAATTGAGTGTGCGGGCCGCGGGATAGAGACAGCAATAACCAGAAGAAGCGTGTAAACTGGCCATGCGGACATGCTACACGGATGGCCCCAGAGCCTCCCTTGGAGCCATGCTGCTAAGCAAGTGTCACATGTCCCCGTTGCTCAGCTCGCCTTCCATGACCGAGAACAACTCAAGTCGATGTAGAACCCAGGCCTAGTACTGGGACATTCCTGCGAGGCACTAGGAGATGGCTATGCTCCATGTGGTAGTGTGGACCGGATAGCAGACACATTGGCTGTGCACTCATGGGGATGGGAGATGGAACACCCGCTCCAGGGTTCCTTAGCTGTGTGATGATGACCTGGTTTCTAAACCTCTCTGAGCCTCTGTTTTTATCTTCTATGCGCAGATTGTTGTTTCGTGAAGTTGTGAGAACAAACCTCTCAGAGTCTGACACCCGCTGTGCACACAGGAGTCCCGTGGGCTGGGATGAAGGGGTGCCTGCCCTCTTTCTCTACAAAGGTTTTGCGTCTTTGTGTTTTTGTCTGGGGGATAAGGTCCTGCTACATAGTCCTGCATGGTTCAGAACCTACAGTCATCCCCCTGGGTCCATTTTGTGGGTATTAGGGTTGCGAGTGTGAGCCACTGTGCCCAGCTTTTGTGCCATTTCACACTCGGCAGCCGAAGCGTTTGTCAACAGACTTTCTTAAGCTCAGGCAAGAAGACCATGACAAGACTAGTACAAGCAGGGTGAGGCTGAGCACCGATCGACGCTCCCAGGTTCTCCACTCTTCCTTGTCCACTCAAGCCCTTGGCTACCTGATGTCAAAGCTCTCCCAGCTGCAGGCAGGGCCTGGAACTTTGTGCTCTGCTGCCCACCACATGCTATCTGAAGAGGAGGAGAGGCAGGAGGTGGTCCTGAGCCAAGTCCAGCAGACACACAGGCTCTGGGAGGAAAGGCTGTTGCTGGTCCCTTAGATTCAAGGATTGTTTGTTATACAGCAGGTACGGACGGTCTGAGTCAGAGCACGGCCTCAGAGCGTCACCTCTGTGGACACCCCGAGGAACAAGTAAAATTCTTGCGGGACTTGGGGCAGTCCCTTTATTGAGTGTGGTCATCCTGTGAGCTACATCACACCATGGACACAGCCACTTCAGGGTCAACGCTGTCCCTTGAATCCAGTGACTAGCCTAGGACAGAGAGGTTATTTGTGACATGCATTTTATTCTTCTGAAACAAAACACAGATGTTTTACGTAAATATAAGATATATTGGATATAAGGATATGTTGCTTTGGAAAAGAGGCTCTGCTTTTGTTTCTACAGAAAGCCAGAGGCTATGGATTTGTTCCAGATTAAGATACATCAGGTTTGACCAGCCAAGACCACCTGAAAGGTCTCTGATGACACCATGGCCCAGATGATCCAACATCCAGAATCGTTCCAAGGCAACTGGCTCAGACGATACAGCCTCACGGACTACTCCACGATCCTAAAATTTTCTTTGTGTCTCCATAAGATACAGCACTCCCCCTCCAGCAGGAAGTAGTAAGAGAAGCTATGCCCAAAATCCCAAATATACCAAGCTGACTTTGGAGATGTGTAAAAGTTAAAACCTTCCTTTTTAAAAGAGAAAAGGGGAAGTGCTGTGGGATGGTCTGTATGTCAAATCTGTTGCTCTGATTGGTCAATAAATAAAACACTGATTGGCCAGTGGCCAGGCAGGAAGTATAGGCGGGACTAACAGAGAGGAGAATTAAGGGAACAGGAAGGGAAAAGGAGACACTGCCAGCCGCCACCAGGACAAGCAGCATGAAAAGATGCCAGTAAGCCATGAGCCACGTGGCAAGGTATAGATTTATAGAAATGGATTAATTTAAGATATAAGAACTAGATAACAAGAAGCCTGCCACGGCCATACAGTTTGTAAGCAATATAAGTCTCTGTGTTTACTTGGTCGGGTCTGAGCAGCTGTGGGACTGGCAGGTGAGAGAGATTTGTCCTGACTGTGGGCCAGGCAGGAAAACTCTAGCTACAGATAGCTAAAAAACAAATAAACCAACAGAAACCCAAAAACCTGATTTGCAGACTGCAACACCAGGGAAGGCTGAGATGAAAGTGATTATATTAATAATTAATAAATACTGAAATATTATACACCCAATATGTAGATGATTGAAACCAAGGCGTGCTCAGGGCACGGGAAAGCGACTGCTGTTAGTGGTAGCGGAGAACACGGCATATTGAAAATGCTGGGACTGTGGGGTGACCGCCTAGGACAGTGGCGGGTGCGGAGTGGAGCTGGCCTGACTCTATGACATAAACTGTGTGTGTTGTGGAGGGCAGACCTGGAGAGGTAGGGCTGCTACACCAGCCCTTTGGAGCACAGCAGATCAGGAGTGAGTTCCAGATGTTGGACCCTGAACTCTTCACTCTGTTGGAATCTGGTTTTGCTTCACTCTGCTTATAATTGCCCCGGTTCTCCTCTCTGGGAATAAGAAAGTTTACAACTTATTTTGGATTTTCAAGGGACCTACAAATAGTTAAGAGATTTAAAGCAACATCAGGCTTTTAAAGTGTTGAATGATAGTTTATATTGTGATATTAACATGAGATCTTGGGAACAAGGGAAAGCTATTGTTAAAGTGATGTGTCCATGTCAAAATTGACAAGGGTGGAATGGTGTAGTTTTTGTTTTATTTATTTATTTATTTCTACATGACACAAACCTAGACGTAGTTGAGGAAAGGGAATCTCAATTGAGGAACTGCCCCCCTCAGATTGGGCTGGGCATGTCTGCGGGGCATTTGATTGGTTGCTCATTGACGCAGGAGAGGCCAGTCCACTGTGGGTGGTGCTGCTCCTGGGTGAGTCATCCTGGGCTACATAAAGAGGCAAACTGAGCAATCTGTGAAGGGCAAAGCCAGTAAGCGGTACTCCTCCATAGCCTCTGCTTCAGTTCCTGCCTCCAGGTTCCTGCCTCGGCTTGCCTCAGTGATGGGCTGTGACCTGTGAGCCAAAGGAATCCTTTCCTCCAGGTAAAGCAATGGGATGGGGTGGGCACACAGCTTCTACCTCACCCACACCTTCACCACCACCACTGACACCAAAGTCACTCTATTCTGGGGCTCCGAGGTAGTGGGAGAGCTGTGGGAAGGGGCGGGTTTGCCCTCTCTAGGTCCTAGCACGCTGGAGTAGCTGCACCAGGACTTCTCATCTTCCATGATACAGGTTGCAGCTCCCAACTGGCCACGAGGCTGTGCCAGCAGCTAGAATGCTGAGCTCAGTTGTGCTGAGAACCTCTGTCAAATTGGTGCAGACAGACAAGCCCTGGCCATGCATAATGCCGAGGTGTGTGCCAGGACGTCCTTCCCCAGGCCCCTTGCGTATGACACTTGTTCAGATGGGTTCTGGGCCATGCATTGTGCTCAGTATCCATATCAAGTCATAGGATCTAGACATCCGCCCCATACCTGGGCCCTTGCCTGTCACTGGCTGAGGGTCAGACTGAAAGCAGATAAGGGTCAGCATGTGACTTAGCCCTGGATATCATGTTCTGAGTGCAGCAAGAGGTCATCCAGGTGCACACTTGGTCTCCCAGGCAGCTTCCCAGTACTGTCGCGGAGTCCCCAAAGCAGGCTGCTTATGGAGGAAAGAAGTTGACTTAGTTTGCTGCATCAGAGGTTCAACTTCCAGAATCGGGTGACCTAACCATGATGGTGTCACAAAGTGGTGGGGGACAACCAGGATGAGTGTAGGGGTCAGGAGGTTGAGGCACAAAGTAAGAAATACCCCAGTGACCTGCCAGGCCCCATCTTTTGAATGTTTTTGTATTTGTGTGTGTGTATGTATGTTTGAGTGTGTGTATGTGCTTGAGTATGTGTGTTCATGTATGTGTGTCTATGTGTGTGTGTGTGTGTGTGTGTGTGTGTGTGTGTGTGTGTGTGTGTGTGCATGCACACTCATGCATGCATGTCTGCATGTAGGCTTGAGGCTGATACTGGGGGCCTTCCTCCATTGCTCGCTACCCCATTCACTGCAGCATCTTTCAGTTGAACCCAAAACATGCCAATAACTGCTTGTCCGGCGAGCCAGCCTGCTCCAGAGATCCTGTCTCTGCCTCCCAAGTGCTGGATTGCAGGTGGACGCCATGTCGGCCCAACATGCATGTGTGCCCTGCGGATCTGAACCCTGGCTCACTTTACCAGCTGAGCCGTCACCGCCCCGGCCTCAGGTCCTTCCTCCTCTCTAACAGCTCCAAGGCATCTGCTGATGCTGTTCCTGAGGACCCCTCAACTCCAGCAGCTGCGGTGGGAGGCCCAGACTAGAGGGCGTCATGAGGAGTGTCTACAACAGGAACTCTGTTTTCATGGGTGTCATTCTTTCCTTTGTGGTTTCTGGAGACGTGGAGGCCACCACCCCGCGGACAGACAGGTGCAGCACCAGATGTGGAGAAATGCAGCCTCTCCCTCCACTTGCTGCTCAGGGATCCCTCTGCCACAGGGTTGAGGCCATATTCCTCAGATGCTTGGGACCCCAAAATGTGTTCTGGGTACTTCCCACTACCCCCAAAAGCTCCGTCTCCCTCCACAGCCTTTTTCTTTCCAAGTGTGCCATTCCCCCTTTGTCTGAGCCCCTCACAGGAGCTCCCAGCTTCCTGCGAGCCTCAGAAGTATGTCCCTGAACACCAAGCCCGTAAGAGCCTTTCTCCTTCTGAAGAACAAGAGCATGACAGAGCATGTGTGGGACAAATTCCCTTCTGCAAAGTGGGCACTTATTAAGTACCAGCTGTATGCCAGAGCTCTGCCAGGTTCCGGTGTATGAGGTGAGCAAGTCTCCGGCCTCCCTGTGCCTGGGACTCCTGGTTGGGGAAGCAGGGAGGAGTTTCTAGCAGTCTCTTCCCGACCTCTCCACCAGCACTTTGCTCCATGGGACTCCAGAAGGAGTTCCCCTCGAATGTGCCCATATCCACACAAGCACACACCAGACTATGTGGCTCTTCAAAGCCTAGTGCCACGACGCATGTTCCACCCGCTTTACACACTTCCCTCCGCACTTCGAACAGATCCAGAGCATTCTGTCATCCCCACACATTCTACTGCATCTCACTCCACTAAAGGGTGATAGGTGGCCTGTGTTTCTAATCTCAGCTCCTGTGCAATCCTGGGTATGTTAGCTAACCTCTCTGGGCTCTGGTTTCCAATGGAATCTACGTCATGGGGTTGACACAGAGCGTCATGCCTGGTTTTGAGTACCGGATACATTGGAGGTCAGCCCTGTTTTGGGCTGTCTTGACTGTACATCCCAGGTCTGGGCAGGGGCTGGTAAAGGGATCTGAACACACTGAGCGCATGCCATGCTGGACGTGAGCTGGACAAGTTCACATGCTAGACTCCTCGAGCCGTTGGAGCTCCCCAAGTTGTGGTCACAGGCGGAGAACAGCTCACAGCTGGGATGATGCTTTCCCAAAGCGGAAGCGCTGAGACGCAGACCCGACGTCAGCACCTCAGAACCCCGACGCTTTGCTCTCCATCACACCCGCCCCGATCCTTTCTGTAGGGTACGTTTTTCAGACGGTCCTCACGATACGGCGGCCCTCTCAAGGCTTCACGTGACAGATCACGAATGGCTTCCTCAGCGTTTGCCTGTATCGGTCAGACATTGGCAGAGGGCATCAGAAGCTGTGGCTCCATTTGCTCATTTGTCCAGCACGTGGGGAGAATGCAGCGCTGTCCCACTGCTGTGTCTGTGGCATCCGGGTCAGTGTTGCCTCAACGGACCTTCATTGTCCCCATTTTAGAGATGAGGAGACGGCAGCTCTCAGAGGTAAAGTGTGTTGTCTCAGATCATTTAACGTGCAGTTGATGGAGCAGACATGAACTTGGTGTGCGCCTGCTGTATTTATCCATCTGTCCGGCCATCCACGCCTTCATCCCATCCACCTCCCCGTCCATCTATCCTTGATTCATTCCATCTGTCCATCCAACCATCCGTCCCAAGCCTCCAACGTCTCCCTCTCTCCTTCCCTCTCCCTTTCTTTCCTCCCCTTGACTTCCATCCACCTGTCTCCCTTTCTCCTTCCCTCTCTCCACACCTCCTTCACTCCTTCTCTTTTCTGTTGTCACAGGGGTGGTTATCAGTCACTTTTCTCTTGCTGTGAGAAGACCAAGGCGACTTATAGAAGAAAGATTCTGTTTGGCTTACGGTTCCAGGGGAATTAGTCTGCCACGGTGGGAGCGTGCCAGCATGCAGGCGCAGAGGCAGGCGTGGAGGCTGGAGCAGAAGCTGAGAACTCACTTAAAAAAAATAGTACATCGTAAAGAATTTTATTTTCTAGTAATTCTTTGGTTTATGAATAGTTTTACTCTCTATTAAAGACAAAATCAAATTTGAGTATTAATGAGATGGATATTTTTGCTTATTTTTACTGAAAGAATCAACTCGTGGCTGAATATTTGATGCTGTTGAATCTACAGAATCTTTGGTGTTTTTTTTTCAATTGATTGATATTTTTTTCTTTTAATTTGGAGATTATGATACAAACACATCATCTTTCTCCCATGTATACCTCTCTGCTCTTATATTCACCACCTCTTTTTTCATTAATTGTTGTGACGTGCATACATGTACATGTGCATGCTCATATCTATGTGTATGCATATATATTCCCTAAACACAGCTTGCTCAGTCTGCATCATCTTCCTTGTGTGCATTTCAGGGCTGAGCATTTGGTGTTGGAACAACCAGTTGATGTGCTCTTGCCTGTAGGAAGAATTCACTCCCAGCACCCCTTTGTTGCCTGTAGGTTTTGTGTAGGGTAGGGTTAAGGCCCTTCCTGTCCACGTTGGCATGGATATTGTTGTTGTCCTTGTTCAGCTCATGTCTAGGCAGTCATGTTTGTGAGATTTTTATGGGCACGACATCTCAAATTACTAGGAAACACAATCTCTCGGCAAACTCCTTGATCCTCTGGCTCTTACAATCTTTCTGCCCCATCTTCCAAAATGTTCTCTGAGCCTTAGGTGTGGGAGTGTTTTATAGATGTATCCACTGGGGCTACATTGTGGTGGTATTGTGTTCCCCCAAATATTGTGCACCCTAATAAACTTATCTGGGGTCAGAGAATAGAACAGCCACTAGATACAGAGGCTAGAAAATGGTGGCACTCACGCCTTTAATCCTAGCATTCCAGAGACAGAAATCTGTCTGGATCTCTGTGAGTTCAAGGCCACATTGGAAACAGCCAGGCATGATGACACACGCCTTTAATCCCAAGAAGTGAGCCTTTAATCCCAGGGAGTGATAGCAGAAAGCAGAAAGATATATAAGGTGTGAGGACCAGAAACTAGAAACTTTTAGGTGGTTAAGATTTCAGGCTGTGAGTAGCAGTTCAGCTGAGATTCATTCTGGATGAGGACTGAGAAGCTTCCAGTCTGAAGAAACAGGATCAGCTGAGGAACTGGCAAGGTGAGGTGACTGTGGCTTGTTCTGCTTCTCTGATCTTCCAGCATTCACCCAAATAACTAGCCTCAGGTTTGATTTTATTAATAAGACCTTCTAAGATTCCTGCTACACTACATTTTGATTGGCTATGATTTTCTGTAATGGTCTCTTAGATAGCTCATCTCTTAAAGCACATGCAGGAAGCAGAGAACGCATGCTGTACTCCAGCTGTGCAGTTATGAACCTCGAAGCCTGTCCCATGTGACAGTCTTCCTCCTACAAGTCTATACCTCTTACACCTCCCCCAAAAGAGCCACCAATTGGAGACCAGATGCTCAAATGCGTAAGATGGTAGGAGGCGCCTCATCCAGATCACCACAGGACAGAACGTATCTTAATAGGCACACCCCTGTCCAAACCTGTGCTCTCCCACTGAGCACACACCTGGAACTGTTTAAACAGAATTTAAAATGTGACCCCTCAGCCTCTCCCACCGAGTTTCATTCCCTCTGCCTTCAGAACACCTTCCTCACAGACGCAAAGAACTACAGCACATCCAGCACCACAGAACCCAGCATGAATCTAGAGACAGCAGGCAAAAGATCCCAAGCATGGAAACATTTGATAGAGTGAAGAAAGATAAAGGGGGGCGGAGGGGTTGTCGGGTTTGCAAAGAGCTACAGATGCAGTTGACTGCAGGGACAATGGCGGCAGAGACACTTGAGGTGAAGTGTCAGGGGCAAGGGAAGGCCGAAGGCCCTTTAGGATCCCATGGTTGGAACAAGGAACTGGACTTTTGTCCCCTGTCAGAGTCATGCTTGATAAGACCAGCAATGGACTGGCACCAGGCTCCTGGGAACCAAGGCTAGGACCTGGAAGTTGTCAATTTCCTTGTGAAGCTGTGGTCAGATGGTCCAGACACTGAGATGTGAAATTGTTTCCGGATATTTGGTCACACTGTGAAGCCCCGAGACTGTGTTAATAAAATCGACCTTGGATCAGGGGGCGGAGCCAGTGACCAGTCAACAGGAATCAGCCATAGAGAGGACAGAGGAGCCAGGAATAGGGATAGAGAGACACACAGGAAGAAGTAGGGAAGGACTTGGAGTTTCTTGGGTCCTCTCCCCCACATTGGGGACCACTGGAGAGAAGCTCTCTTGTGGGTCTCCGACCAAAAAGGAAGGTTAGCTGGTTGCTGCTCGGCCTCTCTGAGCTACAAGTATTCACCCCAACATCTGACTCCCTAGTCTTTACTGGTGAATAGACCGATAGAGACTTTGTTAAAAACAACATGAAGTACTCATTGTACCAGCACGGGCCTTGCAAAAGGGGAACTAGACATTCTCTGCATGTCCCATAATTCCGCTGCCTACAGAACCTGCCGGCTTGTTTTCTCCTTCCCCACGGGAGGGTGTAGAAGGAGCTGCGGTATTAACTTGCTGGCTTGGGCCATCACCCCTTGAAGCCCTCCTGACCATAGCTTTTGGCTATCTCATCCCCACCCTCCTGCTCAGGATCCAGCAATGATGTTTTGTGAAGCCTGTGGGCTACTAGAACATTCTGGAGCATTTGGTAAGTTGAATTTGGATACCATTTCACAGGTATGGAAACCAAGACCCAGAGAGCTACAGAGCTACCCACCGGGTGAGTCTCCGGGGTGACTTCCTCATTGACCTTCTTTAAGCATCCCTTTCTATGACGGATGGTCAGGAGAGTGTCCTGCTTCGAGCCTATGCCCCTTCCTCTGACCCTCACGACCACTCAAAGAATTCTCCCTGAAAGGTAAAAGGTGAGCCTTTGCTCTGACTGACATCTTCCATGGCTCCCTAGTCCTTGCGGGGTCTAGTTGGAACTTCATGCTAGAGCCTGATAAGTCCCACCCCACCCCCCCAGCTCTGTCCCCTCACCGCGGCCAGTCCCTCCATCTGACCACCCTCAGGCAGGCATTGTGGGAGGGGAGATGCAGACATTGATGCCTCTGCATCTGGCATCCGTGGTCCCCTCGGCTCCTCCCCAGTGGAGAGCTCTGTCCGGTTCGGTTCTAGAGCTGTGTGGGACAGGGAGGCCTGGGGTGCGGAAAGGCTGGAGGAGGAGGAGAAAAGGAGAGAGGAAGGGCTGAGGGAGGAGGGAGGAGAAGGATGGTGAGGCGGGGTTGAGAGGGGAGGGGAGGAAGGGAGCCGGAAAAAAAAAAAAAAGAAAGAAATAAGGGACCTTCAGTGTTCTCTCAGGGACGGAGACTTTGGGCCTTTTCCTTTCAATTTTGCATCTTAGAATTGATTTTTTCAAAGCCCATTAACAAATACAATTTCCCCCAGAGCAGTCAACCATGGGAAAGTCAGTCAGCACTGAGCAGGTGGCCTTGGCTACCAATCTTGTTCAGGACCAGCTGGCTAAGGCCCTGCCTACCCTGCCTTGGATGAAGAGGCACCCACCACCAGGGAAGGAGGCAAGATGTCACCTGTCTAGAGGATCCCCTGAGTCCTCCTCGGAGTCTGGTCAGGGCCGGTGGGGCTGTAACCTTTCGAGGATCTGACTGATGGTGTAGTGGCGCGGCACGGACTCACGGACAGCCCAGGACAGACAAGGGTGAGGTCATTACAACAGTTCCTTGCAGTGACCCTCAGGGAGCCATGGAGAGGAGGGTGCTGGGTGACAAGACACCTTCTCATTTGGGCTGTTGATCTTGAGTTCTGTACCTGTGCCTCCCTCTCCACACCTCTAACCCCCCAACCCCCCCCACCTCCCCACCCCCACTCCTTGCATGTGTCTTCCTGGGGGATTAAATCTACCGACATAGGTTTTGAGATAGACTTCATCTAAGTTTCAGGAGCTGGACTTGAACTCACTTTGCAGTCCAGGCAATCCTCCTGCCTCAGCCTAGCAGGCATCTGTGGCAACAGGCCTGCACCCCCAGGCCCCTATGAACTGACTTCTTATTTGAAGCTAGGCCTGGGCGTAGTGAGCAGGGTTCTGAACGGCTCTCTAATTTATGCCATCAGCATCTCTGGGACCTGGTTAGAAGTGCAAAGTAATTTGGGGACCCCTATTAAACTTCTGAATCAACATCTTGGGGTGGGGCTGGAGGTCTGCTTCCATAGGCCCTGCAGGTGGCAGGTGCAGGTTCAAGGTGGGAGTCAGTGGCTGGAGGGTAACTCTGCTCCTGCTGAGTGGGTCCTGCTCCTTGATGGCTCTGTGTCTTGGGCTAAGTATCCTAGTTTCTCTGGTATCTGTGGCCATCTGTCACATATACGAGTGTGGGGGAGAATGCCAGAGTAGGTCTGTGCCTTCCCTGCCCCTGAAAGACGTGCTGGCCTGTATCCGTGGGGTAGAAACTAACTGGCTGATCTCAGGTAGAAAAGCAGATGGGGATTAACATCAGAGCATCGATCCTCAGACATCGGTGGGCCCTGGAACAAACTGTACATCTGTAACAAGTTCTCAGGAAGACTCACCGGCTGTGGACCATGCCTGAAGTAGGGTTTAGGTGATTCCCAGGGCTTACAGGGACTGGAGGTGAGTTGGGGTGGATACAATTGGCTTTGGGAGGTCGGTGAACCAGGGCCTAAGGCACTGCCACCCAGTTTTAGAAAAGACAGTGGTTGTTGCATGTCCTGGAGATGTTTGTGGCTTGTATCCACATTCCCTCCCTTGGACTCCTTCTCTGCAGAGTGGATCCTTGGGGCCTGCAGGCAGGTCCCAGTATAGCTTGGGAGAACCACACACCCGTTGGCAGATGTTTGCTGCAGCTGTCCTTGGGACTATAGATCTGCCAGGGTCTAGAAAGGGCGAGACCACAGGGGACGTGACAGGAATTGGGGTAGGGAGTCGGCTGACATGGTTGGGAAACGTGGCCACTGCTGTTCCGATCATTGTCGGAATGGTGTGAGTGCCAGACCCAGCTGAGGGCCCTGCCGCATCTGCCTATGCATGGCCAGGTCTCGCAGGGCTACACCTCAGTTCAAATGCTCTCAGGGTCCCAACCAGCCGCTCTTGTGGGTGGACTGGGTACTTACACAGCAAGCCCCAAGCCACCCTAGTTTCAATGCCTAGTCCTAACCACTGTCCTGGCAGGCCCTGTCAGATTTTGAGGCCCTCCCCCCTCCAAGGGGACATGATGGCTGAAGAGAGAAGGGAGCTGACGACACACTCCTTCCAGAATGAACAAAGACCATGTCTGGGGGAGACAGAATTCCTCTTGTCTCCCTCTTCTGACATGCATGTGTGTGTGCATGTACACACACACACACACACACACACACACACACACACACACACACACACTCACACACCACTGTCGGCCCCAGCCCCACAAGTCACCATCCGTCAGTCCTTTCTCAGTTGCCGTTTGCAGACAGTTCCCACAGCAGTTCTGGGAAGTGGGAGTTGCTGGAGGAAGGCGCTGAGGGTGGAGGCAGGGGGCTCGGGACTGAGGGGAAGGTAAAGGGGTCCCTCAAAGAGTTAAAGCCTCGCCTCTCCAGCCTGCGGTTCTCGCCTGCCTCTCCCCACCACCACCACCACCCCGCCCCCCTCGGATCCAGCCAAACAACAGCTTGACATTTTCCATCCTTCACCGGGAAGACAAAGACTGCAAGATATTCCCATGATCCCTTTCTGCATGCCTAACCGTGAGTTCAGGTGCCGTAGCGTTTGCCCCGCGCCGGCCCCATCAACATGAAGGGCGAACTCATCCCTTCTGCAGCCTCCTCGCGCCCGGTCTTGATTAATTGGCTGATGGCTACGCGGGCTGCATACCCAATGCTCCCCTTCCCCAGCCTTCCTTCACAGGTTTTTTCCCCCCTCTTTCTTTGCTCCATTTACATATACTTTATATTCCATAATTTTCACCCAAAAAGAAAAAAACAGAGAGGGAGAGAGAAAGAGCAGGCCCATCTCGGTAATTTGATGTAATGACGGCGTGTCACCAAAAAGAGGAATTAGAAAAACCTGCAGGTACTTAATTCATTCTTTTTTTTTTTTTTTCAAGTAGATCTTTCTGAGAAGGACATTAATATTCATGGGCCAGGGAAAAAGTATACTCAATAGAAAAATTCTGGATTTTTTTTTTTAGGGGAGGGAGTGGCTAAACTCAATGCATTTTTAAGCACCATTATTTAACTAATAGGGCCGAAGTTCCCTGATCTGAGCCTCCTATTCAATGGAAATCGGCCACCTTTTCTGGAGCCTTGGAGGGCTCACACCCACGCTGTTGAGATTGTAGAGGCTGGCTTGTTTTTCTTCCTTCCCGGGAGGAATGTAACAAGGAATAAAAAACACAAATAAAGGCCCTTTTTAGAGTCGGGGGGGGGGGGGGACTCTCTAGACACATTTGTAGGCTGTCCTGGCATTTGGTGGCCTCTGTAGACAAGGCCACTCTGAGGGTTTTCAAAATACCTCTTCCTGGCTTTTGTGCTGCTGGTTCTCAGGGCCAGGGCTGAACTAACCAGAAAAGTTAGAGATGATGCCGGGAGAAGGTGACGCAGCCTCAGAGAGGTGTGTGGAGTGAGAAGTGGGTGGGGGCAGAGTTCTCCCCAGATAGGCCATTCCAGACTCTCCGGGGTGCTTGGCTGTTGTGGACATGATGGTGTCCGTGGGCCTGCGACTTCACTAGTCCTGTGAGGAAATGCTCACACCTACCTCAACCAACAAGAACACAAACGTTGGAATCAGTGGCCCCAACTGTGGTAACAGTAATTCATAACGACAGTGAAGGAACGTGTGGCGTGGCCTGTGAAAAGAACAATATTCATGGATAATAGTCAGAAGCATTAGTGCACGACTCATTTTTTTTTTTTTTTAAAGTCAAACTCCCATATAATGGGCTGCTCAAATCATCAGCAGGGTGGTCTGTGTGGACCTGTTCTGTCTGTTGGGAGGGCCTCTGACCTCCTAGAAGATGGCCACCTTCTGACTTGGAGCTGTACACAATGTTAGATCCTTGTGTTCTTTATGGTCATAGAACTTTATATTCTTTCTTTTAGTAAAATATTAAAATTTGAGATTAATCTATGTTGTCAGTATATCTTTAAAAAATGAGGTTTTCTCTCTCTCTCTCTCTCTCTCTCTCTCTCTCTCTCTCTCTCTCTCTCTCTCTCTCTCTCAGTAGCCCAGGCCTTGAATCCTCCTGCCTCTGTCTCTTAAAGAGCTTGAACTTCAGGCCTGTGCCACCACACCTGACTCTGCCATTCATATTTGTAAGCGTGGGGTACGACTGCAGCCTGTGACCACACTGGAATCTGGCTCTCCTGGGCGTGGTAGCTGGGATGGAACTACCTGACTCTCATGAACCAGGCTGGCAACAGCTCCTGGGCGCTTCGGAGGAGACGAGTCCTCCCTGCTCCTTGGGAGTCCTGGAGACATCTCCCACTGCGAGCTGGAGTAGGAGCTGTCCAGAGATCTTCAAAGAGGCTATACCAGTTCACACACCTGCCAACAGAGCCTGGGTCCCCAGCACTCCAAACCTTCATCATTTTTGGAATCCTCAGTTCTGTGGCTTTGAGCCCCTGTGGTCAGATGTAAAGAGGGGACAGGAGGAGACCCTGACAGAGGTGGACAGGCAGGAAGGTACAAAATGACTTGAGTTCCACCTGAGAATGATACCGAGAAGGGATGAGGGAGGGTAGGGAGAGGGGGAGGGAAAGATGAAAAGGATGATGGGATAAAGCTGAGAAGGGAACAGGGTGATGTTAACACAGGCCATCGGAACAGAGGCGAGGAGGAGGGCAGGAGCTGAGCCGACTCGGGGGCTGGCCCAGGGAGGAGGGCACGCAGAAATGGGTCTCTTGGTATTTTTTTTTTTTTTTGAAACATGGCCTTTAAAAAAAAGTGCTTCTTGGTATTTTTATGTTTATATGTTTTAACTCGGGCTCGGACTCATGGAAAATGCATGAGGAATAAGTGGTGGCTGGGAATGTTTTATACATGAGCCGGGGAGTTGCAGGATGCGGAGGTGGTGGAGGGAGGCGGAGAGGAGGGTGTGGATGGGTACTGCTAGGCCCTCCTCCCACAGGACTCAGAGTGGGCAGGGCAGATGCCAGCAGGCTTTTCTCAAGGTCACGTGGAAGGTGACAGGCTAGCGTGCCAGAGATGTATGCTCAGCTCCACCAACCCCAGGACTTTGGGCAATTGCGAGCGTCCCCCTGAGGCTCAGTTTCCCCCTCTGCATGAGGGGATGCTCACAGTTAAGGTCTGAGGAGAAGATGTTGAGGAATCAACGGGGAGCCCCCCCCACCCCCCCCCCCCCCCCCCCCGCCGCCGACTCCCACCCCCACACCGCTATAGGAAACAGGCTACCAGCCACTGAGAGCAGAGGGCTCAGGGAAGCCACACCCTCCAGTCCATCATCCTGCTTCTCCCTCAGCACTCCCAGACCTAGAGAGGAGGCTTTTTAGCTAAGAGAGCCAGTCCCCAGCATGCCATGCGCATAGGTGGCCCTTACCCCTACCGCATTTGTCCTTCGCCAAAGGTGGGCGGGGGGGGGGGGGGGGGGGGGGGGGGGCTGAGGCTATGGCTCAGTTGATAGATGACTTGCCGAGAACACACGAAGCCGGGAGCTTGCTCGCCAGCATCATATAAAGCAGGCGTGTGGTACACATCTATGATCTCAGCATGAGGAAGTAGAGGCAGGAGGATCAGAAGTTCAAGGTTATTCTCAGCTGAGTAGCAAGTTCAAGGCCAGCCTGGGACACTTAAGACCCTGTCTCAAGAAAGCAAAACACAACAAAATAATAATAACAACAGCGGATCAATCCCTCTCTAGGGAGGGAACGGCACCCCTCTGTGACAGCCCCATGGAGAGCAGTGCATCCTGCAGGAGGAAGGCTCAGGGTTCTCTAGATTTACAGAAGTTATAGAATGAATCTCTCTCTCTCTCTCTCTCTCTCTCTCTCTCTCTCTCTCATGCCAGTGAAGGAATGTATTTGCCAGTCTGCCCTGTTTGAGTTTCTGTCCTGACTTCCTTTCATGATGGGCTGTTGGCTATAAAGTGAAATAAACCCTTTGCTCCCCAAGTTGCTTTTGGTCATGGTCACATCGCAGCGATAGAGACTCTGAGACGCAGACCTTCCTGTTCCTGCACAGTGTCCCTGGCATGTCTGGCCCAGCTGTTTGCAAGATGGGTTTTTGCTTTGAGAACCCTGGCTCCATGGAAGCCTCTTCCTGGTGGTCCAGGGACTCAGTACTCACCCCCATTGGTCATGTGTCTCTGACCTCTACCTTGGAGGCCATCGAGGAGGCTGCCTGTCTTTGTGTCCCTGGAGCCCACCAACCCTCCCCGCACTCTGGCAGGCTTCAGTGAAACTCAGACAATGACCTCAGCCTCAGAGAGCCCAGGCTCCAAGCATTACGTTCATGGCCACGGAGGATCCTGTCTACCGTGGATCCTGTCTCTTAGGTCAATGCTCTAGTGGGAGTGAGCTCTGGAAGGAAGATTCCCCGCCACCCCCACATTCCCCAGAGGTCACAGCATGTGCGCTTCCTTCACTCTCACACTGGCAGGGGCCACACGAGGTGGGAAGAATGATGCATTGATGGCCTGGGAAGCCCCTTCTCCATCCTGGGCTCCTGCGGGACCCTGGGCAGGTGACTGACCCTCTCCAGGCCTCAGCTTCCCCATCTGCAGACTGGGGTCTCCACGGTTTCTTCAGCTCACCTTTAGGGGTTCTGAGTTCTGGAGAAGCTGTCTTGTGATGTAGGAGAAAGAGAGAAAGACACACGTATTTGTCCAAGGCCGTCTCTCACTGCCCTCCCACATTATGATTTATTTTCCCAGCGCACGTATTCTATACCTAAATTTTAAGAAAAACCTACATGGCATTTGTCTCTCAGAGAAGGCATCATATGCACGTGGGGGGTGGGGGTGGTGTGTGTGAAAAATTCAAAGAAATAAGAGGGAAAGAGACCAAGAATCCTCTGATCTGACGTTTGTTGAGCACCTACAGTGTGCCCTTCGCTGCAGAAAAGCCAGTATGCATGCTGCCAAAACAGAGCATTGATATGTAGAAGCACAACTGCAAACACAGAAGTGTGTGTGTGTATGTGTGTGTGTGTGTGTGTGTGTGTGTGTGTGTGTGTGTGTGTGTGTGTGTGTGATGGGTATCATTACTCAGGCACACTGTCCACTTGGTTTTCCAGACAGGGCCTCTCACGGGCCTGGGATTTGCAGGGAGATTAGGCTGGCCAGCGAGCCCAGGTATTCAGCTGTTCCCACCTCCCCAGCTGGAATAACAAGCCCAGGACCCCACACGCTCTGCTTCCTACATGGCTTCTTGGGGTGGGACTCAACGCCTCATGCTTGTGTGGCTAGTAGTTTTACCGACTGGGCCTTCTCACCAGCTCCTTTCTCAGCTTTACAAACCAACTGTTCCGACTTCTGAGCTAAACACTTCTCCATAATTTGATGCGGGTCCCAGATAGTCCCGCCCGTGCGTTTCCAGGATGAAGTGAGTTTGTTTTGTAAACTTGGTTTCTTTTAATTTCATTTGCCTTTCAGTTGGAGACTGCAGGGGTTAAGGAGCTTCTCCACCAGAAGGCCGGTCTGGGGCTGAACCCCACGTCTACCGAGCTTGCCTCCAAAGCTGGGTTTTCAAAGACAGTTGCTCTTTAGCCCTGACAGGTCCTTTCAAGCCTGAAACCATGGGGCAGGTTCCTCTCGCCCGGACAGCACCTCCCAGCTCTGCCCTGTGGGTTTTTGTCTTCCTTTCTTTCTGAACACTGTGGTAAAGGATTAAGAAGACACGGATGGTGCTGATGTGTGTGAGGGTGTCCAGAGTCCCTCTAGAAACCTGGTGTGATCACTGACCACCTCTGGGAGACAGCAAGCTCTCCTGTGCTTCCCAACCGGGGCTTCGGAACAGAATACCACTACCACGGGCAGAGACTTGGAGGGACAGGGTGTGTGGGGAGATCCTACAGGGTGGGACATGGGGAAGATCTTGATGGCTTCTTCTAGAGCTGTGAGGGGCAGCTCCCCCACCACATGGTGGTCTTTTATACACCTCCATTCCTCTGTCTGTGTCTGCATCAAAGGCTCTCCTTTTAGAAGGACACAGTTATATTGGACAGGGGCTCACCCTAGGTACCTGAAGGTCACCCCACCATTGGCAAACGCCTTATCTCCTAAGGCCTCCTTTTCCAGTTCAGGTAGTGAGGACCTGGGTGCCTTTTTAGGGGATGATATTAATGCTATAACATCACCCCAAGTACTGGAAACCGTACACAGAATGGTCAACTTGCCAAGTTCCTCCACTCTCTCTCCTCCCTCGACCCTTCCCTCATCCCTCCCCATCCCCTTCATCCCTCCCCATCCCCCTCATCCCTCCCCATCCCCCTCATGCCCGCATCCCCCTCCTTCTTTCCTTTAGTCTCAGTGTTGAGGATTGAACCCAAGGTGAGGGGCTTGCTCATACATAGCAGCCACTCTACCAGTGAGCCCAAAATAAATTCCTTTTTCTGCCCCTTTAAATGAACACATGGCGGTGATGTGCTTTCATGGGCAAGCCACCACAGTTCCAGAGATGCCCACGCACTGACCAAATCAGGAGTGTCCTCATTGTGTGTTTTTTCATGGGGGGCCGTGGCCTCTCCAGGGTGCTAGCGACTGACTCACTTCAGAGTGAGAGGGAGGAGGGAAGAAGTGGTGGAGACCCCATGCTGGGTGGGACCACCCATTCCCCGGGTTTTCTATAGAGCATCCTTGGCCTGGACCTCTGTCGGCCAAGGGAGTGGAACTTGGAAATCGCCAAAGTGAAAAAGGGACAGGCTGCCAGGGGACCCGCGGCAGAGGGGAGCTGGCAGAGCCCGAGGGGCTGGCAGAGCCCGAGGGGCTGGCAGAGGACGCAGTTCCCCTGACAGCTGAGTGACACTGGGGTGCTAGATTTGATGACAAGGACGTGAGTTGTCCCCTGGAAGCCAGCCCTTGAGCAAATGAAGGCAAATTCCAGAGCACAGAATATCTGCCCTCCTGGGTGTCCAGCAGGGTGGGTCCCCACAGCCCAGCCCCCCGGGACAGTTAACAGACCATCTGGGAGGGGACAAGGAGCTGTTTTCACTGCTTCTCTGCCAGCTGCCCATCCCCCAAGGCCAACACACCAACATCCTGCTCATGAAACCAGTTCCAGAGGTGCCCAGGCACCAGGCATGGTAAAGCCAGCTGGCAGCTTTGTGGACAGCCAATGGAGCGACTGGCCCATCTGCTCTACACTGCCAGCCTCACGCCTGTGGTAGGCAGGCCTGTGGCCCATCCCAGTGACCGAGGTGCCAACCACCAGGTGCTCAGGGCCAGCTGGCAGGCTGGCAAGACTGGCCAACAAACCCATCTGCTTGCTGGCACCATATGAGTATGCAGGGGAACTGAGCCCAGGGACCCTGGGGTGCCAGCCTGCCTGGAGTTCCCAGGCACCACAGGTCCTGAGTCCTCTCTTTCTACTGTCCATTACCCGTCATGAGCTGGTGCCAATGAACACCCTTCTCTACAGGGAGGCAAAGTAATGGCAGTCATGGGGTGGCACCTGCGTGGTGGGGTGTGTACAGCTCCTGAGCAAGTCCACCAAGTCCTGAAAGACAGTCTGTGAGTGGTGAAGTCTAGGCCTAAGTCACCCTTTCTGACCCACAGGTGCCTAGTTGTCCAACCCTGAAGCCCATACAGGAACCTCTGTCTCCTTATCTATGGGGTGGTAAGATGTGCTCGGGACACTCGGAGTGGTGGACTCAGCACACGGGACCTCTGCTATTTGTGCTTAAACAGCACAGGTTAGAATCTGTGAGCACAAGCTAGCCGAGCCTCTGCTCCAAGTTGACCAGCTAAAGGGCAGTGGAAAAAGGCCTAGAGTTGGAATGCCTGAGTCAAGGTCCCCATCACCCTGTGAGTCCCACGGGGGTGCAGGCAAGCGATCATCAGGAACAGTGGAAGGAAGAGAGGGCAGACCTGCTGGGACCTGCAGGTCTCTACACTCAGCCTGCTTCACTCTGGGACCAATGCTTGAGATACAAGTGTGCTTGCGCCATGTGGTTCTGGCTGTATTTATCTCGTGGGCCCACTATGCGGGCAAAGTGTCCTGTGTCCCCAAATGGACTCAAGTCCCAAGGGCGGGGACCTATGTTGCTTTGGAGCAATTTGCTGTCTTCCTGGCCTGGATGGAAGTCCCCAGTGCCATACCCAGACATCGTGTGGCACCCTGAGCCCCAAGTAGCCAGAGCACCACTCTCCTGCCTGTGGGAGGGGAACGGGCTGTTCAGGGACACCCTCTGAGGTGAAGATTGCAAGAGCATCTGAGCTCATGTTCATGAGACCCTGAAACTGGGCCCTTTAACATTTCCTGCTGAGGGGCATGGAGTTCACAGCCTTTGGGAGGTCCTCACGAGGCCCCGCACTCAGCTGGTATCAGAGGTCGAAGGCTGACTGGGTGGCTGTTGTCACTACCATGCTGTGGCTGGACTCTTCAAAGGTGCAACTGCCTTAGGTCAACCATGCTTCTGTGAGTAGCCAACCCTGTCAGTGACACTCACCCCCCCCCCCCCCCCCCCCCCCCCCCCCCCGCTGCCCAATTCATGCTTCCCTGGGAGGTTTTATGTCTATCCAGGAAAAGCCATCTAAGAAAGAAGGAAGGAAGGAGGAAGGGGAGCGGGGAGAAGGAAGGAGCGGAGGGAAAGAGTGAGAGAAAAAAGGAAGAGAGGGAGGAAGAGGAGGAAGGGCCTTTGTTCAGCTGTGGTGTGGAGCCTCTCAGCCTCCATCCACAGCAAGGGTGCATGTCCCTGGCCTCTGACCTCCCTGGCCACTCACCCCTTGCTCCGAGCTCTCTGCATTTGTGCATGAGGGACAGTGAGCTGGGTTTCTTGTCTGTAGTTGGAAATGGCAGATCTCCGGGGGAGGGGGGGGTTGCTGTAGGAACAGCGGGTAAAGGAATCCCTTGATGTCTGAGTGAACTGAGGAGGCTGGGCACCATGGAGAGGCATCCCCAGTAGGGGCCAGGTCCTGAGTAGACAGAACTCTGAGCTGGGCCTTCCATCCCTTGATGGAGACTTAAATGACACTCATGGCAGATCTGAGGCTTTGTTCAGGGACCTCCATCCAAACTACCAAAGAACACAGATATTTTGCAGGTATTTCCTTCCAAAATACACAATTTCAAGTGGTAACTAAGGGCAGAGAGTGGTTGTCTGCCAGTCATAACTTGGCACTTTCCCTAGCCAAGGTCAGGGGTGTAGACACGTATGTGTATGTTGGATGCTGGTCATTTGTCCAGTCAGAGCTGGGCAGAGGTACAGAGTTTCAGGAGGCATCAGGACAGAGAGTGTAGGGATCAAGCTAGATTGTACTCTGCTCCTGATGTGAACTTGAATACAGGACTTTTCCTGGGGAGACGTAAGACAACGCCTGCTCACCCCAGACAGAACACTGACTTAACACTAGACCATTTTCATGGCTACTTCACAGCCTTTCCTGAGCCCTTTCTTCAGAGAATGGACTTCCTGCCAACTGGAGGGAGGGCAAGCATGTATGCATGCAGATGCACACAGCACATCTGTAAGCCCCACAGTGAGATACAGGATGCCCTCTGCTGGAAGTACTGCTGGGTGCAACTTCCTCCCAGCTGAAACCATCCCTCCTGGAAGCAAGTTGGAAACTCACAAAGCTCAGGATGGCCCTGAAACTTACAGAGTTCACAAGCACAGCCACCGCCCCTCCCCCCAAGTGTATGCAGGCAGTAAAATGGCAGGAGGAGGAGACTCCAAGCTGCCTGTTCCAGGGGTGCAGTTTGCCCAGGTGTTCACCATGCTGGGTGGTGGGGGTGGGGGATGGGGGTGGGGATGGGGGTTGGTTAGGGAGGCAGCTGCCTTTGAGTTACACTTGCTCTGTAAGCAACTCCAATAAACGCACTGGCTCACTCAGCCAGACTTGGGTGGGGTACTCTCTCCTGCCACTGCTGGTCTGTCTGGGATGAATAGCCATTCACATTTCCATGAAAAGTCGCACAAGTACAGTGTGCACGTCTGCAGACATTCACACACATGGATGAGCTTGCAGAAATACTGCGTGGGCATAGGAGTAACACACACCCCACCAGTTCCTAAGCCTCCTGTGACAAGTCTGAAGATTCCCAGGATACCTATGGCTAGTCAGACCCTGACTCTACGGAGGGTCACTGTGGTCACTCCCAGCTCTGTAGGATTATGGACACTGCCATCCCTGTTCCCTGACTGGGATCCTCCCCGCTTTGAATTTCTCAATCTAGGCCCTGGCTTTTTATGCTCTGCCTGACAATGTCTCTTCCATTTTCTTCCCCTCTTCGTCCATCTTCGTGTTTCACGAGCAGTCTGTGAATGTGTTCTCCTCCTACCATCCCCAGGTCTCGCCTGGCAGACCTCCTCCCTTCTGGTTCCCTTGTTTCTGTCATCGCTGTTTGAGCGATCCTGATTGGACACGCCACTGATCGCAGAGGCTGACAAGAGCCTCGCCATCGATCCACAGCAACGAGATTGGTCAGCAACAGAAGGAATGAGGCTCTGATTGGGGTAGAGCAAGCTGGGTCTCCAGCTGTGTCCTGCCCTTCTCTCGGTGCTCTTGCCACGCCATCGGCATCCTCGGCATCCCCCTTTACAGATGAGAACACTGAGTACACTGGACCACTGGTCCAGCCCTCCTAAGATTCTCCAGAGCCCGGAAGTAATGCGTGAACATGAGCGCCCTCTGCAGGAGGGCGTGCGCAGCGCACCACCTGAAGTTCCTGAAAGTGGGGGTACATTATACACCTGCCCACCACTCTGCCCATGACTTCTCTCCTCAGTAAAAGAATGCTGCAGCCTGGGAAGGCTCTGCAAGGACATGCAGCTCCACCAGTCAGGTCATGTTCACAATACCTTTCACCTTGTAGGAACCAACGAAGCTGGATGGTCTGGGATGTTTTTAAAAGGTTTTTCCAGCACTTGAGAGGCAGAGGCAGAGGCAGGCAGATCTACATAGTGAGTTTCAGTTCAGCCAGATGCACGCGTGTGCATGCATGTGCACACACACACACACACACACACACACACACACACACACATGCACGCATGCACTGCCTCGGAGCTCCTCTTCTCAGAGAATGCCTATCCCTCTCCAAGGCCGTTCTTACTGCTCCATGTTGTAAGAAGCACCTGTGGAGATCCACAGTATTGGAGAAGACACAGGCAGACTGCACAGAGTTAGAGGCTTCCCATGGGGAGGGAGGGTGCCTCCTGAGCAGCCACTGTGGGGTGCCTCAGAACTCTTATGGAGCCTGTGGTTCATCTACCTTTTTCTTCACTCTACAAGAAGTCTCCAAAGATTCCAGGTGCTCACTTTGGCTCAGGGAAGGGCCTCAGCTGGGACTGGCATGCCTGGGGCATGGGTGGACTTGGGGAGACCCCCAAGAAAGCCCAGAGGAGTATTCAGATCCCAGCACCACCTCCCCAAATGTGACTTGACCCAAGGCACTCACTGTTCCATTGTCCTCATCCAGAGAATGCTGTGGGCATGCTTTTGTGGCATTGTGACGTCCCTTCACTGCCGACTCAGACAAAGGGCTTTTCAGACCATTCCAGTTTTACCCAAGAGGGGAGAGAGGACCAGAGAGGTCAAGTGTCTTACTTGGGGTCCCAAAGATGTTCAGTGGTACAATGGGACAGACACCAGCCAAGGCTGGAGCAAGGTAAGAATTAGCAACAAGGGACACTAAAGGCCTCAGCAGTCACACCAATTGTGCTTTGGTGAGATGTCAAAGGTCTGTGTTGCCGAGAGCGTTCCTCTTGCCTCTGGCTTCAAGATGGTTTTCCACAGCACCCTACTTTAAACTTTTAGATTTTGTTTGTAACAGATTTTTATTTTTGTGCCCCTTACCTTTTGTGGCTGAAGATGAGATTAATTGCGTCATCCTAATTCTGAACCTCAATATCTTGCTCTGTCCCTGCACCTATTCAGTCGGTCAGCAAACGTTTTGGATGGAGCACGCACAGCCATCATAGCAGAGGAAGTCCAGCTGGGTCAGCACACAGAGCTAAGTGTAGACTGTGCCCACTGTAGCAGAGAGACGGTGATGGAGCCGTTGTCGGGGGTGGCAGTGGGCAGACTTCCCCGAGAAGGCAGCACTTCGGTGGGAAGGACAATAAATGGTTAGAGTGGAAAGGGTTCCAGGAACACCAAGGAGACCATTGAAGCCAGTGAGATGCCAGGAAAAAAACCACTGAGCCACAGTGTGGGAGGACTTGGCCTCTGATCCAGGGACAGCGGCGAGCCCTGGGAGGGTCAGGGACACGTCTGCTTTGAACTTCCTCCTTGATGCCTGGTGGGCGGTAGCCTGGCCTTGTGGACAGAACCGGGATTCCTAGGCTTTAGGTCTGCTGTGTCCTGTGTCGTAGCGTGGCAGCAAGCCAGCAACACGCTGCTTGTCCTCTCTTTTGACTTCACCATCGCGTGGTGCTTGCTTTCTCTGTCCAGAGCCCCTAGAGCAGGCCCTGCTCGCCATCATTGCCAAAAGGGGATTTTAAGCAGCAGAACAGAGACCCTGTGACGGCAGAGCTGCATAAGCTTGGGGTGGCCCAGCCGCCCTGCCTGGAAATCCCTGTCCCCTCATTAGCGGTGGCTTTTCTTCTGCATATGCTCCAGGGAGGAGAGGGCAAGGAGGCTGCGGGGACACAGTGAAGGTCTTAAAGGAAATTATGGTCTGCATAAAAATACTCCAGTGGAGGGCCTTAAACCATTCCCCTGGGCATCGAACAGTGACGGAGAGTCTATCACTGCTCACTTATGCGACCACCGCCACCCAAGGTCAGAGAGAACGGAAGAGAAGCATTTAAGCATGCAAGTGGCCCAAGGAGGGAGTGTCTCCAGGCTGCCCTCTCCCCAGCTGCTCTGAAGCAAGGGGGGGGAGCAGGACTAGAAGGAGGTGTGGGAGGGGAGGGTGAGGAGGACCCTGCACTGGGACCAGCAGAGGCTTCAAACCTGGCTGCGCTCTCCAGGACCCAAGTGACATTCCCCCCCCCCATAAAACAGGAGCCCCCTGATTAGAGTGAAATCAGAGCCTGATGTGGTGGCTTATGTCTGTAATCTCAGCTCTTGGGAGGCTGTGGGATGGTCATGAGGACGGAGGAAACATTCTGGGCTGTTGCATGCTGGGAGCAGAGGGCTCAAGTCTTCATAGGCTTTACTTTGTTAGAAGGTGGCTTTGCAGACTGTTGCTCCTTCTCTCCTCCACTCACCTGCGTGAAGAAATTCCAGCTCGTGGTCTCTGCAGTGTGGAATTGCCACTAGGTTTAATCCTGGGTCTCAGTGAGTCTGCACACCTCTGTGTTGTAACCTAGCACTGCACCCCACCCTTAGAGAGGGTCCTTGGCATCCCCAAAGACTAAGGAGTGTGATGTCACACAAGAAAAGGTCCTTGGAACCAGGCTCAGGAACGGCCTCTCACTAGCTCAGGAAACTGGGCTCCTGAGAGCCACTATGAGGGTCAAGTGGGGTCAGGCTCCAAGGCACTTAGCACACAGTACCAACAGAGGTGCTATTGGAAGGGCTACGAAACAGACAGGGAATCCTGTCTGCATAGAGAAGCCTGCACGTGTGTATGGCTATGGCTTCCTCTAAGAGCCTCGATATGAACAGGTAAGCCCCTGAGGGTGGACAGACACGTCCTCACCGCCAAGGAACGGCTTGTGGGATTGGTCACTAGAGAAATGAAGTCTATGTCATTCCCACTGGTGGAGGTGTCCCTGCTGCTGGTGGAAGGCAGAGGGGCGCTCCTGCTGCAGGTAGCTTGGACCCTGGGCATCAACAGGAAAGGAATCAATTGCCCAGAGTTCTCTAACTTCTGTGGCCAGAGAGCTACATGGGGCACCTTCCTGGAGCACCTTCCTGGAGCACCGCCCATCTCAGCAACCTATGACTCTCAGTTATTATTATATGTCTAAGATCAGACCTCTTATCTCAGGCTGGCTGCTCACTGTGTAGTCCACACGGTCTTGGAGCTGGCAATCCTCCTGTCGCAGCCCTCAGAGTGCTGGGATCATCTGGCTGGCCTTGAACTCACTCTGTAGCCTAGGCTGGCTTTGAACTCATTTTCCATCTTTCTGTTTCGGCCTCCTGAATAGCTGGGATGATGTGCATCACCGTGCCTGGCTCATTTTCTTTTTCTTCAAATACCCCTTCTCCACGTTCACTCTTACCTGGCTTGGTCACCTTGACAGCATGGTTTCGTGGTCTCTGTTTTCTCTCCATGTCTGTGACTTAGCTGGGTCTCCCAATACGGCTTGGATGCACCCTGGGCTCTGGGGCACTTTGGTGCACCCTGTGCTTCAGGGCAGACAGGTTGAAGACCTTGGGCAGTCCACAGCCCTGGGCCATGTCTAACTCGGCCTCTTCGGGCATCCATTTCGAGCTCTTCTGATCTGAGATCTGAGACAGTCAAGGGGCTGGTGCTGCAGGGCTTGATGGAGTGTGTGCTGAGTGGCTGCAGATAAGCGGCGGTTCCTGAGGACGCTCCATCATCGCTCCCGAGAACATGTTAGCAGTGATTGTTTGAATGTCTCCGCTAATAGGATATTATTCATAACACTTGGGCTGGCTTGACTAGAAGATGATAAGAAATTAAATCCTTAATGGCTTTCCGCGGGAGAGGACTTTCCCTAGGGGAACTGGGGACCCTGGGAAGTGGTTCCCTACGCCCTGCCCATCTTCACAGGGAGGGGATCCACATCAGCTTTAAATGACCCCCCCCCCCCAGGGAGACGTGGGGGCAAAGGCAGAGGATGGAAGGAGATGCCCACGACTGGGCATTTGCTGCTTGCTGAGTGCAGACACACTCGTCCTCACCTGTCCTTACTGTCACAGGTGCTGCAGGTGTGTATGTAGGAGACTGGGACATGAGAAGCTGATGTGCTGGCTGCTGCTATCAGACCCGGGTTCTGAAGCAATCTCTCCAGGAAGGCACCTACAGCAAAGGGCGTGGGCCTAGAAGAGACATCCTCTGCAGCTTTGGAAGCTGGGGAGTCCCACTGTTCCAGAGGGGTAACAGGCATGCTGAGTAGGCGCATGGATTCTGAAGGTGGCTTCAGGATGACACAGACAGCAGGTCCTCACCTACAGACCTGTGATGTGTGTGTGTGCTTCTGGGGTGACACCCCAAGCTTACTTTCCGGACCTTTTCAGAAATCTCTTTCTGCTAGAAATCTCTGAAAAGGAGATGGAGCATGCCAGCCACCAAAGAACACACATACAAAGTTGCACACACATGTATACTTACACATCCCCACATACACAAAAGCACATATACGTGTGCACACATAAATACATGTGCACACACACACGCAGAATCAATCAATCAATCAATCAACTGACCAGTGTCGGTCATCAAGAGCAGAATCCTGGGTCCCACATCCTGGGGCTCACCATACCAAGACCAGAGCCTTCTCTGCAGCACACATGCCTTCCCTGGACACTTCTCCCCACACATCTGATTTTCTATACTGTGAACTATCCCCGCTTATGGAGCAGGTGGACAGGACGGTAGAATTTCTCAGCAGGCCAAATGCCTCATCAAGAACTAGACGCTGCAGCTGTCTGTGGATATTTAGAAGTGAGCACACTTCTTGTTGGCTTTTCATTGCTGTAGAGAGGGGAGAGCCCTGGCTCCCCAGCCCCCACCCTCTCCCCTCTAGGTCTTATTGGCTCCACAGTGGAAGCCAGTCTAGATTTCCATTCTCAAAGTCCACGATTCACCCAGCCATGAGCTGCGCCTTTAACCACCGCTAAATTGTTTCCTGACAGCCCAGCTCCAATGTTCTCCCCTGACATTTGATTTACATATGATCTTTAAGCACCGCCATGGCGGCAATAGCAATTTGGTTAATATTCCGAGCGCTCCCCCACACCCCGCACCTTGCAGGGCCATTTCCTTGCCGCAGCATGGCAAAATGCATGTACCAAATAAATGTATTGCTAATGAAATCAGCGGATTATGGGGAAGAATCAATTGCCCTGCTGTGGGGACGAGGCACCAGGAGTTAATTTTGTCTGGATCTGCAAGGGTAGCTGTTAATGGAACAGGCTTTTTACCTAATTGGAGGGGAAATAAATGAAGTATGGTAACATTCCACGATGCATGCGGCGAGTGCATTCCAGCCCCTCTGTCCTGCCTGACAGAGTTCACAGCACAGTAGAATTCCGCCTCCTTCCTCACCTCTCTCTTTGATCCTCTCTCTAGTCCCCACTCTCCCTGCTTTCTTTCATCCAGCAGCCCATTTGTTCTTCCTTCAATCCATTCATCTACTGTTTCTATCCTTCCTTCTTTCTTTCTAACATTCATTCACTTGCCCATCTATTCATCTGTCCATCCATCTTCCATCCATCCATCCATCCACTCATCTGCCTACCTACCCATCCATCCTTCTATCCATCCACCCATTCATCCATCCACCCATCCACCCACCCACCCACCAATCCATCCATTCATCCATCCATCCATCCGTCCATCCATCCATCCACTCATCTGCCTACCTACCCATCCATCCATCCACCCACCCATCCATCCATCCATCCATCCATCCATCCATCCATCCATCTATTCATCCATCCACTCATATGCCCACCTACCCATCCATCCATCATCCACCCATCCACCAATCCATACAGGTAACGAACTAGGGTCTTGCACACAAACATCTTCCAGAGCCTGTAGCCTAACTGAATGAGCCTTGGGCATATCTATAGCGTGTAGATCATATCCGGTGTTGTCATCTGATTGCCATAACCCTCACTGCCATCTTGCCATCAACATATCTGTCACTTGCTTACTCTGCCTGCCCACCTCCCTTTATTCCTATAGAGGGTAAAGTGACTCATCAAGACCCATTTACCTTTTGTGAATATGCTTAAAGACAACCATGGAGGTGGAGGGAGAAGGATGATCTCTGAGTTTGAGGCCAGCCTGGTCTACAAAGCCAGTTCCAGGACAGCCAAGACTCTGTTACTCAGAGAAACCCTGTCTCGAACCCCCCCCCTGCAAAAAAAAAAAGATGGTTATTGAGCTGGCAAAGCCTCACACCAAGCCATTCTACAGTGCCTAATGCTGGCATGTCTCTCCTCTCTCTCTTTCTCTCCCACCCTCCCTCCACCCAGGACAGCACCACGGATAGCTTAAGGTCTAGAGTCTGTGGTTCTCCTTGTTCCTGGCAGATGCTTCTTGGAATGACCTCTGCAAAAGAATATTCCTGCTGGCACCTGTGAACACCTGTGGCTTGTGGATGTCAAGTTCTCACAGGTGAACTCCATTGTCCCACTGTGAATGGGGTGGGAGGGTTGGACACAGGGGCTCACGGTGCAGTGTTGAGCAATGGACTCGTATGCTCGATGAGGGTGAGGTCAGGATTCACACCCAGGACTCCCACGGTGGTTCTCCAGTTTCAGTAGGAATGACTCTCCTTGGGAGTAAGCAGACAGTCCATTGGAGTTTTCCCTGTGAGCTATAACTGGACATATTAAGGCCTCGAGGGAGGCAAACTCTGTTCTACAGAGTCAGGGTGAGGGGCAGTACTGGTGGAAAGCACCTCTGCACACGATTCCTTGTTTATGGAAGGGATAGGGGCTAGTTGAAGCATGGGGCAGCATAGAGTTTCGGCTTCTGGAGGCCCCTTATCCAGGACTTAGATTTTTTTTTTTTGTCCCCTGTCCATTAAGGAATAAATATTTTCTGGACACCTACTATGCGCCAGGCACCATACTGGAAGCTGCGGATGCAGACACCAACGTGCCCTCCAGGAGTTCAATGCCAAGACCACACACAGCCCACCTTCCCTTCTGCATCTGAGGGGCCGGGGCCCTGGAAAGTATTTATCATCTCATTCAACAATCTCGACTTCTGCTTATGTAAACTTTGCTGAGATTTGAGCAGAAATAGTAAATAACAAAGCTCCCGAGGGCTGCACTAATTTCCCAGACATTTAATCAATACGGAGCTGCCCTGTTCATTACAGCTGTCAAAAGTATGCAAAATCGCCCATCTGGTCCTCTCAGGTATGGCGCCCAGAGTGGAATCACCAGTTGCTCGGCCAATTACCCCACCTGGGTCTCCCTCCCTGCGAGGCCTCTCCATTAGCCAGGGGCTGCTGGCTCCAGGAGAACTCCAAGCAAGAAACATTTGACATGGCATCACCCAGGCTGGGGCCTGCCACGGCGATGGGTTTGGGGGCCACAGATGAGGAGCACAGGTAGAATTTCGGAGGAGCTCAGCCTCCCCCACCATCCGCTGCCCACGACCACGGTTCCCTGTGCCGCTTCCTTCCTGGGAGGCCCCTCCCTGCGCCTCAGATATTTTAGACCTATTAAAAACCATTGGGGGGAAAAATGGTCTCCACAAAAGCTTTGCATAAAAAAGTGATCAACGCGAATTCCTCTGAGGAAATTGCTTCAACAGATGGAAATGGCCCATTTGCAACAAACGCCGCTGGCTGTGCAGATGGTGATTATGGGATGTATGTAAACACCCAAGCTCCGGCAAGCAGGGAGAGCGGCACCACTGAACTCAGCCGGCACAGGGGCCACCCACCCTGGCGCTGCTGGCCCTGCCCTGGCTGGCCCAGGGCTCCAATGGGGTCCAGGGGCCAGGGCGCAGCTTGGAGTTCCCAGAGCTATTAGCTTAGTGGCCGCCGCCGTTTAATTACAGATCTGTCTGTAGTGCTGCCTGGGAGCAAACGGCACACACTCTGTCGTCCCAGGGTGACTGAGGCAGAGAGAGAGGGCTTCCTCGACAGAAGCCAGCTCATCTTTTCTGCCCACCGGGGCTGTGGCGCCTTCTCCTACTCGATCTCCACAGAACTCTGGGAAGTTGCCTCACCATCCTCATCACTCCTCTACAAGTGGGTAAACTGAGGCTCGGAGAGGTGAGGTGATTTTTTTTTTCCCAAGACCACAGGCTTAGAAAGTAAGGGAACTGAGCTAAAGAGATGGCTCAGCACTCTGCTCTTACAGAGGGTCTGAGTTCAGTTCCCAGCACTCGCACTGGGTGACTCACAACCACCTTTAACTCTGGTTCTGGGGAATACAACACCCTCTCTGGCCTCTGCCTATACCTGTACCCATGTGAACATACAGACATCATTTTGAAAAATAGGCCAAGTTTTTAAAAAAACTTAAAGGAATGAAAAAGTATCTGCTAGCTACTGCCGAAGAACAAATAGCCCCCAAGCTCCATGGCTTTATGCTATAAGCACCTGCTGATGCTTGGGAAAGGTCTTTGCACAGCATTGTGGGAAAGGTGGCTTCTCTCCTCGCTTTCTGTGGCTGAAGCAGGTCCGTGGCCGTCACACATGGATGACATGGGACAGACAGAGCATCCTGACGGCAGGACTGGAAACACACCACAAGCCTTGAGGAGAGAAGCAAGAGGAAGTGTGAACCAGTTTTGCAAGCTACCTTCCGCATGAAACCGAAACCTGTAGCTCTTTCACGGTCCCCAGTCCCAACATCCCCTGAGGACGTGGGGCCCTTCACCACCTTCCTTCAGTCTCCCTGGCACAAAGCTCTCAGATGAGTCCCATCCTGACCCTACTGTCTTCCTTTGACATTGGGTGGGCTGTGTTGGAAGCCCAGTATTCTGTCAGCCTGAGTTCTGGTCTCACCACCATCTAAGGTACCCCTCCCTTTGGGTCTCGGGCTGTCACTCACCACACCCTCGCCTCATCAGGGCACCTGTTACTGAGATGGGAATGTCTTTCAAGTGAACTTCCGATGGTTCATGAGCAGGGGCGGGTCCCTGCACCCAGTGCCCTGCTCATGTGTGCACATGTCTGGGAATGTACAGTGTCACTCTGTCTGGGAAATGCATTGGCCCTGCAGCTCCATGCCAGGCCCACACATGTGCACAAGGTGTCACGGGTGCCCGTCACAAGAGCCCTGCAAGCCTGAGTTCTGGAGGGATCAGGTCTTGGCTTTCAGGCAAGGGCCACCATCCAACGGCTGGGTGGCTTTGGGCACACTGCTTCTCGGGCCTCCTAGGGCTAACCTGGGCTTCTTCTTGTAGTATCCACTGTGTTTGGGACAGTGAGCAAAGCTGCAGGAATCACTAGTAACCTGGGATTGGATGCTCTGAGCACCCCTTTGTCATGCTGGCTGAGCATTTGCTTCTGTGCTGGCTGTGATTGGTGTCTAAACAGGAAATGACAGAGGCTCTGCCTACGCATTGTAGCTATTCCTTCAGTGATGGAACTGCCTTGTCGACGCATCATCTCTTTGGGGCTTATGTTGGGCAGGTGGACGTTTCACCACCATCCACAGAGGAAGATATACAGAGCCTCAAAGGGGAAGTGGCTTGTCCAGTCATTCCCAGCGTTGTTCCCACGGTGGGGCTAACCTCTTGCCCGCGACAGTCCTCAGGTCTGGATTGTCCCACCTGCTACCCTGGTTCCAGGTGGACCTAGCTATTGAACGGGGAAGGGAAACCTGGATATGGAGAGGCTGGGGTGATGCTATGGTTGGGATCCCTGTTTATTGATGGGCCACCCTCCCTCTCTGAACCTCAGGTTCCTGATGCGCCAAGTGTTTGGAGCCAAGGTCAAGATCAGACGAGAAAGCCCGTGTGGGGGTGTCAAGCACTCAGTGGGGACAGCCGTTCAATATGCACTAGCCTGGCAATCTGTGTTTGATCCCCGGAATCCAAGTGAAGGTAGACGCAGAGAACTGACTCTGCAAAGTTGTCCTCTGACCTCCACGTGTGTGCTGTGGTATCCACACCTGCACACATACACCGCAATGACAATGTTAGCAAATAGATGGAAACTGGAAATGGGAAAGCTCAAGCAGAAGGGGGTGTGTGAAAGAAGCGAGTACTTCCCATTATGTGCCTCCCCTCTAGCGACCACTGCAGAGCTCCGGGGTCATGGGTGTGTGTCTGGGGTGGGGGAAGCTTCCCAAGCTTGACGGTGGCTGGACTCTTACGTTCCCACGAACATAAGCTCTCCAGAGTTGTGCCTCCAGAGAGTCCCACTCTATACGTCTGCGGGAGACACTCAGGGGCCAGGAATTTTTAGCAAAAGGTCTTTAAACTACAATTTGAGGATCATCGGCACAGGCATCAAAGGGCAGGGTTCGTGGAAGCCTTGGGGTGTCTGCACAGAGCTAGTCTGCACTCTTACGGGCACCCAACCAACCCTGTGATTCTTCCCATCAGAGACTCCGCGTGTGCTTTGGTTTCCTCCAGGCCGGACTCATCGCTGGGCAGCCGCATTCACTTGCTCAGGTGAGCCCTTCCCGGTATCTCCCCCTCACCTTGCTGCCCCAGCTGGACTAGGACACACATCTGTACGGCCCTTGTGGGGCCGAGAAGTCCGAGTTCCTTCGGCTGTGTGTCCAGTGTGGGTCACCGTGGGATAAACAGATATCAGACCAACAAACGCCCACACCAGGCGTAGTGAATCCCGGATGTTCAAAGACACCTGACGCTGTAGGTGAGTATCCTCAGAGACACATGGCCCTCTGCCCCTTGACCTCTGCCATTTGACCTCTGCTCCCCGATGCCTTTTCTAATGGCTGCTGCAGATGGCCAGAGAAAATGGCTGATCTTGAGGAGGGTGATGCATTTGGAAAGCATGATCCCAGGGTAATATACCCCTCTACCCCGACCGTCTGTCCTGGGCATGCTTTTGCATCTGCCAACCTCTAAGTGCACTGGGTCTCCCAACACTGCGTCTTGTGTGCTTTGAGCAAGTGGTCCTTGAATCTTTTTGAGAATTAGTAACTTTGAAACTGAACCTCAGAGAGGCTCAGTAACTTGCCTGAGGCCCCACAGCAAATAATGAGCAGGGTTTAGCAGAATCTGTGATGGGAAAAGTCACAGCTCCAGTGTGCTGTTGTACGTGCGTGCGTGTGCGTGTGCGTGTGCGTGTGTGTGTGTGTGTGTGTGTGTGTGTGTGTGTGTGTGTGTGTAGGAACACATATGCAGCTCCTGAGTGAGCCAGGTATTAGCAGAGACCCAGCCATTCCCTCTGGTGACCACCAAGGAAGTGTTGAAAGTGGCCGTATGGTAGTGTGCAGTCAGCAGGAACACTTACTTTTAACCTCTGTGGACTTGTGAAAACTGAAACTCTGATCATTTTGATGCCTAGAGCTGGAAGCTCACATAGCAGCTGCAGGCAGAGCCATGAGGGGCCTGTTTCCATCAGTCCCCACGACTCCCTGTTGCCCTCCAGGGGTCCCTCTTCCTCCCATCGGTCTGGTCCGGTGTCTACCCACCCTGGGTTGTCTTGGGACCTCCGGCCCCTTGAGCGTCAGAATCATGGCTTCTATTTCACCTTCCCATTTTCTGAAAAAAGAGCATTCATTGCCCATTGTTCTGGGGAGAAGACTGAGGCTTACTGAGTTGAAGGGAATTAATGGAGGCCTGACTGACCTGGAGACAGAATGTAGACCCCTTGACCATGTCCGCTGCGATTCAGGGATGGAGGTCCTCAGCCAGGGCCTCCCTGTGTCCATGGCTTACTCAGCATCCTCCTACTTCAGCTGTATAGCAAAGCAGGCAGGTTCCGCTGTGTGCTGTCCTCAGCTCCCCCTCATCGATCCCTGGCTTTACGAGGGTGACAGGCCCCACCTTTTAACTGCATTATTACTTCTTTATGGGCTGAGCATTGAGCAGGTCTCCTCCACTGGGCAGCGGGTGCTGGAATTTATATGCGAGCTGAAACATTTATTGGAGTCATATTGATAAAGGTTTATTGTGCAATGGCCTGTGGCTCTTAGAAGAGGTAGGGTCCTCAAGAGGCCGGGAGGAAGGCAGGTCAACGCACTCCAAGGGCAGCTGTTCACGCATGAGAGGAGGTGGAGCTGCTTCTAGCCCTTGCCTCTGTTGCCAAGACGGGAAGGTCTGTTGAGAGAAGAGGATGAGTGTGGGAGAGACCCAGGGAAGGGCTGGGAGATTGCTGCAGTGCCTCAAAGTCCAAGTTCATAGGCAAGTTGGGATTGAACTCCACCCAGAGGGGTATCGCGCTGTGCGAGCCTAAAGCACAGGAGGCAGAGGGAACATCATCGGGCTGCCCCGCCCACACCAACAGTATGCAGGTGCTCACATGTCCCCAGTGAAGCTGCCTGCTCCAGCTCTGCTCACCTCAGGGAATAAACAACTCACCTGCAGGAAGTCAGAGCACCTTGGGCAGACAGTCTCTTTCCTGTGTTCTGCTCCACAGCCAGTGCAGTGGGCTGAACTTCCCAGGTGCTTGGAGATCCACAGTGCATCGACAGAGCCTGGATCCCCTGGCCTGGGAGTCTCTTAGCTTCGAATGAATGGTGTCAGGATTTTCTGGTCTCACCTATAAGTCCATTACAAGCCCCAAACACCACCATGTGTGCCCGTCTGCCGTTTAAGCCAGCTTGCCTGGCCCTGTCTCCCCAATATGAAACAGACCTGACCGTCTGTGTTATCTGTCTCACACTGGAACTCGTGTTCCCCAAGGACAGGGATTCTGCTGGCTTCACCTGGAGCCGTAGCCCCAGCACTGAAATCAAAGGAAGAGATGTACATAGTGGTAGATGCTCACTAAACAGGTGTTTACTGTGCTCCTGGAGGGAACTGGTCAGATCCAGGTTCTAAGGGGGCCTTGGTCGGGCCTGGGGGCTCAGTTCTAGCTGAGCTCTGAATTCTACCCTTCAGTGCCTACACAAAAGCAGAGCAGTGAGATGGGGAAGCCACACAGAGCCCTCCCCAAGTCTAAGACAGGGGTGTGGGAGCCACACAGGGCCCTCCTCAAGTCTAAGGCGGGGAGGGGGAGGGCACACAAGGCCCTCCTCAAGTCTAAGGCAGTGGAGGGGGCCACACGGGCCCCTCCCCAAGCCTAAGATGGTGCTGGGGGTGGGGAGCCACACGGGGCCCTCCCCAAGCCTAAGGCGGGAGGTGGGGGAGCCACATAGGGCCCTGCCCAAGTCTAAGGTGTGGTGGGGAACCACACAGGACCCTGCCCTCTCCAAATCTAAGGCAGGGAGGAAGCCATCCCTGTACTCCTGCTGAGTTAGTAATGTCAGTGCTAAGGAGTCAGCCCTAGGAGGGGATCTGGAAGAGGAATAGCGTGGGGTTAATTTAAATGTATCTCCGTCTCAAAGCCAGCACCAGCACTTAGCAGGAAGCAGGAACCTGCTTAGCATACTAAATGGTGTTGGCTGCGCAGCCTCTTTCTTTACAGAGGACCTGGGGCGGCTGTCTCTTTAATTCTGAGACAATAGTAGTGCAAAGACAGAGGTGGGTGTCACATTAACTGGTGGCAACAGATTAGAGATAGTCACCCAGCTTTTGGATCTGAGCTGTGACCAGTCGGCACTCTTTTTGACTCTGTAGATGCACAGTGGCACATGGTCAGATGTGCAACCACAGACTCTCTCCCAGATTTGAGGATGAGGACTCCAGGGCTGAGCCCTGTATTGTGATAGCCACATTGCCAACTTTGGAACAGCTAGCTTGGGGTCACATCCTACCTTGACCACTTGCAAGCTGTATATGTTAATATTATGATCCCGCCCTTTGGCACCACCCTATGCCCTGATGTAAAAGCCTATTCTTAAGGGAAAATTCCACCCATTCCTTCTTTCTCTTCCGCTTTCCTCACACAAGGTACACACCTCTCAAATCTCTAGCCCCCCCTCCATCTCTCTCTTTCCTTCCTTCTCTCCCCCGTTTCTTCCCCCCGCCACCAAATAAAAATCTTCACTGAGCACTGTCTGCATGGTATCTCTGTCTCTCACCTTGGCTCTACCCACCAACACGTGTAATATCATAGCACTGGCACCCAATGTGGGGCTCGAACCCACACCCTGAGATTAAGAGTCTCATGCTCTATGGGATCAGAATATCAACAGCATGTCCTTGGGCAATTTTTGACATGGTTTGACTCTCAGTGTTCTCCAGAGGCTGATATGGAAGGGGCAGGGGGCGAGGGGGAGGCTGGCTGCCACAAACCTGAGCCGGGAGTCTCATGTGGAGACTTAGCGGTTAGCGTTTGCAGGACCTCCCCGGCCCACCCCACCCAGCACCCTCTGGGTGAGTGGTTGTTTTGTGAATAAACACAGGTCAGACACTTCCAGGATGGACGGTATACTCAATAAAAAAGAAGACAGAGAAAGGAGACTCTGTGAGTAGGAGTGACTGATACGCAATCATGAAGAGCTGAGTTTGGATCCTAACACCTATGTTTAAAAAAAAAAAAAGCTGGGTGGCCCTACGTATGACCTTTAATCTCAGCAGTTCAGGAGAGCAGAGAGAAGGATGGCTGGGGCTTCCTGGCTGGCCATGTTACTTCAAGGTCAGTGGGCGTCAACGGAAGGAGAAGTATAGAGACGGGCATGCCCAGCATCCTCCCCTGGCCTCTGTGTGTATACCACACATGTGTGCACACACAGAGAAAGATGGGACAATGGGGTGGCCTCGTCACGTGACAAGTGCTGGGGTTCCCTAAGATTGAAGACTCATAACGTGTCAGGCTTTCAGGGGCATTGCCTTTCAAGGCTGAGCATCATGGGCTTGAGAAGGAAGCAGGTCCTGTTTAGCCCGGGCTGGTGGCCCTCTGGAGGGTCCATGTCCCCTCTGGGTAATGTCACCCGGGTGTAGTCAGTCGCCTGTCTGTGGTAAGCCAAACACCGGGATAGCTCCTCGGGAGGGAGGAGGGCAGCAGTCAGGAAAGTGCTTACGCATCGACGGCACCGCCTGCCTGGGCATACAGGTTCTAGACGGACTTCTGCAGGTCCTTGTCATGTGGATGAGTGTGGCGGGCACACACGTGGTGGTAGGCACACAGGACCTCAAAGTGCCAAGGAGGCGGTGGCTGAGTCTTATTCACTCACTGCCAGTTTCCCAGCACCTGGTTGGCGGAGTGATCAATACATTTGCGGAGCGAGTGAAAACGTGTGCTCACGTGTGAACGTCAGAAGTTGTCTGGTTCTCACTTGACAGTATGTTGTCTGAGATTTCCCATGAAGGGAACACGGGCAGAAGGTTCTCAGCACCACCACATGCGCCCGCTTGTCTTGCCTAGTTATTTAGAAACTTTTATTGACAAGCAGCACACACTTGGGAAAGTGTGCAAGTGGGAGTGTGTGTCTTGAAGAATGAGCTTCAGAAACTCAGCCCGAGATCTCTCCATGATCCAGAATCAGGTCACTGTGTCCTCCGTGGCTGACCACGACTCTCTGTCTCAAGTTTCTGTGACTGTGGCCTGCCACGGGCGCTCCCTTGTCTTCTTGTGACGCATCACCCACACTCCTCGGGGAGGTCTTGGTTGTTTATTTCCATGTCTGCACAGAGGGCATGGCACGTTTATTCTGAAAGGGGCCAGATAAGAAAGCCCTCTGGACTTTATGGATCTTCTGTCTGCTGTGACCACAGTGCTGTGTTGTCATTCAAAGGCCACCTCCGGTGACGGAATGACAGCTAAGTCTCAGTAGAGCATTACTTATGAAGCAGGAAGTGGCTGGACCTGGCATCCTGTCACATGGAAGACTTTCAGGAATGCCTGGGCACCTGGGTAGTCCGTAGTTTTAGACATCAGACTGTCTTGCTGTGGATGTTCTTAGGCGTGTCCTCTGATGCAGGTCTGAGCCTGAGTGTGTTGGTGTGTACCTCACATGGACGGCCACAAGCACAGGTTCAGAACATGCTGCAGGATAAGTCACTCTAGCTGTGAAGTGGTAACTAAGTGAGCTGTCATGACTGCAAGTTAGGCAGTGCTCGCCTCCTCTCCCCCCTCTTCCTCTCCCCTCCCCTTCTTCCTCTCCCCTCTCCTTCCCTCTCCTCTCCTCTTTTCTCTTCTCTTCTCCCCTCCCCTCCCCTCTCCTCCCTGTCTTCCCCTTCCCTTCCCTCCCCTCTCCTCTCTTCTCCTCTGCCCTCCCCTCCCCTCCCTTCCATCTCTTTTCCCCTCCCCTCCTCTCCTCTTCTCTCTGCTCTTTCTTTCCCATAGTCCTGAGGATTGAACCTGGCCACAACCTCACTGTGGGGTGCAGGGAGGCAGCCACCTGCTCCCCGGAGCAATGCTGGTCCACACTGCTGTGATGTCAGGACACAGAGCAGAGGGCTGCTGTTTGGGCAGAGGTGTTATGAGCTGAACTGGATTCACCCACAGCTTCCAATTTGAGAGCCTACGCCCTCCAACAAACAGTAGGGCTTCCCTAGACCCCTGGCCTTCGTGGGGGCTGCTCAGAGAGACCACTCTGTCCCTGAAGCCAGACGACTGCACCATAGCCCAGGACTCCTTAAGACTCTCCCCCCGGGAAGATTCTACTCCAAACATTTAAGCCTTTCAGCCCGAGCAACTGGCCTGGCACTTCATGCTCCAAAACAGCAGTCTAAGTTAATATACTTTTGTGAGGACCTTTAACACACCTGTGTGAGGGCCCTTCACACACCTGTGTCACAGTATCCCTAGCACACCTGTGAGCCAACAAGTGCCTCACTGTTGAGGGCTGGCACTGAGCAACCCTGAAGGCCCCATCCAACCCACCATGAGCGTCAGCTCCCTGAAAACAAAAGACATTGGTTTGAGGGAATTAAAGTGATAGGATCCACTTACATTAACCACTAGACATAAAGCCTGGTGACCCACACTGTCTGGCACTCAGCAAGGGCCCCATCGTGCTTTTGCCAGGGAAGCAGGACAGGTGGGCTCTGATGAGACGGTTCATGAATTAACTTGAGTTAAAGATGTCAAGTAGCTCGATTAGCTTTCCATCCTAGCATGGGGAGACTAAGAGGCAGGAGGATCGCGGTTTCAGGACAGCCTGGGCTACATCGTGACACTTTGATTTGAGAGAGAGAGAGAGACAGAGAGACAGAGAGAGAGAGACAGAGACACAGAGACACAGAGAGAGACAGAGAGACAGAGAGAAGTATCAACAACAACAAAAAAGACCACAAAATTTCAAAAAGCCTGTGCTCACAGATGTCCTTGGCAATGACGCTAAGCATGAGTCCAAGCACTGGAAAAAACCTCACTGGTGGCCAGAGCCGTCAGGCCTTACCATACCTTTCCAAGGTCTTAGAGTCACATGCAGGCCTGCAGCTGTGGAAGAGTGGAAATGACATCCTGTGCTTTCCAGGATACCACATGACCCCCTGTAACGATCCTGAACCCAAGATCACGGACCTGCTTAGCAGGACCAGTGACAATGTGTGGCTTCCCCACAATGCAGCCTGTGAGAAGCCAGTTGCAGGAGGGGAACTGGAGAGAATGCCTATCCCCGAGCTCCCCGTCTCCCACCTGAACTTGGTGAAATGCCACTCCGAGCATCCGATGAACACAGCCTTCCCCAGAGCCTCCAGCAGCGGGCTGCAGGCAAGTTGCTGGGAGAGAGGCATAATACCCGGGCAAAAGTAATGTCACGAAACTACCCAGAAACACAAGTCAGTCACTGTTCCTGCCACCAGCACAGCAATCCAAAGCTGCTCACTCCCCACCAGCCTGCAGACTTCTCCTGAGAGCCAGCTAACTGACTGTCCCCAGCGCTGGATCCACACGAGCAGCCTGGGACCCTGGTCTTAGGTAACGAGCAGCCGGGCAGGATGAGGCTGGCGTGGAAATCCATCAGGGTCTCACGCCTGCCAGTGTCTACAGCTTAATAACAGCTCCCCGCTCCTGCTGCATTAGGGTTCAAGAGGCACACCAGCCCCTTCAGCGGCATTATGCAAATGGGACCCACTCCGTTCTGCAGGCATATAGAATATGTAAATTTATGGTGGTGGCGGGGGCTGCTTAAGACAGAAGATTTCTCAATGATGAAATTAGATTTTCTGGAGAGAGGTTTCCCAGGACCTATCTCTATGCTTCTTCCTCATGCTGGGCCAAATCCGCCAAACCACTGCTCTGGGAAATAATTAACCGAATTACAGGTTCAAACCCACTTTGAAAAAAAAAAAAGCAAGAAGAAACAGACCAGGTTTCACAAAGCTGGAGCAAATGTGAGCTTCACGCACGGTGTGTAAACAGCAGAGAAGGCAGGGAGCAGAGGGGAAGGGGCAGCTCTGTGAGCACAGTGGAGAGGGCTCCGATGTAGCCATGGCCTTCCTGCTGGGACCCGTGGGGCCTGCAGCCAGGGGATGGGAAGAGGCAGAGCTCTGTGTCCCATGCCTGAGAGGAAATCTTCCCGTCACTTACAGGTGCCTCATCATGGCTGGAATACCAGAATAGCTTGTCCAGAAGGAGGCTTAAGAGGGAGGCTGGCGGGGAGATTGGGGAAACTGAGGCCCAAAGAGGCCAATTGCTCACCAAAGTTTCACGGTGGAGTCAGGCCAGGTGAAGCCATGCTGTCACTTTTAGTCCTTCTGCGGTCTTCAGCCTTGGTGATATCCCTGGTAGCTTGGCACCAGAGTCAGACCGGACAGGACCCCAGCTTTCTCCTCCTGATCGTGGGAGCTCTGTCCTTTGGGGTCGGGACATCTTGGAGAATTCACACTCAGCCACTCAGCTCGGAGCCTAGGCACAGAGTAAGGGCTTTGCTGGTAGATGAGTTGTAGGACCTGCAAAGAGCAGTGAGCGTGTGGGGTGAGCTTCCCATCCACATCCGCATTGCAAATTGGAGTCCCAAGCCCTAAGTTCACCTGCTATGAGACTTGGAGACACTCAACCAGCCTCTCTGAGCTGATTCTCTGCAAATTAATTAATAATGCATGAAATAAATAATCGTATGAAATAAACAAAGGGAGCGGAGTGGCTGGAGTTTACAGAAACACCATGGTCAGATGTGGGCATCCTTGGAGCTGAGTCATCTCTTTCTCCACATTCTCTGGGTGGCAACATTCCTCCTCTCCCAGTTCCTCACCCATCATCCTGGCTTCCTTGCATCCTACCTTTCTAAAATTTCCAAATGGAAACTCTACACTGCCCTGCTCAAACTTCCTGCAGGACCCTCTAATTCCCTTCCAGGGATCCAGTTCAACCCTCTCTGGTTGCCATGCCAACTCCTTCCTGCTTGGGTCACTTGAGACCCCCTACCTGCCCCTCTGTCTTCCATTCTAACTTCCACTGATACATGGAGAGAATTGAGTATTTCCACCTCCTTGCCTGCCCGAAGTGCCAACCTCCCCACATCCAAAACTCTCCGACCTTCGGTGCTCAGCCGCAATGCCCCATGCCCTGGGAGCCCCCCTCCCTTACTTCTGTCTGTCTTCAAGTCCAGTTGAGACGAGAGACTCCATCTGAGTTGCCCGCCCGTCTCACCCCATCAGTTGTGTGGTGGTGGTCACTGGTCCTCCCCACTGGTCAGTTGAGAAATGACGTATGCAGTCCCACCCATCAATTTTGGGGGACAAGTTTGGGCTTGGCTTGCTTTCTGTGAGTCAGGGGACAAGGAGCCCCTGGTGGACGCTGATTTGCCTGTTGTCATGGTTAGCCCTGGCTCTCTACTTGATGGGATTTAGAATCACCACAGAAATAAATCTCCAGGTGTGTCAGGTAGAAATCTTCTCGATTAGGTCTGGTGAGGTAGGAAGATACTCAAAATGTGGCGCCATCCCACGGCTGGGGGCTTGCAGTGAATACAAAAGAGACAGCGGGCTGAGTGCCAGCATTCGGCTCTCTCTGCTTCCTGACTGCAGGCACAGTGTGACCGGCGGCCTCACGCTCCCGTCACCGTACCTTCCCCACCGTGATGGACCGTGAACCCTCAAACTGTGAGCCAAAATAATATGTTCTTCCTCCCTTAAGTTACTTCTGCCTGGCGTTTTGTCACAGCAACGGGAGAGGAAACAACATCTGTGCAGTCACAACACTCAGGCCCCGTGACTGGAACGTGCTCGGTCCTGGAAGTCGGTGACTCTGAAATCCTGGCCCCTGGCCGTCAGCCTGCCACCTGTCAAAACACCTGGCTCACAAAGCGTTTCCTGAGTGAGTAAAACGAAGGACTTTTGGGGTTAGCTGTATCCGTCAGGGGTTGCTGCATGAGAACCAGTCAGGAAATCTCAGTGGCATACAACAGGAAGCCTTGCTTTCCCACCCCACTGTATTCAAAGTCAAGGTGCAGGACACACCTGAGCAGAGGCCGTCTGTCAAGTGGAGGAAGGATCAGAGGCTCAGGCCCTTCAACGGTCTACCCTTCACAGGCGCACTGGCACAGGCAAACTTCCCCTATGTTTGTGTAGACAAATTGGCCCCTTGGGGGCCGTGTAGTGGTCCTCAACACCCCAGGATGCCTTGCCCTTTCTGTATTTTAGATCCCACCTCACCCTGTCCCCAAATCACCTACTTGGCAATTCTTAATGATTTTCTCAAGTCCTCTGTCTTAGTTACTTTTCTGTTGCTCTGATAAAACACCACGATGAAGGCAACTTAGGGAAGGGAGGGTTTACTGGGGCAGCGGGCCACAGGCATGCTGGCTGGAGCAATGGAGAGCTCACATTTTGAACTGCAAGCATGAAGCAGAGAGAGCAAGCTAGAAACAGCATGAGCCTTCAAACTCTCAAAGTCCCCCTCAGTGACATACTTTCCCCAGCAAGGTCACACCCCCAAAACCTCCCCAAACGGCACCACAACTAGGAATCAAGTGTGCAAATTCCTGAGACCATGGGGGACATCTCAGACAAACTACTTTCACCGAAGAGTGTCTGTATCTCAGCCTGCAGGTGTTGACAGGCAGGGCCATGTCACAGGTGTGCCCCAGCCAGCATAGATGAACAGGCCATCACCTGCCTGTCCTTTGTCCTGTCCATGACACAGAAGTATGGTGTCACTGGTGGTTACCCCATGTGCCACTAGGGCAGGACTACGGCAGCAGCTGTGAAATCCGGCAGCGGCACAAGCAGCCCACACCTTCCAGTTGTGGTCCTACTGCCCTCTGCTCTTTGCCAGTTTGTATCTGTTCTTATGAATGTACCAGAAGCAAAGAGAAAAGTGCATTGGTTATTTCCCTTAATGGCTGTTAGACTCCCCTCTTGCCTTCTAAGCATGTGTGGTGATACCCAGGCGTTCATGGTGCACTCCCCCGCCCCAACACACATACACACTGGTCGAGATAAATTGAGTGCCAAGACAATGAAAAAGAAACCCTAAGACTCAGAGCATTTCGGCGAAAAAGAATCTGAGTGCCACGGTCACGAGGTGTTCACAGAGCCCCAGGGCTCCTCAAAATAGCAGCACCAAGAATCCTGGGGTGAAGAGGAGGCAAGCTGGCAGTCCCCCTCCTGGAAGGAAGGGGCCGGTGTCCTGCAAAGTGTAGCCAGCTCTGAGCAGCAGGTTGGCTCTTTCCAGAAGTCCTGGGAGATGACACAGGGAACCTGTCACATTTAGACTTCACTGTTACTTTCAGTTTTTGCAAATAAATTTGATATTTCCATCTCCACTTGAGTTTGTGGGAGGAAAGGGAAGTGCTGTTGTGGACCTGTGTGAGCACTCCTGTGATTACAGGTTACATCCACGCTACAGGGAACATGTGGCAGTCAGAGGACAACCTTGGATGTTGGTTCTCACCTCCCACCTTGTCTGAGGCAGGGGTTTGTTGTAACCGCATGTAGATGATTTTCTAAACGGTCTTATTAAATAAGAAACAGAGACAAAATAAGAGTTAAAAGCCCAGAGATCGAGCAGCAGCCAAGAGCTAAGACCACCTTATCTTACCACTCACTGCTGTCCTTCCCCTGAGAGAGAGACCTTCTTCCTGTGTCCTGTCTTTTTATTGCCTTTCTGTTCTGCCTTCTCTTTGGTTCTAAACCCAACCACATGACTTCCTCGTCACTGCCTGTCTATACAGAACTCTTGGTCTCTATCGTTCGTACTGAGACTAAAGGTTCGGGTCACCACTTGGCAGTGTCCTTGAACACACAGAGATTCTGCCTGCCATGTGTTCGGATTAAGGGCGTGTGCCACCACTGCTGGACTTCTGCTAAATGGCTTGCTCTTAGCTCTGATCCCCAGGCAACTTTATATATTAACATACAAATAAAATCACATTTCAGCACAAATAAAATATCACCATAACTGCACATGCCAGGCTTGCTGGCTCTAGAGTTGCTGGGATTCTCCTGTCTCCACCCTCCACCTCCAGGTAGAACTTTGAGATTATAAACTCACACTACTGGGTATGGATTTAAATGTGCTGCCTATGAACCAATCCCAGCCTGTTGTTTTTAAAACTGAAATAATTCTCATCTTCACAGAGATATACACAGTCTCGGAGAGTCTTCGATGTACCCACAAGGGGAGTGGGAGATTGTGGAGGCTCAAGTCCTTGTCTCCCGACTCTACCTTTGGGGGACTGAGCATCTTTGCTGACATGGCTGACAGAAGACGGCCTTCCTCTGACGTGCTGACATGATGGCAGGAATGCCTATTCCTCCCGAGAAGGACTCGAGCATTTCACAGCAGCCCATGTATACTGGGTACCAACCATAGGGCTTAAGATGTGCACCATCAAACCCACATACACTACAGGTAGACACGAGGGTCTTGCATGAGATTGGGAAACCGAGATTTAGCTGGTTCGGTGACTTCTCTAAAGAACATGGCCAGGACACGGTAGAAGCTGCGTTGGCCTTATGTTAAGGTTTCTCGTGAATTTTAAGGGCTGGCTCAAATGACGCATGATGGCAGGAATCTGGCTACAGAGATGAGTGCTGAGCCTGGTCCTTGCCCATGCTGAAGGCCTTCCATGCAGGATTGCCAAATCCGAATGGGCTGGGTGTGGAGTACAGAAGAGCCCCTGGGCAGTGAGTGATATCCCTGCAGTCTCTGGCATGTGCTTGCATCCACCTGGAAGGCCGGAAGGCCCTCTCCAGCAACTCTGCTGGGAGCGGCCACTGTGTCCAAAGCTCGCAAAGGTGTCCTGTGCAAGCTGTTCTCCTGTTTACATACACACAGGTGTCGAGGATGCTTTCTTACCAGGCTATCAGGGGCAAGGAAGTTGCTTCTTGTTCTATCAGAGGCAGAATTCAAATTTAAACCGGCGTCGCCAAGCCTAAGATGGGAAGACACTGCACCTATACCTTCCCGTGGCCTCCAGACACTAAAGGACTTTTTCACAAGATTTGAAGGAGGGAGTCTTGGGGTTCAAGGAATGGAGGGGTCCTGGGGGGAGATGGTCTCTATCGTGGGAGCAGGAATCAAGTGAGGTTATGAGGCATCCACCTAGCACCCTAACTCCCACTCTGCAATGCTTCCTGTAAGCTTCCCCTTATGGGGTGCTCAAGACCCCCAGACTGGGGAGAGACATTGGACTCCCCTCCTCTGCCATCTCCCCTCACCCTGGAGAACACACCCTGGAGATGATAACGACACAAAGCCACCAGCCTGGTGGTCTCCCAGAGCTGATTCTTCAACCTGGGGACCCCAAGGTAGCTGGAGAGACTGCAAAACCAGGAGCAGATAACACAGACTTTGCTGTTTATATATGACCAAGAAACAAGGAAGGGTTGGAGAGATGGACCAGTGGGTAAAGTGGCCGGATGCCCAAGCCTGGCCACCCACGTTTGACCCCTGAGACCCACACGGTGGAAACTGACTCCTACAAGTTGTCCTGTGACCTCCTCCACAACGCACACACACAAGTAAATAAAGCAAAATGTAGTAAGAGCTGATCTAGTCCACCCCCAGAGTGAAGGTAGATGGTACCTTTTTAGGAACTGAACATCTGAGTGCCATGTTCAGGTCCAGGGCACAAGAGAAGCCTCAGGTGCCAACTGCAGACTGGGCATAGGCCAAGAGGAAGTGCCCCAGCTCCCTCAGGCCCTAGCTGGCAGTCTTTGTTCTTTGTCAATGAGAGTCTCCTCTTGTACAGACTACGCCCCTAGCTCGGCATTTGCATGCAGCCCACCCTCGCATGCAGACAAGGCCGGGCTGGCTGGGAGAACACGGAATGCCAAATGGCATTTGCATCTTTCCGGGGAGGCGCGTCTCCATCCCAAGTCTGTCTCTGCCAAAAGCACCATACGCGCCAGACGCACATACATTCCCTGTGAATCTCCTTAATCTCCCTCCCAGCTGTCCCTTTCCAGGGCCCCTGCCACAGCACCTTCAAGACACTTGTCTCCAGGCTGGCAGGACAGCCTGACTTCCTCATCCTCCGAGAAAGCAGTGAGAGTGGAGTGGCTGGCGGTCTCTACAAGGCCCCTGCCCAGTGAAAGACACGGTAACGACGTATGCTCTTCCACAGCCCTGGCCTGGAAGCATTCCCAGCTCCACTGCAGAGGCAAGATGGACAAAGCTTCAAGTTTAATGCATGGCAGGCCGGGGGCTGAGCTGTTGAACCCTGGCTACCCTGGAGACTCATGCTGGTAAACCCATCCGAAATTGGCCTCTCTTGTCCCCACTGAGCTGACAGAGTCGTCTCTTCCCTGGAGGCACCAAAAGGGCAGTGGCCCTCGACCAGGCCGTTTTGCACCTGTGTGAACTTGCAGGGAATCACAGAGGTTTTCTGAGCCCGTGTGCATGCTGGGGAGATGGCTTGCAGGAGCAGCTAGCTGAAGAGTGGAGCCGTGGGGATTAGAAAGACACTGTACTTGGCAGTTTCTGCACCGGGTGCATTTTGTGCCGTTTAAATGCTAAGTGGTGACCGTGTTTGTGCTTCTGACACTCAAGGCTCTTTCAGTTGGGGCCCTGGCTGAGGCCACCATTAATGCCACCACCACCATATTGCCTCACCTATCCTCACCAGGGCCCCTCTGTTTCTTACCTCCGTTAACAATGTCCCCGGATAGGTCTGCCTGCCTCTCTGCCCTCTGCCCTCTCTGCATGCCCAGAGTAGTGGGGTCTGGGGACTGACTCCTGCCTGTGACACCCTCCTCAGGATATGACCTAGAGTTCAGTGTGTCCTCTGGTGATTTCCTATGTGCCACCTGAGATGAAGATGGAGCTGGACACTTTCCTGAACCCAGGCTGGCCTCAAACTCTCCATCCTCCTGCCTCAGCCTCTAGAGTGCAGACTGGGATTACAGACATGGGCTACCATAACTTTCCCCCTTTTCCTTTCAAGCCAGTCCTCCATTCCCAGGAGCTTGAACTTCTGGTGGTATTGTGTTCCCCAAAATATTGTGCACCCTAATAAACTTATCTGGGGTCAGAGAACAGAACAGCCACTAGATATAGAGGCCAGAAAACGGTGGCACACAAACCTTTAATCCTAGCATTCCAGAGGCAGAGATCCACCTGGATCTCTGTCAGTTCAAGGCCACACTGGAAACAGCCAGGCGTGGTAACAAGAGCCTTTAATCCCAGGAAGTGATGGCAGAAAGCAGAAAGGTATATAAGGTGTGAGGACCAGGAACTAGAGCTGGTTAAGCTTTCGGGCTTTCGAGAAGCAGTTCACCTGGGATCCATTTGGATGAGGACTCAGAGGCTTCCAGTCTGAGGAGGAAACAGGATCAGCTGCGAAACTGGTGAGGTGAGGTGGCTGTGGCTTTTTCTGCTTCTCTGATCTTCCAGCATTCACCCCCATACCTGGCTTCAGGTTTGATTTTATTAATAAGACCTTTTAAGATTCGTGCAACATGAAGTAGTGGGTTAAACCACCAGCAGACAGAATATACAGGAAAACTTTGACAATGCTGAGATGAAGACACTTTCTCACCCCACCCCACCCCCATCACCCCCATCGCCCCCATCACCCACTCAGCACTACAGCAGGACACCTACAGCCCATCGCATTTCTGAGGTAGTGGAATGATGAGCTATCTAGAGACCAGGCAGGGCATGCTAAAGGTGTACAAGGGTCCTCTGCAAACACTGGGCAGTTTTCTAGCAGGAATTTGAACATCACTTGATCTGGTGCCCGGGGAGACCTGAAATGAATCCCCAGGGACTAAGAGAGGAGACCACCCTTTCCGTGTCTCTTCCTCTGATGTAAGGAGCCTAGCAGTCCCGAAGGACGGTAGAACAAGCCACTGATGCCAGGTGCCAGGGCACTGGACAGGATTAAAAGCAACCAGGAGAAATCAGGCTTGAGGGGGTGGAGAGCTGGTCTGTGTTTTATCTACAGCAGGTACGTGGGAAGAGTTGGTGGAGCAACATCCCAATTTCTAGACTAGGAAGGCATTTCATGCTGTTTCCTTTGTCTTTTGAGTACTCTGTTCATTCTGTACCTGCATGTGAGCTCTGTACAAATGCCCGACAAGAGGAAACTTCATTGAGGGAACCTGGAGGCAGGAGCTGATGCAGAGGTCATGGAGGGGTGCTGCTTACTGGCTTGCTCCTTATGGCTTGTTCAATATGCTTTCTAATGGAACCCAGGATCACCCTTCCAGGGCTGAGCCCTTCCCTCATCAATCACCAATTAAGAAAATGTCCTACAGGCTTTTCCTACAACTTGATCTTATGGAGGCATTTTCTCAATTGGTACCAGGATCATAGGGTATTGTCACAGACCTGACCATGTATTTTGGGGTGGATTGTGGGAGGACCTTGGAAAATTGGGTTGGAAAAGCCATTGAGTGTTCAAAGCTTGGTGAGCTATTCTGTGGGAGCTTGGGAGGTAAGAGTGTTGGGTGAGACGCAGATGATGGTGGCCTGAATTATGAAGTTCAGAGGGAAGTTTAAAGACTCTGTTGGGGCCATGTTCTATTTTTCAATTCAGATTCTGGTTAGCTGGGGCTGAAGAATCAGCTGTGATGAACAAGAGACCAGCAACATTGTGGTGAAGCTTTTGCTATGCTGGGACAATTGATGCTGGTCAGCTGAAGCTGATAAATTAGCAGTGATTTGAGACCAGCATCACTGAGTACTGGGAAGCGTTTCCCAAGGGTCAGCACACACAGAAACTGTGTTCCAGAGGTGGCCAAGGTTGTACCTCATGCCAGCAGTTAAACTTGGTGATATGTAAGAGTCACCACCCAGGTGGTACTAGTTTTAGAGGCATGAAGGGGTCATGAAGGGCAGCTAAGGTTTGCACTGTGAGAGTCAGGAGAGATCGTTGGTGACGGTGCAGCCTCAGTGGCCGTTGAAGGCTCAGGATTGAAGGAGTCTTGTGGAGAAGTTGAGTCTTGGCACCCTGAAGAGAACCCAGGAGAGGCTATTGGTGAAAGTGCAGACCAATTGTAGCAGAGATTCCAGCATTTTGGAGATGCCAGAACCATGGGACAGCCACCAAAGACAGCAGCCATGGAGCCAGCCTGAGCCTATGAGACAAGCTGTGTGTGCTGCAGAGGGTGGGGTCAGAGAGGTGACCCAGGCCCCTTGGAGGAGTCAGAAGATTGTGAGTGAACCCCAGACAGTCAGCTTTGTACTGTTGGAGTTTGGTTTTGCTTTGTTCAGATTGTGACGGTGCCTTTGTGCTCCCCTCTTAGAATAAGAAAGCATTTATTAATTATTATTATTATTATTAGTTTTTTATTTTACAGAAGCCCATAGTTGAGAGACCTTGAACTTTAAAGGGGCCTTGGATTTTAAGAAAGATTTTTGAATATTTCAAAAAAGACTTTAGACTTTTAAGTGTTTGAATTTTTAAAGACTGTGGGACTTTTAGAAGTTGGAATGTTTTAAGTTGTGGTGTTGGTATTAATGTTATCTTGGGGGTAAACAAGAAAGGAAAGGTTATGGCTTAACACTGGTGTGTTTCTGTGTGTCAAGTTCAGAAAAGGTCGGTTGTGCTGGATAGCTTTATGTCAATCTGACAGAAGCTAGAGTCACCTAGGGAACCTCAGTAGAGAAAATTCCTCCATAAGATTAGGTTATAGGCAAGCTTGTAGGACACTTTCTTAATTAAGGTCCCCTCCTCTCAGATGACTCTAACTTGGGTCAAGTTGACATAAAACCAGCCATCACAGTAATGTAATGCATAGTCTGTGACATTGTCTGTTGCAAGTAAGTTGTTTGATTTTTGATTTTACAGGGTGTTGTAGTTCAGAGATGGCCTTGAGTCTCAGAAGAAACTTTGGGCTTTTAAAATGTGTTGAGACTGAAAGACTATGGGGAACTTTAGAGGTTGGACTAAATGTAATTTGCATTCTGATATGGCTACAAGCCTGTGAGGGGGTCAGGGAGTGGCATGCAGTGTTTGAAGGAGAATGTTCCCCATAGGCTCATATATTTGAATATCTGGTCCCCAGTTGGTGGACTTTTGGGGGAAGAATTAGGAAGTGTGATATTGTTGGAGCAAGGTGTGTCATTGGGGGTAGGCTTGAGATTTTGAAAGACAGGAGCTATTCCCAGGGTGCTCTCTGCCTCCTGCTTGTGGGTCAAGATGTGAACTTTTCAGCTACTCCTGCTATCATGCCTTTGGTTGCTATCATGGACACCAGCCCTGTGAAATCATAAATGCAACTAAATACTTTCTTGTGGTGGTATTGTGTTCCCCCAAATATTGTGCACCCTAATAAACTTATCTGGGGTCAGAGAACAGAACAGCCACTAGATACAGAGGCTGGAAAATGGTGGCACATACGCCTTTAATCCTAGCATTCCAGAGGCAGAAATCCGCCTGGATCTCTGTGAGTTTAAAGCCACACTGGAAACAGCCGGGCATAGTGACTCACACCTTTAATCCCAGGAAGTGATGGCAGGAAGCAGAAAGGTATTTAAGGCGTGAGGACCAGGAACTAGAGCTGGATAAGCTTTTAGGCTTTCGAGCAGCAGTTCAGCTGAGATTCATTCTGGATGAGAACTCAGAAGCTTCCAGTCTGAGGAAACAGGATCAGCTGAGGAACTGGCAAGGTGAGGTGGCTGTGGCTGGTTCTGCTTCTCTGATCTTCCAGCATTCACCCCAATACGTGGCTCTGGGTTGGTTCTTATTAATAAGGACTTCTAAGATTCCTGCTACAGTTTCTTTCATAAGTTGCCTTCATCATAGTATTCTGTCATAGCACTTAGAAAGGTGGCATCTACCCAGAGACAGAAGGGAGAAGGGATGGTCATCCAGAATGGTCCGCCAAACTCCTCCTCCTAGGTTCCACCCTGACCCTCTTCTTTCAGCCAAGTTCTACCGTTTTTGGACCATTCAGCCGCAAACTTCAAGAGGCCCACCAGCGAGGCCAGTGCCCTCTGGAACAGACTCCTCTCCACAGTGGCAACACTTGGAGACCGTGCTTTGAGCCCATGAGCCTTTTGGGCAGACGCTTCATGTTTAAGCAGTGGCAGGGTGTGAAGCAAAATGTCCACCTTGGAACAGAACAAGGGTGATTGTCCCCTGGTTTTAGGAAATTGACGAGTAACAGATTGGCGCTTTTCATCTGTCTAGTGAAAGCCTAGCCTTTCTCAAAGCTTGTAGGGCAGAGACTTCATCCAACTGGACAGAGCTCTGTTTAGTGCCCAGCACAGGCTGATGTCCAAACCTCAGGCACAGTTATGTGGAACTGTAGACTAGGGCTTGCCAGCTTCGTGACCTCAGGCCAGTTGCTGTGCCTATCTGGACTTGATTTTTTTTTAAACAGGGTTGTAAAAGTTAAGTAAAACAACAACAATAAAGTGGATCCTTCAGATGTACAACAAATTTTACCGCCAAAGCATGCTTCTTCCCTGTCTTCCTCCCAATGGCAAGATGGTCCCTGCAGCTTCCAGTTTGGACTTCTCCTGCTGAGGGGAACAAAGGCTCAGAACTGGCTCTGACTGGGCTGATTCAGCTCATGCACTGTGCAGCTGGCAGTCAGTTGTCATGGCCTTGGGAATGAGTGGGATGATCTTACTGGCCAGATATGATTGGTGAACCCTATCACTGAGGTCAAATTCATTCGGTGCAGAACCTTCCCCTGACCTGGAGATGCTCCCAGGAAGATGCACTGAGTGTCCAACTTAAAGGTTGTCAGGTGCTCCTGGGAGGAGCTGAGGGGTTGGTGGCTCTCCAGTCAGCCCCAGGCTGCAGAGTGGCATCCCAAGTCCTAAAACACTTAGGAAGTCTAAAAATGGTAGGATTCAGGTCTAGCCTCGAGTCAGGTGGCTATACCATGTGACTGCTGCCCCTCTGCAGCCAGCCATTAGGTTGACTCCAACCAGGACTGTTGCCTGGCAAATCCCCAATGCCTTGGGGACTGAGAGCTAAGGAAAGTGAGGCCCATCTGGTAGGCACAATCCTTTCTCTTGTCAATGATTCAGCTATGACTGGACTGTGGATCTCCTGCATGCAGGAGTTATAGAATGCGGTACTGGAGTCCAATCTGGCAGTTTCCACATTGGAGGAGAAAGTAATGGTTCCAGTGGAGCTGGAGCTTTGCCTCTCTGAGGAAAGCTCTTGGCTCCTGGCTCAGATACCACTGACTAGTCTCCCAAAGGGGCACCTTCATGCTGAAGAGGGCGTCACTAAGACGTCCACACAACTGCCATTAGAATGACATGAGGCACCTTTCTATTTTTATTTTTGTAGTAATTGTCTTTTTGCTTCTCTTCTGTATATCAAGAAATGTTTCTAGAGGAGGGAGTGAGGTATAGATCTCAGTATGAGGACTATCCCCACTGGGAGGCAAACTTCTCCGGATCTCCCAGCAGAGCACAGCTGAGACAGCTGAGGTGATACTCAGCCCATGAGCCCTGGCTCTGGGTGGCGGCAGTCTGGGGGAGCAGGGCAGTGGCTCTGTCCTGGGAATAGATGGAGTAGAATGTTGGGATTTGCTTGATTGTGTCACTGCCCCATACTTTGATTCTTCATCTGGACAGTAGAAAACTCACAGTGATGATGGGATTTAAGGACATGAAGCTCATAACAAGGTCCCCACAGGTGCCCAATATGTTTGTTAGTTGGTCTCAATATTATTGTTCCCGTGGGCCGCTACGTAGATCTGTTTATCTTTGCATTACACACAGTGGGCTTTCTCTCAATGCTTAGGGAAGTGATCTGCTTGTTCTGTCCTGGGTGATAGTCTTGGACAAGGTTGCTAATGTTTTCTGCTTTATTTTTGTCCCTGTATCAATTACAGCTACTCCAAAATGATGATGATGACGACGATGACGATGACGATTATGATGATGATGATGATGATGACAGTGATATCGATGACGATGGTAAATATGGTAACAGTGGGGATGATGATGGAGCTGTGGTGATGAGGGTGGGAGTGTGGTGGTAGAGATGGTGATGATGCTGATGATGAAGAGAATGATGATGATGGTGGTGGTGGTGCTGCTGCTGGGGATTGTGACGATGGGGATGATATTAGTGATGGTGGTGGTGATGGTGGTGATGATAACAGTGGTGATGATGGTGGTGATGTTGGTGATGATAACAGTGGTGATAATGGTGGTGCTGCTGCTGCTGGTATGGGGATGATGGTGATGATCGTGGTGATAGTGATTATAATTGTGATTGTGATGGTGGTGATTATGGTGATAGTGTGAGGATGATGGTGGTAATGATAGTGATGGGGATGATGATGGTGATGATGATGGTGGTGGTGGTGATGGTGGTGGTGATGATGGTGATGGTAGTGATAATGATTGTGGTGATAGTGTGATGATGATGGTGATGATGGTGATGATGATGGTGATGGAGATGATGATGGTAGTGATAATGATTGTGTTGATAGTGTAATGATAGTGGAAACAGGTTTTGATGGCGAGGTGATGACAACCACCATTCTCTAAGAAAAGCCTTATGTTCAGATCCTGCAACAGGTTAGAGAAATTAGACTTGCAGAAGCCCTGGTGGGGTTGGAGATGGCTGGGGATGGAGGTGATGCTGCAAATCTAAACGATTTACACCTTGTGTCCTCCCATCCAGGTATCCCCAGGGACAAATGGGCATGTAAAGTGACAGCCCCAAAGCTGTGGCCCTACAGGTAAAAGAGGTGTTCCTTCCGGCTCTGTGAGATCAGGTCTAGCTCCACCGTCCTGAACTCATCCCCGCCTCTTCTCCTTCCCTTTCCCATAGCAGCCATGCCAGCCTTCTGTCAGTCATTTGACTTTGTGCTGGCTTCATCTCAGCTGGAAACCCATTGCCCGGATAATTCCTTCTTATCGTTCAGGTGTGGACCTACGTGTCAGCCCCCCCCCCCCGTGTTGAACCTAGTTACCCTCAGCCCAGAACTGTGGCTCTTACCATCCTAACGAAGGAGTACAGTGAATGCCCCAATGTTTTTCTTGTTTCCTGTCTCCTCCACTAGGAAGAAGGGAGACAATTCCATCTTCCTGGCTGCTGTGATCACAGTCCAGCCCACAGCAGGGTTTTCAGTGAGAAGTGAGTTTGGTGAGAAGTGCTTCAGTTGAGGGGTTGGGTGTGGACCTATCGCCCTGCTGGCTGCTGGGTGGCCTTGTCCCTCTGGAGCTTCTCTTTGGGGCATGGGAGACTCCACAGAGGAGGGTCAAGGGAGGGGCCACCTGCCATTCTGGATCCCCATCCGGAGTCACAACAGGGACACTGATGTCTCAAATGTGTGGATGAGGGAAGAGAAAAAGGGCTCCGGCTGGAGGTTAGTGTCTTTCCCGAGGAGGCAGAAGAAGTCGGGGGTGGGCTAGAGTCAAGGCAGCTGGCAAAGGTCAAGAAGAAGAGAGAGGAGATGGGAAAGGGAAGGCGGAAGAGGAAGGTCAGTGGAGAGGGAGGAGAAAGTAGAAGGAGAGAAAGGGGAGAGAGAGAAGCGGGGCATGAGGGAGAGAGATGGAGCTCAGTGGAAAAGGAGATGAGGATGTGGGGCCAGGGAGAGGAGATGGTGTGGTGCAGAGGAAGCCCTCCCTGCTGCCTGCTGCTCCAGCCTGAAGGCGCCCTTCCGTTTCAGTACCTTGGACAGAGGTGCCTGACCATCTTCTACCCTTTGCTCTCACTTGTAGCCCTGCGCATTGTGTTGGGGGTGGGAGGGATCATTTCCCCGAGTTTCTCAACTGACAGCTGCTTTGCTACTAACGGGCTGGATGGGAGCTCGTGTGAGAAACTATGGTCGCTCGGAACTTAAAAAAAAAAATCCTGAAGGCTGAGGCAATGGCCAGGGTTTGAGGCACTGGTTTGGCCCAGGGGGCTGACTGGAGGCTGGCTGTTTTAAAACACACATCCCAAGCATTCTAATGCCACACACAGCCACTTACTGCTTTGTCAATAAGACGGTAGTCTTGCTCTTTCTCAGCTCCAAAACATTTGCTTATCTAATAGAGAAACTGAGGCTCAGAGGGGGCAGCAGCCTGCCCCAGGTCACACAGTCAATAGAATGGTATCTTGGAGAGTGAGGGACCCTGGGCTGCTACAAGGCTTAGCAGTACCCCCGCCTTCCCTAGTCCTGCCCCAGGGCTGCCTGTCACAAGGCCAGCTGACACTCTGAGCCCCATGGGAAATCTGTAGACCCAACTCACTTCCCGCATGAATAAACTCCAGCCACAGAGAAACCCAGACACGTTGAATTCCCTTCCCTCATTTGTTCTCTGGCCCATTTCACATCCCAGTGCTTCTGGCAAACCAACCTGCTGTCCTCACTCTGGAGCAGGAAGAGCAGAGAGGGTGAGAGCCCCCCTGGGGACGCCAAGTGCAAGTGCCCGCTCCAGTTCAAAGTGGCTGTGCTGAGGAGCCGATCAGAGAAAATCAGAGCTGAGCCCTGTGGGATTTGTGGGTGGTGTGAGGGTCCTCTGCACCTTGTGGGTGCAGAGCAAGGGGTGGGGATTCTCCTCTGCCAGCCCTGGGCCTCTCTCAGGGTCTTCAGAGCCCAGGATGTGCAAGGCACAGGGTGCAGGGCAATACAGTCTCCCGGGCTTCTTAGGAAGTTTTGCTGAAGCATCCTTCAGAGAACAGAGCTGAGGTAGGGGGAGAGGAGAGAGGGGAGGAAGAAGTGAGGAGCAAGAAGAGGATAGAGATGAGGAGGAGGAAGGGGAAGAGAGAGAGGAGGGTGGAGGAGCAGGAGATGGCAGTGGCGGTGTAGCTCGGTCCTGAGCTTCTGAGCTGACAAGGCCCCGTGACAGGTAGAGTTAGGTTTAGAGAGTGAAGCCGGGAGCCATTCACACTGCAGGACACCTGCAAAGCCCTGGCCGGCCAGCGCTCACTTTTCCTTGCCAACACCCACTCCATCCTGGGGAAGAGACTGTTGGGAATTCATCCATCCCAGGGTCCCCTAGAGCCCTGAGGGTGACAGTGGCTTTCTGGGGGTTCCCCTAGGTCCAGGACTTCTTGAGGAGATAAGTGGGATGGTGAGTGATGGAGACCATCCCCCTTACCAGCTGCCACATCTTACTCTGAACAGTCTCTCAAGCTGCCTTGCCTCAGTTTCCCATCTGCTCAGGGGGAGGCGGGAAGGACAGGATGACGAGGCTGCAGAAGCTCTCAAAGCTGGGGTGCTGTGGAGTAGCCATATCCACCCATGAGAGTACCCCCCAGGTGGCTGGAGGAGTCTCTGGGGCATTTTGGTAGCTGCTGAGTTGTGTGAACAGGGGATTCTGCCAGCACCAGAGAGCTCTCTAGAGGAAATAAAGCTATCAGTAGACATAGACCCTGGGGGAAAGGTCTCTGGAGACAGAAGCTCCATGGGAGGAAAGTCCCCAGGGCTCCCGGGGTCCCCAGGCTGAAGAACAGAAAGGCAGGGATGCCTGTAGTTCTCTGGAGCCTGTGCAGGTGAGGGGTTGGGGGAGTTCCAAAGAACCATCTGCCTCTGCAGTGACTCAGTCCTGTGACACTCGGCTTCAGGCAGGCTCACCTTGAACTACACACCCAGGAGGTGGGAGGTCAGATGTCATGGCCCCGGACTTGGCTTCTTCCTGGTGCAGGAGTCTGGCCTCTGAGACCTTGCCGAATGGGGAGCCTTTCATTCTCCCAGGTACCCAAAACGGTGACTGTGGGGTCAGGAATCCAGCAGAGGTGATGTCAGAGGCAGGAAGCTGTGGGCTCCAGCTGCCCTGGTAGCCTTCTGTGACATGCTCAAATCCTGAGCTGATCTGGACAGTCCTGACCTTGGGCAGCACCCTGCTTCCTAGAGGAAGGACCCTGCTTCCTAGAAGACGACCACCTCTATCCTTCGACACCCCTCCCAGCTCTGAGGCCTCTCCTAGTCTCTTCCCTTAGTGGTGTGTGGTGGGGGGGAGACACAAGTACATCCCAGTGAAAGGACCAAGGACGGAAGAGGGGGGCTTCTTGCTGTCTTCCACCTCCTCATGGCACCCAGGACTGTCAGAGAACAGACAGAAACACTCCCAGAAATGCCGGAAAAGGAAAAGAACTTTGATTTGTCCTGTATGTTGAGGACTCCACCCTACATGATTGGAACTGCGAAGATTAGGTTAGACTCTGTCTGGGTGTTCAACTCCACGATCTTGCTGTGTGACCTTGGACCAGTGAGCTGCCTTCTCTGAGCCTCGGCTTTCTCAGGTGTGAGCTGGGATGATGCTTTTCTTCTGCAGGTATCAGGCTCAGCAGATCCACTGCTGGTCACTGCTCACAACTGTCTTTCTTGCTGGACTTCTTAGAGAACCTTTTGTAAAAGCAAATGTTTAGTGGCAGCTGAATAGTTAACGCATGTCGCATCCCTCTGTGTGCTAAGGGCAGTTCTGAATGAATGTACCAGATTGTTCTACAGCCCTTTACATACTTCACAAATGGGAACAGAGGCTCCAAAAAGCTTTGTGTCTTAGTCAAGTTCACTTGCACCTGAGGTGGGATTCAGACACAGGGGGCACAGGCTGGCTGACTTGGGGTGCATGCCCTAGCCCGTGGCTCCCCTGTGGTCTCCTTTTGTTCCTCATCCTCACCCAGGTTTGCTTTGCTGCTGGGGTCACTGTCCCTTCCCTTTGGTGCACAATGGCCCCCCTCCCTACACAGCAATCCTGCTGAGCCTTCCACAGGGCTCAGTCCAAGGTCTGAACTGATTATTGACAAATTTAAAATATAAGGTATTGAGCAGACACTGGGATGGAGTCCCGGGGCTGTGGCCCTGCATCTCAATGAGGCCGCTGAGCGTGGGGATCGATGCTTCGGGAGGAGGGAGAGGCAGACAAATTGCCCCATGCATAATGCAGAGCCTGACGCTAGTTAATAACTGCCGGGAGTTGCGAGGGGGCGGGGGGGGGGGAGGCCTCGTCTGAGTCAGTGCTCAGCACCCAATGCTTCCCTCATTCCTACGTCCTATCTGCCCTCCACGGCCCCACTAATGCAGGATTCACTAACCCCACTTTACAGGCAAGGGCAGCAAGCACTCCAGAGCAGCAAGTCTGTCAGGGATGAGATTTTAGCCTAGGTCACCCACACTCCAAAACCCAGATGAATGAGACCCCTGGTCCTAGCTCTGTTCCCTCCTGGCTGTGTGGCTTTTGGAGGGAGTCACCATACCTGTCTGAGCATAGCTTCATTTCTTCATGTGGTCCACATAAGGTCTTGGTAGGGATGGAATGAGAGGGCCCAGACTGCTCTGTCTCTGGGGGGACCTGCACACACCCCTCCCCCACCTGCCTCTTCTGCTGGCTCTTCACTCCTTTGTCCCTGGCTTTCAGAGTGAGTGGTTCTGCTAACGGGCAGCAAGGATACACGTGTGGAGGGCAGAAAGAGAGCAAGGGTAGGTCCCCTCTACCTGTGGCTTGCTTCCAGCCTGGTCCAGTCAGCCCTGGCTGGGTCTTCACCCATCACCTCCCCCACTGGGGCAGCTCTCTTCTTCATTGGTGGCCTTCCCATTGACAGGGTCTGGCATCAGTCCCTTTCCTGGCCATAGGTATGGATGGAAGGGCTCCCACTCCACCCCTCCTGCCTCTTCCCTGCACATTTTCCTTTTCTTCCTTCCTTCCTTCCTCCCTCCCTCCCTCTCTCTCTCTCCCTTCCTTCCTTCCTTCCTTCCTTCCTTCCTTCCTTTCTTTCTTTCCTTCTTTCTTTCTTCCTTCTTTCCTTCCTTCCTTCCTTTCTTTCTTCCTTCCTTCCTTGTTATTTTGTAACTGCATCATTCTTGAAGGCACCTCAGCCCATCAGATGTCTTGCTAATAGCTAATACATGATAATGCCAGGTGCTCACAGAAAGGACTGTACCTGGATACCTGCCCTACTTGTCTCCCCCAGCAAAGAGTTGTCCCTCTTCCTGTTCACACATCATCCTCTGGAAGCCCCGAGCATCTCCTCTATGGGATCCAGGATGCCGGCTTGCGTGGTGATCAGTTCTATAGAACTGTGGCTTCCTCTCAGGCAGAGCTGGGATGAGAGGACACTGTCCTCAGTGTGAACATGGTCCTTCTCACTGAGTGAGGATGGGAGACAGCCTTAGAGTTGAGTTTCAGATAACCAAAGGGGCCTTTGGGATAGATCTCCAGGAGACACAAGGCATAGATCTAGTTCTGGTCAGAACTCAGGGCTACTGGCTCACGGAGTAAGCGTCTGGAAGTGTCCTTGGGTGAAAAGCTGGGCAAACAGGACTCACGAGTGATGTGCCTAGTGTGGGCAAAGGAAGTGATCCCCATTTCTCCCTTGATACCAGTGGCTTTTGTGGTGGTAGAACACTCTGTGCTCCCTAATGGCACATTTGGGGAGCATTTTGGGATTGGGATTGACCCCATTGGGGGAGATGTTGGGATCTAGTGGGTGGGGATTGGGGTTCCCTGCTGTCCTACCCAGGAGCACGTCTGTGACAGAGAAAAGCAATGCTCTTACTCTGTGCTGCTGACTATGGGACTCAGACCCTTCCACTTGCAAGGTAAGCAGTCTCGGCCCTGGAATTATTTCACCCGGAACGGTGACAGTTGCCACTCCAGTCAGAAGCTGGAAAACCTTCCCTAACAGTACATGCCTTTGGGGGTTCCTTCTTTATCAGACAGGCCCCAGTTGAGGAAGACTTTATAAATGTTGTGGGATCTTATTGAAAGGTTTCTTTAGTAAAAATATTAAGTTCAGGCTAGGGTTGTGGCTCAGTGGTAGAGCCCTTGCCTGGCTGGCACAAGGTCCTGGATTTCATCCCAAGAATTGAAAAAAAAAATCAGGACTGGTTTGCCTAGTCAATGAACAGGATTCATTTCAATGAACAGGATTTCGGGAAAGAATGTTTTAAACTAGTCTTTAGCCAAGAATGGTATCTCAGGTCTGAAATCTCCAGCTCTCAGATGGTTGAGGTAACAGGATTGTGGATGGGAGTCTTGAAGTCAGGTGCACATTAAGGTTCGGGCCAGCGTGGGTTATTACGGTGAGGCTTTGTCTCTTCTAGCAAACAGCACTGATAACATGCCCCAAACAAAAGAATAGAGGGATGTGTGTTTAAAAAAAAAAACAGTATTGAGAACAGCAAAAATACAAGGATAAAAAATTAACCCTTCCCTGACCCTACTGATGACTTTACAGAGTCACCCTGCCATGCCTGCCTTGTCACAGCATTAGATGGATGTCATACACCTCATAGTCATTTCAGAAATAAGGGCTGGTGTATGAAATGCTGACTGTATCATGTCTGAATCCATGCCATGTGTTTCAGAATCTCACCCCATGCCCATGGCATAGCAGACCCTGAATGTTCAGGTTGGCTCTGGTTCTGAGATCTTCCCTGAGGATTGAGTTCCAGGATGCAGGACCTTGGGGTCACGGTCCATGAATATGGGGGGGGTATCGAAAGTGGGGGGTGGCATGTGTGGTGTTTGAGTATGTTAATGTGTACCTGTGGTGCTTGTGTGCACACATGCTCATGGAGGCCTGAGTGGACATCATTGATTTCCACCATTGATCTCTACCTTAATCTTTCCAGTCAGGGTGGGCCTGAAGCTCGTCAATCTGGCTGGCAACACTAGCCATACCTGTCCCCATTGGTGCTGGGCTTATCAGTGTGTTTCACCATGCCCAGCTATTCACCTGGGCTCTGGGCATCCACCTTGGTTCCTCACACCTGCACAGCTGAGCCATTTCATGTGATCTGGACCATGACTTTTAAGATACTTGGCAGGTGGCCAAATGCCTTCCAAAAGAAGGACTCCCTGACTCCAGAGGTCAGGTACCCACCTCTTCTTCCCCTGGCCAACACCAAGCCCACTCATCAAGCGCCTGTGATGAAGCCGCCAATGGTGAAATCAGAAACAGGGTTTTCACTTGCTCTGGAGTCGCTTGCTTCTCTGTGGTCATTTACATGTCTTCTTCTGGGACATTCGGTCATTGAGGGCATTAGTGTCTCTACCTGATATGTGAGCACTTTTAAAAATATAATATACAGCAGGATATTAACCATTTTTTTATGTGTTGAAGCTCATTCGTTTGCTGGCTAGGTTTTAATTTCATTTATGATCTCTTTAGTCACACTGAATTTTTTCCCCCCACTGTTTAATTTCAGGTACACACATCTATCCAGTTCCCGCTGTCTTTGTGATTCATGTCTTTGTTTCTGGGCTTCAGGACGCCTTGCTCTCCCTGGTATCATTAACTACCTATTGTCTTCAAAATGCTTATGAAGTTTTGCACTGGAGTCTGGACTTGGCTGTAGAGGGTGAGCAACGATACTGCCTCTGTGGTTCCCTCACTTCTCCCCTGGTGCATGCAGCCAGGAGGGGGATTTGCAAGGACAGGGGGTGAATGCCACCCACTCTGTGGCGGCTCAGGAGGGTGGAGGGCCAGACCTTCAGCTCTCAGCACCCGTGGACCCCAGGAGCCATCTGGGTGTTCCCCACATTCTCAGAGGCCTCATGGGCCCAGCACCACAGAAACCCCAGCTGGGAGGAATGCTCCGTTCTCCCATTTCCTGGGGTTCTGAGGTCCACCTAGGCAGGCTGGGTCCTGCCCATCATGTATGCTCACCTGTTTACATTTCACCTTTGACCTTAGGTTGGACTTGGAAGTTGCCCTGGTGGGACACCTCTGGGCCTGTTTGAAAACTATGTTGATCGAATTCCTTTTTTCCGTACTCATTTCTGGGACTTGGTGCCCAGGGAGTTGGGGAGGGGACGAGTGGAGGGGGAGGGGGAGGGGAGGTGCAGGTCTGTGCACAGACCACCCGGCTCACAGGCCCAGGAGTGTCTTCTTCATGCCTCACTTTCTCCATCTGGTAATTGAGACAGCAGTGCCGCTCTGTGTCTGAGAGCTTTGTGCACTGTGTGGAACAAACAGTCTGTAAAATGCTTATCCCAGCGCCGGCAGATAGACACACACACACACACACACACACACACACACACACACACACACACTCCCGCTCCATTGCGTTTCACAGAGGATTCACTCATTCATGTTTCCACTTCACATTCCTAGTGCCTGGCACATAGTAAGGGCTCAGTTAAACAATGCTGGAAGGAAGGAAGGAAGGAAGGAAGGAAGGAAGGAAGGAAGGAAGGAAGGAAAGAATGTATTCACATAAAATGTGTTGAGTGCTGGGTTTCTCATTTTGAATACTCAGGACTTAGATGTCCAGACATGAAGGAAATTTTTTTAGGGTTATCAAAGTCACAAAGGAGTCATTGTGTACGTAGGAAGGACTGCAGGGGACACATTGGTCCCTGGTCCAGTGATGGGCCACAGCAGGAGCAGAACCAGGTTACAAGTGGAGTCAGGAGCTGGGCAGAGCCTGCTAGTGGGGTGCAGCATGTTCTCACCAAGCATGCAGCAAACACCCTGTTCTGAGCCTCAGGAAGCTCGGCCAGGAATCTTGCAGAGGGAGGTGTTGAGAATGAGCAGCCTCTGGCTGGAGCTACCTAGGCACTTCCTAGCAGCCAAGACTTTGGTCCAAAGTGAAAGTGCAGTGAACACGCCCCAGACTCCAGGCACCTTCCCTGCTCATGGGAGACCCATTTGGGGGTCAGGCATGGCCACTTGCGTGAAACTTGGGATGTATCCCCAAAGTCTGTCCATACTTATGTCATTTGGACAGGGGCCTTTGGGGGACAATTAGGATAAGATGTCATCATGAGAATGGGATCCCATGGTGGCCTTTGTGACTTTATAATTGGTTCTGCCCCACCACGGGGTGTCCCCTCCATGTCAGTACAAAGCATGAAGTCACCACAGATTCAGCACTGTGCTCTGGGCTCTCTAGTCCCCAGAACTGAACCCAAAGATCCTGTACTTAATAAATAAGCAAAGCCTCAGTGTTTTGTGATAGACAGCCTCAGAAAATGAACTGACACACAGCTTTCAATCCTGTGCAGACCCAATCCTTCAGAGCTCCCGGCTCACACGATATGCAGTCAGAACATTCTGCCCCACCCAGTGGCCTCCAGCTTGACCTGTCTGCTGTGGTTCTAACAGGGATTTCCACTGGGATATCTCCCTGGATGGTCTGGTCTTCTAGCTCCAGGAGGACAGAGGACGGGACAGCTCTGCTTGCTGTGCGCTTTTGGCAGCCTCTGGGTGTCTGTAGGCAATGTGAGCAGGGGAGTGGGGGGGGGGCAGGGGGAGGTGAGTTCACCCCTAGAGGAGGGAGGCTGACTTCAGTGTCCAGTTAGTGGCTTGTCTCACCTCTTCGACAAAACCCTGCCAAAGACCGCTTTGGGAAGGAGGGGCTTACTGTGGCCCAAAGTTCAGGGGTGCGCAGTCTGTCACGGTGGGAAGGCGTGGTTTCAGGGGTAGCAGGCAGCCGGTCATACTTCATGCACAGTCGGGAAGCGGAGAGGAAGGCTGGCACCCAGGTCACTTCTCTGTTTTTGTTCAGTCTGAGACCCCAGCTGGTGGGATAGCGCTGCCTACACTTAAGGAGGATCTTCGCCAGTCGTGGAAATACCTGCAGGTGTAACCCTAGATGCTTCTAAAGCCCGTCTAGATAACGCTGAAAATTAACTATCCCAACTTTAAAAGGGTATAGCTCTTCCTTTACTACGCCTGGAGTTCAGGGCTGTGAGGGAAGGACCAACCAGAACTCATTTTTGCATGTTGGAAAATATTTCTGTCATCTGCCGAGCTGGGAGTGTGCTCTGCAGTCTTCCTGGAGCTCCAGATAAGCAGTGTTGCATTCCAGCAGCTGTGAGGAGGAAACCCAGCCGTGTGGGAGCTGCCCGTGAGAGTGGCACCACACGGCAGAGACACTTCTGTGACTCTCTCCCTCTGCCTGCTTGAGACAGCTCAGGGGAGTCACAGGCCTGCTGTGGAGAGAGGAGGGGAGCTGGGAAAGGATGAGGGAGGAGCGGGGACAAGTAGGTGGGGAAGAGTGTGAGCCTGGTATCATGGCAGGTGTGTCACTAGTGTCATACCAATGAGTCTTTGTCAAGTCCATGGAGAGAGGTGGTTCATGCCCATTCTATAGATGGGGAAAAATACCATCCACTCACCCACCCATTCACCCATCCATTTATGCACCAAACCAGTCCATTCACCTGTCCATCTACCCATCCATACACCCACCTACCCATCCATCCTTCATCCATCTATCCATCCATCCACCCACCATCCATCCATCCACCCACCCATCCATCCACCCATCCATCTATCTATCCATCCATCCACACATCCTTCTATGCACCCATCATCCATCCATCTATCCATCCACCCCACAGCCATCTCCATCTGTCTGTCTTTCTAACTATGTATCTCATCAATCAACTTGTCAATCATGAAACCCCACCCTACAGAACTGAAGAGGAGGTCAGTCTTAGCTGCAGGGATGGTAGGACCCCAAAAGTGTGTATCTGAAGACATCCACCTGGGACACCAGCAGCAGCTCAATGTTCCCACCACCTCCTTCACTGCCTGCATTTGACAGGTGTTAGGTCCTAACACAGACTGCCTGGGTACAGATTCCATATCTGCCATTTGCCGTGTGGCCTTAGGCAGGTGACGACTCCTCTCTGTGCTTCCATTTCTGTAAAACTGAGATGCTGATAATACAATTAAGATATCTTTAAGATTAAATGAATGAGCATTCATAAAGTGCCCTGCATGGCTGTACACTCTGTACCCCAACCTCACTGTGCTCTTGGGGTACTATCTGTGAAGCCCTTGTCCTCCAGGTGAGTGTCTTTCCCAAGTACAGACTTACAGACATAGACACGGAAGCAGAGACCGGGCTCACTTTGTGCCCCTCCCTGAGGTAGAGAGGGCTGAGACTGGGGAATGGCTCACACTGAGCCAGAGCAGCCCCACTCAGAGAGGCAGGGGGTTCCCATTCCAAAGCCACAGGCCCACAGGAGGGCCAGACAGGGAACCTGAAGCAGGTTGGGAAACCGGGATGGGGCTGCCAAGTCTTGAGGAGCTGGGCCAGCATCAGCCTGGGGAAGTGCCTTCACGTAGGCAACTGAACTCCAGCTCAGACATCCTCACTCTGTCCTCGTTACAGCTCGAGGTCCAGGGGAAGGCCACAGCCAGCATCATTGTGGCTTTTGGTTGTCTCCTCTTACTGAGGGTCAGGTGTGTGTGAAGCTCAGTCTGGGGCTCTGGGTACAGCAGGGGTCAGACTCCCAGCTCTGGCCACTTCAGAACTCCATCACAGCCCAAGACAACAGAGAACAGGGCCAGCAAACCAATAGCTCATCAAAGGCAAATAACGCCAAGTCACCAAGGGGGTGAGGGACCGAGGGACAGAGAGACGCTAACTTGAGTCAGAAGCAGCCACAGAGTCTCTGTGGGTGTAAAGTTTGACCAGAGGCCTGCCTGGTAAAGGAAAGGCACAAGCTGTGGGGTCAAGGAGAAATGCTCATCTTGGGAATGTTTGAGGGGCCATGATGTCATGGACAGGAGTGGCGTGAGAGGAAGCAGTTGGGGTACACCAGGGACCCCCCGGGCCACAGTGAGCATGATGAGTTGTGTCTATAATAAAACAAACGAGTAAATCCACCAGACACACAAAAGCATGGATGCATAGATAGATGGGAAGATACTGAGGGATAGGTATATAAGGAAGGATAGATGGACAAATGAATGGATGGGGGTGGGCATGAATAGACAGATAGATGGATGGGCACACAGATAGATGGGTGTGTGGGCCAGGTAGGCGGATGAGTGGGTGGTGTTGGGATTCAAGGGCAGGTGGACAGATACACATTAGAATAATGGATGCGTGGATGTATGGACAGATAGTTGGGTGTATGGATGGACACATGGATGGATGGATAGATGACCATGGTAGGTGGAGGACCTGTTGGTCCCCAGCACACACAGCAAGGCAAACTCAACAGTCCCTGGTGTTGCTTTCCTACCCCCACTCCCACCCCTGCCCCCATTGCAAGCCACCTCCCACCACAAGAAGCACCCTGTGAGGAAGGCAACCTCTCAGCCCCTGCCTGCCTGCCTGTCTGCTCTCCAGAGCCCAGGCTGAGCCTTAAATAACGCCCCCTCCTTTGCAAGAAGAGCCGTTCTGGTGGCGCGGGCACTGAGAGGCTTTTGGGGCAGGCAGCCGTCACTAACAGATTCATTAAGCTCGCTCCAGAGCAACGATAAAAAATCAATTTAGTTCACCAGGCAGCTTGAGCGGGCGCCAGGAGCAGGGGGGCCGCCCATCCGTGAACCGGGAGGCAGAGGAGCTGGGGGAGTGGGTGGAGCCAAGAGTATGGTGATACTCTGATGTCGCCCCCCTCACCTGGGGGCTGCAGGAGCTGTGATGAATGGTCTGCCGGGGTTTCAGCTTCTGGGATGGGCCCAGTGTGGATGCCTGCTCTACCCAGGCAGGCTGCAGGCACACCCCTGGCAGACAGACTGGATGTTCTTGTTAATTTCTCTTCTTAGCAATCTAGGGAGCCAAGTCCGCAGGAGGTGTGGAGGGGGAGGTCTTGGCCTAGACTTGTGGAGCTCCCAACCTGGCCTGGGAGACATTTGAGAAGCAAGGAGAGGGAGCAGATGGGAGGGAGGGGCGAGGTGGAAGAAAAGGGGTGTCCGGGCACATTTGCATCCGGGCAAGTTATACAGGAAACGGCAAGTCAAAGGGGTGAGCGGCCCGAAAGCATGGGCAAGACTGAGGCATGGCTCTGGGCTAGCAACCTTGGGGTCCTTGCATCCCAGGCCTGGAGGCTCTACCCAACCTGGCTGCTCAGCAGCAGAGGGTCTGCTGGGCCCAGGGGAAGGGCAGCAGCTTTCTCTGGCTGGTGCCACCTTGGGGACCTGTGTGCAGGAGCTGGGGGTGCTGGCTCTGGAAGCTGCCGTCACAGAGCACAGGGTTCAGTGACAGGTGACAGCAGGCCAGCACAGACACAGCTGGTCACTTGGTGGAAGAACACACTCACAGAGCCTCACCTAGCGCGGTCTTGGCTACATCTCTGGAAGGATGGGGTGGTGGTGGCTTCCTGGGAAAGGTGGACACCATGAGTACAGCAAGGGTTGGTGGACAGATAGACAGCAGGGTAGAGGCTGGGCCAGGAAGGACACAGAGGGACCCTAGGGATGCCAAGGATCAGGTAGAGAGGAGAGGACTAGGAAGTGGGGGGGGGCATATAGTTCAGAATCTGGGGTCAGAGGTGATAGAGGAAGCCTGGGAGCTGCAGTCTGAGGAGCTGCCTGCTGTAGGAATCCCAAGGTGGGCAGCAGGAGAGCTGCAGCTCTTGCAGGGTGCCAGATGGGGCCCAGACAGCTGGATGCAGGATGGAGAGTTGGGAGGGGGGGTAGAAGTGAGTGTGACCTGGCCGAGCATCTGCAGAGCTCAGATCTGGACCACTCTCCGTTAGAGGCTCACAGAAGCCACTTCCACAGGCAGGAGAGTGGACAGTGGACATTTGAGAAGGCCAGAGTGACGTCACTCTTCCTCCCAAGACTCTGTATCCAGGTGAGAAGAGAGTGGAAATAAACACACACAGACTCACACACAAGCATACACAGACTGACACATGCACACAGAGACACACACACACACAGAGAAACTAAAACATACACACACACTCACACACTGACACATATACATACATACACACACAGAATGATACATTTGTACACAGACTGATACATGCACACACAGACTGACACTGACACACATACACAAATATACATAGCCTGACACATATCCACAGCACACAGAGACCAACACACACAGACACACACACACACAGAAACTGAAACATAGACCCACAGACTGATACACACACACACACACACACACACACACACACAGACCAACACCTACACTGATTCACAGAGACCGGCACATATACATACAGACCCATGTAGAGTGATACATTTACACACAAACTAACACAGAGGCCCCAGTAGTCCCCCAGGGGGACTCTGATCAGTGTTCCATGCAGTTGGAAGGAGAGCGGGAATGTGAGCTGAGTGGAGGATGGGAGGAGCCACCTAGGAAACTTGTGCACAGTCACTGGAGACCAGGGCACAGGGGAGGGGGTCGGTGGTGATAGACACACAGGGGAACCCTGGCAGAGAGGATGGGGAGGACACGTGCGTGCGTACGTGTGTGCGTGTGCGTGTGCGTGTGCGTGTGCGTGTGTGTGTGTGTGTGTGTATGTACACATGCATGCTGCCCAGTCAACTGGCAATAGCTGGCAGGGCTGGTCAATATAGGGCTACCGAGGAGTGTGGCAAAAGGCTGGGGAAGCTGAGGTACGGGCGTGTGATGTGACCGCTGAGGGCCTCTGGAAGGTTATAGTCTTTTCTAAACCGCTGCCTAAC